>NW_028270167.1:94314642-95614642 GCF_037043375.1 Chiloscyllium plagiosum
TGTGTTAGTTAGCATCTCTAAACCAGATGTATCATCCTGAATGATTGGATTCAAGTCTGAATTTCCCCATGATATGACAAAATGTTCAGAATTGGTAAGAAACTAGGGAGGCTGGGATTTCGTTATTTGTTCATTCATTTATGAACCATCTCTCTTTCCTCCCGTGTCTACCTTACATATTTCAGCTGATATTGGTTTATTTGGAAATGACACATGAACTTTCTCAAATTTCTCACGGGATTCAAAGTCTCTGTAATGGTGTACTACTCCAGTATATTTGAGCATTGTCTGCTGGAAGATGGTTCATCCGTTCGTGGTTATGTCAAGCATTCACATAAAGAGGTTTGTTTTCGGTTCAGGACAGAAAGAAAAGATATTTTGTTCGGATTTTCCGAGAGTGGAAACAACTTTCAGTTGATCAAATTAATTCAATATTAATAATATGTAAATTTTATAAGAGGGGAGTATAGAGTACAGCAGAGAGTAAGTTATCTTCATAAAAATACAAACAGGTAAACCTGAAGAAACTAAAATCCTTCTGGCAGCGAATGTGCAAAAATAGAGTTGATGTTTTAAGTCTGATAAATCTGAAGCACATACAGAGACGTTGGTAGTCTCGCTGAAATTGTTGAGCAGTTTCTCTCCCTTTTTATGTCAGACGTCTACTACTGGCAGTTTTTTATCGATCTGATATTATCAGAAAATTACTTTGTGCAACTTACAGAACTAGGGTGCTCAGGCAGCAATTGTATTACTGGAAGCTGAATTCCCAGATTTGTACTATTTTTCTGTGAGTTGCCCTCACACTTCAATTCAAGTAACTCCCAAGAGTCAGTTGAATCAAGGGTAAACATCTAAAAAAAAAGACAAGTCTGCCCTTTTTCCTGATTTCATACAAGCAAATTCTTGCATATAAAACTTGAGACTCAAATTTAGAACAAGGAAAATCACAGTTTATCACAGAAAATAAAAGACTACTGGAAGATGAGAGGTCTCCCTAAGAGTGACATTCCAACGAGGCAATCTTCTCGAATTCAACAATCAACGGCCTTTTATGCCTTTGACTCAAGCAAAGCATATTATTTCCATTATGTAAATTATTTTCCTCTTGAAAGTTCCAAGGCGGTTTTTGTTCCTAGTCCACCGAAAATGTTTCCGTAGGCCACAGGTTGCTGCACGATGTTTCGCTTTTATCACACCTCAATTCTGAAGAACAGGAGTTATTTTGCAATAACACAAAACGTGTCTGCAGCAACCTGTAAAACATAAGTTTGCAGAATAACAGATAACGTCTCTCTCCACTTATCACAGTTCCTGCCCATTGTCTTTCACAGGAGATTTTTCCTGCCTGTGGTTAATGTTACTAACATTCTCTGTATACACAGTTGCAGAGGAAAACCCAGCATGTTCTGTCAGCAAACAAGTTTTGGCCAAGTATCCCAGCACACACTTGTCACATTAACATTGCTCCCATAATACACGACTTCAACACTCTCTTGTGATCAAAGGCACCTGGGGAGCCGTGGACTCTAGACCTGTTTCAACCAAAGCTCAAATGAGTCCCTGTCACCCTGGGGGTAAGGCTGGACAGTAACATCAGGATGGAGACTGCAGATGGCATAACGTGAGCAGTTATGATTCTACAATACGAATTGAAACGTGTCATAAAGACACAGAAAACAATGGCAATGAAAAGCATGAACAAAGAATACAAACAGAATATAAGAGCCCGAAGAAACGCTTAGTAGGCAGCCTAGCCACCCCAGAGAATTGTAATCATGAAATTGCTCCAGTACCTGACAAACCTCATCTGCCTCCAAGTATATGTAGATTAGTTATAGTGTCCGAAGTGTTCCGAATGTATGTGCAACATTCGGGGCCAATAACAAGGCAGCTGCTCCCTGTGCCACTACCAAGTAGTCAAGGGCCAGATGGTTCTGGAAACGTGTGGATTACCACTTCTATTTCCACCACATCACCACAGCTCAGTATTACTCTTCTAAAATCAGACTCTCTGTGGTATATGCGTCAATGCCTTATCTTCTAAACTACTGTCTTGTGATCTCCAAAGCCACACTAATCAATTTGTCAAATAGTTGTACATGTCTAAGGCCGGTTCTACAGTGCAACAATTTTTTTCTCTTTTTTTTCTAAGCATTCATCTGTGCTCGTTACTTCCGAGGTGACAATTGCTTCTGCACACTTGCATTGGTAACCTAAGGCTGCCATGCATTCTTTTATCCCATATGAGCTGATCAACAAAATTGAGGTATTACTTATCTCTTCACGTATACCCCCTGTGCCTCGTGTAGTGGCTTAATCATCAAGTTCACCAAGCAAAAACAAGGGCACTAACATCACCAACAGAAATGTGTCAGTTCAGCACTCTCATTTAAATTTTATTTTCACGAAAATGCACGACAACTTCAAGTGCAATTTCAATCCATCCCACTTGTTGTTTGTTCTTTCTCTAAATTTTCCCCTATATCTTAAAATTACTTTATATCTTATTCGATGCATTTGATATGTTACTATGCAAATTTGGACCAAATATAATTTTTTGTTTTGAGAAATCTTATAACAACGACTCTTTTCATAAGTATAACCATTTTTTCTTGGCACAATTGTACCAGGGTATAACGAAGAAAACATTCTGAACTTTAGCGAATGGAGTTCGAAAATCTTAAAGGAACTATTCCATGATGAGAAAAGCAGTATTACGGTGTAGAGTTTTACTCATAACTTCCTACTGGCCGATGGGGCCTCTGGATAATCCTCTACTTGCCTCTGTTTAATCCTGTCTTTCGTGTTTGTCCCTAACTGTTTTAAGCATCTCCTTTTTTCCGGGTCTCCCTTCCTATAATAGCGGGTCTGATGGGTGGCAAAAGGACAGCCTCTCATTTTGCTCTTCTCATGTTAGAGGCTGATCGTAATTTTTCTGTATTCAGCATTTCTACAGGAGTATTTTAGTATATGAAACTACATTTCCTGTCATCACAATGGATTCATTGACCCTGCTGGTTCATGCGGCACTGTTAAGGTTCCCAGTCTGGGATCTTTGTGGATTTTATAAAGTTTGTATTTTTAATTGGGGCAGTTTGTGTTCCTTCATTAGTTTTACACGCATAAAATCGCATCAGTAAATGCAAATTATTGATAACCACTCAAGTGGCCTCACTGATGTACGCAGGGGTTTGTTGACCATTAATCCCATGTACATAAATCATTTTGTTAGTTGTGGGCAGGGGTAGGTCAGGAATGGATATAGATGATTTCGAGTCAACTAACATCGCGCACTGTCTGACAGCTATCAGTGAGATATGTACATCCTACCCTCTTATCACACGTGCCCGTGGTGCTGCCTGACGTCAGTCTAACGTTTTCTGGGTGGTTGTTGGTTTGCCATATTTTCCGCAACAAGTGCCTTCAGAGTGACTACTTTTGCCACAGTGTTCACAGACCTGGACTTCACCATATATTTCAAAATGTGGGCTTAATTCCAACCATTCCCGGATCCTGAGTTCGAGGGAACAAAAGAAAGTACAATACAAGAGCACATGTAACTACTAACAAACAAAAGTACAACCAAAACAGAACACAAAGTGTTAACACCAGGTGCTGCTCTCTCTCTCTCTCGCTCTCCTCTCTATCTCTCTCAGTTTCCTTTTTAATTTTCTCAAAATTACTATCAATTGTTTTATGCTATCACAATTAAATATGGCATCACGTGAAATGGCTTCTCAGTTCTTTGTGTCCATTTCACTCATTTAGTGACAACGTTTTATTTATGTTTCGGTATCAGGTCCGTAATGAATATACATATATACCAGACGTGTTTGTAGTTTTCAACTTTGTAAGTTGACCAGTTCACGCAAATGATTTACAAACATGTCCAATTTCTCAGAAGGGCCTTTACTCTCTATTTCTGTGAGGGTCCTCTTGCCCCTGTTTCCTTAACTCGTGATTCTCAGGTTCTTTTCTCCTATGTCTTTGTGGATTCTGAGTATTGCCGGTAAGCCTGGCTATTGATGTCACAAAAGGACCCCTGTTCTCTTGGTTTATCTTTCGCCTGTCTTAACACCCAATTTCATGGTTACTTCAGTGCGATCCACCTTTCTTTTCCATCTGTTTAATGAGTGCATGTATGTTTGCCATGTACGGATTAATGAGAACCCCGGGGGTCCCCTTTGACCTTCCTGTCCCACCATAACAAATGGTCGGTTTACACTCACAATCTCCACCAATCTCTCGACTGTGTTTAAACCCCTAGCCACATTATACTCATGTTTTCACACTGGCCGTGTCTCTCACTTGGGGGAATTTAGCGATACATAAATGAAGAGTGGCTAAATCCCCGTATACCACTTTAATTTATATTAGTCAGGCTCACAACAAACTTACATCTGAGTATCCTATCCCAGGCATTCTTTTTCCAGTCTCCAAGATTCTGGATTTTGCTTGGGGGAATCATCCCTCTTCACTATCGCCCAGGCTATGTGCGAGAGACGAACACTTTCTTGTCCATTTGTGCTTAACTCAGATGCGAAGGGACTGATACTCTCACTTTCACTCGTGACAAGTCATCAATTACTGCATGTAGTGCCAACGTTTATTGGCAATTACTGTAGTCTAATTACCGCCAACTTTGTTTGGTGTCATTCTTTGACCCCCAGGCAATGACCACTTACCTGGTCCAGTAGAAAGGACCCGGCTCGCAATGCCAATTTGTTGTAGGTAAAAATAATACCAATACGAATTTACCCGTGAGTTCAGACACAGTTTATTGAACAAAACGTTTTGTGCGTTGCAATGTGGTTTTTAACCCAAAACGTGGGGCTTCACCCAGCTGACACGCCGATTACAAAATTCAACGCCCTTTACATTTTTGAATTATCGCAAAGTATGCAGTTTCAGTTACGTAATCAGAATGCCCAATGACTGTCAGCGAGCTGCCCCATGACTGTCATCCAAACACAGGAACCAGTTATTTTCGGTTTTGGTTTTGCTTGATTTACGCTTTTACTGCTCCTGCAGGCTTGAGAAAACATCAGCACAAACGTACAACTTGTACAAAATTTCAATCAACACTCCCAACATGCTTTGCAAGTGTAGTCAATGATCCAGACAAGTTCCACTTCATAGCATGCGCACGATCTTCGGGTATGGAGTGAACTATTAATGAATGAGTTAGGCATATGTTGCTTTGAATGAAGGATAGTGGTACTGTAAATACTCCACCATAAAAGACTGCAGAGGTAATATCACTGTATATATTCAAGAAAGACATAGATGTATTTTCAGTTTATGATGACATCAAGGAGCACGGGGAGCAGGCGCGAACATAACATCGAGGAGGAACATATTGAAGGGTGGAAAAGCCACAAAAGGCATTATATTTCTCTCTTGCATTATGGTTGATTTGACTCAAGTCTTCAATCTTGTCTTATGGAAGCTCTGCATAACCATCAGCTCACCAACATTTTGGAAATCTGTCTACCCTCTCTTATAATGCTTCCAATGAGAACTAAATTCCGTGACAATATCGGAGATAGAACAATACTGCACAGTAAAGGGACCTTTGGTCCATGACGTTGTTCCAACCATGCACATAAATTAAACCAATCCCTCTTCCTACACGTACTATATATCTGTCCAGGCCTTGCATATTCATGTGCCGACGTAAAAGTTCCTGAAATGCATCTACCCTATCTGCATTCACCATGACCCCTGTCAGTTTGTTTCAGACACCGACTGCTGTGTATAAATCTTGACCCTCACATCTCCATTGTACATTCCCCCCTCACCATCAGTGCATGCATCCTAATGGTAGACATGTCAACGCTGGAAACCGAAAAAAAAAATCTGACTGTCAACACTTTCTGTGCGTGTCATACGTTGACAAACTTTGATCAATCTCCCCTCACTGCCGCAGAGAAAACAAGTCGACGTTTTGGCGCTTATTCTTCCACTTCGTAGCCTTCAATGCAAGCAGCATCCCCATAAACCTCTTATACACCTTCTACAAAGCCTCCACATCCTTCCTGAAACATGGTGACAGATGCATCAAACATTGACCAGCATCTGGGAGTAGAAAGTCCTTCCTTTCGCTCTTGACCTGAATATTCAGTGGCTCTGTAGCTACGTTTCCCCATTCAAACTCCGGCACTCGTCGAAACATCTTCTCAACATCTCTCCCGTCATATCTGTTCAGAGCTTTGTATGTTTCAATCACCTGACCCACTTTCAGTGAACTATAATGAATACGTAATAAGGGGTTAAATGTTCTTGATAAGAGAATTCATTCAAAACATGAATTAGCCAAGTGAATGCATATGTAAGCGTTTTCTATGTTAGGATACTCTCTATTAAAAACAAAAACTAAAAGTATAAGACGTACCCCTGCCCATACTTCACCAATGAGGGATAGAGTTGAAACAAAATCTTTCTATTCTCCTAAACCTATGCAATGTCTCTGAATGATCTGTATCATCCTGCAATGGATGGTAGTGAATGGGTGTGGATCAAAGTTTGATGCAGGTACTGCAAATTTTACCGCAGACATTCAAGTATTTAATTGCAAGCGTAATCGTTTTCTGCGTTACATTTGGAAGTGTTCATAACGACTGTGGACTTTTTTTTGTTGGCACCAATGTTACTTTGATTCATGCTGTGCACAAGGACATTTTACATAATGAGTCATTGAAACAAAATGCAACTCAGGCAGTAATAATACGCAATAACAAAAGCAACAACATACTTATGAATAAAAGCTACTGAATGGTTCAATGGACAGACTTTTGATAAGGTAGGTAACGCAAAATAATGAAACCATACGCAGAATTCAGAACATCCAATTACCTCCTCAAACACAAACAGCCCTATCCAGATTCAATGGCTCCAATATTGGATTATTCAGTTCCTACAGCACCCACGTGGAGAAGAAACAAACCAATTTATACACTGAGGAACTGCCTCAAGAACCGTTGCTATTGTTGTACGAGCAGCAATCTTACGCTGTCAGCTGTAACACAGCTGTGTGAACTGAAACACAATTACTTTTTTTTTGTCAAGAAGGACTGCAGGTGCGCTGAGTAAACTATCTTGACAGCATCAAAACAGAGTTCAGAATAGATTGAGGGAGTCAAATGAGATTGGAAAATAGCTCATCGTGCCATAATCCATTGGGCAGAGATTGTAATGGAACTAAAGTATAAAGAAGATATTTTGTGCTGTCAATTTAGAGGGATAGGTTTCAATTTTCCAACACTTCAGTGATATCAAGAACGACAGAGTTAACCTGACTGAGAGACCTCAGAGATTTCATTAGTAATGTCACCAGAAGGATCGAGCAGCGTTTGAATGACAATGCTCACTGCTATATTTGACTGTGACATTCAGTAATCAAAATACTGTGTTTCAGCAGCAAAATTGTCAAATGAAATATAAAGAAGAGAAATAAAAATGATGGTGAATCTCAGCAGCTCTGGCCGCATCTGCAGTTAAAAAAAAAAGCACAATTAATGTTTCGAGTGTGGTGTCTCTTCAACCGAACAGTTTAATCTGTTGAATTGATTAAACAGTTGAATGATGATACTTACTGGGGAACCACAATTGCAACCAAAATCGGAATGTAAAACTACTGAAATATCTAAAATGCACATTCGAAACGATCAGGTAATGTTTTACACCAATGATCTGCAGAGACCATATCAATCAAATAAGATAAGTCTCTGTCCAATTTTATAACAGACCAATTCATTGTAGTCAGATTCTGAATCATTTTTGTAATACTCTGGGAGACGTTTCTTGAATTGTGATCCAACTTTGTTACGGTGTCATGTCCTGTCCACAGACTGCAGTCCTTCCTCTCCTTCTTTCCTCTCGCTGTTGTCCCCAGAGATTATGCTGCAGCTGATGCGATGGGATACCAAAATAAAACCTTCATATTCCGTTTTAATACAAAAGGAGAATTATCCAGTGATACATTTGGCCCACAATGATTTCCATGTTCTGTTCACCGTTTTCTGACAAGCCAAAACTTTTAAATGCGTTATTATAGCAGAATACTCAATTTGATAATTACACAGGAGCATTGAGTCAAATTGCACTGAAGGTGCACTTTAGACCATCGTGTCTGTATCAACATTTTAACTCAAATCCCACTGACAAGCACTTGAAAATTAGAAGAAAATACAAAGAACAAAGAAAATCTACAGCCCTGGAACAGGGCCTTCGTCCCTCCAAGCCTCAGCCGTTCCAAATCCACTGACTAAACCTGTCGCCTAATTCCTAAGCATCCGTGTACCTCGGTTCCTCACCAACTCATGCACATGCCCAGATGCATCTTAAATGAATCTGTACCTGTCTCTACTACCTATGCTGGCATCGCGTTCCATCCACCTACCACACTCTGTGAAAAGTAATTGCCACGTGTGTCCCCGTTAAACCTTTCACCTCTCACCTTGAACGTGTGACCTCTGGTTATTGAATACTTCACCCTGGGAAAAAGCTTATCACTATCCACCCTCAATCAGGATTCCCAACCAATCTCCTTTCTTTCTCATGAACATAATCCGAGCCTCCTCAAACGCTCTTCAATGCTCGCACATTCCATACCAGGCAATATCCCCTTAAAAGTTCTCTGCACCCTCTCCCAAGCCTCCACATTCTTTTGGTAATTGTGGCGACAAGAACTGTACACTGTGCTCTAAATGCAGCCGAACCAAAGTCTTATACAATATTAACATGACCTGCTAACTCTTATATTCAATACCTCGTCCGATGAAGGCAAGCATACCATCTGCCTTACTGACCACTCTCGCCAGCCACCTTCAGTGTACAATGGAACTGAACGCTCAGAGCACTCTGCTCATCAACCTTCCCCAAGACTCTTCGGTTTACTGTATATATTTTTTTCCAGAATGAGACTTCCCAAAATGCATCACCTCACGTTTGCCTGAAATGAACTCCATCTGCCGCGCCTCCACCCAACTCTCCAGTCTATCTGTATTCTCCTGTATTATTTGACAGTGCTCTATGCTTTCTGCTATTCTACTATTTGTCGTGTCATCTGTCAACTTGTTAATCATACCAACAGTGCCCTTTGCCAGCTCATTTATGTATATCACAAACAACAGCACTGATCTCTTTGGAACACCACTAGTCAACTTTCTCCATTTTGAGAAACTCCCGTCAACTACGACTCTCTGTCTCCTGTTGTTCAACCTGTTCTTTATCCACCTAGTTAGAACACTCTGCGCACCATGTGACTTCACTTTCTCCATTAGTTTACCATGGGCACTTTATCGAACCCCTTACTAAAGTTCACATGTATGACATCTACAGCTCTTCCATCATCTCATAACTTGTTCACATCATCAAAGAACCCTATTAAGTTGGTAAGGCACAATCTCCCCCGAAAAAAACCATGTTGCCTATCACTGATAAGCCCCGTCTTTTCCAAATATAAATAGATTTTATCACTCAATACCTTCTCCAGCAACTTTCCCACCATTGACTTCAGGCTTACGCTATGCAGTTACCCGGAATATTACGACTACCCTTCTTGTACAGGGGGCCAACTTGAGAAATCCTCCAGTCCTCCAGCACCTCACCTGTGTTAAAGGATGCTACAATGGTATCTGTCGGGAACCCACCTATTTCCTCTCTCGCCTCCCCGAGCAACCTGGCAGAGATCCCATCCGGTCCTGGGGATTTATCCACCTTAATAACTTCGAGCTTACCCAACACATCTTTCCTACTTATGTCCAAATGATCCAGAGTATTCAAACTTCAATCTCTATTCTAAACATTCATTCATGTACCTCTCCTCAGTGAACACTGATGAAAAATTATCATTTAGAATCTCACCCAATTTCTCAGATCGACACACAGTCTTCCCCCTTATCCTTTAGTGGGATAATCCTTTCTTTCGTTCCCCACTTGCTTCTTATATATGAATAAAGTGTTTTGGGATTCTACTTAATTCTACAGACTAAAGCTATTTCATGACCCCTTTTAGCACACTTGACTTCTCGTTTAAGACTCGTCTTTTTTGTCCCGATATTCTTGCAGGGCCCGTTCTGTTCTTAGATGCCTGGACCTTAAATGTACTTTCCTTTTTCTCTTGGCTAGTCATACGATTTCTCCTGTCGTCCACGGTTCAGGAACTTTGCCTTTCCTATCCCTTGCTTTTAACATGACATGATTAGAATTATGCTGGAAAATCCCAGTAGGTCAGGAATCATCCGAGGAGCAGGAACCTCGACGTTTCGGGCAAAAGCCATTCATCAGGAATGAGGCAGGGAGCCGCTGGGGTGGAGACAAACAAATGGGAGGGTGTGGGGCTGGAAGAATGTAGCTAAGCATGCAATAGTTTGATGGAGGTGGGGATGAAGGTGATAGATCTGACAGGAGGGTGGAGCGGATCGGTGGGAAGGAAGATTGGCAGGTAGGATAGGTCATGAGGATAGTGCTGAGCAGGCAGATAGGAACGAGGGTAAGGTGGTGGGAGGGGAAATGAGAAAACTGGTGAAATCCACTTTGATGACCTGGGGCGAAAGTTTTATGAGGTGCAAGATGAGGTGTTCTTCCTCCAGGTGTCGGGTGGTTAGAGAGTGGCGATGGAGGAGGCCCAGAACCTGCATTTCCTCCGCAGAGTGGGCTGGGGAGTCGAAATGCTCGGCTACGGGCAGTGTGTTTGATTGGTGCGGGTGTCCCAGAGATGTTTCCTAAAGTGCTCTGCGTTTTCCCCAATACCAAGGAGACCACACCGAGAGCGATGGATATATTAAATGGTAGTGTGGATATGCAGGTGAAACTTTGATGGATGTGGAAAGCTCCTTAGGGGCCTCAGATGGAGGTGAGGAGGGAGGTGTGGGCGCAGGTCTTGCAGTTCCTGCGGTGGCAGGGGAAGGTGCCAGGAGGGGCGGTTGAGTTGTTGGGGGGCGTGCACCTGACCAGGTAATCACGGAGGGAATAGTCTTAGCGGAAAGCAGATAGCGGTGGGGATGGAACTAAATCCCTGCTGGTGGGGTCTGTTTGTAGATGGCGGAAATGTCAGATGATGAGGATTATGCAGAGGCTGGTACGATCGAAGGTGAAGAATGGGGTGGGGTGTCCGTCCTCGTTGCAGTTAGAAGGGTGGGGTTTCAATGCAGAAGTGAGAACGTAGATGAGCTGCGGTAGAGGGCATTTTCAACCACGTGGGAAGGGAAATTATGGTACTAAAAGAAAGAAGCCATCTGGTGTGCTCTGTGGTGGGACTGGTGCACCTGGGAGCAGATACAGCGGAGGAGGAGTAATTGGGAATATGTCAAAGCATTTTTGCAGAAGGTAGGGTGGGAAGATGTGTAATCCAGGTAGCTGTGGGCGTTGGTGTGTTTCTAAACAATGTTAGTATTAAGTCTGTCGCGATTGATGGCGACGGAGAGGTCCAGGAAGGGGAGGGAGATGTCAGAGATCGTCCAGGTGAATTTATGGTCGGGGTGGAATATGTTCGTGAAGTTGATGAACTGTTCAATCTCCACGCGGGAGCATAAATTAACACGATGCTGTCATCAATGTAGCGGAGGTAGAGGTGGAAAGTGGTGCCGATGTAATTACAGAAGTTGGACCATTCTACGTAGCCAACAGTGAGAGGCATAGGTGGGACCCATGTGTGTGCCCATGGCTACCCTTTTTTTTGTCTGAAGAAAGTGGGAGGATTCGAATGAGAGTTTGTTAAGGGTGAGAACCAGTTCAGCCAAACGAATGAATGTCAGTGGAAGTGTGCTTTGGGAGAGGAAGAATCGGAGGGTTTGGAGGCCATAGTCATGGTGGTTGGACGTCTAAAGTGATTGGATATCCATGGTGAAGATAAGGCGTTGGGAGCCGGGGAAATGCGAGCTTTGGAGGAGGTGGAGGGCGCGGGTGGTGTTTCGAATGTATGAGGGGAGTTCCTGGACTAGTGGGTAGTATGACAGTATCGAGGCAGGTGGGGATGAGTTCAGTGGGGCAGGAGAAGGGTGTAACAATGCATCGACTGGGGTGGTCCGGCTTGTGGATTTTGGGAGGGAGTTAGAATCGGGTGGTGCGCGTTCCCGAAGCGTGAGGTCAGAAGCTGTCGGTTTGAAATCTCCTGATGTGGTGAGGTTGAGTCTGGTCTGGGAAATGATGGTTTGGTGATGGGGGTGAGGTAATAGTCGAGGGGCGGTAAGAGGAGGTGTCTTCGAGTTGGCTGCTGGCTTCAGCAGTGTCGAGGTGAGTGCGCCAAAGTACCACTGCGCCCCTTTATCCATTGGTTTGATGGTGAGGTTTGGATTGAAGGAGAGGGAGTGGAGGGATCCGCGTTGTGACGGTGAGAGGTACATGCCTATCCTGCACTATCTTCAATCTATCTTTGAAAGCTTCCAACATATCAAATGTGGACTTCCTTCAAATAGCTGTGTCCAATCGACATTTCCTAGCTCCTGCCTAATTCTGGTATAATTGGCCTTGGCCCAGTTTAGGACTCTTCCCTTCGGATCACTCTCATTTTTGTCTAAGAGTATTCTAAAACTTACAGAATTATGATCACTTTTCCCACCGCAAATCCCCCACCGCAACTTCTGAAACCTGGTCTGGCTCAGTCCAGGCTCACCAGGTTCAAAATGGACCCTTCCCTCGTTAGCATATTGACATACAGCTTTGGAAAACTCTCCTGGACGCTTCTTACAAATTCTGCTCCGTCCAGATCTCTGACACAAAGGACATTCCAGTCACTTTTGGGAAAATTAATATATCCCATCACCACAACCCTGTTGCCTCTCATCTTTCCATAATCCATTTACCTAATTGTTCTTCTACCTCCCGTTCACTGCTGGGAGGCCTTTTCTACAGCCCCAACAATGTAACTGCACCCTTCTTATTTCGCAGCTCCAATACGTGTCACTAATTAAGCACGCCATAGTGCCTGCTTTTAGCCCAGCCGTGATATAATCCCTGACCAGCAATGCAACTCCTCCCCTTTTACTTCCCTCCTTGTCCTGCCTGAAGCATCTATATCCTGGATTTATTTGCCAATCATGCCCTTCCTTCAACCAATTCTCTGTTATTGCAATAACATCATATTCCCAGGCACCAATCCAAGCCCTATGTTCATCTGCCTTCCACACTATACTCCTAGCATTAAAGTATATACGCATCAGGCCAACAGTTCAGCTGCTCTCTGCCAGTTTCCCCCTTATTAATGCTTACTCCATGATTCTTACAATCCCCAGTTTCCACCTCGCTGTCTACTTGTCTTCTCTTCTGTTCCCAGCCTCCTGACACATTAGTTTAAAACCTCCAAAACAGCAGGAGCAAAAACTCCCCCAAGTACATTAGTTCCAGTCTGGTTCAGGTGTGCATGCAATTTGTAATAGTCCATAAAGGTTATGACGTTTCGAGTGCATATCATGTGTTGTTTTTCGAAGATGAAAGGTCGCATACTGTGAATTGCACTGAGAGTTGCTGTACAATATCACAAGGATGGT
Organism: Chiloscyllium plagiosum; assembly: GCF_037043375.1. Lineage (NCBI taxonomy): Eukaryota > Metazoa > Chordata > Chondrichthyes > Orectolobiformes > Hemiscylliidae > Chiloscyllium > Chiloscyllium plagiosum. Next base: position 94,328,136 of record NW_028270167.1, read on the forward strand.
ACTAAATTACGATCAACACATCTCCTGTCCCTCCTTGTGTTGACAATCTTTGACCATTGCTGGAAAACCATCAAAATGCCAATCACTCCATTCCGCATCTGCAGTTTTGAAAATACAATCCCAATGCTGTGTTTGGCTCCCAGACTATAAAACAGAAGTTGAAACGTAAGGATCCAATGCAGAAAGTAATGCAGTGCTGGTCTGAGCAGTTGAATAACTTTTGTGGGCTTGTGTGAAAGTGATGGACGAGTCGACACTTTATTCCTGATCAAGGGCTTTTGCCCGAAACATCGATTTTGCTGCTCGTCGGATGCTGCCTGAATTGCTGTGCTCTTCTAACACCACTGATCCAGAATCTGGTTTCCAGCATCTGCAGTCATTGTTTTTACCACTCTGGAATTCCATGGCAAACCTAAACGCATGTGGTCCTATCATCACCAACCTTATTCACAAGTGCGTACTGGATACATACCAAATATGTCAAGCTATATATTCCCCCCACTCCCCCTCCCCGCCCCATATTTGAATCGAGAAATCCATTGCTTACTCAAAATCAGATACGTTGTGTTCAGGTCAGACTAACTACAGCTATATAGGAAATCCAGACACAACCTCATTATGGCCGTAAGGGATATCAGGAGACTATAGTAAGAGAATGAGTAAGAGACTTAAATTAACCAGACATCCACACATTGTGACATGGCCTACACGACATTACGGCCTACAGAGTGAAGCAGGAAAGATTAGTGGACAAAATACAACACTGTCTGATACGCTGAATGCATTTTGTACTCGGTTCGAACAGAATTCAGTGAAATAGTCCCACCTGATTTGAGAGCTGCCGATAGATCTGTTTCCTCTGTCACCACTGCAGATGTTAGATTGACTTTCATTAGAGTCAACCCAGGGAATCCAACCAGATGGACTCCCTGGTCATCCACTCGTGTACGATGTGAACTAGCTGAGCAAATTACTTAATGACATCTCTAAATTCTCTTTGATTCAGTCTAAATTCCCAACCTGCTTAAAGAAGACCACCATCATCTTAACACCAAAGAAAACAGATACAACCCGCTGCAATGATGACTGCCCTGTGACTGTGTGATGAAAATATTTCAACCTGCATTAAAGAACAACAATGGGTATTGGGAAATGTGTTAACTGCTGTTGATTTTTTTGTGTGTGAATACATAAATCTGAATGGATTGCAGTTAATTAATTAGACTGACCACCGTGGTTAAGGCAGGAAGGGCATGATTTAGAGGATGACTCTGAAAAAGGATCACTGCTCAAGAAATGTCAATTCCGTTTTTCTCCACAGAGGCAGCTTAGTAAGATATGCTACTTCCTCCAGCATTTTCTGCTTCTGTTAGTTTTGGTAAAAGGGTGACGTTTCCGGCTACCAAGCAACAAACGGTGATCAAGTGCACAGCTGCAGAAGCCTATGGTTTTTTTCTCCTGTTAATTTCCCTCGCTTTATTTCCCTTCTGCTTTGGTGCTTTTCCCCTCTTATTTCTTGTGTCAGCCCCACACTGCAACGAGACCAGAATGGTGGACATGGCTTTTCTTGGCTTTCGTTGTTCTCCTGCTGTTTTCGACCAGAGGAAGACAGGCTCATCCTGCGATGTCGGACAGCAGCGACGACGGCAGCGGACGCTTCCAAATGGTGGTGGCAGCAAAGGAGCATCTGCAGCCACAGCTAAACATGTGGGCTCTCCTGGCAGCGGTGTGAAGGACATCTGGTTGCGGAGTGAATGTGAATTTGGTGGTGCCAAAGAAATGGTCCGAGTGACGAAGGGATGGTACCTGAGATGGGGCAACTCCTATGTATTTGGTTCCAGCGCACGTCATAACGAAGTGTTGGAGGTCTCCTCTGAGATTGTTTACTGGCATGGACTAGATCAGAAGGACTGAACTTTCTGGAAGAAAGACTAGATCTGAACTGTTTATAACATTATTTTTTCTATTTTATTTCCATGGCGTATACTTTTGAATTTTTTTTTGTCTCTTTACTTTTTTAACATTTCTTGTTTCCTAACATTTTGATCGTTGATATCCATTCCTAGGTACCTTTGTACCTTAGATGGCGCTGTACTGTGACGACTGTAAAATTATCACTAGACACATTTCAGTATATGAAACAATAAAGTAAATCGATTCAGTTCAGTTATATTTGAAATTTTCAACTGAATTACATCCATTATTTGAGTTTCCAGTTTTGTGGCAGTAAAGGGGAATGTTTCAAGGAAACATTGCGTTGTAACGTAGAGTAGATGAATTTTAGATTTGCAAACACAGAACATTGCACGGTTTTTATTTTATCCCAGTTGCACAGAAATGAAGATCTACTGGAATCCAGCAACTAATCACAGGGGCACATTTGGAATTAAATTTGGCGAAGCTTTCTCTTTGGTACCTTGCAGGATCTCAAAACACGTCATTTTAACTCTGATTTCTGACCAGAGATGCTTTCGAACTTGCTGAGTTTCTCCCACAATTTCTGTTCATAAATTTTCATAAATGATGTAGCCGAGATTACCTCTCTCTGTCCTTCTCTCTTCCCACTGGAAAACGATAATATCCAGCACCAAACTCACGTGCAGTATGTCCATTCGTCTCTGAGAATCTGTCACTTTCTTTATAAACAACTAGCATACCTGAATGCTGCTGTCTAAAAAGTATAATTCGGCCTTCTCTCAGGTCTCCAGCACCTTCTGTAAAACAGAAATGTCAATCCTCAAGCCGTTTTGGTCATTCTACCATTTATTTATTGTTCGTCATTGTTGGTGGTATGTCAACAATGAATAATTGAAGGAATTTTGTTGCTCAATCACTTTCCTTGAACTTTTCCAAACATACTTTGGCAAATGCCATGTTTCCCATAATGCAGACATTTGCTGATAAGGTACTTCTAATGCTGTCTGGATTTATTTTTAGCTCTTCAAGCTGAAGGCAGGCTTTTATCATATTTCACAAAAGATAAAAGATTACAAGATCTTTCTGCACCATCACTACATGCATGCATTACTACAAGTCACAACTTTTGTCTTCCTGGAATCTTTGTATGGTGGGAATTTCGAAACACGTTAGTCCAGTTTTTTTTTCCTGAAGTTTTATTAATGAAAAATGTACCTTCCACCTGGGACGTCTTATAGTTCTACTGAACTCTACGACTTCAAATCAGGTTTTGCTGAAGCAGTTCACCAAAGATACCTTTTAAAGTGCTTATAGAATGCACATTTCTTGAAATGCTCACACGAGTTTTCTGTCTCAATATGGAGATGGTGCTGCAATGTACTGCGCAGCGTTGGCCCTTTGCCTTCCGAATGTAGCAAACAAATGCTCGAGGGAACACGCGGCTAGCATTCGAGTTAAGAGCAAGCACAAAACTGTCCTATTTGAGTTTCCATTGAAAAGGATAAATCTTATCTACACATATTGCAGTCATGCAGATTTTATTAAAGTAGGACTGGACCTCGCTAAAATATAATGGCGACAGTTACGTGAAGGCAAATCAACAGAAGAGCAGGGGTGTGTTCAATTATTACTCGCAGCAATTTCATTTACCATAAAACAATGAAGCAACAAGCCCAGAGCTGCTGCATTACATGAAATATTCAGGGGAAGGTGAGGTCCGTAGGTGTTGGAGTATCAGAGTTGAGAGCGTATTGCTGGAAAGCCTCCGCAGGTCAGACAGCATCCGAGGAGCTTCAGGCATAAGCCCTTCGTCAGGACTTCAGGACTGGGAGAAATGGGATTGTTGGATACATTCCAGGAACGAAGGGAGAAAAACAACGGGGTACCAAAAAGAATGCAGGTGGTGCAGGAAGAATTAAAATGGATAAGTCCCCATGGGCCGATGATATTTACCTCTAGTTAGTGAGGGAAACATGAGAAAAGATTGCTGATGGCTTGACCAAAATCTTTACATTCTTGCTAGCCACCGAAGTGGTCATTGAGGAGTGTCGAGCCGCTGATGTTGTTTCTCCGTTGATTTCGGGACATAGTGATAATGCAGGCTACCAGCCACAAGTGAGTCTCCCCTCAGTGATTCAAAAGCATTTGGAGAGAATTCTGAGAGAAAGGATTCATGCGCATTTGGGAACGGATAGCTAAATTACGAACAGTCAGCATGGCTTTGAGTAGGGCACCTTATATTTTACTGTCATTAAATAAATTTTCGAGGTGGTGCAAACATGATTATTGAGGACAGAACAGTGGGTATTGTTCGTATGGCTCGTAAGCTCGTAAGGTTTTTGAAAAGGTCCTCACCGTAGGCTTATTCAGATTAGCAACATGCATGGGATCCACGGTCACTTGGCTGCTTGGCTTTCCACGAGAGTACAGTAGATAGTGGCGGATAGCTGTTTTTCTGGTTGGATTCCCGTGACATATAGTGTTATCCAGGGATCTGTACTGGGACCTCTGCTCTTTGTGATACAGACACACTCACACATGCACACATATGAATGCGTTGGAAAAAATGTAGATGGGTGGATTAGTATTTTTGCAGAGTAAAAAAGTTCAGTTAACTTATGAATAATTTAGAAGTTGATCAAAGTATCCAGTGGTATAAAGATCAGTTCCAGATATTGGCAGAGAAATGGCAGACGAAGTTTAACACAGGAAATTGTGTCTTGCTGCTTTTTTGCAGATGAAATGTTAAGTAAAAGTATACACTTAGTGACAGAACTGATTTTCAGGGATCCGGAAAGCACTGATGTATAGGGATCTTCTGGTTCATGACTATGCCTCCCTGAATATGACCGCTGTGGTACAGCAGACTTATGGCTTGATTGCTTTTATCGTTTGGGGAATTAAATAGAGGAATCAGGTTTGCATGTAGCAACTTAATAAGAATTTGAATTGATCAAACTTAGAGTATTGATTTCACTGCTGACCGTTTCATTTCAGGAAGATGTGAGAGCTTTCGAGTGGGTGGGGAAGACATTTGCCATTATGTTTCCTGGATTAGAAAATATGAGCTTTATGGAGAAGCTAGAAAAATTGGGGCACTTTTTCTGAAGAGGCGGAGGCTGAGGCAAGACTTCTTAGAAATCCATAACATTATGCGATGCATAGATAGAGTTAATGGTCAGAATCTAATTTCCAGAGTCGACAGATCTAACATTAGAAGAGGGGAACATTTGAAACGGGCATTTTTTTTACAATGGAATTACAGGAATGTGCTGCCAAGGTAATGGTGGAGGTAGGTCCACTTGTGGCATCTAAGGGACTTTTAGATAGCATATTAATATGAACGGAATGGAGTGATACGGCGCACAGACAGGCAAAAGAGATTAGTTTCATTTGACGTCATGTTCAGTACATGATCGTAGGCTGAAGCTCCTTTCCTTTGTGTTTATTTGTATATACCATGTTGGGGAGTGGGGAATGTGGGGGGTTGAAAGGTCAAGGACACAATTAGAAGAGACAATTGCAATCTGAGAACATCCCTGCAGATAAGATTTGGGAAAATCAAAAATGCTTTACAAGAATAAAAAAGGTAAAAATACATTTATGAGGGAAATATTAAGGTCGATGAGGGACTAAGGGCTACTCTGTGGGTGAAAATCAATGACATTGGACGACTGCGAATTGCATACTTCACACATGTCTTCCCTCCAGACAAGGAAGATTTAAGTGCAAACCGTTACCACGTTACGTGTGAAGTTCTTGAGAAGATTCAGAAAAAAAATCACTGAGTTTTAGATGGTTATGGTGGATTTAAAATTGAACAAATATCCCCATTTCAACACGAGTTGTATCCTAGACTATTGCAGGAGATAACGAGTAAAATTTTGTACTGCTAACACAATTTTGGACTTATCTCTGACAACAGGAGAGGTTCCAGAGGTCTGGAGGACTGCCAGCAATTTTCCAATTTGCAAGAATTTGTTCTACTTTGACCAGAGAATTTCACACTAGTTAGTGGAACCAAGGAATTCTGATTCTATTGGAGAAAATAGTGAAGGATAAGTTTAAGGTCTGTTCAAATTCTTAACGTCATTGCATCCTTACAGTGCACAAGCAGGCCATTCAGCCCACGCTGAAACAGCGAAGAGTTGCTCCCACCAACCGATCCCTGTGAACCTGCATTTTCCATGTCTAATCCAGCTATCCTGCACAAGTTGGCATGGCCAATCCATCTAATCTTCACATTGTTGGACTTCGATGGACGGTGTTGATCAGGGATATCAGCATGGATATGACAGACGGAGAAAGTGAGGACTGCAGATGCTGGAGATCAGAGTTTAAAAATGTGGTGCTGGAAAAGCGCAGCAGGTCAGGCAGCATCAAAAGAACAGGAGAATCGACGTTTCGGGCATGAGCTATTTTTCATGAATGAGGAGGGTGTGCCAAGCAGGCTAAGATAAAAGGTAGGGAGGAGGGACTTGGGGGAGGGGCGTTGGGAATACGATAGGTGAAAGGAGGTTAAGGTGAGGGTGATAGGCTGGAGAGTGGGTGGAGGCGGAGAGGTCGAGAAGAAGATTGCAGGTCAAGACGGCCGTGCTGAGTCTGAGGGTTGGGACTGAGAAATGGTGGGGGAGGGGAAATGATAAAGCTGGAGAAATCTGCATTCATCCCTTGTTTTTGGAGGGTTCCGAGGCGGAAGGTGAGGCGCCCTTCCTCCAGGCGTCGTGTTGCTATGGTCTGGCGATGGAGGAGGCCAAGGACCTGCATGTCCTTGGCGGAGTGGGAGGGGGAGTTAAAGTGTTCAGCCACGGGGTGGTTGGGTTGGTTGGTGCGGGTGTCCAAGAGGTGTTCTCTGATACATTCCGCAAGTAGGCGGCCTGTCTCCCCAATGTATAGGAGGCGACATCGGGTGCAGCGGATGCAGTAAATGATGTGTGTGGAGTTGTAGGTGAATTTCTAACGGATATGGAAGGATCCCTTGGGGCCTTGGAGGGAAGTGAGGGGCAGGTTTTGCATTTCTTGCGGTTGCAGGGGAAGGTGCCACGAGTGGGGGTTGGGTTGATGGGGGGTGTGGACCTGACAAGGGAGTCACGGAGGGAGTGGTCTTTTCGGAACGCCGATAAGGGAGGGGAGGGAAATAAATCCCTGGTGGTGGGATCCATTTGGAGGTGGCGAATGGAGGGGCGGGGCTCAAGGGCGGAGGAGCGGGAAGTGGAGGAGATGCGGTGGAGAGCATCGTCGATCCCGTCTGGGGGAAATTGCGGCCTTTGAAGAAGGAAGCCATCTGGGTTGTTCGGTTTTCGAACTGGTCCTCCTGGGAGCAGATGGGGTGGAGACGAATGAATTGGAAATATGGGATGGCATTTTTACAGGGGGCAGGGTGGGAGGAGGTGTAGTCTAGGTAGCTGTGGGAGTCGGTCAGTTTATAGTAAATGTCTGTGTTGATTCGGTCGACCGAGGTTGAAATGGAGAAGTCCAGGAAGAGGAGGGAGGAGACTGAGACGGTCCAGGTAAATTTGAGGACGGGGTGGAATGTGTTGGTGAAGTGTATCAACTGTTCAACCTCCTCGTGGGAGCACAAGGCAGCACCGATACAGTCATCGATATAGCGGAGGAAAAGGTGGGGGGTGGTGCCACTGTAGCTACGAAAGATGGACTGTTCCACATATACCGACGAAGAGGCAGGCATAGCTGGGTCCCATGTTGGTGCCCATGGCTAGGAAGTGGGAGGATTGGAAAGAGAAGTTGTTCAGAGTGAGGACCAGTTTAGTCAGTCGAAGGAGGGTGTCTGTTGAAGGGTACTGGTTGGTACGGCGGGAAAGGAAGAAGCAGAGGGCTTTGAGTCCTTCGTGATGGGGGATGGAGGTGTTCAGGGACTGGATGTCCATGGTGAAGATAAGGCTTTGGGGACCGGGGAAGCGAATATCATGGAGGACGTGGAGGCCGTGGGTGGTGTCCAGAACGTAGGTGGGGCGTTCTTGGACTAAGGGGGACAGGACAGTGTCAAGGTATGCAGAGATGAGTTCGGTGGGGCAGGGGCAGGATGAGCCAGTTGGTCGGTCGGGGCAGTCAGGTTTGAGGATTTTGGGCAGGATGTAGAAACGGGCGGTGCGGGGTTGTGGCACTGTGAGGTTGGAGGCGGTGAATGGGAGATCCCCTGAAGTGATGAGATTATGGATGGTCTGGGAGATGATGGTTTTGTGGTGGGAGGTGGGGACATGGTTAAGGGGGCAGTAGGAGGAGGTTTCCACGAGCTGGCGTTTAGCCACTGCGGTGTAAAGTGTCCGCGAGATGGCGTCCGCCACAAATTCACTTGCACTTCCACACACATCATCTATTGCATCCGCTGCACCCGATGTGGCCTCCTCTATATTGGGGAGACAGGCCGCCTACTTGCAGAAGGTTTCAGAGAACACCTCTGGGACACCCAGACCATCCAACCCAACCACCCTGCGGCTCAATACTTCAACTCCCCCTCCCACTCCACCAAGAACATGCAGGTCCTTGGACTCCTCCATCGCCAGACTATAACAACACGACGGCTGGAGGAAGAACGCCTCATCTTCCGCCTCGGAACCCTCCAACCACAAGGGATGAACTCAGATTTCTCCAGTTTCCTCATTACCCCTCCCCTCACCTTGTCTCAGTTCCAACCTCGAACTCAGCACCACCTTCCTAACCTGCAATCTTCTTCCTGACCTCTCTGCCCCCACCCCCACTACGGCCTATCACGCTCACCTTAACCTCCTTATACCTATCGCATTTCCAACACCCCTCCCCCAAGTCCGTCCTCCCTACCTTTTATCATAGACTGCTTGGCACACCCTCCTCATTCCTGAAGAAGGGCCTATGCCCGAAACATCGATTTTCCTGTTCCTTGGATGCAGCCTGACCTGCTGCGCTTTTCCAGCAACACATTTTCAGCTCTGGTCTCCAGCATCTGCAGTCCTCACTTTCTACAGCTGTACAAGGTACTGGTAAGGCCACATACGGAGTACTGGGTACAAGTGTGGTTGCCTTCGTTTAGGACAGATGTTACGAAATTGGATGCATGAGAAAAGATTTACTGGGATGTCACACAGACTGGAAGGTTTAAGTTATAAGGGGAAAGTGGAGAGGATGGGTTTTGTTTTTAACCGAGAATGTTGGAGGCTCAAGGGTGACCTTATGGAGGTTTACCAAATCATGAGGGGCATAGAGGAGGTGATATCCAAAGTCTTTACCCCAGCTTAGGGATAGTAAGAGATTAGTTCAATTTGGGAGGGGAAGGATTTAAAAGGATTTTTTTTCACACAGATGGTTTTGCGTATATTGAATAAGCTGCTAATGGAAGTCGATACAGTTACAAGATTTTAATGATATTTGAACAGGGACATGGATAGAAAGAATAGCAGGATATGGGCCGAATGTGGGTAAGTGAGACTACTCCAGGGATGCGTAGGTCAGGTGAATTAGCTGTATGAAATGCAGGATTACAGAGATACGGCAGGTGGGTGAGCCTGAGTCAGATGGAATTTGGAGAGTCGGTGTGGACTTGTTGAATAGACTCACTTGTTGCCACACTCTTGGGATTCTATTCTATGATCTCCAGTTCAGAAAATCTGGTTTGAATGGATATGTTGGATTGGTTTCCGTGCAGTATGACTCTGAGATCAGACAGTATGTGACCTGACCGGTGAAACACAACTCTTTGACACATCTGATAGAGTCAGAAAGATAGATACATGAAAACAGACTCCTAGGTTCAACTTGTCGATCTTCACTATCCTATCCAGATGTGATGCCACTTTCAAGGAACTGGGAACCTGCATTCCAAGTCCTCTTTGTTCAGCAACATTGCCTCGGACCTTACCATTGAGTATTATGAAGAACCATTCCGATTTGACTTTTCAACATGCAGCACCTCACATTTATCTAAATTAAACTTCAACTGCCACTCCTTGGCCCAGTGGCCCAGCTGATTAAGATCTTGTTCTCTGAAGTAACCATCTTCGCTGTCCACTGCACCTCCAATTTTGGTGGCATTTGTAAACTTGAGAACCATACCTCCGATGTTCACATCCAAATCGTTGAAATAAATGATGAAAAACAGTGAATCCAGCACCGATCCTTGTGACTCACCATTGGTCACAGCCCTCCATCTGAAAAATCAATACTCCACCATCACCCTTTGTCTTCTACCTGCGAGCTAGTTGTGAATCCAAATACGTATACTATTCCGTGTGGCGTATCCTTACTAACCAGTCCGCCATGAGGAACTTTGTTGAACAATTTACTGAAGTCAAATAGATCATGTACACCACTCTGCCCTCGTCAATGCTCTTTGTTTCTCAAAACAACTCAATGAAATTAGTCAGACTCAATTTCGCACGCACAAAGCCATGTTGACTATCACTAATCATTCCGTGCTTTTCCAAATGCACACTTTCCAAATATAATGCATCCAAATACTGTCACTCAGGATTCCCTCCAACAACTTGTCCATGATTAATGTCAGGCTCACCGGTCTATAGTTCCCATTCAATTGTAGAGCTAACAGTGGTTGCACTGACATGGAGGGAAGGTTAATAGGTAATTGAATATTTTCAGAAACCTTCCAAATTTTTTTAAAATTTCAGGGCATCATCAGTTGGGAAGGTGAAACACCATGGCTGAAATTTGAACAAGAGAGAAAATTTAATATCTTCAACAATACACACAGGTATTTCCACAGAATGGAAAATGTTTTCTAACCTGGAATAAGGCTCCTGAACTCGATCAAAAAGTTGACACGTGGCGACGCAATAGGCTCGTTGTTGAGTAGGATGAGGGAAGGAAGTGACCATTTAGATTAGATTAGATTACTTACAGTGTGGAAACAGGCCCTTCGGAATAACAAGTCAACACCGACCCGCCGAAGCGCAACCCACCCTTACCCCTACATTTACCCCTTTAACCTAACACTACGGGCAATTTAGCATGGCCAATTTATTCCTTATTTATCATCCTGTCCATTTCCAAGGTGCTCTTACCAGCTGCTTTAGTCATTCCAAATATAGATGAATGATTCTGCAAGGAGTTGCTCTTTCACTCAGGGGAAGTTCTCGCCCATGAACCCAGCAGCAGCAACAGTAACTGTGGGAGAGAAAGGGCCTCGGGCTTGATGCTTTTCCAGTCGATGTGAACCTCCCTACTTTCATTCAGCCTGGGCGTTGGACAGCAGGTGCCGCAATGCTTGAGGCTGCAGGCCATGAGAGGTGAGTGTGGTGGAGATTTGTAAGTGCCAGGATGCCACTTGGGTAGGTGAAGGCAAGAAGCTGGGGTTTGGTGAGCAGGGGGAGGCTGCGAGTTGGTGAGTGGTTGTGTGATTCTCTATGTACAGGTGCCAGCCCTCTGAAGGACAGCTGTCACTGGAGAGAAGGAGAGCACTTCAATAGGGGTAGAGATTGGATGCATGTGGGAGCATAGGAGTAGGAGTGAGTGTGGTGAGTGAAAGGAAAGAAAAGGAGCCAGAGTTAGCGATTGAGAACTGGTAAGTAATTTTAAGTTAGCTTCTTATGTTCGTGACAAAGCTACCGTTTAGTTATGATACATAGAGAGGAAAAATATGTGATCTGTGTCAGTTGAGAGTGCTTTACTCATCTCTGAGAACAAACAGGCATGTTGTGTAGGATGTATTGATCTGTGTAGCTTGTGGCAAGAGTCTTCTGTTCAAGTGTTGGCTACCTCTTCCTCTTGGGGTTTCTCCATCTTCTTGGCCTCTAAAGTAACCAGCTGCTTGAGGACTGCTGATGGTCACAAAGCGCTAATTTGATTGAGCCACAGTGAAGCGACAAGAAAACACCTTCCAAGTCTTCATGGTGCATGACTTGGAGGAGATCTTGCAGATGGCTCCATGTATTTGATACTCTTGACGATGACAGAGGTTATAATTTTCGATTGTGCTGTCTAAGGAGCCTTGATGAGTTATTGCAGTGATTCTTTTCGATGGCACACACGACTGCCACTCAGTGTTGGTTGTGAAGGGGGTGAATTTGCAGGTGTTGAATGGAATGCAACATGTGATACTGATTTAGACAATCGACAATAGGTGCAAGAGTCGGCCATTCTGCCCTTCGAGCCTGCACCACCATTCAATATGATCATGGCTGTGCGTCCTTAATCAGTATCCTGTTCCTGCCTTATCTCCATAACCCTTGATTCCACTACTTTAACAGCTCTATCCAAATCTTTCTTAAATTAATCCAGAGACTGTGCCTCCACTGCCCTCTGGGGCAGAGCATTCTACACAGCCATCACTCTCTGGGTGAAGAAGTTTCTCCTCATCTCTGGCCTAAACGGTCTACCCCGTATTTTTAAGCTGTGTCCTCTGGTTCGGTACTCACCCTTTAGCAGAAACATGTTTCCTGCCTCCAGAGTGTCCAATCCTTTAATAATCTTATATGTCTCAATCAGATCCCCTCTCAGTCTTTTAAACTTAAGGGTATACACGCCCAGTCGCTTCAGTCTTTCAGCGTAAGGTCGTCCCGCCATTCCAGGAATTTACCCCGTGAACCTACGCTGCACTCCCTCAATAGCCAGAATGTCTTTCCTCAAATTTGTAGACCAAAACTGCACGCAATATTCCAGTTGTGGTCTCACCAGGGCATGTACAGCTGTAGGAGAACCTCTTTGCTTCTATCCTCAATCCCTCTTGTTATGAAGGCTAGCACGCTATTAGCCTTCTTCACTACCTGCTGTACCTGCATGCTTACCTTCATTGACTGGTGTGCAAGAGCACCCAGATCACGTTGTACTGCTCCTTTACCTAAATTGATTCCATTTAGGTAGTAATCTGCCTTCCTGTTCTTGCCATCAAAGTGGATAACCATACATTTATCCACATTAAACTGCATCTGCCATGCATCTGACCACTCACCTAACCTGTCCAGGTCACCCTGTAATCTCCTAACATCCTCCTCACATTTCACCCTGCCACCCAGCTTTGTATCATCAGCAAATTTGCTAATGTTATTACTAATGCCATCTTCTATATCATTAATATATGTTGTAAAAAGCTGTGGTCCCAACACTGATCCCTGTGGTACCCCACTGGTCACTGCCTGCCATTCTGAAATGGAGCCGTTTATCATACCCTTTGTTTCCTGTCAGCCAACCAACTTTCAATCCAAGTTACTACTTTGCCCCCAATACCATGCGCGCTAATTTTGCTCACTTTCGCATGTCATAAGTTTTCACCGTTGCTCATCCAGGCAAGTTGGTGATTATTTCATCACGTTCCTGACTTGTGCCTTGTAGATGGTGGATGCTTTCTACATTTAATCTGTCTATCCCTTTATGAATGTTGTAACTTAATGACAAAATTGTTTATTCTTCTAATCTTCAGAGAAAACATGCCCAGTCTCCTCAATCGCTAATTTATAGGACAGTCCCACCAACACAGCGATCAGTTTAGTGAACATTCCTATACTCCTTCTTAGATAAATAGGCAAGAGGACCATTTAGTTTTTATAAATGACCTGGAAGAGGGGTTAGAAGGTTGGGTGATCAAGTTTGCGGATGATACGAAAGTCGGAGGAGTTGTTGACAGTGAGGAAGGATGTGGAAGGTTACAGCAGGACATAGAGAACCTGCAGAGCTGGGCAGAAAGGTGGCAAATGGAATTCAATGTAGCTAAGTGTGAGGTGATTCACTTTGGGAAGAATAACAAAAAGATGGGGTACTGGGCTAATGGTCGGATACTTGGTAGTGTGGATGAGCAGAGGGATCTTGGTGTCCATGTACACAGATCTCTGAAAGTTGCCACCCAGGTAAATAGTGCGGTGAGGAAGGCATATGGCGTACTGGCTTTTATTGGTAGAGGAATTGAGTTCCGGAGTCCTGAGGTCATGATGCAGTTGTATAAGACTCTGGTGCGGCCGCATCTGGAATATTGTGTGCAGTTTTGGTCGCCATACTATAGGAAGGATGTGGAGGCACTGGAACGGGTGCAGAGGAGGTTTACCAGGATGTTGCCTGGTATGGAAGGAAGATCGTATGAGGAAAGACTGAGACACTTGGGGCTGTTTTCATTCGAGAAAAGAAGGTTTAGGGGTGACTTGATTGAGGTGTACAAGATGATTAGGGGGTTAGATAGGGTTGACAGTGTGAACCTTTTCCCGCGTATGGAGTCGGGTATTACAAGGGGGCATAGCTTTAAATTAAGGGGGGTAGATATAGGACTGAAGTTAGGGGTAGGTTCTTCACTCAGCGAGTCGTAAGTTCATGGAATGCCCTGCCAGTAGCAGTGGTGGACTCTCCCTCTTTATGGGCATTTAAGCGGGCATTGGATAGGTATATGGAGGATAGTGGGTTAGTATAGGTTAGGTGGGCTTGGATCGGCGCAACATCGAGGGCCAAAGGGCCTGTACTGCGCTGTATTCTTCTATGTTCTATGTTCTATGTGCGCACAATACTCCAGGTGAGATGTAACCCATATCCAGAAAGCTCAACAGCTAACTTAAGATTTGCCTTCTGAATTGTTCTGTGCACCAACATGCTAACGTTCAGTACCTTGTGAACAGGAATATCTTGGTCCGTCTGGACCTCAATATTTTCAAACGTTAACCAATTAAGAAATGGTCTGCACCGTCAGGTTTCCACCCAAAGGGGATAACCTTTTACTTATTCACATTCTCTTCCATCTCCCATGCTCTTCTCTGTTCACTCGGCCTATTTAAGTCCACCTGAAGCCTCCTGGCACCTTCCTCAATATTTGCAATCCCACAAAGTTTTATGTCATCGGCACACTTGGAAATATTATAATCGGTCCCCAGAGCAGGGGCATAAGCACTGATCCTTCTGGTCACAGCTTGACAACCTGAGAATGACTCTTTCAATATGATCTTAATAAATAACAGCACGGTTTGAAGAACTGTTTGGCTTCTTGTTCGTATTTGCTATGGGTTTGCGAGGACCATGTGTCGATTTACAATGAGATACCCGGAATATGGGGTGGGTGGTTATTATTAAAGATCCAATGGAAAGTATCACCAACATTGAAATCTTCATGCTGAGTACCGAGTAAAAGCAGCTGATTATTGAAACATTTCTTGGTCCTTGTCCACTTTCAAGTGTTTTCTGTTAACAGATTCAATTGCTGCACGCAGGTGGATTGAAGCTGTAAATAAGATCTCACCAATTTATTTAATAGTAATTGCCAAATCATGAAATGGTATTGAGGAATTGTTGTAATGATAATATAGCTAATATTGAGAACTGTTTTCTCTTCGTTTCAGCTGAAGGTGCTCAACAGAAACACAAGAAGATACTCCAGGTACAAACTGAAAAGCTGAGTGGAAACTATCCTAAGAAAGGAGAAGCTGAGTTTCCAGCTAGTTGATCGATATGCTGAGTTAATGCTCATCGCCAATGTATGGTATTAGACATTTCGAGAAGATGAACTTCTGGTAAGAGGCAGAGTCCGTGAAGAGTGGAGAGGGAAACATCCCTGGAGAGAACTAGAAAAAATACAAACTGTCGGTTGTTCCAGAGCAATGTTTTCATCCCAGAGAACTTCCACATCTGGGAGTACGGCAGCAGTGATTATTGGACCTAGGAACTGGAGAAAAAACAATGGTAGGAAAGACTGTATGTGATTGGGCCACTGGGGAAATATACCCAAATTTTAATTTGTTTTCCATTTAAATTTCAGGATTTGAATGGTAGTCACTGTGGAATTAACCTGGGGATCCTGATGCTGGAACGGTATTGTTACTTTGGGAATGTTATTGGAGAGGTCTGGAAGAACCCAGAGGAATTGCTCTTTATATTTGATGGTTTGGAAGAAATCAAAGACAGTATTGATATTTCTGATGTTCTGAAAATTAGACCCTCAGTTCATGTGCACTGACCTTGAATGCTGGTGTGACAGTGCCTGACCCTTTGTGTACAGTTCAATCCAGCACAAGCTGCTCCAGGGATCTTCAGTGCTCGTGGTCAGCTGTCCCATTTATTGGAAATAGCTGAGTTCAGTGCCTGGCCTGAAATCCTGGGATTTGCTAATGATGAACAGAATGAATATTTCAACAGAATTATTGAAGTTCAGATGATGGCAGCAGCTGTTTTCAAATACGTGAAGGAGAACAAGATCCAATATACCATGGGCTTCGTACTACTGGATCCTCGGTCTGTTATTGAGGCCCTTTTTCACAGAACACGACAGGAAACTGCAACAACTTCCGAAGACCATTACCCAACTATAATCTGGCTATAGTTACAACATTGTGGAAAACCATGGCTGAGAGATTGAAGACCCCTGTGCTGTAGTACTGAAGCTTGGTGAGATGGCTTTCACAGGATTCCGAAGAGGAAGGTTGTATTCAGGAATGAACTTCCTGTCTGGGTTCCTAATGGAACTATTAGTGAGAGATTAGACTGTGCACTGTGTGGTTTACACGCTCCCACACGTCGCCAGCCAAGAGTTTGTCGCTGCACTCACACAATGCCCGACCTCAGATCCCAGGGACATTGGGAAGCTCCGTACTGAAGCCCTTGGGAAGGAAAAGGACCTTGATGGATTAAGGCTGGCTCCTGGTGGACTGTGGAATGTCAGTGAATTCTATGACACAATTAAACACCGCGATGTACAAGGCAATGCTGATGGATTCCAAAATCTGGCCCCCGAATGCTATGTATTGAGGTAATGCTATGTTGGTTCTTAAATCCTTTCTGAATCTTCTTTAGTTAAGTAATATCCTTCCTGTAGCAGGGCCGCCAGAACTGACAGATAGGGTATGTTGTCTCATTTTAACGTAGATTGGAATTAAAGAAGAAACAGAAATAGAGCAAAGTTTGCGGTCGTGATCATTAATAACTTGGAGAGTATTTCTGATAAGGGATTTAGAGTGAACTGAGGGGGAGTGAGAGGTTTTACAGGTGACGGTACATTTGTATACATCTTCTGAGCTGAGATGATCGCTGGGATCTTTTGGATGATCTGAAGCGTGGACTTTGGTGTGAATTATCCATGAATTATGAACTTGTTAATGTGCAATTTCCCTTCTACACGTGGCTCTTTGTAACTCTGGGCTAGAGCAGAAGGGTTTTGCCATTGATGTGATTAGTTCTCCAGAGAAAAGATAGTATGATGCCTAGTGTTAACTCCTGTGAGATTGTCAAACTGAATTCACAGTCATGCCATGAACACTCTGTCGCCCACAAATCTTGGAATCATAGAGTCATGCAACATGGAAACAACAGACCCTTCTTTCCAACTGTTCCTCGCTGACCAGGTTTCGCCAACTAAACTAGTCCAATTTGTCTGCAATGATCTCTATCCCTCGGAACTTTTCCGATTCACTTACCTGTCCAGATAGCTTCCTATGGCTGTTCATTATGTATACAAACCACCCTCTGTGGGAAAAGTTGCCCCACACGGTCCAGTCTCTCGGTCTCTGCTCGAAACACTAACCAGGTCTCCAGCATTAACTGATTAAATTCTGCCCTTGTTTATTGTACAAAAATGCAATAAACTCCATCCTCAGCCTGTTTTCTCAATTGGTCACGATCCCTTTGTAATCTCAGCTAACCTCCTTCGCTATTAAGCATACTAACAAAGAAATTGGTGTAAAGAAGGGGCTGAGCACTATTTTTGAAGCACGAGCATGGACAGTGGTATCAACAGGACAAGGAAATGGCGATGGGGTGAGGAGCATGAAAGGTATCGGAGTCTGTGAGCTGATACATGCAATTGCCTGAAATGGAATGGGAAAAAGTGAAGGCAGGGGAAAGGTACCACAGACGTTCCACAAAATAAAGGGCATTTGTGGAAACTGAAAAAAGGTGAATGAATTTACTCCATATCCAGCTGATTGAAAGGGATGGCATAAAGACAGTCATGACAGTATTGGCTGTAGCAAGGCAGCTGAGTAAGACTGGAACAAAACCGAATACACAAAGGCAGAATCACCAGGGTGTCCTACACCAACACGATTTAGTCGGGGATGCTCCAGTGTTTACACCCAGCAGCCACACAAACACCCCTTACAACAGCACACGGGCTAGCAGCAGGAACAGTGTTGATTTTTCATTTCCTGATCAGAACTGTTATTTAACAGAGGAATTCCAGCAGGACTGTGTGAATGAGTTGCAATGGGTGGTTCCCATGTGGAATTAATTTCCTAAAGAAGTGGTGGATGTGGTTACAATTGCAACATTTAAAAGACATTTGGATGGGTAGATGAATAGGAAAGGCTTGGAGGGATATGGGCCAGGAGCATGAAGGTGGGGCTAGTTTAGTTTGGGATTGTGTTTGGCATGGACTGGTAGGACTGAAGTGTCTGTTTCCATGCTGGCTGTCTCAATAATTCTGCCCCACATCTCTCAATGGCATGTAATTCTAAAGACAACCCTCAGACAGGAAAATTCTCCTCATCTCTATCTAAGAAAAAAGGGGCGCTAATATAAGTCTATGTCCTCTGGTTCTAGACTTTCCCATGAGCGGAAACCTCCTCTCAGTATTTACTTTGTCGGGCCCGTTAAGAAACCTGAATGTTTCAATGAGATCACCTCTCATTTATCTAAACTGCAGCAAGTAGTGTCCCAGGCTGTTAAACATTTATGCCTAAGGGAATCTCTCCATACTACAGATCATCCAAGTGAATCTTCTCTGAACTGCATCAAATGAAATGAAACATATCCCTAAATAAAGGAAGCAAAGCTGCTCACAGCACTGCCGATGTGGTCTCACCAGCATCTTGTGCGGCTGCAGTAAGACTTCCTGACTCTTATCCTCCAACCAACTTGAAATTAGATCAAACATTCCATTAGCATTATTTACTGCACCCTCTCTGCTAGCTTTGTGTTTCCTGCACAGGTTTCCCTCAGTTTTTGTGTTGCAGCTTTCTGCACCTTTTCCCTATTTAAAAAATACTGATATATTATTTCCCTTCCAAAATGAACACTTTTATTTGTATCAGAGCGCTCATGTCAAATTTAACGTCTGCTTCACTTTAATTTCAATTTTCTATTCCCCCCCTCCATCTCTAAACTAAAGCCCGACAAATGCTGGCCCCTCATATTCTGGTGCTCATGAACTTGTTTCCGCTTTCACTACAAAACAGTCGCTGACATTCCTGACGCTGAGCAATAATAAACTGGGAGGTTCAGGAGTGGAACTATTGACCCCAAACTGATAAATACAGACATGGTGGTGGCGGGGGTGGGTGGGGGTGGGGGGAGGGCAAAAAGTACTGGACGTTCAATCACAACAACTAGGTGGCTACAACTGTAGATTAATATTTGAGCCATATCATTTGCATAATTGAACCTGTTACTAATATAACTATTGAGAGATTACTGTAAAAAATGATGCCATGCAGAACTTGTGCCTGCTTTCCTCACAAACACCTTCATTCTTTTATTTGTCCCCTGTCTCGCTTTTCAGAAAATAATCCATTGTCGTCTTGGATGCCTGATTTGAATCTACCTCAATACACTCTCAGGCAGAACATTCCAGATCCTAACCATTTAATGCAGGAAATAACTTCCTCATGTTGCTATTGCTTCGCTTACCAATTACCTGAAATAAAATGCTTTCTGGTTCCCAATTCTTTCACCAATGGGAACATTTTCACCCAATGTACTCTGAGTTAATGGATGCTCGAAGTTCTGCAAATATTTTATGCTATCTACTTAATTTTAGAACTGGTTACCTTCACTATCCACAGAATAATCAAGAAAATTCAAATATTCCCCTGAATTCAATCTGTTGAGATTTAAGAAAGGTATTGATGTAACCTTCCTTACATTGACTTGGACTTCAATGTTGACATTTCTAAGTTCTTTCCTGTTGGTAATGTTGAAATTTTCTGCACTTAATCAAATATTAACTCATCTTGATTTTAACATTTTGAGGATAGAGAACTAAAGCACTTTCTGTAAGTGGGACTGAGGGCTAAATATCAATCTCAGTACATGTTTCTATATCCTTGTGCACTTGATTGACACTTACAAGCATCCCCAGTCCCTCTATCACCAATGCTCGGTAGCAGCAGTGTCTATTATCTACAAGATGCACCGCAGAAATTCATCAAAGATCCTTCATCAGTACCTTCTTAATCCATAACCACTTCCATCTAGAAGGACAAGTGCTGCAGGTACATAGGAGCACTACCCCTGCAAGTTCCCCTCCAAACCATTCACCATTATGAGTTGAAAATATCATTGTCAGTGAGTCAGAATACTTGAATTTCCTCGCTAAGTCATTGTGGGTCAACCCACAATGGACGGTTAGACAGCAGCGATTCAAGAAGTTCATCCCACCTTTTGAATTTGGCAAGTAGGAATGAGCAATAAATGCTGGCCCAGCCAGCGATGCCCGATTCCCATGAATGAATAAAATGAAAAAAACCTCAATTGGCAATTGTCACTTATTGCTCTTGATGTTAGGGAAGGCACTGCTTGAGTTCTGATGGGATGCTCCCAGGCTTCTCATTGTCATCTATGTCATTCAGGACCCAGGAACATTCCACCTGCTTCCTGTCTTCAGTTTACTGGAACAGAATATCCCATATTTTACAGTTCCGTCTGTGTCAGAAATACTGCTGTTAATAAACTTTGGTTCTTGTTCTTTTTGTCTCCCCCAGGCTCCGTACTGCTGCCTTCTCTTTGTACTGAGAATATTGCCCTCACTGTCAGAACAAACCAGTCACTGATGGAGTTGACCATCTCATTAAACATCTTAACCAACAATTCTGTCCCCTCATTGCTCCACCGTGTACAAACTGCAGCATCTGCAATGGATCAAGTGAGTGTTTATGAGCTGCTTTAGTATTAGATATACAACATAGATTAGTTTCAATACGTTTCTATATTTATTATTGCACGCGAACACCAGTCTTCCCGTTATTTACATCGTGTTTCCATCTCTTTAGTTTATGTTTAATCTTCAGCGTGTTCAGATTGTGGGGAAGTTAGTTCACTCCAAATGGTGAAAGAAGAGAGTCTTGAACTCACTCTGATACAGACTGAGGGGGACTGTGTCAATCTTGGAAGTTATAAGCATCACTGCGGTCATCACGTGAACAGCTTTAGTTGATTCTGCACTCCACCCGCACATCTTTCAACCGGCTGTGCTCAAGGATGAAATTCTATTGACCATTTCCAAGTCTCCACTCGAGCAAAGTGAGCGCCATCGCTCATTGTGAGGTCAGAGGGTCACGACACACAAGGGGCCGGTCTCTCAGTGTGGTTTCTGCAGGATATCTCTGCCTCAATGCTTCCTTCTGGGACATGCACAGACACCAAGGAGGCAGAGTGGGTCTCTGTCTGGGCTGCAATGGAACAGTGACAATTACAAACAATATTCGTGGGCCTGTGGGGTACATTACTCCAGGAAGCTGGAGGTTCAGATACCAGTACCCAGTAAGCCTGCTGAGAGACGAATCTGTGCAGGCGTGAAAGGGGACTGTGCCTTTCAGCTGAGAGGGACTCCTCTGCCAACAATATCCACTCTCTCTGGATTCACTCAGAGTGACAGCCCTGTTTTGGATATTCCTATGCTTCTGTTTTCCAGGAATCAGACTCCACAATCGAGTAGCTCCATGGAGAGAGAAAGAAAGGATAAGCTTGTGAATACACGACCCTTTCCTCCCTGCCTGACAGGTACATACTTATCAAGGACACTCAATAGTTGCTCCTTGAACAAGCTCCACATATCAATTATGCCCTTGCCTTGAAGCCTACTTTTCCAAGCCACACATCCTAAGTCATGCCTCACCGCATCATAATTTCCCTGCCCCCAGGTCTAACTCTTGCCCTGCAGTGCACGCTTATCCCTCTCCATCACTAGAGTAAAAGTCACCGAATTGTGGTCACTGTTCCCAAAGTACTCACCTACCTCTAATTCTAACACCTGGCCTGGTTCTTTACCCATAACCAAATCCAGTATGGCCTCATCTCTTGTTGGCCTATCTACATATTGTGTCAGGAAACCGTCCTGCACACATTGGAGAAACACCGACCCATCTAACGAACTAGAGCTATAGCTTTCCCAATCAATATCAGGAAAGTTAAAGTCCCCCATAACAACCACCCTATTACTTTCACTCTTCTCCTGAATCATCCTCGCAATCCTTTCTTCTACGTTTCTAGGACTATGAGGAGGCCTGTAAAAAAAAACTCCTAACAGGGTTACCTCACCTTTCCTATTCCTAACCTCAGCCCAAACTACCTCAGATGTCGAGTCTTCATCCATCGTCCTTTCCA
This sequence comes from Chiloscyllium plagiosum, assembly GCF_037043375.1. NCBI lineage: Eukaryota > Metazoa > Chordata > Chondrichthyes > Orectolobiformes > Hemiscylliidae > Chiloscyllium > Chiloscyllium plagiosum. The sequence goes on from NW_028270167.1 coordinate 94,350,279, forward strand.
CCGCTGTAATACGAACTTTGACAAGCAATGCCACACCTCCCCCTCTTTTACCCCCACCTCTGATCCTACTAAAGCATTTAAACCCTGTAACCTGCAACAGCCAATCCTGTCTCTGTTCTACCAATGTCTCCGTAATAGCCACAACATTGTAGTCCCAGGTACCAACCCACGCTGCAAGTTCACCTACCTTATTTCGTATACATTGAAGTATACACACTTCAAGCCACTTTCCTATTTACAGGCACCCTCCTTTGAGATTGATGCCATGTTCCTAATCTCCCTACACTCCAGGTCCTGCACCCTTAAGCTACAGTCTAGGTTGCCATGCCACTGCAGAGTTAGTTTAAACCCCCCCACCCCCCCCCCCCCGCCCCAAGAGCACTAGCAAACCTCCCGCCAAGGATACTGGTGTCCCTCAGATTCAAGTGTAGACCATCCTGTTTATAAAGGTCCCACCTTCCCCACAAAGAACCCCAGTTATCCAAATACCGGAATCCCTCCCTCCTGCACCATCCCTGTAGCCACGCATTTAACTGTTCTTCACGATCCTATCGACCTTCAATCCACTTTCAACGAGCTGATGCCTTGCTTTTTCTTCTTCGATAATAGATTCAAGCATTTTCCCACTACAGAAATTAAGCGAACTGGTCTACGATTCCCCATCATTTGTCTACTTCCCATTGGAAAAGTAGGCTTCAAGGCAAGGGCGTAATTGATACGTGGAGCTTGTTCAAGGAGCAACTATTGAGTGTCCTTGATAAGTATGTACCTGTCAGGCAGGGCAGAAAGGGTCGTGTGAGGGAGCCGTGGTTGAATAAGGAATTGGAATCCCTTGTTAAAAGGAAGAGGGCGGCCGATGTAAAGATGAGGCGTGAAGGTTCAATTGGGGCGATTGAGAGTTATAAGGTAGCCAGGAAGGATCTGAAGAGAGAGCTAAGAGCAGCTCCTTAGTTAGTAGGATTAGAGAAAACCCTAAGGCTTACTATAGGTATGACAGAAATAAAAGAATGACGAGGGTAGGAATAGGTCCAGTCAAGGATAGTAGTGGGAAGTTGCGTGCGGAGGCTGAGGAGATTGGGGAGACACTGAATGAATACTTTTCGTCAGTATTCACTCAGGAACAGGACATTGTTGCCGATGTGAATACGGAGTCATAATTAAGTAGAAAGAATGGCTTTGAGGTATGTAGGGAAGAGGTGTTGGAAATTCTGGAAAGGGTGAAAATAGATAAGTCATCTGGGCCTGATGGCATTTATCCTAGGATTCTCTGGGAAGCAAGGGAGGAGATCGCAGAGCCATTGGCCTTGATTTTCATGTCCTCGTTGTCTACAGGAGTAGTGCCAGAAGACTGGAGGCAAGCAAATGTGGTTCCCTTGTTCAAGAAGGGAAGTAGGGATAACCCTAGTAACTATAGGCCGGTGAGTCTCACTTCTGTTGTGGGCAAAGTCTTAGAGAGAATTGTAAGGGATAGGATTTATGAACATCTGGATAGGAATAATGTGATCAAGGATAGTCAGCATGGTTTTGTGAAGAGCAGGTCGTGCCTCACAAACCTTATTGAATTCTTTGAGAATGTGACTAAGAAGGTGGACGAGAGGAAAGAGGTAGATGCGGTGTATATGGATTTTAGTAAGGCGTTTGATAAGGTTCCCCATGGTTGGCTACTTCAGAAAATATGGAGGTATGGCATTGAGTGTGAGTTGAAGGTTTGGATTAGGAATTGGCTGGCTGGAAGAAGACAAAGGGTAGTAGTTGATGGTAAAGGTTCATCTTGGAGTGCCGTTACTAGCGGTGTTCACAAGGATCTGCTTTGGGACCTTTGCTGTTGTCACTTTTATAAATGACCTGGAGGAGGGGCTAGAAGGTTGGGTGATCAAGTTTGCGGATGATACGAAAGTCGGAGGAGTTGTTGACAGTGAGGAAGGATGTGGAAGGTTACAGCGGGATATAGATAAGTTGAGAACTGGGCAGAAAGGTGGCAAATGGAGTTCAATGTAGCTAAGTGTGAGGTGATTCACTTTGGTAAAATAACAAAAAAGATGGGGTACTGGGCTAATGGTCGGATACTTGGTCGTGTGGATGAGCAGAGGGATCTTGGTGTCCATGTACACAGATCTTTGAAAGTCGCCACCTAGTTAAATAGTGCGGTGAATAAGGCATGTGGCATACTGGCTTTTATTGGTAGAGGAATTGAGTTCCGGAGTCCTGAGGTCATGTTGCAGTTATATAAGACTCTGGTGCGGCCGCATCTGGAGTATTGTGTGCAGTTTTGGTCACCATACCACAGGAAGGATGTGGAAGCACTGGAACGGGTGCAGAGGAGGTTTACCAGGATGTTGCCTGGTATGGTAGGAAGATCGTATGAGGAAAGGCTGAGGCACTTGGGGTTGTTTTCATTGGAGAAAAGAAGATTTAAGGGTGACTTGATAGAGGTGTACAAGATGATTAGGGGTTTAGATAGGGTTGACCATGAGAATCTTTTTCCACGTATGGAGTCAGCTATTACAAGGGGGCATAGCTTTAAATTAAGGGTTGGTAGGTATAGGACAGATGTTAGGGGTAGGTTATTAACTCAGCGAGTCGTGAGTTCATGGAATGCCCTGCCAGTAGCAGTGGTGGACTCTCCCTCTTTATGGGCATTTAAGCGGGCATTGGATAGGCATATGGAGGATATTGGGCTAGTTTAGGTTAGGTGGGCTTGGATCGGCGCAACATCGAGGGCCAAAGGGCCTGTACTGCGCTGTATTCTTCTGTGTTCTATGTTCTATGTGTATCCAATTTGCCAGCTTGCCTGGGGTTCCATGAGATCCAACCTTGCAGAACAGCCTGCCATGTGGAACCTTATCAAAGACCTTTAGGCTCTATTTCTGTTTCCCAGTTATTATTTGTCCCAGTTATTATTTGTCCTTTCACTTCAAAACTACTTCATCCCTTTGAATTCCATTTTACTCCCAATTTCGTCGAGGATCTCTTGCTGTGGCATGACTCATTTACTCACCGTCATAATACAATGCTGGATCTGAAACAGGTACATCCCCAGTCAATGACAAATGTTGTTGTGCCAACAAACACTGACAAAAACGTTTCACAAACTCTATCCAGACGACGTCTGCCGCCCTGCCCTTCTCAACTTTGCTGGTCACTTCATGAAAGAGCTCTAACAAATTTGTGAGGCATGATCTCCCATCCACAAAGCCATGCTAACTGTTCCTAATCAAACCCTATCTTTTCAAATGCATGCACATCTTATCCCTCACAATCCTATCAAGTAATTCACCCACCATAGACGTTAGGCTTATTTGTCTATAGTTCTGAGGATCATTGTCTCCTGTAATTAGTAAATTTCTTTTTATATTCCACGCAGAAATTAGAGAAAACATTGATGTAATATCTGTGCCATTCCCCTGTTCTCCCATATCCCCAGGGTTGGGAGGGAGGCTGTTGATTGGGATAGGTATTTGGGTCTATAAACCCCACCCCTCTCCCCAGGCTATCTACAGGAGCGCGCCCCCAATCCAGCCGCTCCACGTCACCGCGGCCCGGGGGGAATCTCGCGCCCGCACATTCGAACTCCCCGCCGTTAGCCACCAACTGCCGCAAAATGCGTGTGCGCCCGTCAGAACTACAATTCCCATTAGGCTCCGCGGCCCGATCCTCCACGACACTAAGCTCACCAGCCCTTACTGCGCAGGCGCAGTCTACCAGAGCAGCATGGGTAATGTAGTCCACCCAGAGTTTGCTGAGGGAACTGAGTTGCTGAGGGAGGTTGTGTGGAGAGAGAAACAGTTAATGTCTGGAGTCTGATCTAACTCTTATTCAGAACTGGAAGGAACTGCTGGAAAATGCTGGGGTTTGTGGTGTAGACCTGAGGGGAACAGATGGTGAGAGTGCCCAGAGCTAAAGAATATGCCTTTTTGTTGTATATTTGAGGCTGTTCCTTCCCATGTTTATCCCTGATCATTTGCAGTCAGACAATTCACTGTTTCCCTGTTTATCTCAGGCAATGCTCCATCTCAGATTCAACTCATGGAAATCTGCTTCTGGTCCCCAGTAATTGTTTGTCCTTTGTGGGGATCACTTTAAAACTTTGTCATCCCTCTGAATTCCATCTTATTCCCAATTTCATGGAGGATCTCTTACTGTGACGTGACTCATTTCCTCAGCTTCATGATGCAATGCTGGATCTGAAACAGGTACATCCCCAGTCAGTGAACAAGGTTGTTGTACCAACAAACACTGACAAAAACATTCTACAAACTCCACTTCGGGATCACTCTTGCCAATGTGACTGACCCAGACTACATGAAGATTGAAGTCCCCCACAATCGCTTCCTTGTCTTTTAACAAATCCAATAAGTTTCTGTTTAATGCAGTGCTATTCGGCAGGCGCTAAACTGTTCTTCCCTTTGCAATTCCTGGCGCATCGCCCTTCCAAATTGCTTTTCTACTGGCTTTATTTCATAACCTGAAGATAAATAATTTGTCAGTCTTGTTTTTTTTATTCCTAACTAAAATATTCCTCCTAGCTGTATTCCCATTCTGCCTATCTGTTTGCAAAATGAATACTCCAGAATATTTATGTCCCACCTTTTGTTCACGTTAATCATGTCTCCCTGGTGATCAGATCAGTCATTCACTCATGTCCAGCTGTCTTATTGCAGATACTTTGCACATTCAAGTAGAGAAAGTATAATTTTTACTCTTATCAAAAGTTTAACTTGTATTTCCCGTTCCTTTCTGCTTAGCTTCAAACACATGATCATGTTATTCCCATATTTCAATCTTTCTCTTTGTTTTCGGAAATATCCACTGACCTGACACCCTGCTCCTGTGTCACCTCTGTCAGTTTACATCGCTATCCATAATCGTATTCATATGATTGACCAGGCCACTGATCCCCGCACTGTTCTCGTGGAATCCATCACAATGGGATATCTCGCTTTTCCTGAATACTGATTCCAGACACCTCCACCCCCCCTCCCCCCCCCCCCCCCCGCCATGAGAATGAAAACCACTTCTGACAGTGTTGGTGATTCCGAAATCTTCCTTCAAGCTTTTGGGGTCACTCAGTAACTCTGCATGTGGTATCCATCACTGTGTGGGTGGAGCTGCTGCGTGCTGGAGATGAGAGTCAAGATTAGGGTGGTGGGGGAAAAGTACAGTAGGTCAGGCAGCATCCGAGGAGCAGAAAAATCGACATTTCGGGCATTTGCTCCTGCTTCTCGGATGCTGCCTGACCTGCTGTGCTTTTCCAGCACCACTCTAATCGTAACTGCTGCCTCAGTCTGCCAATTTCTGTTGCAGCTGCTCTGAGATCCTGGGTCCACATAATTTTACACTCTTGAGAGAAGAGCAGAAAGATGATGTAGCACAGGCCAGGAATGGAGTTTGGGATTTTCCAGATGTCCATGAGACTCAGTACAATTTTATCAGTGTAATCCTCACAACGTCAGTTTAATTTCTGAATGTGTCTATTTCTGCGTCTTCTGCAGCTGCTCGGAATTCCTGACTTAGCAGAATTTCCAACCCTTGTCTCACCCAACACCATATTAAAGGCAATCAACCTGCCAGAAAGATGAAGGAGAGTAAGATCTGCAGCCTTCAATAAATTCTACGGTAACTTAACTTGTGTCGGATAAAGTGGAGATGAATTAGAGGGCTCAAAGCTGTAGGCCCACAAATGTGACACTGCTAGAGGGCTGAAGATGGAGCACAAAGGCTCCACTGTCATCCTGTTAAGAGAGGCCTGCTTTCACCACTGCTTTACTGAAATGCACTAAGACAGCACATGCCACAATTGATGACTGGGATGTTCACAGGCTGTTTTAATGAAGCTACGTTCAACAGGTGAAAGCAGACCTCTTAGGAGAGGCTGGTAATAAAGTTTGCTGTCTTTTTATTCTATTCTGTTCGCTGTCTTCAACCCGGTATTTATGTCATGTCTTATAATCCTGTGTGTTTCATCTTTCAAACTTCTATAACAGCCCCAATCTCTGTCACCTCCTCCAGTCCCGACTACTCTCCCTATCTCTGTACCTTACACCAGTCTTTAAAACGTGCCCTATCTCAGCAATCCCATCTTCCAGTCAATGCAATAGTAACTATCTTTCCCATCTCCTCCAGTCTCTGCAAACTCCGAAAACCCTCCTCATCTGACCACCCTCCTCCAGTCTCTGCAACACTTCTTCCTCCCATCCTACAGCCACTCACTACTTCTGTAATCTCCTACCATTAATACAAACCTCCCGAACTGCTGAAAGTTCTTAAAACACAACATCCTTCCCTCCATGTGTAACTTGCTCCAGTCTCTACTACATTCACTATTCATGTGACATCCTGAAACGACTTTGACCCTCCCCATGCCTGTAACCTCATTCAATCTGTACAATGTTCTCTCTTTCACCTCCTCCCGTTGCTATAGTGTTCCCTATCTCTAGTTCCTCCACTCATGACTAGCCTTCCACACGCTGTAAATTCCTGCAGCCTCTAAAACTATCCATGTTCCTGTAACATTCTCTTAATTGCTGTAATCACCTCCAGTCCCTACAGCTGTCTTTTTGTCACCTCCTTCAGTCCTCCATTGTCGACAGCACTCCATGTCATGAACCTCATCCAGTCTTGACTACCATCCCTATCTCTGTAATCGCCTGCAACCTTCCTATTGTTGTAACCTTCTTCCATCCTTCAAATAAACACTAATTTTCAACCTCTTTCTACGCTACATAATATGTCTGCTTCCTCCTCCTGTTCATGCAACCTTTGTGAACTCTGTAACCTTATCCAGTCTGTACCGTTGTATCTAATTGTCATACTGCATAGAAACAGGTCCTTCAACCCATGATGTATCTGCAGACAATCAGCAGCAATCTACACTAACCTCATTTCCTGCACTTGGTGCATGAGCTGCTTAATTCTGGCATTTTAATTACGCATCCAGATGCTTATTTAATGCTGTAAGCGTGTCTGCCTTCACCACCCTCTCAGGCAACACGTTCCATCTATCTACTATCCTCTGAGTGAAACAAGTACTTCTCAAAACTCCTCCAACTCACCTGCTCCTCACCTTAATCTTTTGCCTTCTTGTGTATGACAGTATGCAATGGGGAAGAGATTCTCGTGATCTACTCTGTCTGTATGTCTCATAGGTTTGGAAACATCAATCAGATCGCTCTCTCAGCCTCCTCTACGCCAGCAAAAGAATCTCAGCCGATCAGGCACCCCTCATAACTGAAATCTTTCATCCAAGGTAACATCCCAATGAATCTCTTTTTCACTCTCTGCAATACAATCATGATTTTCTGACAGTGAGGCAAACAGATATGGTCACAGTACTCTCGATGTCGTCTCACCAATGTTTGTAGAAAACTTCCTTACTCATTCATTCCTGATAAAGAGCTCATGCTCGAAGCGTCGACTCTCCTGCTCCTCCGATGCCTTCTGACCTGCTGTGCTTTTCCACCACCACACTCTCGACACTTGATAATGAAGACAAGCCTCCCAGACGCCAGCTTTGTCAACCTGCACTGACCCCCATTCATGGATCTATAGACTTGGACGCCACAACCCCTTAGTACTCCACAGGAATTGAGCATTCATTGTGTATGTCCTTAATTTCATTTGCCAGTGCCCTGCCCAATTTACAAACTGACCATTATCAGACTGGGACTAACTTCCTCACTATCAACAGCATTCACCGATTTTTGTGTCTTCTACAAACTTGCTAACTCCACCTTCTGCATTCACACAGAGTCAGAGAGTAATACAGCGTGGAAACAGGCCCTTCAGTCTAAAATAGACCATGCTGACTATGACGCGCTCAAAGCTTATTCTAAGTGACCACAATTCTTCCATATCCCTCTCAACTCTTCCCATTCCATGCACCTGTAAAAATATATTTTCCAAAAATATTGCTGTGGTCCTCGCCTCAACCAATGCCTCTGGCAGCCCAGTCCATATACGCATCGCTCTCTGTTTGACAAAGTTACCCCTCAGTTTCGTCGAAAACCTTTCCCCTCCCACCTTAAACCAATGTCCTCTAGTTTTCAGTTCCCCATCCCTTGGAAAACAACTATATGCATTCATCCTATCTGTACCCCTCATGATTGTATACACCTCAGTAAGGTCACCCCTCATTCTCTGATTTTCCAAGGGATAAAGTCCTTTACTGAACAATCTCTCCCTATTCCTCAGGCCTACCTGTCTTGGCACCATCCTAAAACCTTCTTTGCATTCTTAGCAGTCTTCCAAGTCATTCATATAAACAACAAGCCGCAAGCATCCCAGCTCTGAACAATGTGGCACGATACTGGTCAGAGACTGCGTTACTAAGACAACGCTGCACCAACTTACGTTGTCTCATATTTGTGAGCCAGGTTTGAATCCAGTTTACCAACTTGTTTTGGATCCCTTGGCCCTTAATGTTTTGTTCCAGCTTTCCATTTGGGACCTTGTCAAATGTCTGACTTAAGTTCATGTCAACCACATCAACTGCACTACCCTAATCAATATGTTGAGACATGTTTTAAAAAAAACGGAATTAAATTAATCTTCCTCCAGTCCTGTCATCCCTCTTTTTCACTTTGCCTCGTTCCAACTACACTCCCTGCCTCAGTAAATTGTATAATTCCTAAAATACTTCTCGTCGATATGAACCTCTGTTCTTGCAATGCGCCATATGACTGTAAACTCTTACCATCCTGAGAAACCTTTATTACTCGAACATTTGTCATTCATTACATTATTCCCCATTCACTGTTAACTGCACCAGCCTCTAAAACTGTCCCTGTCTCTCTGAACCGCATCTAGCTTGTACAAACCTCCCTTTGGCTGCCACCTTCCCCTCACTCCCTACAAAGCTGTCTATCTGAATAATGGTGTCATGCCTCGACAACCCTCTTGATCACTGTAAACCTCCCATCACGACAGCACTGATTATCTCTTGTAACCTCTTCCCAACTCTACAAACCTTGCTGTGTCTGTAACCTCCTCTAGTCCATACACACATCCTACCCCTGGAAGCTTTTGCAATCTCTCAAATATTGTGTTTCAGAATAACTTTATCGAGTCAATACAATCATTCCTATCTTTGTAAACACCGCTGCCAATACAAACTTCCCTATCCTGTATTCACCTTCAGTTCCTACAAACTTCCCAGTTACTAGAATCTGTTTTGGGACCACTGCTGTTTGCCAATTTTATAAATGACTTGGACACCGGCAAAGGTGGATGGGTTAGTAAGTTTGCAGATGACACTAAAGTCAGTGGAGTGGTGGACAGTGTGGAAGAATGTTGCAGGGGGACTTGGATAAACTGCCGAAGGGGGCTTAGGAGTTGGAAAATACAGTTCAATGCAGATAATTCCGAGGTAGTTCAATGCCGCGGTGGTGAGGGAGGAGAGCGTAAGGGGGCGGGGTGAGGGCGAGAGAGAGAGACAGATCGCGAGCAAGAGAGAAACAGCGAAAGAGAGCAAGACCGTGTGTGTGAGACTGAGAGAGGAACAGTAATAGAGGGAGAGAGAAATGAAAGAAAGAGAAAGACTCAGAGAAAGATAGAAAGAAAGAGAGAATCAATGAGTAAGTGAGAGAGAAAGTGTGACAGAGAAAGACAGAGTGAGAAAGAATGGCAAAAGCATAGACCTGGAGAGAGGCAGTGGGAGAGGGAGGGAAAGTGGGAGAGGGAGGGACATTGAAAGACAAAGATGGGGGGTTGAGAGAGTGAAAGAGATACAGATAGTGAGATATAGATTGAAAGATGTAGTCAGAGACAATGAGCGTGAAAGAGAGAAAGAAAGAGAGATACATAGAGATTGATAGAGGGTCAGTGAAACAGAGAGAGAGAGAGATACACTGAGCGAGTAAGAGTCAGAGCAGGTTAAAAAAAAGCAGAAGGAGTGTGAGAGAGACTGGCAGAGTCAGTTAGAGAGAGAGAGAAAGACTGTATGAGAGAGACACTATTGGAGAGACAGAGATCTAGGAGAGAAAGACAGTGAGAGACAACAAGATAGAGAAAGAGACACAGTGTGAACGAGAGAGTGAAAGTGAGAGAGAAAAGTCACAGAGAGCAAGGTAGACAGAGAGACAGACAGACAGAGTGATGATGACAGAGACAGACAGGCAGTGAGTGATATAAAGAGTGAAAGAACAAGAGAGAGTGAGAGCGAGATAGTGAGAGTGGTAGAGCAACACAGAAAGAGAGACAAGGGGTGAGGTATTTTGTATCAAATGGAGACAGGCAGAGAGCGAGAGACAGAAAAGTTTCACCAACCTGAACCACCTCTTCTCTGAATTAATTACCGACTCTGCCCTTGAGCCCTCAATCGATGTCACTGTCCCTGTTGGCCCAATCCTTCTTTTGATTTGGCCAGACATTTGTATATTGCAAAACAATGACCTTGGCCAGGCGAACCACAAACATCCAGCCAGCTCTTGTGTCAACAGGTTCGAACGCCAAGTGCAAAAGATAATTTAGATTGCAGTTGCATATTCCTTTCCTTCTGACCCATTTGATGTCTAAATCCTGGTAACTGGTTACAGACCGCGCAAAAGCAATACATTTGTTCATTGTTCAAACATTCAATGGAAATAAGGTGCCTCTGTGTAAGTACTTGTCAGAAGGCAAGTACTTCATCTGAAGAAGTACTTTTATGTTGATCTCTCCACTGGAGCATAACCTTCCCTCATAAGATCAGCGATACTGTGCACTTTACTCAAAGGCACAACCCAGCTGACATCTGGCAAGCGGACAACTGACAGTGAAGCATTGCCTCCCCCGGCCCCTGATAATGCGACAGTCTGTATATGCTGTAGTCTGGTTCGCCTCCATTTAAATTGCAAATTTTCAAGATTTCATTATTTGTAACAAATTTGAATTCCAATAATGAGCAAAAGTCTGAAAGAGATGCAGTCGTGGAATACAGGGGAAGGTGAAGAGTGTTGTCAATAAAAGGAAGAGGTGTACAAAGCTGATGGTGGGTTGTGGGGAGCGTTTTGTGGTGCAGTGGTAATGTGCTAAATGTATAAAATATATATAAAGCTGACGTTACACCCCAGGCCTGGGGACTCGGAACATTTTCTAATTCCATAAAGCAGGGACTAACAAAATAATGCATTGAGAGACAAAATAAACTAGTGAGAGATATAAACATGTGTTTGAAACCACTTTCTGCCTTTGGTGTTAGATCCCTGTTGATGCAAGAGATGGCTGGATGTTTGTTGTTCGTCTGGCCTAGATGGTTGTTTTGCAATATATAAGTGTCTGGCCAAATCAAAAGAAGGAGTGGGCCAACAGGGACAGTGCCATCAATTGAGGACTTAAGGGCAGAGTCGGTAATTAGTTCGGAGAAGAGGTAGTCAAACCTTTCTCTCTCTGCGTCTGTCTCCACTTGATACAATGGCCCTCAACACTTTTCGCTCTTTCTTTGTGTTGCGCTGCCATTCTCACTAACTCGCTGTCTCACACTCTGACTCTGTGTTGTTCTGTCACTTTTTATATCACTCACTGTCTGTCTATCTCTTTCATCATCACTCTGTCTGTCTGTCTCTCTGTCTGCCTTGTTCTCTGTGTTTTTTCTCTCTCACTTTCACTCTCTCTGTCTGTCTCTTTCTCTATCTTGCTCTCTCTCATTGTCTTTCTCTCCTAGCTTTCTGTCTTTCTCTCTACTACTGCTTCTCTCACACTGCCTTTTTCTCTCTCTCACTGACTCTGCCAGTCTCTCTTTCTCACTTTATCACTCCCTCCATCCTGCTTTTTTACCCACTCTGACTCTGTCTCACTCAGTGTCCCTCTCTCACTGTCTCTCTATCACACTTTGCCCCTTAGCTGTCTTTAATATCTTTCCCTCTCACCCTAACCGTATGACCTCGAGATCTGGACCCCCCACCCCAGGACTATGAATTTGTCTACTTATCCTATCCATGTCCCTCATAATTTTATGAACATCGAAAAGGTCACCCCTCAGCCTCAGAAACTCCAGAGAAAACAGCCCCAACCTGTTCAGCATCTCCCTATAGCTCAAATCCTCCAACCCTGGGAACAGCTCTGTAAATCTTTTTTGAATCCTTTCACGTTTCACAACATTTTTCCGATAGGAAGGAGACCAGAATTGTATGCAATATTCCAAAAGTGGCCGAACCAATGTCCTCTACAACCGCAACTTAACCTTCCATCTCTGTACTCAATACTCTGTCCAATAAAGAAAAGCATACCAAACACCTTCTTCACTATCCTATCTACCTGCAATTCCATTTCCAAGGAGCAATGAACCTGCATTCCAAGATCTCTTTGTTCAGCAATAGCGCTCGAACCGTACCATAAGGTGTATAAGTACTGCTAAGATTTGCTTTCCCAAAATGTAGCACCACGCATTTATCTGATTTAAACTCCATCTGCCACTTCTCAGCCAATTGGCCCATCTGATGAAGATCCTGTTGTAATCTGAGGTAACCTTCTTTGCTGTCCACTACACTTTCAATTTTGGTGTCATCTGCAAACTTACTATCGATACCTCTTACACTCACATCCAAATCATTTATATAAATTGCAAAAAGTAGTGGACACAGCGCCGATCCTTGTGGCACTCCACTGGTCACAGGACACAATCTGAAAAACAACCCTCCACCACCACCCTCTGTCTTCAAACTTTGAGCCAGTTATATGTCCTGTTGGCTAGTTCTCAGTGTATTTCATCAGATCTAATCTAGCTAACTAGTCTCCCATGGGGAACGTTGTCGAACGCCTTACTGAAGTCCATATACAATTAGTAAGTTTGCAGAAGACACGAAAATTGGAGGTGTAGTGGAATGCGAAGAGCATAACCTCAGATTACAACAGGATCTTGACCAGATGGGCCAATGGGCTGAGAAGTGGCAGATGGAGTTTAATTCAGATAAATGCGAGGTGCTGAATTTTGCGAAAGCAAATCTTAGCAGGACTTACACACTTAATAGTAATATCCGATGGAGTTTTGCTGAAAAAAGAGACCTTGGAATGCAGATTCATATCTGCTTGAAAGTGGAGGCGCAGGTAGATAGGATAGTGAAAAAGGCATTTGGTATGTTTTTTTTATTGGTCAACGTATTGAGTACAGGATTTGCGATGTCATGTTGCGGCTGTACAGGTAATTGGTTGGGCCACTGTTGTTATATTGCGTGCAATTCTGGTCTTCTTCCTATCAGAAAGAAGTTGTGAAACTTGAAAGAATTCTGGAAAGATTTACAACGATGTTGCCAGAGTTGGAGGAATTGAGCTACATAAAGAGTCTGAACAGGCTGGGGCTTTTTTCCCTGGAGCGTTGGAGGCTGAGGGGTGATCTTACAGAGGTGTACAAAATTATGACGGCCATGGATAGGGTAAAGAGGCAAAGTCTTTTTCCTGGGTTCGGTGAGTCCAGAACTAGAGGGCATAGGTTTCGGGTGAGAGGGGAAAGATACAAAAGTCTAGGGTACACTTGATCAGGTCCTGGGGATTTATTCACTTTTATATGTTTCAAGACATCCAGCACTTCCTCCTCTGTAATATGGACATTTTTCAAGATGTCATCATCTATTTCCCTACAGTCTTTCTTTTCCATATCCTTTTCCATAGTAAATACTGGTGCAAAGTACTCGTTTAGTAACTCCCCCATTTTCTGCAGATCCACACAAAGGCCACCTTGATGATCTTTGAGGGGCCCTATTCTCTCCTTAGTTATCCTTTTGTCTTTAATGTATTTGTAAAAATCCTTTGGATTCTCCTTAATTCTATTTGCAAAAGCTGTCTCATGTCCCCTTTTTGCCCTCCCGAGTTCCCTCTGAAGTATACTCCTACTGTCTTTATACTCTTCTATGGATTGACTCTATCGGTTCTGTCTATAGCTGACATATGCTTCCTCCTTTTTCTTAACCAAACCCTCAAATTTCCTCAGTCATCCAGCATTCCCTACACCTACCAGCCTTTCCTTTCACCCTAACAGGAATATTCTGGAAGAATTATAAACCAGAAAACGTTTGGGGCGTATGGACAAGGTGTAGAGCAACTAAAAAGCAAGGGGACAGAAGAAAGAGACAACGAGAAGAAAATGACTTGCAGACCAACAAGAAATAGGAATAATAGCGAAGGCGGCAGAAGGAGCCAAAGGGAAACTGAGAGGTGAGTGAGATGATTCAGTAAACAGTAAAATATTGCCTGTGTTTGGGATTTGGGCATTTTCTCCAAACCTCACTCCGATTTATTTCACTCTCTCCTTTATTTCGGGGCCAGCTGATGCAATCGATTTCACTCTCAGTGATGTGACCCCGGGAAATCTGGTGATAGTTTCCACACATTGTAATAAAGATCATGGGTATTTGATTGAGACTTATTTCCCACAGCTGCAGAGCACACCCTACACCTGCTGTGTTCTCTCCATTTATTACCAGGCTGTTCCAAGCAACCAGGCTCTGATTTGACCTCAGATTGAGCTCAGGCCCCAGCTTACAGAGCTGGTCAGCAAAGGTCTGTTTCACTGACGCTCACCGGTGAATAATGCCAATCAAGGCACGGTTATCCAGTACAGCCGCATCTGACATGGGGATTGTGAGAAGCACCAACAGGAACAGGCAGAGCGGCTGCATTTTGAGATTTGTCAGCAACCTTTAACTGTACTATAGCGAAAACACAGAAAAAACTGAGAAGTATGAAAAAAAGCAACTTGATCAATTCATACGACATTGGCAAAAGAGTGACAGACATCTAGGGACACACACGTCGGCAAACAGAAAATGTCTCTCTGCCATCCTGGGTGGTACTTGCCCATTAATTAAGCAGAAGTTCTGGTTATCTCCGAGGGGCACGATTTACAGGTGAAGATTGGAGTTTCTGCCAGTAGTTATAGGACCTAGCCAAACTTTCAGAGTAGTTCCAGTGGGCCCACGGCTCTCTTGGGGGGTAGGTGGAGGAGATGTTTAGGAGAAAGTAAGGATTGCAGATGCTGGATATCTGAGCTGAAAAATGTGTTGCTGGAATAGCGCAGCAGAGGAGGAGTCCAACCTCAGACTCCAAGTACAACAGGACCTTGAAAATGTCCACAATGATGTGTGCTTTAATAGTACCAATAAAGGATTTATATGTCCCACAGGATATTGCACAGGTTCCCAGTATTACGCACTGATCACAAACTGACTCTGGTGTAGGTCCAGTCATTCACAACACAGTTCAACAATTTGGATGGATGTATCAAGCATAAAATATCCAGGTTTGATGACTAGAAGGCACAGTCTTTAGGTGAGAGGAGAGAGATTTAAAAGGGGTCTGAGGGCAACATTATCGCACGGAGGCTGGTTCATGTGTGGATTGAACTTCCAGAGGAAGAGGCAGATGCAGGTACGTTTACGACATTTAAAAGACATTTGGATTGAAACATGACTCGGAAATTTTCAGAGTGATACTGGCCAAATGCAGTGAATTAGAACCAGTTTAGTTTGGGAAACCTGCTGGGTCTGGACGCGTTGCACCGAAGGGTCTGTTTCCGTGCTGTATGAAGCTATGACTCTGTGGATGTCCTTGTCCAGAGGTCACTGAAATCCAAAATGATGGTGCTGCAGGATAGTAACATGTTAAAAAGACAAACGACATGTTGGCCTTCATTGTCCGAGGTCGGTGAGCCCACAACTGGAGGATTACGTACATTCTCGAGTGAGCATAAGAGGTATGGAGAGTAAGTTTGCAGATGACACAAAAATTGGAGGTCTAGTGCACAGCAAAGAAGGTTACCTCAGATTGCAACAGGATCTTGATCAGATGGGCCAATGGGCTGAGAAGTGATAGATGGAGTTTAAAGTAGATAACTGTGAGGTGCTGCATTTTGGGAAAGCAAGTCTTAGCAGGACTCATATACTTAATGGTAAGGTCCAAGGGAGTGTCGCTGAACAAAGCGACCTTGGAATGCAGGTTCGCAGCTCTTTGAAAATGGAGTCGCAGGTAGATAGGACAGTGAAGAAGGCATTTGTTATGCTTTCCTTGATTGGTCAGAGTGTTGAGTACATGAGTTGGGAGGTCATGTTGCAGCTTACATGACATCGGTTAGGCCTCTGTTGGAATATTGCGTGCAGTTCTGGTCTCCTTCCTATCGGGAAGATGTTGTGAAACTTGAAAGGGTTCAGAAAAGGTTTACAATATGTTGCCAGGGTTGAAGGATTTAAGCTATATGGAGAGGTTGAATAGGCTGGGGCTGTTTTCCCTGGAGAGTTGGAGGCTGAGGGGTGACCTAACAGAGATTTACAAAATCATAAGGGGCATGGATAAGGTAAATAGACAAAGTCTAAAAGTGGGCAAGTCCAGAACTAGAGGGCATATGTTTCAGGTGAGCGGGTAAAAGAGACTAAAGCGGCAAATTTATCACGCAGTGGGTGGTACATGTATACAATGAGCTGTCAGATGAAGTGGTGGATGCTAGTACAATTGCAACATTGAAAAGGCATTTGGATGGGTATATGAATAGGAAGGGTTTGGACGTATATGGGCAGGATGCCTGGCAGGTGGGACGAGATTGGGTTGGGATATCTGGTCGGTATGGACGAGTTTCCGAGCTGTCCATCTTAACGACTCTGTGACATTTCTTGAAGAGATACAGAACCTCTTAAAGGTGCATGTTATCACACATTGATCTGTCTGGGTTCCATCTCCACCTATTCACTCAGATCCCCCCTTTCCCCCAAACACATCCAACCCAGTCTTCAATATAAATACCACTTAATCCCTGATGAAGGGTCAACAGACTCGAAGTATTAACTCTGGTTTCTTCCCACAGATGCTGCCAGTGATTCGCGGTTCACCGTATTCATTTCACAGACAGTAAGGGATGGATAATGGTGGTCAATTACCCAGTAAATACATCAAAGTGCAAAAGTTGTGGTTTTCCAACTGCTTCCTCGGAGGCTCGAAAACTGCACTCCCCTCCAGAGAGAAAGAGAGAGACAGGCTGAAGGACAGTGAGTGTTAGAGAAAAACAGACAGACACATACAAAAACAGTGAGCGAAAGAGACACAGAGATAATGAGAGAGACAGCTTGTGAGAGCGACAGAGAGAGAGATGGAGAGAGACAGTGAGAGAGAGGGAGAGACAATCTGACATGCAGAGTGGGAAAGAGTGCGAAAGAAGGACAGAGAGAGAGAAGCAGGCAGACAGAGACAGTTACAGAGATAAAGAGACACAGAGAGTGTGAGAAGCAGAGAGGGAAAGAGTGAGAAAGAGATGGCGAGATTGAGGCAGACAGGGAGTGAGAGACAGACAGAGACAGAGAATGTGTGTGGGAGAGAGAGGGAGTTAGTGAGCGACTCAAGGGGCAGTGAGAGAGAGACAGTGAGAGAGTGCTAGAAGAAGAGAGGCAGAAAAAAGAAAAAGCAAGAGACATAGATGGGGAAAGAACAAGAAAGAAGGACAGAGAGAGCGACAGCAAGAGATCAAAAGTGTCTGGGTGCGGGAGAGAGAGAGAAGCAGTGTGAGAGAGAGGTAACGTGAAGGACAGAGAGCCTGAGAGACAGAGCGAGTCAGAGACAGAATAGAAACAGAGAGATACAGAAGGAAGGAAAGATAGAGAGACATGAGAGAGGGGGGTGAAGCAAGAAAGAGAAACAGAAAGAGAGACATGAGAGGGAGAAAGCAAGAAAGAGGAACAGAAATAGTCACTGAGAGAGCATGTATGTCAAAAGGAGATACTGTGAGGGAGAAAACGAAGATAATGTGAGAGAGGGGAAGTGACAGGGACAGTGAGAGACACAGAAAGAGAGAGTGGGAGACAGTAACAGAGAAAGACTCACAGTGTGTGTGAGAGAGGCGGAGTGGGAGAGATTCAGTGAGGGAGAGAGAGAGACAGAGAAAATGAAGGAGTAAGAGCCAGTTAGACAGAGAGATGGCGAGTTACTACGACAGAAAGAGCGAGAGGGAGAGACAGTGACGGAGATAAAGAGACAGAAAGCATGAAAGAGTGAGAGAATGAGAGTGACACAGGAAAAGAAGGAGAAAGAGGGACAGAGTGAGATGGATAGTGAGAAAGAGAGACAGGTTAACAGAAAAACTGTTTAAAAGAGAAAGAGAGAGAGACAAGAGACAGAGATACTGTGAAGGACAGAGAGACAGGAATTCAGAAACGGAGAGAGACACAGAGAGAGACACAACGAGAGAGAGACATGAGAGATAGAGCGGGGGTAAAAACAATGACTGCAGATGCTGGAAACAAGATTCTGGATTAGTGGTGCTGGAAGAGCATAGTAGTTCAGGCAGCAGCCAAGGAGCTTCGAAATCGACGTTTCGGGCAAAAGCCCTTCATCAGGCCTTCATCCTGGGCTTTTGCCCGAAATGTCGATTTCGAAGCTCCTTGGATGCTGCCTGAACTGCTGTGCTCTTCCAGCACCACTAATCCAGACAGAGCGGGGGAACGAGCCAGAAAAAGGAACAGAGAGAGTCAGAGAGATTCATTGAGGGAGACAACAAAACAGTGTGAGTGAAAAGAAGATTGACAAGAAACAGTGAGAAAGAGAGAGACAGTAAGAGAGAAAGAGAGAGAGAGACAGTGGGAGAGGAAGAGAGAGAGACAGTGTCAGAGACAGAGAGACAGACAGAGTGCGAGTGAGAGAGAGAATCAGTGACAGAGAAAGAGACAGACGGAGAGAGACACTGAGACAGAAAGAGTGAGCGAGAGGGAGGGACAATGATAGCGAGAGGGAGGAAGAGTGGGAGACAGTCAGAGAGAGAAAGAGAGAGAGAAGGAGCAATCGAACCAAATGAAGAGAAACAGACAGAGAGAAGCATAAAAAAGATTCACCAACCTGAACCATCTCTACTCTGAACCAGTTAATGACTCTGCCCTTGAGTCCTCAACTTATGTCACTGTCCCTGTTGGGCCTCTCCTTTTGATACAGCCAGGCATTTACATCTTACAAAACAATCATTGTGGCAAAACGAACCGCAACATGTCCATCCATCTCTTCGGTCAACAGGGATAGAATGCAAAGTGTTAAAACAATTTGATTCCATTTGCATGTTCCTTTGCTTGAAATTAATTTAATGCCAATGCACCAGTGTCTTGTTCCAAACTCTGCTGACGGTGAGACATTTATTCAGCAACCATCAACTCAATGTGTGTGTTTAATTAAATAACTTCCACTTGTTTTTTTTAATGAGGCAAATAGTTTTGCATGCAATACTTACTGTCACAAGCAGCACTTCATCTGAGGAAATACTTTTATGTTGATCTCTCCACTGACAGCATACCCTTCCATCACAAGCTCCGCGATAATGAGCACTTTACTCAAAGACACAACTCAGCTGACATCTGGCAATTGGACAATCTGGCAGTGAAGCATTGCCTCCCCACTGCTGCTGAAAAAGTGACAGTCTGCATACTCTGTATTCTTTAGATCAGACTGGTGCTGGAAAAGCACAGCAGGTCAGGCAGCATCCAAGGATCATGAAAATCGACGTTTCGGACAAAATCCCTTCATCAGGAATAGAGGCAGGAAGCCTCCAAGGTGGAGCGATAAAGGGGGGGGGGGGGGAGGCTGGGGAGAAGGTAAAAAAGAGCACAATAGGTGAATGGGGGTGGGGATGAAGGCGATAGGTCAGAGAGGTAGGTGGGGTAAGGTAGCAAAGAGTGCAATAGGTGAATGGGGTGGGAATGGAGGCGATAGGTCAGAGGGGAGTGTGGAGCAGATAGGTGGGTAGGGAGATTGACGGGAAGGACAGGTCATGAGGACACTGCTGAGCTGGAATGTTGGAACTGGGGTAAGGTGGGGGAATCTGTAGTCTGCGTTGTTAGCAATTAAATCAAAGATTGTAATTGTTTCATCATTTGAAACAAATTTAAGTTCCAATCATGAGCAAAAGCTCAACAAAATTTAATCATGGAATCCAGGGGAAGATAAAGATTGTTGTTAATTAATGAAAGTAGTGTATAAAGCTGATGTTGGGTGGGATGGGTGTCTTGTGGTGCAGTGGGAATGAACAGTTTGGTTTATAAATGCTGCTGTTAAACCCCAGGCCTGGGGATTCAGAACACATTTTTAAATTCAGTACAGTAGGACGAAAAAAATACATTAAGAGAGAAAACAACATGAAATTAAACCAGTGAGAGAGATAAAGCAAAAGCTGATCAGAAAAGACAAATATGTACCAGATTGGCAGCGAAAGATCATGATCACTGCAACCAATATTCTGAGGATTCCGAATGTTGATCTTCAGATTCTAGGATTATATTAATTTCCCAGTACTACTTCTGTTCACGAATGACCAATTCATCGATCTGCTCATTTTCACTAAGACATTGCTTCTCTTCTATTATTGAGAAGTGGAATGTATGTTCCTCTCTGAAGACAGACCCAAACTATCATCCTGTTATTCATACCGTCACAATTGCAGGTTTCCTTGCCTCTGCCACTTGTCGGTGCATATCTGTCTTTTATGATTACCTTTTAGTTTATCTTGAGAAAGCTGTTAAAACACTTGTTTTTGTCTCTCACTAGCTTATTTTCATGTTGTTATTCTCCTTTTAATGCATTATTTTGATTAAACGTGCTTTACTGAATTCGAAAGTGTTCCGAATCCCCAGAAGCAGGGTTTAACGTCAGCTTTTTATATGGATTTTTAGAAAAACTAACCTTTTTTTCTAATCAACCTCTTCGGAGATGTTAACACACACCTCTGGAGCATGGGTTGGGACACTGCCACTGACCATAATTCGCCCCTCCCACCCAACATCAGCTTTATACACGTCTTCCTTTAATTAACAACAATTTTTACCTTCCCCTGGATTCCATGATCAGATCGTGTTGAGCTATTGCTCATGACTGGAACTTAAATTTGTTACAAATGATGCAACAGTTAAAGTCTTTGATTTAAATGCAAGCGAACCAGACTTCAGAGTATACAGACTGTCACATTATCAGGAGCAGTGGGGAATAAATGCTTCACTGTCAGGTTGTCCACTTGCAAGATGTCAGCTGGTTTTTGTCTTTGAGTAAAGTGGACATTATCGCTGATATTGTGTGGGAAGGTAACGCTTCCAGTGGAGTGATCAGCACGAAAGTATTTCCTCAGATGAAGTACATGCTTCTGACAGCAGCATTGCATACAAACCCTATTTTCATCATTAAAAAAAAGAGTAGACTTTATTTAATGAAACACTCACATTGAATTGTTGGATGCTGCATAAATGTCTCGCCTCGAGAAGAGTCTGGAACCAGCCACGAGAATGTCGTCATCAAATGGGTGCGAAGCAAACGAACATGCAAATAGAATCTAATTGCTTTTACACTTTGCATACTATCCCTATTGACTGAAGAGATGGGTGAATGAGCTGTGGTTCATTTGGCCAAGAGCTTGTTTTGCAAGTTGTACGAAGTTGTAGGAAGGCAAATTTTGATGGTATTTGGCAAGAATATTCAATATTTGATTGGTAGCAGTTACTCGCAGGTGAAGGAGCAGCTAAAAATGGGAAGCTGCCAAACATGAGATAATCAGAATACAGAACCAAGATGAAATACAGGGCAGATAGGTGTTAGTTGGGGTAAAAATTCCCATTAGACACCCTGGACTAAAACCCTCTAGACTTGGACATGAGTTTGTGGAATTTACATTGAAACGAAGAGTCACTGAGTTCTCTGGCTAAGACAGAGTAGGCAATAAGCAAGCCGAGGGGCAGCAGTCTGGAACAGGGGTAAGATAAAGGAAGGCCTCCACAAATGTCTCAGCTAAAAGACAGTGAAGGAGAAAGTGAGGACTGCAGATGCTTGCGATCAGAGTCGAAACGTGTGGTGCTGGAAAAGCACAGCAGATCAGGCAATGTCCGAGAAACAGGAGAGTCGATGCCCATATGCCCATCATCAGGAATGTGGGACGGGGGGAAGGGAGCTGAAAAATAAACGGGGGGTTTGGTGGCGAGGCTGGGGGTGATATCATGGAAGGTGATAGGTAGATGCAGGTGGGGGAGAGGGTGTTAGGTCGGAGTGGAGGGTTCAGTGCATAGTTGGGAAGGAAGATGGACAGATAGGACACCTCAAGAGGACGGTTCCGAGTTGTAGGGTTGGTTCTGGGATGAGGTTGGGTGGAGCGGAGATGAGGAGACTGGTGAATTCGATGTTGATGCCATGTGGTCGGAGGGTCCTAAGTTGGAAAATGAGGCGTTCTTCTTCCAGACGTTGAGACACTTGGATTTAGTAGTGGAGGAGGCTCAAGACCTGCATGTTCATAGCGGAGTGGGAGGGGTAGTTGAAGTGTTCAGTCACAGGGCATTGGGTTTGTTTCGTGCGTGTGTCCCAGCGATGTTCCCTCAAATGATCTGCGTGTTAGTGTCCTATCTCCCATTGTCGAGGAGACCATATCAGGTGCAACGGATACAGTAGATGAATTGTTCGGATGCGCAGGAAAATCTCGGCCAGATATGGAAGGATCCTTTCGGACCTTGGTCAGAGGTGAGAGGGAGATATGGGTGCAGGTTTTACACCTCTTGCGGTCAGAAGGGAAGGTGCCAGGAGTATAGTGTGGATTGGTGGGAAGTGGAGACTTAACCAGGGAGTCACAGAGGGAACAAAATCTGTTTCCAAATTCGCTCTGTGACTCCCTGGTGATATCCACTCCACCACCCCACCTCACCATCACCCTGCAGCTTCCCCTGCCTCCGCACGAAGTGTGAAACATGCACACACACCTCCCTGCTCACCTTTGGCCAAGGCCCCAAAGCAACCTACCACATCTGGCAGAGATTTTTCTGCACATCCAACCACCTAATCTACTGTGTCTGTTGCTCTTGATGGTATCCCTTCTTCATTGAGGAAACAGGGCACTAACTTGAGGAAAGTTTCAGGAAAATCTCTGGGACACACGCACCAAACAACCCCACTGCCCTGTGGCCAAGTCCTGGTCCTCCTCCACCGCCAAATCCAAGATCCCGACGTCTGGAAGCAGAACACTTCATCTTCTACCTTGCGACCCTCAAACCACATGGCATCAACATCAACTTCACTAGTTTCCTCATTTGCCCTCCCCCCCACCTCATCCCTGATCCAACCCTTCAACTCAGCACCACCCTCATGAACTGTCCTACATGTTCATCTTTCTTCCCACCTTTCACTCCACCCTCTGCTCCGACCTATCACCATCATCACCCCGCCATTATCTACCAATCACATTTCCAGCTACCTTCACACAACCCCACTCTGACCCTCCTATTTATCTCTCAGCACCCTCCCCCAGCCCCCTATTCCTGATGAAGGGATTATGCCTCAAATATCGACTCTCTTGCTCTTCGGATGCTGCCTGACTTGCTGTGCCTTCCCAGCACCACACTTTAAAAGACAATAAGCACCAGCCTGAAGAGCAAACAACAGAGACATTCTGCAGCTTGCAAAATTACACAACCATACAACTTTTAATCATTTGCTTGGATGCAGAGATACTGAGTATTCCAGGCCTTTGTACGACATGCAAATCTGTTTGTCTTAAATGGGAAGGCCATCAAACTATCAGCAATATCTTAACCTACATATATCGAAGAAAAATAATGAATATTTAAAACTATGGTCCACCCACTGACTTTAATTGTAGAACCATTCACACTCATCGAATACTCAGGAAGCTCATTCAGCCCCGAGAGGAGGGACAATAGCTCAATGATCCAATCTAGATTTGGCGGGAGATTTGGGAAACCTCCAGCCAGTATAACTGGGAACCCTGATCTCTGGGGTTTGTTGAGTACGTGGTCTGACCAGCATCAAGGAAATCGGCAACAGCCAGGCAATCTTCACATCCACAACCCTCCATGTACTGGTGAGATGTGACTGGAGAGCCGAGTGACCAACTGGGGCTAGTGGCAGGGACATCCACCACTCTCCAAACCAACAGAAGCCACTCTGGGGATGGGAGGAAGGTTATCGAGACCTTCTGTCCCAGCTCAGTATGAGAGGGGAGGAAGGGTGGGCTTCAGGGCTGACGGTGTAGGGCAGGGCCCAGGGAAGGGAAACCCGAGAGGACCCCAGGATTCGTGTTTATTCTCTCTCTCTCTCCTTTCCCCTGTCACCCAGTAATTAACAGCTCTCTGTAAGTCCAAATCCACTGTACCAAGTACGAGCCTTCAGGGTGAACTTGGGAGTTAACAGCTGTGAGACAAGTCTCAGTTCATTTGATGCCTCGCACTGATTGTTCTGAATATTTATTTTCTTGTCAATGTTTTAATACAATCGGAGTTTCCCTCTGCCTCTGAAGCATCTCCCTCCTGTGTTTTTCACCACACCACATCTCAACACATAAGCCCAGTGTCAGAACCAAGGAGCTACTGGATAATATACTGACCCTCTCTCCCTGCATTGGTGCAGGGAGTGCTGGGGGACTGGAGAAGGTAAGGTTTCAGTCATGTTAAAGAAGGCAACATACGTCAGGAATAGACAGCAGGGATTGTGTGTATCCCTTGAAGAGCACAAAAGCCGGACAAGTATATTTAAGAGGGAATTCTGGAGGGCCAAAAGGGGACATGGGATATCTTTGGCAATAGGGTTTAAGAGAATGCAAAGGAATTTTACAAATACATTGAGAAGATGGAGGTAATGGGAGATAGAATAGGGCCACTCGAAGATCAGTCTATGTGTAGAATTGCAGGAGATGGGGAGATAATAAATGAATATTTTGCCTCAGTGTTCACTTTGGAAAATGATATGAAAATCTAGAGATTTGGAAAAATAAATGGCGACATCTTGAATAATGTCCACATGACAGATGGAGACGGTGCTGGATTTTTTAAATCACGGAAACGATGATGAAAACCCGGGACGTGATCAGGTGTACCCTAGAACTCTATGGGAAGCTGTGAAGTAATTTCTGGGCCACTTGCTGAGATATTTGTATTGTCGATAGCCATAGATGAGGTGGCGGAAGACTGGAGGTTGGCTAACGTGGATGGGAAAGACTGGAAGGAAAACCAAGGGGAACTATGGACCGCTGAGTCTGATATCAGTAGTGGAAAGGTTATTGGAGTGAATCCTGATGGACAGCAGTTACATGCATTGGGAAACGCAAGGACTGGTTCGGGATAGGCAATATGGCGTTGTGCATGGGAATTCGTGTCGCACTGACTTGGTCTTTTGAAGAATTTTTGAAGAGGATTGATGAAAGCAGAGTGGTGGTCGTGAAGTATATGGACTTCAATAAGGCACATAACAAGGTTCCCCATAGTAGACTGTTTAACAAGGTTGGATAACGTGAAATAATGGGTGAACTAGTCACTTCGATGTAGAATTGGCTGAAAGAGAAGAGACAGATGGTGTTAGTGGATCGGTCTGGAGGTCTATAAACAGCAGTGTCCCACAAGGATCGGTGCTGGGTCCAATGTGTTTTCTCAGTTATATAAATGACTTGGATGTGAACACAGGAGGTACAGTTACTAAGTCGCAGATTTCACCAAAATTGGAGGTGCAGTGGATAGCGAAGAAGCTTACCTCAAATTACAACAGGAGCTTGATCAGATGGACCAATAAGCTGAGAAGTGGCAGAAGGAGGTTAATTTAGGAAAATGTAAGGTGCTGCACTTTGAGAAGGCAAATCAAAGCAGGACTTAGACACTGTAGGGTAAGGTCCTGGGAGGTGTTACTGAGCATAGAGACTTTGGAGTGCAGTTCCTTGACAGTGGCATTGCAGGTACTCAGGATAGTGAAGAAGCCATTTGGTATGCCTTCCCTTGTTGGCCAGAACATTGAGTAAGGAAGGTGGGCGTTGTGCTGCGGCTGTATCGGACATAGGTTAGACTATGTTTGGAATACTGTGTTCATTTCTGGTCTTCCTGCTGTAGGAAGGATGTCATGCAACTTGAAAGCATTCAGAAAAGATTTCCAAGGACGTTTGCAGGTCTGGAGTGTTTGAGCTATTGGGAGAGGCAGAATAGTCTGGGGCTTTTTCCCCTGGAGTATCGGAGGCTGAGGGATGACCTTACAGAAGTTTATAAAATTATGAGAGGAATGGATCCGGTGAAGAGCTAAAGACTTTCCCCCGGTGTTGGGGGAATTCCAGAACTCCTCATTATGGAAAGTTTTCTAAAATGTCTGGCCTGACAATCAACTTCCAGCTGACATGTTTAATATTTGGATGTTGCTGAGAGAGACAATCTCTGGGATCTTGCTGTGCCATCTCTAAAAATGTCTTGCTCTGTCTTTTAATTGATCCATCTCTGTTATCCCAGGGAATTAATAATCACTTGGAAAATCCAAAGATAGAGAGAGTTTGGGGCAAGGTCAACTTGAACAAGAGCATCCTCCAAGAGGGCACACAGTCCTGAGGCCTATTCCACAGGCCGCACTCCGTGGGGCACCACTTCAGTTGTGTCTCTTTATTTCCCCAAAGAGTGGGTACCTCTGTTGGTCCCTTTTTTTTTAACAGGCCTCTGGATAACTGGATCCTGTAAGATTGTGGCCTTGTCATTTTAATACAGGTTTGAAGCCTGGGGTTAAAGGAAAAAGGGCTTAGAATTTGACACAACCTTGTAAACACCCCAAGTCCCCACCCCCAGCAAGTGTCTGAGAGACAGGACATCCCAAAGAGGAAATTGAAACCCTAAATGTCGACTTGTCTCTGAAAGACTTTTTATAATGTCAGAGTAATAATGTGTGAATGTTCACAATGACATTGGGAGTGTGAGAGAGAGAGACTTGTAAACGTGAGAGAGGCAGGAGAAAGGGAGGGAGCGGCATTTGAGATTGTGAAATAGCAGTTATGTCAGTGCCTGTAGTTGCAACAAATATTGAACTTTTAAACAGCTGCCATCAGAAAAATGGAGCTGATCTTACTGCTGACATGTTGCTGCCTGTGAGATCCTGCTGTGCTCTGACAGCCTGTGGCAATGCGATCGAAGCAACAACTGTTCTGATAAACCCATAGCTTTAAGTCTGCCCGATGGATCTGGGATTGAAATTCCCGAGATTTTTTCACAATTTGATCGCACTTGGGTTTGCTGAGGGATGTTTTGTATGAAGGAATGACCGCTTGCTGTGTAATTTGTTTGAAAATCTCCACCCTTTTCCAGTTCCAATCATCTCTTTCTCTCCCATTCTCTGCACCCACCCCTTTCAGGAATTGCTGTTTTGAAGCTACGACAGGATAAGAAATCCTTCCCTTGGACAAACCTTTCCTCCAGAGGGGATGGGCGGAATCGGCCTGTGTGTCCTCGGGAGAGTGGGAAGGGGAGTTGAAGTGTTCAGGCATAGGGCAGTGGGGTTTGTTTGGTGCGTGTGTCCCAGAGAGGTTCCCTGAAACAATCTGCATGACGGTGTCCGTTCTCCGAATGTAGCAGTAACCACATCGGGTGGAACAGACACAATAGATGAGGTGTTTGGATGCGCAGAAAAATCTCTGCCGGATGTGGAACGATCCTTTGAGGCCTTGGTCGGACGTGAGCGGGGAGGTGTGGGCGCAGGTTTTAACCTCTTGCGGCGGCAGGGGAAGGTACCAGGAATGGAGTATGTGTTGGAGGGGAGCGTGGACTTAAAATCAGTGAGTCACAGAGGGAACAGTCTCTGCAGACTGCTTCCACATTGTCTCCATGACTCCCTGGTGAGGTCCACGTCCCCACTAACCCCCTCCTCCACTCCTGGCACCTTGCCCTGTCACCGAACAAAGTGTAAAACCTGCAGCCACACCTCCCTGTACAAGGCCCCAAAGGACCCTTTCCCATCTGGCAGAGATTTTCCTGCACATCCAACCACCTCATCTACTGTCTGTTGCTCTTGCTGGTGTCTCCTCTACATTGTGGACGCAGGACGCTAACTTGAGGAATGTTTCAGTGAACATCTCTTGGACACACGCACCACTAACCCCAACGCCCTCCAGCTGAGCACATCATTTCCCCCTAACACTCCGCCAAAGACATGCAAGTACTCGGCCACCTCCACGACCAAATCCAAGCCACCCGACGTCTGGAGGAAAATAAAACAATTTTAGAAGATACTTTTAGAAAATAATGACAAAAAGAGTTGGCGCAGGCTTGGAGGGTGGAAGTGCAAGTTCCTGTGCTGTGTTGTTCTGTGTTCTCGAATCCAAGGTCTGAGCAATCTGCAGCTCCATGAGTTTGCTCTATAATTTGTCCACAGAGTGAATGTCAATATCCCTTCCACAGTAGGAGAGAGAGGGAGAGCTATTTGAGATTGTGAAATAGCAGTAATGTTAGATTCTGGCATTAGAGCAAATAATTAACACTTGATCAGCATTGCAGAGGAGAAAAGAATCAGATGATGTGGCTACTGCTCCATGCTTCCATATGAGATCTTGCTGTGCATCAACTGACACCAGGCTACCTTTAGAGGCAGTGAGTCTTCTCATCAGCTAAAACTTCATAGTGTAAAGTTTCCAAAATTGTCTGGCCTGAAAATTCAACTTTCATCTGACATGTTTAATGCTTGGATGTTTCTAGGAGAGGAAATCGCTGGAATCTTGCTGTGCCATCTCTCTGAGCTTTTTTTCTCCGTCTTTTAATTGACCCTGTCTCTTTTATCCCAGGGAATTATTACTCGCTTGGAACATCCAAAGAGAGAGAGATAGTTTGTGACAAGGTGAATTTGAACAAGAGCATCCTCCAAGATTGGCACACAGTCCTGAGGCCTATTCCACAGGCCGCACTCTGTGGGACCCCACCTCAGTTGTGTCTCTTTATTCCCCAAAGACTGGTTTAATCTGCTGGACCCTGTTTTTTCAACAGGCCACTGGTTAACTGGGTCCTGTCAGTTTGAGGTCCTGTCATTTTAAAACAGATTTGAAGCCTGGGGTTAAAGTAACCTTCGGATTTGACACAAACTTGTTAACCCCCATGTCCCCACCCGCAGCGGGTGTCTGAGAGACAGAACTTCCCAAAGAGGAAATTAAAACACTAAATTTCAAACTGACTCTTAAAGACTTTTTCTAAAGTAATGATGTGTGAATGTTCAAATTGACAAAGGAAGTGAGAAAGAGACTTCTGAAAGAGAGAGAGGAAGGAGAAAGAGAGAGAGGGAAGGAGGGAGAGGCATTTGAAATTGTGAAATAACAATTATGTCAGTGCGTGTAGTTGCAACAAATATTGAACTTTTAAGCAGCTCCTATCAGAAATATCGAGCTAATCTTGCTGCTGACATGTTGCTGCCTGTGAGATCCTGTTGTGCTCTGATACCGTTTTGATAAACTAAAAGTTTTAAGGCTGCCCGATGGTTCTTGGATTGAAATCCCCAAACTTTTCTCCCAATTTGATCATACTTGGGTTTGCTGAGGGGTGTTTTATGTGAAGGAATGACATCTTGCTATGTAATTTATTTGAAAATCACCCCCCCCCCTTTTCCAGTTCCTATAATCTTTTTCTCTCTCACTCTCTCCACGCACCCCTTGCAGGAATTGCTATTTTGAGACTACGACAGGACAAGAAATCCTTCCCTTAGACAGAAGCTCCCTCGAGAGGGGAGGGGCGGACATCAGCCTGAGGTCTATTCGACAGGCTAAACCCCATGGTGCCGTGTGAGTTGTAACTATTTGTTAGCCCGAGGTTTAATTTCCTCTGGGACACCCTGGATTTTTAAGGATCTCTGGTTAACTGATATTGATTGTGGCTCTGCCATTTTAGAGCAAGTTTTAAGCCTGAGGTTAAAATAACCAGGGCCTTGGGATTTGACACAATCATGTTAAGTGTCTGACACACAGGAGGAAATTAAAACCCTGAATGTGAAATTCTCCTCAAAGGCTTGGTGTAATGTCAGAGTAATATGTGATGTGTGGGCAGGGATGGACGAGATTCGGATAAAGACAGAGAGAGAGCGGGATAGAGAGAGAGAGAGAGTTATATCTGGGAGTCACAGGGAAAATTCCAAGAACGAACCTCAGCAAATATCCCCCCGGTCCGGCCAGTTTTGTGTTTGGTGTAGATTTAGGGACAGAGAATCTTCGAGGCTCCTGAGGGGTCAATGTTTAATATTTTCAAACTGCACTGATATACATTACAAAGCTTTAAAAAGCCTTAAAAGCAAACAGGGAATGATCAAGCTTTCCTGTGCTAGAATTAACATGACAATGTTGAGCGAGATCCAACGAAGTTCATGTCCTGACACTGACATCTCAATGGGACAGACAGCTTTCTGGGAGGGGACTGAGAGACATTGCAATGTATCCTGCTCACTGGGGTGGAGACAGTGAACCCCTCAAAGAGAATAAGTCTTCAGTAGAATATGACAATGTAATTGTCAACGCATGTAATTTCTCTCTCTGTCGTAAGAGACAGCAGCTCCCTCTGGTTGAGATTGTCTGTGTGGGGGGAGACAGAGAGAGAGATATAGACAGAGCTAAATAGAATTATACGTGCGTTGAGAGAGAGAGGGTTAAACGCACCAAATCGAGTCACAGAGTCACGGAGAAACAGACCCTTCAGTCCCACTCGTCTATTAAGACCAAATATCCTCAATCAATCCAGTTCCATTTGCTCGCATTTCGCCAATTTGCTCCCAAACTCTTCCTATTGAAATACCCATCCAGGTGTCTTTTAAGTGTTACAGTACACACATCCACCACTTTCTCTGGCAGCGCATTTCTGACACACACCACCATCTTCGTGAATAGTTTACCCCTTAGATCTCTTCCAATTCTTTCCCCTCTCCTTAAACCTATACCCTCCAGTTCTGGAATCGCCTGCACCGGGGAAAAGTCTTTACTTCTTCATCCTATCCATGCCCCTCATAATTTTATAAATTTCTGTAAGGTCACCCCTCAGCCTCCGATGCTCCAGGGGAAATAGCCCCACTCGATTTAGCTTCTATCTATAGCTGAAACTCTCCAACACTGGCAACATATTTATAAATCTTGTCAGAACCCTTTCAAATCTCACAGAATCATTCCTACAGCAGGAATACCAGAAGTGAAAACAGCATTCTAAACGTGGCCAAACCAATGTCCTGTGCAGCCAAAACATGACCTTCTGATCAATACAGGAAAGTATACCAAATGTCTTCTTCACTATCCTGTCTCCCTGCAATTCCATTATCAAGGACTATGAACCTGTACTCCAAAGTCTCTTTGTTCAGCAATATCCACGGGACCATTCCATAAAGTGTACAAGTCCTGCCCTAATTTGCCTTCCCAAAATGCAGCACTTCACATTTATCTCAATTAAAATCCGTCTGCCACTCCTCAGCCCAGTGGCCCATCTGATCAAGATCCTGTTGTACTCTGAGGTTAGCTTCTTCGCTGTCGACTGCACCTCCAACTTTATTACCATCTTCCAGTTAGGAACTATGCCTCTTATATACACATCCAAGTCATTTATGTAACTGACAGAACACAGTGGACCCAGCACCGATCCTTGTGCGACACCGCTGGTCATGGGCCTCCAGTCTGAAAAATAACCATCCACCCTCTTTGAGCCAATTCTACAGTGAAATGGCTAGTCCTCCCGATATTCCACATGATCTTAATTTGCTAAACAGTTTACCATGAGGAACCTTGTCAAGTGCTTCACTGAAGTCCATATAGATCACGTCCACTGCTCTGCTTTCATAGATTCATAGAGATGTACAGCATGGAAACAGACTCTTCGGTGCAAACCGTCCCTGCCGACCAGATATCCCAACCCAATCTAGACCCCCTGCCAACACCCGGCCCATATCCCTCCAAATCCCCACTCCTCTTCATGTACCCATCCAGATGCCTTTTAAATGCTGTAATTTTAACAGCATCCACCACTTACTCTGGCCGCTCATTCCATGCACACACCACCCTCTGTGAGAAAAAGTTGCCCCTTCGGTCACTTTTATATCTTTCACCTCTCACCCTAAACCTTTCCCCTCCAGTTCTGGGCTCCCCCACACCAAGGAAAATACCTTGTCTATTTCTCCTATCCATTCTCCTCATGATGTTGTAAAATTCTACGCGGTCACCCCTCAGCCTCTGACACTCCAGGGAAAACAGCCCCAGCCTATTCAGCCTCTCCCTGTCGCTCAAATCTTCCAACCCTGGCAACATCCTTATAAAACGTTTCTGATCCCTTTCAGGTTTCTGAACATCCTTCCAATAGAAGGGAGACCAGAATTGCACAAAGTATTCCAAGAGTGGCCTAACCAATGTCCTGTACAGCTGCAATATGATCACCCACTCCTATACCTAATACTCTGTCCAATGAAGGAAAGCATACCAAACGCCTTCTCATCAATCCTCTTCAAAACATCAACTCAGTCAGACACGAAATCGCATGCACAAAGCCATATTGTCTGTCCCGAATCGGTTGTCGTCCTGTCTCGCCAATGTGCAGTAGACACCACCAAGAGCAAAAGACACAGTAGATGAGGTGTTTAGATGCACAAAACAATCGTTGCCAGATGTGGAAGGATCCTTTGTGGCCTTGGACAGGGGTGAGCAGGAAGGTGTGGGTGCAAGTTTTACACTTCATGCGGTGGCAGATGAAGGTGCAGGGAGTGACGGGTCGGTTGGTTGGGGGGGCGGGGGCGTGGACCTCACCAGGGAGTCACGGAGTGAATGTGGAAGCAGTCCACAGAGATTATTCCAAAAGTAATTGCCTGGTTAGTTCCACACACCTCACCAACCCACCTTCCACTTCGACATCTTCCCTTATCGCTGCAAGCTGTGTAAAACCTGCATTCACACCTCCCCCCTTACCTCTGACAAAGGCCCCAAAGGATCCTTCCACATCTGGCAGAGATATTTCTGTGCATCCTAACAACTCATCTATTGTGTCCGTTGCATCCGAAGTGGTCTCTTCTACATTTGGAGACAGGACACCGTCTTGTGGATTGTTTCAGGAAACATCTCTGGGACACGGGCACCAAACAAACCCGACTACCCTGTGGCTGAACACTTCAACTCCCACTCTGACAGTCCCAAGGGCATGCAAGGGCTGGGACGCCACCACTGCCAAATCCAAGCCACCCAATGCCTGGAGGAGGAACGCCTCATCTTCCACCTTGGGACCCTCCGACCACGCGAAATTAACATCGACTTCACCAGTTTCCTCCTCTCCCCCATCCGCACCTCATCCCAGAACCAAACCTCCAACTCAGCAATGGCCACTTGACGTGTCCTAACTGTCCATCTTCCTGCCCAACAATCCGCTCCACACTCCCCTTCGACCTATCACCCTCTACCCACCTGCATTTACCCATCACCTTCCCAGCTACCTTCCCCAGCCCCACCACCAACCCCCCAGTTTATCTTTCAGCTCCCTTTCTCCCGCCCCACATTCCTGATGATAGACTGTTGGCCGAAATGCTGAGTCTCCTGCTTCTCGGATGTTTCCTGACCTGCTGTACTTTTCCAGCGCCACACTTTTCCACTCTGATCGCCAGCATCTGCAGCCCTCACTTGCTCCTTCACTGTCTTTTAGCTGAGGCATTTGTGGGGCCTCCCTTTATCTTACCCCTGATCCAGACTGCTGCCCCTGAGCTTGCATATTGCCTCGTCTGTGTCAGCCAGAGAGCTCACTGACTCTTAGTTTAAATGTGAATTCCCCATCTCATGTCCCAATTTCTGAGGGTTTCAGTCCAGGGTGTCTAATGGAATGTTTACTCCACCTTACACCAACCCGCCCTGTATTCCACCTTACTTCTGTACTCTGATTATCTCATTTTTCCCATTTTTTAGCTGTTCATTTACCTGCGGGTACCTGCTGCCAATCAGCTATTAAATGTTCTTGGCAAGTACCGTCAAAATTTGCCATCCTCCAATTTAGTACAACTTGCAAAACAATCTCATGGCCATAGGAACCAGAGCACATTCACCCATCTCTTAGGTCAACAGTGGTATATGCAAAGTGCAAATACAATTTGATTCCATTTGCATGTCCTTTGCTTCGGACCCATTTGATGACTACATTCTCGTGGCTGGTTCCAGACGCTCCTCTTGGCGAGACATTTATTCAGCATCCAACAATTCACTGTGCGTATGTTTAATTAAATAAACTCTGCTCTTTTTTTAAAATGAGGTAAACAGGGTTTTGTGTCCAATGCTACTGTCAGAAGCGAGTACTTCATCTGAAGAAATACTTTTATGTTGGTCTCTCCACTGGAAGCATATCCTTCCCTCATAAGATCAGCGATAATGTCCACTTTACTCAAAGACACAACCCAGCTGACATTGTTCCCAGCCCAGCACTACAGCAGCAGATGGCCCAGGAATCTAATTCCTTTCTCCTGTGTGAAGCTGTTTCAGTGTCAACTGTTGCTGCAGATACCAAATAATCTCTCTCTGTCTATCCCTCTCTCTCTACACACACATGTACATCAATCTGCCTGTCCCTCTCTCTCCCACCCCCACCCCGGCACACACCCCCACGACAGAAAATGTCTACCAGACAAAGAGAGCTGCTCTCTCTCTCGACAGAGAGAGAAATAACATGAGAATTAATTTGACATATTCTTCTGCAGATTTATTCTCGATGAGGGGTTTACTGTCTCCACCCCAGTGTCAGACACATTGCAATGTCTCTCAATCCCCTCCCAGGGAGCTGCCTGTCCTGTTGAGATGTTAATGTCAGGATTAAACTTCGTTGGATCTCCGTGAACATTGTCATGTTAACTCTAGCACAGGAAAGCTTGATCATTCCTTCTTTCCTTTTAAACATTTAAACATTTTTATGCTTTCTAATGGTGAGCTGTGCAGTTTGAAAACAGTAAACAATGACACCTCCGTAGCCTCGAAGAACTGGTCAGACCGTGCGGATATTTGCTGAGGTTCCCTCTTGGGATTTTCCTGATGTCAGTGTGACTGCCAACTATAACTCTCTCTCTCTACCCCTCTCTCTCTGTCTTTATCCTGTCTCGTCCATGCTGCCCACACACCACACATTACTCTGACATTATACCAAGTTTTTAAGGAGAGTTTCACATTCAGGGTATTAATTTCCTCTTTTTGGAGCCCTGTGTGTCAGATACTTAACATGCTTGTGTCAAATCCCAAGGCCCTGGTGATTTTAACCACAGGCTTCAAACTTGCATTAAAATGACAGAGCCACAATCAATCTCCGTTAACCAGGGACCTTTAAAAATCGAGGGAATCCCAGAGGACATCAAACCTCAGGCTAACAAATAGACACAACTTACACGGACCCCATGGGGTGCGGCCTGTCGAATAGGCCTCAGGCTGATGTCCGACATTCCCCTCTGGAGGAAGCTTCTATCCAAGGGAAGGATTTCTAGTCCTGTCATAGTTTCAAAATAGGAATTCCTGCAAGGGTTGGGTGGAGAGAGAGGGACAGAAAAAGGTTATTGGAACTGGAAAGGCGGCTTGGTTTTCAAACAAATTACACAGCAAGAGGTTTTCCTTCACACAAAACATTCCTCAGGAAACCCAAGCACGATCAAATTGGGAAAAAAGTTCAGAGATTTCAATTACAGACCCACCGGGCAGCATTAAAGCTATTGGTTTATTGAAACGCTCGTTGCTTCGATGGCATTGCCGCAGGCTGTCAGAGCACAGCAAGATCTCACAGGCAGAAACCTGTCAGCAGCAAGATCAGCTCGATATTTCTGATGAGGGCTGCTTAAATGTTCAATATTTGTTGCAACTACAGGCACTGACAAAACTGCTACTTCACAATCTCAAATGTCTCTCCCTCACACCCACCCTGTCTGTCTTTCTCCTGCCTCTCTCCCATTTTCAAGTCTCTCTCTCACTCTCAATGTGAAGATTCACACATTATTACAATGACATTATAACAAGTCTTTAAGAGACAGTTTGACATTTAGGATTTTACTTTCCTCTTTGGGAAGTTCTGTCAGTCAGACACTTGCGGTGGGTGGGGACGTGGGGGTTAAAAGCTTTGTGTCAAATCTGAAGACCTTGTTTCCTTTAACCCCAGGCTTCAAACCTGTTTTAAAATGATAGGCCCATAATCTGACAGGACCCGGTTAACCAGAGGACTGTTAAAAAAACGAGGGTCCAACAGATGAAACCAGTCTTTGGGAAAATAAAGGGACACAACTGAAGTGGGGCCCCACGGAGTGCGGCCTGTGGAATAGGCCTCAGGATTGTGTTCTCCTCTTGGCGGATGCCCATTTCAATGTTCACCTAGCCCAAACTCTCTCTCTCTCTCTTTGGGTTTTACAAGCGAATAATAATTCCCTGGGATAAAAGAAACGGGATCAATTAAAAGACGGAATTTTTTTTAGAGATGGCACAGCAAGATCCCAGGGATTGTCTCTCTCTCACCAAAATCAAACATTAAATATGTCAGCCGAAAGTTGATTTTCAGGCCAGACGTTTTTGAAACCTTTCCAAAACTAGGAGTTGGCTGATGAGAAATCTCACTGCGTGCAAAGATGGCATGATGACAATTGATGCACAGCAAGATCCCATAAAGAGCAATGTAGCAGTCGCAAAATCATGATTCCTTTCTACTCTGCAATGCTGGTCAAGTGTTGATTATTTGCTGTAATGTCAGAAACTAACATTACTGCTGTTTCACAATCTCCAATAGCTCTCATGGAGCTGCAGCTTGCTCAGGTCTTAGATCGTGGAACACAGAGAAGAAGAGAACTAAGAACAACGCAGCACAGCGACAGGCCCTTCGGCCCTCCAATCCTGTGACAAGTCATTTTCTCCTTACTTTCTACAACTGTCTTCACTTACAGGATTCCTATTCCTCTCTTCCCTTCCTATTCATGTATTCGTCCAGGTGTTTCTTGAAAGCTGCTGTCCTGTCTGTTTCCATCACTTCCTCTGGCAACACATTGCAGGCACTCAGCAGCCTTTCTGTGAAAAACTTGTCACTCACAGCTCTTTTAAACTTCTCCCTTCCTCCGTCCATCGCACCTTGAATCTGTGGCCCCTGTACCCCTTCAACCCTGGGAAAAAAGCCTCATACTGTCCACTCTGTCCACGCCATTAACAATCTTATAAACCTCGATCAGCTCCCTCAACCTCCTGCATTCTATTGAGAACAGCCCCAGTCTATCCAACCTTTCTTCACAGCTAAACTTCCCAATACAAGACAACATCCGGGTAAACATTTTCTGTACCCTCTCCAAAGCATCCCCATCCTTCCGGTGACCAGAACTGCACACAGTATCTCAAGTGTGGCCTCGTTAAAGTTCTATGATGCTCCAGCGGTAACTCATCTTTCCATATCCTCAATGCCCCTTCCAGTGAAGGCAAGCATGCCATAGGCCTTTTTCACTCCCTTAAAAGCCTGAGTTGCCACCTTCAATGATCTGTAAACCTGCACACCCACAGCGCTCTGCATGTTAATACTCCTAAGGGTTCTACCATTCACTATTAAATCTACACTTGACCTTTGAAAATGGATCATCTCCCTTTTGTTGGGGCGGCACGCTGGCACAGTGGTTAGCACTGCTGCCTCACAGCGCCAGAGACCTGGGTTCAATTCCCGCCTCAGGCGACTGACTGTGTGGAGTTTGCACATTCTCCCCGTGCTAAATTGCCCGCAGTGTTAGCTCAGGGGTAAATATAGGGGTATTGGTGGGTTGCGCTTCGGCGGGGCGGTGTGGACTTGTTGGGCCAAATGGCCTGTTTCTACACTGGAAGTAATCTCAACTCCAACTGCTGTATCCTCTGACAATCTTCCTCACTATCTGCAATTCCACCAATATTTGTATAATATGCAAACCTATTAAGTAACCAACCACGTTTTCCTCCAAATCGACCATAAACAGCAGAGCTCCCAGCAATGATCCCTGCAGAAAACCAATAATCACAAGTCTCCATTTCTTAAACCATTCATTCACTGCCCCTCTGTCTTCCTACTACTCCAGTTCTGTATACATCTTGCCATCCCATCCCTGATAACAAGCTTTTGTTCCAGTCTGTCATGTGGAGGACTCAAGTCAATATCGTCCACTTTTGTCTCACGAACCATTTTTGTCATGTCCTCAATAAACTGAATTCATCAGCCTGGGCCAGGAGAAGGCTTTTGACAGAATATCACACACACCTCCATGTGGGACCTACTCTCCAAAATTGTCTTTGGGGAGGGAATCTGCAATTGGATCCGACTGCACCACAACAACATCGTTCGCGCAGTCTCAATCAACGGGTGGGATCTGGAAGCTTCCCCGTCAGATCTAGGGTTAGGCAGGGCTGCCCACTTTCACCGGCCTTGTTTGTGTGCTGTATAGAGCCCTTTGCTGAGTCCATCAGGATGGATGTGACCCTGACAAGGGAGACTATTCCAGGCAGCAGAGGCCTGCAGGTCAACGCCTCCACGTACACGGATTTTTTCACCGTTTTCTGCTGGGACCCGCTGTCAGTGCACAGACTCATGACCATCTGGGATCAGTTCCAACTGGCTTTGGGAACCAAGGGAAATTGAGGCAAGAGTGAGGCCATGTTCTGTGGGAACTCGGCTGACTGATCCTTCATTCCCTAAACTGTCAGGACAGATTACCTGAAGGTGCTGGAATATAGCTCAGAGGGGTTGATGTGTGCATAAAATCTAGCGAGGAGTGCACGGCCAAAGTGAAGCAGACACTGGTATTTTAGGAGCACTACTCCTGCCCCATTTATGAGTAAAAACCTGGATACCAGGTGAGATGCACTCTCTGTTCTTGGACATGGCGCTGATCTGGCCCATCCCCAAAACTGCACTGTTTCAGTCACCCGAGGCAACTTCCACTTCATCCGGCAGCCTAAGATAGACTGTGTCTGCAGGGAGTCCAAGTACAAAACCGTAGATAAGGGGGGGTGAACATACCCAACACTGCTCTCACCCTGATGGCCCCTTTGTCTGCGGCTGCATCAAGCTGTGTGCACACAAACACCAAGTGTCACTCCATAGTGATGGTTCTACCTGTCCCCGGTGCTGGAAAGGATGGGATTGGCCTCGTTGCCTTGCAACGCTCCAAATAGAGTCACAGAGTCATGGAGCTGTTCAGTGCAGAAACAGACCCTTCGTTCCAACTCATCATTAAGACAAAGTATCCTCAATTAATACAGTCCCATTTGCTTATATTTCACCCATATCCCCCCCCTAACTCTAGGTAAGCTTCTTCGCTATCCACTGCACCTCCAATTTTAGTGAAATCTGCAACTAAGGTACTGTTCCTCCTATGTTCACATCCAAGTAATTTATGTAACTGAGAAAACACAGTGGACCCAGCACCGATTCTTGTGGGACTCCGCTGTTTTTTAGCCTCCAGAACGATCCACTTACACCCACTAAAGAGAGAGTCGGGGGGTGAGGGTCAGGGAAAGAGAAACAGAG
This sequence comes from Chiloscyllium plagiosum, assembly GCF_037043375.1. NCBI lineage: Eukaryota > Metazoa > Chordata > Chondrichthyes > Orectolobiformes > Hemiscylliidae > Chiloscyllium > Chiloscyllium plagiosum. Next base: position 94,389,440 of record NW_028270167.1, read on the forward strand.
ACAGGGACAGAGAGACAGATGCAATGCCACAAAAAGGTGGCGGTAACAGTGTCTTAAACTCGAGAGCCCCTGGTTTCTTACTGCATGATGTATTCTTATTATCATTCCAACGGTAGTCCTCTGAGTGGGGGTGGAGTGGGGTGGAGTGGTTCAAATTGGGGAAAGTGTTCAGGAGCGTGTGAGGGCGGTTGCGTGTGAATTGGTGCAGAATCAAGTTTTGGGTTTTCGGAAGTGGTCACAACGTGGCGACGGCACAATGGATGGGGCAGGCGCCAAGCGAATGTAGTATGCGAACATACCCAACATCGCCCTCAACATGATGTTCCCCCCCCCCCCCGCCCTTTGTGTGGTATTGCATCAAGCTGTGCATATACCCTCGGTACACAAACACCAAGTGTCACTCCGTACTGAGATTCTACCAGTTCCCGGTGTTGGGAAGGATGGGACTGGCCTCGTTGCCATGCAACGCTCCAAGTAGAATCAAGGAGTCATGGAGCTGATCAGAACCCTTCGGTCCCACTCGTCTATTAAGACCAAATATCCTCAATTAATCCAGTTCCATTTGCTCACATTTCGCCCATTTCCTTCTAAACGCTTCCTATTGAAATATCCATCCTGCTGCCTTTCAAATGTAACAGTACACACATCCACAACTTCGTCTGGCAGCGCATTTCATACACACACCACCATCTGCATGAACAGTTTCCCCCTTAGATCTCTCCCAAATCTTTTCCCTCTCCTTAAAACTGTGCCCACCAGTTCTGGAATCCCCCACACAGGGGAAAAGTCTATAGCTGTTCACCCTCTCCATGCCCCTCTTAATTTTAAAAAATTCTGTACCGTCACCCCTCAGCCTCCGATGCTCCAGGGGAAATAGCCCCAGTCGATTCAGCCTCTCCCAATTGCTCAAACCCTCCAACACTGGCAACATCCTTATAAATCTTTCCAGAACCCTTTCAAATTTCACAGCATCGTTCCTTCATCAGGAAGACCAGGAGTGAACACAACATTCTAAACGTGGCCTGACCAATGTCCTGTGCAGCCAAAACATGACCTTCCAACTCCTATACTCAATGTTCTGACCAACACAGGAAAGTATACCAAATGCCTTCTTCACTATCCTGTCTACCTGCAAATCCACTATCAAGGAACTATGAACCTGCACTCGAAAGTCCCTTTGTTCAGCAACACTCCACGGGACCATTCCACAAAATGTACAAGTCCTGGCCTAATTTGCCTTCCCAAAATGCAGCACTTCACATTTATCTAAATTAAAATCCATCTGCCACTCCTAAGCCCAGAGGCCCATCTGATCAAGATCCTGTTGTGTTCTGAGGTAAGCATCTTCGCTATCGACTGCACCTACAACTTTAACCATCTTCCAGTTAGGAACTATGCCTCTTATCTTCACATCCAAGTCATTTATGTAACTGATTGAACACTGTGGACCCAGCACCGATCCTTGTGCGACACCACTGGTCATGGGCCTCCAGACAGAAAAATAACCATCCACCAACCCTCTGTCTCCTCCCTTTGAGCCAATTCTACAGTGAAATGGCTAGGTCTCCCGATATTCCACATGATCTTACTTTGCTAAACAGTTTACTATGAGGAACCTTTTCAAGTGCCTCACTGAATTCCATATAGATCACGTCCACTGCTCTTTCATAGATTCATGTACATGTAGAGCATGGAAACAGACCCTTCGGTCCAACCCGTCCATGCCGACCAGATATCCCAACCCAATCTAGTCCCACCTGCCAGCACCCGGCCCATATCCCTCCAAACCCTTCCTAGTCATGGACCCATCCAGATGCCTTTTAAATGCTGTGATTGTACCAGCATCCACCACTTCCTCTGGGGCTCTCATTCCATACACACACCACCCTCTGCGAGAAAAAGTTGCCCCTTCGGTCACTTTTATATCTTTCTCCTCGCATCCTCCTATCCCCTCTAGTTCTGGTCTCTCCAACCTCAGGGTAAAGACCTTGTCTAGTTATCCTCTCCATTCTCTTCATGATTATATAAAGTTCGACAAGGTCACCCCCCAGCCTCTGACACTCCAGGGAAAACCACCCCAGCCGATTCAGCCTCTCCCTGTAGCTCAAATCCTCCAACCCTGGCAACATACTTGTATATCTTTTCTGAATGCTTTCAAGTTTCAGAACATCCTTCCAATAGGAGGGAGGCCAGAATTGCACATAATATTCCAAAAGCGGCCTAACCAAAGTCCTGAACAGCCGCAATATGTTCTCGCAACTCCTGTACTACATGCTTTGGCCAATGAAGGAAAGCATACCAAATGCCTTCTCATCAATCATCTTCAAAAAGTTTTCTAAACATCAAGTCAATGTTGACACGAATTCCCATGCACAAAACCATATTGCCTATCCCGAATCATTCCTTGCCTTTCCAAATACATGGAAGTGCTTTCCATCAGGATTCACTCCAACAACCTTCCCACCCCTGATGTCAGACTCACCGGTCTATAGTTCCCTGGGTTTTCCTTCCCATCTTTCCCATCCATGTTAACCAAACCCCAGTCTTCCGGCACCTCACCTGTTGCTATCGATGATACGAATATCTCATCAACTGGCCGAGAAATTACTTCCCTAGCTTCCCACGTGTGTCCGTGTCTATGTGTGCGTATATAGGAGTGTGTGTGTGTGTATAGTGCAATGGTGGACATCTGTAATGTGACATGAGCACAAGTTCCCGGTTGAGGCCCTCACTATGGGTACCGAACTAAGCTATCAGCCTCTGCTCGGCCACTATTCGCTGCTGCCTGTCCCGAAGTCCGGCTTGGAGGATGGTCATCCAAATGTCTGAGGTCGAATGTCCTGGACCGCTGAAGTATTCCCCAACTTGGAGGGAACACTCCTGTCTGTGTAATTAAATAAACACTAATCTTTTTTTCAATGAGGAAAATGGCGTTTTGTGTCCAATTCTATTGTCGGAATCGAGTACTTCATCTGAAGAAATACTTTTATACTGATCTCTCCACTGGAAGCATAACCTTCCCTCACAAAATCAGCGATAATGTGCACTTTACTCAAAGACACAACCCAGCTGACATCTGTCAAGTGGACAACCTGACAGTTAAGCCTTGCCTCCCCACTGCTCCTGATAATGTGATAGTCTGTAGCTTGGTTCACTTGCATTTAAATCAAAGGTTTTAACGGTTTCATCATTTGTAAAAAAATTGAGTTTCAATCATGAGCAAAGGCTCAACAGGATCTGATCATGGAATCCATGGGAAGGTAAAGATTGTTGTTAATTAAATGAAGACGAGCGTAAAGCTGATGTTGGGTGGAAGAGGTATCTTGTAGCACAGTGGTAGTGTCCCTACACATGCTCCAGAGCTGTGCATTAACATCTCAGAACAGGTTGATTTTTTCAAGAAAAGTAATTTTTTAAAATAATCTATATATAAAGCAGACGTTAAGTCCTGCGCCTGGTGCTTAGGAACACTTTTGAATTCAGTAATTCAGGATTAACAAAATTATGCAGTAAACGAAAACGATATGAAATTAAACTGGTGTGAGACCTAAACAAGTGTTTGAAATAGGTTTCTAGAGATAAAGCAAAAGGTAATCAGAAAAGACAGTTATGTACCGACAACTGTCAGAGGCAGGAAAGCTTGCAATTGGGACGGTGTGAAAAACAGAGATAAAAGATGATATTTTGGGTCTGTCTTCAGAGAGGAACATTCACTCCACTTCTCAATGATACAACAGAAGCAATGTCCTAGTGAAAATGAGCAGATCCATGAATTGGTCATTAGTGAACAGATGTCGTACTGAAAATTAATACAATCCCAGCATCTGAAGATCGACATTCGAAATACTCAGAATATTGGTTGCAGTGATCATGATCGTTCGCTGCCACTCTGGTACATATTTGTCTTTTCTGATCAGCTTTCGCTTTATCTCTCTCACTGGTTTAATTTCATGTTGTTTTCTCTCTTAATTCATTTTTTTTAGTCCTACTGTCCTGAATTCAAAAAATTGTTCTGAATCCCCAGGCCTGGAGTATAACATCAGCATGCTTTAAAGAAACCTGTTCATTCCCATTGAACGACATGATGCCCCTCCCACCCAACGTCATCTTTACGCACCGCTTCCTTTAATTAACAACAATCCATACCTTCCCCTGGATTCAATGATGAAATCGTGTTGAGCTTTTGCTCATGATTGGAACTCAAATTTATTACAAACGATGAAATATTTAAAATCTTTGATTTAAATGGAAGCAAACTAAACTACAGAGTATACAGACTGACGCATTATCAGGAGCAGTGGTGAGGCAATGCTTCACTGTCAGGTTGTCCATTTGCGAGATGTCAGCTAGTTTCAGTAAATTGCACATTGCCGCTGATCTTATGAGGGAAGGGTAGGTTTCAGTGGAGAGTTCAATATAAAAGTATTTCTTCAGATGAAGTACTTGCTTCTGACAGTAAGAATTGCATGCAATACTTTTGTAGAGTGTATTTAATTGAACACACACATTGAATTGTTGGTTGCTGAATAAATGTCTCACCTTGAGGAGAGTTTGAAAACAGCCACCGGAGTATTGGCATTAAATTGGTTTGAAGCAAAGGAACATGCAAATGACATCAAATTATTTTTACACTTTACATTCTATCCCTGTTAACCTGGAATGACTTGCTGTGGTTCGTTTGGCCAAGAGAATGTTTTGCAAGATGTAAATGTCTGAATGAAAAGAAGGAGTGGCGCAACAGGGACAGTGACATAAATTGACGGCTGAAGGGCAGACTCTTTAACTGGTTCAGAGAAGAGGTGATTCAGGTTGGTGATTCTTTTTTATGACTCTCTCTGTTTGTCTTCATTTGGTTTAATATCTCTCTCTCTCTCTCTCCCTCTGTAACTCACTGTCTCCCACATTCTCATCTCAGTGTCTCTCTCCTTCTGTCTCTTTCTCTCTCCCTGATTCTCCCTCTATCGCACTCTCTCTTTTTCTCTTCCACTGTCTGTGTCATTATTCTGTTTTTTCTCACTGACTTGTTGTCTCCCTCAACAACTCTCTCGCTCAATGACTCTCCCTGTTCCTTTTTCTTGCTCATTCCCCCCCCCACTCATGTCTATCTCTCTCTCTCCCACCCCCTCCTTGTATCACTGTGTGTCTCCTCTGTTTCTGAATTCATCTCTCTCTGACTTTTTCTCTCTCTATCCTTCCCAGTGTCTTTGTATCTCGTCTCACTCTCTCAAACTGGCCCTCTCTCACTATCGATCTCTCTCTGTCCATCTTTCTCAATCTATCCCTATGTCTTCTTACAGTCTCTCTCTCTCTTTCGTTCTTTCTGTCTCTATCTCTCTCTCTCTGTCACTGTCTCTCCCTCTCTCTCTTTCTGTCACAGTACCTCTCCCTCTCTCGGTCTAACTGACTCACACTCTCATTCTGTCTGTCCTTCTTTCTCCCCACCTCACTGTATCTCTCTCTTCCACTATCTCTCTCTGTCTCCCACTTTCTCTCTTTCTGTACATCTCACTGTATCTGTCAAACCCCTCTGCCTTGCTTTCTCACTCACAGTATCTCTCTTTCACAGACATGTTGCCTCTCTTTCTCTCACTGACTTGTTCTGTTCCACTTTCTTGCTCCCCATGTCTTTCTCACTATCTCTCTCTCTCCTCGTGCATATCTCTGTTTCTATTCTGTCTCTGACTTGCTCTTTCTTTCAATCTATCTCTCTCGATCGCTGTCCTTCATGGTATCTCTCTCTCTCCCTCTCACGTGCACACACATTCTCTGTCACTCTGTCTTTCTTTCTCTGTAACTCTCCCTTTCTCTCTCAATGCCTCTCCTCTATTCCTGTTTCCCATTGTCTGTCTCATTCTCCCTCTATCCCAGTCTCCTTTCTTTATACATCTACCTACCTCTCTCACTGTCTTTCCCTCTCACTCGTTCTGTCTCAGCACCTCTGTCCCTTTGAGCCTTCCTCTCCCACTGTCTCCCACTCTCTCTCCCTTTCAGTGTATCTCGCTGTTTTCCTCACTCCCCCGCAGTGTCTCTTGTTCACACACACAGTAACTTTCTTTCTCACTGACTGTTTCTTTTCCTCTTTTTGATCTTCCCCCCTCCATGTCTCTGTCTCCATCGATCTCTCTCTCTTTGTGTATCTCTCTGTTTCTACTGTCTCTGACTCTCCCTCATTCACTGTCTGTCCGTGTCCTTCACAGTGTCTTTCTCTCGCACCATCTCTCTGCCACTTTGGATCTCTCACTGCCGTTCTCTCTCTGTCCTTCTTTCTTGTTCTTCCCCATGTATGTCTCTCTGTCTCCCTGCTGCCTCTCTCTCCATCTCTTTCTCGCTCTTTCCTTCTCTGCCTCTCACTCTCTGTCGTTTTCTCTCTGTCACTGTCACCTCTGTCTGTCCTCCTTTCTCACTCTATCCCACTCTGCACGTCTGATTGTCTCTCTCTGTCTCTTACTCTCTGTGTTACTCCTTGCCTCTGTCTCTCCATCTCTCTCTCTCACACACACCCACAAACTGTCTTTCTGTCTCATTTTCTCTGCGTCTCCTTCTCTCACTGTTTCTCTATGCGTCTGTTTTTCTCTCTCACACTGTTTTTTGTCAGCTTGTCTCTCTCTGTCTGAAACATGTAGTTGAAGTCAGAACGGTATATTGACAAATACCAGATTTCACAAGGTAATGATTGGACTTAGTTCCCTACAGTGTGGAAACAAGCCCTTCGGCCCAACAAGTCCACACCGACCCTCTGAAGAGTAACACACCCACACACATTTCCACATTTACTCTGACTAATGTATCTAACACAATGGGCAATTTAGTATGGCCAATTCACATTACCTGCATATCTTTGAATTGTGAGAGGAAACCGGAGCACCCGGAGGAACGTGCAAACTCCACACAGACAGTCGCCCGAGGCTCGAATGGAACTTGGGTCCCTGGCGCTGAGGCAGCAGTGCTAACCACTGAAACACTGTGCTGCCCCCGGTCCTACTTAATCCGATGAATTCTAATTCTTCAATAACAATATTATTTGGATGGATGGTAAATGATATTTTCCAGCTATACTGTGGGTAGGTTGGTACATACCTGCGTGATCCATACCAACAACACACAGATAAATGCCTGTAAGTCAAGGAACAACAGCTCAGTGCTAATGTAATGGAGCCTGAAATTTGTTCATTCTTCTGTCTCATTGAGGGGGTGATTATCTGAAAATTGTGTTCCAGGAGGCATAAACGTAACCTTGATTTGCAGTTTTGGAGAATCTGTGCTCAGAGACAGTATGGTGTCTGCAGGGGAGTGCAGTTTTCGAACCTCCGAGTTCGCAGTGCAAAAACCTCAGCTTTCACACGCTGGTGTATTCACTGGCTAGAACAACCACCATTATCCATCCCTAACTATCTTTGCAATGAATATGGTGAACCGCGAATCACTGGCAGCAACTGTGAGAAGAAACCAGATTTCCTGCTTTGAGTCTGTTTCCCCTTCATCACAACTGATAGCAGCAGAGAATAAGGACTATGTGGAGTGTGGTGTGGGGGAAGGTTCGAGTTGAGCGGATAGGTGGAGATGGAGCAGAGAGAAAGAGAGAGAGAGAGAGAGAGGGAGAGAGAGCTGTGTGTGATAACATGCGCCTTTAAGAGGGATTGGTTCTGTTCTGTTTCTCTTCAAAGAGATGTGTTCTCAAGAAGAAGCAGTGTACGGAGCTTTTTTTTGTTATGGTCTGGGCCAGAACCCCTCAAAATGTTTTATGAAGGTAGCCGAGACTCTAACTTCTTCCCATTTTAAAGGCAGATGTAAAGTGGATATTCCCGGTTTAATGCAATTGGTCAAACCATGCGGCTTTAAGTAGAACAGAAGTTAATTAAACACTACAATTGAAACACGAACTAAAGAAAGCGAAATTTAAAATAAACTAACTATGGAACACATTAACAGACCCCATACTGTAACTTCTAATAAGTAACTGTTCCAAAACAACCTTTATTGTTTTCCGTGTTTTCTAACTGTGTGGTGAGAATGAAGTGTCTTTTGCTTAAATCCGAGTAGATTGACCAATCGAACCACATCTGCAATGCAACACCTAACACTCAGGTTAGGGTCTAGGCTATGTCCTTGATAGTTTTTAGAGAGTTTGGACTGTTCCATAATATATGAACTGGGCGGGCAGATAAGAAACTGAATATGTGATAATAAATGCTAAGAATAGGAGAGAATGGGCGATGGGAGAAAGGGTGACCTTCCCATCAGCGCTGCTCCACCTTCCGATATGATCCTGGCTGACCCTTTATCACGAAGTTCCATACCTGTTTTTTTTTTCTCTCAGACCCACTGATACTTTTAGATTCTGGAAATCTACATGTTTCTTTCTTTAAAAAAAAAACACAATGACTTTGCCTCCAGAGCCCTGTGTGGAGAACGTCTCCAGATGGTCACCATTGCCTGAGTGAAGACATTTCTCAGCATCCCAGTCGGAAATGGTGTCCCCTGTGTATCCTGAGACCCTGCCCCCTTTCTGTGGACTCCCAGGCCAGAGGAAACATCATCATTGCATCCTGAGTCCTTTCATTATTCTATACACATCAGCGAGGCATTTCACCTTCATGCATTATCCAGTGAATGCAGGCGGGCATAATTCTACCAAGTTAGAAAACCACCCAACCCAACAGAACGATCCTTCCTGCAGCTCATCGCAGCAACACCCGCCCCATCTCTAACACTGACACAACGCCTCCCTGTGAGGCAACTGACCCTCTGAAGTCTCAATCCTAAACCCTCAATAACCAGCAAATGCTGCAGTTCCCAGGTTTTCTCGTCATTTTCAGACTGACTTTCGACCCTTGACACTCTTTACTCTTAACCATCCCCACCGATCTCTAATCCATCAGCGATCCAATTCCTCAAACCCAGCTTCCACCTGACGTGCCTCTCTCGCCCCGCATAACATGCCACGAGAACACTTCACGCACACATTGTATATACCCCTGCTCTCTGTATCTCTGAAAATACGAGGAAGCAGAACAAGTGAGACAGAAAGGGGCATGACTAAGACTTCCACCACAGTCTTGTACAGTGATAATAAGCTCTGATTGAAAATATATTCTGCAGAATGATTGATTCAGAGATCTGTGCCTGAAATGAAGATCTTCTTCAGGACATACGAATTAACGTTATTGCCATTTCAGTCAAGTTTTGGTTTTACAGATTGTACTTTGGAATTAAAAGCACAACTTCTAAATTTGAGGACAGCTTCGAAGTATGCAACAGTAAATAAGGTGAACTTTTTAAACAAAATGTGGAAAATGGATAAACAATTATCAAATTAAGTTCAATACACGTAATTCTGTGATTGCATGTTTTGTTGCATGGCATGGAGATCCTGCCCTTTTCAGTTCTGAAAATGTCAAACCAGACTCAAAACCTTAACTCTGTTTCTCACTCCAGAGATTGCGTCAGACTTTTCGAATTTTTTCAGAATTTATTTGGGGCTGTCCTACATCGCTTCGTCCAACTACATTCTACTCTCCATTTAATAACATTCTGCTTTCCTGCTTACCCAACGAAATGGAGAATCAACCACTTTGCCATATTTTATTCCACCTGCTAAATATCTGCCTCCCGCGAAATTCTCTCCGTGCCTTTGAAAGCAGTTTGTGTCCTCTTCCCAATTTATATTGCAAACAATATTGTGGGCGGCACGGTGGCACAGTGGTTAGCACTGCTGCCTGACAGCGCCGGAGACCCGGATTCAATTGTGGGCGGCACGGTGGCACAGTGGTTAGCACTGCTGCCTCACAGCGCCGGAGACCCGGGTTCAATTGTGGGCGGCACGGTGGCACAGTGGTTAGCACTGCTGCCTGACAACGCTGGAGACCAGGGTTCAATTCCCGCCTGAGGTGACTGACTGTGTGGAGTTTGCACGTTCTCCCCGTGTCTGTGTGGGTTTTCCCCGGGTGCTCCGGTTTCCTCCCACAGTCCAAAGATGTGCAGGTCAGGTGAATTGGCCATGCTAAATGTTAGGTCAGGGGTAAATGTAGGGTTATGGGTGGGTTGCGCTTTGGTGGGTCGGTATGGACATGTTGGGCTGAAGGGCCTGTTTCCACGCTGTAATGTAATCTAATAATCAATATATCCGTAGACTTGACTGGAAAAGGCTCTCTTCATTCATTATGTCACCGCTATAGCTCCCTATAGACTCCCTATTTCCTATTATTTCGCTAGCTCTCTATTTCCGCTGATATACAACTCCATCAGTGTGAGCTCTTGTGTCTTTCATCTCTCACAATTTTGAACATTTTTAGATACCTAAACACAATACTATCCTGCTTCCTACGAGTTCTAATCTGTAGTTATATCCTCAAAATCGTTTGAACAAATGCAATTTCCTTTCAGAAAACTATGTTGATCCACCTTGCTTATCGTGTAATATTTAAAGGTGCTGTTATTCTTCATTTTCCATATCGCATACGGTTACCTTGAAAGTCCGACATTCTCGACCTCTGCCCTTTCCTGAGGTGACCCCTATGGTTAACCATGACATACCGTCTGTGTCCACTGAGAGAGAGGAAACCTATGGTTCTCTGGCATTTTGTGACCTTACTTAATATTTGTGCTGTAATGGATTCCACCAGGGGAAGCCACATGTGAGGATCGAACGGAGCTGAGAGTAGCCATTGTTATCCCATTGTTTAAGGAAGGTCACAGTGATATGTATAGTAATTGCAGGCCTGTGAGCCTCACACTGGTTGTAGAGAAACGATGGGAAAAGATTCTCAGGGACAATATCTGCAGGCATTTAGAAGCAAATGGACTTCTGAGGGATAGACTCAATATATTTATGTGGGTAAGGTCACACTTCACGAACTTGATCGATATTTTTTAGGGGGTGAGAAAGATAATAGACAAGGGAATAAAAGTTGATGCTGCCGACATGGACTTCAGTAAAAGCTTTGATAAGGTCCCTCAAGGCAGATTGGTACAAAAGGTAAAGTCACACTGTCTCAGGGGTGAACTGGCAAGATAGAAACAGACCTTGCTTCGTTGTAGAAGAACGAGGGTTTTTGTGGATTATTCACAATTTATTTCAAAATGGTGGGTTCTGACAAATGGAATTCCACAGGATTCAGTGGTTTGACATCTGTCGCTTGTGATCTACATAACTGATTTGGAGGAAAACATGGCTGGGCAAATTAGTAAGTTTATGGACGACAAGGATTGGTGGTTTTGTGGACAGTGAGGATGACCTTCGGAGGAGATAGCAGGATATAAACGAGTCACTGCATGGGCAGAGAAATGGCAGGGGGAGTTGAGCTCGAAAGAAAGTCAGTTGATGCATTAAGGAAGGGCAAGTACAGATGAAAATTATATAGTGAATGGAAGAATCATTAGGAGAGTTAGTATGGAGAGAGATCTGGGTTTCTGGATCCGCAGATCATGGAAGGCAGCAGCGTAGGTAGATATGTAATTAAAGAAATGCGTTTCGCATGCTTGGCTTCATTGAAATTGCAGAAAATGTAAGGGTGGAGAGACTATGCTTCAGCTTTACCGAACTCTCTTTCAGACCATACTCAGCATATTGTTCACAGTTCGGTTCGCCGCACTATCAGAAGGATGTCAATGCCATAGAGACTGTACAGAAAAGGCTTACCATCATGTTGCCTGGTATGGGGGACACTTTGGCTCTGGCGATAGGCTGTCGAGAATACTGAAATGCAAGTTAAGTGATTAGACAGGACTGAGGTTCACACGTAGGAGATGTAGCAATTCTGGAAAGTCTGAAAATAAATACGTCCCCTGGACTGGATGGGATTATCTTCGGATTTCCTGGGAAATAAGGAGGAGATTTCAGACACTTTGGCTTTTTTCGTTATGTTGACATTAGCTACGGGAATAGTGCCAGAAGACTGAAGGATAGCAAATGTTCTCGCTTTGTTCAAAAGGTGACTAGAGACAACTCTGATAATTTTCGACCGGTGAACCTTACCTTGGTTGTGAGTGAAGTGTTGGGACAGGGTATAAGCGACAGGATTTATGATCATCTGGAGAAGAATCCATTGATTAGGGATACTCAACACGGTTTTGCGCAGGGGAGGCCCATTCCGCACAATCGTTATTGAGTTCTATAAGATGGTGACCAACGAGTTGGATGAGGTAAAAGAGATTATGCGGTGTACATGGATTTCAGTAAGGCTTTTGATAAGGTTCCCCATGGTAGGTTATTCCACAAAGTAAGAAGGCATGGGATTCAGAATGATTTCGTGGTTTAGATCAGAGATTGGCTCGCTAAAAGAAGACAGAGGGAGGCGGTTGACGGGAAATGTGTATACTGGGATTCATGCAGTAATGGTGTAATGCAAGGCTCTGTTATAGGGCCACTGCTGTTTGTTATTTTTATACATAATATGGATGAGGGCGGACAAGCATATGATAGTAAATTTGCGGGTGACATTATGGTCGGTGGAGGTGTGGATAGTGCTCATGCATGTTACAAGGTACAGAGGGAGAAAGATAATCTGCAGAGCTGGGCTGCGGTGCCAAGTGTAGGTTAATGCGCAAAAGTAACGCGCACTTTGGAGGGGGCAACAGGAATAAAGGTTACTCGGCGAAAGGTAAGATTCTTGCTAGTGTAGATGAGCAGAGAGATCTCGGTGTCCATGTACAGAGATCCGTGAAAATAGCTATCCAGGTTAAGAAATTTCTTTGTAAGGCATACGGCTGTGTTATGTTTTATTGGCAGATGGATTGAGTTTTGGAGCCACGAGGTAATATAGCAGCTGTACAAAACTGTGGTGTGGCCACATTTCGAATATTGCGTACAGTTCTGCTCACCGAATTGGAGGAAAAATGTTTATGCTTTGGAGAGGGTTCAGTCATGATTTACGTGAATGTTGCCTGATTTTTAGATTAGATTAGATTGCATTATGGATGGAAGGTTTTATTAGGAAAGTTTGAGGCACTTGATTCTGTTTTGGTCAGAGAGAAGAAGGTTGAGAGGTGACTTAATTGAGACATAAGAGATAATCAGAGAGGTAGACAGGGTGGAGACTGACAGCCTTTATTCCTCAAATGGCTAGCACAACGGGACATCTTTAAATTGTGGAGCTATAGACATAGGACGAATGTGAGAGGTAGTTTTTTTTTCCTGAGAGAGTAGAAAGGCTGTGGAACGCACTACTTGCAACAGCAGCTGACCCGCCAGGGTTAAGGGCATTTAAATGGTCATTTGGAAAACGTACGGATGAATTTGTTATTGTGTAATGGAGATGTGCTTTACTTTTGTTCTGGAGGTCGGTGCAACGAGGGCCGAAGGGTCCGTGCTGTGCTGTAATTTTCTATGTGTTATGTTCATTATCACGGAGACTGGGTTTGCTTTTTGGGGTGACCTGTCAGATAATAGGACATGAATGGCATGGATCGAATAGTGAGTAGGAGACCTTTTACCCAGGGTTGAGGAGTCAGTACTAAGGGAAACATGCGCAGTGGGCGTGCATTTTAAAAGAGGCAAACATTTCACACAAAGTGATGAGTGCCGAGAGCGCTTTCTGAAAGAGTTGGTGGAAGCAGACACAATGGCAGTATTCAAGACGTACCTGGTCGAAAACAAGAATAGGATAGGAGGTTGAGGGTCATGGTTCCTCTAAGTGAAGACAATTCATTGGTGACGGGCAATATGTGTCAAGACAGGCTTGTAGGGCCGATAGGCCTGTTGTTGTGCGATAACAGTCGTTACTCTTTGTTCTATTTTAAGCATCATATTTCCTAAATTGCATAAATCTTCCAAATTTCTATTCTTCTCCTTTTTGTGAATTGCCTTATTTGCAGATATCCATCAACGAAAACAATTCCTGAACCGCAATGATATTGCCACTATTGTACCCATTATCACTGCAGTAACTATATTTAAAACGTTCAGATCTAATCAGTCAGATCCAAGTGAATGTCAGACTTTAATCTCATTTGCTTTCTGAGTAATTGTTCCTTCAGTGATCAAGGTAATTCCCTCCCTTTGCTTCTTGATTCTGAATCTTTTTGTTTTGTTGTTTTTAACATGAAACTGGATATTTGTTCAAACCCCCTGCTACATTCGTCTTTTCCATTCTTCATGGACAAATCTCACAATCGAAATAATCAATATTTCAGCTAGCTTCTTCCTTTAAATAAGTATTAAAATCCTTGCTTTCACTTTCTTTTTTTTATTTGTCATTAACATTCATATTCTTGTTCTCTTCATCAATATTTATCATTTGTCAGTTTCTATTTTTTTAAATCTCTTAATCGATGTTTGCACAAATGATGATCAATTTCTTTAGACTAGAATTTGATATTTAGCCATAAATGGTACATTCTTCTCTTACAATCTACACCATTGAATAGTTCCTTGATAAGAATACCTAAATATTACCTTAACTGTATCCCACTGTTCATCCAATCTCTGACCTCACCTTTCTTTCCATCTCCCACTGAGGTAAACGCTGTCATCATCTTCTTGTGCTTGATCTTCTTTCAGTTTCAGGCACTAGCTTGATATCCAAGATTTTCTATTTTACATTGCATATGAAATTCCGGAAAGCTGTGACCACTTTTGATGAACGAATCATTTACTGGATTATTATTGATGATCCTGTCTCGTTTCATACATTCCAGGACGAAAATTTCTTGTTCTCCAATTGATTCCATCACGTATTCTTCGAAACAATCTTATAATTACACCCCATGAATTCAACCACAAGGCTGTATTTGTCAATTTGATTCATCCAATCAACGTGAAATTTAAAATTGTAATGACTTATTCGATACCTTTCTGACAAAATCCCACTATTCCTTGGGTTGTGCTCTCCATCTACGCTCTTAAGAAATACAGGAATAAGACCCAGCAGAGACTTATTTTCCTTTCTCATCAACATACATAGTCATCCAAAAAACCATTTCTAACTATTTCACTGATATCCGATGGTTTTAAACATGAAACTGTGCAGCAAAAAAACTAGCCCTTCAGACCACCATGGTTGCGCCGACCATGATGCTTTTCTAATTTAATCTCATCTGATTTCACATGTTCTGTGACCCTCCATATCCTGCCTGTTCATGGGTCTGTCTAAATTTCTCTTAACTTCGACATTGCATCTACTTCTAGCACCTCAACTGGCAGCATTTCCAAGGCATGTACCAGCCTCTGTGTAAAAAAAAACACAAATGCTTGCCTCTCGTTTCAACTTTCCCTTTTCACATTGAAGCTTATCAAACGAGCTGGCCAAATTCCCTCCACTTTGTTCGTTTACTTCTTAAACATGAAGGATTCTTGAATACTCAGTTGAATGATTCCTTCCGTGACCATTTTGGAACCACTCCTCTGAAACAACTTTCATGTCATACACATTGTTTTCTGACTTTTTATATCAACATTTTAAAAATGCTACACACATTCAATTTCGGAATTCTATCATTAATTCTATCTTTTTACTGAGGACATACGAGTTTTTTCAGCTTGATTTTTTTTCCTGTATCTTTCCATTTTGATTGCATTGGTTCAATTTCTTCCTTCCCTTTCAACTCGCGATTTACATGTCGTCTTCAGATTTTTTTTTTGCATTGTCTAAAGTGACAGAAGATAACAATATAAAATATGTCCACCTGTTCTTTATTTCCTGTTGCTAATCCTACAGTCATATCTTCTAAGGACTCATTGCTCAATGTAAGGTTGAATGCAATGTAATCATTACGACATGAGCTGTTGACTGATTAAACCTGTGGACCGTGAGTCAAATAACTTTCATCACAAGAAGGCAATTTATGGAAAAGTATGATTTCATTTTACCGTGTTCTTTCCAATAATTGATTTTAAATTTGAAACGTAATTAAGTTGGTCAATCTAGTGCTAGAAGATTCCAATCCACTGACGATGCCTCATGAAGGTGAATTACATTAAACTTTCAGCATTGGATGAATTGTTGGAATTTTATTGTTTGTATTATTTGTACAATTGATTTTGTTCCTTCTCAGAATAAGGAAACAGCTAACTTGAAAATTACCCACTCCCTGTCTAAGGCCCACTGGTTTTGCCTATTAGGTTGTCCATCATGAACTTCTGGCTCTTTCTGGGCAGTGTGGCGGTGTCTATTCAGGCTGCAGCCTCAACAGGCACATTTGATTCGAAATTGGATGAAGACTGGAAAAATTGGAAATCACAACATGGGAACCAGTACACCAAGGTAAAAGGAGAGTCTGTAATGTTAAGCTCACTCAGAATAGGAATGGTCTGCACACAATTGGCAGAGATTGAGAATATGTAGCTACAGTAAATGAGAGGTATCTGTTGAGTGAAGTGACATTGAGAAAATATTGATCTTGAAATTCAATGGGTATTCTCCAAGTTTCTAACTTCATTAGAGAACTGATCAAACACAAAGTGAATCAGTAGCGACTTGGTGTATCTTAATTTACTAGGATCCCGCTGCAGTCCTGTTGGATTTACTACAAAGACCAAAAACCTGCCTCTAGAAGATTAAGATCCATTCATGGTGTTGAAGAGGCAATTGTAAGTGGGCAACTTGGAGACAGAGGGATGGGGAAGCCGTCTGATCATCCCAAGCGGACCTTTCAATGAAGCGTCTCTTTGTCGACACCGACTTTACTATGCTGGCAGCTTAAGGCAGGTCTCTCACACAACAGGTTAGGAAGGTATATACATGCACAGTAATTGCCCATGTATTGGCCTCGGTGTTTTCGCAAGTACGTGGCTTATTGAATTCCCTGCCTGCCACTGGCGTAATCTTACTTGAGACAGGGACAGGTGGTAGTCGAGAGAACGTATCTATTGTCAACGTCATTCATGACGGTCGATTAAACCATCCTCTTGTTCAACTATTTTATTCTTAATTCACTTTCAGCATGAATCTCTCAGACTGGCAGCTCGACAGGCTTTGCTACGGGTGCGTTATTTTGAGTGGGGTGAGGGGAACCTGATTAATAATTTTCAGATCTGGGTGGGAGGATGGAGCCTGACAGCAAAATGTTATTTCAGGTTTCACAAGCGGATTTCTAATGCTTCTGTATAATTTTATAAATGAAAGATGCTGCAGCCTGATTATATTAATCTCTTTGTTCAGGATGAGGAGAGCTACAGGAGAATGATATGGGAGGACAATATGAGATACATAGAACAGCACAACATCGAACACTCATTGGGAAAACGCACATCTAAAGTGGGAATGAACAAATTTGCAGCTCTGGTGTGTACAGGATGTATCGTCTGAGATCTATTTGATGCTGGTCATTGTGAAATTGTGAAGCTATATAATTGTGAAGTTATATTCAGCTACAGGAGCAGCACTTGGACATTTGGTCCTCCAAGCTGACTCACTCATTCAGTACACTCAATGAAGGATCTCACTTTACTCCAAATTGTTGATTCCTTCCTTCTCATTCTAGGTTTCCATAACCCGTAACTCCTCTGGAAATCATAAACATCTCTCTCAAATTTGTATATATTCAATGACTCAAGTCTCCATTTCTCTCTGCGGAAGAGAACTCTAATGACTAACAATCCCCTGATTCGATAATTTCTGCTCACTTGCACGATCAGATTCTGTACAACTAAATTGCATTAAATAACACTGGCTGGCTTGAGCTCCCTCTATGGACGGCAGTCACACTATGGATACACCTCCATGTTGTTGAGTCTTCACAGACGCTGTCCATTGTGACCTGTGGAAGCCGGAGTTGCATTCTGTACTGTGGAAGCTGCTCCCTTCGGCAACAATATTCTTTTTGAGTCTGCTGCATCTCTGGCTCCGCCCGACCTGTCGCTGACTGAACTTTATCCCACAGCCATTAAACTAACCTGCATTCCAAACAAATTGAAGTACATGATCCTGCTCTCTATTATTGCTCCTCAGGACAGTTGGTCATTTCCACTATTCTTGGCCTCTCAAAAAAATGTGACTAATGATATCAGCATTACACCAGCATTCCATGAATTGAAAATAAATTAATTGAATTGAATTGGATTGAATTGAACTGAGCTGAACTGAACTGAAATGAACTGAATTGAATTGAATTGAAGCGAATTGAAATTAATGTGACGTGTACTGAGGCAGAGTGAAAAGAATTGTCTTGCAAACAATACAGGCAGATCACAGAGTTAAGTCGCATAGATAAGTAAATAATAGCGACAATGTCTACGCCAGGCCTTGGTTCTGTACTCAGCTTTCCCATCAAGAAAATCATCCTCTCACCATTAGCCCTGTCAATCCCCCTCGAGTCTTATTTGTTTCAGTATGATCAGCACTCATTCTCCTCAACTTTATTGTGGAGTGGGCCCAGTCTGTCAAAATGTTTCTCTTGTGATAACCCTCTTCTTCGTGGGAATAGTTTTGATTAACCTGCTTCAAATTTCCTTCCAAATATTCCTCCGTAACGAGTGAAATCAATGCTCATCACAGTGCCTTCTGTGTTTGTCCAATCGCAACAAGACTTCCCCACTTTGATACTGTCTTTGCTCTGCATTAAAGACAAATATTTGTTTTGCCTCTTTAATAACTTGCTGGATCTATGTGCACACAAATGTTAATAAGCGAACAAAGAGACAAAACGTTTTTTTACCACAGGAAAGCCGATATATTGTGTGCACTTGGAGTTTTAAAAGACATGTCATGCAATGCCACATCAGCTGTTGCTAAACAAAATAACAGCTTATGGTTTACTGCGTAACATATTGGCATTGGTAGAGGATTTGTTCGCTAAAAAAGAAACAGAGAATGGGATGGTAGAAAGTGAAGACAGAAATAATCCTATTTTTCTTCTGGAATGGAAGGAACAACTGCACCAAAGATTGTCTGGCGAGTAAAGACTAATCAGGTTGGGACTTTACTGAATGAGGTTTATAAGAATGACGGGTGATCCCTTTGAAATTTACATGTTCTCACTGGGTTTGACAGGGTGAGTGCAGAGATGATGTTGACGCGAATGAGAGAGGCTCGGAATTGACATCATCGAATCACAATAACAGCGTTTTGAAATCGAGATGTGGAGGAAATCCTTCTGTCTGAGGCCTGAATGTCTTTGCAGGAAGATAGGATAGTGAAGAAAGCGTTTGTTATGCCCGCCTATATTTGTCATGTTATTGAATACAGGTGTTGGGATGTCATGTTGCTGTTGTGAGGACATTGGTTTGGCCATTGGTGGTATATTGCGTGCAAGTCTGGTCTCAATCCACTCGGAAAGATGTTGTGAAACTTGAAAGGTTTCAGAAAAAATTTATCAGTATTTTGGCAGGACTGAGGATTTGAGCGATAGGGAGAGGCTGAACAAGTTGAGGTTTTGTTCTCTGCAGCGTAAGAGGGTAAGGAGTGACCTTATGCAGGTTTACAAAATGATGAGGTGCATGCATAGGATAATTAGACAATTTATTTCTTTCCCCTGGGATCGGGAATCCAGAACGAGAGGGCATAGGATGAGGGTGAGAGGGAAATGATTTAAAGAGACCTAAGAGGCAACTTTTTCACACAGTGGGTGGTACATGGATGGATCAAGCTTCCAGACCATGTGGTGGAGGCTGGCACAATTGCAACATTTGAAGGGCATTTGCAATGGGTATATGAATAGGAAGGGTTTGGAGTGATACGGGTTGGGTGTTGGCAGGGGTGACGAGATTGGGTTGGGATATCTGGTCAGCATGGACAGGTTGGACCGAAGGGTTTGTTTCCATACTGTACATCTCTATGACACTCGGCCTCTCTGTTTGCCTAATCTGAGATAGATTCTTAAGCGGTAGGGGAATCAAGTGTTACAATGAAAATGAAGGAACGGGAAAATGGGCAATTTTGGGTCAATCATAATGGAATGATGGAGCAAGGTGGAGGGGCCACTAGTCTACTCATGTTGCTATTTCTTATGTTCTTATGGGTGAGGAAACAATTGCGCAAACTGAGTAAGACAGCCTGTCAACGGCATTGAAAGGAGTCCTTAGGTAAGGATAAACACCCCAGTGGGTGGTGACACCAATGAACATGCAGTACAGGTGGAGAGCCTGGAAAATGGAATGGAATCTTTGCCGATAGCAGGGTGTGAGGAGATGTAGTTCAACGTAACTGTTGGAGTCAGTAGATGGTCTAGCCCTTAAATGGAAACATTAAAATCAAGAAAGGAAAGGAAGATTTTCAGAGATTCCAGGTGAAGTTGGGTCAAGGGTGGAAATTCGAAGTAAAATTGATTACTATTTCTAATTCTGGGTGAGAGTAGGAAGCAACAATCAATGGATCAGAGACAGAACTTTGACAGAGGTCAGAGTAGGAATGGAACAAGGCGTGCTCCATATCGCCTGCAAAAAGGCAGGCGCAAATTGGACTTTTGCATGGACCTCGGGCCCAGTTTATTACTCAGAGGATGGGACATATTCAATCCCCTTTCAAACCGGCATGTGCCCCTCCCTACCAATCAAAAAGAGACACCAGATGATTCAATACCAGTCTGCAATCTCAGTTTGACATGCAGACTTCCACAGTTCCGGATGATAAGTTATGTGATGATGGATAGCATCAAATCTGGTCATTTTCTAACCATTCCAACACAGTATCTTCATGAAAATGAACAATCTGAGTTTCGCATCTAAATTTAATGGTCCAAGGGCCATGAGGCCAACTCAAGGCCAACGTGTTATCTGGAGATCAGGTCAGGCAAGTGATGAAATTTGAAATCCTCCTGATTGGGAAGGTTCATCTCAAACACCCAAAGATCCCACCAATCTGAGGTGACTTAACCTATCCTTCCATGATGAAATTGACCTGTCAGGTTTTAATGATCAGATACGACTATCGAACTGATTCTTGCAAAATGAAACACATGTATAAAGCTCCTGCCATTTTGGTAATTGAAAGATCGAGCAGAGATATTTGAGCTGCTCGAAGTTTCTCACACTGCTTTATATTGGATTGGGACGAAATGGATGGACACTTATTTGCCTGCTACTCATTTATTCAGTCAAAGATTAAACACGAGGAGCGAGTGCCCTCATTGCTTTCCCCGCACTTCATGCTAAAGTCAGCGAATATGTAGAATGTAGCTCTCTTACGTTATTGACACTTCTCCTACATAATCACCACTAAAAGTAAATCATTTCACCAATGTGTTTGAATTTTCAGACAAATGAAGAGTTCAATAAGCTCATGAATGGACTTCCCCGAATCGAAGCTGTTAACATGACTGAAATTGAAACTGATGAAAGAGATGAAAGTGGTGAATCTGAAGAAAGTCACATTCAATTGAGAACTGCAACTGTTGACTGGCGGAGAGAAGGATTAGTTACTCCAGTGAAAAACCAGGTAAAAATCAGAAAAAGCTCTCAAGTTTATTAAGTGCAGACATTAACTTCTCAACAGGATTGGGCGTTATGATCAGATTATAGGAATTGTTAGGAAAGGCTACGTTTCAGTAGATCATTTTTAATCTAAATTGCTTCTCCTGCTTTATTGGTGCATTTGTTTCCTGGTATTGGCTATGGTCAGGCAAGGGAGCATGGTACATGTATCAATTGTAATATTCGTGCTTTTACTCATAATATCTGGAGAATTTTTACTTCAAAATCAAATTCAATGGTTAGATTAAATTGTACAATTGAAGTCTACCGTACAATTCTGATGTAATAAATATAATTTCAGATGTAAATTGGCACAACCCAACAATGGTAATGTTGCAAGCTGCAGTGCCAAGCTTCCTTCTGATACCATGTCCTTTCTTATTCAAAGAATATTCGATCATATGCTCGACACCCCAACTTTTAAAACCACATTTACAGTTCACTTCTGTTGGGCCTTGTACCTCTCTCAATCATTCTTTCCAACCGGGCAAGGCTGATCGACAGGAGATCAGGCAGCATCCGAGGACATTTTGCTGAAGCTTCTCGGATGCTGCCTGAACTGCTGTGCTCATCCAGCACCATTGATCCAGAATCTGGTTTCCAGCATCTGTAGTCATTGTTTTTACCTTAATCGACAGGAGAGCAGATCCTGCTGGTAAGCATATGAAGTATTGTGTACAATTGGGAGTTGTAAAAGATCGGATTATACTGTGATTCACTTGGTGTCAGTTGCATTGAATGTTTGGGAGGGATACCACCACGAGGCTCAGTGAGATTTCTCACTATCGTTATCATAACCATCTCATTAGCTACGGCAATCTGCTCCGAGTCTAATCTTCACACAAATTCTTCCCGAAACAATTCAATATAATCCTGATTAGCGCCCGATATCCTGGGAGCTGTGCCATCATGAAAAGGCTGCTGTGAACCCACATGAGCACGAGCATGGTAACCTTGCCCTGCTCAGATAGGAATGCTTTCGAACATGCCAGAGAATGGGACAGAAAAACAACTAACATTGCCATAAGAATGCTATGTGTCAGAATCTCTGTGACCACTCACCTTCTCCCTCCGACTCACTCTATCCCAGCCCCAGAACCCCCTCCTACCCAGATTCATGCTGTCACTGACGTCTTCCTCATCTTCAAAACCAACATCGCATCGGCATTGCCACTTCACTACCTCGGAATACCTCCCGCATGTGCCAACACCAACAGCCATGCAAAACTTAAATCTCTCACCCAATCCTTCCCTTTCTGTCATTCCAGGAGATGAGAGAACACTGGAGGACAGAAAGCTCTTGGATTGGTGGAGAGGTGTCTGACACCAGATTCCTCAACCTGTGAGGAGTGATTCCTGTTTCTCACAAGAAAACATGATACACTCACATTCCACGAAGCGAGTTAATACCACTCATCACTCCTTTGTTAGCACTCTGTCAGTCTCATTAATTCTTCAGTGTGTCTTTGCATTGGTCCCAGAAACTTCTGTCTCTCGTGTTCTGTCGGTTCCGTCAGCATCTACTCTCGCTCCGCAGGGAAATAAGACACCTCCTCGTTCTCTGAGCATGAAAGTGTTGCGGCCTCAGAGGAAATATCAGTAAGGCTGCGTCCAGCACACACCACCAGCTCCCTGGGAATGTGAGCTATTGAGGGTGTGGGAGCACAGTTTGGTAAGCCCCTCACTGTGTCATTTCCCACAGCACTCGGAGGGCTGCCAGCGACCCGGTGCGGACAGAAGAGACCATGTTGTCGGCAAACATCTACATGTACCAGGGAACAGCAGATGCAGCAGACAGGGATGTACACTTGAAAGACGACAGGGATGCAGATAAACTGTGGGGACCCAGATATCCCAATCAATGAATCATCTAACCTCCACGGAGAAGCTGACCCAGCACCCTCAGCGTCTGCTGGCCATGGCCACAAAGCTGAACCCCAACGCCCACTGCTCCACAGGCCTGTCGTCGAGGTGCCACTTTCTAATCACAAGTAATAGGGGCAGTGCCCTGCTGGAGGAGGAAGCACACACAGGTCTCTCCGAAGACTCAGACTCAAGATATCATAGAAGTGGCTGAGCCTCCACCTCCAAACTGCCGCCCAGTTCTGCTCAGCATTGTCAGAGCACCCTCACCCCCGCCAGACAGAAATGCTGCGAGGCTGACTGAACAAACCACTGCAGGGCTAACAGGCAGAAACAAGGAGTCCGATCCTTCCTGCCTAACCCAGTAACCGGTATTCATTAAATCTGAGACAATGAAGGAAAGGGGGGTTTAGTGGCAAGCGTGACAAACCTGGTACGTTATTTGATCCTTTTCGATAAGTGGTATCAGCTTGACCTTCCACTTGGCTGTTTCTCTCTCGGTGGAGAGAAGGCTTAATATAACTGCAGCACAATGATGCCGAGCGACATGGTCACATAGGATCAATGTGTGTACTGACAGCCTGGTGTCTTATGTGGAAGGAAGAGGAACAAGGTTTGCAGAGGTAAGGGTGTGCTGCCAACACCGTCACACCTCATCCAACAATTTTATGGAATCCCTTCCCATTCAAGATTCATTTTATTCACCATTGCATATAGTGTTATCACCCATCCTCGCTCACAACTGCAATCTCCCAGACCTCTCAGCGCACAGCCCTCAGAGGTGAAGAATTGCAAACTCTTCTTCCTGTGACAAAAGTTCCCAATCCCCGAACTGGTCACTTTGTAGCCAAAGGACTGTTGAAACCAAGTCTCTGGATTGCAGACGCAAATACAACTCCCCACCTCACCCCCCCCCCCCCTCCCGCCCCCGCACCAGACTATGGTCGATCCCTGGACTGGGGACCAGCAAATTCCAGATGCCAAAGTTCATGGGCAAGCCCATACAAAAGGAGCCTGTGCATCTTGCCCTGAGATGCTATTTGGTCTGATCGAACACCATGGTCGTTTGTAACAAATCGGAAACAGCGTTCATCCTGTCCCTCTCTGAGAGCCATGCCATGTTCCCTAGATAGCCAGTGCATTTTGTGAACTTGTCAAGAGGGGAAATTGAATAATGAGACAAGTTTTGCTAGTAAGGAGACTTTGCATCATCAAATAATCCTTTAACATGTCAATGCTTCAAGTTGTTAGTCACTGCTGTAGAAATCAGATCCGTCCTCCTGGGAATAACCCTAAGGACGCTGCTTGGCCCAAACACTGTCCCCGCCAGGCACTCAGCTCCAGTGTGGACCAGCGAGCGGAAAATTCTCCGATATCTTCAAACTCTCTCTTCTACAAGCTGAAGTCCCAACCTGCTTCAAGAAGTCCACCATCATCTTCGTAAGTGAGGAAACAAAACTCATGCATTGTTCCTTAATGAGGACCGACCAGTGGCCTGAGCACAATAATCATGAAGTGCTTCGAGAAGCTGGTGAGGATCCACATCAACTCCATTCCCCCAGCCTGCCTCAGTCAATTAAAATTTGCCTTTTAAAGTAACAGGTCCACAGTAGGTGAAATATCTCTCGCCCTGCACCCCTTGAACATCTGGACAAGGACACCTTTGTCAGACTCCTGCTCATTGACTACCCCTCTGCCTTCAACACTCTTATCCTCTCCACATTGAACTCAAAACCCTGTGACATTGGTCATGATTCTATCCTCTGCAACTGGATCCGCAGCTGTCTGTCCCACAGATACCAATCATTGAAGAGAGGCAACTGCACCTTCTCCCGAATAACCTTCACCACTTGCGTCCCCCAATAATGAGTGCTCAACCAGTTACTGTACTCCCTTTACACCCACGAATTCCGAACGAACACCATCTATACATTCACTGACGACAGCACTGTAACAGGAGGGGAATTTGACAACGATTAATGAAAAGACAGAATGGAAATAGAGGGATCATTGACGTGGCGCAATGAGAATAGCGTCTCTCTCTCTCTCAATTTCGGTAAAATTAAAGAACACATATTTGACTTCAGACGGAAAGGAGAGCAACACGCTTCCATCTCCATCAATGGGAATGAGGTTGAGAGAATGGAAAATGTCAAATTTCCTAGACTGACCATAATGGACAAACTTTCCGGAAAATACCATGTGTTTGTGCCGTTGGAAAATTATGCAACAACACCTCTTCTTCCTCAGAGAGCTCAGGAATTTTGGCATGTGCACAAGGACCCTCACTAACTTCGACAGCTGCACCTTTGAGCGCATACTGCCTGGGTCCAGAAGGCCAGGTATGGCAACTGCGAAGCTCAGGATCATAACAAACTACTGAAGGTTATGTGCGAGTCCCAGACGATCATAGAATCGAATACTCTATCTATGAACTCCACTTACACATCTCGCTGCCACGAAACGGCAGGCAAAATCATCAAGGACCTACCTCACCCCTGTAATGTACTCCTTACATGCATTCCTTCAGGTAGAAGATACTGAAGCTTGAACACATCCACCAGCAGGTGCAGGAACAGCTTTTCCCCAGCTCTCTAGCTCAAATCTCTCTGGTCTTGCTTACATTGAATTTGCCTTGTGCACACTCTCTATAATGTAAGATTTGTCCAAGTCTTTTTTGATCTCTTCATCCTCGCATACTATCATGTGCCTCTATTGCTCATAAACAAAGTGTTTCACTGTTGTTCGCGACACGTTACAAGACATAAATCAAATCAAATCCGAACCCAGGCACACCGATATTCACAGATTTGTGTAATTCTGAGAAACCTGAACAAACATTTAGACTAAGAGCATTAGTGTGAGACGGTGTTCCAAATGAATGTAGATGCAAACTGGCTATCGTTTTTCGATCAATATGATTTAACGTGGTTATATTTCTGTCAACACTAGGGTCAATGTCATTCTGACTGGGCTTTCAGTGCAACTGGTGCCATAGAAGGACAGTGCGCAAAAAGGCATGGAAACCTGGTTTCTCTCAGTGAACAGAATCTGATTGATTGTAAGAAACCAAGTAACGGATGCTTTCTTGGAACGGCATTGAACGGCTTTCATCAAGTGATTGATTTTCAAGGCATCAACTCTGAGGAAACTTACCCTTACACAGGAAAGGCAAATCCCCTACACTTCTAGTAAGATTGTGGTGGAGTCGGGGTTCGTTCTCATTTCGTTTTATTTCATTTATTCTGTCCTGTCTGCGTTCACTTGCAAGTTTTCTTGGAGTTTATTTTAATTACCTCTTGGTAAAGAGCAGCGAAATCTGTGAGTGTGTCGAGCAGCATGGACTCACATCGGAGATAGCCGAGAGAGTTTGGGTTCCTGATGGCTCCTGCCCTGACGCCAATTCATGGCTGCTCAGGCGGTGATGAGTCTAGGTCCGGGGCAGAGTCCATATCCAGTACAGTTTCGTGCAGGCAGCAGATGAGCTCTATTTTCGTTCATGGCAATGTCTGTATCTATCATAGATTCACAAAATTAGCTGTGCAGGTGAGTCTGGGATTTTGGCAGCATCTGCATCCAGCACAGATTCATGGAGGTAGCATGCAAGTGGGTTAGTTTTCTGTCAGTGTCTGTATCCAGCAGATGTTCACGCAGGCAGATGGAAGGTGAGATTTGTTTCCTGTCAGTATCTGTATCCAGCTCAGATTCATGAAGGCAGAAAATGTAAGTTTGGTTTCCTGGTATTCCTGCATCCATCATAATTTAGTGAAGATTAGTTTGGGTTCTGTCAGTGTCGCTATCCAGCGCAGATTCATGGAGGGAGGGGAAAGGTGTTTTCGGGTTCCTGTCATGATCTGTATCCAGCACAGATTCATGGAGATGGGGAGAAGTTGAGTTTGGGTACCTGTCAGTGCAGGTCGCCATCACAGATTAATGGAGGCAGCAATGGAGCTTCGGCACAGTACAAGATCCGGCAGCAACTGCAGTGATTGCATTAGTAACCGATGTCGAAAGCAGCCTCGTGGTAACAACAGAATCGTGTTTGGACCAATGTCATGCCTAGCAGCATCAGTGAGGTCCATCAAGGCCTCCTTTTGACCAAGGCATCAGCGGAGTCAAGATGCTGCCAAAGATTGGGCGACTTTCATTCCGACAGTGATAGAGAAAGGTACACATGCCTGACCAGCATGTCCATGATGGAGCACTTAGCAAGGACTATGCAGTTGGACGTTTTCTTTATTTCTCCATTTCTTTCTCCTTTATATTGTATGTTGTGATTTTAAATGTGTTTTGAGATGGTGCTGCAGCGTGGCAACACTATACAACACATTTCACTGTAAGTGCAAAGAATATGCACGTGACAGTAAATAAATCAAATGAAAATCCTTAGGTGCTTTACAAAAGCACTGACTTTTTCCAACATCCATGGCAATAGACCGTGGAATGCAGCGCTTTTCAAATGGGATCTGCCATGCTGGATCTGTGTCAATCCTTCCCTGAGAGTCTGCCCACAGGTTTCTGAAAGTGTCACTGTACAAGTAGTATTAAGGAGGCTGAGAGAATATAATCTTTCAGCACTCCCAGTCATCTCAACCTTATCTTGGAATGCTCTCCTACATCTTGACACAACACCTCGTACCCTCAGCCAATGTGTCTGAGGAGTTAAGAGTACTTCCATTTCTGTGAATTAATGCTCACCATTCCCACAGTACAAAGATGTGGAGGTTAGGGGGATTGTCTATGTTAAACTAACCATAGTGCGCAGGGAATTATAAGTTAGGTGTCTAAGCCATGGGAGACGCAGGGTTGCAGGGATAAGGTAGGGCCGAATGGGCATTTTCTGCATTCTTGCGATACTATGATACTGTGAGTTAGCATGTAGATATGACGTTCAGCTGAATCAACGGAACATTCAGCATGTTCTGTCCTTCAGACGGTACGTGCACCATCCACTATAACAGGTAACATACTAACACAGCGAAAGACAGATCTGAAGAGTCAGGAATAAAGGTAACTATTTTAAACTGTGTGCTTCTCCCATATGCCACATCGGGCTGGTCAGTCACTCTAATATAAGCTGCAATTTTACATGAAAAGGAACAACTTACATTTGGAGTATGAACTAAAAGAAGTTATAAACATTTGATGAGAAATCTTCGAATTATGTGCTCATGTCGTTGGTAGGCCTGTGTATAAATATGGTCCTTTGTTAACAGAGGTGTTTACTCTTTAGGAATGTCATTTACTGTGCAACTTACTGGGTAGCCATTTGGCATATTGTGGTGTAATTAAGAAACTTGGCTTGAATTTTTACTCAGGAGACTTTTTTTGCGTAAGTTGCTTTACGGTTGATGCTGTTCCTCCAGAAGCCGTTGTTGTCTTTCTACGCGTAACAATTGCTCCGAGTATTGGATTTGATTGGGATCAGCCTCTTGCGTGCAAATCCCAACTCCTTGTCTCAATGTCACATAGTTTCACCCTGTTCTTCAGTTCATTCTTCAAGTCCTTACCCCAGCTCTTCCACACTCTCATGTCTGGACTTATTGTAGATTACTTGTGCGTTATCATCCAGGACAGCTGTTGCTTTTGTTTTGGGTTTGTGTCAACACTGAATAATTGTTCCTGTGGTAATCTGAGGCCACGCAGACTTTAAGTTCATTGTAAGCCCATCCACTCTGCTCTACAAAATGCAGCGTTTAATTGGCCAAATAAACAACTGAATGAAAGAAACTCTCTCTTCATATGACAGGTGTACATGATCTGGTGACTGGGCATCACACTAAACTCAACCTTTTCTCTGGCTATGTTTTATGGAGCTGATGGCCTCTCACTCACTGGCTGGCGAGTCAACATTAATAGAGTCTCCTCTTTTCATGAAGCCCCAGTGTACGTATTGTCACTCGGGCACTGAGCTGGACAAGAGAAGGGCTTTGCACAAATGACAGCGCCAAGGAGTGGTCATTACCAGCCAGAGGCCAGTGGCCCTGCTCAACAGGAAGTCAGTAACATTCATTACAACAACAGCCTGAGGGCTGGTATTGATCTTGGGTAACAGACCAACAGTAAGTGATTGAGTGAGAGGAGGGGAGGTGACGATCACAACACAGCTTTGTGTAGGGGAGTGTTTGGCTGGGGTGGGGTGTGGTGCAGTAAGGTCACATATCAGCAGGTGTACCCTTCCTCAACTGGTACTTGATATTTCCCGACCCCTAAATCTACGAGCAATGCTGAACACATTTGCATGTCGTTGTCCTCTCATGTTGAGCACCTCACTCACCCCTGAATGAATTCTCTTGGCATTGGGATCAGAACTGCTCAGTATTATAAATTGCCAATTTGGCAGCCTCAGTTTGGACTCCAGCATGAATACTCGGCTTGTGATTCATTACACCTTTCGTCCCTATTTTACACTCCACAGTTGGGGAAACGACATGATCTCAAGAGTTAAAGTGAGATTGATACCCCTTTCCATCAAGGCATGACGTGACATCAAGGAGCCCAAGAAAATCTGGAGTGAATGGAAATTGGAAGAAAAAGTTCCTTTAGTTGTAATTATATCGAAAAAACTGGAAGGTGTTTTCAGTTATTTGATGTCTTTCTGCTCAGTACATGTCGATCGGAGTTCCTCAGTGTATCCTTCTTGGTACAGCCATCTTCAGCTGCTTCGTCACTGGCCTTCTAGCCAAAAGGAATGCAGGGGGAATATCTACACGATTGTCAGCGCAATTTGAATTTATCACATTTTGAAGAAATCTGTGTCCAATGCGGCAAGGTGTGGACAATATCTCCAACTGAGAAGATAAATGACAAATAACATTCTCACCAGACAAGTGCCAGAAAATGACATAATCCAACATGGGAGAAAATTTAACCATTACTGAATCGCACACTATCAACATCTCTGAAGACTTTCCATCAACTAAACAAAAGGCAAGGATATGGTGGAATACTTCCACTTCCCTGGATGACTGCAGCTCCGACACCAAAGGAAGAAACAGTTATTTTATTGGTTGTCTGCTATAGACATTAGACAGATTGGACAGTAGATCTTGGAAACGTGCATATATAACAGAATTGCTGATAAGGGTCATTTGAAATTCCCCAATATTAATTGGAACATCCGTGGTGCAGATTATCTGGATGGAGATGATTTTGTTAGGTGTTTACAGGAAGTATTCCTGACGCAATAATTAGATATGCCGACTGGGGGAGGCCATATTAGATTTGGTGCGAAGCAATTCGTCAGGCCAGGTATCAGATATGTCGATGGCAGATCATTTGGTGACAGAGAGCATAAATGCCTCAAATTTGCGGTCGGCATGGGGATGAATTGAAACTGACTGTATGAGAGGGAATTTAATCTGGGGACGGGATGATTTACTGCTCTTAAACAGGACCTATGGAGTGTAAATTAGGAATAATTGATTTACGGAAATGCACAACCGAAATGTGGAGCATTTTTTTGCTGTGTTGAATAACTTTGTCCCAATGAGACCGGTGTGGAATTGTAAACGAAAGGAGCTCAGGATGACAAGAGCAGAAGAGCGGGATCTAGCGCAAATTTTGAAGATTACAGGGTCGGAAGGAACGAACTCAAAAATGGACTGAGGAAAGCTGGTTGGGGGCATGAAGAAGCCTTGGCGGGAAGGATTTGGAAAAATCCAAATGTTTTGCACACGTACACTAGGAATAAGAGAATAATCTGAGAGAGCGTAAGCTGGATCCAAGCCAGTGGAGGGAACTTAAACACTGAGCGTGGCGAGATAGAGAAGGAGCAAAATGAGTTTTTTTTTTGCCATTGTATTCATGAGAGAGAGGGAGCTTGATGTTAGAGAGAATACTGGGGAAGAGCTTAATAGGCTTGAGCAGATTGATATTAAGAATGTGGATATGGTGGAAATTCTGGAAAGCATGAGTATGATTCAATCTCGAGGGCCGGATCAGATATATCCACATTTCCTCCGAGAAGTGAGGATTGAGATTGCTGCACCTCTGGCAATGATCTTTGAATCCAACCTCTCCATAGTAGTTCTTCATGTTTGGAGGGAGGCATATATTGTACTTCTCTTCAGGAAAGTAAATAGGGAAAAAACCTGGAAATTATTGTCTAGGTTGGTTTACGTCTGTGGTCAGCAAGGTACTGAAAAATATTCGCAGATATAGGAATTTGGATTGTTTGGATAAAGATTTTTGATTAAGGATAGTTGTTTTTTTTTATAATTGGGTTGGATAAAGAAGTGGAAGGTAACCAGAGATGTTTACCCAAGAAACAGGCTGTTAGGAGAGGTCATACGTTTATGGTCACTGGAGGAAGAAAAGGGAAGATATCAGAGGTAGGTTATTTCCGCAAAGAGTTTTTGATGCGTGGACTGCACTGCTAGCTTTGATAGTAAAGTTGGAGACATTAAGAATATGTAAGCGACAGCTGGTCACGAACATGCACGGCAGCAATTTGAGAGGTTTGTATTTAGTTTGATCTTAGATTAAGATAAATGTTTGGCTCAACATTGGGGTCCGAAGGGCCTGCATTGTGCTGCACTGTTTAGGGTTCTATGTTTTGACACTGAGTAGGTTTGACACCATCCAGGACATTCACTCCATTTGTCTGGCATCAAATCCACAAATATTAATTCCCTCCAACATCATCACAAAGTGATAGCAGTATATACAATCCAAAAGCTACAGCTGTGAAGTTGACCGATGGACTGTAGACAGAACCTTCCAAACCGAAGGCCACTTCCGCCAAGGACCGTAGTAGATACAGTTAACACCACTCCCGGCAACATCCCCTCAAATCACTCACCATCCTGGCTCAGAAATTTATTGTCATTCCGCCACCGACTTTGGGTCAAAAGCCTTGAACTCCCTCTCTAACAGAATAGTACCGATCAAAAATTCTGCAAATGTTCTGGAAGGCAGCTCATCACACCTTCTCCAAGCCAAGTTTGAATGAACGCTGACACAGTCTGCCACAACTACATTTTAATCCATTTTGGAATTAAATCTGGGTGTATGTGGCAATTCCTCCTGCTACACACACCCACCAATTTCGATATCACTCCCAGTATCAATCTCACCCCAGAGTTGGCATCATGTTCTGCCCTGTGTCCTGAAACTGAAGCAACTGCAACATTGGAGAGAAGTAATTGAAAATTATTCACCAGATTCTTCACTCCATCAGAGTGTAGCAAAGTCACCACATTTATAATTTTCCAATTTTCGTTTAAACACGGGTATCGAGGCCATACTTTAGACAATCAATATATTCCATCATTTCCAACATGCAAGAATTTACAGAAAGGCCGAGGGGTGCAGGTGCATAATTCCTTGGAAGTGGAGCCGAGGATAGATAGGATGGTGAAGGAGGCATTTGTCACAGTTACCTTTATTGTTCAAAACATTGGTACAGGTATTGGGACGTCATATTGCAGCTGTACAGGACATTGGCGAGGACACTTTTGTAAAACTGTACACATGTTTGGTTGCTCTGTTAAGGGGAGGATGTTGTTAACTTTCACAGGGTGCAGAAAATATTGACAAGGATGTTGCTGGGATTGGGTTTCAGTTATCGGGAGAGACTGAATAATCTGGGGCTTTTCTCCAAGCGGAGGAACAGAGCCCGAGGGGTGACACTATCAAGGTTTATGAAATCATCAAATATATGGATCGGGTGAAGAGCAGAATGTTTTAGCCATCGGATCGGAGTCCAAACCTAGAGAGCAGTGCCTTAAGATGAAAGGGGAAATAGTTGAATAGGTACTGAGACTAATACTAATTAGTTATAATCCAATGACTCTAATGATGTAATTATTGACGGTTTGGGAAACGGTTATCTGCATGCGAAGAATTTAATTCACTAATGTATGATCACAAGTTTCAGATGAGTCGGCCGAAAACTGTGAAGAAGCTCAACTCGTTCTAATGTAGTTTCGGTATGAGCTAACTGGATGGTGAGCCTGATTGGGTTATTGAGTTGTCAAGGCAAAGTACATTTTTTTTTTATTTTCTCACATTTCAAGTCATTTGTAATACCATTGCTTGGTCTAAGAGAAGAATGTTTCGAATACATTGAGCAATAAATATTAAGTTTGACACAAGAAAACCCTAAAAATGATCTGAGTTGTAACTGTCTCGCGCCGAGGATCATGTATGTATGGAATGACCTGCCTGAAGAAGTGGCGGAGGCTGGTACAATTACAAAATTAAAAAGGTACGGAGATGGGTATATATGGATTGGAAGTGTTCAGGGCCAAGTGGTCGCAAATGGGACTACAATACGTCAGGATATGTGACTGGTGTGGACGAGTTGGAACAAACGGTTTGGTTTCGTGCTAAGTCACGCAAAATATACCTTTTTCTAAACAAATAGAGAACAAATATCGCACAGGTTTGGGAATATAAATTGGCTGCCAAAGTCGGAATACAGAAAAGTGTCAAGCAAAGAAAATAAAAAAGCTTTATTATTATCTTAATGAGTATTCCTTTTGAACATTTTATTTAAAATTTAGGATACAGACTACTGCAGATTTCAGCCAGATAAAATTGCTGCTAAAATCACTGACTACAAATGGGTTTGGGGAGGTGAGGCAGCATTGGAACAAGCTCTGAGAGAGATAGGACCGATGTCTGTTGTGATTAATGCAAGTCTGAAATCCTTTCAACATTATAAAGGAGGTAAGTCGCAGAGCACTGGATGATGTCTTTGAATCATAATATCGACTGTTCAAGAAAATGTATGAGAAATCATACATCTACAGACACATTTACTGTCACTATTTAGGCATTAATATTACTGCAATGTTTACCATGAACCATGACCCTTGCCATTGTTCCTGCCTACACTCCCCCCGTGTTACATGCCGTCCAGTGCTGTCAGATATCATCGAGTTAAAGTTAGACCATGCTACAACTGAGCTCAGGAGTGGTAATGAGAAATGGACCCGCTCCCATTCGGAGTGATGCAAATAGCTCAAAACGTTGTGCTCTAGCTAAGAGAACTGATAGTGAGGTGTAACTGTCCTGATGTGCTGCTGAGTGACTGCACATGTTAACGTTTTTTTTAATTGGAAACTGAAGACGCTACACTCACTGTATCTGGATTAAGAGGAAAATCGAGTTTCGGGCAAAAGCCCTTCCTGATGAAGTCGATTTTCCTGCTCCACAGATGCTGCCTGACCTGCTGTGCATTTCCAGATTAAGTCTAATCTGGACTCTGATCTCCAGCATCTGCAGTCCGCACTTTCGCCTGAGGCTGAAAAGACTGCAGCCTTGTTCGCTGGTACGACAGAGACTGAAGGGTAGGCTTGTGGAGGTTCATAAACAATAATGGGTATGGGACGAATAAAGAGGAGGGGAGTCCAAAACTAGAGACCATACGTTTAAGGTGAGATGGGAAAGATTAAAAGTTACGTGAGAAGCAATGTTTTCACACAGCATGGTACGTGTCTGAAATGAAATACCAGAGGAAATGGTGGAGAGTGATACAAATACAACATTAGGAAAGGCATCTGGATGAGTACATGAACAGGAATGGTTTACAAGAATATTGGCCAAGTGCTAGAAAATAAGACTAGATTTGTTGAGGATATGTGCTCAGCATGGACGAGTTCGATCGAAGGATAGAAGCATTTCTACGCTATAAAACTCTATGATTCCGAAGGATGTGCCGAGAGGAAGTGAGAATGGCAGAGGCGATGTCATTGGGAAACATTGATTAAAGTCAACAGATGTAATGGTGCGGAGTGAGGACGATCAATTTGAAGACAATTAGTAAAAACAAACATGTCAATGTTCATTAATCAAAGCTAAATTAACACTAATTAAATATTTCACTGATAAACCATTTAATATGTGTCTCCTTACAGGAGTTTACTATGATGAAAATTGCAATGGATATGTAACCGATGAAGTGCTGGTGGTTGGTTTTGGAACTAAGGATGAAATGAACTATTGGCTGGTTAAAAAGAGGTCCGTACTCTATGAAATAATAAACACCTGATCATAGATGGAGAAGGGACAGTGACATGGAATGAATTTCCTGTCTCTGTGCTGCAACCTGTGTCTCTGTTCAACGAGCACGTAACACTGTGTTTATCTGGAAGTGAATGCTTAATGGTTGTGCTGTCTGAGATAGTATGTGAAAAACGTCAAATGCAGGTATCCCATCACCAAGTAACGCTGCACTTACAAGTGTACGGTTCTTGACTGAAGTATTGCTTCGTTCAGAGGCAGGCATCAGAGTGTCATTATCCCTGAATCACAACCATTTTATAAACTTACCAGTACAAATTGCAAACATACGGTTAAAATTAACAGCTATCCACAACAAAAAGCAATTTGCTGGGGCAATGGGCAGGAAAGCCAGACCCCAGACACAACTGTACAACCTATTCACAGGGAAACAAGGACAAAACTCAACCGTCTCACCTGTCACCAGAGCACTGACGGGACCAGATTAACAGCCCCAATTCTGGAACGTTGAACATAGAACTTTACAGCCCAGTACATGCCTTTCGACACTCGATGGTACGCCGGCCTGTGGAACCAATCTGAAGCCCATGTAACAAACACTATTCCATTCTCGTCCATATGCCTGACCAATGACCATTTAAATACCAATGCCTCTCCTGTTGCAGGCAGAATTCCAAGCCCCTACAACAATCTGAGGAAAGAAACTACCTCTGTCCAATATCTATCACTGTTGATTTTAAAGCCCTCCTGCTAGCCATTCAAGGAAAAAAGCTTCTCACTTTCCAACCAATCAAATATTTGAATTAACTTATGTGTCTCAATTAATTCACCTCTCAAACGCTTTTCTAACTTAATCAGCCTTAACTCCCTCAGCTTTTCCTTTTAATATCTCCCTCCAAAAATGGCAATTTGCCAGTAAATCTCATCTGAACCCGTTCCAAAGCATGCACATTCTTCCTGTAATATGGTGACCAGAACTGTGCACATTTCCCAGAATGTGGTTGCAACAGAGTTTTGTACGGCTTGAAGCATGATCTCCTATTGCCGAAACTGAATCCCACTAACAATCAAAGCTAACACACCATATGCCATCTCAATAACCCTATCAAACTGGGAGGCAACCTCGACACCAAGATCTCTGTGCTCATCTACACAAGCACGAATCTGACCATTAGCCCATTACATTGGATTCCTTCCAAACTGAATCACCTCACATATTTCCGCGTTAAACTGCATTCACCACCTTTCGTCATACCCCTGCAGCTTATCTACTTATCTCTGCAATCCATACATCCTTAGTAACTGTCCACAACTCTAACGAACTTAATGTCATCCGCATATTAATCCACCATCCTTCTGTGCTCTCATTAAGTTCATTTATATAAAAATCGACGAACAAAAGTGGATCCAAAACTGATCCGTGCGGTACATCATTAGTAACTGAACTATAGAATGAATATTTTCCATCAACTACTACCATCTGTCTCTATTCAGCGATGAGGCGTCGCTGGCTGCCGTTATTACAATCACGGCAGTCAGGCTTGGAAGAAGCAGTCACATCTTCAGGGCGAGATTGGATACAAAATGTTTGATTAAATAAATCATTTGCTTTGGTTGAATATACACATACACAGACAAACACACACAGACACACACACACAGACACACACACGCACAAATGCACACACACACAGATACATACACACATTTCTACATGATTTCCCAGAGGAAACAGTATGTGGGTCTTATAACATAAAATACACATTGTTGTTTAATAAGGTAGATAGTATTACAGTGTAATGGGTGCTGGAATAGTTTGGTAAAGCTGGAAATGTGATTTGGGGAGGATAACCGGAAATGGAACAAATTTTAAGGCCGACGGATGCTTGCAGTTCAGGAGACACTGGGTAACCTGTACCCAAATCAACTCATGCTCTGCACAGACTCTATCCTGTGGCAGGCAATCTCAGAACGATGATGGTTAAAAAAAAAACTCTGGGAAAATCTTCTCCTCCATACGGCAAGAAGGAAATCTCCAGGAGGCCACATATACTGCTCTCACTCTTCCCTATTCACTTTCCCCTTTATATCTACTCCAGCTGCAGACCTATCCCTGATAAGGATCTCACCTCATGCCATTTTAAATTATGTAGTGAGTCCATACGTACTGTACAGATCAGCAATTGATGTAAAAGGAAACAATTGACTCTTTCCAGCCTGATGCAACTTATTCTTTACAACTCATTATCTAGCTCAGTAATTCCAGAATTCAGTCCCTAAAATAATTCCAATTGTATACTAGAGTTAAAACAGATGCTTCTCCAAACATGTCTCTTTTATCAACGTTTTGATTCCAACACCAATCGATTTTCTTATTTTCCAGCTGGGGAACAGACTGGGGTGAAGACGGGTACATCAAAATTGCTAAGGATAGAGGGAATCACTGTGAAATTGCCAGTTTTGTGCGGTACCCTGTCGTGTAACGAGCCAACTGATAAGACAGAGCTTCATCAATCCCAGCTGAATGATAAACCGGATCATTTCTGTTAATGCTGACTCATTCAAAGACATTGCTTTAATTGTCTGCTGCAAATTTAAAAAGTGAAATAATAACGATTTTTGCACTTTTCTATCGCTTCATATAAAACCAATGGCATTGTCCGATTGATACAAATAGCCACTGTAAATGACAGAATGAATACATTCTCCAGCTTGTAGAAGACAATAATCTGCATGTACTGCTGATGTCCAACAATATAATAAAGGCTTCCAGCAATCATTTTCAGAGCTTGATTGTTCCAAAGGAACGTATTTGTCTTTGTGCCGAATGAATTGTCTTGTCTGCTATGAAATCTATTGTCAAACGACGTTGTAGACAAATGCACAGAGAATTTGAAGAGTCTGTGTTTTTTGACACCAGCACAGCTACTGAATAAATGCAATGGGGTTGTTGAGGACAATAAGGCTTAATTGAACAGAGTCTAAGCAGAAAACCTCCTGGAAACAGGTTAAGCTGGCCAGACTGTAGACTGGGAGTGTCCCGATGAGATTCAGTTCTGACAAATGCGAATATGTAATTTCATCTATTGATTGGCACTGAACAGAAAAACTGGAAAACGGAGTACTTTAAGTATGGCAAAGCAATACTGGTGGAGAATCGTCAATGACAAAAAGAGGTCACAAACAGTTCTGTGAAATAGACGAATACTGGTTTATTTCTGACGATATCATGGGCAAGAGAAATTGCTAGGAATGGTACAGCATGGACACACTGCGCAGATAATTCCAGGATTCTCTATCCCGTGTTGTGGATACAAATAGTGTGCATAGTGTTACATCCGTGTTCCAGTCGTGCATTGTTAATTTTATTGCTGGAACAGCACAGCAGGTCAGGCAGCATCCAGGGAACAGGAGATTCGACGTTTCGGGCACAGGCCCTTCTTCAGGAATTCTTCAGGCCTGTGCCCGAAACGTCGAATCTCCTGTTCCCTGGATGCTGCCTGACCTGCTGTGCTGTTCCAGCAATAAAGTTTCAACTTTGATCTCCAGCATCTGCAGACCTCACTTTCTCCTCGTGCATTGTTAATTCCAAGACAATATGAATTAAATTATATTGAATGGAAAAAAGAATGTAATTGTAACAGGGATGTCCGTTCCTCATCTAGTGCAGGTGCTCAGCTCCAGTATCCTCATTTCAATGTTTATGCAGGTTTGTGTGCAATCTTCAGTCGAATCCGGTGTCACTCAGTCTAGGTAGGCTTTGTGTGTTTCAGTACTTGAGGAGACTGGGGATGTCCTTGCATCACTTCGAAAGAGATGATGCTATTGTGAGCTAGGAATACTGTTGTCAGATCATCTCAGGAGTGTATTCATTGAGTCTGGAAGCTGAGTAGAAAATGGCTTGTTTTGCTGCTTTGTTACTGAGCTGATTGTGGTCAAGTTGAGGCATTTTGCGTATGTTGTGTTTCGTTAATAACCGACATGGCTTCTGCAAAGTAGTGGGCAGGCAGAGTAGTTTATTTTTTATTCTCTGACAATTCCTCCTTTTTTTGTTTTTGTCTGAGAACTGGGTTTGAGGTGAAGGGGGTGTGTCGCAAGAACCAGGGGGTCATCTGACGTGGTCGGGCCAGCATCAGTTGGGTAGTATTTGGAGTCTGACTCCAAAGCTGCGTATTCCGTGTCAGTTGCAAAGTTATTGTTCGAGTGGGCCTTCATTGATGCATGGTAAGGGGACGGGGGTAGCACCTTGGAGCACAAACGCTGGCGATTTAAACACATTTTAATAGCCATGCAAGAAGTGCGATATCGACGATGATTGTAATGACGAAAATGAATCCCTGTAGCAAGGCTATGCCTCAGGAAAACTGCCACAGTTCTTGTCCAGTTCTATAGGTCCCATTTCGGTTTTTGGTTGAGCAGTACTGCGGTAGCGCATTGGATATGCCAGGCTGGGTTACTGATGTCCTCACTGGGGTTAGGTGTGTAAGTGCAGCAATCAGAAACGATGAGGGTGCATGCGCCCACTTTCTCGAACAGCAGATAATCCTGGATCATCCAGTTTTACAGGGTCACATTGGGGATGCCAACAGTTTTGGCATTCAGCAGGTAGTTGGCTTCCTACTCCAAGGTGGGGACAGCTGATGAATTTTTATTTTGAATCGAGTGGTTGCATATTTGGGTGAAAGGTTAGAGAGAACCAGGTCAAGATTGGTGAGGCTTCGCTTCCTGTGATATGGTGGAGTCGTAAAGGAAGATACTGGGAATGATATGCAAATGGAACTGCACCGCATATACAACATAACAGCTCCTGGGTCAGGATAATGAAGGATAGGCTTTGTGGCCGCTAATAGCATAGGTACCATTATAGATTCTCAAGTGGTAGGTATGGAACTCTCTCTAGGTTTTGGTGAAGGTTGTGTTTTGGCTGGTAACGTTGAGGACGTGAAGGATCAGTAAACGGTCTTCTGCTGTGGACCAACTTGCTGTGGGGGTGAGGAGCAACGAGTTCGTGCACTGGCGCCAGCCGGCGTTCCATCTGATTAGATGGCTGTTTTTGAGGCTGATAGATTACAGGGGTGTGCGCTGTCTTGTCGAGGCTGTGAGGGGTGGTGCCGGGGGATCGTTGGAAAGATTGCATAAGCGGAGACCCATCCCTTAAGTTTGTTTAATGGGTACCCTGCGGGTTTCCAGTGGGCCAAACATTTACACCCATAACTTTCCATTCCCGGTGACAAGCTGAGAGATGTTACTTCGGGGACTTGTCGCGTTCCAGTCGCCATTGATTTCTGATTCGTTGAAGGGGATCGGTTTCAGGGGAATTCACTCTTGAGAGTGCATGGAGGCATGGGCGCAAACGCAAAATCTAATCGGCTTGACCCGTAACTCATGAACACCTAACATTTCTCACTACATGCCCCCGGTTCCAATCATCCCGTGGCAGGATGATCAGGGTGAGGAAATAAATGATTAGGATTGCGGCGGTCAGCTAGAACTTTCCTCTGGGAGCAGAGCTGACTTTTGCTGTGTTTCCTCTTTGTTGCCGTTTGCGGTGGAGCTCGCTTGCAGCACGTCTCATGCTGGTTTTCTATTCAATTTGACAGTTGTCCGAGTTGTCACAAACAGTAGTTATGGGTCTTTCCCATTCGATGAGAGTATCTTTTTCCAGTGAATTGATAATTATGTAGAGCTCAGGTTGGAACGCATGAAGTGACTCACGGTGGAGTGTCGGCATTGCTGCCTTTCCCAAATCATGGTTAAGGGTAATGGCCCTATTTAGGGCTTGAACTTAATCCAGCAGGGTCTCCTGGGGCAGGAGTAGCGCTGTACCTGTGGGGAGGTTTGTGAGCCTGGTCACTGTCGGCAGGGGTCTTCCCGTAAGAACCCCGAAAAGCGTGAGCCCCGTGCTCCAGTTTAACTTGCCACGTATTATGTAAAGTTCTAAAGCAAGGCATCTGGCAAGGACAGACCTGATTCCTGGATAATGTTAGTAGGATAGTTATAAGCATACCATTCATCTGTTTCACCTGATAACTGGGGCTGATATGGAGTGTGATGATTCCATGATATTCCCAGGTCCACTCGTCAATTTAAATGTTAGCCTGGACTCTGAATATAGAAATAACACCTTTCATCCGAAATTTACACGCTGTCCTCGCGTCATCATTTTTCGTGTTGAATGCTTCCACATTCTATCGCAACATACCAGTAATCACCAAAATATATTTAAAGCCTTGTTTAGGAGTTTATTCATTAAAAAATTTCTTATAGGTGGGTGAAGGGTCCCTCAGGAAGAGGTAGGTGGTCATAATTGTCTTTCGGCTAACCCGCAATGATTTGGAGCCAAATCATACCGCGTGACAGTAGGGTTGGGGCCACGGCAGCAAATTCCATCGCATACTGAGATTACCTGTCCGTATGTATCATCCCCCGCTTCGCTGTGTGGTCAATGCTGTGGGCTTCCAGATCTAGTACATTGAGGTGGGTCTTGGGTTAGATAAGACCGCCTTACGGGGTGCATCAGTAATTGTAGAAATGGTGATTCCCAAGCCCCGGGGCTGATCCAACTGTCCTTATCCACCGTTGGAGCAGCCTGTTTAGCGACTCGTACAGTGTCAGTGGCGTCAAAGTGATTCTGGAGCCTCCGTATCCTGCGGGACGACTGTGGTGGAGTTGTAAATAGCTTGAGGAGCTGCTGTGTCAGCGGAGGTATCTCCGCGAGTGATGGAGTGATGGCAGCGATATTAGCAGCACACTATATATCAGCCACGACAGAGGGTAGGAGGATTGCTTTCCGCAATTAACTGAGTGTGGTGAAATGGCTTCCCTACTGATGTAATAAATCCTCTGGATTCCAGATATTGCCGAAG
Source organism: Chiloscyllium plagiosum (assembly GCF_037043375.1). Lineage (NCBI taxonomy): Eukaryota > Metazoa > Chordata > Chondrichthyes > Orectolobiformes > Hemiscylliidae > Chiloscyllium > Chiloscyllium plagiosum. The sequence goes on from NW_028270167.1 coordinate 94,431,482, forward strand.
CCGTGGACGACTACGAATGTATACCTGGAGTCCGAATAAATGTTGGCTGAGGTGTCTTCAGAGATAATAAAGGCTCTGGTAAGAGCGAACAGTTCCGCAGCTTGTGTAGATGTCTGATCCGGTATCGCAGCAGGCAGGAGAGTCTCACAGGGGATGCGGATGGCGTACTGTGCCAGTGTCTGATGGTATGAGGTCCTGAAAGAAGACCCATCTGTGAAGTAGAACAGGGCAGGCTTATCTCGTGGTGTCTCAGAGAGTTCAGGGCGCGGCGTAACAAAGTGCTGCACTCAGTCCACACAATCATTGTTGTCTGCAGAGCTCCTGGGTGACTCGAATGAATGTTTTAAAGCAGGGACGTTCTGAAGGGAGAGTTTGGTCCAAGGGAGCAAGATGATCTCGGAGGCTGTTCGCCCAGTGGCTATGAAATGTTGATTTGATGCTGTGTAAAACAGCAGGGAGACCAAATCGGGAAACAAAACAGTTCATCGATAGTCCAGCATAATTGGGCTGGCCGTCTCTCACTCTACCGCAGTGGTTTCCACAGCTCTCAATCTGGTCTGTATTCCCCTTACAACAGGTGGCAATTATATATAGGTCAAGGGCGCCAGAGATCCTCATGAACCTTTCTGAAGATGGCGAACACATGTCTCACTTTCTCAGTGAAATGGCTGTGTTTAGTCAGCGAGCCCCAGAGCACGAACTGTTATGAGCTGTTATTTGAGGTCTGTGAGTGCCTCTTCCAGCGTAGGTGATTAGCGACCATTTGCTGGCTACTTTGGTGAGGAAGTCGTGCATACGGGTGCGTCAACGACACGGTGATCAGGAATCCAGTGCCTACAATATTGAATCAACCCGGAAAAGCTGGCAGCTGGATCCGTTTGGGGAGACCTTAGTAATGGCTGTCATCTGCTCCTTAGACAGTGCTCTGATACTGTGTGAGAGTTCATATCCAATGTATTGTATTTTCTTCTGACAGAGTTGCGGTTTGTCCATGCAGACTCTGTGTCCATCCTGAGTCAGGCAATGAGATAAGAGAACAGTGTCCTGTCTGCATGAATCAGTGGAGGTAAAGACCACGAATAAATCTTCAGCCCACAGAAGGAGCTTGCTTTGGCTTGGCAAGTGGCAAGTTGCACGCGTCCGTTGTATGCAGAGGCATACATAGTGGGGTATACCTTTGGGAAAGCCGCATGCATGTACACTGGCAGCGACGGTAAGTAAAGGAGAAAAAGGTCCTCGCTCTCAGGGGATAATTTCATGGAGAAAAAGGCTGAAAAGACGACGGTAACAGAGAGGCAAATGGACGATGCAGGGATACTGTTGAGAATGACATTAGTTTCAGGGTCCACCGGCGAGAAGGGAACAACGCCAGAATTAGTTTCCCGTAGGTCATGAATGAAGTGCAATACCCCTGACCTCGTAGTGTTTGGTATAGGCAGCACAGGGATATTGCAGGCGCTGGTCGTAGGCACTAAGACGCCATATTGTAAGATGGAATCAATGCCTGATTTGATTCCCACTGTTGCCGACGGTGATAGATTGTATTGCCGTACTGACGGGAGGACACTTCTCTGATGAGCGTTATGGTATGTGATGGGGAAGATAGAACTCGGACTGCATGATTTGAGTTCTGTGTCCACACCGAGGCTGGAAAGTTGCTTAGCAGTAGGGGTGCTTCGGAAAAGGGTTCAGTAGCTGGGCTCTGTTTATTGAAGGTGGCCAGCAACGATGTCAGAACGCAGCCCTCGCAGAACTCATTCTGCGCTAGTTAGGCAATCTGAACTGAGGGAGTACTGGCAGGGTCAATGGGGGCAAATTGCAATGGTCGCTGTTGTAGCCGCGCTGTCAAAGATTACTAGTTCTTGGGCAGCAAGTGGCTCTTGACCATGGGAGGAACATGTTGAATCTAAGCCAGATCGTAGCAGAGCAGTGCAGTCTACTCTGCATTGAGCTGGACTTCTGCTGCAACCTCCTGTCATCCCAAAAAATACATTCCGATCAGGGCCAGCGGGATTGTCAGAGCGAAATGAAAGGACACAAGCACACTGCAATGTGATGACTGCTCTTGCGGGCCTGAGGCAGTGCAATTCAATTGGCAAAGGCATCTCTGTCAATCCCACTCAGCAGATGCAGGATGTAGTGGTGGATAGAAAGGCTGTTGGCAAGAGGGAAAAGAGGGGGTCAAGGAGGTCACGTTCAGGTGAGTGCAAACAAGATCAGGCACAGATGTATTCTGAAGGCATACAGGACATTGGGCATTTGGAAGTGGCAGCCTGAAGCATGGAAAGATGTGTGTCGGGGATTTCGAGCGTGACACCTTGTGGAGAGCAATGAATGCTAGCTTTTCATTCACACAGTTTGCAGGCCCAGGTGGGCTACTGGGCATAATGCAAATATTGTCGATGTATCCGGGACCGTGACAGAATCTATGCAAAAGTTGACAAATTAGATAACGACTGTAAAATGTGTACTACAGAGCTAGCCATGGTGGGATCAGTTTGCGAACTAGAGGAAAGTTCGACAGAGGAAGGTGCAGATCAGTGGATGGCCCCAGAGTCAAGCAAGACTGAAATGAGAATCCTCTCACCCCACCTCCGCGTGCATCCTATCTTTTTCTGACAGACACTGGGAGAGGCGTATGGAGGCAGCCTGCATCGGCTCCTTTGCGAGGCAGCCCGAGGATTTCGGAGTCTGGGGAAATGGCTCAGCCACAATGCAGGCAGCCGTTTGAGGAATCCAATTTTGCTGTGTGTGGGAGGGCAGGGAGAGAGTGGACGCATTCGTGCGTTGCTTGCTTGAGGCTGCCCAATAATTCTCTGCCCAGTGGCCTCTCTGAAACTGATCACTAAGTCTGTAATGATCGTGCTGCACCTGTCTGAAGATTTCATGGCAGCAGTACCTCCCGGCCAGAGTCTTGTGGTCTGAGCGGGTTTGGGTGGCGATGTTAGTTAAGACTGATTTGTGATTGCCATACTCTCTATGAGGCTGCTAGGTAACAAGCAGACACCTCATTTATTGGTGAGTCCGGTTCTGGATTCGCCAGCGCGAATTTACAGGGAGACAGTGAGATCTGCAGATGCTGGCGATCATAGTTGAGCTTGTGTTACTGGAAAATCACTTCAGGTCAGGCAGCATCCGAGGAGCAGGTAAATCGAAGTTTCGGGCTGGAGCCTTTCATCTGGAGGATATGGGAGAAATGGAAGGAGAGACTGTTGAGAGTGAGGACCAGTTCAGCAAAACGAATAAGAGTGTCAATGGAAGGATATTGGTGAGGACATCGGGAGAAGAAGAGACGGAGGGCTTGAAGGCCCTGGTCATGGCGGATGGAGGTGTAGCAGAACTGGTTGTCTATGGTGAAGATGAGGAGTTGGGGCCGAGGAAACGGAAATTTCGGAGGAGGTCGTGGGGTGGGTGGTCTCCCGAATGTATGTAGGGAGTTCCTGGACCAGTGGGATAGGACAGCATCGAGATATGTTGAGGTGAGCTCGGTGGGGCAGGAAAAGGCTCAGATTACCAGTCAGCCGGGGTACTCAGACTTATGAATCTCGGGGAGGAGGTTGAATCAGGCGGTGCGCGGATACCGAGCTATGAGGTTAGAAGGTTTGGGTGGGAGATACTCGGAGGTGATGAGCTTGTGTATGGTATAGGAAATGATGGTTTGGTGATGGGGTTGAGGGCGTCGTCAGGGGGACCGTAGGAGAATATGTTTTCGAGTTGGCGCCTGGCTTCAGCGGTGTAGAGGTCAGTGTACCAATCTACAACTGCACCCCCTGTGTCCACTGGTTTGATGGTGAGCTTTGGGTTGCAGTAGAGGGAGTGGAGGGCTGCGCATTGTGAGGGTGAGAGCTTAGATTTACTGAGGCGGTTGGACAGGTTGAGGCAGTTGATGTCACGGCGGCAGTTTGAAATTAAGAGATCAAGGGAAGGTATAGGTCAGCACAGGGTGTCGAGGTAGATGAGGTTTTTTGGAGGTGGGAGAATGTGTCTAGGTTGTAAAAGTGGGCACGGAGGCGGAATAACTTCAAGGTGTTTTGAACTCATGAATCTGGACCGTAGAGGGGTAAACGTGCAGCCTTTACTGAGGACTGAACATTTATCCCCAGTGAGGGTGAAGTCCGGGGGAAAAGTGAAGGCATGGCAGGGATGAGTGCTAGGATCTGGACTGGTAATGGATTAGAGTTTCGACCAGGGCTTGACTTGCAGTGGGGCTGGATTTCGAGGGCTGTGGCACGAAATGTCGATCTTCCTACTCGTCCCTCGTATGCTTCCTGACCTGCTGTGCTTTTGCAGCAACACACTATTGTAGCAAGAGGATCTCCTATTTGAAATGAAATATACGTTTTCCCTTGGCACCTTTGTGACCACTCTGAAAACATCAGTGGTTGTGGTCCATTCTCACTGAGGGAGAAAGGCAGAGCTGTGCCTGTGGGCTGTCTGTCTTCGCAGAGTCTGTGTTTCTGTGCACTCATATTCCCTTCCGAGACCGCATGCAAGGCAGGCTGCAGCACCGACAAAGCCAGACACAAACAAGACAAACAATTAGGACCAAAGACACACCGGTAGGACTGATGGACAGTACAGAACACTCAACAAATAAAGAAAAGAAGCAGGGAGCCCTCGTCAATTTACCACGATCTCAGGCCATCATAGTCAAGAAATTCTAGCCAGCAGTCTTTCCAATTGTCAGTCGTGCAAGGCACGTGCCTTCTCTGTAGACCAGCATTCTAGCTCAGGTTGGGATGACGCCAAATAGACGAAATGTGAGTGAAAGTTAAGCTGACAGATGTTTTAGTAGGCGCCCATCTGCCATTTTCCCTTGCCATCTGTCTCCAGTATGGGCGAGGCTCATGGTTCAGGTCAGGAATGGAGAGTCGATATTAGTGTGGTGCTGGGAAAGCACAGTAGGTCAGGTAGCATCCGAGGAGCAGGAAAATCAACGTTTCGGGCAAGGGTCCATCATAAGGTGAGGAAAGCAGTTGCGAGCGAAATACAGGACAATTTATTATAATAAGAATCCTGGCTCCCTTCCGTATCTACCTTCAGCCTGTTCTCCACGCTTAGCTTTTAGCCTGGCCTGCTGAGTGAGGTCGGAGCCCACCACCTCTGAATTGTTTAATATTTTAAGGTCTGGTCCGTTAGCCTGTATAGATTCAGCGCCTGGATAGGCTGTCAAACTCAGAGTTTAGTATTTAGGAAAATAAGACTGGTGCAGCAAAAGAGACTGGACGGAGAAACACAATTAGAATTCGAAAGGTTAGCCATGTCATCACTGCATGGTTGGTGCGGAAGAGGTTTGACCGGAATTGACATTTCAATAATGACCCTTGTCGGTTTATGTTTCTGCCCAGCTAAAACTGCAGTTTTGCAGACATTAAGAAACTGTAGGAGTAGACAATGTATGTGGACCGTACAACTGCCCCGAGGCTGCGTAGTTAATGAGCAGTGGGTTTTGTGATGTACTATATAACTTGTAACACTGTATTTCATTGGAATACAGTGGCCTTTTCTGAACAAAGATGCAATGCCGCATGTCCATGTTTAAACACTCGTTAATCGTTCAAAGTCTCCTCTCCTGTTTCGAAGTAAGATTTCGTTTTCCACAACAAGGTTTCCTTGAACCTGTTGCTGTTTTTCGAGGGCTTCCCCTTGGGCCCGTTTATGAGGAATGCCCCTGAGTCTGCTTTGCGTTTGGTAGGCGCTGTCATAATCATTTTTTCTGTTTGTTTAAAAAAAAGGGGAACGACAGTGTTAAGATATCGGCTGGCTGCGTGATATGGGCCTGAGTTAACATCCTGATTCCTTTTTACAGCAAAAACGCTATGGCAAGTCGGTTTCCGCAAAGATTGCAAACATAGAGCTGTAGGGAGCATTAGTGACCCACCTGAGCTAACAGGCTGATCTACGGAAAGATGCTGTGGCAAGAAAGTATTGGTAAGAAAGAATAATTTATAATTTCACATGATCGTGAGTTATTGACAGATGCACCCACGCGGCATTTCCTTAAACAGGATATGGACTCAAGCCATTGACCAGTCAGATTCTGATGGGATCAGTCAGTTGCAAACACCTGGCAGAAAGAGTGAACTCTGGTACATTTAAATCTTGTCCCGCTGAGCAGAGGGACCAGCGACTGTTTGTCGTCTCGAGGAAAACACAGAAGCGCCGTAGTAAATCAGTTCGAATCAAGAGTAAGGCAGGGGATATTTTGTACTGGCCGCTCACCGGCTGGTATTGTTCGCGAGATGATATGTAGAGGGTGTTTTTGCAGCTTTTGTCGCATCCAGAAAACAGGAGAGGAAAGCTGGCCAGTGACAAATACGCGGCGAGAAAAACTGATACAATTCTTGCTACTCAGCCACAAGATACAAGTGTAAGTACTCAATGGGGTCATAGAATCCGGACAGGTTGTGAAAGCATTCAACTTTAACAATATGAATGCTAACGAACTTGCTTGCCTCTGGATTATGACGGATGAAAGCCCATTTGGTAAGCCCTTGACACCTGTGAGGTCCAAGGTTTGCTTAACGACGCCCCCGATACTTTTAAGTGCCTAATATCAGTTTTAATTGGATCATACAAATCTGCAATAATTATAGTTGCTTACTTCAGGATGCCATAACATTAATGAATTTGGCATACGGGCCGCAATGGGCTCCGTTGTATTTCCGCTGGATCGTGGACTGATGCAGAGGCACGAACATCTTGTCTTCAAAACGTTGTTTGAATTACAAATGGAACAGCTGAGCGGTACTTAGATTTTGCCCAGACTTTGGCTTTTCTTTCCCTATTTGGTTAATCAGCTATATGCCACAGACATGATTTATGAGGCTAAACTCTCTAACTTTAACAGTTCTGGGACGTGATTGCCTCATTACCCTTACCAGCAACGATTAAACTTGAACGCTGAAAAACTGAGATAAGAAGAAAGTTGAAAAACGTTAATACGTTCGTGTGTGGCGGGGAGGGGGCGTGGTGGGGAAGTGAGAGGGATGGATGAACTGATTTAGTGTTGATTCACTGAAGCTTGCAGAAAGCTTAACTCTTTGTGATCTAGTTTGAATGCACATTTGCTTGTTGGTGATTTATTGCGTTTTGTTCCCTGGAGCTCGAGATCAGGGCCTGCTTTGAATTTTATTTGCATTTTGAGAATTTAGTTTATTTATTTGATGGTTAAGGAACCGTCAGTGAATACAAGTGAAATATTAGTCCTCCCGTTTTTGTAAAGCACATGACTACACGACTGTCAATTTCTAACTAATCACGTTTTAAGATGACATTAAAGACAATCTTATTTAATTTCAAATCAGTTTAATATGGAGGGAGACAACAAGACATTTTTTTAAAAAGAAGTCTTCTCCTAAGATTTTGCACCATTTGATATCATTATAAACCTACTCTCAAATTCCCCATCATTTCATGTTCCTGCCAAAGATCAACCTCAACCCTCTCAGCTCCAGCTGATGGACCAATCAGTGCATTAACAAACAGTAGTAAAAGCAGTAACAATATAAATCCTGGCCTCAACAGGTCTCTACTCCTTTCTTAAAAATAAGCTAAACATAACGTTGAGGAAATTCACTCCAGATTGTAACATTTGCACATTAGGTTGAGACATTACAAGAACCTTGTAGAATTTGGGTAAAAATTGCAGAACAGAATATATCAAGTTCGATCCAAAACATAAATGTTGCTGGCTGTGAATCTTATCAAATCGAATGGATCTGTTGGAGAGACAGTTAGAAGCAATGTGTAATATTCAACAGCAACAGTATGTGATGGATGGCAGTTGTAGGAAGGTGGAAGGTCTCAGAGGCAGTTACACGGATGGGTTAACTTCAAGAAAGTAAGTGAGGTAGGCAGCTAGTGCAGGAGTCGTTTATTGATATAGTCATTTCAAACAGGAATGATGTTTTGGAAAACGTAGGCGGTAATGGATTCTTAGTAGAACGTAGCACGAATAGCCACGTTTCTGGTATAGAGACTGGCTCGAATGCAACGTGGGGTACGTCGGGTACCAAGAGATCAATTGTGTAACGGGAATTCTCTAGTTCGAGGTTTCTGTGGCCAACAGCGACAAATCAGAATGGTGTGTTGCTTTCCTGGTGCCAGGATCAAGGATGTATCAGAGAGGGTACAGAATGTTCTTATGGGGGAGAGGGGCCAGCAAGAGGTCATTGTACACATTAGAACCAACGACATAGGAAGGTAAAATTTTGAGATTTTGAAGGGAGATTACAGAGAGTTAGACAGGTATTTAAGAAGGAGGTCCTCGAGCGAAGTAATATCTTGTTATTCCCAGTGCTAAGAGCGAGTGAGGGCAGGAATAGGAGAATAGAGCAGACGAATGCTTGGCTGAGGAGCTGGTATATGAGGGAAGGAATCACATTTTTCGATCATTGGAATATCTTTTGGGGTAGAAGTGACCTGTACAGGAGGACGGATTGCACCTAAATTGGAAGGTGACTAATATATTGGCAGGGAGATTTGCTAGAACTGGTCGGGAGGACTTCAGCTCGTAAAGTGGGGTGGGGAGGGGTGGGAACGAGGGAGATAGTGAGGAAAGAGATCAATCTGAGAGTGGTACATTGAGAACAGAAGGGAGTCAACCAGTCAGGGCAGGCAGGAACAAGGTAAGACAAATACATTAAACTGCATTTATTTCAATGCAAGGGGCCTAACAGGGAATGCAAATGAACTCAGGACATGGCTAGGAACGTAGTACTGAAATCGCAAAGCAATTTCAGAAACACTGGCGGCATATATTCGCACATAAAGGGACAGCTGGAAAATGGGAAACCTTCAGAATTTAGATAACAAGAATCCAGAGAAAGTATATTCCTGTTAAGGTGAAACTAAAGGCTGGTAGGTATAGAGAATTTTCGATGATTAAAGAAATTGAGGGTTTGGTTATGAAAAAGAAGGTTGCACATGTAAGATATGGATAGGATATATCGAATGAACATTTAGAAGAGAATAAAGGATGTAGGAGTATCCTTAAGAGGGAAATCAGGAGAGCAACAATGGGACATGAGATAGAATTGGCAAATAGAATTAAGGATGATCCAAAGAATTTGAACAAATACATTAAAGAAAAAAGGGTAACTCGGATTAGGGACAGTCAACATGGTTTTATGCGTGGGAAATCATGTCTCCAAACTTGATTGAGTTTTTTGAGGAAGTAACAAAGAGGTTTGATGAGGGCAGAGCGGTAGATGTGATCGATACGGACTTCAGTAAGGTGTTCGACAAGGTTCCCCATTGGCAAAAGATTAGCAAGGTTAGATCTCACGGTATACAGGGACAACTAGCCATTTGGATACAGAACTGGCTCAAAGGTAGAAGACAGAGTGTGGTGATGACGGGTTGTTTTTCAGACTGGAGGCCTGTAACCAGTGGAATGCCACAAGGATCGCTGCTGTATCCTTTATTTTTTGTCGTTTACTTAAATGATTTGGGTGCAATTATAAGAGGTACCATTAGTAAGTTTGCAGATGACAGCACATTTGGAGGTGTAGTGGACAGCGAAAAGGGTTAACTTAGATTACAACAGGATCTTGACCAGATGGGCCAATGGGTTGAGAATTTGCAGATGGTGTTTGTGTCAGAAAAATGCGAGGTGTTGCATTTTGGGAAAGCAAATCTTAGCAGGACTTATACAATTAACGGAAAGGTCCGAGGGAAGGTTGCTGAATAAAGAGACCTTGGAGTGCAGGTTCACAGCTCCTTGAAAGTGGAGTCGCAGGTACATAGGGTAGGGCAGAAGTCGTTTGGTATGCTTTCCTTTGTTGGTCAGATTATTGAGTAAAGAAGTCGGGAGAGCATGTTGCGGCTATACAGGACATTGGTTAGACGACTATTGTAATATTGCGTGCAATTTTAGTCTCCTTCCTATCGGAAAGATGCTGTGAACCTTGAAAGGCTTCAGAGATATTTACAAGGATGTTGCCGGGGTTGCACTATTAGATCGATGGGTGATTGGGCTGGGGCTGTTTTCCCTGGAGCGTCGGAGGCTGAGTGGTGATCTTAAAGAGGTTTACAAAATTATCAGAGGCATGGATAGGGTTAATAGGCAAAGTCTTTTACCTGGGGTCGGGTAGTCCAGAACTCGAGGGCATAGGTTCAAGGTTAGGGAGGAAAGATATAAAAACGACTTAAGGGGCAACTTTTTCACGCAGAGGGAGGTTCGTTTATGGAATGATCTGCCGGAGGAAGTGGTGGAGGCTGGTACAATTGCAATATTTAAGAGGCATTAGGAAGGAAATATGAATAGGAGGCGTTTGAAAGGATATGGGCCGGGTGCTGACAGGTGGGCTTAGATTGGGTTGGGATATCTGGTCGGTATGGACGGGTTGGACGGAAGGATCTGTTTCCATACTGTACATCTCTATGACTCTATGACTCTATATCCCCAACCAGCAATGATGTTTGAATAAAGTTTTCGTTTTTTTACAGATTCGATTGGTTCCACTTCAGTTTCAGACTAATGCATTTCATTGGTGATTATGTACTGCCATTTCTATATCAATGTTCCTCCCTCACTGAGAAATGAAGGATCAGATCAACAATATGTTTAAAGACATTTGTTTTTCAAACCAATTGTATGAGCCCTGAATCACAAAGTCAAAATTAATTGCCAGGATTAATTTGTTTTATGCTTTTGTACATGATCTGTATCGTTGCCTTATGGTTAATTTGAAGCATGATTGCACTAATCATTAAGTAAAGAATGGAAAAAGAAAGGCAATAGTGAATGGAAAGATATCTGACTGGCCAGTTGGAGGAATTATGTATGCGAGAGTGGGATTGAAGCATGTATATCGGATGGAACACCCATTCCTATTTGAAGGAAGCAATGGGAATTTTAAGCAGATAATCCTCAGCACACACCCCTGATTATGAACCTTCCCTCAAACTGAAGGTGATGGGTCCAGTATCGTTGTCCAACTTCATTGTCGACATCATGGCAGTGAGAGTCCTGAGCCATTTGAACAAGATACCGTCTCAAGAATCAGATTAATGTTTATGAGGATAGCACCAGACCGCAAGGAGAAACCGGCCCAATTTGTTTGATACGTCCAAAGAATGAAACATGTGTAAAGGCCACGAACATCTGGGAGTGACACGAATCAGATTGGATTGTGACTGAAATAAGTGGCCAGCTGTCTGGCGAAAGTGGAATATGGCCCGCAAATGAAAATGATCATGAAGATGATTCATCTTTGTTTACTACTATTGTTTTTTCCACGCATTCCTTCTGGCATCGCCTACATGATCTGGTCAAACAATATTAACTGTATCAGCAATTTCTAATCGCAGATGAGGTGATTGGTGGTCGTTTGCTGGGATGGTCAGAATGAGACCAAATTACGATTCAAGTTACAGGTTAAACAGAATCAGTCAAGCAACCTCAGATACATGTACGCTGTGGGTCAGCCCCAACGAGGTTGATTGTGAACAGCAGATCTACTGGGGGCGGAACTTACCTCAGACGCCCGCCCGAGCGACCACTGTTCAGGAACCCTTTCTGGACGGCACTCTAGAAATGGGGACAGGCAGTGGAATTTAACTGTGGAAATATGGCCAATGGGAAGTGTTGTGTCCTTATTGTAATCTTGGGATTAACACAAGGCTCGACAGGCTTGCACTCCAGCCGCCAGAAAATCTCCTAATGCACACGGACGCTCGATGTTATTTTGTGTGGCACACGATTTTGGAACCTTCTGGGAGCATAGCGGATTTAGCCTTCACCAGATAACCAAATGATGTTGCTGTTTGACGAACCAGTCTGGCAGTTGTCAAAATGTTCGAATCACGTGAATGCAACTGATACCGTCTCGAAAGGAATGAGATCGTTTTTGCAGAAAGCAGGCAGCCGAACACCCCAAACGTCTGAATCGATTGGTTTCGCCGCAAAACCTGGTTAGAGACATTTTACGGATGGGAATAACAGACCTGGGTACGATTCATAAATATCAGGGAAGACCCTGCTGAAGATCCACAGTTTGTGGCCTCCAATGGGATAATTTCTCGATACCCAAAACAAAATGTGGGTGATCCCTAGTGGATATGTTTGTATTCCTTCTTTGTTGCACTATTTTAGTTGATTATTTATAATCATAGAGTCTGAGAGATATAATGCATGGAAACAGGCCAAACGGTCCAAATCGTCCCTGCTGACCAAATATCCCAATTTAACCTTGCCCCTTTGCCAGCACCTGGCTCATATCATTCCAAACCCTTCATTTTCACAGAACAACCAGATGGTATTTAAATGATGCTATTGTCCGAGCCTCCAACATTTCCTCTGGCAGCTCATTCCATACACTCTCCACTCTCTGACTGAAAAGGTTGTCCCTTAGGTCCCGTTTATATCTTTTCCATCTCAAACTAAATCTGTGCACTCTAGTTCTGTATTCCCCCATTCCAGGGAAATTACTTTGTCTATTTAGCTTATCCTTGCCGCTCAATATTTAATAAACTTCTAAAGGTCCATGCCTCCGCCTTCGATTCTCCACTGAAAACAGCCCGAGACTATTCAGCATCTCTCTATAGCTCAAATCCGCCAATCCTAGCAACATGCTTGCAAAAGGATACATAACTGTCTACACTTGGGCAAGGAAGGAATGGTCTATATTCTATTACAAACTTGGCAGAAGCCAGAATTTCAGAAAGAAGCTGGCAATGAACTGAACAATATTTGATATATATTCAAAAAAGATGAATTCTGTAAAAGGGTTGCGCTGCTTTTATTGAACGACTTCCTTGACTCATTGGCATTTTACTTGTCGACACCTTGCTTTTATAGAATTACCTCGTATACGTTGTTATGAACATTGTCTAATAATAGCAAATATATTTAGCAGATGAATCAAAAATAATGACTGATGCTGCTGTCACTATAAGGGTGGATAAGTGGGAAATGCTTGCATCAGCTAACCAACACTCTTCAAAGTTTACAGTCGCAGGTACTTTAATCCTAAAAACTAGTAAAGGGTGCAAGTGAAAGGCCAGTTTATAGTCCACATGGTGACTCATTCAGCAGTCAAATTCGAAGGAGAACATGAATGAACGCATGCGATGTAATTCAAAAGAGTGGTACCCCCTGAGGAATACTGGAAGCCCCGGTCTAAGACATCTGTTCAGTCACTGTCCACGAATGGCTCAGGCTAACCCTTCTGGCGTTCATTACACTGCGTCTCATCTTCCTATCGGCGCAATGGATCGCCTGATTACGTCTCGTAAACAGGAATCACGGACTAATGCTTTTCTCTTGGCATAGGTCAACCACTCTAGCTGCTGGAGATATGCCAAATACCCATCCGTCCCGAACTGTCACCAATCCGACCCCTTATGGAATTTAAGTGACATGCAAATTTCATTTCCCCTGCCTTTGGAACGGTTCAATTAGAAATCGAATTAACACTGCAGACAATCCTGTGCTTGTTTCAGTTCACTGTTGTGGCCCTCCTGTCCAGCCCAAATTTTCCCTTCCTCGTGAAATCCATACTGCTTTTTCCCAGTCGCGGAGCCTTCTACCCACGGAGCATTTGTTGATCATCAGTAATTGACCTTTATGCTGAAGATTCCTCAGAGAAGTATACAGCCAATCACATTCTACTGGGTCTGAACTTACTTTTAATCTTGAACAGGTAATAATCTTAGCCGCCTTAAACAAACAACATCACGAGAACAGATAAGTTTTTATACAAGACCCTGCTTCTTTTCTGGTTGTTATTCGCGAAGGCTTGGTTTTCTATCATTTGAATTTACTTTCCGCCGTCATCTGTGGTTGAAGTTGAAACAGTGACTTCAGCGTAATAACGTGGGCCTCTGAATTTTCGGCCCAGTGACATTACTACTCTCAATGGTGTTCTTTCCGTGAAGTGACTTCAGAGAGAAGTACTAGTTCGTGATAGAAATACTTGTAATCCGAAGACTGGCAAGAAGAGAGCTGGAACCGTTCAGTGCGAATTTTATCAGGGTGTAGTTGATGGTTTTTTTCAGCAGAGGCGAGGACTTGGGAATATTATAGAGTTGCTAGCGGACAACACTGTTGGTGAAGAGAACACAGAGACATAAATCCGTTCAGAGCAAAGTGGTCCTTTGAGTTGTAAAAAAACTTGTTCTCAGATGTTTGCGAGTGTGGGCGTCTGAAATTCGGTGATAATGAATGGAGTTCATAAAAGAAACTTAAGACAAGAGTTTTTTGTCTTTTCCAAATATAAATCATGGAATATAATTGAAGTTTAACCTGGTATATGGATTTAATAAATATCTAGATCTCAAGAGACTTCCCAGGAAACCAACAACAGTGAGGATGGGATACTAACCTGCCTGAATTAAGAGCGGTAGACCGTATTTCCGTTATTGTAATGCTTGCCAAGAAAGATAGGAAATACCCAAGAATAATCTCCTGTTGTCCATTGTTGAAACATTCCAGTCCATTGCTTTCAGACTCTGATCTCCCCTCCTCTTGTCTCCGCAGTCAATACTCCTCTTGCAACAATGAGACAACACATCGAATGAAGCCCGTTACAATAGGAGAGCGATAGCCTCCTTGATCTATTTAGAATCCATGGAGACTGAATTCAATCACAGTTGCTGAAAAAGAATTTCCAGTTTAACCCTTTCAGGATAGCATGTTCAGGTCATTGTAGTAACTGGACTGGATTGGATGTTGACATCGATGGCTATTGCTCTCATCTCCTGTTTTCAATTGCCCTAGCGAAGTCGGGGCGAGACAGAATGATGGATGTTTTCTTTTTGCAGGTTATATGATTATGCTGTCCTGTCGGTTTACAATGCTATAACCACCTGACTCCCAACACCTCAAAAACACACAATCAAAACTGTTTCAGTCCACTGAACCCTTCTCCACTGGGAAAAAAAAACAACATTTTTTTTAATAACAAGATACGTTTGCCCTGACCATACACAGAATGTATGCATTTGTCAAGACTTTCCTCTGAATGCTCGAATAAGGCAATATTGTAACTTAAATACTCAATGCGCATCCATTTTGTTCTATGGACTGACAATCATTGCAGTTTATATCTTTTGAAGCAGCAATATGTACATGCTTTGACTTCTAACCAAAGCCAAGGATGGCATTAAAAAGAACTTCTTCATTAAAACCCTGGATTAATGAGTCAGTACCTAAATAAATATGACATTGGCGAGGAGACACAATGGAATGATCACAGTGGCTGTGGAGACTGCATGGGGAGTACAATGATATTCCCCAGTCATCATCACGCTTTCTGACATCTGGAATGACTGTAATGCAAAGCAAAGAAACCGAGGATTTTTGGGTGATGGAATGCCAATCGACAATATGAGCAAAACAAGATAACTTTAAATACAGTAAATAATGTTGTATTTATACACTGTTTAAATTGCTGAGTGTACGGTTTGATAAGATTGGTCAAATCTGCACAGGGAACTCAGAAATAAAAACAAAGACATGGTACCAAAATGCACGGGACGTCATGGTCATTCCAGGAGAACAACTTCAGAAATGTAGTACAGTCCGTGCTAGTGCAGCTATTCTCAGCGGAGTGACCACTGCCTTTGCTGCAATTATTGCATGAAACTCCTAAGATGGCAAAATAGGCCATTCGGCCCGTCACGCATACCCAGAACTTCCAAAGAGCATTCCGCCTATATCAACCCTTAATCCTCATGGCTAGGTACGAACTCTACAGATCCCTGGATAGTATGGGCAATGTAGCATGGCCAATCCACTCAAACCTGCACATCTTCAGACTGTGGAACACGGCAAGAGGATCCAGGCAGACACAGGAAGAATGTACGAGCTCCACACAGATAGGCAGCCCAAGTTGGAATTGATGCGGGGTTCTAGCGCGGTGAAGGAGCGGTGATAACAGCAGCTCCCCCTCCAATAAACCACCATACAGCCACAATGATATGTATTAAACGTTTCTGGAGCTCGAGAGACATGCTTGTTCAGTAAAGCGTTTAGAGTCGTAATCGTTTTCCTATTATTTTGTTTCGTAAGGTGCAACTGCCTCCAAAATGTGCTTCCAAACAAAAATATTATCCTGAGGTTTGAGCAAATACACATTATGGAATAAGCAAGCGTGACTGAGGGAAGGAATATTGGAGATGGTGGATTGATTACGTGTAATCATTCAATCTGTCTTGGCTATGAGAGTAATGGGAGTGTCAGAAAATAAACATACTTCTCTGTTCACAAATCGAAATTTAGATTCTGTTGCAAAGATCAGTCATTACAATGTATGTAAAAGCATTGGAAGAATTTTTAAGTCCAGAAGCTGGGGGAGGAGTGTGGAGACTTGGTTCAGACAATGTTGGTTTAACAGACAAACGGCATGAATTTGTTCGACAAGATTTCAATCTGACAAACGCAATTCCGATGTTTATTTCAGGTTCAGACATGGCAAATGAGGGTCATTCTGTTGAGGCTATCGATATCAATGCACTGTGATGAAGTATCATTTACTGGACGTCAGCTAAAGTCTGATTATGACGTTGGGGAAGAAGACAGAAAAAAGAGAGAACTGGTCACATGGCTATTTAGACTGGACCTAAGGACAATAAAATAACCCAGCCATCAGTATAGGATCGTTGTTCTTTACAACTCATATGAAAGGCTGAAAATGTGTTGGTGGAAAAGCGCAGCAGGTCAGGCAGCATCCAAGGAGCAGGAGAATCGGCGTTTCGGGCATGAGCCCTTCTTCGGGAAAAGCCATGGCTGAAGAAGGGCTTGTGCCCGAAACGTCGATTATTCCTGCTCCTTGGATGTTGCCGGACCTGCTGCGCTTTTCAAGCAACACATTTTCAGCTCTGACCTCCAGCATCTGCAGTCCTCACTAACTCATATAAAGGGTTGCATAATACATCTACAATGAGGAATGATGAGAGTCAATATTAATAAAATGCGTTTATTCAATAGGAAATTAAAAGACAAAATGTATTTCTGTACATTCCAAATTGCAGCAAGTACAATGAGGTCAAAATGTTAAAATCCACTAATAACATTGATCTGCATGAATTGAAATGTGGATTACAAATCTAAGGAAATGGTGGGTTAACTTTATCAATCATAGAGGGAAGCAGATACCAGGTGTAGACAGGAGAGATCAAATGAAACCTTAGAAAAGTATAAAGGCAGGGAGCATATACATAAGAAGGAAGTAAGGAGGGCAAAAACGGGACCTGAGATAGCTTCGGCATGTATAGTTAAGGAGAATCCAAATAAATTTTATAAAAGCAAGAAGGACGAAGATCAGCAAGGCAGCCTATGTGTGGTGCCGCAGGAGAAAGGGATATACGAAACGAATATTTCCCATCAGTGCTTACGATGGAGAAGGACGGGGAAGACATCGAATATGGGTAAATAGATAGTGGCAACTTGATAAATATCCTTGTTACAGAGGAAGAGATGGTCGATGTCCAGAAAAGAATAAAAGTCGATAAATCCCCCAGGACTTGATCAAGTGTACCCTCCAACTCTGTGGGAAACTAGGGCAGTGTGTGCTCGGCCCCTTGATGAGATATTTGTATCATAGGTAGTCACAGGTTAGCTGCCGAAGATTATAGGTTGGCTCAGGTGGTGTCACTATTTTAGAAAAGTGATAAGGTAAAGTTAGGAAACTATAGACTGGTGAGACTGACATGGGCGGTGGATAGATTTTTGGGGGAACAGGATTCACATGTACTTAGATAGGCATGGACTGTTTCGGAAAATTCGGCATGGGTTTGTGCGTGAGAAATCGTGTCTCATGAACTTGACTGATTATTTTGAAGAATTACCAAAAAGTCTTGAAGTTGGCAGAGTGGTAGATGTCATCTATGTGAACTTCAGTAAGGCGTTCGACATGGTTCCTCATGGGAGACTATTTAGAAATGTTTAATCTCATGGGATACTGTGAGAACTGGCCAATTGCATACAGAACTCGCTCGAAGGTGGAAGACAGATGGTGGGTGTGGAGCGCTGTTTCAGATCTAATTTGGTGGCAAGTACGATGCCAATAAGATCAGTGCAGAGTCCACTGCTTTTTTATCTTTTAAGTAAAGGATTTGGATGTGACCATTTGAGGTTTAGTTAGTAAATTCGCAGATGACACCAAAATTGGAGGTGTCTTGGACATTGAAGAAAGGCTACCTCAGAGTTTAATGGAATCTTGATCAGATGGGCTACTGAGCTGAAAGGTGGCAGATGCAGTTTAATTTAGATAAATGCGAGGAGCTCTATTTTGGCAAGGCAAATCAAAGTAGTACTTGTACACTTAACAGTAAAATCCTACTGATTGTTGCTGAACACACAGACCTTGGAGTGAAGGTTCATAGTTCCTTGAAAATGGCGTTGCAGGTGGATAGGATAGTGAAGATGTCGTTCGGTATGCTTTCCTGCATTTGTCAGAGCATTGAGTACAGCAGTTGGGAGGTCATTTTGAGGGCTCACAGGCCACTTTTGGAACATTGCACGCAATTCAGATCTCCTACCTGTCGGAAGGTTGTTGTCGAACCTGAAAGGATTCAGAAAATATTTACAAGGAGGTTGCCAACGTTGGAGGATTTGACCGAAAGGGCCAGGCTGAATAATCTGGGGCTGTTTTCCCTGGAGCTTAGGAGGCTGATTGGTGAACTTATAGAAAATTGTAAAACTATGTGGGGCATGGACAGGATAAGTAGACAAGGCATTTTCCATGGGGTGGGAGAGTCCAGAAATAGAGAGCATTCTTTGAGAGTGAGAGTGGAAATGTGCAAAAGGGACGTAAGGCAGAACGTTTTTTATGCAAAGGGTGGTGCTGGTATGGAACGATCTGTATTTAAAAGGCATCCGGAATAGTATATGTTTAGAAAGTGTTTAGAGGATATGGGCCATGTGCTGGAAAATAGGATGATATTAGTTCAGGATATCCGGTCGGCGTGGACGAGTTGGACCGAAGAATATGTTTCTGTACTGTACATCGCTGTAACTCTATGGCTCTAATCATTATTTTATCCACAAGTGAGATGCTGATCTCCCCTATGTGAGTGATCTTCCTCACCGAGATGCTCTACCTCTGTCTTTCACACAGTGTGAGCGTTATCAGTTAAACCTGTTGTTGGCCAAGTCTATTTAAATTAACCCACCTTCTTCCTGGAATATTGGCCCATTGGATTCTGTTTAACTATCAGCAACTTAACACTGTAATATTATCACAGATAAATTATCTGGGATGTCAACCAGTTTCAGCATATTGTTGAAAGGGTATGGCACCAGAAAAAATTCTTGCAGTCTATGGCAACTTCTGGATAAAATTTTCATCATCTTCCTGTTCATCTCGATCTGCCATCATCTTATCTTCTGATCTATCTTACTTCCCCTTCGTTGAAGACCCCTTCCTCCCTCACTCATTCTGTTGTTCCCCTTTCCCTCCTTTCTCAGTTTATCACCTCTCATTTTCTTTCTCTCGTTATCTTTTTCTCCCACTCATCCCCTCAATCTCCACACACTCCCTCTGTCTTCAAGTTGTGCAGTTGAAGAACTCATGGATACTCGGTGGGCTGAATGTCCTCCATCTGTGCTCTAATAATCTTGAGGTTCTCTGAATCACAGTAAAACGTTTTAGTGCCTGTACAGAAAAACTGTCACAGTGTATTATAATAAATTAGCTCTTCCTGTTCTTCTCTCATGTGCAGCTGCATCTACATGCCTGCTCAAACCAAACGGATTGAATGAAATTCAAGCAGTCGGGAGGACATTTCAATATATTCCAGAACAGTATAAGCATGGGGAAAAAACACGGCAGGATAAAAAATAGCAGCAGAGCACAACGCATGTTTCCATGTAGGTCTCGTGCTATTGTTGGATTACTATTCAGTTAGATCTGCACATGCTCTGGACACCCACATCAGAATCACTACAAAATAGATGCTGGAAATTGAACTCATCAATTAAAACGAGCTAGAGTAATGATTCTACTGATAACAATGAAACCATCGTCAATTGTCAGGAAAACCAAAAACGTTCACTTATCTCCTTCAGGGATGGAAATCTGCTATCCTCACCTGGTCTGGCCTACATATCATTCCAGATAGACAACGATGTGTTTGACTCTAAGTCACCCTTTGAAAATGCCCAGCGAGTCATTCAATTGTGCCAATCACAACAAAGCCTCCAAGACATGAAACTGGACGGATCACCTGGAATCGACCGGGACACCGGAGAATATCAACGTCTGAAACATCCCTGCCATCCTGCAAACTCCTGCTGACAAAGCAGAACGAGTACCAATATTGGGAGAGCTGTCTTACAGACGAGTCAAACACAGCCTGGCATAGTCATGCTCACAGAATCATAACTTTCAGACACTCTACACACTTCTCCTCTTTTCTTCACTCTCTCTCCCACATCCCACTCTCTGTTCCCCACCAATCTATTTCTTTCCCTCCTCTCTAACTGCACCTCTCTCCCCTGTCTCTCTCAACCTCCTTCTCTCTCCCCCACCCCTTCTATCCGCATTCTCTCCTTTCCCCATTTTCCAACTCTTCCCCGACTCTCATTCTCCCTCAGTCTCTCTTTCCGCTATGTTCCCCACCTCCGTATCTCAGTCACCCGCAATTTCTGTGCTCCATTTTCTCTCCCCTCCTCCCCTCTCACTCCCCTTCTTCTCTTCACCTCTCTCCCATCTTTCCTCCTTCCTCCCGACCCACCTATCTCTCACTCTATTTGTGTAGTCTCTCTGTCTCCCTCTCCCTCCTCTATCCCCGCCCCCCCTCTGCACCACTCTCGGACCTCTACCTAACTCCCTCCTATCCCCGTCTCTTCGCCACTCTCTCTTCTATATCTCAAACCGCTGTCTCCCTCTTTCCTCCCTTTATTCTTTCTCTCCCCGTCACTCCCCACTTTCTCTTCCTCCCTCTCTTCCCAACCGCTATCTCTCTAAGCCCCATTTTCGCTATCTTGTCTCTTCTCTCTCCCCAAATCTCCCTCGCATCCTCTCTCCCATCCGACCCCTTTCTCTCTCAATTTCTCTCTCTTCCCCTCTCCCCTCTTCCTATTTCACCCAATTCTCTCTCTCCATTCCACTCTCTCTCATCTCCTCCTTCGAAAGCTTTCTCCCCTCTCTCGACAATCTTTCTGCCTCATACCCCATGTCTGTCTTCTCTGCATTCCCTGATCTCCCCCACCCACTTTCGTCCCCTCTCTCTTTCTCCCTCTCCCCATCTCTCTCCCCTCACTCTATTTAAGGCTGCCTCTCAATCCATTGTCCCTCTCTGCAACTCCCTCTCTTATTGCCCCTATCCAACCAATCTCTCCCTCTTTATGTCCAAGGCCCACCCGCTCCATCACCTCTCTCTCTCCATGCTCTCTCCCTCTGCATTCTCTCTCACTCACCTCGGTATCTTTCACACCCCTCTATCTCTCTCACTCACACTCTCCCCCATTCTCTGTCTTCCCATCCGTCTCTCTCTATCTCTTTACCCTCACTCTCTCCCCCACTCTCCCCATGATTTCAGTCTCTCATCCTCAAAAAACCTCTTCCCCTTCTCTCCCCTCTCCCCCCTCTCTCATCCCACACTCTCTGTCTTTCATTCCTACCTGCCTCTCTCCGCCCTCTATGCTCTCTCACTCTCTCCATACACCACTCTCTCCCCACCTCATCTCTCTCCTCCCGCACTCTCTCACTTCCACCCAAGCTATCTTGCCCCTCTCCCTCTCCCTCCTGTTCTCTCTGCACAACCTCTATCACCACCCGACTCTCTCTCTCACCCACACACTCTCTCTGACCACGCCCTCTCCGCCCCACACGCACTCGCCCCTTGGTCTCTCTATCCTCCGCTGTCTTTATGTCTTCACCAGCCCCATCTCTACCCCATCCCTCTTCTCTACTCTTTAACGGTCAAACTCTTTGTCTCCACACTCTCTATCTATTTGTCTCTCCCCATCTCTATCCATATTACTCTCTCTCCCGTACCCTTCTCCCACTCTCTCTTTCTCTCTCTCTCTTGCCTTCACTCTTTCCCCAACTATTCTCGCTTCTCTCTCTTCGCCTGAACCTCTCTCCCCAAACTTTCCATCTCTCAAACTCTTTCTCGTTCCCAACTCTCTCCACACCCACTCTGTCTCCCCTCCACAGTCTCAATACCACTTCCTGTCCCACTCTCTACCACTCTCCCTCTCCCACACTCCCAACTCTCTCTCTCCACGCAATGTCTCTCCCCTGCTCCGTTTTTGTCTCCCCACTCCCACTTTCTCTCTTCCTCCAACTCTCATTCCACCCAACTCTCTCTATCGAATCCCGACCTCTCTGTTCCTCTCCCCAGAATCTAGCTATCTCCCTCTCTCCTTCTCTCAAATTCTCCCTTTTCCTCACCCTCCCACTGTCTCTCCGACCAAGCCTCACTTCCTCACTCCTCCCCTCCCGCTCTCTTCCTACGCACCCCACTCACTCTCTCCCCCGGTCCCACGCTCTAATCCCTCTCCGCCAGTCTCTGTCCACCTGGTATCGCGCCCTTTCATTCTCAGCACTACCTTCTAGACCCTCGCACTCTGTGCTCCTCACTCTTTCCACCTTCCATCTCTTTCACTCCCAACTCTATCCACCTTCCTCTCGCTCCCCTAAAGTCTGTCTCTCTCTTTCATTATTTCTCTCCCCCTCACTCTCTGTCCCCTTCTTCCTCTCTCTCACGCCACTCTCCTCTCTCTCTCTTTCTCTCCACTCCCTTTAACCCCACTCCCTCTCGCCCTTCCAATCTCTTCTTTCCCGCCTATTCTCTCCCACTTCCTCTGTTTCTGCCTCTCTCTCTGCAAACACTCTGACTTTCTGTACCTTTGCCCCCTCCTCCTTTCCCACGCCCAGGCGCACCTCCGCAGTCTTCCCCTCTGTCTGATTCCCTCTCTCTCTCCCTCGTCCGCTGTGTGACTGTCTTTCTGTCTCCCTCACGCCTGCCCTACTTTTCACATTGTCTGAGGCACCTTCTCCCCTTCCTCCCTTTGCCTCTGACTGAATTTCGCTCCCTCCCTCCCTAGCTATCTGACTCAAGCTCTCTCGCTCGTCATTCCCTGTCTCTCTGTTGCAGAGTTGGGAGGTATGTGGAGAGTCTGGGGGAGTGGAGAGGACATGCAGATGTGGGAGTTTCGAGGAGGGAGAAATGAGGGATAGATAGAAAGGCGAGACTGAGGCACCAGGAGAGTGAGAGAGAAGGTGAGGGAGGGAGAGAAGGAAGGAGACGCCTGGAGCGACCTGTGTGTGTGTGTGTGAGTGTGAGAGAGAGAGAGAGACGGGGGAAGAGAAAGTGACCGGGAGAAGGGAGAGAAAGTGAATGTCTGTGGAGAGATCGAGAGAGATAAAAATGATAAGGATGCGAGGGGGGAGAAGAAGTTGGGAGAGAGTGCGAGAGAGAGGGGTGGGGTGGTAGGAGGGCGATCGAGCGATGGAGAGAGAGAGCGACAGAGAGATTGATATGGTTGACTGGTGATGGGTGGTGGGCAATGGGGTAGAGAGATGAATGCTGCCGAATACCAGGTCGGAGTAGGGGTCCCAGAGGTAAAAGCTAGGACAAATTGACTTAAAACTGTCTCTTGTGCACAGGCTCCGTTCACCTCCCGGGGACCAGGACTTGAAGCTGAGTCTCTCTCTGTCCAGCTCAACCTCTTCAACACTCCGTGCTCGACAGTTTTCAAAGCGTATCTTCATTGTTTACAAATTGAAGTTGTCGACACGTCAATGGGATGGTGCCTCTTCTCACTGGCCACTGAGTTGATAGTAACCTTGAAATGTGGCCCTGAAACCCCCTTATGGCATAAAGCTCGACAAACCAACGCTACCCTAATTCTCAGGTGGCTTCAGGTGGCTTCATTGCGAAGATGCTGAAATGAAATGAGAAAATCCAGGATGGATTGATTAATGAGTGAATTTGAATGATTGATGCATTTGGGCAAAGGCATATTTAAGCACATTCTTCAGCTGCTGCTTGAACTTGGACTGGGTCACGGCATAAATCGCAGTGTTTGTTCAGCAACTAGGGAGCTGCAGCATGATGCCCAAATTCTTCACAAAGGGATGGTAATAAAAAGAGATATCCACAACTAAAGACATCCGGTACTCTATTGAATTCCACCATTAACGTTGACCAGAACAGGATGAACTAGTGCGAGATCACGAACGGTAAAATGATACTTTTTTTAAATTTCTCACTTATGTGTCCCATTAGTGTGAGCTCGGAGGAGACTCGGGCTATATTGGGCTCTAAAATGTGTCAAGAGAAATGGGAGAGTCGGGGTTACAAATTCGTGAAGGAATACGATTGTGACTCAGATAGGAAAGAATCAAGCATCTATTGTGATCTCACAGAACCAGGGGGTGTCCTCCAGCCGATAACACGTCATTAGCATAAAATGCGAGAAAATGTTCTTTGAACAGCTGAGCACAGTCACTGCTCCCGTAACCACAGCCGCCATTTTCTCACTGCAATATATTTTTCAGCTTCTTGCAACAAATCTCCACCAATCATTCAAAGGTGAAAGTGACAGTGAACAAGACAGTTCAATCAGTGGTTACATAAAACAGGACGGTGCGGATATTACACAGATAGAGCTCAGGAAATAAAACTGTTCCCAATAAGCAATGGAAACTTTTCTCTTTATCAGTTCGTGGATAATGACCAGTAGATCTGCCTCTGCCATAGCCCGAGGAAACATCTGACTGATGGAGACAATCCACAATCTTTATACAGCAGGATGTAGATCGTCACTACGTTAACTGTGAGGAAGGAAAACAAACAAACTGTACATCAGCCTTCATGTATAGGCATCAGTTTGATTTTGGACAGAGTGAGATTTTCAAATGCGTCACTGTATTCAAAATATGTCATAAAGCATAATAAATACTCCTGCCCCAAACACAGGGACACGCATCATTAAGAACAGATGGCTTCCAAAAAAATCGCACATACTCGATCACTCGAGAGGAGACACAGGTCACTTCTTTCCTGCTCCTATATCAGGGTTGAAAACGTTACTGCGCCGAGAGGAGTCTCTCGCAATTCCTGGAAGACAAACGGATGTTGCGAATTTCTGTCTTTGAATCTAAATTGTGGTCGATCCTCTGTCATGAAGAGAAATTCGGGGAAAACGTATTCATTCCTTTCAATTTCTAAGGGAAAGTCGGTGCAGTGACTCCTTCTCCATGGAACGGGATCTCTTCCCTCGGGGTTTATGCTTTGCTTAATTCACTGACGTCCGGACTTTCACAAATCATGCCATGGATATAATTCTGCAGGGATTGACGGATATAGAATGTTGTTGGGATTATCAGTTGTATAATGATCCGGGGAATGTCGGTTCAAGAATTTTCCAGGGAAAACCGATTATTGAATATTCCAGGGAATATCAGTCATAGAATGATCTGGAGAATTCCAGTTAGAGAATGTTCCAGGGAACATCGGATATAGAATGTTCCAGGGAATGTTCGTTATAAAATGTTCGGGTGAATGTTGGTTACAAAATATTCCAGGGAATGTCAAGTACAGAATGGGATAATGTCGTAAAGATGAAAACGCAAAGGCTCCTCTGCCCACAAAGATTCTAGGTGAGAATCTTTCCAAAAACTCAATTCAACTGTCTATTTGTACACAAAATGTATTAGATAAAGATTGTTGCTCAAAGATGTGATGTAAGATCCTCTTTAATGAAAATACAAATGTCATCCCTTATTCTGGTACTTCTCCCACCTACTTTTCAATTCTGTATTATATACAAGCTGTGAAATGCTTTCGATATTCTGTTCACAATATCGGTCACCCTGTAGTCATGTCTCCCTAAAGTCATTAACTCATATTCATTTCCCTCAGTGTAGGCAACTGAATTATTGTATATGTTTTGAGAATACAACACACCGTTTGATAGGGCACCTTTCATTCAGCTTTTTAACCCCTTATTCTCTGCTCCATAGTCATTTACTTTCCTCATATCATCCAGTCGGAAAGCAGTCTGTCATCATCATTCTCACAGAAACAGACCTGACGGGTAATGTTCCAAGAAGCTCCATCACTATCCCTGGATATAGTCTGTCCCAAAGGCAGAACAGACCTCCAGTCGTAGGAACACCGTGTGATACACTCAGGACAGGAGTAACACTGGATTTCCCAACATTGATTAGAGAACCCAGGAAATCTCATGTTAACAGGTCGGAGATGGTTAGGAACATCACTTGATGATGCATATTTCCTGTCCTCTACACCAGCCATCGGTCATAACTCAGTTCCCCTTGACGTTGAAAACAAATCGGGGGAAGTCACAGAACCTATTCTCGGGGTGTGAGTTCAAAGTCCAACACCATGAGTGTCTCATCGGGCACAGTACTGACTAAGCAGGCAGAGACCTCAAATGGCCAGACTGTACGAAATGATGGGAAGAGGGAAACATTCTCACCATCTACTTGTCACAGATGGATCTAGCCTTTACAGTACCTGTAAGAACAGCCAGCACACTCTCGTGGAGGGAAGGTCTCACCCTCATACTGAAGATGCCACCCAATCTGTTATGCAGCACTACCACTTGCGAATTCTAAAGGATGTAGGAAATGGAAACTGGGAATCCATGAGGCACCGTGGGCTATCAGCAGCTGTAGCATCGGTGGCCTTCCCTTCGTCATAAAGTCAGAATTGTGCTCTTTACTGATGCTTCCAGAATGTTTACCACCATTCACAAGTACAGCCCTACGGACGCAGGCAATGCAGCTCATCATGAGTTTTAAATAAGAACAGAATTAGGCCATTCAGCCATTCGAGCCTGTTGCTCAGCAATTGGAGCAGACCTTTTAATTTTTCGTGTCTGTTATAAAGGAAATGAAAGGGAACATTCAGCCTTTTAAAGATGCTGCAAAGGATTATGGGGAGGGCTGGTTACTGAGCCGGAAAGCTGGGATAAATTCGACATAATACACTCTTTACCAGTTTAACACAAATTGTTCCTTGCTGTTTTCACAAAGGAAATCCATTTCTTCTCAAAAACCTGTTCCTTGGCTCAAGGATTCCTTGCCGTCCATTTTTATTTTTATTTTCAGACGAGTAATAAACCAGAAGGACTCCAATCAGTTTGGATTGGAACAGGGAGTAAAATGATATTCACAGGCCTTTTGTTTATACGTGAACAGATGAGACTTCAGACAAATGTGTCATGACTTCGACGTGACCAGCATATTGAGAAGGAAGCGGTCATCTCTCTAGCTCAGCAATTTATTTCGGTCTTGAACTGGTGAGGAGTTCAACAGTGAGCTGTGTGGAAACTCTCTCCCTTCCTGCCTTTCAATTTCAACCTGCAAGTGCGCGTTCCATTTTTCTGTTCGTGAAGGGATTTTGTGTATTGGAATTGTTGCGTACATTCCCAACAGCATAATTTAGTCCAGTTTGAATGGACGGAGTTCTGCCGGGGTTATTTATTCTGTTCTTTGTGTGTCACTGTGCAGTTTTGTGAATGAGTATTTGTCTATTTTAATATCAAGTCGTCAAAGTAACTATCTTACTCCGGGTACGTTTTACACTACAATTACCCAAACAAATTGCAAAGTTATGGTCTTGGCTGCCTGCTTAAGAATATTTTGAGTGTCTGGCATAGTCCATAATAGAGTGACGCAGTGACACTGTGGACAGTGCTGGGGTCTCAACTATTTGCAAACTAGACCAACGGCTTCCTCAAATGGACCAAATGCATTCTAACTCAGATAAGCAGGAATTGAAGTTATAAAGTGGAGGGAGATAATCTCTTATTGGTAAAGCAATGAACATCAATTTGGCAGATGGAATATAACGCCAGTAACTGTAAAATGGTGAATCTTTCAGGAAGAATAAAAGGCTGCATATTCCATAAACGGAGATGGATTGCAGGAATTAATGATGCGGTGTGTACTGGAGGATTCATTCTGACCTGTTCAGACATCAGAAATGTTGCTCCATCGCCCTGATGGTCTGGAAAGAGAAGTTGTTCAGGGTGAGGACCATACGGGTGACTGACTGAACTGGTCCTCACCCTGAACAACTTCTCTTTCCAATCCTCCCACTTCCTCCAAACGAAAGGAGGAGCCATGGGCACCCGCATGGGCCACAGCTATGCCTGCCTCTTCGTAGGATACGTGGAACAATCCATCTTCCGCAACTACACTGGCCCCACCCCCCACTTTGTCCTCCGCTACATCGATGACTGTATCGGCGCCGCCTCGTGCTCCCACGAGGAAGTTGAACAGTTCATCCACTTCACCAACACCTTCCACCCCGACCTCAAATTCACCTGGACAGTCTCAGATTCCTCCCTCCCCTTCCTCGACCTTTCTATTTCTATCTCAGGCGACCGAATCAACACAGACATCTACTACAAACCGACCGACTCCCACAGCTACCTGGACTACACCTCCTCCCACCCTGCCCCCTGTAAAAACGCCATCCCATTCTCCCAATTCCTTCGACTCCGCCGCATCTGCTCCCAGGAGGACCAGTTCCAAAAACGCACAACCCAGATGGCCTCCTTCTTCAAGGACCGCAATTTCCCCCCCGACGTGGTCGACGATGCCTTCCACCGCATCTCTTCCACTTCCCGCTCCTCCGCCCTTGAACCCCGCCCCTCCAACCGCCACCAGGACAGAACCCCACTAGTCCTCACCTACCACCCACCAATCTCCATGTACAGCGCATCATCCGCCGTCATTTCCGCTACCTCCAAACGGACCCCACCACCAAGGATATATTTCCCTCCCCTCCCCGATCAGCATTCCGTAAAGACCACTCCCTCCGTGACTCCCTCGTCAGATCCACACCCCCCACCAACCCAACCTCCACTCCCGGCACCTTCCCCTGCAACCGCAGGAGGTGCAAGACTTGCGCCCACACCTCCCCCCTCACCTCCCTCCAAGGCCCCAAAGGAAACTTCCATATCCGCCACAGATTCACCTGCACCTCCACACATATCATCTATTGTATCTTCTGCACCCGATGTGGCCTCCTCTATTTTGGGGAGACAGGCCGGCTACTTGCGGAGCGTTTCAGAACACCTCTGGGACACCCGGACCAACCAACCAACCACCCTGTAGCTCAACATTTCAATTCCCCCTCCCACTCCACCAAGGATATGCAGGTCTTTGGACTCCTCCATCGTCAGACCACAACAAAACGACGGTTGGAGGAAGAACGCCTCATCTTCCGGCTAGGAACCCTCCAACCACAAGGGATGAACTCGGATTTCACCAGTTTCCTCATTTCCCCTCCCCCCACCCTGTCTCAGTCAAATCCATCAAATTCAGCACCGCCTTCCTAACCTGAGATCTTCTTCCCGACCTCTCCGGCCCCACCCCAGTCTGACCTATCACCCTCACCTTGACCTCTTTCCACCTATCACATTTCCGACGCCCCTCCCACAAGTCCCTCCTCCCTACCTTTTATCTTAGCCTGCTGGACAAACTTTCCCCATTCCTGAAAAAGGGCTTATGCCCGAAACGTCGATTCTCCTGTTCCCTGGATGCTGCCTGACCTGCTGCGCTTTTCCCGCATCACATTTCCAGATTTAGATGATTAAGTCGAAGAAGGTAAAAAGGAGGCGGTGTGTGGCATTCCAATCAATTACAGTGTTACGCTGGCAGAAAGGACGTTTGAGGACTCATCTACTGAGATAGTGCGGTAGAGGTTAGAAAGAGGAAATGAGAGGTCAACCTGTTGGGAGATTTCTATAGGCCTCCTAAAAGGTCCAGAGTCATAAATTAAAGGATAGCAAAGATAATTCTGGACAGGAGCGTAAATAGCAGGATAGTTGTTGCGGGCCTTTAACTTTACAAATGTTGTCTGGAAATACTAGAGTTCGAGTACTTTAGATGGGTCAGTTTTTGTGAAAAGTGTGCAGGATGGTATAGAGACAGGCCACCAAGCAGAGAGGAGACGTTCGATTTTGTGATGTGTAATTAACCCGGCCAGTTAGTAGATTTCTAATAGGTGTGCACTCTGGTGATAGTTACTACAATTCGGTTAAGTGTACTTTAGCGACGGAAAGTTTTAGGTATATATCGCAGGGCAAGAGTTATAACTGGGTGAAAGACAATTATGATGGAATAAAGGAATATTTAGGATACAGAGATGAGTAAGGAAACTGGAGGGAATGGGCACGATTGAAATTTGGCGCTTATTCAATGAACAGCTACTGAGTCTCCTAGATAAGTATTTAACTGTCAGGTAGATAGCAAGTTGTCAAGCAAGGGAGCAGTTATTTAATAAGGAAGTTGAAGCTTTTTTCAAGAGGAAGAAGAAGGCTTATGTTAGGATGAGACACCATGGCTCCGTTAGGGCTCTTCCGAGATTCAAGTTCAACAGGCTAAAAAGAGAGCTAAGAATAACCATGAGGTGGGGAGAAGAGATGTTGTTGGTCGAAACCATCAACAAAGTGTTTAAGGCTTTCTCTCGTTGTATCAGGAATAGTAGAACGACTGGTTTGAGATTAACGCCAATCAATTATAGTCGTGAGAAGTTGTGCATGGAGTCAGAGGAGTTGGGGAAGTGTGAAATGAATGTTTTTTCGTTAATATTCACACTGAAAAGCGTCAATGTTGCCGAGAGGTATAGACGAGTAGACTAGATGGGTTGAGGTTCACAAAGAGCAGGGGTTTGGAATTCTGGAAAGTTTAGAAATAGGTAAATCCCCGAGGTCGGATGGCATTTTTCCAATGATTCTCATCGAAGCCAGGGAGGAGATTGCAGACACTTTGTCTTTGATCCTTTATGTCGTCATTTCCTGCAGGCACCATGCCAGAAGGTTGGAGGATAGCGAATGATTATCCTCGTTCAAGAAGGATGTAGACACAAACCTGTTCGGAAGGATGATGTGTAATCATCTGGAAAGGAATAAATTGATGAGGTTAGTCAACCCAGTTTTGAGCAGGGAACATTGTTGACTTATTTGAGAAGGTGAACAAACAAGTGGATGAGGGTAAAGCGGTTGATGTGGTGTATAGATATTTCAGTAAGGCGTTTGAATAGTTTCCCCACGATAGGCCATTGCACAAAACAGGAAGGCATGGGATTGTGCATGATGTAATGTTTTGGATCAGACATTGTCGAGATGATAGAAGACAGAGGATGGTGGTTCACTGGAAATCATCATCCAGGAGTGCAGGTACGAGTGGTGTACAGCAAGAATCTGCTTTGGGGTCATTGCTATTTGACATCTTTATAAATATGCTGGATGAATGCATTGAATGACGGGTTAGTAAATTTGTGGATGACACTAAGTTTGGTGGAGTGTTGTTTATTGCCGAAGGTTACAGAGAGGCATAGATAAACTGCAGATCTGGCCTCAGATGTGGCAAATAGAGTTTAATGTGGAACAAATGAGGTGATTCACCGTGGAAGGAGTAACAAGAATGCAGGATTGCTGGGATGATGGCAAAATTCATGCTAATGAAGATGAACAAAGAGGTCCAGGGTATCCATGTACACAGATCTCGATAAGTTTCCATCCAGGTTGATATGGCTGTTTAGAATACAGAAGGTGGGCTAGCTTTCATTAGTAGAGAGAATGAGTTTCCCAGCCCCGATTTCATGCAGTAGCTGTACAAAATTCTGGTGCATACAGTTCTGGTCAGGACATTATAGGAAGGATGTGGAAGCTTTGGGTTTAGAGGAGATTTACTCCGTTGTTGCCAGGTATTATGAGAAAAGGCTAAGGGTCATGAGACTGTTTTGGTTTGAATTAAGGTTGAGAGATGACTTTGTTGAGGGGTTTAATATAAACAGAGTGTTACATATGGTAAACAGTGAGAGACGTTTCCTAGAATGGTGATGAATCGCACGAGGTGATATAGCTTTAAATTGAATGGTGATAGATATAGGACAGGTAACAGGTGTAGTTTGTTCACTCAGAGAGTAGTAGGGATGTGGAACAACCTGCCAGCAACAGTAGTAGACTAGCTCACTTGAAAGACATTTCAATGTCACTGTATTGACAAATGGATGAAAATGGAATTGTGTAGGTTCGAGGGACGAGAGATTGGGTTCACAGATTGACACTACATCGTGAGCTGAAGAGCCTGTACAGGGCTGTGATGTCCTATATTATGTATTTGCACTATTTTGATGTGGGTGGTTGGTTGTAGGGAGAGGTGAGGTGGAGGGACTTGTGAGTCATGTATCGGGGACTGTCATTATCCAAGAGGCCTTTCTCCGTGGACACCCGAAGACAATGGGAATCGTTGACTGCTTCTGAATGAAAGGACTATGGCTGTTGCCAGGACAATGTGTAATCACCAACATGATGTACTGTGCATTGGCACACTGCAATATTAATGGAGTGAGAGGTGAGGTATCCAGTCACAACAATAAGAGATCCAGGATATTGCCAGATCAACTGAAGTGGTTAGTTAAATCACATTCTTATTCTATTACAGAGAACCATTTACTCAGAAGAGATATATGATCAGTACAGAGCACTGTGTAGATGAATCTGTGCTCAGTTCAACTCAACAATCTTCCGAGTGCGGAAAAATGTATATCAATGCTTTGATCTATAAATCTGCTATAGATATCTGCCCAGCACGTGGAGCTACCCAGACCACAGCTGTACCTTGATGTATAAACCTGGGAAAGAGCCCTGCAAACCACAGCCGTGTATTGATCGAGGTGTCTGTACACACTGGCAGCTATGAAGAACACAGCAGTGCAATGAGCTATAACGCCGGACTAGATACCTATCCAGCACTGGGGGCCATGCAGACCACAGCAGTAAAATTATACCCAGGCAAGTGAAGCACCTTGGAGGAGGTTGGAATGAATTTTACTGCAATTTTTGCAACTTACAATGTTTCTGAATGTAGTCTTCCAAATCACAGCTGGAATATGCTGACTTACGGGAAAACCTTTTCACTCAAAGAGTGGTGGAAATCTTGAATTAAGTGCTTGTGAGCGTTTTTAGGATAGAAATGCATATTACATTTCAGAAGCATTCAGAGATACATTTGCGATGCAAAAGCATACAACACCGTGGGCCAAGTGTTGGAAAGTTTCCTTATAACAGTGAATTAGTTACTTTTCAAGGCACAAATGAGACGGATCAGATGCACGTTTCCTGTATTCTAGATTTCAATGGCTCTCTGTGCATGTAGAGCTTAGGTATGGACAGTTCAGTCAATCGAGCCTATTCCATCATTTAATAGGGTCATGATTGATCTCACCTTAGATCTCACTCTTGTCGCCTTAAAGGGCGAGTTTCTGTCGTGTAATGATTATTATATTCGCCTAACACGTGAAAGGTCCCCCGTTCAAAAATGGACCGAAACAGCCTTACTCCCTATGGCAGTTTTGGGGCGGCGTGGTGGCTCAGTCGTTAGCACTGCTCCGTCGCAGCACCAGGGTCCAAGGTTCGACTCCAAACTTGGGCGATTGTCTGTGTGGAGTCTGCACATTATCCCCATGTCTGTGTGGGTTTCCTCCAGTTTCCTGCACATAGTCTAAAGACATGCAGGTCAGGTAAATTGGGCATGCCAAATTGCCCATAATGTTCGGTGCATTCATCAGAGGGAAATGGGTCTGGGTGGGTTAGTATTCGGAGGATCGGTGGAGGGCCGAAGGGCCTGTTTCCACACTAGGGAATCTAATCTAATCTAATCAAACAACACTGTCCTGCCCACGCTACATAACCCTTCAACCTGCAGCCAACAGAAAATCTGTTGAAGTCCTCCTCGCATTGACTCAATGTTTCACCACCCAGCAAAACCTCATTTGACGAATTTCACAGTTCTACATACTCTTAGAAAAATGATTCATTCCCATTTTAGTTTTCAGTCTGCCAGTCCCTCACCTAAAATCAAGATCTCCCGTTGCAGATTGCCTCACACGAGGAAGCATCCATTCCACGTGTACTTTGTGAACAGCAAGGCTAAAAGTACTTAATAGTTCCTTCAAAGTCTGCACAAAATATTTACAAGTAGACACGGGCACAGACAGTCAATGATCCCTGTTGCTCGGAACTAGTTTTTTTGGGGAAATTCCCACATGTGTGGCAAAGTGCTGGAAATTAATGTTGTATTTGTTTCGAAACATAGAAACATGGAAACATAGAGGATAGAAAGAGGCGGAGGCCATTCTGCTCTTCGAGCCTGTTCCACCACTCATCACAATTACGGACGATCCTTCAACTCAATAACTTAATTCTGCTTTGTCCGCACAATCTTCAATCCCTTTCGCACAAGTACTACGTCTAATTGCAACCATATGGGATCAATGTGGATTTCAACAGCTTCCTCATTTGCTCTCCCCTAGGTTATCCCAGTCCCAAGCCTCTAACTCGGCACACCACTACTGACATGAATACCACCTTTCCCATCCTTGTCTCTGACATATCACCTTCTCCCTCATCTTAATCTACCTATCGCATCGTCAGCTACCTCCGCGCCGACCAGACCCATCCCTTTAATTCATCTCTCAGCGCCCCTGCACACAAGCCTCATTCCTGATGAAGGGTTTATGCCCACAACTTTGACTCTCCTGCTCCTAGGATGATGGCAGACCTGCTGTGATTTTACAGCACCACATTCTCAACTCTGATCTCCAGCATCTGCAGTCCCCGCCTTTCACTCGAGCCAAGTATCGGGCAGGACTCTAGAGGGTTACAAGGCCGCCAGGAAGGAAACAAAGATGGACTTGGGAAGGTTGGAAGGGGCATTAACACTTTTAAGTGGTTAACATTAAGGAAAGCCCTAAGGTATTCTACATTATGTTAAAAAATGTATGGCGGTGGAGTAGCAGGAATGCATGCAGGATATTTAGTATGGGCCTCATTTGCTCCCATCTGCCTTCTTACTTTTTCTTTCATTTTCTGTTCTTTATAACTTTGCTCTTTTCTCACTTTTGTTTTGTTTCTTTAATCATTTCTCTTCTCTTTCCTTTACAGCCTTTGCAGTGGTTTAATCACAGCAGTTGTCGCCACTTCTGCCCCACCCAAGAACTTGCCGCAACTGACTTGGCCCAACCAGGACAGGACAGACCGTGGGCTGGAGCTGGCGATACAGGCCTCTGCCCTCGAGAAGCGCTCCCTTCTTCTTTCTCACTGTCCTTATCTATCTGGCTATCAATGTCCTCTCCGCCAGCCCGAGGCCCTCGCCCGGGCGTCTCCTCCTGACTCCAGCATCAGGCTGCAGGCTCTACGCATTCCCTTCTATATCCCAACCCTCCTGCATTCAACTTTCCTCCCCTCACATTGTCCCATCCCTCCTATAGGCCGAACTCTCCTGGGTAAACTTCCTCTTCGCCCAGATACCTACATATACACATATCCCTCCGAAATTCCAACCCTCGATCTTCCACACTTCCATCTCTCATCCTGCATTCACATACTATTTCCAGTTGTACCATCATCCATGCCTCATATGTCCCCATTCCTTCCTATCCCTCCCCATCCTTCATATATCCCCATCCCACACGTGCGCTCACCCTTATGTACTGCTCAGAGTGTGAAAATTCTGACTTCAAACCTCCACTGACTTGCGGCCATATCTCATCATGGAAAAAGCTTTAGCAGTAAACCCAGCGGACAAACCTCGAGCTGGTGTCCCGAAGGCAGTCCGAAGTTGGCTTCAACCTTGGACTGGAAACTCCTGCAACAACACAGTTGCCTCTCTACTTCGGTTATTGCCCTTGCTTTGGACAAAACTCGTGCCGAGGAGATAGAACCCTGCGGTCTGGGCAATTGCCGGACTTACATACAACCGTTCCCAGCTCTGCTACCTGGAGAGGACACTCCAGCATTGCCTCAACATGACGGCAAAGCGGCAGTTTACTGGTTAGAATGCTGTGCACGATTGGCATAGAGAAATTCGCCAAGGATTGCTTTCGATGGAGAGAAAGGCCATCGCACCGAATTGGTCAGATACTGCTGGCCTCAAACTGGCCAGCACCCAGCCAATTAGATGCAGTACCACCACAGTCCGCCTGCTCTACTGGGTGCATGAAGCAGGCCTGTGTGATTATCCCCATTCTGTTCAGCATTTTCGTCGCAGTCATGCAGGAACACGCCTTTGGAACATCAACTGATGCCGTCTACCTTCACACCAGATTAGACAGGAGGCTGTTTAGACTGATCCATCTGAGGGGAAGAAACCCAAGGTTCATGAAGCACTTACCAGTGAAATGTTTGCACAGTATTCGGCACTGGCATAACACTTGGAAGAGCAACTGCAACGCCTCACGGACAGCTTTGTCAAGTGCCTGTCAGGACCTCAGCTTGACCATCAACCTGAAGACGACCAGTGTGATGGTCAAGGCATTGAGCACCCCTTCCATTCATATTCACAACTATGAGTTTATGTACCTTGGCTCCACCATCACGGACACTCTCTCCCTAGACTCTGAAGTTAATAGATGAACTGGAGAAGCAGCCTCAACATTTGTTAGGCTCAGAAATAGAGCCCTCGAGAACAGAAAGCTGACGACTCGCACCAAGGTTGCAGTCCACAAGGCTTGCACCCTTCACACACTGCTTTATGGCAGGGAGGACTGGAATTTCTACTCCAGACAACAGCAGTGTCTCAACCCATTCCATCTTCGGAGACTGAGATGCATCATTGACATCAAGTCGGCTGACTGAGTTACCAACAATGAGTTTCTCGCCCATGCCCAGATGCCTAGCCGCTTCACGCTGCTCCAGCAACACTGTCTCCGCTGGCTGAGCCACGTAAACAGCATGTCCGCCCACAGGATTTAATAGGGCCTGCTGTACGAGGAACTGGCCTTCGGCAAGAGAGCACAACGGCGGACCTATCTTCACTTCGAAAATGGCTGCAAGAGACACACGAAGTAACTGAACATGAATGTCGAGAGGTGAGAGGACATTGTAAGCGATCATTCTCGCTCGGGGCTGGAATTACGCAGAGGTCTAAAAAAGGAGAATAAAAGCTGAGCCTTGCTGCTGAAGAAAAGTGCACTCACCGAGAAAAGAGCACCAAGACAACACCGGAGGACAGCACCTTCAATTGCAGTCACTGCAGCCGAGATTGCCACTCCCGTGTGGGCCGCAACAGCCACATCAGATGCTTCTCTTACAACAAACATTGAAGCAAGTATTGCCAGGCGCATATCCATCGTCTCACGAGAATGACGAGTGTACCAATTGTACACGTATGTGAGGAACAAGACAATGGCCAGAAGGTCGGTCCATCAGGGATAGTGGGGGGAATCTTGTGCTTGCAGTCAGAGGAAGTAGGCAAGGTAGTAATGAACATTTTGCTTGTGGTTTCACTCCTGTGAGATACCACGAGGTTTCTGAAGACAGTTTGAAACTGATTGATAAGTAAGAACTGGTTGATGTTAAGGAGGATATGCTGAAATTCTTGACAAAAACATGCTGTTTTAGTCAACTGGGCAGGCTGGGATATACTCAAGGTTGCTACCGGAAGGGAGGGAGTGGGGTATTGCGCCTTTGGCGATGGCATTTGCGTTCTTACTGTCCAGTGGAGTCGTTCCAGAAAATTGGAGGGGGGCAAATGTTATTTCCTTGTTCAAGAGAGGGAATAGTGATAGCCCTGGGAGCGTCTGTTGTCAGCAATTTCTTGGAGCATGTTTTTAAAGGCAGGATTAATGATTATCTGGAAAACCATAGATTAATCTGTGACAGTCAATATGCCTTTGTGAGGGGCAGGTCATGTCTCACATACGTATCCGAAGCCTTTGAGAATGTGACAAAACACAGAAGTAAATGCACAACAGTGAGTGCGATTTACATGGACTTTAGCAAGACGTTTGATAAGAATCCCCACGACAGGCTCATTCAGAAAAGTAGGGAGGCAATCAGGCAGACTGGATAAAGAATTGGCTGGCCCATAGAAGACAGAGTTTGGTAGCAGATGGAATGTATTCAGCCTGGAGCTTGGTGACCAGTGTTTTGTCACAGCGATCGGTTCTGGGACACATGCTGTCTGTGACTTTTATAAGTATCTTATACGCAGAACTGGGTTAGTACGTTTGCCGATGACACGAAGGTTGGTGGTGGATCGTGTGGAGGGCTGTTATACATTGCAACGGGACATTGATAGGATGCAGAACAAGGCTGATAAGTGGCAGACAGAGTTCAATCTGGAAAGTGTGAAATGATTCACTTTGGAAGATCGAGTTTGAATGCAAATTACAGGGATTAAAGGTAGGACTTTTGGCAGTGTGGACAAACATAGGG
Source organism: Chiloscyllium plagiosum (assembly GCF_037043375.1). NCBI lineage: Eukaryota > Metazoa > Chordata > Chondrichthyes > Orectolobiformes > Hemiscylliidae > Chiloscyllium > Chiloscyllium plagiosum. The sequence goes on from NW_028270167.1 coordinate 94,469,649, forward strand.
AGCTTGGCGTCCACGTCCATAGATCCCTCAAATTTGTCAAGTAGTTTGACAGAGTTGTTAAGAAGGCGCGTGGTGTGTTGGATTTCATTAGAAGGAGGATTGAGTTTAAGAGCCGTGTGGTTATGCAGCACATATATCAGGCCCTCGTTTGACTACATTCGAATATTGTGTTCAGTTCTCGCCGAATGAAGAAAGGAAGAATGTGGAAACTTTAGAGAGGGTGCAGAGTAGAATTACTAGGATTCTGCTTGGACTGGAGGGGACGTCTTATGAAGAAGGGTTTAGGACGTTAGGACTTTTCTTACTTGAGCGAAAAAGGATGAGAAATGACTGGATAGAGGTATGTAAGATAATGAGAGTCATAGATAGAGTGGATAGCTAAAAACATTTTTCCCCATGTCGGAAACGGCCATTACTGGGGTGCAAATGTATATGGTGATTGGAGCAAGAGTTAGAGGAGAATGCAGTGCCAGCAGTGGTAGTAGAATCTGATACACTAGAGACATTTAGACGACTCTTTGATAGACGCATAGATGATAGTAAAAGGCAAGGTGTCAAATGTTCGTTTGATCTAGAAGTATGACGAGAGGTCAGGAAAACATCGAGGACCCAAAGCTAAGATTGTTGCGTAGTTTCTATGTTCTATGCAATTAGTGATATATGATAAATGCTGAATAATAACAATAGATGAATGACCATGTATATGTCTCGAAGAGCTAGTGAGTAAGTGTATATGTCAGAGACTGTGTGTGAATATTTTTTGTGCATGTGTGAGTTTGTCTGTACATTGTGTGAGTGTATGCATGACGAACTGCGTGAAGATTTCTATGCAAATGATAACTTAGAGGGAGCAAGAGTTTTGAGTTGTTTGTGTGAGTTCGGGTGTGTGAGAATGTGTGGGCGAGTTGGGGAGTGGTTGAGAGTAAATGTGAGAAACTGACAGGGCGTGTGAGAGCGATTGTTTGTTAGCGAGACTGTGTTAATGCCTGTGAGTGTAAATGTGTGTGAATATGTCTGTATTCTGACTTCCCAGAATTCTCATCCATGAAATAAATGTCAACAGGTAATAATCATGATGTATTAAGCATTTATGGCCGATAATAAAATATAGATAACAAAAATCGCAAATGATTTCTTGTGGTCCTTCTTCACTTGGTATCAAGAACCGAGATTGAAACCAACAACGATGAGCAGATGTGAATCAAGTGAAATTGTCTCCAGTAGTTACCTTGTAGACTGGTCGTACAGAGGGATACAATTCACCATGCATACCAAAGGAGTGAGGAGGAACCAATAACAAAACAGGGAAAAGAAAAGAACAATTCGGAGGCCAGAAAACAGCGTACAATTTGGGAGAATAAGAAAGAGTACAATACAGTTTAGAGAATCGATAATAACACTTATTGGGGACACTAACAGCAGCAAGAAGCGGCAAGTAGATTCTCTCCAACTCCTGAAATATACCCTGTCTGTTGAAACCCTCCCAATAGAATGAAACTTCCTCAGCCAAACTCGTGATACCTCTGCTCTCAGTGAGTGAAGAGTAATTCTGTGGAGTTCAGTAGGAATAAGTTGATGCCAGTGAAGGGAATCATTCTTCAAGGAAACCTCGATTATCCGAATATCAGATTGTCCGAAGGGGATCTCAAGGTTCCGGTCGAAACATTATGTTACAGAGCTGTTTCAACCTTCACAGTATCATTTGTTTACAGGTACAATGATTAAAAACGAACTCGGCTCACTGAAATGCTGCCAAGAACAGTCCTGGACAGTCCAGATACCGTCTCTAAATGACTAACCACCTGCTCCTGCTATCTCTTTCTCTCTCTCTCTCTGCACTCCCCTACCACCCCCCCACCACCCCCGACACACACATTCCGTGGAGTTATACACAGTGGTATACCCTAATCTATCCTTCTCCAGATAATCTCTCCAACATTGTCCTGCACATGGCAGAGGTGGAACCTGCCTGCTATTTGGAGACCTAGCCCACAAAGGCAGCAGCAAGACTTAGTTTCCAGTCCGACTGCCCAAGAGTGGGGGGCGCGGATGGAGAGGGCGGGTCAGACGGAGGGCGCGGGCGCATATGGGGGTCAGACAGTGGGTGGGGATGGACGGGAGTGCATGGTTGTGGGAGCGGGGTTGGGGCTACGGGGTTGGGGCGGGCGGGGGTCGGTGTTGGACGGGGTTGGCAGTAGGCAGGATAGGAGTTGGCAGGGTTGGGGCGGGCGGTTGCGGTTTGGAGGCGGACGGGGTTGGGGGATGGGCAGGGGAGTGGGGTGCGAACGGACCGGGTTGGAAGCGGGAAGGTGGCGGGGTCGCGCCGCAGTGCGCTTTTGCCTATTCTCCTGAACGAGAAGCAGACTTCACAGAAAACTATGAACCCCAGAGGAAATCTATGAACCAAATAATCAATTATCGAAATGAAATAGTGCCCGCCCATTTCATTCGGATAACCACGGTTCCTCTGTAAAGAGCAGAGAGGACAATTCGGGGAAACGATGTTCTGTGTTGTTTTCTGAGCTGGCATTAAGGCATCATCACCAGCTGAGCTGGAATTGTTTACTATGGAATTGTTTAATGTGTTTACAGGGACAGGGAAAATGATTTATTTTAATGCCCTTTCAGTCCAAATTTTTTTCATTGGAACACAAATCCACTGATGAAGGAAAATCTGAGAGTTAAAGAGTGCCTGAGTCACACTTTTGACCTAATCAAGTGGGAGGGCGGGTCTGTCGGTGCACAACGTGTATATACATGTATAATTACGTGTTTTACACTGTGTACTGAAATGGGGGGAAACAAATCATTTTGAAACACCAAGGATTGTAAGGGATTCCGACACCTTTGATAAATAAGTTACCTGATGCTGATTGTAAGCATCCTGTCCAGCAACACCCTGGTAAATCGCTTCTGCGTCCTCTTTAGTGCAATCACGTCATTTCTTTGCTGTGGGTTACAAATGTGCACAACGGTTGGATCAAGCAAAGCAGGAGGCCTAGTTACAGAGACGTTGAAGCCAAAGGTTGCAGCACCATTAGAAAAATAACTGGAGCTTTGTCGGGCAACATCTGGTATACTGTGTGCAGTTTTGTTTGTTAAAAAAAAGTAATTGCATTGGAGAGGGTGAAAAAAAAAGATTCACCAGGATGTGGCCTGGGATGATAAAGTTCGTTTGAGAGGGGAGACTTAAATGCTGAGTCTGGTTTCGTTGGATCAGAGGAGGCTGAGAGAGGGATGTGACTGATGTACACAAAATTATGGGAGGTATAGACAAAGTAGATCATGAGAATCTCTTCCCCATAGTGAGGAGCAAGTGAATTAGAGGAGATTTGAAAAATAAGCTTTTTTTTAAACCAAGAGGGTGGTAGATAGTTGGAACGCGCTGTCTGAGAGGGTGTGGAGAGAGATACTCTCAGAATATTGAAGAAACCTCTGCATGAATACGTAAAATACCAGGACATGGTAGACTATGGACCAAGTGCCGGGAAAGGAGCTCAATGTAATTTACTGTTTGTTGTCTGCAGATACATGCTGGGGTGAAACGCCTGTTTCTATGCAGTATGACACGAAGATTGGATGAGGTAACAGAGTTCACAACGGTGCAGGAACAGGAGAAGGAAGCAGAAATAGTATGTAGTGTAGAAGAAGCTTAATTAAGTAGTGTTTGTTGGAAAGATGGAATAAGGTTACAACAATGCAGATGTTTCAAGTGATTAAAAATATAGTAGTGGTTGCCGACTGGATGAGGTTAGTGATACTGAAGGTTGTGGACACTGGGCGAGTTTACACAGATAGAAATGGTTCGTCGGACTGAAGGAGGTTTCAAAGAGACAGCTGTAGGGACTGGAGGTGGTTACATCAATCAAGAAAATCTTACAAGGACATGCATATTTTTAGCTGCTGGAGGAGATTACAGCATTAGGAAGCCAAAGAGTGGCTGGAGGAAGGAGAGAGAGGAAGCATTTCAGCAATTGGAGGAGGTCAGAGAGAGAGAGAAGGTTGTAGAGACTGGAGGAGGTAACAGACATGGTGAGGGTCAAAGTGACTTAAGAGGTTCATACAAATAGCCAGGTGGTACAGACTGGAGCAGGTTACACTCGACAACTTTAAGCAGTTAGGGAGATTTGTATGAACAGTAGGAGATTATAGAGATTGTGCATTGTTGTTGAAGGGAGGAAGCCGAGTTGCAGGGACTGGAGGAGGATGTGCAGATTGGGAGGGTTTGAGGTATTGGAGGAGGTTTCCAGACACTGGAGAAGATGATAGAGATAGTGACTATGACAGTGACTGGACATCGAGATTGCTTATATAAAGCATGCTGTAGAGACTGGAACAAGTTACAAAGAAAGAAATTGCGGGTTTGGTTAAGAAAAAGAAGGAAGCACCTGTCAGGTATAGGCAAGATTGACCGAGTGCATTCTTAGAAAAGTATAAAGACAGTAGGAATAAACTTAAGAGGGAAATCAGGAGGGCAAAAATGGGACATGAAATAGCTTTGGCAAATAGAATTAAGGAGAATCCAAATAGGTTTTACAAATACACTAAGGACAAAAAGGTAACTAGGGAGAGAATAGGGCCCCTCAAAGAGCAGCAAGGCAGCCTTTGTATGTAGCCACAGAAAACAGGGCAAGTACTAAACGAGTATTTTGCATCATTATTTACTGTGGAAAAGGACATGGAAGATAAGACCTGGAGGGAAATAAATGGTGACAGTTTGCAAAATATCCGTATTACAGAGAAGGAGGTGCTGGTTAAAAGTGAATATATCCATAGGACCTGACCAGGTGTAACCTAGAACTCTGTGGGAAGTTAGGGAAGTGATTGTTGGGCCTCTTCCTGTGATATTTATATCACCGATACTAACAAGTGAGGTGCCAGAAGACTGGAGGTTGGCTAACGTGGTACCACTGTTTAAGAAGAGTGGTACGGACAAGCCAGGGAACTATAGACCAGTGAATCTGACGTCTGTGATGGGCAATTTGTTGGAGGGAATCCTGAGGGACAGGATGTACATGTGTTTGGAAAGGCAAGGACTGCTTAGGGATACTCAACATGGCTTTGTGTGTGGGAAGGCATGTATCACAAACTTGATTGCGTTTTCTGAAGAAGTGACAAAGATGATTAATGAGGGTAGAGCGGTAGATGTGATCTATGTGGACTTCGGTAAGGCATTCTACAAGGTTCCCCATGGGAGATTGGTGAGCAAATTTTGATCTCATGGAATACAGGGATAACTCGCCATTTGGATACAGAACTGGCTCAAAGGAAGAAGACAGAGGGTGGTGGTGGAGCCTGTGACCAGTAGAGTACCACAACGATCGTTGATGGGTCCACTACTTTTCATCATTTATATAAATAATTTGGCTGCGAGCATCAGAGGTACAGTTAGTAAGTTTGCAGATGACATTAAAATTTCAGGTGAAGTGGAAAACGAAGAAGGTCACCTTATATTTCAACGAGATCTTGACCAGATGGGCCAATGGGCTGAGAAGTGGCAGATGGAGTTTAATCAAAATAAATGTGAGGTGCTGCATTTTGGGAAAGCAAATCAGAGCAGGACTTATACACTTAATGGTAAGGTCCTCTGGACTGTTTCTGAATAAGGAGACCTTGAAATGTAGACTCATAGCTCCTTGAAAGTGGAGTCACACGTAGATAAGATAGTGAAGAAGGCGTTTGGGACGCTTTCATTTATTGGTCAGAGTATTGAGTACAGGCGTTGCGAGGCCATGTTGCGGCTTTACAGGACATTGGTTAGGCCACTTCTGCAATGTTGTGTGCGATTCTGATCTCCTTTCTATCAGAAAGATGTTGTGAAACTTCACAGGGTTCAGAAAAGATTGTAAAGGATGTTGTCAGGGTTGGAAGATTTGATCTATAGGGAGAGGTTGAACAGGCTGGGGCTGTTTTCTCTGGAGTGTCGGAGGCTGACGGGTGACCTTATAGAACTTTATAATATCATGAGCGGTTGGGATAGCATAAATAGGCAAAGTATTTTTCCTGGGTTGGGGGAGTGCAGAACTAGAGGGCATAGGTTTAGTGTGAGAGCGGAAATGTATAAACGAGACATAAGGGCAACTGTTTCACTCAGAGGGTGGTAAATGTATGGAATGAGTTTCCAGAGGAAGCGGTGGAGGCTCGTACAATTGCAACATTTGAGTGGCAGCTGATGGATATGTTTGTGGGCCTACAGCTTTGAGCTCTCTAATTCATCTCCCGCATTATCCAATATGAGTGACCTTCCCTGCAGGATTTATTGAATGCTATAGGTTAGATTAGGTTCCCTACAGTGTGGAAACAGGCCCTTTGACCTAACAAGTCCATGCAGCATCCAAGGAGCAGGAGAATCGACGTTTTGGGCATAAGCCCTTCCTCATTCCTGAAGAAAGGCTTATGCCCGAAACGTCGATTCTCCTGCTCCTTGGATGCTGCCTGACCTGCTGCGCTTTTCCAGCAACACATTTTTCAGCTCTGATCTCCAGCATCTGCAGTCCTCACTTTCTCCTAACAAGTCCACATCGAGACTCAGAAGAGTAACCCAACCCTCTCCGACTAATGCACCTAACACCTTGAACAATTTAGTGTGACAATTCATCTTTGGATCTCACTGTCTTTCTTCTTTCTGGCTGGTTGACTGTCTTCAATGTGGTACTGGATGATAAATGAGATGGGAATTCTGTTCCATCAAGAACTCCAAGTAGCTACAGGAGACACAGAAATAGGCAGATGCAGAAAGGAAATTCATATAGTAATGATTACACATTTAGAATGGTACTGAGACTCTGGGAGATCTACAATACCTCCGTCTCCATTCCTGGCCTGTGCAACATCATCTCTCTGCTCTTCTCTCGAGAGTGGAGAATTTTGTTGGCTCAGGATCTGAGAGCAGTTACAACGGAAAGTAGCAGCTGCACCCACACAGTGATGAATACCACATGCAACGATACTGAGCGATATCACCAGAGTGCAGGAAAATCGCACGTTCGAACAATGGTGTAAAAAGATTCAATAGAAGTGCAGCTGGAGAAGCACAGCGGGTCAGACAGCCTCTGAGGAGCAGGAAAGTCGACGATTTGAACCGAGGAAGGAGTGGTTTTGATTCATGGAGCACTTGCATCATTATTCAGGAAAAGTGGGGTATTCCATTGTGATGGATTACATGGGAACTGTGCGGGGACCAGTGTCACGGCCAAACATGTGAATATAATTTTGGACAGTGGTTTAAACTGACAAAAGTGAGGCAGGAGCAAGGTTCAAGTGAAAGGATATTTTCAAATACAAAGACAAAGTTTGAAACATGAAAGAAGCATGAGAATGTGGTTGCAGATAAGGAGAAAGGATCACGAAGGGACAAGTATAAACTAAGTGTACATTGTTCAGTTAATTTGCGACAGGAAGTAGTCATTAAAATGTAATTTATGTGTTCTTTATTTCAATGGACAAAGTATCTGCAAGAAGTCATATGGACATAAAGAAGTGAATGCCTTTGATCTAATCACCAGTCAGACTTGGTTATTATGAACAAAAGATGGGACATGAATATTTGAGATTCCTCAGTTTTGCAGACTGGAATGCAGAGAGGAGGAACCTGTTAGCTAGAGATAACAAAATTAAGACTGCCGAATTATTTACCCTCAGATCATGAAAGCAATTTGGAAAGATGATGTGCCCGGAAATGCAAGTGGGAAGACAGTTTCTAGCCTGCCTAACAGCACTGTATTAAGCAAGAAATTACAGGAATTTATAAAAACACAAAATAATAATTGTGGGGGTCTTCAATCTTCATGTAGTCGAGTCAATTGCATTTGCAAGAGTGATCCTGAAGCGGAGTTTGTAGAATGTTTTTGTCAGTGTGTGCTGGAACAACGCCATTATGCAATGACTGAGGATGTACCAGTTTCAGAAGCTGCATCATGAAGCTGATTGAATGAGTCATGGCACAGTCTGAGATCCTCCAGCAAATTGGGAATAAGGTGAAATTCAAAGGTTTGATAAAGTTTTAAATTGATCCCCATAAATGACAAACAATAACAGGGGACCAGAAACAGAATGCCATGTATTGAGTCTGAGAGGGAGCACTACCCAAGATAAACAGGGAAACAGTGAAATGATCAGGGACAAACATGGGAAGGAACAGCCTCAAATATACAACAAAAAGGCACATTCTTTAGCTCTGGGCACTCTCACCATCTGTTCCCTCGGTCTACAACACAAAGCCCAGAATTTTCGAGCATCTCCTTCCAGTTCTGACCAAGAGTTAGATCAGACTCTCGGCACTAACTGTTTTGCTCTCCACACAACATTCCTCAGCCATTCATTTTCCGCAGCACGCACTGTGTGGACTACATAACCCGTGCAGCCCTTGTAGCCAGCGCCTGCGCAGTAAGGGCCGGCTACTTTGGTTTCCACAGGCTTGGATCGGGTTGCCTGATGGGAGTTGTAGGTCTGACAAGCACTCACGAGTTCCTCGCCATTGAACAACCAACGGCCGGGAGTTCGAAACCAGAGTAGAGATCAGAGTGGTGCCGGAAAACCACAGCATGTCAGGCAGCATCCGAGGAGCAGGAAAATCGACGTTTCGAGCAATAGCCCTTCATCAGGAATGCAGGCATGGAGGCTCCAGGGTGGAGAGATAAAAACTTGGTAAAAAAAAAGTGGTTAAATTGTATCTTACTGGAAATAGGTATAGCCTGGCATCTGTCTGGCAGGAATGTTACTTACCACTATTCAGTATGAGTTGGATATTGTCCAGATCTTGCTAAATTTAACATGGTCTGCTTCAGTATCTGAGAAGTTGTGAATTGTGCTGAATATTGTGTCATCATCGTTGAACATCCACACTTCTGGCCTTATCATGAAAGGAAGGACATCGACGAATTAGCTGTAAATGTTTATGCCTAGGGCACTACCGTTGGAAATTGAGCTCTTGTGGTACATTGGTAGTGTCTCTACCTTTGGTCAAGAAGATTTGTGTTCAAGCCACACATGATACAGGGGTGCATAATAACATCTCTGGATATGTTGATTAAAAATACTGACAATGAATCTGCTCCTGCAGAGTGGTCCTGGAGCTAGGATTACGGACATGCAATATACACAACCATTTTCATCTGCATCATCCTCCCTACCTGTGCTGATACAAGTGCGAACAAGTATGACAAAAGTGCCTTGATTCTCAAAGGGTTTTACAGCATGAATATTGTTTAAAAAGCCACACCCAACCCCAGGCTTAAAGAGTTCCCAACAAATGAAATATTCACTGGTTTTATCTGCACAGATGCAGCCAGATTTGCAGAGTGGATCCAACAGTCAGTCTGTGCTTTTCCTAAATTTATTTCAAACTCAGATCACGAGAAATGTAACAATAAATCATTTTGGCTCATTGAACATATGCGGCAGCCCACGAGGATTAAAGAAAACAGAAGCAGGAGTTGGCCATTCAGCCCAACAATGCCTGCTCAGCCATTTCATGTGATCATGGCTGATCATCCAACACAGTCCCCGTTCTACTTTTACAACATCCGTTTCACCCCAAGAATTGTATCTGTCTCTGTTCTGAAAGCTTTCAGTGCTATGGCCTCATCTATTTTCTGTGTCAGTGAATATCACAGGCTCAGTGCTCGCTGGGTGAAGAGATTTCTCCTCATCTCAATCCAAATTGATCCAGCCTGTACCCTTAGATTGTGATCTCTGCTTCTGGGCTGCCTGGTCATCAGGAACATCCTTCTGTGTACACTGTCTAGTCAGGTTGGAAATTTGCAGGTCATGAGATCCAACTTCATTCTTCTCAACAGCAATGAATATCGTCCTATCCAATATAATCTCTCTTCATAACCATCCGTGCCATCCCAGGCATCAATCTGGTAAACCGTTGTGCTCCCTCAGTGGCTAGAGCATCCTTTGTCAAATAAAGGAAAACAACACTGCACATAATACTACTCCACGGGGGTGGTCTCACCAATGCCCTGTACAACAACAGCAAGCCCTCCCTGCTCCTGTGCCTGAATCCTCTCGCTATGCCGGCGAACATACCGTTTGCCTTCTTCACCGCCCGCTGCCCCTGTCTGTGACATTCACCGAATGGTGTACAAGGACAGTCAGCTCTGACTGAAACACCCTCTTGTTCCCAGTCGAGCATCATTCAGTCAATAAACTGCCTTCCCAAAGGGGACACACATTTAACCACGTCTTCAGTCCCTGCTGCTCTTTCATGCTTACTTTCCCTGACTGGTGCACGAGGACACCCGGGTCTTTTTGTGCCTCACCATTTCTCAATCTCTCACCATTCTGTGAATAATCCACTTGCCTGTTCTTGCTCCCAAAGTGGACAAACTGATATTCACCTCCTCTCTCCATCACCTGCCATGCATTTATCCACTCACACAACTTGTCCCAGTCAGACTGAAGCATCTCTGTCCGTTCCTCATAGCTCACCCTCCCACTGCGCATTGTGGAACCTGCCAATTTGGAGGTTTTTACATCTAATTCCGTCCTCTTAAATCGTGAACATATATTGTGAATAGCTGGGGCCCAAGCACTGATACCCACTGGCTGCTATTCAGAAAAAGACCCGTTCATTCCTACACTTTGTTTCCTGGCTGACAACCAGTTCTCTCTCCGTGTCAGTACACGACACCAATTTCATCTGCTTTAATTTTCCTTTCTAAACTCTGACATGGGTCGTCATTAGCCTTCTGAAAATCCAAGTAAACCACATCCACTCGCTCCCCGACAAGTTCAATGTGAGAAATCCCAGGGTATTTCAGTAGTCTTGTCAAACATGATTTCTCTTTTGTAAATCCATGCTGACAGTGATCAGTACTCGCACTGTGTTCCAGTTGTTCTGCTGTTATATCTTATATGATTGATTCCAGTATTTTTCCCACTTCTGATGTCAGACTAACCGGTTTGTCATTCTGTTCACTCCATGCTTCAGTTTTAAAAGCAGTCGGGAGCCGTAGCTGCCTGCCAATGCATGGGAACTGTTTTGAGAGTCTACAGTCTTGAAAGATGACCACACATACATCCAATACGTCTCGGACCACTTTCATATGTAATGAAGCACTGGAAAAGCACAGCAGGTCAGGAAACATCCGGGGAAAAGGAGAGTCGAATTTCTGGCAAAAGGAATGTGGAGATGGAAGGGACCTGAGAGATAAATAGAGGTTGGATCTGGGATGAAGGTGACAGGTGTATGCAGGTTGGAGGTAATTCTGATCGGTGAGTGGCGATGGTGCAGCGGATAGGGGGGAAGGAAGATGAACAGGTATGACCATGTCAAGTGGGCAGTGCCGAGTTGGAAAGATTGATCTCGGATTAGGTGTGGGCGAGGAGAGATTTGGAAACGACTGAAGTCACTGTTGATGCTGTGTGGCTGGAAGGTCCCAAGGTGCAAAGATGAGGTGTTCTTCCTCCAGTTCTTGGGTGGCTTTGATTTGGCGGTGGAGGAGGCCCAGAACTTGCATGTCCTTGGCAGAATGGGAGGGGGAATTGAAATGTTCGGCGACATGGCGGTGGGGTTGTGTGGCGCATTTGTCCCAAAGATGTTCCGTGAAACGTTCCACGAGTTGGCATCCTGTCTCCAAGATAGAGAGGAGACCACATTGAGAGCAACTGACACAATAGGTGAGGTGTTTGGATGTGCAGGAAAATCTGTGCCAATGTAAAAAGATATTTTGGTGTCTTGGATGTGAGGTGAGAGTGGAGATGTGGGCGCAGGTTTTACACCTTTTGCTACGACATGGCAAGGTGCCAGCAGTGGAGGGTGGGTTGATGGGTAACATGGACCTAACGACGGAGTCAGGCAAGTGACAGTCTCTGCGGAACGCAGATAGATATAGGGAGGGAAATATATGTTTGGTGATAGGGTCTGATTATAGGTGGTGAAAATGGCAGAGGATAATCCTCTGTAACCGGAGATTACTGGGATGGAAGCTGGGGACCAGTGGGATTCTATCCTTGCTGCAGTTGGAAGGATGAGTTTCAAGAGAGGAGGGAAATTGCGTCCTTTACCATGTGATCAACAATGCCCTCCAGCATATCGCCTTCACTTCCTGCATCTCTGCCCTTGAACCCCATCCACTCACCTCATCCATTGTGTCCAATGCTGTCGATGTGGTGTCCTCTATATCGGAGAGACAGGACGCTAACTCGCAGAGCATTTCAGGGAACATCTCTGGGATACACGCACCAAACAACCCCACCGCCATGTAGGCAACCACTTCAACTCCCCCTCCCACTCCCCCAAGGAAATGCAAGTCCTGGGCCTCCTCCACCACCAACTCAAAGCCACCCGAGAACTGGAGGAAGAATACCTCATCTTCTGCCTGGGACCCTTCACCCACCCAGCATCAACATCGACTTCACTAGTTTCGAATTACTCACCCCTCCCCACCTCATCCCAGATCAAACCCTCCAACTCGGAACCGCCCTCTTGTCCGGTTTATCTTCCTTCCCACCTATCTGCTCCACCCTCCCTACCGACCCACCACCTTCACCCCCCCACTTGCATCCACCTTCCCAACCACCATCCCCCACCCCACTCCCAACCCCCTCTATTTATCTCTCAGATCCCTTCCCCTCCAGATTCCTGATGAAAGGCCTATGTCTGAAACATTGACTCCCCTTCTCCTCGGCTGATGCCTGAGCTGCTATGCTTTACCAGCGGCATATATTTTGACTCTGACTCTCCAGCATTTGCAGTCCTCACTTTCTCCCACTGCCATAAGTGACTTGCGAAGATCAGGATACGTATCCCAGCTCAAAGGAAGACTCAGTGAGAACGAGATAGGGATCATTGTGACAGCATATTCAGAGTTTATTCAAGCTCCATCTTACAGCTAGACGTTTATTCTTTATTTCCTGAGCTGTATCATTTCGGTTTTAATCAAGGGTACCGTTTCCAGATCTGTAAGTGTGAGTGACGAGGTGCTGCTGAGTGGAGATTGCTCTTTGACCCAGGATGAGGAGCTCCTCGACGAGAAGCTGAGCTGCTGCATTGCCATCATGGTTGGAATCATGCAACTTTACGGGGAATTGGAGATAACTCATTCCATCTCACAATCATAGAATGATCCATACAGGAGAGGGGGCATTCCACCTTATCGTGACTGGGCTGAGATTTGAGGGAGTTTTCCAGTTCTCCTCATTTTATGGTTTTGTTCCTAAATCCAATTGTTTTCAGGAAGTTGCTATTGGACCTGTTTCCACTTCCCTCTCTTGCAGTGCTTGATGGGTGACAAGAGCTCACTGTGTAAAATATTGCTCCTCTTTAGGAGTTTGAATTCTGCCAGTAAATCTTTCTCTATTCTAAACAGAGCACCCTGACATTCCCTGAATTCCCAAATCCCTGAAACCGTTCTCATCAATATGTTCTCTAACCTCCTCATGGTTCGTGATGTCTTTCCTCATAACCGGGAAAGAATTAAAATTCCCCAGAATGGGCTGTAATCAGTATTTTATGCAATTATACAGCTAATTGTATGTATTTGACCTGTCCTACCTGTTTCATGTTTTGTTCGAACAAGTGAAGGAAATGAGTTTTGCTGAATTGGCCTTTACAAAGGGTGTATTTCTGGGATGCTGCTACACTGAAACAGTGTGAATAGCAGTTAAATCACACGTTATTTTGCAAATGCTCCTTTGTTTGCATTTGAACTGCAGGATAAGTATAAGTTTACAGCCCAGTAGTTTAACCAATGAAATCACATCTGGGACGCAGTTCCTGACATATCCAGAGACTGACTCCTTGAAACGTTTTGAGGGGGTTTCATCTGGTTCATAACAAACGTTTTCAACTCCACCTAACATTCTCTGAGAATTGTACTAATCCAGTCAAGTCTCCCTAATGCTGCATTCACTTTGTTGTTGTGTCATTTACTTTCAGTTCAATTATCAAACTCGAGAGTGTGGTGCTGGAAAAGTACAGCAGGTCAGGCAGCATCCGAGGAGCAGGAGAGTCGACGTTTCAGGCCTAAGACCTTCATGAGGTCCGAAACATCGATTCTCCTGCTCCTCGGATGCTGCCTGATCTGCTGTACTTTTCCAACACCACACTCTCGACTCTGAGCTCCAACATCTGCAGTCCTCACCTTCTCCTATTCGGTCATCAAACAGCCTGATAAACAAAGCACACAATATGTCGAGAACTCTGAGACACTTTAACCTCTCACCTCTCCCTGGAGTTGGAAACTAGATTCTGCTCCTGTTCAGCGTGGCACAGTGTCTCAGTGGTCAGCACCTGCTGCCTCACAGTGTTCGGGACCCGGGTTCGATTCCAGCCTCAGGTGACTGTGTGGAGTTCGCACGTTCTCCCCGTGTTTGTGTGGGTTTCCTCTGGGTCCTCCTGTTTCCTCCCACAATCCAAAGATGTGCAACTTAGGTGAATCGGCCATGCTAAATTGCCCATCGTGTCCAGAGATGTGCAGGCGAGCTGGATTAACCACGGGAAATCAGGATTATCGAAATGCTGGGGGGAATGGGTCTGGGTTTCATCCTTTTCGGAGGGTCAGTGTGACCTGGGGTGGACCAAATGACGTGCATCCACACCATAGAGATTCTGTGAAAATGAGCATTGAAGAAATGGCTTAGAAAATGGTGACCTAATCTGAGCTCAGTTTTTCTTGATCTGGCAAACAGACAATAATTTCAAGTAGGATTGCTGGGACAGTGTCAGTTCACTGTTTGCTACACACACTAATACAACCTCACTGTCCCATCTTCGTACTTGTATCGGAAAGTGCTGCCAACTTCTGGGAGAAATATTTCAGTCCTGCGTGATTCCACCAGACCGCAGAAATGTTAGAACATAGAACATAGAACATAGAAGAATACAGCGCAGTACAGGCCCTTGGGCCCTCGATGTTGCGCCGATCCAAGCCCACCTAAACTACACTAACCCACTATCCTCCATATACCTATCCAATGCCCTCTTAAATGCCCATAAAGAGGGAGAGTCCACCACTGTTACTGGCAGGGCATTCCATGAACTAACGACTCGCTGAGTGAAGAACCTACCCCTAACATCAGTCCTATATCTACCCCCCCTTAATTTAAAGCTATGCCCCCTTGTAATACCCGACTCAATACGCGGGAAAAGGTTCATACTGTCTACCCTATCTAACCCCCTAATCATCTTGTACACCTCAATCAAGTCACCCCTAAACCTTCTTTTCTCTAGTGAAAACAGCCCCAAGTGCCTCAGTCTTTCCTCATACGATTTTCCTTCCATACCAGGCAACATCCTGGTAAACCTCCTCTGCACCCGTTCCAATGCCTCCACATCCTTCCTATAGTATGGCGACCAAAACTGCACACAATATTCCAGATGCGGCCGTACCAGAGTCTTATACAACTGCATCATGACCTCAGGACTCCGGAACTCAATTCCTCTACCAATAAAAGCCAGTACGCCATATGCCTTCCTCACCGCACTATTTACCTGGGTGGCAACTTTCAGAGATCTGTGTACATGGACACCAAGATCCCTCTGCTCATCCACACTACCAAGTATCCGACCATTAGCCCAGTACCCCATCTTTTTGTTATTCTTCCCAAAGTGAATCACCTCGCACTTAGCTACATTGAATTCCATCTGCCACCTTTCTGCCCAGCTCTGCAGCTTTTCTATATCCTGCTGTAACCTGCCACATCCTTCCTCACTGTCAACAACTCCTCCGACTTTCGTATCATCCGCAAACTTGCTCACCCAACCTTCTAACCCCTCTTCCAGGTCATTTATAAAAATGACAAACAGCAATGGTCCCAAAACAGATCCTTGCGGAACACCGCTAGTGACGGCACTCCATGAAGAAACTTTGCCATCAACTACTACCCTCTGTCTTCTTCCATCCAGCCAATTCCTAATCCAAACCTCCAACTCACCCTCAATGCCATATCTCCGTATTTTCTGCAGTAGCCTACCATGGGGAACCTTATCAAACGCCTTACTAAAATCCATATATACCACATCTACCGCTTTCCCCTCATCAACCTCCTTCGTCACCTTTTCAAAGAATTCAATAAGGTTTGTGAGGCACGACTTGCCCTTCACAAAACCATGCTGACTATCCTTGATCACATTATTCCTATCCAGATGTGCATAAATCCTATCCCTTACAATTCTCTCTAAGACTTTGCCCACAACAGAAGTGAGACTCACCGGCCTATAGTTACTAGGGTTATCCCTACTCCCCTTTTTGAACAAGGGAACCACATTTGCTATCCTCCAGTCTTCTGGCACTACTCCTGTAGACAAAGAGGACATAAAAATCAAGGCCAATGGCTCTGCAATCTCCTCCCTTGCTTCCCAGAGAATCCTAGGATAAATGCCATCAGGCCCAGGGGACTTATCTATTTTCACCTTTTCCAGGATTTCCAACACCTCTTCTCTACATACCTCAAAGCCATCCATTCTACTTATTTGTGACTCAGTATTCACATCGACGACAATGCCCTGTTCCTGAGTAAATACTGAAGAAAAGTATTCATTCAGTGTCTCCCCAATCTCTTCCGCCTCCACACGCAACTTCCCACTACTATCCTTGACTGGACCTATTCCTACCCTAGTCATTCTTTTATTCCTAACATACCTATAGAAAGCCTTAGGGTTTTCCCTAATCCTACCGACTAAGGACCTTTCATGTCCCCTCCTTGCTGCTCTTAGCTCTCTCTTCAGGTCCTTCCTGGCTACCCTATAACTCTCAATCGCCCCAATTGAACCTTCACGTCTCATCTTGAGATAGGCCGCCCTCTTCCATTTAACAAGGGATTCCAATTCCTTATTAAACCACGGCTCCCTCGCACGACCCTTTCCTCCCTGCCTGACAGGTACATAATTATCAAGGACACTCAATAGTTGCTCCTTGAACAAGCTCCACATATCATTTACACTCTTGCCTTGGAGTCTACTTTTCCAAGCCACACATCCTAAGTCATGCCTCACCGCATCATAATTTCCCTGACCCCAGCTATAACTCTTGCCCTGTAGTACACACTTATCCCTCTCCATCACGAGAGTAAAAATCACCGAATTATGGTCACTATCCCCAATAATGCGAACATTTCTCAGCTCAAAGTAGCTTTTATTCCATTCCCTGAACATAAAGTGCATTTTTCTCTGCAGATTACATATTTTATTAGTTACTACTTTTGTTGAATAGAGCGTGGTATTCGTTTAGGTAGACATAATGACAATTGGAAGGGGGAATCTATCAATTTCAAGACTATTCATCGGCGATGTTAATCCAGTGCAAACCGACTATGGCCTCTCGTGGTCATGTGTTCCTTCAAAGATCTGATTCTTGCAAAATGCTGAATATATGTCACCAGCCATGGAGTAATACCATGCCAACCCACCATATGTTATGAGGTGTTTCTGTCACTGAACATTCGCACAGAGGCACAGTCACTCATGAGATCGGAAAAAAAATCAGATCTTCATCTAAATCATTGCATACTCTGACTGTTCACTCCATACCTCTCTGTTCCTTTAATGTTTTGTGAATATACTATTTGACGAAGGGTTACGTTTTCCATCGTGGTGGGAATTTTTTTTCTTTTAATTCTTAAATGAGATGAATGTCATTACTATAATGATGAAATTCCATTTATTATTACCTTTTTCTTCAATCGCGTCCAGAACTGTAAAATTAAACTCGTCCATTTCCGCAATGTCTACTTCTGGCACACCATAGCTTCTGCTTGATGGACCTCCTTAACTTCCGTGCAAATCTCAGGTTCTCTGTACCAGTTTCGCACCAAAGTTCACAATGTGCTTTCATGCTGGAGAACTTCTGTACCTGCATCTCTATTCTTCTTTTGACTTCTCTATCAAAACGATTACATTCTAAAGACACAAATGTATCTATTTTTTCCAGTTTTATAACGTCTACTTCTACCATTACTTCTCTAGTTTCTTCTCAAGCATTCCTGCAAACTATTTGCATGTGTCTCTCTGTGTGTATATCAGTTTTGTATTCATGCAAAACAACCATTTTCCATATTCACATTATTCTTGCCCCTAAATTTTGAAGGGCTTTCCTTATTCTTGATAGACTTGTTTCTCATAAACTATTCTCAGGTCACAACAACCTTCCTATGCAAGATTTCCTGAACTTTCACAGGTCGTGCAGACTTCGTAATTTGGAACATCTATTTTCGAACATTCCATAAGATATTTCGATGAAGAATTGATGTCTCTCAGGTGCCAGGATCCGGGACGTCGCCAATCAGGTTTACAGGATTCTGCAGGGGGAGGGGGAGCGGCCAGAATTCGTGGTGCACATTCGCACCAATGATCAGGCCAGGAAAGGGACTGAGGATCTGAAAACTGACTACAGAGAGCAAGTTTAGAAGTTGAAATCAGGACGAGTCGAGTAGTGATGTCAGGGTTGCTACAGGTGCCACGAGACAGTGAGGTGAGGAACAGTCAGCGAGTGCAGCATAACACGTGGCTGCAAGGCGGAAGCAGGAGGGAAAGCTTCAGATATTTGGACAATTGGGATGTCTTCGGTGTAGGTGAGACGTGTACATGAAGAACGGTTTGCATCTGAACTGGAGGGGCACAAAAGTCCTGGGTGGGTGATTTGTTCGTGTGGTTCGGGAATATTTAAATTAGTTTAGCAGGGTAGTCTGAACGAGACGAACATTCCTGAGAGTGGTGTAGTTGTAGATGGGACAGTGACAGGATGCAGTGACTCTATCAGGAAGGTTTTTCACGTGATGAAACAAAGGGATTGGTTAAAGTGTTTCTGCTTTAACGCAAGAAGTGTCAGAAATAAGAACGATGAACTTAGAGCATGAATCAATACTTAGCACTTTGATGTTGTGGCAATAATGGAGACGTTGGTTTTCCAAGGGAAAGAAATAATTGCGAGATAACGACGAGAGGAGAGGCCATTTTGGACTTGGTGCTCGGCAATGAGCCATTACAGGTGTCAGATCTCGAGGTGGGAGAACATTTTGGTGACAGTGACTACAAATGCCTTACATTTAGCATAGCTTTGGAGAGGGAGAGGATCAGTTACCAAGGGAAGATATTTAATTGCGGAAAAGGGAATTATAACGCTACAAGTTTGGGAGCAATTATTCCACAGAAAGGGCAAAACTGGCATGCGGACACTGTTTAAGGGGCAGTTGTTGCAAGTGATGCACAAATTTGTTCCTCTGAGACAGGTAAGAAGATATAAGATTAAGGACCCTTGGATGGCGAGAACAGAGTATTTTGTCGTCAAAATGAAGAAGACAGATTACATAGCTGAAGGAAGCAAGGATCTAGCACAGCTTTAGAGGATTACATGCTTGCACGGAAGGAGCTCAGAAATGGACTGGCGAGAGCGAGGATGGGGCACGAAAAAGGCTTGGCAGGAATGATAGGGAGAACGCACAGGCCTTTTACTCATACGTGAGGAATAAGAGAATGATGAGGGAGAAGGAAGGGCTGCTCAGGGATAGCGTAGGAAATTTGTACGTGGAGTCTGAGCAGATTGGGGAATCCCGAAATGAGTTTTTTTTTAAGTTCGGTTTTCACTGAGGAAAGGGACCTTGTTGTGAATGAGAACTTTTAGGAGCAGGAAAACAAATTTGAACAGATCAAGATTGATGAAGTTGATATGCTGGTAATTTTGGCAAACATTAAGATTGTTAAGTCCCCAGGCTGCTCCAGGAAGCAAGAAATGTGGCTGCGAAGCCTTTGCAAAGATCTTTGCTTCCTCACTCTCCACAGGAGTCGTACCAGAGGATTGGAGGGAGGGGAATGTTGTTCCTCTTTTCAAGAAGGGGAATCGGGAAATCCCTGGCAACTACAGACCAGTCAGTCTTACACCTGTTGTTAACAAGGTTTTGGAAAGAGTTCTGAGCAATAGGATTTATGATTATTTGGAAGAGCACAGTTAAATTAAAGGCAGTCAGCATGGCTTTGTGCAGTGCAGGTCATGCCTCAAAATCTTATTGAGTTCTTTGAGAAAGTGCCGAGACAGATCGATGAAGGTCGAACATTGTATGTGGTGTATGTGGACTTCAGCAAGGCATTTGATAAGGTTCCCCATGGTAGGGTTATTCATAAAGTCAGGATGTACGGGATACACGGAGATTGGGATGTCTGGATTCAGAAATGGTTGGTTGACAGAAGACAGAGAGTGGTTGGATATAGAAAGTATTCTCACTGGAGGTCAGTGGTGAGTGTTGTCCAGTAGGGATCTGTTCTTGGGTCTCTGTTCTTTGTAGTTTTTATAATTGACTTGGATGAGGATGTTGAGGGGAGAGCTAGTAAATTTGCCAGTGACAAAAAGGTTGGAGGTGCCGTTGATAGTATCAAGGGCTGTTGCAGGTGGCACAACAGCTACAGGATGCAAAGCTTGGCTAAGATATGGCACATGGAGTTCAACATGCATTTTGAAGGTCGAGCTTGTCTGCTGAATATAAGATTAAAGATAGTATTTTACACTCGTGATGGAGAGGGATAAGTGTGTACTACAGGGCAAGAATTATAGCTGGGGTAAGGGAAATTATGATGCGGTGAGGCATGACTTAGGATGTGTGGCTTGGAAAAGTAGACTCCAAGGCAAGAGTGTAAATGATATGTGGAACTTGTTCAAGGGGCAACTATTGAGTGTCCTTGATAATTATGTACCTGTCAGGCAGGTAGGAAAGGGTCGTGCGAGGGAGCCGTGGTTTAATAAGGAATTGGAATCCCTTGTTAAATGGAAGAGGGCGGCCTATCTCAAGATGAGACGTGAAGGTTCAATTGGGGCGATTGAGAGTTATAGGGTAGCCAGGAAGGACCTGAAGAGAGAGCTAAAAGCAGCAAGGAGGGGACACGAAAGGTCCTTAGTAGATA
The DNA here is from genome assembly GCF_037043375.1 of Chiloscyllium plagiosum. Classification (NCBI taxonomy): domain Eukaryota; kingdom Metazoa; phylum Chordata; class Chondrichthyes; order Orectolobiformes; family Hemiscylliidae; genus Chiloscyllium; species Chiloscyllium plagiosum. The sequence continues at coordinate 94,490,488 of NW_028270167.1, forward strand.
GGATTAGGGAAAACCCTAAGGCTTTCTATAGGTATGTTAGGAATAAAAGAATGACTAGGGTAGGAATAGGTCCAGTCAAGGATAGTAGGGGGAAGTTGCGTGTGGAGGCGGAAGAGATTGGGGAGACACTGAATGAATACTTTTCTTCAGTATTCACTCAGGAACAGGGCATTGTTGTCGATGAGAATACTGAGGCACAAATAAGTAGAATGGATGGCTTTGAGGTATGTAGAGAAGAGGTGTTGGAAATCCTGGAAAAGGTGAAAATAGATAAGTCCCCTGGGCCTGATGGCATTTATCCTAGGATTCTCTGGGAAGCAAGGGAGGAGATTGCAGAGCCATTGGCCTTGATTTTTATGTCCTCTTTGTCTACAGGAGTAGTCCCAGAAGACTGGAGGATAGCAAATGTGGTTCCCTTGTTCAAAAAGGGGAGTAGGGATAGCCCTAGTAACTATAGGCCGGTGAGTCTCACTTCTGTTGTGGGCAAAGTCTTAGAGAGAATTGTAAGGGATAGGATTTATGCACATCTAGATAGGAATAATGTGATCAAGGATAGTCAGCATGGTTTTGTGAAGGGCAAGTCGTGCCTCACAAACCTTATTGAATTCTTTGAAAAGGTGACGAAGGAGGTTGATGAGGGGAAAGCGGTAGATGTGGTATATATGGATTTTAGTAAGGCGTTCGATAAGGTTCCCCATGGTAGGCTACTGCAGAAAATACGGAGATATGGCATTGAGGGTGAGTTGGAGGTTTGGATTAGGAATTGGCTGGATGGAAGAAGACAGAGGGTAGTAGTTGATGGCAAAGTTTCTTCATGGAGTGCCGTCACTAGCGGTGTTCCGCAAGGATCTGTTTTGGGACCATTGCTGTTTGTCATTTTTATAAATGACCTGGAAGAGGGGTTAGAAGGTTGGGTGAGCAAGTTTGCGGATGACACGAAAGTCGGAGGAGTTGTTGACAGTGAGGAAGCATGTGGCAGGTTACAGCAGGATATAGAGAAGCTGCAGAGCTGGGCAGAAAGGTGGCAGATGGAATTCAATGTAGCTAAGTGCGAGGTGATTCACTTTGGGAAGAATAACAAAAAGATGGGGTACTGGGCTAATGGTCGGATACTTGGTAGTGTGGATGAGCAGAGGGATCTTGGTGTCCATGTACACAGATCTCTGAAAGTTGCCACCCAGGTAAATAGTGCGGTGAGGAAGGCATATGGCGTACTGGCTTTTATTGGTAGAGGAATTGAGTTCCGGAGTCCTGAGGTCATGATGCAGTTGTATAAGACTCTGGTACGGCCGCATCTGGAATATTGTGTGCAGTTTTGGTCGCCATACTATAGGAAGGATGTGGAGGCATTGGAACGGGTGCAGAGGAGGTTTACCAGGATGTTGCCTGGTATGAAAGGAAAATCGTATGAGGAAAGACTGAGGCACTTGGGGCTGTTTTCACTAGAGAAAAGAAGGTTTAGGGGTGACTTGATTGAGGTGTACAAGATGATTAGGGGGTTAGATAGGGTCGACAGTATGAACCTTTTCCCGCGTATTGAGTCGGGTATTACAAGGGGGCATAGCTTTAAATTAAGGGGGGGTAGATATAGGACTGATGTTAGGGGTAGGTTCTTCACTCAGCGAGTCGTTAGTTCATGGAATGCCCTGCCAGTAACAGTGGTGGACTCTCCCTCTTTATGGGCATTTAAGAGGGCATTGGATAGGTATATGGAGGATAGTGGGTTAGTGTAGTTTAGGTGGGCTTGGATCGGCGCAACATCGAGGGCCCAAGGGCCTGTACTGCGCTGTATTCTTCTATGTTCTATGTTCTATGTTCTATTCTTGGCCGTGTGCAGGAAAAAGATAGATCTTGATGTTCAAGTATATAGCTCCCTCAATGCTGCAACCCAATTGAATAGGGCTGTTAGAAAACATATGGTGTTTTGGCATTCCTTAATAGGGAGATGGAGTTTAAGAGCCGCGAGGTTTTGCTGCATTTGCACAAGACCCTGGTGAGACCACACGTAGAATATTATGTCCAGTTCTGGTCGCTCTGTTATAGGCAGATACAGAGCGTTTGGAGAGGGGGCAAAGATGGTATACCTAGATGCTGTCTGGACTGAGGGATTGTCTTACGAAGAAAGGTTAACTAAGCTTGGACATTTCTCTCTGGACAGAATGAGGTAGACAGGTGACCTGATCGAGATATACAATGTAATGAGAGGCACGGATAGAGTCAAGAGCCCGAGATGTTTCCCCAGGGCAGGACTGACTGGCCCGATGGTTCATAGTTTTAAGATATTCGGAGGAAGGTATAGAGGAGATGTCAAAGGGAGGTTCTTTATACAGAGAGATGTGAATGCGTGGAATGCGTTATGAGTGGTGGTGGTGGAAGCAGAGAATTAGGGATATTTAAGTGACTGCTGGACATGCGCATGGATAGAAGTGAATTGAGGGACGCGTAGCTTCGGTTGTTATATTTTAGATTAGGAATAATCCTTGGCACAACATCGTCGGCTGAAGTGCCCGTTCTGTGTGGTACTTTTCTGTGTTCTATGTTCTTTGGACAGATTTATATCTTCTTTCATCTTTCAGGCGTCAATTTGTTAATGAGTACGAAGAGTGTTGTTCAGTGAATCGTTGATGCTCTCTACCCAAAAAGCGAGCATGCCTTCGTTCAGTTAGTCTTCAGTAATTTTTTTTTGTCTTTCATTCTATTGCCCCTTTAAATTGCTACTTTCAAATTTGCTTATTTTTCACTTGATAGTAATTGCACTGAAATGCTAATATTGCTTATCTTTTCATATTCCATAGTGCTTTATTTGTACAAGTTTTCAAAACTGTCGAGAATAGTGCCAATAATTCTTTACTTTTCTTGATAAATTGAACACACATAATCATAAGTGTGAGTGAAGACGTTATGATCCTTTGGCCTATTGTGCTATCCCTTGTGGAGTGGTGAAACGTTGGATTTCAGAGTCCACGTACGTTACCCACCAGTATATCATCAGAATTGTTTCGTGACAATAAATTTTCATCAAGGGTGTTTCCTTTCTCTTCTGCAATCTTAGGATTTCTCAAGCCTTGCAGTTCATGTTAAATTTGAAAACCAGTTTTTTTCAGTATCTCATCCCCTGAATAACAGAGTCATGGAGACTCAAAGCATAGGAAAAGGCTCTGTCGCCCATCTTGCCAGAGAAAGGCCACCTCTACCTATTCAAATCCCATTTTCCAACAGCCTTGTATGGACCCACAGCCTTGTATGTCTTAGTACCGCGTGTGCATATCAAAATAGTTCTTGAATGTTATGACGGGTTTTCTTCAAGCGTCTTATATAGAAAAAAAACTAAAGCGTGGATGAAGTTCATTCAGCTCAGAAAATCCCCCACCTAAACTTCTGAAGCATATCTTACAAAGAACTCCCCCCTACCTCTCCTTGCAATTCTGCGTTTCCCATGGCTAACCACTTGGCCTGCACATCCACGAGGGACTAAGAGGTCAGTAGAAAGGAGGCAATCCCAGGGATTCACAAATGGATAGTAGAAGGAAGTCTACAATATTGCACTTCACAATTTCCAGTTGCTTTATTCAACTCTGTTTCACATATATTTTTAAATTCCTGTGCTGTAACATTTCAGAAAGAGATCGCAGACATTACACAGATTCTTTAGTCGAATTTCAACAAGTTAGTTTCACACTGCGCAATATGAGTTGCTTTAGAAGCACATTTATTTGTGCAGCAACTCAGTCGCAGTTCAGCAATCCTTGTCTACTGTCCTACTCATCCATTACTCACTCAAGTGGCAGCTACTCCTTCGCCCTCTTGCATAAATCCCTTCTCCGTGTTGATTCCGAAGATATTTTGAGAACTTCAAACTTTTAAAACACAGGTTAGATATTCTTTTGCTTTCAGCAAACTCTTATGATTGCTTCCTAACCTGACCTGGCACAAATTGACACTGTTTTATTTTTGCAGACATTGGGCATTGTAACCAGTTAGCGTCAGTGTTTGCCCATTAACAATGTACGTTAGCAATCTGTTGCAAAGGCAGTAATAGTACCTTTGTCCTTCAATCCCCATTCTCCTCCATAAATGTCAATTCATTTGAGAACAATATTTTTCACACCAACTCATAACCTGCCTCAATGATATTTGGGCGTTTCTAAGAACTAGGAACACAAGTAGGCAATTCAGTCCCTGTAACCTTCTCTGCCGTTTGATACACTTAGAGATATTCTGAATTTTACTTCCTGCCCTCTCCCCATTGCCCTTCAGACGATTACTAAATTGACTCAATGTCCTAGCATCTGCTGCATTCTATACCAATGAATTCCACGAATTCACAATCCTATGAGTGAATTAATCTCTCATCATTTCTGTTATAATTCTGCTATATCTTTCCCAAAACACTTTTGACCCTCATTCTAGAATCCCTGCCAATCCGAACAAACCTTCTCTGTGTCTACTTTGTCAGTTCCCTTTAACATCTTGCATGGCAGCAAGTCTGAATTAACTGACACATATGGATCCAGAAAGTATGCCGTTTGATCAAATATTCTGGGCAATCGAAAATACATATAATCGCTGTTTGCAATATTCAAAGCATCAATTACACTCGAAAAGTCAAATTAAAAACATCGATACGACTCCTAATTGCAAAGTAAAAAGCTACAGCGATTAATGGAAATGTAAAGCAGAGCGTGTGTGTGTGTATAATATATATATATATATATATATATATATATATATATATATATATATATATATCACTGTTTTATTTGCCGCATAATAAGTCGAGAATTATGGTAAATCATGTTATTCTATATATTGTTAATTTATAAATGGTGTGGTTTGATGAGGTGCTACATGAAACTAATTTTGTTGTCCCTCAGTTAGACCTTCTATCTTATTTTTCTAATCGTCAGAGAGTATTCATTTAAATAGCTTAATCTGTCTTCATTAGACAAACCTTACCTCTGGAATCAACAACATGAACCTCCTCTGACTGTCTCAAATGCAACTGCATCTCTCCTTAAGTAAGGGGACCAAAACTGTGTGAAGTACCCAAGGTGCAGTCTCGCAAACATTAATGAAACAAAATAACTTTCCAATATAAGTAGCTAATTTAATTCACACTTTACACAATATAATATATCACCTGAAAGCCAGGTGTTGGTGGTTTTGAGGTCTTAAATTTGCACTTCCGTTAAACTTTTGCTTGTTTATTAGTTTTCATACCAATGGTTTTAATTACCTTCGTAGTGATTGCGATCAAAGGACTCTTTGTAATACACTCACCATATTGAAGTGAATGACCATTAAATTCTTTTATCACGCTGCTAATTCACGATAAAAACTTCATGGTCAAAAGCTCTGAGGTATTTCAAAATGCGATAGCACACTGAAAGCTCACATTCTGACAGGACAGATTCATATTTATGCATTTTAAGAACAACATTTACTGCAACTTTTCTCCCTTGAATTCTCGGTTACGTTTAATGGTTTTATGAATGGCGAAGGCATGAACAATTTGTTTGAAATAAAACTACAGTTCCGCTACTCCTAAACCAGAGGGACACACTTAAAATGAACTCTTCTTCTCCATTTGTGCCACTGTATTTCTATGTGTGTATGTGTATGTACATATGTGTGTGCGTGTGCGCACGCGCACGCGTATGTGTGTCAGTGCCTTTGTGTGCATACGTGTGTTTCTACCTCTAAATATCTCTCTTGAAGTCTGTATACGTGTGATACATACCGGCAAGTGTACGAGTCTAAGAGTGTTTCTGTCTCTGTAACTGTATATGTCTATCTCTGTCGAATTGCCTCTGTATGTTTGTAGCTGTGCGTGCATGAGCTAGTATATCTGAGTGCGTGTATTAGTGTGTGTTACTGCCTGTGTGTATTTGTGCTTGTGTTTCTGTGCAGTGTGCTCTCTGTTGATTTTGGGGTGAATCCAATGAATTGGGGTTAGCCCCGCACACCAATTCTCTCTCTGTGTCGCTGTTGTGTTTAGTGTAACACAATGCTGATAGTCATGGTGACGTTTGTCTACATATGTGTGTCTCAGTGTGTTTGCATCTGCGATTCTATTTTTATCACTAATGGGACGAACTGGAGGGAAGGTTAAAAAGTGATGAATCAAAGACTCAGAAAAGCTCTCTCTATCTCTCTCTCTCTCTCTCTCTCGTTGTTTATAAATTTGAACAATGCCTCTCTCTATTGGCCTCACTACGTCAGTACACAAGTGGTAGATTATTTCTTTGGAGAATGTATCTCAGGTTGTACAATTGCTTCGTTTTACAAACAATGTCTTTGGAGACTCAGAGCCCGTTTTGTTGATCGATGTTGATCCTGAGCTATGAGTAGGAGACAAAATGTGCGGAGAGCGAGAGGGACAATGTGAGTGAGGGCGGGAGGAATGGAGGGAGAGGCAATAGGGGAGATAGATTACTTCTGCTAAGGTTAGTTCGGTATGGAAAATCAAGACAGAGTGACTTCAACCTAACACCTGAGTTCGTCGCTGATGCCATCTTCTTCCTTGAGGACCAGGAATTGGGTTTGAGTCTGTCTCTCTCTGGCTTAGTTTCTTCGACATATAGGCAAACAACAATATAGTTCGTCCGACTTTCGGCACTTTATGATGAAACAGTTATTATGCATAAATTGAAGTTACAAATACAGTAAATGCATTTGTGCCTCACCGGATTGGCCCCAGAGTTGACAGAAACATTGGAATGTGTCCCTGTAACAACCTGGAGGAGAAAGTTGGATAAACAAACACTATCTTCAGTTATTTAACATATCGACAGGCTTCTTCATAGCTGGAATATTGAACTGGAAAGATAAAATCCCGGTTGGATTTATTAGTGTCTTGATTGCATGATGAATTTCGTTAAAGGGGTATTTTAGCACTTTCTTCATCTGTTGTCTGAACTTAGTCTGGGTCACAGCATAAATGGCGGTGTTCGTACAGCAACTGAGGAGTTGCAGCATGAAGCCAAATTCCTGCACAAACCAATCCAGAAACACAGATTTATACCCAAAATCGTACATTCTGCCCCATATGGAATAAACCATTAACGTTCCCTATGACGGGATGAAATTGGTCGAGATCACAAACAATAGAATGATAGATTTCTTTCGATTTCTCATTTCTATGTCACACTGAGCATTCCTATTATTGTGAGCCTGGAGTCTCCTTCGGGCTCTGCTGGCCACTAAAATGTGTCTGACGGTGAAAACGTTGAGCAACAAAATCAGGAAAAATGGGAGAGTCGGGTTTAGAATGTGGTGGAGGTACTCGATTGTGACCCAGAAAGGAGAGTGACGAACATTTTCTGTTACATCACAAAACCAGGGCCGGTTGACCAGCCAATACCACGGTGTGAACATAAAATACGAGAAAATGTTCTTTAAACAGCTCAGCACAATCACTGTTCCTAGAACCAGAGCCGCGGTTTCCTCACTGCAGTAATTAGTTTTCAGCTTCTGGCAATAAATGGCCACAAATCGGTCAAAGGTGAAAGTGACGGTGAACCAGACAGAACAGTCAGTGGCTGCATAAAGCAGAATGGCATGGATATTACAGACTGGGATGTACAAAAAGAAATAAAACTGTTCCCAATAAACAATAGGAATGTGTCTCAATATCAGGTCGAGGATAATGATCAGTAGATCTGCCACTGCCATGGCCCCCAGGTAACGTCTGACACATGGAGACAATCGGCAATCTTTATAAAGCAGAACGGAAATCGTCACCACGTTAACTGTGAGGAATGAAAACAAACAAATTATACATCAGCCTGAAGCAATGTTACCAGTTTGATTGAGGACTCAGTGACTTTTTCAAATGTGTCACTGCATTCAGAGATTTATTGAAATGATTGAAGCTGATGTAACACATATAAAGTTTTGAATTACTCGCAAAAACGTCATAGAAAACATGAAGGTACTCCCTACCCAAACACAGAGACATACATCCCTAAGAACAGGTGGTTTTTAGAACATTCCCACACAGTCACTCACTCGAGAGTAGACACAGGCCACTTCTCTAAGTTGCTAATACGGAGTGTGAAAATGTTGCCAATCCGAAGAATTCTCTCGGGAGTTTGGAAATTTCTGTATTTCAGTCTCAAGTGTGGTCGATCATCTGTCGTGACGAAATGTAAATGCAGGGAAAACACATTAACCCCTTTTACTGCCTGAGGGGACTTCAAAGCGCATATCTTTATCCCTGAAACGAGATCTATTACCTCTGGATCTTATCTGTTATTAAATTAACTGAGGTCCTGCTGTTCACAGATAATGTCAGTTATATCATGTTCCAGGGAATTTTGGTTTCTTAATGTTCCAGGGAATGCCAGGTGTAGACGGCTCCGGATAATGTCAGATATAGAATGTTTTGGGAAATTGTTATTATACAATGTTCAGAGGAAAATCGGTCACAGAATGCTCAGGAGACTGTCCGTTGCAGAATGTTCTTGAGAATGTCACTTAGAAAATGTTTAATTCTGCCAAAATGTCGATCATTGAGCGCACTGGAAAAATTTGGCAATAAAATGCTCCAGGGAATATCTATTGTGGAACTTTTTGGGGAATGTCGTTTATAGAATATTCTGTAGAATGTCAGTTATGGAATGTTAGAGTCATAAAGATCCATATCACCGTTCTGTACATTAAGCCTGTTTGTGATCAATTCAGCCTCATGGTAGAAATCGGTTTCCTGTATCAATTTAACTGGCAGTTTGTACACAAAACAATAATATGCAGCCAATACCACACTTGGCGTAAGAAGCTCTTTCACATTCAAGTCATTCCTTATTTTTGTTTTTGTATAACACTCACAGCTCTAAAATATTCTGGATATGTAGTTATCAATATCGACGACTCTGCGCCCACATTTATCTAAAGCCGTTTCAATGCATACATTTACCTCAATGTATGCATTGAAAATGTCAATCTCAATTGAGAATACAGCACACATTCAGATAGAGCGCTTATCATTCAGGTTTGTAAGCCATCATACCTTTCTCCATTGTAACATTTATTCTGTATTTTGATTGTTCGAAGTACAGTCTTCTCTCAAAATACTCACAGAATAAGAGATAATGGCTAATGTTTCATGAGATCCCATCACCATCCCTCGATGGATTCTAACTCAACGACAGGCAGACTCACCAGTGATAGTGGCATCGTGGTATAAAGTCTGGAAAGCACTAACCCTGGAATTCCCTGACATTGTGGCCCGGCATGGTGGCTCAGTAGTTCAATTCCCGCCTCGGTCAACTGTCTGTGTGGAGTTTGCACATTCTCCCTGTGTCTGCGTGGGTTTCCTCCAGATTCTCTGGTTTTCTCCCACAGTCCAATGATCTGCTGGTTAGGTAAATTGGCCATGCTAAATTGCACGTACATAGAACATAGAACATAGAAGAATACAGCGCAGTACAGGCCCTTTGGCCCTCGATGTTGCGCCGATCCAAGCCCACCTAACCTATACTAACCCACTATCCTCCATATACCTATCCAATGCCCGCTTAAATGCCCATAAAGAGGGAGAGTCCACCACTGCTACTGGCAGGGCATTCCATGAACCTACGACTCGCTGAGTGAAGAACCTACCCCTAACTTCAGTCCTATATCTACCCCCCCCTTAATTTAAAGCTATGCCCCCTTGTAATACCCGACTCCATACGCGGGAAAAGGTTCACACTGTCAACCCTATCTAACCCCCTAATCATCTTGTACACCTCAATCAAGTCACCCCTAAACCTTCTTTTCTCTAGTGAAAACAGCCCCAAGTGTCTCAGTCTTTCCTCATACGATCTTCCTTCCATACCAGGCAACATCCTGGTAAACCTCCTCTGCACCCGTTCCAGTGCCTCCACATCCTTCCTATAGTATGGCGACCAAAACTGCACACAATATTCCAGATGCGGCCGCACCAGAGTCTTATACAACTGCATCATGACCTCAGGACTCCGGAACTCAATTCCTCTACCAATAAAAGCCAGTACGCCATATGCCTTCCTCACCGCACTATTTACCTGGGTGGCAACTTTCAGAGATCTGTGTACATGGACACCAAGATCCCTCTGCTCATCCACACTACCAAGTATCCGACCATTAGCCCAGTACCCCATCTTTTTGTTATTCTTCCCAAAGTGAATCACCTCACACTTAGCTACATTGAATTCCATTTGCCACCTTTCTGCCCAGCTCTGCAGCTTCTCTATATCCTGCTGTAACCTGCCACATCCTTCCTCACTGTCAACAACTCCTCCGACTTTCGTATCATCCGCAAACTTGCTCACCCAACCTTCTAACCCCTCTTCCAGGTCATTTATAAAAATGACAAACAGCAATGGTCCCAAAACAGATCCTTGCGGAACACCGCTAGTGACGGCACTCCATGAAGAAACTTTGCCATCAACTACTACCCTCTGTCTTCTTCCATCCTACCAATTCCTAATCCAAACCTCCAACTCACCCTCAATGCCATATCTCCGTATTTTCTGCAGTAGCCGACCATGGGGAACCTTATCAAACGCCTTACTAAAATCCATATATACCACATCTACCGCTTTCCCCTCATCAACCTCCTTCGTCACCTTTTCAAAGAATTCAATAAGGTTTGTGAGGCACGACCTGCCCTTCACAAAACCATGCTGACTATCCTTGATCACATTATTCCTATCCAGATGTGCATAAATCCTATCCCTTACAATTCTCTCTAAGACTTTGCCCACAACAGAAGTGAGACTCACCGGCCTATAGTTACTCGGGTTATCCCTACTCCCCTTTTTGAACAAGGGAACCACATTTGCTATCCTCCAGTCTTCTGGCACTACTCCTGTAGACAAAGAGGACATAAAAGTCAAGGCCAATGGCTCTGCAATCTCCTCCCTTGCTTCCCAGAGAATCCCAGGATAAATGCCATCAGGCCCAGGGGACTTATCTATTTTCACCTTTTCCAGGATTTCCAACACCTCTTCCCGACATACCTCAAAGCCATCCATTCTACTTATTTGTGTCTCAGCATTCACATCGACGACAATGCCCTGTTCCTGAGTAAATACTGAAGAAAAGTATTCATTCAGTGTCTCCCCAATCTCTTCCGCCTCCACACGCAACTTCCCACTACTATCCTTGACTGGACCTATTCCTACCCTAGTCATTCTTTTATTCCTAACATACCTATAGAAAGCCTTAGGGTTTTCCCTAATCCTACCGACTAAGGACCTTTCATGTCCCCTCCTTGCTGCTCTTAGCTCTCTCTTCAGGTCCTTCCTGGCTACCCTATAACTCTCAATCGCCCCAATTGAACCTTCACGTCTCATCTTGAGATAGGCCGCCCTCTTCCATTTAACAAGGGATTCCAATTCCTTGTTATACCACGGCTCCCTCGCACGACCCTTTCCTCCCTGCCTAACAGGTACATAATTATCAAGGACACTCAATAGTTGCTCCTTGAACAAGCTCCACATATCATTTACACTCTTGCCTTGGAGTCTACTTTTCCAAGCCACACATCCTAAGTAATGCCTCACCGCATCATATTTTCCCTGACCCCAGCTATAACTCTTGCCCTGTAGTACACACTTATCCCTCTCCATCACGAGAGTAAAAATCACCGAATTATGGTCACTATCCCCAAAGTGCTCACCTACCTCTAATTCTAACACCTGGCCTGGTTCGTTACCCAGAACCAAATCCAGTATGGCCTCACCTCTTGTTGGCCTGTCTACATATTGTGTCAGGAAACTCTCCTGCACACATTGAACAAACACTGACCCATCTAACGAACTTGAGCTATAGCTTTCCCAATCAATATCAGGAAAGTTAAAGTCCCCCATAACAACCACCCTATTACTGTCACTCATCTCCTGAATCACTTTCCCTATCCTTTCTTCAATGATTCTAGGACTATTAGGAGGCCTGTAAAAGACTCCTAACAGGGTGACCTCACCTTTCCTATTCCTAACCTCAGCCCAAACTACCTCAGATGGCAAGTCCTCATCCATCGTCCTTTCCACCACTGTAATACTATCTTTGACAAGCAATGCCACACCTCCCCCTCTTTTACCCCCACCTCTGACCCTACTAAAACATTTAAATCCAGGAACCTGCAACAGCCAATCCTGTCCCTGTTCTAGCCATGTCTCCGTAATAGCCACAACATCGAAGTCCCAGGTACCAACCCACGCTGCAAGTTCACCTACCTTATTTCGTATACTTCTTGCATTGAAGTATACACACTTCAAGCCACTTTCCTGTTTACAGACACCCTCCTTGGAAATTGATGCCATGTTCCTAACCTCCCTACACTCCAGGCCCTGCAACCTGAAGCTACAATCTGGGTTCCCATGCCCCCGCAGAGTTAGTTTAAACCCCCCCCCCCAAGAGCACTAGCAAACCTCCCCCCAAGGATACTGGTGCCCCTCAGGTTCAGGTGTAGACCATCCTGTTTTTAGAGGTCCCATCGTCCCCAGAAAGAACCCCAGTTATCCAAAAACCGGAATCCCTCCCTCCTGCACCATCCCTGTAGCCACGCATTTAAGTGTTCTCTTTCCCTATTCCTCGACTCTCGATCACGTGGCACGGGTAACAAACCAGAGACAACAACTCTGTTCGTTCTAACTATGAGCTTCCAACCTAGCTCCCTGAAAGCCTGTCTAACATCCTCGGCACTCCTCCTACCTATGTCGTTGGTGCCAATATGGACCACGACTTCGGGCTGCTCCCCCTCCCCCTCCAGGACCCGGAAAACACGATCAGAGACATCACGTACCCTTGCACCTGGGAGGCAACATACCAAACGTGAGTCTCTCTCGTTCCCACAAAACCGCCTATCTGTGCCCCTAACTATCGAGTCCCCAATTACTACTGCTCTGCTCTTCTTCACCCTTCCCTTCTGAGTAACGGGGACAGGTTCCGTGCCAGAGACCTGAGCCCCGTTACTTACCCCTGGTAAGTCATCCCCCCCACAAGTATCCAAAACGGTATACTTGTTCTTGAGGGGAACGGCCGCAGGGGGTCCCTGCACTGGCTGCCTCCTCCCAGTCCCCCTCACTGTCACCCATCTATCTGCCATCTTTGGAGTTACTACTTCCCTATAACTCTGATCTATGACCCCCTCTGCCTCCCGAATGATCCGAAGTTCATCCACCTCCAGCTCCAGTTCCCTAACACGGTCTTGGAGGAGCTGGAGATGGGTGCACTTCCTGCAAGTGTAATCGGCAGGGACGTCGATGGCATCCCTCACCTCATACATGTTGCAGGAGGAACATTGCACTGCCTTCACTGCCATCCCTCTAAAGCTAACTTTTATTTAAAAAAAAACTGGGTCTAAAGAATACAACAAGCAAAATTCAGCACTTACCTACTTACCACAACAGATGTTATTATTAGGTTAGAGGAGGAGGGCGGGTGGGAGGCACTACCCGTGTAGTGCCTCGGATTCCTCTCCTTCGCGCTTTTAAAGGGGAAAAAAACCTACCCAGGTAAGCTTACACTACTGCTTCCGGGTCTCGGCTGCCCCTCTGGTCGTCGTCACTTCCCCCTGGTGCTCCCGCTCTTTCTGTGAAGAGAGAGTGAAAGAAAAAAAAAACACCGCTGCCCGCTACTGGTAAGCACTTTTAAAACCAAACGGTCTTACCTTCGCTGCTGCTCGCACTGGAAATGACCGACGGCTTCGAAGGGTGAGTCTAAATACTCACCGCTTTCCTTCCCGGCTGCCCCTCTGGTCGTCGTCACTTCCCCCTGGTGCTCCCGCTCTTTCTGTGAAGAGAGAGTGAAAGAAGAAAAAACACCGCTGCACCACGTAGTGTTAGGTGCATTAGTCAGTGATGAACGTAGGGGAATGGGCCTGAATGGGTTGCTCTTTGGAGGGTCAGTGTGGACTTGTTGGGCCGAAGGGCCTGTTTCCACACTGCAGGGAATCTAATCTAATCTTGATTCGGGAGCCCAAGAAATTTCATCATTAAAGACCAACATTAGTCAAATAAATCACCTGATGATGGACATCTGCCGCCCTCCGCACAACGCCTCGGTGATAATTTGGTTCTCCTTCATGTTGGAAACAGATAGAATGAAGTACTGATGGTGGCAAGGATACAGAATGTATTCTGGTTTTGATATTTCAATGTCTATCACCAAAGGTTTCTCCAAAGGCCCACCTTTGAGCAGGGCGAAGCCTCAAACACATACCAGCCAGTCAAATGGGAACTGATGAGTGAAATAACATTCTCAATAAACTACTTGTCATAGATGTATTTGTCCCTAAACGTGTCTGTAGGAACACTCAGGAAACAATCCCGATGCAAATAAAGTCTCAAGCCTCATATCGAACAAACTTCACACTGTATTATGTGGTATAACCTCCTGTGAAGTAGATTATTCTTCTAAAGGACAAAGAATCGAAACTGGGCATCTATGAGACACTGTCGGCCACCAGCAGCTGCATAATCAATTCCCTTCCCTCCATCAGAAAGCCAGAAGTGGGCTGTTCACTGACTACGACAACTCTGTTGAACCAGTCTATTTAACCTATCACGAGTTTTAGTACAGAGACAGAATGAGGCCAGTCAGTCATTCGAGCCTGCTACTCAGAAATTGGAGCAGATCTTTGAAACTCTCATGTCTTTCAGACACGAAATGGAAGGAAATTTTCAGCCTTTCAAAACTGCTAGACAGTAATACGGGGAGCATTGGATAATGAGCTGGACACAGGGTAAAGTATCCAGAAATTAGTTTTTTTTTTCATTTAAACAGAAAATAACACTGAAGTGACAAATGCCATGTCCTCACTATTTGCAAAATAGATGATGTATTTGAATGGAACAAATGGGTTCTAACGAAATATGTCAATTATGTTCAAATAGACAGAAGGCGAAGCTATCAAGAAGAAGAAGAGAACCTGCAAATTGACATGCAATGGATAACAATTTTACATGAAGAGTAAAATGCTGTGAATACGATAAATGGAGAGAGATTCCAGGAATTAGTGTTACAGTGCATACAGGAGGGTTCACTCTGACCCGTTCAGACACTGAAAGTGTTGCTTCATCTTACTAATGTTCCCACTGTCCCCATCGATCACAGTACACACCTTTATCAGTACATTTTTTCTACGTGGAAACATGAAGTCAATGGGCATGGCTGACTACTTCTCAATGAAGAGGCTGTGGTTGCTGCCAGGACAATGGCATTCACCAAATAATATACTGTGCACGGTCTCACTGCAACATTAATGGAGTGAGCGACAGAGGGTCAAGTCCAGTCATAAGAATGAGAACATAAAATAAAGCTTTGTCAGATCAGTGAAAATTGTTAGTTATTTAATATTTTCCATCCACCTCTCAGAATCAACTAAGATACCATAAATCTGGAGTAGATAGCTATTCAGCACACAGTATAGCACGGACCAAGTTCTGCTCGCTCCAACAGGGCAATCTGCTCAGAGTGAAAAACCATACAGATGACACAAAGCACTGCTGTATAAACCTATAAACCCCAAAAAACCTGTCCAGCGCCAGGAGCAATGCAACGCACAGACCATTAGATCTGGACAAGGTAAATATCCAGTCTGGGGTAGCAGGGCAGGTGACCCAACTGCGTTGAGCTATAAACCCGAATTAGATATCTTTTCAACATGGGCAGCTGTGAAAACCACACTAGTGCATTCATCTATAAATACAATGCCTCTTGTTCTGTATCTCTTTCGAGAAAAAAAAGATCGCCCAGGAGGAGAAACACCTTCTCAACAGTTATATTTACAAGCTCCTCTGCGTCTTATACGTTTCAGTAACATCACCTCTCATTCATTTCAAATACAATGGGCAGTTACCTCGCCATTTTACACATTCTTGAAATGTCAACACTTTCATTTTTTGCAGCATCAGTGGGAGAGCTGAGAGCACTGCTGGGTCGGTAAATTAATCCTTGAAACGTTACCTTGGGGGATCAGCAGCTTCCATTTTTGCATCAGCAGCGCGAGTGGTGGAAGCAAGGACCGGGGTGGGGGGTGAGGGGTGGGAGAGCTGCCAGGAATGTACATGTAGTTCTTTAAAAATTGTCTCGTGTGATCAGTGACCTCCGTGTCTGGCTGGTCAGTGACACATCGCCTCAATAATAAGTATACAGTTTTGGATATTGCTGGGGGTATCAACTTGCCGGGGAGAACCACAGTGGCCAGGTATCTGACACTGATCCCGGCTCTGTGGCTCAGATGGGAAGGGGAAAGAGTAGAAAACCGCTCGTGGGAGGACTCTCAAGAGGAAGTGGAATGGACAGGGCATTCTGTGGTTTCAAACGGGATTCCCAGAATGTGTGTTGCCTACCAGATGCCAGCGTATGATATGTCTCTGAATGAGTCTACAAGATTCTGAAGGAGGAGGGTGGGCAGCCAGATGTCATACACAAGAAAAGGGATGGGGATCTAATAAGTGATTTCAGGGAGTTAGTTTGGAAGTGAAAAAGTAGGAAGACGAGATTCGTAACCGCTGGATGACTACCAGTGCCGCGTGCTACTGAAGCGAAGAACAGAGAGCAAGTGCAACTAAACAGGTAGCAACAGTGCTGGTGTCTGAGGGAAGGCTTCAGATATGTAGCTCATTGGGTAATTTCTGGCGAAGGAGAAACCTGTACATGACGGAAAGTTGGCACTTAAACTGGAGAGGCACCAATGTCCTGGGCGATAGATTTGACAAACGACTTCATGAGGATTTAAACTAGATTGCCAGATGGATGGAACCAATGGTACAGAACAGAGGAGAAGGTAATTGATCAACAGGCAGAAACACGATTCAGAATCTGTTCGTAAGAAATACATTTGACTCGGCAAAAGGATGGGTTAAAGTGTGTCTTAAATAATGCAAGAACTTTCAGGACTAAGAGTGATGAACTCAGAGCCATGGATCGGTACTTGGAATGGCGAAGTTCTGAACATAATGGAGACATGGATTTCACAGGGGAAGGGATGGTTGCTGGATGTTCCAGCGTTGATATCTCTTAAAACGATCAGAGATGGTGATAAAAAAAGGAGGGAGTGTAGCGTCGGGAATTAGAGCGTGCAACACAGCTGCACAAAAGAAGGTTGTTGAGGAGCGGTTGTCTACTAAGTCAGTATGGGTGAAAATCAGTAACAGGAAAGGAGCAGTCCCTTTATTGGCTGTCTTGCATAGGCCCTGTAATAGCAGCAGAGAGATTGAAGAACAGATTCCACAACAGATCTTGGAAAGGCGCAGATGTAACTGATTTTATGGGTGACTTCAACCTTCACAGAATTGATTGGAACCTTCTTCGTGCAGATGGTCTGCATGGAGCTGATGTTGTCAGGTGTGTCCATGTGGGTTTGCTGACTCAATAGGTAGATAGGCCGACCAGGGGAAGGCCATTTTGTATTTGGTGCATAGCAACGAGCCACGCCATGTGTCAGATCCGTCAATGGGAGAGAGCTTCAGCGATAATAACTATGACCCCCTTATGTTTGCCATTACCATGGAGAGGGAGAGGAACAGACAGCATGGGAAAGTGTTTATTTGGGAGAGGGGGAATTATATTTCTATTTGAATGGAACAGTGGAGTAGAAATTGGGAACAATTGTTCTAAGACAAATTCTCATCAGAAAAATAGAGGATGTTGAAGGAGCATGTGTTGTGAGTGATGGATATCTTTGTGCCACTGAGACAGGCAAGGATAGTGAGGCGAAGGTGCATTGGATGACGAGAAAAGAAAATCTTCTCGTCAAAATGAAGAAGGAAGCTGACTTAAGTTGAAAGAAGCAAGCATTAGGTACAGCGTTAGAGGATTTCAGGGTATCTCATAAGGAACTCAAATATGAACGATGGAGAGCTAAGTAGAGCATGGAAAAGCATTGATGGGAAGGATAAGGGAAAACCTTAAAAACATTCTATACATACGTGAGGAATAAGAGAATAATCAGAGAAAGAGTGGTTTCTGGCAATTGTACCTGGAATCTGAGGAGGTAAGGGTGGCCCTAAATGAGTTTTTTTTTTCTGTGTTCATTGGAGAGAGGGACTTTGTTGTTAGTGACCATGTCGTGGACCAACTAAATAGGATTGAACAGATTGATATGGAGGAATTGCATGTGCATTAAATTCTGGGAATTACCAAAATAGATACGTCCCCAAAGCAGAAGCAGATATATCCAAGTTTATTCCTGGAAGGGAGGAATGTGATTGCTGCGCCAGTGGCAATGATCTTTGCATCCACACTCTCTGCAGGAGTACTATCAGCTGCTTGGGGGGAGACAAATAGTGTTCTCATGGTCTAGAAAGGAAATACAGAAATCCCAGGGAATTACAAAGCAGTCATTCTTACGTCTGAGGTAAACCACATACAGGAAAGGATTCTGAGAGTTAGGATTTATGACTATTTGGAAAATAAAACATAATTTGATTAAAGATAGTCAACATGGCTTTCTTAGGCACAAGTCATGCCTCACAAGTCTTATTGACTTATTTGAAGATGTGCCGATACAAGTTGACGAAGGTCGAGCAGTGAATGTGGTGCATACGTATTTCAGTAGGTAATTGATAAGATTAGTCGCGGTAGGTTTATTCAGAAAGTTAGGAGGTGTGGAATAAATGAAATTTTGGCTATCTGGATGAAGAAATGGCAGGCTGAAACAAGACAGGGAGTGGTACTGAATGGGAAGTATTCCGCCTGCAGCTCACTGACCAGTGGTGTCCCACAGACATCTGTTCTTCGGCCTCTGATATTTGTAGTTTCTACAATCGACTTGGATGAAGAAGCGGAAGGATGGGTTGGTAAGCTTGCTGATGGTAAAAGGTAAGTGATGTTGTAGATAATGTCGAGGGTTGTTGGACGCTACTACAAGACTTTAACAGGATGCAGAACTCGGCTGAGAAAAGGCAAATGGAGTTCAACAGGGATAAATGAGAAGTAATTGTTTTTGGAAGATCGAATTTGAATGCTGAATACAACATGAAAGACAGGATTCCTGGCAGTGTGAGGGAACAGCAGGAGTTTGCGGTCCACACACATAAATCCCTCAAAGTTGCCACCAAAGTTGATCGGCTTGGTAAGAAGGCGTTTGGCGTTTTGGAGTTCCTTAAGAGGGTGATTGAGTTTATGAGTCGCGATATTTTGCTGCTGTTCTACAAAACCCTGGTTAGAACACATTTGGAATATTGCACCCAATTCTGGTGGTCTTATTATAGGAAGGATGCAAATGCTTTTGGGAGGTGCAGAGGAGATTTACCAGGATGCTGCCTCTATTGGAAGGCTTCTTTTACGAAGAAAGGTCGAGTGAGATAATGCTTTTCACACTGGAGACAAGAAGGAAGAGAGATGACTTGATCGAGATGCACAAGGTAATGAGAGATAAAGATAGAGTAGATAGCCAGAAATGTTTGCCCAGGGCAGAAATGGCTGTCACGACCGCTCATAGTTTTAAGATGATGGGAGAATGGCGTAGGTAGATGTCAGAGGTAGGTTCTTTATGCAGAAAATGGTGGGTGCGAGGAATGCTCTGTCAGTGGCGATATCAGAGTCAGACAAGTTAGAGACATTTAAGCGACTGATGGAAAAGCACATAGACGGCAGTAAATTGAGGGCTGTATAGATTAGGTTGATCTTAAATTAAAATAAATGCTCGGCACAACAGCGTGGGCCAAAGGGCTTATACTGTGCTGTACTGTTATAAGTTCTATCCCAGGAATCATCCCAATGAATTCAAAGAGTTACTTGCTGCACCAGCATATTGACTTTATATTTTAGAAGCAGGAACACCCCAATATTTAGGACTGCACGTTTTTACGACGTGCTTTTGTTTCTCAGTGCCAATGCGCATGAACTCACACTTCATTAGAAGGAGCTCACCTCCCAATTATTCACACACTCGGTGACGTTAATATTTCCCTTTCATATTCCTTATTCCCTTATTGCGGCGTGCTCCTAAACCTATCTTTGTGTCAACCCATTAACTCAGATATGCACTGCACATAGCCTCCGACTTCAAGCCATCAGTATAGATTTGAAGTAACTGAAGACATGGGACTAATATTCCTGATATTCCAGGAGTTACAAATTGATAAAGTGCCATCCATCCCTATTCTCAATTTTCTGCATTTTCATCAAAACTCATTTCATACTAATATATTTTTTGTCATCCTCTGAGCTCCTAGTCTTGTGTAAGACCCTTTATTTCGTGGTATATTCTATGAAAAATCTTGGAAAAGCGAAATGCACGTGTTATGAATTTTCCTTTATCACTCCTGCTTGTCCCGTACTCAGGGAACTCCAGTAAAAGTTTGCTTGAGTTTACATGGCAGAACATATCTTCTGTTTCACAAAACCAGTTTGATTCTGATTCAATGATGCTTTTAGAAATGTCCTGCACTCCTTTCCACAATAATGTTGTCCAACAGATTCCCAAAAGTAAATATTAGGCTAACTGTTGTTTGCTTTGTTGAAGACAGGTGCTATCGAGTCCGAGAGCCATACAGCATGAAAACAGACTATTCGGTCCAACTGACTCTCAAAGGAAAGTAAAATGCAGCCTATTCCGCTTGTCCTGAGCTAATATTCAAATTTAACTTTATCCTCCCAATAGCAGCGAGACGAAAAGTATATGCAGTATTCCAAAAGTGGCCTGACTAATGTCCTGTACAGCTGTAACATTTAGTACCAACTCCTGAACTCATTACACTGACCAATGTCACAAAAGAGGTTTTTCAGTTTCGTGGACCATTCCTGGGATCCAGAAAGTTGAGGAATATTGCAAACAAAATCATTAATCATTAACTCTGTAACCTCTTATTTTAAAACTGTGTATCGGTTGCTGCTGGTGTATCAACTTATCGACTTATTTGCTGGTCAGAAGCATTGTTCCTTGAGTTCGAGGCAGTTCGAAAACTTACCTTTCATTACAATCTTTCCATTATCTTTTTTTTACTTGTCGTGACATCCTTTATGAGGATCAATGCAAAACACTGAATTAAATTACCTGCTGTTTTCTCTAACCAACTCACAAGTCATATCCTCCAAGTGTCCCATACATATTCTTATGAATTGCTTTCTTCGAAGTGCCAAGTATTCCTCTTGAAAGATTTTTAATATACACGAAAAGTTGTTTCTGCTTGATCCTACGTTTCTTGGCAGTTTTCCTTCATAATATGTTTTCACTTAAAACCATCTACCTCTAATTCCAAAAAAAGCAGCCTAAATCTGCCCTGATGTAATTCTCGCCACTTTGAATTCTTTAGTTACGTTTGGATACTTTTCTTGATCGCCTGTGGGAATGATATGCAGTTCGTCTTCCAATCAAGTTCTTCCATTTTGACGAGTGAACCATTACTCAGCATTATGGAATGTTTGCTTAAATGTCTGTCGCTGAACTGCCACTAACCTTTACCCGAATCTATTATCACATTTTGATTTCAAAAACATGTAATACAAAAAGTTGCAATTGAGCTGCCTGCTGCTTTACAATTATTCAGAAGAACTTCTGCGTGTAGATTAGATTAGATTACATTACAGTGTGGAAACAGGTCCTTTGGCCCAGCATGTCCACACCGACCCGCCAAAGCGCAACCCACCCATACCCCTCCATTTACCCCTTACCTAACACTACGGGCAATTTAGCATGGCCAATTCACCTGACCTGCACATTTTTGGACTGTGGGAGGAAACCGGAGCACCCGGAGGAAACCCACGCAGACACGGGGAGAATGTGCAAACTCCACACAGTCAGTCGCCTGAGGCGGGAATTGAACCCGGGTCTCTGGCGCTGTGAGGCAGCAGTGCTAAGCACTGTGCCACCGTGCCGCCCACAAATGTACTGAACACATTATCATTGGGGTGTGATTGCATTTTCCCATTTTCTGCATCTCCATCACAAATGCAACAATGTGTTCCAAATTCCAAAGTGAAGCCACCGAAATAGCCTCATTTTCCTGCAAACGAGTAATTCTCACAACTTTAATAGGCAGGACCCTCAGCTATCAGTGACCCATCATCAGCGCTTCCGTCTTAACTGTTCCCCTTCCTTTCCAGAAAAAAATGATACAGACCCCTTGTTTTCAGTTTTCAATGCACGGGAATCACATTCACAGACTCATTCTCCCCCACTTCCAGCAGTTCCAGCAAGACAGCACGGACAAACGTTTATTTTTTCCCTCCAGTCCACTGTCATAATTTCACAGGGACCTCTCCTTCTTTGACGCTTCTATCATCTCAAACACTTACCCACTTCCCACTGCAGCTTCGCATGCATTTACATAAGGTGCAACGTTAGCTTATTCAACTCTTCCTTTCTTTCTTGCTAACATTTCGGTCATGCACCGCTGATATGTTCCAATTGTGCACAACTCAAACTAGAGTTAATTTCACTTTATTAATTGGTACTTTACAGCCTGTAAGACTTAATGTTAACTACCACAACTTGACATCCAGACCTTACTTTCTCCGTTTTGGCAATTTTTCATGTGATCTCCACCCTAATCTCCATATGACCTTGTCTTGTTTGACTCTTATTTATCTTGCGCTCAATAGTTAAAATTTAATTCCCTCATTCACACCTTCATTAACACGCATTTTACATGTGTTTCTCTTTCACAACAAGCATGTCTTTTGTACTGCCCTTCCACACCCTCTGTATCCTATCACCATCTCCTCCACCGATGTAAAAGGATTAAAAACGAATTTTCCAACTCTTCTCAGTTCTGAACAAGTGTCACGCTGAACTTGAAACATTAACTGTGTTTCTTTGTCTCCACAAGTGCTACCAGACCTACGGATTTTTTTTTCAGAACTGAAGAGGCATAGAAGAAATTTTCAATTAAACAAAGAACTGGCGATGATGGAAGTCAGAAGCAAGAACAAAAAATTCTGCAGAAACAGGAAGCTTTGAAGAAGAGTCGCTAGACCCGAAGTATTAGCTGCTTTCACTCGACAGATGCTGCCACAGCTTCTGAGTTTCTCCAGCAATTTTTATTATCTACAAAGTATCAAAGAGATGTGTTAAAATCATTCAAACAGAATGTCCAATATGGAGCAACATAGACAAGTTATTGAACGATAGTGCATAAATTCATTGGTCGAAAACTATTTAGGTGGGCGTCACTGAAACCAGTGACTGTTCATCCAGATCAGGGAGAAATACAGAGGGGAGCGCTCTGACGATGGCACAGACGTTGGCACGACTGGAAGAGAAAAAAAACACATGACTATGTTAAAGGGTTTTGAGGAATGTGACAACTGGGAGGCATAACATCAAAGAGAGATCCTCACAGGAACGAAAGCATTAAAATGGAAGTGGATATACATCAGAAAACAAAGTAGATAACTGTGTACAGGGGTGAAGGGTAAATGGATCTCGGTGTGAATTGGGAGACCAGTAGCATTGGAGATATTGCAGCTCCAAAATGGGAATACAATTGATGCGGTGGACCAGATCAGCAACAGAATTGCATTCATCAACAATATGTTTTCTCTGCCCAGGATAATCCGTCGATTTCCCTTTACTATCAAGTCGCTTTCTAGTTTTGTGACAAGCATGGATCAAACATTCAGTGTCAGAAACATGTGTACCTAAAGCTGAGTAAAACCTGTTAAATGAAGCACATTGCTTGCATTCGAAACAGTAGATCTAACATCATGTAGAAAACGAAATGAACCCAAACCCATCACAAAACCAAACCAATCACAAACCTCTGGTTAAAAAAGACTTAGTAGCAGAGAGACCTTCACAAATAACCCCATCCTAAATAATGGGAAAGCTCTGTGCATCATTTTGTAGCTGAGGAGTATGGTGCTGAAAAAAGCACAGCCTGTCAGGCAGCATCCGACGAGCAGGAGAAACAAGGTTTCAAGCATAAGCCCTTCCTGAGGATATGCTTTTCCAGTAGCAAACTCTTCAGCTCTGATCTGGAGCATCTGCAGTCGTTACGTTCTCCTACAATATTTTAAAACAAGGATGGTGTATCTGCACCATCCTCAGCCCGGTTTTTTAAGTGGATGATCCCTATCTGGATGGCCACAGTATCAGATGCCTGTTTTCAATGAAATCGATTCACGACACGTGATATCGAGAAACACTTGAGCGTAGTACGTATAATAAATGCATTAGGCCCTGACACCAATTCTTGCAACCGGACTGAAGTATTGTGCTGCACAACAAGCCGTGCCCTTGTGGAAGTTGTTTCATTCCAGGTCTCACATTGACATCTAACTGGCAATGTGAAAAAATGCTTAAATATTTCCCGTGCCCCAAGGGGAGAATAACAAAAATCTGAACAAATGCCACCCCCTCAGTCTCGTCACGATAGTCAAATGGTGGAGAATCTTTTTGGAAGAGATATCAAGCAGCACAGAAATAACCTGTTCAGTGTAGATTCCAACAGGTCTCCATTCGGAAACGGTGCTGTCTTGGAGATATCACTGGATTGCTAATCCTGACCAAGCTAATTCTCTGGCAGATGGTGGAAGTTAAAAAGCAAATAATAAACTATCGAAATCTAAATTCTGGTATCAGCAATAGTGATGTTGGAGCTAATGTCAATTGCAAACAACGATTCCCTTCATTAATATACTTTTCGGAAGCAAATCGACTGTGCTATTTTGGTCTGGTCTAAAAGTGACTCCAGACACACAAACATGTTACAATATCTTCAATGGTCTTTCAAACGGTCAAGCAAGACTCTCAATTGTATCAAACTGGTTCAAGCTCTTGAAGGATAAAACCCGACAGAACACCCGGCACCAGACTCGTTACCGGAAAGGGGAACAGTAAACACAGAGCTGTCGACCCTTCAGAGACCTCCTTCCTGACAACTGAGAGACTGCGACGTTTACATTTTTCTTCCCACAGACTGTACTGTAACATCAAGATAATAGTAGGTCATTCAACACAATGAGCCTTCGCCCGTTCTCCTTCATGACCAAACATTTCCTCATTTGGCTTTGCCCACACAATGTGCATATTCCTTAATGAGATGTACCACCGAAAAAATAAAAAAAACACTACTGATTGCAGTCGTCTTTTCAGGCCACTGATGTGGATCTGCCATTCACTAAAATGATAGTTGATCTTCTATCTCCACACAATACTCATATTCTTTCCCATGCCTTTATCATCAAATAATCAGTATTTATATCCAGTGCTTTGTCTTCCACAGCCTAATGTGGGAGACTAATTCCACAGGTTCACCAGTCTCTGAGTGCATACATTCATTTTCATCTTCATGCAAATTGACCTACCTGTTTCACAGACTCTGACCCCTTATTTTAGCGGCCCCAGCCAGGGAAAGTATCACCCCTGCTTCCAATCTGTTTCGCTCCATCAGATCTTTATATATTTCACTACTTTTCGCTGATTTTACTAAACCTCATGGAACACAGACGCTGTCGAATCAAGCTCTGCTCACACAATAAGCCTGTCAGCTCAGAAATCAGTCTGGTCATCCTTCGCTGCACTCCCTCAGTGTCAGGTTTGTCTGTTATGAGGTAAGGAAACCATAAATGCACACCGTTCTGCACAATGATCGAGATATTGGCATCGGAAGTTCAGCTGCAGTAAGGAAACCTCACTCCTGTTCCCAAACCCACTTGAAATATTGATCAAGACAATGTATATTCTCCTATCCAACTACCTGCTGCTGCAATACTACTTTCAGTGATTGGTGCACAAGCAGATCTCGGTCCTGTTCAATGTTGCAGCTAGCCATTTCGCGGGGTCTCTGTACTCTGATCGGCGTGTCAATGCCATGCCCAGTACTGGCGTTTTGTTTACAATTCTCTGCCCTGCATGGAGCTCGGAGGTGTGCACCGAAGGAAAAAAAAGGAGTGCAAGTTCCTTTAAATACCAAAAATTTTCAACCAATTTCTTTTCATTTTGTAGGCTGCCTTTCCATTTTTCCCACGAAAGTGCACAACGTCACATCTATTGACATTGTGCTTTGTGTTCTTGTACATCAGTCAATGAAAGCAAGCATGCAGGTACAGCAGGTAATGAAGAAGGCTAATAGCACGCTGGCCTTCATAACAAGAGGAATTGAGTATAGAAGCAAAGAGGTCCTTCTGCAGCTGTACAGGGCCCTGGTGAGACCGTACCTGGAATATTGTGCGCAGTTTTGTCGTCTCCAAATTTGAGGAAAGACTTTCTGGCTATTGAGGAAGTGCAGCGTAGGTTCACGAGGTCAGTTCCCGGAATGGCGGCCTATCTTACGTTGAAGGATTGGAGCGACTGGGCTTGTATACGCTTGAGTTTAGAAGGCTGAGAGAGGATCTGTTTAAGACATATAAGATTATTAAAGGATTGGACACTCTGGAGGCAGGAAGCATGTTTCCGCTGATGGGTGACTCCCGAACCAGAGGGCACATTTAAAAATAAGGGGTAGGCCACTTAGAACATAATTGAGGAGAATCTTCTTCACCCAAAGAGTGGTGGGTATATTGAATGCTCTGCCCAAGAAAGCAGTAGAAGCCAAGTCTCTGGATACTTTCAAGAAAGAGTTAGATAGAGCTCTTATGGATAGTGGA
The DNA here is from genome assembly GCF_037043375.1 of Chiloscyllium plagiosum. Classification (NCBI taxonomy): domain Eukaryota; kingdom Metazoa; phylum Chordata; class Chondrichthyes; order Orectolobiformes; family Hemiscylliidae; genus Chiloscyllium; species Chiloscyllium plagiosum. Next base: position 94,516,996 of record NW_028270167.1, read on the forward strand.
ATCAAGGGTAATGGGGATAAGGCAGGAACAGGATACTGATTGAGGATGATCATCTATGATCATAATGAATGGTGGTGCTGGCTTGAAGGGCAGAATGGCCTACTCCTGTACCTATTGTCTGTTGTCTATTTTCTGCTCTGGATTTGCACATTCACTCCACTTGTCTCAATCATTTTACATCCTAATTGACACTCACAATCTAACATCGCTCCATGCTGTCAGCAGACTTGTAAATATTGCAGTGGATTTCCTTAACCAAATGTTTGTTGTGTGTTGTGCTTAGTTAGGTCCAAGCACCCATCCCTGAGAGATACCATGAGCCTTCCACTTCAAAAACAATTGTTTTTCAAATGCTCCCAGCCCAAGATGTTGGCGGACTAGTGCTCCAGTGCTGGAGCTTATCCACTCTGTTTGCTTTCCTTTATCACCAATGTCTTTAATTTTATTCAAGTACTTAGCTGCCCTCAGCTTTCTCAGTACTTTGACGATAGCGGGTGCCTAACAACCGAACCTAAAGTGGTTTTGAACTGAATGCTGAGAAGTGGACCATGAGCCAGGTACAGGGAATTGACTCAAGCTGGGCTTTGAGCTGGGCCCAACTAACCAACCCCAAGCTGGCCTTGTTTGTTGAAACCAAGCAGGACCAATGTGGACCTCAGATGGACCAGCCAACAGCCTCGAGCCAGGCTCAGGGTGCGGACCTCACGAGGCACGAGACATAGACCTCGATCAGGCCCAGCAGAGAGGAGAGAATGTCTTTACATACTTTTCAGGAGCAAAGGCACAACCTGTGGCCACAAACTTCCTGAAATAGTTATTTTTTTATTGTCGCTTGTACTGCAGAACACAAGTACAGTATTATGGTGATTTTTTTCCTTTATATTATCGCTTCCTTTTAATGGCGTTATTTTAGGTAAAAAAATACTCGAGAACAGATCTTACTAATTAAAAAAAAGGAATCCTGTTGTTATATAAAACCGGATCAGAGGAAAATGGCAGAATTTCTTACCGTATCTGCGAAAGAGTCAAAAATGAGGTGTTTAGGTGAAAAAGATTTTTATTACAGTGCAGGAACAAAATTGCAAACAGTAGCAGCTCAGCACATGGCGCCAGGCCCAAGTCCAACAACTGGGATGCATTGCGCCAGACTCCTGTCTGCTATGCCGGTACAAATTTAAGTCAGAGCCTTTCCTCTCTTGTCTTCCATATCATTCTGTGATATAACCCGTTGGATCGTGAGGATTTGACCGATTTTAGACCATCCAAAGCCATCAGTCCCCGTTCACAGCTTGTATCAATCTGCTTAAGAACTTCGCAGTTCACCTTCTCAAAATCAGTACTTTCTTCTGCCTTATTCCAAGTACAACAAATGCAAGGCACTCATGTCGCAATCTACTAATGATGCCCTGCTTCACACACAGATTGCACTCTTTAGTTTCTAATTGGCCCTCAGCGTTCTCTGGTAATTTTGTATGTCTGACATACATGTAGACTGCCGTGGAATTCTTCCGAATATTGCCTGACAGCAAAGTCCCATGCCGTTGCGGTAGTCAACACTCTGTCTCTGAAATTTCCAAGTGTCGTTGTGATCCTGTCATTCTTTGAAACTCAGGAGAACAGATACATTTTTCGTCACCACACGATCTTGCCATTTATACTTCTGCTGCTGTCAGTATATTCTTTCTAAGGTTGGGGCACCATAACTGTACACGATACTCGAGGGAAAGTCTCAAAAACTTTCTCTGCAACTGCAGCAATACGTCTTGACCTCTATATTGTGATGCCCTTTAAAATAACGCAAAACTATTTTTTTCAGTCTATTTGCCTATGTTCATCTCAATAATCTTTGTTTTAATTTCATTTACTAACTCACCCTATGAGTTCATTTAAAAAATCCCCCTGAATATCCAAATATCTCACATCCACTGGTTCTCAGTTCTCTGTGTTTAGAAGAACCATCTTCAAACAATATCATAAAACAGTTTGCCAATTACAATTTTCCTTTCATAAGTGCATTAGCTTTCTGCCACATTTTGCTGTTACTTTCTAAATATTTAATATCACATCCTTTATAACAGGTTCCAACAAATTTCCTCCTATGGATGACAAGTTCCGTAATTTATCACTCTTCGTCCCTTCCTCGTCCAATGAATTTCATTTCAAAGCTTTTAGGTAGCCAGAATATCTTCCTGACTTTGCAGAATGTATAGGAAAATAGCACAGGAATATTGAATACAATGAATATCTCTGCTGTTGTTTTCTCCGAAATTCTGTTTTAAAATACATCTGGTTCGTCAACCTTATGCATTTGATGAAAGGAAGCAGCTTAGAAAAATTCCAGATACTGTGGTAGATCATGGACTCAGTTAAATTTAGAATTCTGCAAGGACAAAAAAACTAAGAAGAAAATCGAAAGGACAATATGAATGCAAACCACCAAGAAATATAAAAAAACTATTGAAAAGCTTCTCTAGATACTTGTAAGGAAAAGTGAAAGCAAGGTCAAACGGAGATCAGTGACTATGTAGGCAGGATAATTTATTGTACAGAATTGAGAGATTACAGGGAAACTAAACAGTTTCCTTGTGTCTATCTTTATGGGGTAAGAGCCAGAAAATTTCCCAAAAATACCAAGCGACTATGGGCTTGTGTAAGGAAAGACTAATATCATTCATATCAGGAACGAGCTTGTATTAGACCTGCACCAGGTCCTGGACATCCTCTCTGAGGAATAAGGCATGAAATTGCTCAGAAAAATTTAAATGTGTTCTGAACAGGTCTGCAGAAATCCCCGGAAGTGCATCTCTCCTTTTATAGGCGTACGCTCTCGAAGTAAGTTCAAACATTACATTTGCCTTCCTAACTAGAGACTCAACCTGCAAGCTAACCTTAAGACAATTTTGGACTCGGACTTCCAGGTCGCTTTGCACTTCAGATTTCTGAATTTTCTCCCTATTTAACAAAATAGCCTGTCCCTTTACTTTTCCTAACATAGTGCATGACCTCCCATTTTAGCATGGTGAATTTCGTTTCAAGGGAAAGGAGAAGGTAATTCAGCCATGTGTTTATTGTGTGAGAGCAAGAGAAGACAAGTTCAAGAATGCAGGATCTCAACGTTCAGAATCTTGAGCCTATTGTGGAAGAAAAGAAGGAGACTCTTCAGCTCCTCAAACTTTTACATTGCCACAAAATGATTCCAGAAACCTTCAAGCCTTTTACACAATCAACAAGAGGAAGGTAAGCAGACAGTGAGATTCTCAATCAGAACAGAAGCAGGAATTTCAGGCCATCAAAACTATGATGTTGGAACACCAGGAGGACATTCAGTCCATCGAGTGTGTCAACCAGAAAACGAATGAGTTTATTCAGCAACTCAAACCTCTTACACGGGAATCAGAGCAGACCTTTTAAAGCCTTGTTCCCATTACAGTGTTACGTCACTGGGTAAACTCTTCTGCTTAATTTAAAACCAGCAACATCTGCAGTAATCTGTAAAAATTCAAGTAGCCAGAACTACGTAAAGTAAAACTTAACAATTTATTTCTCCAAGTATAACAGATAATAATTAACGAACCATTATTTACAATTTTTTCTCCAACCTATCTTTTGCATTTCCTTCAATAATATTAATTTAATTAAACTCCCAATAATGATTTACAAAACAAAACTTATCTCTAAATCATACAACTGAAGGCTCTTATCTTCGAATCTTCCTGTGTCTTCTTTTCTCCTTGTTGGGAAATTCTGCGTTACAGGTTACTGATCGAAAAGGTACTTGAAAGGGAGACATACTAGGACCTGGCTGTTCTCTTCTCAACTGTTCAATTTTCCCCTGCTGTCATACCCCACAGCATTTGGTTTGTGCCATTGTCTTTTAAGATTGTGAATATACATAATTCAAACTTGATTGGAAATTGATATTTTTATGGGGGTATAATTTAAACTCATTGGTCGAATTCGAATTTGTTATTGTCTCCAGACAATGAACTACTCGAGTTACTCAACTTCGTGTTATGTATATTGTTACCTTATTGAGACAAAATGGTGCGGCTGTGCCGCTTTTAACTGTCATAAAAGGTGTACCCACAACTTTATAACAGCAAGAATTGAAAGATAATCAAGCATATAGAAAGGGAAGAATTTAGAGCATTCATCAGCATTGGTGAATAAGAAGCTCTGAGCAAGCTGTTGTAATTTAAATCAAAATATTAGAATTCATTACTGAAGAGTTAAGAATAGGAGATTTGCAAAGTCAAATCACAATCTATCAGAATCAACATGAATATGTGAAGGATAAATCATGTTTGAATTATTTGCCTGATTTCTTTAAAAATGTGACAGGCAAGTTGAATAACGTGGATCTTGAAGATATAATGTTTCTGCATCTTATTGCACAGTGTGCCTCACAAAAGAATAAGTTGTATTATTAGATAACATGTGGTTCGGAGTAATTGTTATCCTTGATGGAGGATTGGCGGGAGAAAATTGGACGGAATGCATTGTTTATGTTCTGGTTTGCATAATATAGGTTGTAAGCTGGCATCATGTTAATTCCTCAGGCACCAACTATTTTCATACAGCTAATCACTTGGATAAGAGGTTAAAAAGTACTTTAGTTAAATTTTCGGATGACACTGAAATAGATGGGAAAGTAGGTTGCAATGAAGATATAAGAAATTTGCAAATGGATAAGGATGATAGAGATGAATGGGGCAAAATTTGGAAGATGAAATTTACAGTGAATAATTATGGAGTTCACCATGTCGGTCAGAGGAATAGGAAGACAACTTAATATCTGAATGTAGAGAAATTTCAGAGTACTTATCTGCAGGGATCTTGGTTTCCTTATGCATGTCACAGAAGACTTGCATGCTTTTACAGCACAAAATGAGTAGGGCAAGTGCAATTTCGGCACTTTTATTTCTATAAGATAGAGTGTAAAAGTAGGGTCGTGTTCCTGCAATTATGCAAGGCATTCGTGATCAAAGTTTTTGAGAAGATTTCTTGCTCGGGTGCTCGTTGTTGTGGTTCTGTTCGCCGACCTGGGAATTTTTGTTGCAGACGTTTCGTCCCCTGTCTAGGTGACATCCTCAGTGCTTGGGGATCCTCCTGTGAAGCGCTTCTGTGACGTTTCCTCCGGCATTTGTAGTGGTTTGTCTCTGTCGCTTCCGGTTGTCAGTTCCAGCTGTCCACTGCAGGGGCCGGTATATTGGGTCCAGGTCGATACGTTTATTGATAGAATCTGTGGATGAGTGCCATGCCTCTAGGAATTCCCTGGCCGTTCTCTGTTTGGCTTGTCCTATGATAATAGCATTATCCCAGTGGAACTCATGTTGCGTGTCATCTGAGTGTGTGGCTCCTAAGGATAGCTGGTCATGTCGTTTCGTGGCTGGATGGTGTTCATGGATGCGGATCGTTAGCTGTCTTCCTGTTTGGCCTATGTAGTGTTTTGTGCAGTCCTTGCATGGGATGTTGTACACTACATTGGTTTTGCTCATGCTGGTTATCGGGTCCTTCGTCCTGGTGAGTTGTTGTCTGAGAGTTGCTGTTGGTTTGCGTACTGTTATGAGTCCTAGTGGTCGTAGTAGTCTGGCTGTCAGCTCCGAAATTCCCTTGATGTATGGTAGTGTGGCTAGTCCTAGATCCGCATCCATGAACACCAACTAGCCACGAAACGACACGGCCATCTATCCTTCGCAGCCACACACTCAAACGACAAGCAACATGAGTTCGACTGGGACAACACTGCTATCATAGGATAAGCCAAACGGAGAACAGCTAAGGAATTCCTCGAGGCATGGCACTCATCCACAGATTCTACCAACAGACGCAGCGAACTGGATCAATATACCGGACACTGCAGCGGACAGCTGGAACTGACAACCGGAAGCGGCAGAGACAAACCACTATAAATGCCGGAGGAAACATCACAGAAGCGCTTCACAGGAGGCTCCCAAGCACTGAGAATGTCACCTAGACAGGGTGACGAAACGTCTGCAACACAAATTCCCAGCTCGGCGAACAGAACCACAACAGGCATTCGTGATATTGCGACTGACGTATTCTGTACAGGTTTGGAGCAATAAATTGCAGGATATACATTCTTCAGAGGCAGTTCAGAAGGGGTGCACGAGTTTGATTCCAGAGATGAGGAAATTCCCTTATTGCACTGATCCTCCTTGACATTATTCAGCCCTTCAGATGTGCTGCACAGGAATATGGGAGAACGGCTATGAAATGGGAAGCAGATATTTAGGATAAAACAGTCATGATGAGTTTGACAGAACTTAAGAATTGGAGTTATACAGTGAGAAATATTGGCTCCTCAATTGTTTAACATTTGTGTCATTAATTTAGAGGAGTGAAAACGATATGCTATAACAAAGTTTGCGATGACACTAAGATAAGCAGGGAATATAATTATCAAGTAAAGGTGGACGGCTTCAAAATGGTTATGGATAAATTATTCCGTGGACAACAATGTGCCAAATGGAATTTCACATATGAAATTGCAAACATGCCATTTTTCAGGAAAAATGCACTATGCCACTGAAATGGAGAAAGATTACAGGACTTAGTAATACAGTGTGTGTTGCAGGTTCATGCTGACTTTGGACGTGCTGCTGCATCATCCTAACGGTCTAATTTCTGGTATGCCCAGTGGTCCCATTGATATCAGTGCATAGGAATATTTTGCTTGAGAATATTAAAATTAAAATAAAATCATTGCCAGACACAATAACAGTACACACAGGAATGATGGATGGATTTTGATGACACTTTGGATATGAGCCATGGATTCAGATTTACTGATCCAGGTTTGAAGCTGTGAGCGTCAGCAGTGGCATCATTAAGACTGTATTTCATAGCTCACAATTTAAATAGCAGATGGGATGAGACAATGAAGTATATTCTGGTATACTGGGTAGTTAAAATTGTACATGATCAGGAATCAGGGATGGGATGGAATCAGACAAAAGAAATTAGAAAATAAACACAACTGAATACAGTACTGTCCATGTGCCCAATATGTAAGTAACGAGGACAATGATAGAATGAATCGTGGTTCACAGGTAAACTGGTATAGCTCAATAGCGAGTCACACAATTACACTGGCAGAAGCAAACCGCCAGAGAGTGAATGATAAAGTTCAAACATGCAGGGAGTCGTGGTTTGTAGAATGAATATTGATTTCAGTTTCTTAGTGGAAACAATAACCGCAGTAATGAATGTTGAGTAAATTAGAAGAGCAGTAACAGAATTAAAAATGATTTATAGAAATACAAAATGAGCAGTGAGACTTACCAGGGACACCAACAACAGCCAAGATAGGATAATAAAAGTATTGAAGAATCAAAAGTGCATATTGGATTTGCCATGATAATGGCCTTCTTGTATAATATATAGAAAAATACCAAACATCCTCCGATAAACTCCTTTCCATTATTGTAACATTCCATTCTGATGTTTTCAGATTTTGACCCATTGTAGTAACATTCCAATTTATTGTTCTCAGATTCTGAGACACTGTTGGAGAATTCCAGTCTAAATTTCTCGAATTCTGATCCATTGTTTTAACTTTCCGATCTATTGTTCTCAGATTCTAATCTGTCTTCCCCCTCCTTCTGTTGCTGCTGAACTTGTTAGTTCTGTAGGTGCTGCTTCTGCTCATATTATGGGATAAGATTTCGAACGCAGCCCAATTATATTTCAAAGATGGAAACCCTCCAGTGGGATAATTAGAATCCATGAAGACTGACATTAATCACAATTACTGCGCAAACAGGTGCAATTAAACCCTTCCATGCATCATTTTTCATATCACAATAAATGGGAATATTTACTTGCTCTGGAGGAATGTGTGAGGTTTGTTGAGGCATGGACAATACAATTTCAATCTTTGTAATCATTCTTCATTTTATGTGGGAGTAGTGCCAAAACACTGCGGGGTTGTGCATGTTCTATCTTAATTAGAAAAGAAGGCAGGGATAAAATAACAGAGCAGTTACATAAAATGACTGTTGGACAAGTGTCTGGAGATCATAAATCAGGGTAATAATTTTGTTGCCCGTTGACTTTGTGCAAAACTACTGCTAGTTTGACGTGCTCCGTTATCAAATTTTTTCATATCATTGAAACATCATTCAAAGAATGTCGGCTGCTGCTTGGGAAAAGGGGAAAGTATTTTTCCCCGTGTTCCTCTTCCAAAAGGAAAGAAGGATGACATTCAGTTCACTCGTGCCTTTTACATTTTGAGGATGTGGAAATCTTGAATGGTCACACATTTTGCAATCGGAATCATTAAAAACATAGAGAAGTGTTATTCCAGCCGTATGAGGACTCACTGAGAGGGCACTTGGATTGTACTGTGTTGTTTGTGTTACCGTTACTGAGAAGGGTGCGACTTACATCAAATGCGGTTTCCTGGCTGCTGACAATACACAGGTTACTGTGACATTTCATGTCTCGGGCCTGTTAGAGAGGGATAGGAGAAGGCCATTCAGCTTCTCGGGTCAGTTACACAGGAACAGGAGAAGGCCAATCAGCTTCTCGGGTCAGTTACACAGGAACAGGAGGAGGTCATTCAGCTTCTCGAGTCTGTTACATATGAACAGGCGAAGGCCGTTCATTTCTCGAGTCTGTAACAAAAGGAACAGAAGAGGACTTTCAGCCTCTCCTGTCTGTTACACATTGAGCCCCTGGAGCTTGTTACAGATGACATCGGGAGGTTTCTGCCTTCTCAAGAGTGTTAGGCAATACTTATCAAATTTAAAATAGTTATGGAAAATGATACACATGCTGTAAATGCTAACTATCTGAATTCAATAAGGAAAATTTTGCATCTATTTGGCAAGGCCTTTGAAAAGCAGTTTGAGAGAGGCTATTGACAGGTATAAGGACATTTGGATCTTGAAAAGCTACCAGACGTGAGATATTGAGAGTCCAGAAGCAGTATATTCCTGATCATGAGCAAGCTAAGGATGGCAGATGTAGGGAATACAGGATTCTCAGAGAAATTTAGTGTCTGGTCAAGAAAAGGAAGGAAGAATGTGTCAGGTATACACATCAGGCATCGGCTGAATCCATCAAAGAGTAGAAGGGCAGTAGGAGTATTCTCAAGAGGGAAATCAGGACGAGAAAATTGGCACACAAGACAGAAGAAGACTTTGGCAAATAGGGTCAAGGAGAATGCAAAGCGATACTGTTAATACATTAAGGGCAAAAATGTAACTCATGAGATGATAGCACCACGTAAGATTAGCCTATGTGTGGAACCATGCGAAACGGCTGAGATGGCAAACATCAGTATTTACTATGAAGAAAGAGATGGAAACTAGAAACTGGGAGAATAAATAGTGATTTCTTCAAGAGTGTCCACATTAGAGAAGAGAATGTGATGGACTTCTCAAAGCGCAAACAAGATGATAAAGCTGCAGGATCCGATCAGATGTACTCTCTGGCTCTGTAGATGCTAAGGAAGTGATTGCCGGGGTCCTTGCTGAAACATTTGCATTATGGATAGCCACAGATAATGTGACAAAACTATGAAGTTTGGATAAGAAAGTATTAACGAAAAGCTCAGGAACTATAGACCGGTGAGCATGATATCATTGCTGGCTTTGTTATTGGAAGGGTTTCTGATGGACAGGATTTCCATGCAATTGGAAAGTCAAAAACGAGTTAGGGATAGTTAGCTTGGATTTGTGTGGGAAATTATGTCTCACGAAATTGACTGAAGTTTTTGAAAAAGCTGGGAATTTGTGCTGCAGACGTTTCGTCCCCTGTCTAGGTGACATCCTCAGTGCTTGGAGCCTCCTGTGAAGCGCTTCTGTGATGTTTCTTCTGGCATTTATAGTGATTTGTATCCGCCGCTTCCGGTGGTCAGTTCCAGCTGTCCGCTGCAGTGGCCGGGAAATTAGGTCCAGGTCGACGTGCTTATTGATTGGATCTGTGGATGAGTGCCATGCCTCTAGGAATTCCCTGGGTGTTTGAAATGTCCTATAATAGTAGTGTTGCTCCATTCGAACTCATGTTGCTTGTCATTGGCAGATGCAAATCACTATAAATGTCGGAGGAAACATCACAGAAACGCTACACAGGAGGCTCCCAAGCACTGAGGATGACACCTAGACAGGGGACGAAACGTCTGCAACACAAATTCCCAGCTCGGCGAACAGAACCACAACAACGAGCACCCGAGCTACAAATCTTCTCCCAATCTTTGTTTTTGAAAATAGTTACAAAGAAGGTTGATGAACGCAGACAAGTGAACGTTGTCCATACGGACTCAGTAAGGTTTCCGAGAAGTTTCTCGTCATAGGCTGGTTAGGAAGGGTCGATCGCCTGGAATTCAGGGAGAGATAGCCAGTTGTATGCAAAGTTAGCTTGAACATAGGAAATCAAGGTACAGGGGCGGATTGTTTTCCGGACTGCAGGCATTTGTAGTTTACATGACCGATTTGGATTTGAGATAATGAGGAACAGTTTGCATGTTTGTAGATGACACCAATATCTCGTGAGCAGTTTCATGCGGTCATTGGATAAGTCACTTAATTGACAGAGAAAGTAACATACCGCCCCCTACCCCATGAAAGGTTTGTGGAACTGCAGATCATGTCGGAAGCAGCTCGTATTGGACATTTCCCATGAGAATTTACGGCAAGCCGCCCTCATCAGGCAGATTGAAGAATGGAAGCTGGACCAGAAAAAAACGGGTTAAGATGTGAGAGTTTAATGTATTGTCTAGAGAGCAAGATACTACTTTGACAACTTTACTGAAATCAAAACATTCTGTACCAACAGCTATTGTAAACTAGCCTCAAGGTTTACACATACATCATTTATTCCTCTAACTAACTTTGTATTACGTCAAAATTACTGTTTTAACTCCATTAATGTTATTACAAATTGTCAACTGCTGACTTTACATTACTCAGAATCATAATCACAAGAGTGTTTAAGAAGCCACTTTAGCACTTCAAATCAACAACAATCCCTCCGAAGAGCCTCCCACCCAGATCTATCCTCCTACACTATCCCTACAATTCTGAATTTCCCATAGACAATCCACATAGCCTGCACATCTATTGACTGCGAGAGGAAAACGGAGTACCTGAAGGAACCCCACTCAGACACAAGCAGAAAATGCAAACTCCCCACAGACAGTCACTGCAAGCTGGAATCAAAACCGGATCCCTGGCGCAGTGTGACAGGGCTGCTAAACACTGAGTCACCGTACTACCACATCATCAGCTAAGAATGACTGCATTCTCCCACTTTCTCTGGATCCAACATATCTGTTCAGATGACGTTTAATTCGAATGGGTTACATCTAGCTTTGCTGTCACCCATGATTAACACACACAACCCTCTCCAGCTCGTTCGGGAACAGGGTCTCCAAATACGACTGGCCTAACTTTTGAACAGCTGCCTGCACGACCTCACACATTCTCCTTCTTCGCAAATCATGTCATCCATTATTATTACGGTATGTAAAATAGTTGCTGATCGAAAAGCAAACAAAGAACGGCTGATGCTGGCGATCTGAAACAGAAACTGTTTTGATGAAGAGTCCCCGAATCTGAAATGGTATTTCTGCTTACTTCCGACAATCACTGCGAGATCTGCTGAATTTTGTCGACAACGTCAGTACTTGCATATCTAATTTCCTGTTTATAAAATGCACAGAATTTGTTCTGCAATTATGATTTCAATGTACCATCACCACCAGTATTTGTTTTTCCTTATTGTTTCTCAGCTGCAGCTAAATTGTTCCTGTGTAATCTGCGTGATGTGAGCTGTGGCGAGTTTACCGGGAGAGTGGGTGAAATATCCCTGATGCCTTTCTTGATAATCTCTCTGCCTCTTGTTCGTTCTTGTCAAGATCAATGACGGGATTTGCACGAGGTCTTCACTTACGCTGTTGGAGTGAAGATTGACAAATATCTTCCTTCAATGCACTACATTCCTCCTGATGATGTTGACTTCTCTAACTCGGGTTGCAAATTCAGAGCTGACAGTCATGGTTTGTTGTCACAGCCTCCAGTCATGGGCCTGGCAGAAGCGGAATCCTGCTTGTGAACCTCCTCTCCGAGGAGAAGCAAAATACTCATGTCTACAACGCGGGTTTGGGTAGGGTAGCAATTTCACCTTGCCTGCCACGTCCAGGCTCAATATCAGGGAAAGTGCAAGGACTGCACAGACTGTGCTTGTCCAGCTGTACTATGGGCTTTTCACTTAACATTGGTTACCGGGATGCTGATTAATTCCAGAAGATCCAATGAGTGGTAAGTTGCTCTCGGTGGAAATCCAACATAATTTCACGCTGTGAGGATTCGAATGCCAATTGATGTGTTTCGTGCAATTCACTTAGACGAGCAGTAGAAATCTCTCCCAAAACTCGATTCAGCTGGTGCTTTGCATTAAAAAAGATAAGATTACGCCAAATTGTAAGAACATAAGAAGTAGCAGCAGGAGTACGCTGTCTGACACTTTCCATGAACATCGTCAATGAAAGAGGTGCTTCGATTTTCAGGACTGAGATCATTCTTCTTGTACACAATCCAGCAGCACTGGTCGCACCACTGAGCCATTTGCTACAGTAGAACATTAAATCTCGGTGAACAGAACGATGCCAGGAGGACATGGAAAATTTAATAAAAGTTTTACTGACGGCACCAGTTTTAGCTACACTATTTTATTTAAATCTATCAAATTTGCAATCGATGTAAGCGATCTAGCAGTTGGGACAGCACTGACGCAGAAGTATAATAATGGATTTAAACAACGAACTGTCTACTTTTCAAAAATTCTCAATATCCATTCTAGAAAATTCTCTGCCATTCGATAATGAATTATTGTTTTGGGTACTGGCCTTATACATTAAAATGTTGTATTCGGCCAACAAGGTGTTGGAGACAGTTGTGTACATGGGCCGCAGTCCTCTCTTATATTTGAAATATTTAAAGACAAAAGCGTGAGATATTTCCGTTGGAGTCTTGTGTTCCAGACTTCTAGTTTACTGATTGTACATGTTGCACGTCATAAACATGTGATATGAATGCGTCATCGCGGGTTTGATGGGGAAAAGGTGTAGATATGATTTGAATGATGCCATTTTTAATATTTCTTTTAATAAAAGGCATAACTTAGGTTAACTACATATGTATTTCAGAAGAATGATGTTATGAAGTCGAAAAAAATCATGCAGGTGCCTCTTTTGTATTTCTTGGGGAAGTGTTACGAAGTCGAAAGCATGTATAATCACTTACAGATTGAAAGTGTTTTTTCTGAATTTAAAGCATAGCCACAGATGTCAGCTAAAGGGCTGTTCCAAATGCGAAAATTGGTTCATAACTGGATAGTTTTGTTTTAGCTGTTGATATGACAACAATTCTCATTTAACCAATTATTTTAAATCATCCTCAGGAAACTAGAAGCCAATGGAACTTGTATTTTACTGTTTTCACACCAAGAAACCAAACAAGTTATCGCAATTGATGTGTCATGGCAGGAGTGTATAAATCCGGTATTTTTAAAATTAGAGGGAGAGCAACTGCCATCGGAGTATATAACAACTGCTATTGAGCAGGAGTGCTAACTTCCCATTTGCCTTCGTGCTCTCAAAGGAATTAGAATACATACTTTATCAAAGGTCCCTTTTAATGTAAGACCGACTCACAGTAAATAAACACGAAAATGAAGAGAGATCAGCGGCTGGGAAATTGAAGACAGCAGAGAAGACAGAGAATGTGTAATACTGACATTAAGTTATTTAATTATAAGTTGGTTGCTGGAAAACCATATTTTATCAATTTGAAATCCAATAGTAAGTAGTTAAGAAAAAGGTGACTTAAATTTATGAATTGTTGTTTCGAGTTAAGAGAAGAGATTGCTATTTTTCTTCAAATGGTGGAACGTAGCAGTTATCTGTCACTCAGAAGGGTGGCACGGTGGCTCAGTGATTAGCCCTGCTATCTCACAGCGTCAGGGACTCGGGTTCGATTCCAGTCTTGGGTAACTGTCTATGTAGAGTATGCACATTCTCCTCGTGTCTGCGTGGGTTTACTCCAGGTGCTCCGGTTTCCTCGAACATTCCAAAGATATGTAAGTTAGGTGAATTGGCCATTTTAAATTGCCCATAGCGTTAGGTGCTTTAGTCAGAGGAAAACAAGTCAGGATGGGTTTCTCTTCAGGGGGGTGGTGTGGACGTGTTGGGCAGAAGGGCTTATTTCCACACTTTAGGGAATCCAACCAGATTAGGAGTTGAGGCGAGCTTTGCCAGGTGATTGGTTTACTTAGCAGAGGAGTTCAAACTCCACGTCGTAGGAATACCCACGATCTGCTCTCCCCAATCAGCCAATCCTCCATCCGTGCCAAGTATGTTCTTGTGAATTCAAAATGTAAAAACAAACATTGTTGGATTTGTTTTTTGTCTGGCTGTAGACAGCAGAATAGATAAAAGACGTGGAATGGTTTATTAGGAGTTCCACAAAGCCTTCAAAAAGGTACCACTGTACAGGAGACGAAGCAAAATTGGCAATTCTGGAATTGGAGGGGGAGTACTGGCATGGGTTGAGAGTTCTTTATCAGTCAGAAAACGAAAGTGGGAATACATGGGTTTCTTAATCTCCAACTATCCACAAGGTGGACTGATGAATTTGATGGGTGGACGAAATCTAATGTTTCCATGTTTGCACATGACAAAACTAAATGGGAATATGGTTTGTATGTAGGAAATAAAGGGGAAATGAAAAATCCGTGAGTTTGTCTTGTTTTCAATTCATTGATGGGATGTGGCCAGCACTAATTAGATCATCATTTTTCCCATCTGTACTTGCCTTGACAAATTGATTGTGAGCTGCGTTCCTGACCCACTGTAATGCTTTAGGTGAAGGAATAGACACGTGTTGGGATAATGGAGCGTGGCAAGAAGAGAGGTTCGGAAATAGAACATAGAACATAGAAATATACACCGCAGTACAGGCCCTTTGGCCCTTGATGTTTCGCCGATCCAAGCCCACCTAACCTACACTAGCCCACTATCCTCCATATGCTTATCCAATGCCCGCTTAAATGCCCACAAAGAAGGAGAGTCCACCACTGCTACTGGCTGGGCATTCCATGAAAACACGACACGCTGAGTAAAGAATCTACCCCTAACATCTGTCCTATACCTACCACCCCTTAATTTAAAGCTATGCCCGTCATAATAGGTGACTCCATACGTGGAAAAATGTTCTCATGGTCAACCATATCTAAACCCCTAATCATCTTGAACACCTCTATCAAGTCACCCCTAAACTTACTTTTCTCCAATGAAAACAGCCCCAAGCACCTCAGCCTTTCCTCATACGATCTTCCTACCATACCAGGCAACATCCTGGTAAACCTCCTCTGCACCATTTCCAGGGCCTCCACATCCTTCCTATAGTATGGCGACCAACACTGCACACAATGCACCAAATGCGGCCGCACCAGAGTCTTATACAACTGGAACATGACCACAGGACTCTGGAACTCAATTCTTCTACCAATAAAAGCCAGTACGTCATATGCCTTCTTCACCACACTATTTACCTGGGTGGCAACTTTCAGAGATCTGTGTACATGGACACCAAGATCCCTCTGCTCATCCACACTACCAAGTATCTGACCATTAGCCCAGTACCCCATGTTTTTGTTACTCTTACCAAAGTGAATCACCTCACACTTACCTACATTAAACTCCATTTGCCACCTTTCTGCCGAGCTCTGCAGCGCATCTATATCCCGCTGTAACCAGACACATCCTTCCTCACTGTCAATAACTCCACTGACTTTCGTATCATCCGCAAACGTGCTCACCCAACCTTCTAGCCTCTCCTCCAGGTCATTTATAAGAATGACAAACAGCAATGGTCCCAAAACAGATCCTTGTGTAACACCGCTAGTAACTGCACTCCAAGATGAACCTTTAAAATCAACTACTACCCTCTGTCTTCTTCCAGCGAGCCAATTCAAAATCCAAACCTCCAACTCACCCTCAATGCCATACCGCCGTATTTTTTGCAATAGCCTACCATGGGGAACCTAATCAAACGCCTTACTAAAATCCATATACACCACATCTACCGATTTACCCTCGTCTACCTCCTTAGTCACCTTCTAAAAGAATTCAATAATGTTTGTGAGGCACGACCTGCCCTTCACATAACCATGCTGACTATCCTTGATCACATTATTCATATCCAGATGTTCACAAATCCTATCCCTTACAATTCTCTAAGACTTTACCCACAACAGAAGTGAGACTCACCGGCCTATAGTTACTCGCGTTATCCCTACTCCCCTTCTTGAAAAAGGGAACCACATTTGCTAACCTCCAGTCTTTTGGCACTACTCCTGTCGACAACGAGGACATAAAAATCAAGGCCCATGCCTCTGCAATCTCTTCTCTTGCTTCCCAGAGAATCCTAGGCTAAATGCCATCAGACCAGGGGACTTATCTATTTTCACCCTTACCAGAATTTCCAAAATCTCTTCCCTGCATACCTCAAAGCCGTCCATTCTAATTAATTGTGACTCAGTATTCACATCGCAACAATATCCACTTCCTGAGTGAATACTGACGATGGTATTCATTCAGTGTCTCCCCAATGTCTTCAGTCTCCACACGCAACTTCCCACTATCATTCTTGACTGGACCTATTCCTACCCTCGTCATTCTTTTATTGCTGACATACCTATAGAAAGCCTTAGGGTTTTCCCTAATCCTACCAACAAAGGGCTTTTCGTGTCCGCTCCTTGCTGCTTTTAGTTCTCTCTTCAGATCCTTCCTGGCTACCTTATAACTCTCAATCGCCCCAATTGAACCATCATGCCTCATTTTTGCATAGGCCGCACTCTTCCCTTTAACAAGGGATTCCTGTTCCTTATTAAACCACGGCTCCCTCACACGACCCTTTCCTCCCTGCCTGACAGGTACATAATTATCAAGGACATTCAATAGTTGCTCCTTGAACAATCTCCACATATCAATTGTGCCCATGCCTTGAAGCCTACTTTTCCAAGCCACGCATCCTAGGTCGTGCCTCACCGCATCATAATTTCCCTGCCCCCAGCTATAACTCTTCCCAGGCAGTGCATACCTATCCCTGTCCATCACTAGAGTAAAAGTCACCGAAATGTCGTCACTGTCCCCAAAGCGCTCACCTACCTCTAATTATAACACCTGGCCTGGTTCGTTACCCAGAACCAAATCCAGTATGGCCTCACCTCTTGTTGGCCTATCTACATATTGTGTCAGGAAACCCTCCTGCACACATTGGACAAACACTGACCCATCTAACGAACTTGAGCTATAGCTTTCCAAATCAATATCAAGAAAGTTAAAGTCCACCATAACAACCACCCTATTACTTTCACTCTTCTCCTGAATCATCCTCGCAATTCGTTCTTCTACGTTTCTAGGACTATGAGGAGGCCTGTAGAAAACCCCTAACAGGGTGACCTCACCTTTCCTATTCCTAACCTCCGCCCAAAACTACATCAGATGGCGAGTTTTCATCCATCGTCCTTTCCACCGCTGTAATACGATCTTTGACAAGCAATGCCACACCTCCCCCTCTTTTACCCCCACCTCTGACCCAACTAAAACATTTAAACCCTGGAATCTGCAACAGCCAATCCTGTCCCTTTTCTACCCATATCACCGTAATAGCCACAACATCAAAATCCCAGTAACCAACCCACGCTGCAAGTTCACCTACTTTATTTCGTATACTTCTCGCATTGAATGATACACACTTCAATCTACTTTCCTGTTCACAGGCACCCTCCTTTGAGATTGATGCCATGTTTCGAACCTCGCTACACTCCAGGTCCTGCACCCGAAAGCTACAGTCTAGGTTCCCATGCCCCTGCAGAGTTAGTTTAACCCCCCCCCCCCCCTCCAAGAGCACTAGCAAATGTCCCCCCAAGGAAACTGGTTCAGGTGTAGACCATCCTGTTTATAGAGGTCCCACCTTGCCCAGAAAGAACCCCAGTTATCTAGATACCGTAATCCCTCCCTCCTGCACCATCCCTGTAGCCACGCATTTAACTGTTCTCTCTCCCTCTTCCTCGACTCTCTATCACGTGGCACGGGTAACAAACCAGAGACAACAACTCTATTTTTTCTAACTCTGAGCTTCGAACCTAGCTCCCTGAAAGCCTGCCTAACATCCTCAGCCCTCCTCCTACCTATGTCGTTGGTGCCAATGTGGACCATGACTTCGGACTGCTCCCCCTCACCCTTAAGGACCCAGAAAACACGATCAGAGACGTCACATACCCTTGCACCTGGGAGGCAACATACCAAACGTGAGTCTCTCTCGCCCCCACAAAAACGCCTATCTGTGCCCCGAACTATCGAGTCCCCAATAACTATTGCTCTGCTCTTCTCCACCCTTCTCTGCTGAGCAACGGGGACAGGCTCCGTGCCAGAGGCCTGAACCCCATTGCTTACCCCTGGTAAGTCGTCCCCCCACAATATCCAAAACGGTATACTTGTTCTTGAGGGGAACGGCCGCAGGGGGTCCCTGCACTGGCTGCTTCCTCCGAGTCCCCCTCACTGTCACCCATCTGTCTGCAATCTTTGGAGTTACTACTTCCCTAAAGCTCCGATCTATGGCCACCTCTTCCTCCCGGATGATCCTAAGTTCATCCAACTCCAGCTCTAGTTCCCTAACACGGTTTTGGAGGAGCTGGAGATGGGTGCACTTCCTGTAAGTGTAATCAGCAGGGACGTCCATGTCATCCCTCATCTCAACATATTGCAAGAGGAACATTGCACTGCCTTCACTGCCATCCCTCTAAAAGTAACATTTTTTTTAAAAAAAACTTGGTCTAAAGAATATAACAAGCAAAATGTAGCACTTACCTACTTACTAGAACGGGTCTTATTATTAGGTTAGAGGAGGAGGGTGGGTGGGAGACTCTACAATTGTAGAGTCTCGTATTTAGCCGCCTTGCTGATATATATGATCACTGCTTTCCTTCCCGGCTGTCCCTCTGGACCTCGTCACTTCCCCCGCTCCTCCCGCTCCTTCTATGAAAGGGAAAACACCGCTGTCCTCTACCGCTAAGTAAGTTTTTAAAAAACTGCCTTACCTTAGCTGCAGTATTCCGGGTCCGTCTTACCTCCGCTGCTGCTCGCACTCAAAATGGCCTTTGGCGTCGAAGGTGGAGTATTTATACTCACTGCTTTCCTTCCCGGCTGTCCCTCTGCTCCTCGTCACTTCCCCCGATGCTCCCGCTCCTTCTGTGAAAGGGAAAACACTGCTGTCAAATACCGGTAAGTATTGTTTTAAAAAACTGCCTTACCATAGCTGCAGTCTTCCGGCTTCGTCTTATCTCCGCTGCTGCTCGCACTCAAAAAGAGAAACTAACACAGGAAATTATAAAATAACAGAAAATGACATAACCAGAGGAAATGACGTCGCCAACCGAAGGAAACCTAAACACGTAAATAGAAAGCCGTTCACTAACACAAGTGTTTCACCCGAGGCTAACTGATGGTGTTACCTAGAATGGTGACGAAAGAGCTAAATGCGAAACTTCCACCTCAGCGAGCAAACCTTCATCCAGAACCTCAACCTGTATTATAAATCTTCGCGAAGTTCACTCAGCCCTGAAAGTGTCAACACAGGTAGCCAAGGTGGAGAAGTCATTTTCTGTTAGGGCGAATTGCAAGAGCTACTCGAGAAGACTTGAACTGGTCTGGCAGGGCTGAGGGACCCAAAACAGTTGTGATGCCAAAAATAACTTGGAGGCTGGTACAGATTTTGTACCATAAGTTATGGTCTAATTACCTGACCAAGGTATAGCACTCCAGAAGAAGTTACTTCCAAATAAATCTTTTGGATTGTCACCAGCTGCACTGTGAGTTTTCACAGGCATTCAGGTGAGCAACTTAAAAAGACAAGACACGCAAGAGCACTGAAGGCTATGAGGGAAATTGATTAATTAAATTGCTTTTGTTTCAATGCAAGGGGCCTGACAGGCAGGCAGATGAACTCAGGAAATGAAACGGAACATGGGATTTGGATTCTATGTGTGTTACAGAAGCACAGCTGAGTAAGGTCAGCACTGGCAGCTCAATGTCCCAACATACTGATGCTACTGGAAGGATAGAACTGTAGGTAAGATTAGATCAAACATCACATTACTTAGAGAGAATATACATGCGGGATTGCCCAGTGAAGCTGTATTACTGGAATGAAAAAATAAGATTAGCTAATCAGTTAGATGCGATTAATTGGAAACTGACCTCCACTTGGTAAACAATGTGGGAATGTACTGATGTGTTAATGGGGGAGCATTTTGGCAAAGTGACTACGATTCTACTAGTTTGAAAACGACAGTGGAAAAGGACAGGTGTGGTACAAAAGTGAAAGTTATAAAATGGGAGAACACCAATCTTGATAGTATTCAACTTGAACTTTCAAAAGTTGTTTGGGGAGGCTATTTGCAGTTAAAGCGAATTCTGGCTCGTCGGCTTGATTAAAAAGTGAGATAAAATGAGCATTGATTGCCAGCACGCTCCTATTGGAAAATAGGCTCATGCTGACAGAATTAGTAAATGCTGCCAGACAATGTTTGACTCTGATGAAGAAAAACGAGGTACGTATCAGGTATAGTTAGATGGATCGAGTGAATCCGTTCAGCATCATCAGGGGTATAGCAATACATGTCGGATGGAAATCATGAACGCAAAAAAGCGACATGAAATACTTTTAATAGAGAAGTTTAAAGAAGATCCAAAGAGATTCTCCAAGTAAATTGAGAACAAAGACGCAATTGGGAGAAGGTAGGGGACCTGAAAGATTAATGTGGCTATCGATATCTGGGACTACAGGAGATGTGCACGATACTAAACAAGGATTTCACTTCACAAAGTACGTGGAGAAGCATTAGGGAAGTCAGGGAAATAAACAGAGATTTGTTAGACCACTGTTGGGATATTGTATGAAACTCAGATATCAGTATCTTGACCAATTGGACGATTCGGCCAAGGACAGAAAATGGAATATAATTCAAGTGTTCGATGTTGTTAAGACAAGTCAAGGAGGAATAGCATAGTTAATAGTAGGGCCCTGGGCAACATCGTGGAACGGAGAGAGAAACAAAGTGTACAGTTGCGATTTCCTTTTGACTTGATATTACATGTGAACAGTGTAGTGAAAGCGTATTTGGCACACGTGAGTTCATTGGTCAGAGTATTAAGTACACGGATATATTTCAACATTGTCCTGGTAATTCCCTTTCGCCAAGTAGGTCTACAGGTAGCCATTATAATGGTTCATAAATCGATGCGGGACATACGTAAAAGGATTTTCAAGGATAGGCCAGTCCAAATATTGATGGCAAAATCTTGATTGAGGGTGCAAAGATTTAAAGAAGGGTCAAATACTTATATGGAAGGAACTGCCAGGCGAAATGGTAAAAACAAAAACAACTGCAAGATGTGAAAAACATTTGAGTAGGTGCACAGAGAGGTAAACTTTCGAACGGATATGGACCAAACGCGAGAAAATGCGACTCATTCAGTTTACTAAACCTGGTCAGCATGGGCAAGTTGGGCCGAATTGTCTGTTTCAATTCAGCATGGCTCCATGCCTCCAGTTGCTGGAGAATGAGACTACCGAGGTAAGGCATGTTGCAGAAACTGAAGCTAATTACAGGGATATGGAAGTCGTCTGGATTGGAGTATTTGTCATATACGTAGAGGGATTCTGGGGGGTGGGGGGGATTTACAGATAAATGAACTGTTACAGGAGTTAGAATACTTGACGTGTCTGATAGACGTGCCATCGATACAGTATTGAAGAGGGAACACAGAACAGAAAGATCCCAGCGGTACCAACCTCTCGTGGCAGATCTGCTTTCACCTCTGTTGTACTGATCCTCCCAAAGTGAACATAAGCCTGGATTGATCACTGTGAACTACCTGTACTGTCTTTGCACAACAAAACGTAGTGTAACTTTGGTGAATGAGACTTTGAGATTTCTGTACTTTGCCCCTTTCCAGAAGAGCAATTGTGGCATGTCTTCTACCCCCATGTCTTGGAGCCATTACTTTGCTCTTTGTTCTATGTACTGAGAGTGAATTTACCCGCTGCGTGATTTAAAAACGAAAAGTCTGCAGACCTCCCGTCCATTGTCTCTCCAGCGGAACATCCGTCTTCAATGAGGTGATGGACCTGACAGCTAGCAGTTCGCAAGACTAGTGAGTCGGCAACATCCTGGAGGAAACAGAGAAATTAACAAACTCAGAAATAAGACTGATGCAGTGAGTTTTACACATGCAAAATGACAGTGAATTTGTCACTGATCTGAAAATTCCCAGTCTCCAACATTGGCCTGTGCTGCCTCATCTCTCTCGAGTGGAGCATTCTGATGGCTCAGAATTGGAAGCAGCTGCGGAGGCATTTTGACGGTGGCAGGAATTCGGCTCACACAGTGAGGTATATCAGTTGGGGAGATACTAAGGTCTCTCACCAAAATGCAGGAGTATTTCTGGATCAATACAACTCGTGTGGGGAGAAGTGTATTGATTCACTGAGCACGGAACAAAGAACAAGGAAAACTTACTTCCCAGTAACGGCCCTTCGGTCCTCCAAACCTGGGCTGATGCAAATGTACTGTCTAAACCGACAGGCCAATTTCTAAGCATCTGTATTATCTGCTCCCCACCGACTCCTGAATCTGTCCAGACACACCTTAAATTAATTTACCGTGTCTGACTCTACTATATTTGCGGGCAACGCGTCCCGTGCACCTACCACCCTCTGTGTAAAATATGCCGCATGTATACCCTTAAACTTTACACCTCTCACATTGAAAGCGTGACCTCTTGTTATTTAATCCCTTACCCTGGGAAAAACCTATCTCTATCCACCCTGTCCACACACTTCATGATTTAGTAGACTTCAATTAACATCCCTCTTCAATTTCCTTTTCTAATGAAAACAATCCTAACCGACTCAACCTCTCTTCAAAGCTAGCACCGTCCAAACCAGGCAACAAAAACGTAAACCTTGACTGCTCCCTCTGCAAGAGGCCGCAGCCTTTTGGTAATGTGAGGACTAGAACTGTACACGGTATTCCAAATGTGGCTGAAATTAAGACTTGAACAATTTTAACATGAACTGCCACCTGTAATACACAGTACTCCACCGATGAAGGGAAGCACGCCATATGCCATCTTGAACACTCTATCCAACTGCTCAGCCATCTTCAGGGTACAATTGGCCTGATCTTCCAGATCTCTCTGTTCATCAACTCTTCCCAAGGCTCTTCCGTTTGCAGCATGGTTCGCTCCAGAATTAGACTTTCCAAAATGCATCACCTCACATTTGCCCGGATAGAACTCCGTCGTCGACTTCTCCACCAAACTCTCCATACTATCGACATTCTCCTGTATTTTTGACAGTCGCCTGTGTTTCTGCTATGCCGCCACCGATTTTCGTGTCATCTTTAAACGTACTGATCAGACCAACAATGCTCGCTTCCAGATCATTTATGTCTTTCAGAAACAACAATGGCCCCAGCACTGATCCCGGTGGAACATCAATGATTATCCTTCGCCATTTCGACAAACTCCCAGAAACTACTACTCGCTGTCTCCTCTTGTTCAAGCAGTTGTTTATCCACACAGCAAGAGCACACAGCACACAGTGTGTCTTCACTTTCTCCATTAGTTTGCCGGAGGAACCTTACCAAACGCCTTACTTATGTCCATGTATATGACATGTACAACTATTCCTTCTTCTATCAACTTGCTCACTCCCTTAAAATAACTCTATTAAGTTGGTAAGGTACAACCTGTCCTGCACAAAACCGTGGTGCCTATCAGGGATAAGCGCACTATTTTCCAAATATAAATATATATTATCCTTCAGTACGTTTTCCAGCAAATGTCCCACCACTGACATCAGGCTCACTGGTCTGTCGTTACCTGGAATGTCCCTACGATCATTCTTGTACAGGGGGACAACATGAGCAACTCGCCAATCTTCCAGCACTTCACCTGTGTTTAAGGATTCGACAAACTAATCTGTCAGGGCCCCAACTATTACTCTCTCGACCTCCCCAGAAACCGGGGACAGGTCCCATCTGGTCCATGCGATTTGTCCACATTAATGTCCTTTCACTTATTCAACACGTCTTCCCTGCTTATGACAACGTCATCCAGATTAAAGGATTTTCTATCTCTAATCTCAACATTCATCACCTCCCTCTCCTCAGTGAACACTGATGCAAAGTAATCATTGAGAATCTCAGCCATTTCCTTAGGTTCAACGCATACCTTTCCTTACTCATCGTTTAGTGGAACAGCCCTTTTTTTCCCGTTACCCTCTTGCTTCAAATATATGAATAAAAGGCCTTGGGGTTCTCCTTAATTCTGCTCACTAAAGTCATTTCAGGACTCATTTTCACCCGCTTGAATCCTCATTCAGGTTGGCCCTACTCTGCCGATATACCTCAAAGGCCTGTTCTTTTCTTAGCTGCCCTGTTCCTTGCGTACATTTCCCTGTTATTCTTGGTTTGTCGCACGGTTTCTCCTGTCAACTACGTTTCACGAATCTTGCCTTTCCTATCCCTTTGGTCAAAGTGGCATGCCTATCCTCTATCTATCTTTGAACGCCTCCCGCATATCAAATATGGACTTCCCTTCAAATATCTGCGTCCAACCCACTTTTCGGAGCTCCTGCCGAATTTAGATGTAATTAGCCTTCTCCCAGTTTAGCACTCTTTCCTTCGGTCCACTTTCGCCTATGTTTACGAGTATTCTAAAACTTACAGAATTGTAGTTGCTATTGCAAAAGAAATCCCCCACTGCAAATTGAACCACCTCGCCTGGCTCATTCCATAGCACCAGGTCCAATATGGCCCCTTCTCTTGTCGGGCTGTTGACATACTGCTCTAGAAAACTTTAATGGACGCTCCTTACAAATACTGGCCATTCCGGACCGCTGACACGAATGTATTCCAGTCAATTTAGGGAAAAAAATAACATCTCCCATCCCCATCTCTATGTTGTCTCGACACCATTCCATAATCTGTTTACCTATTTGTTCTTCTACTCCATGGCCTCAACGATGTAACTGCACACTTCTTATTTCTCAGCACGACCCATATTGCCTCACTGCTCAAGCCCTTCATTGTCCCCTCCATTTGCACAGCCGTGATATCATCCCTGATCAGCAATGAAACTTTTCCACCCATTTTACTTCCCTCTCTGTCTTGTCTATATCCTGGAACACTTCGTTAGCAATTTGGCTTCCTTCAAACAAGTCTCTGTGATCGCAATAATGTCATAATCCCAGGCACCTATTCAAGCCCTAAATTCATCGGCAGTGCCCACAATGCTACTTGCATTATAGTGCTTGCACTTCAGGCCGCCAGTTCTTTTGCATTCATCTACTCTCTGCCTACTCTTTCGTTGGTAATGCTATCTCCATGATTCTATCATCCCTAGTTTCCGCTTCATAGTCGAATAGTCTTCGCTTCTGATTCCATGTTGTGCCATTTGTTGAAGGATTGCAAAGAAAAACCTGGGAAATATAGAACTAAGGCCAACATCTGTAGTGAGTACGTTGCTTGCGAAAATTCCAAGGGAAAAGAGACACATGCATTTGGAAAGACAGGGTTTCGTTACGAGTTTGGCTTTGTGAGTGGGAGATCCCACCTCGCAAATGCGTAAGATTTCTTTGATGAAACTGACCAGGATATGTGACAAGGGCCAGCCGGCAGTATTAATCTATACGGATCTCAATCAGTGCTTTGATAAGGCTCCACGTGGTTAGCTCTGGAAGGTGATATCACATGAAATCCAGGGAGATTTGTAAACTTGTATACACGATTGGTTCACGATAGGTAGCAGAGTGTAATAGTGAAAGGGGTGGAAGCCTGTGAGTAGTGTAGTGCCTCGGGAGTCGGTGTGGGGCCAGTGCTGTCGGTGGTCGATATCAATGATACAGATTAAATTGTGTAAGGAATGATTAGTAAGTTTGCAGATGATATTAAACTAGGTAGAATTGTGGACAGTGAGGAAGGTTATCAGAAATTGCAGCAGGACCTTGACCAAATGTAAAAGTGGGCTAAGAAATATATCATAGAGTTTAATACAGATAAATTTGAGGTATTGCATTTTGGAAGGAGTTTCAAATCAAGGTAAAAGTTTCATGGTGAATGGCAGGACTTTAATTAGCGTCGTGAAACGAAAGGACCTTGGTGTTCAGTCTCACAGGTCTCTGAAAAAGGACTCACAGGTGGAATGGGCAGTGATGAAGGCTTTTGGCACACTGTCCTTCATCGGGCATGGCATTGAGTAAAGAAGTTGGGAAGCGATTCATCAGTTATCCGGTACATTGGTGAGGTCACACTTGGAATAACGGAACGAGTGCAGAAGAAATGTTGACAGGACTCAGTGGTCTGAGTTAAGGAGAGAGATTGGACAATTTAGGACATATTTAGGGGCGGCACGGTGGCACAGTGGTTAGCACTGCTGCCTCACAGCGCCAGAGACCCGGGTTCAATACCCGCCTCAGGCGACTGACTGTGTGGAGTTTGCACGTTCTCCCCGTGTCTGCGTGGGTTTCCTCCGGGTGCTCCGGTTTTCTCCCACAGTCCAAAGATGTGCAGGTCAGGTGAATTGGCCATGCTAAATTGCCCGTAGTGTTAGGTAAGGGGTAAATGTAGGGGTATGGGTGGGTTGCGCTTCGGCGGGGCGGTGTGGACTTGTTGGGCCGAAGGGCCTGTTTCCACATTGTAAGTAATCTAATCTAATCTACATCTAACAAATGTAAGTAATCTAATCTAATATTTCTTTCGAGCATAGGAGAATGAGGGGAACCTTATTCAGGTGCATAAAATCATAATAGACACGTATAGGACGAGTGCATTCAGACATTTTTTCCAGCATTGGGGAATGGAGGAATAGAGGGCATCAGTTGAAGGTTAGAGGGGAAAGAATAAAAGGGAAACTGAGATGCAACATATTTACACAGTGGGTGGTACACTTATGGCCTGAGTTGTAAGCTGAAGTGGTTGAAGCAGCTATATTCACAGCATTTAAAGAGAATTGGTTGAAAACTTGGATCGAGAAGGATTAAAACTATATGGGGCAAGTGCAAGGAAATGGGATGAGCGTGGGCACATATTTTCGTTGGGATGGACCTGCTTGGGCCAACGGCTCTATCTATGAACTGTGGGTCTCTAACATCCAATGATTATGCAGTCCAGGTATCGTCTCAGTAAGACCGCATACATTTTCAGTAACTCTTCCTTATCTTTCAAATATTCTGATTTTGAGTGCGAGCAGCAGCTAAGGTAAGACAGTTTGTTTTAAAATTACTTACCGGTAGCGGGCAGCTTTTTTTTCTCTCTCTTCACAGAAAGAGCGGGAGCAGCAGGGGGAAGTGACGAAGACCAGAGGGGCAGCCGGGAAGGAAAGCAGTGAGTATAAATACTCACCCTTCGACGCCAACGGTCATTTTGAGTGCGAACAACAGCTAAGGTAAGACGGTTTGTTTTAAAATTACTTACCGGTAGCGGGCAGTGGTGTTTTTTTTTCTTTCTCTCTTAAGAGAAAGAGCGGGAGCAGCAGGGGGAAGAGACGAAGACCAGAGGGGCAGCCGGAAGGAAAGCAGTGAGTATAAATACTCACTCTTCAACGCCAACGGTCATTTTGAGTGCGAGCAGCAGCTTAGGTAAGACAGTTTGTTTTAAAATTACTTACCGGTAGTGGGCAGCGGTGTTTCTTTTTTTCTCTCTTCACAGAAAGAGCGGGAGCAGCAGGGGGAAGTGATGAAGACCAGAGGGGCAGCCGCGACCCGGAAGCAGGTATAGTATAAGCTTACCTGGGTAGGTTTTTTTTCCCTATAAAAGCTCGCAGAGGGGATCATAGATCGAAGCTTTAGGGAAGTAGTAACTCCAAAGATTGCAGACAGATGGGTGACAGTGAGGGGGACTGGGAGGAAGCAGCCAGTGCAGGGACCCCCTGCAGCCGTTTCCCTCAAGAACAAGGGAGCGGCACGGTGGCACAGTGGTTAGCACTGCTGCCTCACAGCGCCAGAGACCCGGGTTCAATTCCCGCCTCAGGCGACTGACTGTGTGGAGTTTGCACGTTCTCCCCGTGTCTGCGTGGGTTTCCTCCGGGTGCTCCGGTTTCCTCCCACAGTCCAAAAGATGTGCAGGGTCAGGTGAATTGGCCACACTAAATTGCCCATAGTGTTAGGTAGGGGGTAAATGTAGGGGTATGGGTGGGTTTCGCTTCGGCGGGTCGGTGTGGACTTGTTGGGCCGAAGGGCCTGTTTCCACACTGTAATCTAATCTAATCTAAAAAAACAAGTATACCGTTTTGGTACTTGTGGGGAGGACGACTTACCATGGGTAAGTAATGGGGCTCAGGCCTCTGGCACGGAGCCTGTCCCCGTTACTCAGAAGGGAAGGATGGAGAAGAGCACAGCAATCGTAATTGGGGACTCGATAGTTCGGGGCACAGATAGGCGGTTCTATGGGGGCGAGAGAGACTCACGTTTGGTATGTTGCCTCCCAGGTGCAAGGGTACGTGATGTCTCTGATCGTGTTTTCCGGATCCTTAAGGGGGAGGGGGGGGGTTGGCAGCCCGAGGTCGTGGTCCACATTGGCAACAATTACATACGGAGGAGGGCTGAGAATGTTAGGCAGGCTTTCATGGAGCTCGATGGGAAGCTCAGAGTGAGAACGAAGAAAATTGTTGTCTCTGATCTAATACCCGTGCCACGTGATAGAGATTCGAGGAATAGGGAGAGAGAACAATTAAATGCGTGGCTACAGGGATGGTGCAGGAGGGAGGGATTCCGGTATTTGGATAACTGGAGTCCTTTCTGGGGAAGGTGGGACCTCTTTAAACAGGATGGTCTACACCTGAACCTGAGGGGCACCAGTATCCTTAGCGGGAGGTTTGCTCGTGCTCTTGGGGGGTTAAACTAACTCTGCAGGGGCATGGGAACCTAGACTGTAGCTTTAGGGTGCAGGACCTGGGTGTAGGGAGGTTAGGAACATGGCATCAATCTCAAAGGAGCTTGCCTGTAAACAGGAAAGTGGCTTGAAGTGTGTACACTTCAATGCAAGAAGTATACGAAATAAGGTAGGTGAACTTGCAGCTTGGTTGGTACCTGGGACTTCGATGTTGTGGCTATTACGGAGAAATGTGTAGAACAGGGACAGGATTGGCTGTTGCAGGTTCCAGGGTTTAAATGTTTTAGTAGGGTCAGAGATGGGGGTAAAAGAGGGGGAGGTGTGGCATTGCTTGTCAAAGATAGTATTACAGTGGTGGAAAGGACGATGGATGAAGACTCGCCATCTGAGGTAGTTTGGGCTGAGGTTAGGAATAGGAAAGGTGAGGTCACCCTGTTAGGAGTTTTTTACAGGCCTCTTAATAGTCCTAGAAACGTAGAAGAACGAATTGCGAGGATGATTCAGGAGAAGAGTGAAAGTAATAGGCTGGTTGTCATGGGGGACTTTAACTTTCCTGATATTGATTTGGAAAGCTATAGCTCAAGTTCGTTAGATGGGTCGGTGTATGTCCAATGTGTGCAGGAGGGTTTCCTGACACAATATGTAGATAGGCCAACAAGAGGTGAGGCCATACTGGATTTGGTTCTGGGTAACGAACCAGGCCAGGTGTTATAATTAGAGGTAGGTGAGCACTTTGGGGACAGTGACCACATTTCGGTGACTTTTACTCTAGTGATGGAGAGGGATAAGTGTGCACTGCAGGGCAAGAGTTAAAGCTGGGGGCAGCGAAATTATGATGCGGTGAGGCATGACTGAGGATGCGTGGCTTGGAAAAGTAGGCTTCAAGGCAAAGGCGTAATTGATATGTGGAGCTTGTTCAAGGAGCAACTATTGAGTGTCCTTGATAAGTATGTACCTGTCAGGCAGGGAGGAAAGGGTCGTGTGAGGGAGCCGTGGTTTAAAAGGAATTGGAATCCCTTGTTCAATGGAAGAGGGCGGCCTATGTAAAGATGAGGCGTGAAGGTTCAATGGGGGCGATTGAGAGTTATAAGGTAGCCAGGAAGGACCTGAAGAGAGATCTAAGAGCAGCAAGGAGGGGACATGAAAGGTCTTTTGTTGGTAGTATTAGAGAAAACCCTAAGGCTTTCTATAGGTATGTCAGCAATAAAAGAATGACTAGGGTTGGCATAGGTCCAGTCAAGGATAGTAGTGGGAAGTTCCGTGTGGAGGCTGAAGGCATTGGGGAGACACTGAATGAATACTTTTCGTCAGTATTCACTCAGGAATAGGACATTGTTGCCGATGTGAATACTGAGTCGCAATTAATTAGAATGGACGGCTTTGAGGTATGTCGGGAAGATGTGTTGGAAATTCTGGAAAGGGTGAAAATGGATAAGTCCCGTGGGCCTGCTGGCATTTATCCTAGGATGCTCTGGGAATCAAGAGAGGAGATTGCAGAGCCATTGGCCTTGATGTTTATGTCCTCGTTGTCTACAGGAGTAGTGCCAGATGACTGGAGTCTAGCAAATGTGGTTCCCTTGTTCAAGAAGGGGAGTAGGGATAACCCTAGTAACTATAGGCCGGTGAGTCTCACTTCTGTTGTGGGCAAAGTCTTGGAGAGAATTGTAAGGGATAGGATTTATGAACATCTGGATAGGAATAATGTGATCAAGGATAGTTAGCATGGTTTTGTGAAGGGCAGGTCGTGCCACACAAACCTTATTGAATTCTTTGAGAAGGTGACTAAGAAGGTGACGAGGGGAAAGCGGTAGATGTGGTTTATATGGATTTAAGTAAGGCTTTTGAAATGGTTCCCAATGGTAGGCTACTGCAAAAAATGGTATGGCTTTGAGGGTGAGTTGGAGGTTTGGATTAGGAATTGGCTGGCTGGAAGAAGACAGAGGATAGTAGTTGATGGTAAAGATTCATCTTGGAGTGCCGTTACTAGTGGTGCTCCACAAGGATCTGTTTTGGGACCATTGCTGTTTGTCATTTTTATAAACGACCTGGCGGAGGGGTTAGAAGGTTGGGTGAGCAAGTTTGCGGATGATACGAAAGTCGGAGGAGTTGTTGACAGTGAGGAAGGATGTGGCAGGTTACAGCGGGATATAGATAAGCTGCAGAGCTGGGCAGAAAGGTGGCAAACGGAGTTCAATGTAGCTAAGTGTGAGGTGATTCACTTTGCTAATAGTAACAAAAATATGGGGTATTGGGCTAATGGTCGGATACTTCGTAGTGTGGATGAGCAGACGGATCTTGGTGTCCATGCACACAGATCTCTGAAAGTTGCCACCCAGGTAAATAGTGCGGTGAGGAAGGCATATGACGTACTGTCTTTTATTGGTAGACCAATTGAGTTCCGGAGTCCTGAGGTCATGTTGCAGTTGTATAAGACTCTGGTGCGGCCGCATTTGGAGTATTGTGTGCAGTTTTGGTCGCCATACTATAGGAAGGATGTGGAGGCACTGGAAAGGGTGCAGAGGAGGTTTACCAGGATGTTGCCTGGTATGGTAGGAATATCGTATGAGGAAAGGCTGAGGCACTTGGGGTTGTTTTCTTTGGAGAAAAGAAGGTTTAGGGGTGACTTGATAGAGGTGTACAAGATGATTAGGGGCTTAGATAGGTTTGACCGTGAGAACCTTTTTCCACGTATGGAGTCAACTATTACAAGGGGGCATAGCTTTAAATTAAGGGGTGGTAGGTATAGGACAGATGTTAGGGGTAGGTTCTTTACTCAGCGAGTCTTGAGTTCATGGAATGCCCTGCCAGTAGCAGTGGTGGACTCACCCTCTTTATGGGCATTTAAGCGGGCATTGGTAAAGCATATGGGGATAGTGGGCTAGTGTAGGTTAGGTGGGCTTGGATCGTCGCAACATCGAGAGCCAAAGGGCCTGTACTGCGCTGTATTCTTCTCTGTTCTATGTTCTATTCCTTTTATAAAATGTACCAACGTTCCAACTTTCTGCCTCTTCAGATTGTACTGTAATCGGCGACGGTGAGCTGAATGGCCTTCTGTTATCCCTCTGTAACAGGCACATGGGGACATCATTGTTTCTTCCAGTCACTGCGCAGCAGTCTCAATGCTCTGAATGATGTCTCAAGATTGTGAAAACAAAATACATGATAAGGCTCTTAAACAAGGGGCAGGATTGCATAAACTCAAAGAACAATAAATATTGTTGTCTGTCCAAACTTCCAGCAATTGGCACATATTGTTTACAACTTTTCCAAGTCATATAATCATCCAGACATAATTTGACATTTTGAAATTATCCCAGTCTCCATGACTTCCTCTGTCAGCTGGTTTCAAATGTGTCCTATCCTCTTCATGGTTAAACTTGTCCCAAAGGTCCCTTTTAAATCGTTCCCCTTTAGATCCGGACTTGCCTTTCCCAGTGAAATGGCCGTGTCTGTGGACCGTATGCTTGCCCTTCGTGATTTTGATAATAGTCTGTAGCCACCGTTCCTCCAGGGAAAACAACCCAGCCTATTCAGAATCTCCCAAGAACACGCGCCCTTCAACTCTGGCAATATACTTCGAAATCATTTCTGAACCCTTCCAACATGTCTCCTATAGAATGCAGAGAAGAATTGTACACAATTTCACGAAAGTAGCCTAAACATTATCCTGTGTAGTCACTTTATGCAGCTGGTCGATTATTCATTCCCTGTTTTATTTTACAGATGGGTTGGAACGTGTGCATATTTCTGGCATTACTCCCATATACAAGGAAGGAAGATTGAAATACTTTGGAGTGTTTATGGTTGATTGTTCAGCAACATAAATCCATTCTATCCCGAGGGAGAAAATGCTCTGTTTTACTATAATAAGAAAAGTGAAGTGACGAAGACGTTTGTCGAAAATATTTACCAGTTGCTGTGATTACTGTGAGTCTCAATGGATTCTAATCATCCCAGTGGAGAGTTTCCATGTTTTAATATAAATCCATTCCATTCAATGTGGAATCCCACAGTATGAGTGGACCATCACTGGCAGCTCTAGCAGGCATCAACAGCTCCAGAGGGAGGGAGAAGTGAGATCAGAGTCCGAGAGCAGTAGATTTGAATGTAGAATCAATGGAGCAAACTGGAAGAACCGTTGATTGGACTGTTCAAACAATTGCCAAAGGTTTATCTGAGGTTGTTTGGTATCTTTCGACATATTACAATCAGGTTTCATTATTTTGGCGGATCCAAATGTCACTTCTGATTGTTCAACATTTTTATTATCCTATCCTGGCTGTCGTTGGTGCCCCTGGTAAGTCTCACTGCCCATTATTATTTCGAACAATCATTTCTAAATGTATTACTGTTCTTTTAATTTATTCTATACTCGTTTCCATCGTTATACCTGTTGAGACTTTGAGTTCAGTTATTCACTCTACAAACCAATACAAATCACATTGGTGAAGTTGTTCATCCACACTCTCCCTCTTTGCTTCTGACACTGTCCATCTTTGGTCTCTGTTTTGACCGATTCAGTTTCATCTTTGAATTATGATCCATTGTATCCCTGATCGTGTTATTTAAATATTATTAGTCTGCAGGTCACTGTCTTCTGTTTTAGTTGCAAATTGGGTTTCCTTCCCTAATTCCATCCCATGCCTAAGCAACATCCAAAATATATTTTACTGGCTCATCCCATCTACTGGTTGAACCTAGAGCTATGAAATACAGTCTTAAAGACATCCATAACCTGCTGCTGACACTCCTAATCTCATCCTGCAGATTCAATTCTGAGTCAATACTCCACGTTTTGTGTCCAAACTGACACAAAACTCCCATCCATCTATAATTCCTATGTGCACTGATGTGTAATTTTATTGCATTTGGCAAAGCCTTTTTGTTTGTATTCACACGCACGTCATCACATCTGTCGGTGAAATGTCCCTCAGTCTCTGTTAAAAACAATCATGATTGATAGTTGCCAAGAGCTAATGCAGCAGAAAATGTCTGATAGTCGATAGGGCGCGTAGATATAACACAAGAATAGCAATAGTATCTCTGTAACCTCAAGATCGTCAGCAGTTTTTGACGCACAAGACAAACAAAACAACATTTCAAACTCTTTAGTTGTGTCCCCAAAATTAGTTAATCAATCTGTTAAACTATGAAAAGTACGTTTTAGTCAATATTCTTCATAGAATCATAGATTCCGAAATAGTTATTGTTCCAAAATAATAATAAAAAAAAAGAAGCATTAGGCGAAAGGATTCAAATGAGTTTCAGACAAAAAGGACAATCATTAACCCCTCCCTCATCACCACAGAGAGGAACAAACCTAGAGGTTTGCAGACATTGAAATGTGGATTAAATGAACACACTGAGGCACAATGTTTTAGCTCAAGAATTATAACATGAGATGTAACCATACCACTTTTTTGGGAATGAACAAAAATCAAATTCTTGAGAAAAGTAAAAAGGTTCCTGAAGCAGTGGGCAAGTATACAATTCATTGAGAGTTAAGATGGTACAAGTGCACATGGCAAATGTTACTTAAACATACTATTCATTGTGAAAAACCTCAAAACGAAAGATAGAAACATCTGGGAAAACATTATGAAGACTGGGTGCCCACAAGCCTTGGATCTCAATGATCAGCAAGTTTGAAATGAGTCGAGTGAGTTACCAGAGAGCCAATTACAAAAGGCTAATGAGGCACCGCAGGCAACGCGAATCAAAGTGGCTGGCAAACGAATATTCATTGACTTAAGCTTTTTCTTTGTCCATTCGTTGCGAACTGTTAGCTGTCGATTTGACATGAAAGGCCCAGGATATAACATCAATGATTGTCTTCCCTCAGTATTTGACTCTATCGGTTGTCTCCACCTCAGCTGCATTGGTGTAGATGGTGGTGGGTTCGACTCTGTGCTTCCTGAAATTGATGATTAGCCTTATAGTTTCGGTAAAATGAAGGTAACAATTGTTAGATTGCATCACATCACAAACCACACTCTTTTTTGTGTTCTGTCTCAGTATTACTTGATATCCAGCCTAAAAGTAACTTTTGGATGAAGTTCAAACGGAACTTGGCCACAGTCAGGATGATTCAGAGAATATAATAAAGAGCTAAGTGCACCCACATGGTGGATTATCGTGGAGGAAGTGTCTTTGGCTCATTTTACTGCTAATAGTCTGTGGTCAAGAATTAAGAATGTAATTGAAGATGGTAGAGCAACCATCTAGGTCTCAGAGTGGTAGTTAGAAGAATAGTGTTGTAAGGCCGTCCTGTAGTCACAATGTAGAAGCTTGATGTCGATAATACTGATATTCAGATATCCCAGTGAAGAGTGTAGGGCATAGGAGATGGTATGTAACGCGAACCTCTTGCTTGGGATAACGTCAGGCTTGGAAGCTTATTTTGATATGAGACAGAACTAATTTTTCGGAGCTCTTCATAATTATGAAAGTGAGAGCCACAGGGTGATATTAATTCAGAAACGTTGTATGTATTCTGTGTGGTACCTGGATGATGCTGGCCTTCTTGAAGCAGGTGGGGAATTCCGATTGTTGCCAGGACAGGTTAAGAACCTTATGGAGCCACAGAAGGACATCATGACATTTGTATCCAAGTGTTATCGACATAGGTGACAAGTTTATACTTGCCTTCCTAATTACTAACTCAACCTGCAAATTTACCTTAAGCGAAACTTGGACAGGGACTCTCAGTTCACTTTACGCTCCAGATTCCTGATAGCTTTTTCTCCATTTAGAAAATTGTCTACCCTCCATTACACCGAATAAAGTGAATTTGTAGTAACATTTATTTCATTTTGAAATTCTGCAATGCCTGTGATGTAGACTGCTGTCAGGAGTATGGATTACAACTCGCCTTACAGATAAGAGTGATGACATGTTTGTGTCCAAAGATCTGGGTCTGAGAAAGAGTAACTATTGAGGGTATCCACGTTTGAGCACTGGGAGTTACTGATCAGGAGACAGATATCACCAACTCTTGGTTTACCGGAGATCACCACGCACTCCGTGCGATACATTGAGAAACGTTCTGATTATAAAGCACAGTCAGGTGCAGCAGGAATGAGCTGTATCTCTGTAAAACAGATCATGCAGCAGTATCTCAGTTCCCTCTGGAATGTAGGTCTTGTTTTTAGTTGATGTATTTTATTCTCAATGGCTTTAACAATTGCTAGGATTTTGCTAGCCAGGGTAAAATTGAATCCACAACACCTTCATGCCGTCGGTGGCATGGTGACTCAGTGGTTAGCACTGCTGCCTCACAGCGCCAGAGACCGGGTTCAATTCCTACCTCGGGCATCTGTCTGTGTGGAGTTTGCGCATTCTCCCTATGTCTGCGTGGGTTTTCTCTCACGGTTTAAGGATGTGCAGGTTAGGTGAATTGGCCATGCTAAATTGCCCACAGCATTAGGTGAAGGGGTAAATGAAGGGGATTGGTCTGGGTGGGTTGCTCTTCGGAGGGTCGGTGTGGACCGGTTGTCCCACTGTAAGTAATCTAATCTAACCTCATCATGTCTCCCTCTTTTTCTGAAACTTTATTGTTGGAACAGCACAGCAGGTCAGGCAGCATCCAGGGAACAGGAGATTCGACGTTTCGGGCACAGGCCCTTCTTCAGGAATCTTTCCTGAAGAAGGGCCTGTGCCCGAAACGTCGAATCTCCTGTTCCCTGGATGCTGCCTGACCTGCTGTGCTGTTCCAGCAATAAAGTTTCAACTTTGATCTCCAGCATCTGCAGACCTCACTTTCTCCCTCTTTTTCTGGTAAAGTGGCTGCTTCTGGTTGATCCCGGGTATCAGTGATGGAAATGTGCTGTTCCAGAAAATGACTATGAGTCCGATGGAGTCCAGTGTGCAGTCGATGGCCACGGGTAGTTCTGTGCTTCACAGGAACATTGCAGCAGCCCAGGCAAGAAATGTTGTCATGAGAGCAAGGTCTGTTATTGAAACGGGAAGCAATGAGAAAGTCAGGGTTTTTCCTACATTCAAAGGGGAATTGGTCCTTAAATCATGCCCTGCTTGGCTTTGCCGATGTAAATGAGGCTCAGTTGTGCGCAGCAATGAGAAGAGACTAGATTGCAACGGTACAAGTGAAATGCTGATTTACCTCAAAATAGTGTTTGGGGACTTGGACAGTGAAGAGCGCAAAGGTGAATGGACATGTGCCAACTTAGTAAATTGCATGGGAAGGTGCCATGGAGGAATGTGGAAGTCATAGATTCATAGAGATTTGCAGCGTGGAAGCAGACTCTTCTGTCCAATCCGGCCATGCCGACCAGATATCCCAACCCAATCTCGTCGCACCTGCCAGCACGCGACCATATCCCTCCAAACCCCTTCTATTCATATACCTATCCGAATGCCTCTTAAATGTTGCAATTATACCAGCCTCCACCATTTCCTTTGCCAGCTCATTCCATGTGCGTACCACTGTCTTTGTGAAAAAGTTGCCCGTTAGGTCTCTTTTATATCTTGCCCCTCTCACCCTAAACCTATGTCTTCCAGTTCTGGACATTCTGAGCCCAGGGAAAATAGTTTGCCTTTTTATCCTATTCATGCCCTTCATAATTTTGTAAACCTCCGTAAGGTCACCCCTCAGCCTCCAACGCTCCAGGGAAAACAGCTCCTGCCTGTTCAGCCTCACCCTATACCTCAAATCCTCCAACCCTGGCAACATTCTTGGAAATCTTTTCTGAACCCTTTCAAGTTTCACAACATCACTCCGATAGGAAGGAGACCAGAATGGCACACAATATTCCACCAGTGGCCTAACCAGTGTCCTGTACAGCCATAACATACCTTCCAACTCCTGTACTCAATACTCTGACCAATAAAAGAAAGCACACCGAACGCCTTCTTCATTATCCTATCCAACTGCGAATCCACCTTCAGGAAGCTATAAACCTTCACTCCAAGGTCTATTTTTCTCGGCAACACTTCTCAGGACCTTACCATTAATGTATAAATCCTGCTAAGAGTTGCTTTCCCAAAATGCAGCACCTCGCACTTATCTGAATTAAACTCCACCTGCCACTTCTCAGCCCATTGGCCCATCTGGTCAGGATCCTGTTGTAATCTGAGATAACCTTCTTCGCTGTACACTATACCTCCAATTTTGGTGTCATCTGCAAACTGACTAACTATGACTCTTATGCTTGCATCCAAATCAGTTATGTAAATGGCAAAAAGTAGAAGACCTTGCACCGATCATTTTGGCACTCCACTGGTCACATTCCAGTCTGAAAAGCAACCCTCCAAACCCACCTTCTGTTTTCTAACTTTGAGACAGTTCTGTATCCAAATGGCTGGTTCTCCCTGTATTCCATGTTGGGGGTGTTGGAGGTTGTCACGGAGGGAATGGACTCTGTGAAATGCTGACAGCTAGAGGAATTTGCAGCGAGGAGTGGTGTTGACAGCTGTGTTTGATGGTGCTGTCCCGATATCGGTGGTGGAAGTAACGGATGGTGATTCTTTGTGGATTCAAGCATAGTGGAAATGAGGAAAAGGGGATCTCTATAATTCTCCTGGTAATGAGGGAAAGATTGAGGGATGAATAGCAGGAGATGTGTAATTTACTCCAGAAGACCCTGTTCATCTCAGTTCGTGCTGTGGACCTCTTGATAGAGGGAAGAGGAGATCATCTCGGATGCTTCTCACTGGAATGTGACATAATTGGCACAAGAGTGACAGAAATCGAGAAATTTCAAGGATAGAGTCACACTCAGCTGATCATATGTTCAGCAACAATTGGAATCTCCCAATGAATAATTGACAAGAACCTAGCATCTAGATTGCACTTTTTGTCAGATGTTTGTGCTAAAGCCGATTGTGATAATGGATCTGGTGGAAGTCAGTTGATGTACAGTTGTACATATATAAGGGGAGTTTTCATAGCTCCCAGAAATGGTTGTTTCTGTTCAAAGAAAAGGCCTTGATAAGAAGACGAACCACTCACTTATCACAGAAGCTGCTAAGGAGAGTACTCAATCACAAACTGAAGAATTCAAACTGGTAGAACTTGGACATAAGGAACATGAAAGAGAATAAAGGTAAGAACAGTGACTGGGTAAATGATTGGCAGATGGTGTTTATTGCAAAATTAAGGAATGAGACCGTGGACTTTGACACAGAGAAAAACACAAGCCTAGATATTATTTAATGGAGCGGACACCCCCCCAAAAAATTGCACTTCAAGGGGATTGGGGCGTGTGTATGAATAAAATAGCGTGTTAGTAAGCTAGAGTAGCAAATAACTAGTTTCCTTCATTGGGCTGGTTCCTGGTGATAAAAATGTTGACTGATTAAGATAAAAAAACTGAAAACATTAGTCGATTACACAATGTAGCTGAAATGAATGAAGGTTGATATTTCTGAGAAATACAAGTAACAGACGGGACTTGACGAAGTAGATATTGAGAAGCAGTTTCAAATTCTGCATGTTGTCATGAACGGAAAGAAATAGAAAGAGGGATTGGAGGGGTGTCATACCGACCTTGGTTTGCCACGTTAATTTTCCGACCTACAACTAACTATTGAAGTGTCCTCAATCTGCTCATGTGTAGCAGATCCGAAGGTCTGAGTGGAACTTGAGAACATAGCACTGAAGGGCGAAAAAGATCCAAAATACAATTTGACACTACTCAATGAGTGAATAAGTGGCTCATGTCATTTTTGTCACAGCTGTATTTTTCTGTCAATACCCTATTCTCCCGGATTCACCATTCGACCGGAAATCAAGCAAAGCCAGTCTCGATCTAATTGTCAAAAACTTCTCGGAAAGAGAATTCGCACTGAATGATTTCCCACTATGTAAATTCCTCCTCATCCCTGTTGCAAATGCGTTTGGAGAGGTGGTTATGTTTTGTTTTGACTCCCACTCCTACTAGTCACAACACGTTTTAAATGTAACCACTTTGATGAAATGGACAATGATACAGGGCGCAGACTGTTTCAGTTTCAGTGACAGGGACAACTAAGTCAGAAGTATTTAGTCAGCAGCAAATACTAGTCGGGCCTACTGGGGTGGCATGATAGCTCTGTGGTGAGTACCGCTGCCTTACAACAACAAAGGTACACTCTGTTGAAAGTCTTCGAGGAATGTTCACACGGTCCCATATCAGTGTTGGTTTTTTTTGGGTGCTCTGATATCATCTCACTATTCAAACGTGTCGGATAGGCTGTTTAACGATGTGAAGTGCAGGGTTACAGGGAAATATAGGGGAATGAACCGAGGTGCGATGCGTTTTAGAGGCTCGGTGACGACTCGACGGTCTGAATGTCCTGAGACCCCGCTGGAGGAATTGTAGGAAAATGATGACAAGTTTGAACAATGCAAATACCCACTGGATTTCTCCCTGTTCCATTGTACTGAAGATTTTTGATGGCTCAATGAGATCACCCCTTGTTTAAAGTGGAACCGGTTTAGCCTTTATAATATAAAGCATTCCATCAAGGAATAAGAGAAGTGAAACATCTGTGAACACCACCCAATGTAATAACATCCTTTATCAGGAAAGAATACAAAATAAGCCTTGACACACAAGCCTCTGGATGCGTTCTTATTCAGAATGAGTAGAGATGTAACAGTATTAACTCCAAACAAAGTTGATCGGAAGTACAGATAGCGGGTAGATACAAAGTAATTTTTTAAAAATCTTCTATTTATTAAAGAGTTGAGGAGATTCTTCTTCTTTTCTTAGAATGTTGTTAGATTTTCGAAAACTCTTCCCTAGACAGCATTGGAGGCAGAGATACTAAATATGTTTGTAGCACAGACAGATCAATTGATGGAATGTTAAGTATTATCATAAAATTGGCAGCAATTTGCAGTGTGGAGAATTCGGACCGTAGACCAAAACGATAAATGTGGATGATCAGAACACCAAGAATACAATCAAAAAAATGCTAATGCAGAGATAAGTATAAAATGATAACAGTGGCAGAATAATGTCAGTGTGTTCGCAGAGGACCATAGGGCTCATCTCTCATTAGAGAGAGATAGATAAGGCGGTTCAACTTTAGGATCCGCACACCTCAGAGCAGAGGTCAGGTTGAGAAGCCGAGTCCTTCGTGGTAACTACTGTCAGTGTGGGGAATTGAACCGACGCTGTTAGTCTCCCTGTGTATCACAAACCAGACGTCCAGCCAACTGCGTGGGAGATTACATAACTGCGATGGACAGAAATAGTAAAATGCAAAAGACAATAGAAACATTTGACGATGCTGCAAAAAAGATAACGGAACAGGATAGTGGCCCAGAACAAAAACAAACTGCTAGAAATTGCTTTTAATGAGACAAGTTTTGAGATGTTGTTTTTGGCTGAATACAATAATGCAAGAGAAGTGAAATAACCAGAAATACTAATTGTGATTCGATATTAATATCTATGAAATAAGTGAGTTTTTTGTGTTGGCGTGTATAAAGTGTTCTTCTTATTGCATAAAAGTATAAAGCTGATGGAATGCATTATATGGAAATTTTGTCTTCATTAGAAATAGATTTTGAAACCATTCTTGAAAGAAAATCGATTAGAAAATTATCCTCATATCGTTCGTTGAAGGATAGGAATCCAGAATGTTGAATCTCAAAGTTCCTGTAAAATGTAGCCTGAAACACAATTCGAACAGCCCGATCTCATTAAATGGAGAAGCAGGTTGGAAGCGATGAATGGCCTCACGGTGCAGTGTAATGCATGTGATTGGAAAAACAAAATAAAACTCTGCTCTGTCCGTTTGTGTGTTATGCACTGTGAGACTGACATTTTCCTGAACTTGGGAATTATTTGGAAAATTATCTGCAACATTTTATAGTCAACATCATCCAGAAAGCGGCATTCTCCAGAACATTCTGTACCTGATATTCTGTGAAATTATTCTTTAACTTTTCTCGTTGCTGTGCAGGACATTGAGAGAAGGTGCTCCAGGCAGCAGTGAAAGTGGCGGAGCATTAACCTAGTTTGAGGATTAGTGTTATAACTGAAATGCAATCAATGTGAGGGAGCAGAGAGTGCACTGTGCTGGAGCATGGAAGGTTATTGATGCTTGCCTGCATTCCTGGATAGTTTTTTAGACTGCAGATACTGCTCCAAGCTAGATGGTGAGCATAGACCTTGCTTGGTGTGGTTGGTGGTGTGGCCTCTCTGGGAAGAGAAAGGACCTCCTGTGTACTAGCACATCAACCAGGGCCTTCGAACTGCTGTCGACAAATTGAGATGTAATTGACCCTAACCTGCCCTGTTCAGCTAAAACGTACAGGGCAGATTTGACATGAGGAGTTCAACTGTCGTCCATTGGGATTTTAAAGATGCCACCAGTACAAGCGATCAGAGAATATCCAGGGGAATCCGGGCGACAGCGAGTACCGCTAGCCATGCTCGGTGGGAGAATCAGGCTGGCATTGAATCAGAGGGTCGCCATGAGTTGGGGTAGGTAGCTACTGACGTGAGATTGATAAGATTGCACCAGAAAACTAGCTCGACCTCGTTTACATGATACCTCTGTCACTCTCAATTAAAATGTCAATGAGACAAATTAATCGAAGATTCAGCACTGTGATTCTATCGCTGTTCTGACCCCACTTCCCGTTACAAAGCTGCAGAACAAATGTTCTCCATCATCTGAACTCTCACAAAATTCCATTCCCCTCAATCTGCAGGAAATGGTGTTCCGAGTTGAAGATGCTATTGGAATGTTTTCAGTTGTTACTATTAAACATGAATGGCAATGTTTTATCCATCCGTATTCGGATCTGGAATGAAAGTGATGTTTGCTCCCGAGTGTGTGAGAATGTTCTGGAAAAAATCTTTTAATTAGATGTGTATCGATGTATTTGGGTAGCGAGGATTGCTTACGTTTTTTTTCTCGCATTTCTGTAAGTCAGAACTTGGCAGCTGTTATTTAATCTCCAATTATTTCAATTAATTTCGAAATACATTGGCACATTTGAAAATCTCGTGGGGTCCTTCATCAAACTGGTTACTTTGCCTCCAGACTGATGTGTAATTTGTTTGTTTTCCTTCCTCACAGTTAACGTAGTGACGATCTATGTCCTGCTTTATAAAGATTGTGGATTGTCTCCATGTGTCAGTCGTTATCTGGAGGCCATGGCAGCGGCGGATCTACTGGTCATTATCCTCGATCTGATGTTGAGACATATTCCCATTGTTTACTCTGAACAGTTTGATTTCCTGTGGTACATTCCCCTGTGTAATATCCACGCGGTCCTGCTTTATGCAGCCACTGACTGCTCTGTCTGGTTCACCGTCACTTTCACCTTTGATCGATGTGTGGCCATTTGTTGCCAAAAGCTGAAAAATAAATATTGCAGGGAGAAAACGACGGCTGTCGTTCTCGGAACAGTGATCGTGTTCAGTTGTTTAAAGAATATTTTCTGGTATTTTATGTTCACAGCTCAATATGTGCTGAAGAACTCCCCCTGGTTTTGTGAGGCAACAGTCGCTGTTTATTACTCCCGTGTCTGGGTCACAATCGAGAATCTCCACCACCTTTCCAATCCAACCCTCCCATTTCTCCTGATCCTATTACTCAATGCTTTCACAGTCAGGCACATTATAGTGACCAGCAGAGCCCGCAGAAGACTCCGGGTTCACACCAATGGAGACGTTCAATGTGAAACAGAAATGCGAAATCGAAAGAAATCCATTATTTTACTGTTTGTTATCTCGGCCAATTTCATTCTGTTATGGTCAACGTTAATGGTGTATTCTACATGGAACAGGATGTGGTGGTTGGGATATGACTCTCTGAAGCTAGCTCCCTTTGTGCAGGAATTGTCATTCATGCTGCAGCTCCTCAGTTGCTGCACAAACACCGTGATTTATGCCGTGACCCAGACGAGGTTCAGACAGCAACTGAAGAATGTGCTGAAATATCCATTTACCCAAATTCATCAATCAATCAGTGTGGGACAGTGAGACTACGAATGAATGAGTGAGACTGAGGGAATGAGGGTGAAAGTGGAGGCGTGACTGTGACCGTGGGAAAGCGAATATCAGAGTGTCGTGTGAATGAGACTTTGAGTGAGAGAGTGCGAGATAGGCTGCGTGAAAATGACAGACTAAATGAGACAGTGAGGGAGTGAGTGTTACTGAGGGAGTGATGTCAGGGACACGTGGTTTATTAAAGAAGTTGATGCTCTTGTCAAGAGGAAGAAGAGGGCTTATGATAGGATGAGATGT
The DNA here is from genome assembly GCF_037043375.1 of Chiloscyllium plagiosum. Classification (NCBI taxonomy): domain Eukaryota; kingdom Metazoa; phylum Chordata; class Chondrichthyes; order Orectolobiformes; family Hemiscylliidae; genus Chiloscyllium; species Chiloscyllium plagiosum. The sequence goes on from NW_028270167.1 coordinate 94,561,194, forward strand.
GGAGGCTCAGTTCGGCCGGTTGAGAGTTACAGATTAGAAAGTAAAGTCCGAAATTAAGAAGAGCCATGAGAAGAGATGAGAAGTTGTTGGCGGATAGGTCAAGGAAAACCATCAGGCTAACTATAGATATTTCAGTAATTAGCATATGACTAGAATAAGATTATTGCCAATCAAGGATAGCAGTGGGAACTCTTGTGTGAGGTCAGAGGAAATAGTCGAAGTGCTAAATGATTTTTCTGTCAGCATTCACACTTCTAAATGACAATTTGATGAGGACAAGACTGGGATAGAGCCTACTAGACGAGATTGGATTGAGGTTCACAAGGAGGACGTGTTAGCAATTCTGTGAAAATATACAGGTCTCCTGGGCCAGACGGGATTTAATCTAGTATTATCTGCCAAGCCAGAGAAGAGATTGCAGAGACTTTCTCTCTTATGTTTATGTCGTCATTTTCTGCAGGGTAGTGGCAGAAATGGGGGACAGCAAACGCTGTTCCCTCGTTCAAAAATGGGAGTCGAGAAACTGCTGGCAATTCGAAACTAGCGAGCCTTACTTCGGTTGTCAGTACAGTATTGCAAAAGGTAATACAGGATATGATTTGCAATTATCTAGAAAGTAGTAATTTGATTAGAAGTAGTCAACACGGTTTTCTGAAGGGCATTTCGTGCCTCACAAACCTCATTGAGTTTTTCGAGACGGTGACAAAACAGGTGAATGAGGGTAAACCTGTTCATGTGGTGTATATTGATTTCAGTCAGGTACTTGGTAGGTTTCCCCACGATGGATTATTGCAAACATTATCGTGGCATGAGATTGAGGGTGATTTAGTGTTCTGGATCAGAAATTGGAGAGCTGAAAGAAGGTGGCTGATGGGCAATGTTGTTCCTGCAGTCGAGTTACGAGTCGATCTGTTTTGCGGCAACTGCTGGTTGTTATTTTTTAAAATGACATGACTGAGCGCTTAGAAGGTTAGGTTAATAAATGTGCCAATGAAAGTAATGTTGGAAGAGTGGTGGATAGCAGTGAAGGATGCTTCAGGATATGGAGGGTCATCGATAAGCTGTGGAGCTGAGCTAAGAAATGACAAATGGAGTATAATGCGGACAAGTATTAGGTGATCTACTTTTGAAAGAGCAACAGGAATGCAGAATCCTGAGATAATGATAAGATTAATGGAGGTGTTGATGATCAGCGAGATCTCGTTGTCCATGTACATAGATTCCTGAAAGTTGCCATCCAGGTTAATCGGATTGATCCGAAGGCATACGGTGTGTTAGTATTTCTTCGGAGTATGATTATGTTTCGGGGCAGAGATTATGCGGATATTCAAGCAGGCTACTTTGAGTGGCAGTCAATTTGTAGCAGAAGAGTGTAGGCAGTGGTTCAGAAATATAATGGAGGAACCAGGGCAGACTGATCTTTGAAAGAATTGAGCGTAGTAATTTTTATAGACGCATTTAGAGTCACAGGGATGGAAACAGACCCTTCGGTGCAACCCGTCCATGCCAGCCAGATATCCCAACCCAATCTATTCCCACCTGCCGCACCCACCCATATCCCTCCAAACCCTTCCTATTCATATACCCGTCCAAATGCCTCTTAAATGTTGCAATTGTACCAGCCTCCACCAAATCCTCTGTCAGCTTATTACATACACGTCTCACAGTCCGCGTGGAAAATATTGTCACTTAGGTCTCTTTTATATCCTCCCCCTTTCACCCTAAACCAATGCCCTGGACTCTTTGACGTCAGGGAAAAGACTTTGCCTATTTATCCTATCCATACTCCTCATAAATTTGTGAACCTCTATAAGGTCACCCCTCGAACAATGATGCTCCAGGGAAACCAGTCCCAGCCTGTTCAGCCTCTCCCTCTAGCTCAGATCCTCCAACCCTGGCAACATTCTTGGAAATCTTTACTGAACCATTTCAAGTTTCACAACATTCTTCCGATAGAATGGAGAAGCGAATTGCACGCAATATTCCCACAGTGGCCTAACCAATATCCTGTACAGCCGCAACATGACCTCCCAACTCCTGTACTCAATACTCTGACCAATAAAGGAAAGCATAACAAACACCTTCTTCACGATCCTATCTACCTGCGGCTCCACTTTCAAGGAGTTATGAACCTTCACTCCAAGGTCTCTTTGTTCAGCGACATTCCCTAGGACGTTACTATTAAGTGTATAAGTCCTGCTAAGATTTGCATTCCCAAGATGCAGCACTCCGAATTTATCTGAATTAAACTCCAACTGCCACTTTCAGCCCATTGGCCCATCTGGTCCAGATCCTGTTGTAATCTGACGTAACCCTCTTCGCTGTCCACTACACCTCCAGTTTTTGTGTCATCCGCAAACTTACTAACTGTACCTTTTATGCTCGCATCGAAATCATTTATGTAAATGACAATAAGTAGAGGGCCCAGCACCGATCCTTGTGGCACTCCACTGGTCACAGGCCTCCAGTCTCAAGAATAAACCTCCACCACCACCCTCTGTTTTCTACGTTTGAGGCAGTTCTGTATCCAAATGTCTAGTTCTCCCTGTTTTCCATGAGATATAACCTTGCTAATCAGTCTCCCATCGGGAACCTGTCGAACACCTTGCTGAAGTCCATATAGATCACATCTACTGCTCTGCCCTCATCAATCTTCTTTGTTCCTTCTTCAAAAAACTACATCACGTTTGTGAGACATGATTTCCCACTCACAGAACCATGTTTATCTCCCCAAATCAGTCCTTGTCTTTCCAAATACATGTACATCCTCTCCCTCAGGATGCCCTTCAACAACTTGGCCACCACCGAGGTCAGGCCCACCGGTCTATAGTTCCCTGGCTTGTCTTTACCACCCTTCTTAGAAGGTGGCACCGCGTTTGCCAACCTCCAGTTTTCCGGCACCTCACCTGTGACTATCGATGATACAAATATTTCAGCAAGAGCCCAGCAATCACTTCTCTTGCTTCCCATAGCTTTCTCGGGTACATCTGAACAGGTCCTGGAGGCGTAAACAAAGACTAGATAAGAAATATGAAGTTGAAAAAGAGACGTTACTGTTGCAGGAGTTTGGAAACACAGTTCCAGACATAACAAGATATATGTGGATAAGCAGAATGTTCATGAAGTGAGAAGAACGGCAGAGAAGGCAGATAAATATGCACTTGCGTCCAAGTCGAAATTGAGGTTCCATTAGGAATTTCATTCTGTGTAGACATTTGGAGAAGGTGGTAACCTTCATTGCCAAGTAAAGAGTGAATCAAACCGGGAATAGTTTACGACAGGTGAATAAAGAAGATAAAAATGCTGAAAAGGAGTTGAAAAGTCTCATGTATTAGCACTTTAATGGAGTGGAACACAGCATTACATTGCCAATGGTTTAAGAAAGGCACGGGGAAAGGCACTGCTTTTATTGCAGTCAGGTTTTTCACCCAATGTCACAGTGCCTATCGTTGAAGAAAGGCTCTATGGGAAAAGAAGTAGTGAAAGAGTCAAAGCCAGTGGCGTTCGTGGACATATTAAACAAAACAGAAGAAAACTCGAAGAGAAGCACGCGAGTGCACATCCTATACGATGCCTGGGTGTTGCATTAAAGCCTGATCTCGATCAAGAGTCAACTCTGTGGGCAATGTTTACTCAGAAACAATCAGGGACAGAAGAGAAATAATTTCAACTTTTAAGCGATATATTATCTGGTCAATAACTAATACTGAGAGCTGAAAATATTCTCACTCTTCCTGACAGGTTGCCCGAGACGATGATATTTGGTGAAATAAATGTAAAGGAATTCAACTTTCCCCTTTGTACGATCAAGTTGGAGAGGCCAATCAAGTCTACTGAAGTAACAGTGCCAATGATGGACAGAGTGTCTATTTCTGGAATAAAGGTTGTTGTTGCAAACTACCTGGCAGGGTCCAGGAGCGAGTGACGTTCCTTGTGTTGCATAAGCGAAAGGAAGATCAGTGAAGTGATGAGTTTGATGAAAAAATCCTGGAATTTTCCCAGACTGTGAAATAGCAAAAGTCGAGAGTATTGTGCTGGAAAAGCACAGCAGGGCAGGCAACATCGGAGGGGAACGATAATCTATGTTTGGGCCAAAAGCCCTCCATTACAAATGAGGCTGTGAGGTGAGGGTCCTGACAGATAAATGTGAGGCGGTGGGGCTTGGTGCCAAGAAAGTTAAGAGTGCAATAAGCTGATGGAAGTGGCGGTATTGGTGACATGTTACAGAGGAGGGTGGAGTGGATTTTTAGCAAGAAAGATGGACATCCAGGCGGTGCTGAGTCAGAAGTTGGGAATGAGGATAAAGTGTGGGAGAGGAAATGAGGAAGCTGTATTAGGAGGGTCCTAACGTTCTTCCTCCAAGAATTGGTTGGTTAGGGAGTGGGGATGGAGGAAGTCCAAGACCTGCATTCCCTCGGAAGAGTTGGAAGAGGTGTTGAAATGTTTGGCTACGGGTCGGTGGGGTTGGTTGGTGCAGATGTCCCGATGATGTTCTCTGATGCACCCTTGTCTTCCCAGTGGAGTGGAGGCCACATCAAGAGCAATTGATACGGTAAATGACATATGTGTGGGCAAGTAAAACTCTGATGGATGTGGAAGACTGTTCTGGGGCTTTCGATGAAGGTCAGGAGGAAGTGTAGGCACGGGTTATCGAAGTCCTGTGCTAGCAGCACATGGTGCTGCGTGTTGACGGTGCCCTTGTGGGGGGCAGCGACTTGACTTGGCAGTCACGGAAGGAGCGATGTTCGGGAGAGCGGATTGGGGTACAAGGGAGATATATCTCTGTTGGTGGGATCCGTTTGTACGTTGCGGAACTGGCAGAGGATGATACAGTGTACATGTCGGTTGGTGCGGGGGAAGCTGAAAATCGAGGAGGAGAGGGTTTATGCCCATGTTGCAGTTGTAGTGATAGGGTTCAAGGGCGAATTCCGGGAAGTGGAAAATATGCGCTCGATACCATCATACCGTGCAGAGTTGAAATTGCTATCTTTGATGAAGAAGGCCATCTGGTTCATTCTGTGGTTGGACTGGTCCACCTGGGATCAGATGCGATGGAGATGGAGGATTTGGGAATGAGGGATAGAGTTATTACAGTAGGCATGGTGGGAGGAGGTGCAGTCCAGGTAGCTGTTTGATAACGTGGTTTTGTAGAGATATCATTGTTGAGACCGTCACCGTTGGTGGAGATGGACAGGTCCAAAAGACGAGGGAGTTGTCCGAGATGGTCCAGGTGAACTTAAGTTCCGGGTGGATTTCGTTGGTGAAGTTAACCTCCTCGTGTGAGTACGAGCTGGCGCAGATGCAGTCACCAATTTAACGGAAAAGAAAATGGGGATTGGTGCCGGTGTCACTGCAGAAGATAGACTGTTCCCTGTAACCAACAAAGAGATAGACATGGATCGAGCCAATGCGGGTATGCATGGCTATTCCTTTCATCTGGAGGAAGTGGGAGGATTCAAAGGAGACATTTTTGAGGGTGAGGACAAGTTCAGACAAATGTTTAAGAATGTCATGGGAAGAGTACCTGGGGACACCGGGACAGGAAGATGCGGAGGACTTGTCGGCCATTTGTCTCTCCACCTCGTCGGCTCACATCGTTAGCTCTGATGAAGGTAATTTGCCTGAAAAGCCTATTCTTTTCCTCCTCAGACGCTGCCTGATCTGTTGTATTTTTGACAAACCGCACTCGCGACTCTGATCTCGAGCATCTGCAGTCCACACCTTTTTCCTGTGCAGCATCAAAGTCCCACTGTTGCAAGCGACAGCACCAAGGTGGCTCAGTGGTTAGCACTGCTACCTCACATGGCAAGTTTGTTACCAGCCTCGAGCGATTGGCCGTGCAGCATGTACATGCTCTTCCCGTGTCTGTGTGGGTTTACTCCTGTTGCTTTGTTTTCTTCGCACAGTGCAAAGTTGTGCAAGTTAGGTAAATTGGCCATGCTTAATTTCCACAGTGTTCAGGAATGTGGGGATTACGTGTATTCGTCATGGAAAATGCTGAGTTGTAGGGGAATAGCGGTGGGGAGATGTACTCCGTTGGACTTGTTCTCCAGACTGGCTTGTTTCCACGCTGTGGGGATTCTACGGTATATTTTTTCTAATCTATGGTATAGAAAGATGAAGGAGTTAAGGTTCAGTGAGCTTGGAGCTTGCTTGATGTAATGATACAGGAAATTCCTGAACAGGTAGAAGGTCAGACTTCGGTATTTACTCCTGAAAGGCAAATGGACTGACAGCAAAACATATGTAATATTAGTACATGCTCAGATGATAATTCAGGATGTAATTCCGAGTGTTATTATCATTTGGAAAAAAATGCGAAAACGCGAAGGGAGTTCACGACAAGTTATTGCAGAACGAAAACGGTTGAATTGTGTTGCCAAGAGAATACAGACAGGGTGTAAAATGAATAGTACATGAATAACCAGTCGAAGGTCACCTTGTGTATTGAAGAATCAGGCTAAAGCACAACAGGGCTTCGATTGGTCTGGACTCTGTAAAAATGTGATTGGATTTTGCTGCTCATGTCAAATGTGCCAAATAGTAGCTTGCCCACAGGCAGGAATAAAACCAGCACATTTGTTGCCAATTCCCTGATTCGACGAACCTTTCAAGCGGATTATGATAGATTGTTTCGGATGCTTTCCAAAAACTATCCGTCATAACCAGATTTGCTGGCATTAATGGATGTGTCTGCCAGATTTCTGAAGGCAATTCCATAATGGAGTATTAAAGCAAAATCGGTGTTGCAGGAAATAGTAGCTTTCACTACCAGACATGTAATACCCAATTAGATTGACTGAGACCAATTTTACTGATCAACAATTGAAGGAAATCATGGATAGTTTATGCATACAGAACTTGAAATCAAGTGCGTACAATCCTGAATGTCATGAAGCCTTGAGAAGATCGCATTAGACCCTGAAGATCTTATTTGGAGTATTCTATCAGGATTACCAAATGATTGGATAAATGGATCCCGTTAATATTATTTGCGACATGGGATGTCTCAAACGAATCAGCTCAGTGTCCTCTGTTTGTAATCATATTTGGATATGTCGTGAGAGTGCTTTTCAAATGAATTAAAGAAACATTCATCGAAATGAAGTCGGAGGTTAGGGAGTTGAATTAGCTCAACAACACCAGAATGGGGCACAACATAAAATTGACCAGGTGAGAGAGATCAAACTCCAAAATTCGGATATTTTCACGAGGGACTGGCGTGAAAGTACTGTTCCCAGTGGTAAGACATCCGTACAAAGCCAAGTTTAGTTAACTCTAACAAAGTAACCGACCTCGTAAAGCTGCTGGATCGAACACTGTCTCGGGCATCATTCGGACGCTATTTGAAGATGTTATCTAGTATGGTGGAAACACGTCTGAAAATGAACCTTCCAACTCAGCGAGCAAATCGACATCCAACACTGTCTCTGGCATGTTATGCAAATATTGCGAAACCCTGCCACAATGGAGACAGGGGAATGGATAAACAGATGTTACTTACTGACCGCAGAGTGACAAATCAAATCCAGAGGGTGTGGATTCTGCTGTGCCTCAAAATATGTTAAGTAAATCTGAAGTACATCAGGAGAGGGATTGTTTGGTGCGCTAGCTGTCTCAGAAGCAGAGAAACCACTTGGACGTTTTGTTGGGAAGGTAAGTAAATGTTATTTAAGAACGTACCTCGACGCCAACGGTCTTTTAGCATCAGAAAGCTGCGGGAGCTGGGCGGAATTGAAGGGAGCGCAAATCCGGTCGTGAAGGTAAGTGATGGCTATTTGAGTGGGTGTGTTCTAGACCCCAGGTCCTACAAAGTAAGGGCTCCCTCCCTCCCTCCCTCCTTCTCGAACCTAAATTACAAGTCCACAGACGTGCCCCAAAAAGAGGGTCCAAGGAAGTTCCTGTGGATTGAAGAGTGAGGCTTGAGCTCAGAAGTCTTTGACAAGTAGGTCGAGTGAAGTGATTACCCCGCAGTTGAAGAGGGTGAAGACATGACTGCCAAGCTGGTTCAGTGTGCGACGTGCTTGATGTGGGAGGTCAACGACTCTGGTGTGTCTGGCTTGCATAAGTGTGGAAAGTGTGTGCACGTTCAGCTACTGACAGAGCATATTGCAGCACTGATGAAAGAACTAGAGGACCTTAGTCTCATCCGAGAGAACGAGATCTTTCTGGACAAGACCTTCAGCGATGTTATTACAGTAATCGTACCAGAAGAGAGCAGAAGAGTTCAGACGATGAGGAAGGCAGAGAGGAGACAGGTGCAAGAGACCCCGGGGGAAGTACATGTCAGGAACAAGTTGAATCTTTTGGAAACAGTAGAGACAGATGACACTGCCAGTCCGCGAGGCGGCCAGGTCTGTCAATTAAAAGTTGGCGTGGAGACAGAACGGAAGAGTCGGACATCGCACAGAGCCGTGGTAATAGGGGACTCCATAGTGAGAGGAACTGACTTTGTGGCAGCAGACGGGACTTAAAGATGGTGTGTTGCCTTCCTGGTGCCAGGGTTAAAGACATCACTGAAAAGCAGGACGTCCAAGATGGTTATCTCCGGTTTGCTTCCAGTTCCTCGGGCTGTTGAGGCCAGAAACAGGGAGAAAATGGACGTGAACGTGTGGCTGGGGAACTGGTGCAGGAAGCAAGGATTTAAATTCTTGGATCACTGGGGTATGTTTTGTGGGAAGCATAAATTCTACAAGAGATACGGTTTGCACCTTAATAGGTTAGGGACCAGCATTCTAGCTGGCAGGTTTGCTACTGCAACACAGCCTCGTTTAAACTAAGCAGGGGGGAGGGGACAAACTGGATGTTTAAGAAGGAAATTGGAGGGAAAGTTAGAACAAGGGAAGTCAAGAAAGATAACTGTATTAATGAGGCAGAAAACTCAGAAAGGGATCATGCTGGAAGGTTGAGTGAAATAGGATTTGATGGGAAAGGTGAGGGCAGTAACAAATTAAAAATACTATAAATGAATGGGCGAAGCATTAGAAATGAGATAGGTGAGCTTGAGCTCTTTTGGAAATTGGCAGGTACGATATTGTGGGGATAACTGAGACGTGGCTTCAAGTGGACAGGGCCTGGGAAATGAATATTCAAGGCTACACGTGCTATCGTAAGGACAGACTGACGGGCAGAGGGGGTGGGATGGCCATATTGGTAAGGGATATATTCAGTCCCTTGCGCGGGGGAAACTAGAATCAGGGGATGTAGAGTCAGTGTGGATAGAGATGAGAAATACTAAGGGTAAAAAGACCCTCTTGTGAGTTATCTACAGGCCCCCAAACAGTAGTCTGGATGTCGGATGTAAGTTAAATCAGGAGCTGAAATTGGCCTGTCACAAAGATGTTACTACAGTTGTTATGGGGATTTCAACATGCAGGTAGACTGGGAGAATCAGGATGGTGTTGGACCTCAAGAAAGAGACTTTGTGGAGTGCCTCCGGGATGGATTCTTAGATCAGGTGGTACTGGAGCCGACCAGGGAGAAGGCAATTCTGGATCTGGTATTGTGCAACGAACCAGAATTGGTCAGGGACCTAGAAGTGAAGGAGCCATTGGGTAATAGTGACCATAATACAATAAGCTTCAATCTGCAATTTGAGAGGGAGCGGCTACTATCGGAAGTGACAATATTTCAGTTGAATAAATGGAACTATGGAGCTATGAGGGAGAAGCTGGCCAAAGTTCAATGGTGCAATACCTTAGGAGCGATGACAGTGGAGGAACAATTGCGGATATTTCTGTGTATAATGCAGAAGCTGCAGGATCAGTTCATTCCAAAAAGGAAGAAAGATCCTAGGAGGAGGCAGGATTGGCCGTGGCTGACAAGGGAAGTTAAGAAACATATAAAGTTAAAAGAGAAAAAGTATAACATAGCAAAGATATGTGGGAAAACGGAGGACTGCGAAGCTTTTAAATAAGAACAGAGGATTACCAAGAAGGAAATACGCAGAGAAAAAATGAGGTCCGAAGGTAAACTGGCCAATAATATAAAGGAGGATAGTAAAAGTATTTTTAGGTATGTGAAAGGCAAAAAAAAAATGGTTAAGACTACAATTGGGCCCTTGAAGACAGAAACAATGGAATATATTACGGGGAACAAAGAAATGGCAGATGAATTGAATTGGTACTTCAGATCTGTGTTCACTGGGGAAGACACAAGCAATCTCCCTGAGGTAACAGTCGCTGAAGGACCTGCACTTAAGGGAATTTATATTTGCCAGAAATTGGTGTTGGAGAGACTTTTAGGTCTGAAGGTTGATACGTGCCCGGGGCCTGATGGTCTACATCCCAGAATACTGAAGGAGGTGGCTCGACAAATCGTGGATGCGTTGGTGATTATTTTCTAGAGTTCGATAGATTCGGGATCGGTTCCTGCGGATTGGAGTGTGGTTAATGTTATGCCACTTTTTAAGAAAGGTGGGAGAGAGAAAGCAGGAAAATATAGACCAGTTAGTCTGACGTCAGTGGTGGGAAAGATTGTGGAGTCTATTATAAAGGATGAAATTAGGACATAGCTGGATAGTAGCAACAGGATAGGTCAGAGTCAGCATGGATTTATGAAGGGGAAATCATGCTTGACTAATCTTCTGGAAGTTTTTGACGATGTAACTCTGAAGATGGACGAGGGAGATCCAGTAGGTGTGGTGTACCTGGACTTTCAGAAAGCTTTTGGTAAAGTCCCACATAGGAGGTTAGAGAGCAAAATTAGGGCGCATGGTTTTCGGGGCAAAATACTAACTGTATTGAAAGTTGGTTGGCTTTTCGGGTACAAAGAGTAGTGATAAATGGCTCAATTTTCGAATGGCGGCAGTGACCAGTGGGGTACCGCAGGAATCAGTACTGGGACCGCAGCTTTTTACAATATTTGTTTATGATATAGAAGGTGGTATTAGTAATAACATTAGCAAATTTGCTGATGATACTAAGCTGGGTGGCAGGGTGAAATGTGATGAGGATGTTAGGAGATTACAGGGTGACCTGTACAAGTTAGGTGAGTGGTCAGATGCATGACAGATACAGTTTAATGTGGATAAATGTATGGTTATCCACTTTGGTGGCAAGAACAGGAAGGCAGATTACTACCTAAATGGAATCAATTTAGGCAAATGGGCAGTACTGAGAGATCTGGCTGTTCTTGTACACCAGTTAATGAAGGAAAGCATGCAGGTATAGCAGGTAGTGAAGAAGGCTAATAGCATGCTGGTCTTCATAACAAGAGGGATTGAGTATAGAAGCAAAGCGGTTCTTCTGCAGCGGTACAGCGCCCTGGGGAGACCACAACTGGAGTACTGTATGCAGTTCTCGTCTCCAAATTTGAGGAAAGACATTCTGGCTTTTGAGGGAGTGCAGCGTAGGTTCACGAGGTCAATTTCTGGAAAGGCGGGACTACCTTACACTGAAAGACTGGAGCGACTGGGCTTGTATACCTTTGAGTTTAGAAGACTGAGAGGGGATATGATTGAGGCATATAAGATTATTAAAGGATTGGACACTCTGGAGGCAGGAAACATGTTTCCGCTGATGGGTGAGTACCGAACCAGAGGACACAGATTACAAATACGGGGTAGATCATTTTGGACAGAGATGAGGAGAAACGTCATCACCCAGAGAGTGGTGGCTGTGTGGAATGCTCTGCCCCAGAGGGCAGTGGAGGTCCAGTCTCTGGATTCATTTAAGATAAAGTTGGAGAGAGCTCTCAAGGATTGTGGAATCAAGGTTTATGGAGATAAGGCAGGAACAGGATACTGATTAAGGATGATCAGCCATGATCATATTGAATGGTGGTGCAGGCTCGAAGGGCAGAATGGCCTACTCCTGCACCTATTGTCTATTGTTGCACCACCACATACAGGAATATAATACTATGCTGAGTTGAAATTCGGAACGCTGCTCCGGTAAAACAATACCCATACACTCTTCATCCTCACAAAATCACATAGGCCCAGAAGGAAGCGGTTGCGATGCACAACGAAGATATCTTTGAACTGGGTCGGAGTGAATGCAGTTTCTCGACTGTGGTAGTTCCAAAATCTGACGGTACCAATAATTTTGAGTAGATTATCGGAAGTTCAACGCAATAACTAAATGAGAGTCCTACCGAGTACCTAGATTGGAGGAGTGTGTAGAAAAAGTTCAATAAACCACGTCCATAATGAAGTATGAATTGCCGCATGATTATTCTCAGTTAACCTTTTTCAGTGAAAGCATAGGAGGTTTCTGCTTGTAATACCAAATGGGCTACATCATTACAAAATGTTGCCTTTTGGAAAGAAAAACACACCATCCACATCCCAAGGACACATGAGCAGAGTTGCGGCTCGATTAATGAATTGTGCATTTAACCACGACGACGTCGTGATCTTTCGCCATTCATGAAAAGATCACATGGTACTGCTGTGGTTCTGTTCGCTGAGCTGGAAGTTTTTGTTGCAAACGTTTCTTCCCCTGTCTAGGTGACATCCTCAGTGCTTGGGAGCCTCCTGTGAAGCACTTCTGTGTTGTTTCCTCCGGCATTTATAGTGGCCTGTCCTTGCCGCTTCCGGTTGTCAGTTTCAGCTGTCCGCTGTAGTGGCCGGTATATTGGGTCCAGGTCTATGTGTTTGTTGATAGAGTTTGTGGATGAGTGCCAACCTTCTAGGAATTCCCTGGCTGTTCTTTGTTTGGCTTGCCCTATAATGATAGTGTTGTCCCAGTCAAATTCATGTTGCTTGTCGTCTGCGTGTGTGGCTACTAGGGATAGCTGGTCGTGTCGTTTCGTGGCTAGTTGATGTTCGTGGATGCGGATCGTTAGCTGTCTTCTTGTTTGTCCTATATAGTGTTTTGTGCAGTCCTTGCATGAGATTTTGTACACTACGTTAGTTTTGCTCATGCTGGGTATCGGGTCCTTAGTTTTGGTGAGTTGTTGTCTGAGCGTGGCTGTTAGTTTGTGTGCTGTTATAAGTCCTAGTGGTCGCAATAGTCTGGATGTCATTTCAGAGATGTTCTTGACGTATGTAGTGTGGATGGTCCTTTGGGTTGCGCTTCACAGGAGGCTCCCAAGCACTGAGGATGTCACCTTGACAGGGGACGAAACGTTTGCAACAAAAACGTCCAGCTCGGCGAACAGAACCACAGAAACGAGCACCCGAGCTACAAATCTTCTCACAAACTTTGATCACATGGTACTTTTGGAACAGCTGATAATAATTACAGAAAGCAAAACTGGTTGAAAAATGTTAAAGAACATTTCATTCGCAAAGGTAGAAGTGACGTTCTTTGGACATAACATTGGGCGTGGCAGGCTGACCACAAGGACGGTGAAGAAGAAGGCCATCGAGGAATTTCCACGACCATACCCGAGGAAACATGATCTTCGAATTTTGGAAAAGATCGAATTCTATGGAAATATTGCATCAAACTTCGGCAACGTGTTAGCATCGTTGAGGGGTTTACAACGGAAGGACACTAACTTTAGTGGACAGAACAATGCCAGGCGACATTTACGAATTTCCAAGCCATGTGAACCACCGCAACAGTTTTAGTTGAACCAAGTTTTTTGAAACCTTTCAAATTTATAATCGACGCAAGCGATGCAGGGGTTGGAGTTGCATTGATGCCGGAAGAAGTTGATGGAATTTGTGACGATGCTGCTTCTTCAATGGCCGTTGGGTAACTTTCTGGAGAGCAGAAATCAGAATAAGCGCATTTATTGTTCAACGATCTTGTGTAATGTTACCCTCTTGCTATTTGTGCCGTGATCAAGCCTTTCTTAATCTTGACACAGCATTCAGAACATTGAGACTATTGTTCAGAAACAGCGGGAAGTAATTCAGTCCCCATTTACCTGGTACAGAGAAATCCGAAGAGGAAAAGAGCTGTAATATTGGCATATAGAGAAATGATTTTAGATTAGATTACTTACAGTGTGGAAACAGGCCCTTAGGCCGAACAAGTCCACACTGAGCCACCGAAGCGCAAACCACCCAGACCCATTCCTCTACATTTACCCCTTCACTTAACACTACGGGCAAATAAGCATGGCCAATTCACCTAACCTGCACATTTTTGGACTGTGGGAGGAAACCGGTGCATTTGGAGGAAACCCATGCCGACACAGGCAGATTGTGCAAATTCCACACAGAAGGCCGCCCGAGGCTGGAATCGGACCCAGGTTCTTTGTGCTGGGAGGCAACAGCGCTAACCATTTGCTTGGCCAGCTTGCCTGTTTAATTACAGAGCAAAGAAAAGCATAAACTCCATCAGTCAGATTTTGACAATGATTTTCAAAAACAGCAGAAATGTTTTCTATCAATAGATGATAAGAAGACGACAAAAAGGCCATACAGTGCCTCAATTCTTCTTCACAAGAGAGGAATGAGAACACTTGTTTTTTTGGGGGGTGTCTTCCAGTCAGGAGCGGGAAGAGGACATTTCTTTTGTCAAACCTGGTACTGAGGAATAGATGGAAGTTATTAAACCTCACTAGATTGTTACTCAGGAAATTCTGGAGATTCTGTTACCCAGGATGAGGAGGAGATGACTCACATCCCATGAGTATGGTACACACGGAGAGAAGGACAATTTGCTTGTGGGTCAGCACAGCTTTCGACTCATTGAGCTGAATCTAACAATAATTGGATTCAACATCATTTTCGTTGAGTGTGACAGAAGGAGCGTCTGCACAAGCGGATCTAGTTTTCTCGTGCCTGTTTATCGAACTCACCTCATTAGCTACATGCCCCACTCCTTTGTGTCGCTCTCAATTATTGCCAGCCTGATTCCGCCACACTTCATGGCTGGACGTATTCACGATCGACCAGATGCCCCTGAATATTATATGATCACTGTTTCTTTCCCCATCTTGAAATGTTAATGGGGACATGGTTGAGCTTTCTCAGTTCAGAGCTGCTGCGTATGGCTAATTCGGAGCATGACAGTAAAAGCACAAATTCACCACGATTTAGCGACAGGGGCACGGAAGAGCTGATGTAAGAGCTAGTACTGAAGAGGGCCATTCTCTCCCCAGTGGAGGCCAGACTACTAGACTCACCGTGCATCGTCTGAGTTCACCAAGCATTTCAGTGAAGCATCTGCGGTCTGAATAAATGTCCAGCATCAATAAACTTCCCCACTTTGCAAGGATAAGTGTCACCACCATTTCCTTTCAGCTCTCTCATGCTCACTGTATATCTATCAAAGCATGTTCCCTGAACAAAGCTCATGTTCCATCAGTATCACTTTTGCATGCAGGACCTTCCTCTCTCTCGCTCTTTCCCTCCAAGATAGCCCTGCACTAATGACGCTACCTGGATTCAGAACTGTGTGCTGACGCCTTCCAGACAACTCATCATTTTTCCCCAACTATATCACTACATCGAATATAGAACATAAGCAAATCCTAAATGGACATATCCACTTAATGGAAAGGCAGTGTTACTGAACAAAGTCTCCTTGGAATACAGGCTTATAACTCCTTGAAATTAGAGTCCCAGATAGATAGGTTAGTGAAGAAGACGCTTGGTGTGCTATCTTTTATTTGTCAGAGGATTGTGTACAGTAGTTGGGAAGTCATGTGGAGGCTGTACACGCCATTGGTCGGCCACCGTTAAAACATTGCGTGCAATTATTTTCTCCTTCCTATCGGAACGATGATCTGAAACTTAAAAAAAAGGTTCAGAAAAGAATCATAAGGATGTTGCCAGGATTTGAGCTATAGCGAAAGGTTGGATACGCTCAGCCTATTTTACATGGCGCGTCGGAGGCTGACGGGTGACCTCATCGAGGTTTATAAAATCATGGGGGGTGGGGGCATGGATAGGATAAACAGACAAAATCTTTTCCCTGTGGTTGGGGAGTCCAGAACTAGAAGGCACAGTCTTAGTGTCAGAGGGGAAGAATGTAAAAGGGACCTACCGAGCAGCTTTTTCACGCAGATCGTGGTACGTGCATGGAATGAGCTGACAAAGAAAGTAGTGGAGGTTGGTGAAATTGCAACATTTAAACGGCATTTGGAGGTATATATGAATAGGAAGATGTTGCAGGGATATGGGCCGGGTGCTGGCAATTGGGAGTAGATAGGTTTGGCATATCTGGTCGACATGGACAAATTGGACCGAATGATCTGTTTCCGTACTGTACATATCTATGATTCTATGACTCTAATATCATAGCCCTTCAGCAAACCTATGGAATCATTCTGAAGCTCGTCTGCCATACACTGTTACATTTACATCCATATATTTATCCAATGACCATTTAAATGCCATGAAAGTGGACGAGTCGACTCCCTACGACAGTCTGAGTAAAGAATCCACCTATGACATCTACCCTATATATGAATATTCTCCTCAATTTAATGCAATTTCCCCTTGTGCCAGCCATCACCAACCGAAGAAAAAGGCTTTCTAGTAACCCACTGACGATCTTATATATCTCAATTAAGTCGCCTTTTTACCTTCTTCTCTTGAAGTAAAACAGGCTCATGTCCCTCTTCCTCCGTAGACATTCATTATGAGAACCTACTTCCACAGTAGGTAAAGACCCAGGAAATCGATGAACATTTTCCTAAACGTTTTTATCCTTCCTATAATGAAGGAAGCAGAACTGTACTCAACATTCCAAGTGGAACGGCACCAGAGTTTTGGACAACTGCAATATGACCTCATGCCTACGAAACTCAATCCTTCTACCAATACAAGTCAACACACCGTATGCCTTCTTAATAATCCTATCAACCTGGGTGGCAAATTTCAGGAACCTATGCACAGTACATGGACACTGTGATCTCCCTACTCATCTACAGTACCAAGATTCTTACCATTAGCCGAGTAAACATCATTCCTTTTGCTTCTTCCAAAGCGAATCTTCTCACACTTCTCTGTATAATGTCTAACTGCCGCTCTTCAGCCCAGCTCTGCAGCTTATCTATGTCGCTGTGTAACCTGCAACATTCTTCAGCACTCTCGACAAATCCACCAACCTTGGTGCCATGGACAAATTTACTAACTCATATTTCTACGCCTTCATCCAGATCATTTATAGACATGACGAATAGCAGAGATCCCAAAACAGATCATTGTGGTACACCACTAGAAACTAAACTGCAGGGTGAACATTTCCCAGTTAAGTTGAGAGTGCGTTGCTGGAAAACCACAGCAGGTCAGGCAGCATCTGAGGAGCGGGAAATCGATGTTTTGTGCCGAAGCCCTTCACAGGAATCCAGATGAAGTGCTCTGGCCTGAAAAGTTGATTTTCTTGCTACACGGATGCTGCCTGACCTGCTGTGTTTTTCCAGTGCAACACTATCAAATATGATCTCCAGTATCTGCAGACCACACTGTCTCCTCGTTGATTTCCCATCAAACACCACCCTTTGCCTTCTTCTAGCTAGCCAATTTCTGATCCAAACTTCTATATCACCCACAATCCTATGTCTCCATATGTTGTGTAATAGTCTAGCGTGGGGAACATTACCAAAACTTTAGTGAAATCCACACACACCACATCGAACGCCTTCTCGTCATCCACCTGTTTGGTCACTTAGCAGAGAACTCAATAAGTTTTGAAAGGCACGACCTACCCTTCACAAAACCGTTTTGACCTCTCCCTAATCAACCTATTCCTGTCTCGATGATTATTAATTACAGCTATTTCAAACATTTATTGCAATTTAATCGCAAACGATGTAAGGCTGACTGCTCTATTATTACCAGGGTTGTCCCTACTCCCTTTCTTGAACAAGAGGACAACATTTGCTGTCATCCAACCTTACGGCAATATTCCTGTAGTCACTGTGGACATAAAGACGAAATCGAAACCATCAGCAAGTCTCCTCTTTGGATTCCCAGAGAATACAATAATAAATTTCATCTGGTCCTGGGGAATTATCTGTTTTCACCCATTACAGAATTGCTGACTCCTCCTCCTTGTAAATGTCAATCACGTGGTGTCGAGTAGCTGTTGCTCAGCATTCTCCTTGGCAATATTTTTATAGTGTTCATATCGTCGAAAAATATTTATTCAGCGCCTTCCCTAGCTCCTCATACTTCACGCACAACTTTCTACTATTATCATTGATTGACTCTAAACTTTCTCTCGCCATTGTTTTATTCCCGATATTATCCGTATATCATACGTACTGTAATACCAGCTAACGGATACAAAATCTCCTTTTTGATACCCTTACAATATTTTCATAACCTTGAGCATCCCAACATGTTCACATCACCGTATTTTATGATCCAGGATGAATCAGGCCAACCACTCTCATTCTTCCATTATCTATCCCTATAATTCCAGGTATAATTCCAATTATTGATATTATTACTCGTATTTTTCAACAAAGTAATTCTTTGTATATGCCTTTTATGCGTGTCTATGCGAAGAGTCATCTGTAAATGTACTGAAATGAAAAGAGATGTTAAAAAAAACTCTTTAGTTCATGGATTGCAAAAATGAAAAAGATGACGTTAATGGATTGATAAAGAAATAATTGGGCATTTTTGGATAAACAATTGTTTAGATATTTTTAAAAAATTAAAATTCAGATTTTTTCAACTCTGTACGGTACAGATTTTGTCTCAGTAAACAATCATATCTGTTGACAAAATGAAAAATTACTGGAAAAGCTCAGTAAGCCTGGCAAAACCATTGCCGATAAAGCAGATTTGATATTTCTTCAGAAGCAGGATCACTGGTGGCAGGGTCAAGGATGTTTCTGCGCATGCTCACGAGATGCCAAGGGGGAGTGTGGACAGCCAGAAGTGGTGGTGCACATTGGTACAAATGACACAGGCGCGTAAAGTGAGAAGGTCCTCCAAAGACAGTTCATGGTGCTGAGTTTAAAAACAGTAGTTTCGTGATTTAAAAATCAAGATTACTCCCTGTGCCACGTGGACGTGAGGCAGGAATACAAAAATAGTTTCGCTTAAAATGTGGCTATATACCTGGTGCGGGGCGAGCGGTTCATATTTTTGTAACATTGTGATCAATTTCAAGGCAGAAGGGACGTGTAATAAAAGGAGTTGCATCTCAACTGAAGGGGCAGCAACATCCTGGCAGACGGGTTAAATAGTGCAACACAATGGATTTAAACTCATAATGCAGGAGGCTGGGAACCAAAGCAGCAGGTCAGAAAGTGAGCAGATGGTAAAGGTGACTAGGATTAAGAGTCAAGGCCAGACTAATGAAGGTGGTGAGGGAAGAAATCATAAATGTCCAAATATCAGTTGTAATTTGGAGTACATGACAGAGATGAGGCTCATTATTATCACGGATTAATAAATACGAAAGGCGAGTGTGGAAACCCTAGTGCAGAAGAAACTATCAAAAGAGAAATCAAATCAATGGATATTATTGAAAAATCTTGTTCAAAATTACAAGCAGTATTTGAAATAAAATTGAGAAGTTGACAACACAAACAGCGACAACAAGTGATCAAAATTGCGTGGAGATCAGGACTGGGGAGATAAATGTCCAAAGTTCTCAGTATTCTGAATGGATATCCATGAAGTAGCAGGTGGTGCAGCTTCTCAAAGAAATCAAAGGATGGATTCCCTACAGGGTTGAAACGGTCCATTTGGCCTAACACGTCCACTCCGACCCTTTCGAAGAGTCACCCCCCCCCCCCCCCCCGCCCCGACCCAGTCTCATAGTAGAGTGCAGATCCTTTGGCCCTGACCTTTGTGTTGTCAATGTTTACAGGAAAAGTGCCACAAGACTGAAGGACAGAGAATGTTGTCCTGTTATTCAAGAAGGGAAGTACGGAAAATACTGATAATTATACACCACTGAGCCTTACTTTGCAGTATAGTGTTGTAAAAGTTTCTAACTGATAGGGAACATAATCATTTAGAGTGCAATATTTTGGTGAGGGATTGTCAACACCGTTTTGTGATGTTTAGATCGCGTCTCACAAACCTTACTGTGTTCTTTGAGAAGGCAACCAAATAGGTAAATGAGAGGAATACAGTTGAAGTGGTGTATATGCATTTCAGGAAGGAGTTTGAGAAGGTACCCAAAGTAGACTATTGCACAAGATATGGAGGCATGGGATTGATGGCGATTTATCAGTTTGATTCAGAAATTGTCGAGCTGAACGGAGACAAAGGGTGGTGTCTGAGCGGAAATGTTCATCCTGGAGTTCAGTTAATAGTGGTGCTGCGCCTGGATCTGTTTTGGGGCCACTTCCGATCGTCATTTTTATAAATGATTGATTGAGGGCGTAAAAGTTTGAGTTAGTTAATTTGATGATACTTAGGTCGGTAGAGCTGTGGACACGATAAAAGATGTCAGGTTAAAGAGGGACATAGACAATTTGCAGACGTGGACTGGGAGGTGGCAAGTTCAGTTGAATGTGGAAAAGTGTGAGGTGATTCACTTTGGAAGGAACAACAGGAATAATGAGTACTGGGCTAAAGGTTAGGTTCTTCAGAGTGTAGACGAGCAGCGAGATCTCGGTGTCCACATACAAAGATCCCTAAAGGTTTTTACCCAGGCTGATAATGTTATTAAGAAGGTATGTGGTGCATCAGCTTTTATGAGGAGAAAAATTGCGTTTCGGAGGCACGAGGCCATGTTGCATTTTCACAGATTTCTGGTGCACCTGCATTTGGATTATTGCGTTCAGTTCTGATCCCGTGTTTTATGAAGGATGTGAAAGCTTTATAGTACGTTCAGAGGCGATTTACCAGAATGTTGCCGGATACGCATGAAAGGTCTGATGTGGAAATGCTGAAGGATTTGATGCTATTTCCGTTAGAGAGACAAAAATTGAAAGGCAATTTAATTGAGACATATAAGGTAATCAGAGGGTTCGATAGGGTGGACAGTGAGGGCATTTTCCTTAGATGGTGATGGCAAAGACCAGGGTGCATAACTTTAAATGAGGGGTGATAGATATAGGACTGATGTCAGTGTTGGTTTGTGCACTCATAGAAATGCCCTCACTTCGGCATAAGTAGACTCGCCAAATGTAAGGATATTTAAATGGCCATGGGATAAATCTATGGATAGACATAGAAAAATGTGGGATAGATAGGTTTCAGATTGGTTCCATTGGTCGGCGCAACATTGAGTGCTGAAGAGTCTGTACTGTGCTGTCATGTTCTGTGTTCGAGGTATCACTGTATATTTGCCACTCACTAATGCACCTAACGTACACGTCCCAGGACACTACGGGCAATTTAACATGGCCAATTCACGTAACCCGCGCAAGATCCTGGAGCACCTTGGAGGAATCCATGCAGACAAGTGGAGAATGCGCAAACTCCATACAGACAATCTGCTGATGTTGGAATCTAACCCAAGACCCTGGTGCTGTGACGCAGAAATGCTAATCGCTAATTAACCGTGCCGCCCTACTGGTTAAGAAAGACATAAAGGCTGTGACAAGAAATTAAATTATCATGAGGGAGCAGAATGATTAATCATTATGGGCGGAAATACAAGGCAATGGAAGAAATTCATTAGGAGCAGTAATTTACACCAGTATCCCACGACCAAAAGTAATGAACAACATAAACCAGGGAATAAAATGAACTTTGAGCGATGCGAAATTACTGGATTAAAATTCTTGGAAAGCTCAGCCTCGAAGAACGATTCATTAAGTGCGCAAGTGATTGTTTCTTCGAGCAACATGTCATGGAACATCCGGAGAACTGGATACTTTTGGTTTGGTATTACATAGTGATGAAGAACTGATAAATGGTCTTGTATTTAATTATCATCTTGCAAAGAATGATCACAACATGCTAGAGCTTCAACTTCAGATGGAAAGACTGAAGACAGAGTCACTTACACGAGATTTGCTTTCCAGCAACGATAATAATACTGGCCTGAGGAAGGATATGGCACTGGAATGCTCTGGGAAACATGATTTAAAGGGCAGAGCATTTGGAGTACAGTGGCAAATACTTGGGTGATGCCAAATTCCTCTCAAACAAAGTATATTCCTGAGAGGGAGAGAAATAGTAACAAACTAAAAGGTCATCCATTTTCGAGAATTGAATTGAACTGAATTGAATTGAATCGAATTGAATTGAACTGAATTCAATTTATTTTCACGTGTATAGAGGCTCAGTCAAAAGCTTTGTCTTGCAAGCAATTCAGGCAAATCTCGAAGTTAAGTAGCATAGGTTAGTAAATAATAGTTTAACAGAGGCAACAAAAACCCCAAAAATACAGTTACACGCGAATATTAAGAGTTTATGAGTCCTTTCAGTTTTCTAACAACAGTCAGGTAGAAACTATTGCGAAACCGGATGTGTGCGTGTTCAGGCTTCTAGAAATTCTCCCCGACGGTCGAGGTTGGAGAAAAACATTGCCAGGTGGGATTGATCTCTGAGAATGCTGGTGGTCTTTCCTTGTCAGCAGGCCTGGCAATTGGATAGTATGGATGGGAGGTTAGCCTTTGTGATTGTCCGGGCCGAGTTCACTACTTTCTGTAACCGTCTCCAATCTTGAATTGTACTTTTGCCATACCAGATAGTGATACATCCAAACAGAATGTCCTTGATGGCGCACCTATAAAGGATGGCAAGCGTAGTCGCTGTCATGCTATCTTTTCTCAGCTGCCTGGGGAAGAAAATATGTTGATGGGCCTTTGTAACCAGTACGTCTACATGAAGAGTCCAAGTAAACTTGTTATGAATGACCACTCTCAGAACCGTGACAATCTCCACTCGTTACACCTCTGTACTGTTAGTGTGTGGGGGGTGAGGCTTGAGTACCATTCCGCCAAAAGTCAATCATGACTTCCTTGATTTTTCTGATATAGGGAGCTAGATTGTTCTCAGTGCACCATGTTTCTGGGTCTTCCACCTCCCGTCTGTAGTCTGGATCGTCGCCACGGAGATTCGACCAATGATTTGACTGTCATTAGCGAACTTGCAAATGTTATAAGTCTGGCATTTGGTGATACAGTCATGGATATACGATGAGTGCAGTAGGGGCTGAATACGCACCACTGGTCGTGGTGTGGGGGGGGGGGGGGGGGGGGGGGAGGGGACTCCCGTGTTGAGTGCTTCTGAGGATGACACTTTGTTCCCAGTTTTCTCTGATTGTGGACTGTGGGTCAGGAAATTAAGAACAAGATGCTGAGAGATGGGCTTCATCCAAGATCACCAACTTTAGTAATGAGTCTCGAGTGGATAATAATATTGAAGGCTGAATTGTAGTCAATGAGTAGGATTTTTACGTAGCTGTTTCTTGGTGTCAAGATGTTCTAAAGAGAGGCGAAACGTAAGTGATACGGCATCTGATGTGGATGTGTTGATCCGATAAGCAAGTTTGAGTTGGTCAAGAGTAGTGGGGAGAGTGAATTTGATTGATGCCATGACCAGACTGTTAAAGCACTTCATGACCACCCAAATAAGGGCCACTGGGCAGTAGTCATTGAGTCATGCTGCATGAGCCTTCTTCTACATAGGGATGATGTTGGCCCTCTTTGAGCACGGTCTGAGTGCACGTCCGAGAGCTCCATCTCGTCCCATCACTTTCGTTGGAATCATACGAAGGAAAGCTGATCTGATTTCTGATGTCGTGAGTGTTGTAACAGGTTTGTAAGAACTTGTCAGAATAGGTGTTTCCTCTCCCCCAAATTCTGCTCAAAGCGAGCATAGAGGCGTTGCAACTATCTGGGAGATATATGCCATCGTCTGCTATTTGCCCAGTCTCTTTTCAGAACCTGTGATTTAATTAGTCCTTGCCATAGTCAGCAGCTGTCTGTCTGGGTCTCTAGATTTGATCGGTATTTGTCCTTGGCTGTCTTAATGGCTCTGCGAAGGTAATTCCTTATTTTTGAGTGGGTCTCCCAATCCGAAGGCCTCCCAACCTGTTTTTATTAGGTTCTGTATGTCCTGTTTCTTTCAGGATTTCCTGTTGGGGAACGACCAGATTGACTTTCTTGGTATGCAGTCCCCCACACACTTGCTGATAAAGAGTGTGATAGTCGTGCTGTACTGGTCCAAGGTACCTGCGGACTGTTTGAACATGGCTCAATCATCCGATTCCAGACAGCACTGGATTTGAAACTCTGCCTCCTCCGACCATCACTGGAACTGTATCCATGAAGGGGTCCAATGCTTGAGCTTTTGCCTGTCAGCCGAGTGAAGCAACATGGCATTGTGTTGAGATTTCCTGAAATGAAGGCAGTGGATGGAGTAATAGGCATCCCTCACAGTAGTTTAGCAGTGGTCTAAAATGTTCCGGCCCTAGTGGGGCAGGTAATGTTCTGGTGGTGTTTGAACAACATCTTCCTTCGATTAGCTTGATTTAAGTCGCCAGTCATAATAAACAGGGCCTTGGGGTGTTCCTCTCCAGGGTGTTCGTAGTGGAGTACAGCAGAGCCAGAGCTTCGTCATCATTTGCTTGTGGAGGAACGTACACAAAAGTTAGTACAAAAACAGTAAATTCCCTTGGTAGATGGAGGTGTGGCATTTGATGTTGAAGAATTCAAGATTTGGCGAGCAATGGCTGCCCAGAGTTGCGATGTCCATGCACCGCTAGTGGTTAATTAAAAAGCAAACACCCCCACACGTTTTCACAATGATGTCTTCGATAACATTGTGAGGGCAAAATTGGGACGTTGCACTTTGCAGAATTCGGAGAAGGGCTGATCTCGTCATATTGATACTCAGTTGATTATCGAGAGACCAGATAGTGTTCTGATGACCTGGGATTGAATCCTCCCACGGCAGATACTGTAGTTTGAATTCACATCTTGAATTAAGATACTGATTGTGACCATGAATGGATTTTCAGGAAAACCAATTTAGTTCGTTCATGCAATTTAGGGAAGGAAACTGCTATCCTGAACTGCTCTGCCCGACATGTGACTCAAAACAAAAAGCAAGGTGGTTGACTCTTGACTGATACTCAAAGAATTTGGAAAACAGGCAGCGATGAGGAGATAGAGTTCACAGATAAATTTCCATACACTAAGACAATGGGGAAGAACTTGACAGGTGGAGTTTGATGTGGCTCAGTGCGGGTTGTCGATTTGGGTCAAAACATAAAAGGCCAAATCACGATTTAAATGGGAAACTATTCAAAATGCGTCAACAATAACTGATTTCGCTGTCTTTCTGCATTAATCTCAGAAAGTAGGTATTCAGATGCAGCAGTTAATAAGAAAGGCAAATGATACCCGGACATTCATTCCAGGAGAACTGGATTAGAAAAGGAAAGAAGCATTGTTACAATTACGTAAGGCTTTAGTTCCAAACCTGAAAGATTGTGTCGAGTTTTGGTCTCATGAGAAATGACGTGGAGGCACGAGAGGCTGTTCAGTGTAGTTTCACGATGTTGATTCCAGGCAAAGTTGGGCTACAGTCGAGGAAGTAATTGAGCAGCTTGGTTTTGTACTTGCGAGCGTACAGACGAGATATCTGATTGAGGTGCCTAACATGCTGAAGGGGATTGCTAAGGTGGATGTGGGAAAGATGTTTGCCCTTTTGGGACAGGCTTGTATAAAAGCTAATTGGTAGAGAATCAGATGAGGTAAGTTCAAAATTGAGATCTGGAGAAAGTACATCTCTTCAAGGATTTTGAATCTGTTGAACTCACTGCCCATTGCCTCACTGTTGAACTTCTATGCAGGAAGAATAGATCAATTGATTTAAAAAAGAAGCAGAAATGCTTCTGGCGGAGCAGACTCAACGAGTCGAATTACCCGCTCCTCATTCAAACATTCCTCTCTTGTTCCCATTTGCAATTATTTGGTTTTCAGTCACCGTTGATGAATGGGGTGTCCAATGTCTGGGGGTTTATTTGACGGAGTACAGGCTTGCACCGTGTCTAGAGAATAAGCAAACGTTTAAAAATCACACAACACCAGGATATAGTCCAAACGTACATACTTTCTGAGCGCTGCTGCCTCCCAACAAGTGCCATTTACTTGAGCTTCAGAATATATCAGCGCTGCCCAAGCAGCCACCACGTAGAATAACGCATTAGGGAAGAGTCCAAGTCAGTCTGATGGACCAAGTGCTCATCCAACTGCTTTTGAAAGTCTTCAAGTTTACCGGCCTCAACTGCCCTCCTACGCAGTGCATTCCAGTAAAAAATGCGAATGTGCAGGTTCAGAACAATTTCTACATATCCTCCCTCAACCTCTTAACTTTCCTTTCACAAGTCTTTCCTCTTGTTCTTGACCCTTCAACTGAGGGGAACAACTGCTGTGTCTTAACCTTGTCCATTTCCCGGATGTTCTTATCCCCTTGAGCAGGTTCCCCCTCAACTTTTTCTGCTCCAAGTAAAAATCTGAGCAAACAAAGTTCTTCATTGTTTGAGTATCTATTGTCTTGTTACGTTTGAAGTGCATTCCCTCACGTTTATGAGTGGTAAATTTCAGTTTCTAGTAATTCGATTTTTTAAATGCTTATGCCTGAATTTATTATTTTTAGAAATCTGTAGCGAATATTCACGTATCTTCACCTCGGTATCCTGGACCAATAATGGCACTATTAGCAGTGGCATTGTAGACTTATACAAGGGCACGTGACAATAAAGCTGATTATAATTCTAATTTATGAATATCACAAACAAACCTCAATTTTCTTCCTGTACTCCAGGCGTTATCTCCTTAAAAAGAATAGAGAATTCCAGTCTCTTGCTTTTCTTATTTCGGTGAATTAATAGTGTGATGCAGTTGAGATTATTTTTATGAGAGAGCCACAAATAATACTTTGGACATGAAGATGAATTCTGGTTTTATACTCTGCCCCATCTGTATACCTTATTCATAACGCTTATATGTCATTAATATTGGATTAGGTTTTGGCATTTGGCATTTTACGTGAACTGGAGGAGGATGTTTACAACATACCCTGCAATAGTCAGAGATTAAGGAAGTTTTCATCTGCAGTTTGGACACGGACTCATTCATTAAGTTTGTTTGCATGAAATAGAGTGATAAGAATAAATATTCAAAATAATTATACATTATAGATACACTGTAGGAGGTCAAATTAAAATTTATTGCCTACTTCGAGTTGGAAGCAAATTGTTAGAACAATTGACCATTGTTGTTCATATTGAAAAGAAGTGAAAGAAAAATGACATAATGCATTTAAGGGGTGAAACATTGGCGAGTGCAGTTGATGGAGACACAGAACGATTTTGATGTTTGATCGCTTAGCAATCACTCTTCTCCAAGTACTCTCGTTTCCCTGTCACTCACACTCCAATTGTCAATCCTCCTCCTTTTTTCCTACTTCCTACACTCATATTTCCCTTGCACTGTCACTTCTGCTGCTACAAAACCTTCTATTGGCCATCTCCCTTCACACTCCTCTTCTGCCATTCCTACTGTATGTCACATCACTCCCCCGTTACTCCACTTCCCCTGTTCCTCCATTTCTCTTTTTAGTCTGAAACTGGGATGATGGATGTGGCTGATTTTAAAGTCGTTATTGGTCATCAGTGAATGAAGAGTTTGGAATGATCGGTGTCCATTAGGAACAGACAATAGTGTGTGTTTACCACTGTTCGATACACTGTGAACGGAATGGTATTGTTCCCAATAGTACAGAGTGATGCTTCTTTCTGCCCCTTTGCCACTGTGCTTAAATACACATCCTCATTACAAATAGGACAATTGTCTCGTTGACGGAATCAGAAATCCATGCATCATTTTTTCTTCTGAATGTGTGAAAGCAGTGAGCACATTCTTCAAACAATTCATGATCTGTCATTTTGCTTTTCCTTGTTTCAGCTGAGATTCCAATGTCAATTGAGGTGAGTTCAGAACGACTTCCCTTGTCACCAAAGCAGTACTTGGCTGATAGTGGCATCAAGGATCCTGAGCACAACTGTCATCAATGGGAGTAGACGACAATTCTGCACTGGTAATGTCCTCGAAAGAAACATGATTGATCCAATCTCTGCAAGTGTTCTTCCACGTCTGCTGTCTGACTAGGGACTAATTTGTTTCATTTTCCGTCTCGCTTCTTCATAATTTTGTAATCCCCTTGCAATCAGCTCTGCGTGTGTGTCTGCACCACGTAGATAAAACCAGTTCAAGAAAACAGCTTTCTGTCAGCTGCTGCATTGCTATTGGAGATGACAAATAAACTCGGTGCTTACCAGTGGCTCCAAAACCCATGAATGAATATGACCTGTTAAAAATTCCAAGTTAGTTCATGTTTTTACAGGTTTATCGAAAGTCTCAGAAAGGTATGACCTTGCTTCATGAATGGAACCACAATAACATCAGAAACATGATTTGACATTGAGGGAGCATTCCTCATAGTTTTGCATCAATACTTTTCATAGCAAGTTAAAAGATACTACAATATATAGACCATTACAGAATCAAATTTGCAATTTATCACTTAGCGTTCATTACCAATTACTTGAGAGTCAACGAAAACACTAGCTTCTTTGTTCCTGTTAAGAACAGACAATTTAAAAATAAATAGAATCGAGTTCAGCACACCATCTTCGGACCACCGTGCTGTGCCAAACATTTATCTTAATGTGAGGTCAAATTCACCTACACACACCTCGTCTTACTGCCGTCCTGGTGCGAGTGCAGCAGTCCCTTAGCTGTCCGTTATGTAACTGACTTTATGCCCACCTCTGGCTGTACATGCCACGCACCCACCACTCTCTGTGCAAAGAATCACCCTCTCATATCTCCCCTCATGTTTCCTCCAATCACCTTAAAGCTATGGCACCTGGTTGCAGCAATTTCGGCCCTCGGGAAAAGTCTCTGCCTGTCTTCTCCACCTTTGTCTCTCATTAATTTGTGCAGCTTTATGACGTCACGTCTCTTCCTTCTTCTCTCCAGTGTTTACAGCCTGTGCTTACTCAGGATGAAGCTCAGGCAGCGTTCTGATAAAACTGTGAACCCTTTCGAAAGCATATACATCATCTACATCCTTCCAATATCGAGGCGCCCAGAACTGGACACAATATTCCAACTGTGGTCTAATGGTCTAACCAGGTTTTTTGTAGAACTGCACCTAAATCTCGCGCCTTTTAAACAAATTCTCCCCCTTAAGGAAACCCAATACACCATTCGCCTGCATAACAATCCGATCAACTTGATTGGCAATGGTGAGGGATCTATGTCCATGTACCCCACGATCAGCTTTTCCTCCACGCGGCCGATAATCGTGTCTTTAACTCTGATGGAGTTCATCCAGGTTGAACGACTTCAGCCACTTCTCCCCCCAGCTCTGCACCCTGCAACAGCCCTTGACACTATTTACAGCACCACTGACGTTTGTGTCATCCGCTAATTAACTAAACCATACTTCCACTTTTTCGTCCAATAAATCTGTAAAAACTACAAAGAACCGAGGCTCAAGAGCACCGTTCACTGATCTCCAGGTGGAATACATTCCATCCACTACTACTCGATGTCTCTGTTCGGCAAGACAATTCTGTAACCAAGCAGTGAAAATTTCCTCTATTCCACGTCTCCTAATATCCTCCATGGGCCTATCTTCGGAAACCTCATCTCATGCCTGACTGAAATCCATATACACCACATCCGATGCTTGATGTTCATCAACTTGTCTCGTTACGTTCTCAAGGAACTTAATGAGGCTTATGAGGCATGAACTGCCCAACACACTATCTTTAAGCAAGCTATTTTATTCCAAGTAGTCATCATTCCTATCTGTCGGAATCCTTGCTTGCCACAGAAGTAAGACTGACAAATCTGTATTTCGCAGGGATTTCCCTATTCCCTTTCTTGGACAGTAAAACAACATTCACCTCCGCGCAATCATTCGTTTTTACTCCCATGGAGAGTGCGGAAGCAAAGATCATGCCAGAGGAGCAAAAAGCTCATTCGTCGCTTTCCGTAGTAAACTAAGATACAGATGGCCCAGCCCTGGGGCATTACCTTTCTTTTTGCTTCCTAGATTTTCCAGCATATCAATTTCCTTAATATAAATCTACTCATGCCAATTAACCAGTTCCACAGTATTCTTACTGACAACAACGTATCTCTTTCGAATGAATACTAAAACAAAACATTCATTTCGGTCCTACCCTACCTCTCCCGCCCCCAGGCACAAGTTCCCTCCACTATCCATAATCGGCCCTACTCTCTCGTTAGTCATTCTCTTACTCCTCACGTAAATATAGAACGCCTTGGGTTTTTCCAAATTCACCCCACCAAGGATTGTTATTGCACCTCCTAAGCTCTCCGCAATCCATTTTCGAGTTATTTCTGAGCTACACTGTAATCCTCTCAACTGTATCAGAACCTTGCGGCCTCAACCTTTACCAAGCTTCCTTCTTAGTCTTGTCGATAAGACCCTCTTGTCTTGTCATCCGAGCTTTCCATTCCTTACCTGTCTCAGTGGGACAAAGTTATCCAACCACTCACAACAAATCTCCTTCCCAGGATATTGGTGCCCGTCCAGTTTAAGGGCAACCAATAATTCATGTTCAGGTCTCAGGAAGTACCCCAATGATCTATGTACCTGAAGCCTTCCCTCCTGCACAAGGTTTGTCGCAATGGGTTCCTATTCCTTGCCTCACTCGCACGTGGCACCAGTAGTAATGCTGAGATTACAATTCCTCTCCTGTTGCTTTCAGCATTCACCCTGATAGCATTTTTAGATCCTCATCTTTTTTCCTATGTATGCCTTTGGTGCCAATATGCATAACGAATTCTGACTGCTCATCCTCCCCTTCAGAATCTTGTAGACTCCATCAGAAACATCCCAGACCCTGGCACATTGGAGGCAGCATACATCCCGGGACTCCTGCTCGGGACCAGAGAATCTCCTTTCATTTCTTCTAACTATTGAAATGCAAAATGCTGGAGAGAAACTCTACACGTCTGGTAGGTTCTGAGCAGAGAGGAAGAATATTAACTTTTTAAGTCCAATATAACCTTTTCAGAACATATTAACAATAAGACTGTACATTAACGCTAAATTTTTTTCCAGGTTTACACTCATCCACTGTGTTTCTCTAACATTTTCTGTTTTCATTTCAAATTTCCATTGTCCTCAACATTTTCCTTGTCTTGACAAGTTTCGATGTTGAATTTGCTTAAAATTACACAATATTGTGTATTCGTGTTCCCATTAGAGCTCTTGTGTACTTGCCATGGAATCTGTTTCTTCTTCAAGTTCCAAAAACAGGTCATTTGGCAATATCTCCTCAAGTGCGTAAATCTCATGAAACCGATTTTGTTTGAAAAGGTATTTCAGAGGCAGGTGCATTTCATGAAACAACACTTCGCGAATAGTATATTGATGATGACACATTCTGTCCTTCACTGAACAGGTTCATCTTTTCAGGCTCTGAAGAGTTTTAATCCATACTAAAGAAAACATTACAGCAATTATGACGACCACTGAGTTCATCATTTCTGCACCAGCATGGAATTACTTACATTTCTGCTGTTATTATATTGTAATGTCCATGCATTCCTACACACGATGGTAGCTGTGTGTAATTTTGAATTTGAATATCCTGTCCAGAAATGAACCTTCTTATCGAGCTGTATACCCGTAATTAAAGTGTAAATAAAATTAAAATGTTTCCTTGCTGTGCATTATATTTCATTTTGTCCATCACAGTGAATGTCAAATATTGGTAATTGAGGTTTTTTTCTGAATTTTCCTCCTGTCTCCGTAGCTACTGACCCTATTCCTTTCTGTTTCATACCAAATATCGTATTCATTCTGTCTCTGGCTCATTAATCCATGTGTTTCGATGAGCAAGTTCATTGTTCCTGTCATGATTCGCTTCAGACAGAAGTTAAAAAGTAAACGTTACCACTTTGAAGTCAATAAACTCAATATGATTTGCCTTACAAGAGCAATAAGAGGGAAGTCTAGTCAAAAACATATTTCCTATCTGTAGTTAGGGCAAGTCTGCACTGTGACAGTCTATTGTTTGACGTGTTCTAATGTAGGAGAGATCAGCAAACGAACTTTATCTTCATTGCCTGTGCTTCTTTGGGTTGGGTGTTGGGGGGATTGCACATTGAACATCAAAAATACAGCAAAATCATTTGGCCTGCGAAAAGAAATGATCCATCATTGTCCCTTTACCGACTACATTAGAGCAATTGGTGATGGGAGATGAGTGGGTTTGTGAGTCAGTGGGTTTGCAAAAAATGTCAGTGTTGAGACGGTCAATGTTGAAGGAGCTGGAGAGGTCCAGGAAGGGGCGTGAAGTGTCAGAGATGGTCCAATTGAATTTAAGCTCTGAGTGGAATGTGTTGTTGAAGTTGATGAAGTGCTCAACTTCCTTGTGGGAGCACATGGTGACGCCAAAGCAGTCATCAAACTTGTGGATGAACAGGTGGGAGTGGTGCCGGTGTCACTTCAGAAGGTAGACACTTGTACGTAGCCGACCAAGGGACAGGCATAGCAGGGGCCCATGCGAGTGCCCATGGCTTCCCATTTAGTCTGGAGGAGGTGAGAGGATTCTAAGTAGAAATTATTGATAGTGAAGACCAGTTTAACCAAACGAATAAAAGTGTTAGTGGAATGGTACTGTATGGAGTCGGAGAGGACGAAACGGAGGGATTGAAGGCCATGATCATAGAGGGTGGAGGTGTGGAGCGACTCGATGACCATGGTCAAAATGAGGCGATTGGGAAAAGGAAACGGAGATCATGGAGGAGATGGAGAGCATGGGTGGTGTCCTGACCGCATATGGGGAGTTCCCAGACCGGAGGGATATGACAGTATCGAGGTAGGTGGAGATAAATTCGGTGGGGCAGAAGAAAGCTGAGACAATCTGTCGGCCAGAGTAGTTCAGTCTTGTGGATCTTGGGAAGGAGGTCGAATACTTCGGTACCCGAACATTGAAGTTAGAAGCTATGCAAGGGAGTTCCCCTGAAGTATGGTCTGGGAAATTATGGTTTGGAGACGATGGTTTGGAGTGGTCATAGTCAAGGTGTCGGTAGGAGCAGTTGTCCTCGAGTTGGCACCTGGCGGCATAGAGGACAGTACGCCAATGTACCACTGCCCTTCCACCCTCTTTGTCTGCGGGTTTGAAGATGTGTTTGCGGGTTGGAACAGGGAGTGGAGGACTGCGCATTGTGAGAGAGAAAGGTTGGAGTGAGGGGGTATTTTGGACTGTTGAGGCGGTTAATGTCTCAGTGGTTGTTGGAAAGAAGAGGTTGAGGGTGGATAATAGACAGGCACGGGGTGTCCACGAGGATGGGGTTTGTAGGACGTGGGTGAAGGGGGCCTCCGAAGGTAAGCAGGTATCTTGATTCAAAAAGCAAACTCGGAAGTGGAGGCAGCAGAATGTTCGCCATCAAAATGTGTATTGAATTCATTGATGCGTGGGTGGAGAGGGATGAATATAAAGCATCTGCTGAGGACAGATCGTTTGTCCTCAAGGAGAGATCGAGAGGGAAGTGAAAACTTGGTTGGGCTGGGTGCTCGGAACTGGTATGGGGCTGGAGCCGAGAGTGGAAGAGGAGGCTGTGACTGGAGGGGGAAAGGCCGTGGGTGGAATGGGTGTGACGTCATTTTCGGAAGTGATGCTCACCTCGGGGTTCTGGGGAAGCGGGAGTAGTGACAGTAGGATATGTAGTTCAAGGTTATTTTATCCTTCCAACACAGCACAAACTCCCATATACCAAATTATACCATCTTTGCTGACGTTTTCTCCTCTAACCTCACCTGTCTATGTACCAATGCAGTCTCTCCGTGTCCAATGATTTGACTACCTTGGTGAATGACCTAATTGAACTCCAATACAATCAGTCCCCTTATTCATATCAGTTAGATAGAATGTAAATAGTTGATCTCACATTGAATCCTGAGACACTCGACCAGGTTCCAGCTTTCCAACCTGAAAATATTCGTTTCTACCTGTTGTCTATTTCAGATTAGCTAAACAGTGCTTCCCTGTTGCTACGTAGCAGCCTAGAATGGTTGGATTGCCTCGTCCTGTGCTGTGTAATTGCATAAAGTGCTGAATAGCTGATTCTATTTGTGCATAACTCCTGAGTGGGGCAGATGGTTTTGTTCCGTCACATGGTAACAATCTTGACTGGATGAATGTGATCTTCCTGTCCCTCTGTAACTGCATCGTGGTTAGGGGTTCGAGAGTAACACATGGGACAGATGCAGTCGCTGGGCATTCGGCCTCTCGACTCTGCATCATTCAGAATTCTCATTTTAATGTGACTGTGGCTGAACATGCTGTTTGTTCCCAATAACCACGGATTCTCTTCTTCTGTAGAATTCTAGCTTGAATATTTTCAGTAACTCAGTCTTCTGGGGATGGGAACAGCAAAGATTGCACAACTCAAAAGAGAAATCAATCGTGCTGAATGTTATTTTGCCTATGACATGATTCTGCCCAAACAAGCTGCTCACAGTGCTGTTTCCTCCTGGTATTTTGGTGATTGCCTTTGCTTAAAGCAGTGGAAAGATTCCAATGACCCCTCAACAAGAATCCTCAACGAGCGGTAAATCGATAGAGAAAAGAACATCCTTCACAGTCTGTAATGGGAATGGTCATGTTCTCTCAAATGTGTTCCCTGCAAATCAATCTCCACACGTTTGAGGCACAAGCCAACAACCATCAGGAACAGATATTAACCAAGACTCAAGTTTAGAGTGGTGCTGGAAAAGCAAGTAGGTTAGGACGCATCCGAGTAGCAGGAAAATCGACGTTTCGGGCCCGAACATTCGATTTTCCTGCTCCTCGGATGCTGCTGACCTGCTGTGCTTTTACAGAACCACTCTAATCTTGACTCTGATCTCCAGCATCTGCAGTCCTCACTTTCGTCTGCAGAAAAAGGCCATTCAACCTCTCAAACCTGTCCACATTTCCATTAACCCTCGACTATCAAATACTTATCCAATTCAGTCTCCACTGAAAGTACCTGAAAACAATTCCAGATACCAATTTTTCGCAAAAGCCAAAGAAATGGAGCAGTTTTAGCCCATTCAGCCCATCGAGTCTGTAGTGCCGTTTGATTACGGCTGAAATGTTTCTATCCTTGAGCCTTCTCTAACTGACCATTCATCCCCTATGAATGAAAAACATTCCGACATCTGTCTGAAATGCTGGATTGTGTCTCTGTGTGTGGGTGTGTGCATGCATATGTCTTCATAGGCGTGTGCATAATTCTGCATATATGTGCGGTGTGTATTAGTCTGCTTATCTATATTTATATGTATTAAGGTCTGCATTGTTGTGTAATATGTTCCTGCTGTTTTTCGTGTAAATTGACTGAAAACAGAGTTAAAGTTCCTCTCTCTCCCTCTCTCCAGCTAGCCTTGTCGTAATAAGATCGAGACAATGCCACCTTCCACCGGCCTCCCAAACCACTGCACATGTGGTAAATATTATTTCTTGAAAGGACATCAAGTATTTTTACACATTTCATCCGTTTAATTCTTTAAATAATGTCCTTGGAGCTACAGGGCAACTTGATCCGATGCGTTGCGATGTTGTTCCTGAAATATTACCACACAAAAGGGGTATGTTTCTGGACATTTCAATCCTTTCTCAAATTTGAAAGAGTGCATTACAAACGTTGCAAGTTGAAGAACGTGAAACAGAATTCGTCTCCTTTGCCTGAAAAATGGTTCACCTGGATATAAAATGCAGTGGAAATACCCTTTAATGTCAGGAATAACTGGATTAGAATATTTCTTTTTAGGTTAGATTTCATACGGTGAGAAAACAGGACCTTCGACCCAACAAGTCCACACTGACCCTCCGAAGAATAATCCACCCAGGCACATACACGAGCTCCTACTAACACACTTATCAATATGGGCAATTTAGCATGGTCAATTCACCTGCCCAGGTCTCTTTGATATCTTGCCCCTCTAACCCTAAACCTATGCCCTCTGGTTCTGGACTCACCGACCCCGTGGAAAAGACTTTGCCTATTTACCCTATCCATGCCCCTCATAATTTTGTAAACCTCTATAAGGTCACCCCTCAGCCTCTGACGCTCCAGGGAAGACAGCCCTAGCCTTTTCAGCCTCTCCCTATACTCAAAACCTCCAACCCTGGTAACATCCTTGTAAATCTTTTCTGAACCCATTCAAGTTTCACAACAGTTTTCCGATAGGAAGGAGACCAGAATTGCATGCAGTATTCCAACAGTGGCCTAACCAATGTCCTGTACTTCCCAAATCCTGTACTCAATAATCTGACCAATAAGTTAAAGCATACCAAACGCCTTCTGTACTATCCTATCTACCTGCGACTCCACTTTCAAGGAGATTTGAACGTGCACTCCAAGGTCTCTTTGTTCAGCAACACTCCCTTGGACCTTCCCATTAAGCGTACAAGTCCTGCCAAGATTTTCTGTCCAAAATTGCAGCACCTCGCATTTATTAAACTCCATCTGCCACTTCTCAGCCCATTGGCGCATCTGGTCCAGATCCTGTTGTAATCTGCGGTAACCCACCTTGCTATCTACTACATCCCCAATTTTGGTGTCATCTGCAAACTTACTAACTGTACCTCTGATGCTCGCATCCAAATCATTTTGTAACTGACAAAAAGTAGAGGACCCAGCACCGATCCTTTCTGACATCTCCCCAAAACGTTCCTCCAATTACCTTAAAATTATGTCACTTCGTGATAATCATTTCCACCATGTGAAACAGTCTCTGGCTATTCACAGTACCTAAGCCTCTCAACATCTTTTACACATCTGTCAAGTCACATTTCACCCTTCTTCACTGCAACAAGAAAAGCCGTTGTTTCATCAAACTTTCTTCACAAGACAGGTCCTCCAATCGCGGGAGCATCCTGCTAAATATCCTGTGCACTCTCTCTAAAGATTCCGAATTTATCCTACAATGACGCGACCAGAACTGAACGCTGTGTTCCAAGTTTGGTGTAACTTCACGGCTCTGAAAATCAATCCCCTGCAAATGAAAACCAACAGAACACACAGGACGTCTTAACAACCCTGTCAACCTGGGTTGCAATTTTGATGTATCTATGAGCATGGACACCAAGATCCCTCTGATTCTCCACAATGCAAACAATCCTGCTTATAACACTGTATTCTGCATTCCAATTTGTCCTTCCAAAGTGAGTGACTTTACAATTTTCCAGTTTGAACTCCATCTGCTACTTCTCAGCCGAACTCTGCATCCTGTCCGTGTCTCGTTGCAACGTATAACAAATTTTCGCACTATCCACAACTCCACCAACTTCGTGTCATCGGCAAAATGACTAGCCCACGCTTCCTCTTCCTAATTTTTCCAAGTAATCATAAATCCTGTCTCTCAGAATCCTCTCCAATACGTTGAGCAGCAGTGACGTTAGACACACTGGTCTGCAATTCCCAGGATTATACATATTCCTCTCTTGAATAACGGACATAGAGAAGCACGGATTGCAGCTCGACACTGAAGAGAGCCAGGCAGAAGAGCCTTGAGTTCAGCTGTTGGAACTCAGCATTCAAGATGTCACCCTTCGTATCCTGTTCATAGCTCTGTGTAAATGGCACCTGAACAAGAATAACGTTTCCAAACCTCCAATCATTGGCACCACTCAGGTATATAGAGAGAACGCAAATATCAGTGCCAAACACGCAGGAACATCTTCCCACGCTTCCTGTAGTAACGTAGGGTATAGCCCGCCTGCCCAGGGCATTAACCTATCCTTACGTTTTTCAAACTTTTCAGCACATCCTCCTTCGTAACATTTACCTGTTCTGGCATATCAGCCTGTTTCACGTGCCCTCACAAACGACGAGGACCCCCCACCTCCCACTCCAACACTCGTAAATATTGAAGCAAAATATTCATCAAGGACCTCTCCTATCTCCGCTGACTTGGGCGCAAGTTCCCTCCAATATCCCTCATTGGCCCTACTCTCACTTTGGTCATTTTCTTCTTGCTAATATGAGTGTAGAACGCATTTTAGTTTTCCCTTCCCTAGCCGCTGAGGCTTTTTTCTTGCGTCCTTCTCGCTCTCCTATTCCATTCTTCTGTCCTTCCTTGTAACCCTGTAAAGCCCTCGATGATGATTGCCTCCTCACGTGTATGCCAGCTTCCTTACTCCTGTTGGCAACATGTGCCACGTCCTTTGGCACAATGGAGATATAGACCTGTAAATAGATGGGAGCTGGATATCCTGTCACTTTCAGCATGTGCTGCAAGTTTCCACACACTGCGCAATGATCTACCAGAGTGTTACAAAACAATACACCGGGTCGGTTTACATGCGTCTACATGGTGGGGGAAAACCTCTCTGAGTTTTCCAAGAACATCTTCCCAAACTACATTTAACCGAGGAGCAGAGTGCGATGGGACTTTGATTGAACAAGGAGCTTGACACAGAGCGTGTCATCTCATTCAACATGACCTGCAGCTTCATACCAGGGGGAGTACGGCGCTGCCAGTGGCGGTTAGGGTCACAGTTTCATTCAGTTTCTATGAACCAGAACTTTCCAGGACGGAGCGGGTGACATATCCATCACATCCCAGTGTGATGACTACAACGTCACCATTCGTTGATGGAGGATATATATGATGGAGAAGTGAATGCAATGCTTTCTCCCTCATCAAGGAGCTGCGGGGGCATCCTTGTTTTCCCAGGATAGCGTGATGCCCGTTGGTGGATATTCCTCTGTGTTGTCCCCCTCTTAATCAGGAGAGGTCAATGAAGTTAAGGAACTCTCACCTCATTAATGTTGCAATGTGGCCATGCACAGAACACCATTTTGGTGAATACCCACTGTCCTGCCAGAAGCCACAGCTTCTTCTTTCAGAAGTCGTCAGCCATTCCCATCTTCTTCGGGTCTCCACTTCAAGAGAAAGTATGGCATCTCCGATAAAGGTTGGCCTCTTGACACAAGTTTCAAAACACCCTCGCTCTCATCACTCCCTACTGGCAACCAACCACATCAAAATATCCCGTGGGGACTGAGAAAAATGGGGTCACTGGGAGCATCAGGGAGTAAAGCATCAGGGCGAAGCCGCAACACTTCCGATGCCAAAACGGGTCAGAATACATTGTGTATCATTAAGTGCTGTCATCTCTCTCCATTTATATACTGCCGTTTATTCTTCCTGAAAAAGAAATTCACAGTTTCACAGTTACCCACGTTATATTCCTGTCGTCACGTTATTGTGTACTGAGTTCCAATATGAGGTTCTCCACTTCTTCTTGATAAGTTAACTACCTGCCTATCTTAGTAAGAAGGTGTTTGTTCCACTTATCCAAACCGGTAATATTGGCTGCAGATAGTTGTGGACCGAACACTGGTCACTGTGCCACTATAGTCGTCAATTTGTGTCGGTCTGATAAAGACGGATTTATCCCACATTTCTACCTGCTCACGTCTCAGTAACCAGTCCTCCCCGTATTCCTGTGCAGTAGATTTCAAAGGCTGTATGTTCATTTCCATTTCCTGTGTATCAGTTATGAGAGATGAAAAGATTTGCTCAAATGTCTGAGTAGAATTCTCGAATGGCTGAATGGCCTCTAATGTTCGTGTTTAAAAACTCTTGAGAGGCTGCATAGGCTGCTTCAGTACGGGTGTTGTTGGGAATGGTGCTGAACATTTGGTACCATCAGTGAGAGCGCACTTCTAACTTAATGATGGAGCGAAGTCCATTGATGCTGAATTGGATGATTGCCGACAGTGACTCATGGATGCCCGGTTTCCATTTTCTCGATGTTTTTAGAAATATGTCATATCTCACAGGGGGTAGTGCTAGAGAGCACAGTGGGCAGTACCTTCAATATGAGAGTTAGGATTTCCCTCCGACAGGACTGTGTGCCTACTGCTCCTGGAGATAATTTTAGGATCAGATCCATCAGTGAGAAGGAGTTTGGTGAAAATGTTTCCTCTTCTTGGTACCCCCATCATTTCCCACAGTCTGCCTGCTGTGTATTTGAGGCCGAGCTGGTCAGATAGTGGTGGGCATGTGGACAGACTCTTAGTGATAGACTATGAAGTCCCACATCAAGAGTACGTTGTATGTTCTTGTTAGCCTCAGTGCTTACTCTGATTTGTTTTTAATGTTTTGGGGAACTGAGTTTTCACCGAGGCCTAGTGTGGAGGGTAGTAGATGTCTATCATCAGGTGGTTTCCTTGACCATCCGTGACCTGTTACTATTAGATTTCCAGGGTTCTAGAATCATTGTTGGGGAATTCCAAGGTTAACTAATTTCCTGACTGTATCCCACGGTCCCCCCATGACTGGTGGGTCTGTCCTGCCAGTGGGACAGGATATATCCAGAGGTGGTGATGGAGTTTCATGAAACATTACCAATAAGGCCTGAATCTATGAGTATGGCTGTGTCAGCCTGTTTCCTAACCGGGTCAATATGAGGGATAAAGGTAACTATGGGCAGGGACTCATAGGTTAAAAAGGGGGATGAAAGGCACTCTATCAGAATGTGTATTTTACTCTCAAAACATGCTGAGGAGATCAATGCGTACATTGAGGGAAATGGATATGATTTAATGCCATTATAATGACATGAGCACAGGGTGACCGATATTGGCAACTGAATATCCAGGACATTTTACAGCTGTGTTTGCCAGAACGAACTGAAAAGGGAGTTCGGAGGAAATAGCTGATTAAGGGATGACATCTGCATTGTTATTAAAGAGGATCTTACATCAACATTTTGAGCTTTGTGTTATTCATTTTGCGTACAAAGTTCCAGTTCAGTTGAGTTGAGTTTGGGGAGAGATTCCCACAGTGAGGCTGATTGGGTGTAACCAAACCTCGGTGGGCGGAAGTTTCTTTATGATATGGGTCTTTATGACTCCATCATATACTGCACCCAACATTCCCCGGAACATTCCATACCCGACATTCCCGGGAACCCTCTGTATCCGACATTGTCTGGAACATTCTGTCCCTGACATTTGTGAACGGCCGTCCATCAGTGATTTGAACAAACGACAAGATCCCGAGGAAGGGGATCACGTTCCAGGGAGAAGGAGACACAATTCCGAAGATCCCTCAGACGTTCAAGGGGGTGAATATGTTTTCCCTGCGTTTACATTTCTTCACGACGTAGGATTAGCCATAATTTAGTCTGAAAGACAGATATTTCCAGACTCTGCTTGTCTTCAAGAAACTAGGAAAGAATCCTTCAGAACAGAATCATTTTCACCCTTCGTTTGAGGAATTGGAAAGACGTTACCTCTGTCTGTTCTCGAATGATCTCTGATGGGGAATGTACGAGAAACCATCTATTCTTATGGATGTGTTTCTGTGTGTTTGAGGAGGGACGCTTGCTTGCGTTTTATGACATTTATTTTCAATAATTCAGAGTTTTCCATTTGTTATTTCAGCTTCAATTATTTAAATAAATCTCTAAATACAGTGACACATTTGAAAATCTCACTGCGTCCTCAATCAAACTGGTCACTTTGCCTCCAGATTGATGCATAATGTGTTTGTTTACCTATTTCGCAGTAAACGTAGTGACGGTCCTGCTTCTTCAAGATTGTGGATTGTCTCCATGTGTCAGACGTTACCTGGGGGCCATGGCACTGGCAGTTCTACGGGCCATTATCCTCCAGCTGATATGGAGACAGATTCCCATTGTTTATAATGAACCGTTTAATTTCCTGAGGTCAATCCCCGTGCGTAATAACCACGCCGTCCTGCTTTATGCAGCCACTGATTGTTCGGTCTGGTTCACTATCACTTTTAAATTTGATCGGTTTGTGGCCATTTGTTGCCAAAAGCTGAAAAGTAAATATTGTAGTGAGAAAGCGGCGGTTGTGGTTCTGGGAACAGTGACTGTGCTGAGCTGTTTAAAAGACATTTTCTGGTATTTTATGCTCACAACTCATTATCAGCTGGGGAACGACCCCTGGTTTTGTGTGGTAACAAGCCTTGTTTAATTTTCCCGTGTCTGGGTCACAATCGATTTCCTCCACCACATTCTGACCCCCACTCTCCCTTTTCTCCTGATTCTTCTGCTCAATGCATTCACCGTCAGACACATTTTAATTACCAGCAGAGCCCGCAGGAGACTCCGCGCTCACACCAAGGGGGACGTTCAGTCTGACACAGAAATGAGATATCGAAAAAAATCCATCATTTTTCTGTGTGTGATCTCGGCCAATTCCATCTTGTTATGGTCAACGTTAATGGTGTTTTCTATATGGAGACGGACGTGGTATATTGTAGATAACATTGCGTCTTTAGAATTCTTTGTGTGGGAACTTGGCTTTCTGCTGCAGCTCCTCAGTTTCTGCACAAACGCCGAGATTTATGTCGGTGATCCAGATTAAGTTCAGATAGCAGCTGAAGAATGTACTGAAATATCCCTTTATCCAAATTCACTCCATCAAATGCATTCATTCATCAAACCATTCGTGTTTTTCACATTTCATTTCACTGTTTCAGCAATGACATAGCATAGCAAAATGAGGGTAGTGCTGTTTTTTCTGAGATTATCCAACAGAGGGTTGCAGGGAGACATTTCAATGTTTCTGTCAACTCAGGGCCAGTCTCTAAACGCACCCTCCCACTGACTGGATCGAGTAGATTTATTTGTAAACAATAAAAATGGTCACTAAAAAGCACTGAGCAGCGGAGTGAATGATGTTGTTGCTTGTCTTTGTTTTGAAGAAGCTCAGCTGGTGAGAGGCAGATTCAGTACCAAGTCCTGGTCCACAGGGAAGGGGAGGAGACCGGTGCCTGAGCTCACCAGTTCGGTTTGTGTCACTCTGTCCTTGCTTTCGTCACTGGGACTCCCACTTCGAATTGGCCTTTGGCAAAATTCATTTCTACAGCCCGCTCACCCTATCTCAACTCAACTGGATCAGTCTTCCTTACTCTCCATCTCTCTCTCTCTATCACACGCTCTCTCGTCTCCACCCTCAGCTCCTCACTTGCACTCTTTCTCCCTCTTTATCCTCATTTCACTTCCTCCCTCCCTCCACGTACTCTCTTTCTCTCCCCGTCTCCCTTTCACTCATTCTCTTCCCAAATCTCTCTCTGTCTCTCAACACCTGTCGCTCCACCTGCTACCAGTCTTCTTTCACACACTAACGTTCTCTCTCACTCTCCTGATATCGCTGTCTCTCTCCCGCCTTTCTATCTCTCCACCAACCCGACAATATCTGTCTATCCTCTACTCCACTACCCAGCATCTCAACCCACCCCATCAATGGGTCAGAGGGAGACGGTAGGAGGAGCAAAAGAGAGTGTGTCGGAAAGAGATTGAGGGAGGGAATGGAATGAGATTCAGTCAGAGGAAAAGGAAGGATGAGAGAAAGAGGGAATGGGCATGGAGGGAGGGGGAGAGAGAGAGAGACTGGGGTATAGAAATACTGAGTGCAGGAGATAGAGTGGGAGTGCGGAGAGGGAGACCGTTTCGGAGGGTGCAGAGAGAACGAGAAGTACAGCTGGAGGCGGGTAGAGCGATAGAGTGGGAACGGGTAGACATATAGAGTGGTTAGGGCGGAGAGAGTGAGTGGAGGGAGTGGAGTGAGAATGGGAGGGGAGAGAGGAGAGACAGAGATTTGGGAAGCGAGGGATTCGGAGGGGTAGAGAGACAGTGGGAGGTGGATGGAGATGGAGAGGGAAGTGGACTAGAGAGTAAGAGGGGAAGGGAGAGAAAGAGAGAGATGGATAGTGGAAGGGAAGCAGAGACAGAGAATGTTGTGGGGCATTGGGAGAGGGAGAGATTGTGGGATGAGTGTTGAGAGAGTAAGTGAGGAATAAAACACAACATGAGAGATAGATTGTGGTTAGAGAGAGAAAATGGGAGAGGGGAGGAATATATCGGGAGAAATAGGGAGTGGGGAGTGTGGGTGGTGTGTAGAGAGAGTGATTTGGGGATATAGAGTGAAAGAAAGTGAAGTTGAGAGAGTGAGAATGGGAGGAAGTTAGAGTATAAGAGAGAGAGAGAATGAGGTAGAGACAGCGGGCGAGTGGGACGGAGAAGACAGAGAGAGAAAAAAAGAGGGTTTTCGAGTTAGAGTCAGAGAGAGTGTGGAATGGTGGTACTGAGAAAGAGAGAGAGAGGGAGTGGGGTAGGGAGAGAGGGAGAGCCCGAGGGGTGCAGACAGGGAGAGGGAGATGTTTGGAGAGAGAGACAGCGAGGGTGGGAGAGGGTAGAGAGACAGAGTAAGGGGTAGAGCAAGAGAGAGGAGTGAATTGCAGAGAGAGAGTTAAACGGGCAGAGGGTAGGAGAGTGTGGGAGGGTGTAAAGATAGGATAAATGTGAGCAGGGTAGAGGGAGAGAGACAGAGTGTGTGGGAGTGAGTAGACATGGAGAGAAGGTTTGGGGAAGAGAGAGGGAGCGGGTGGTTTGTACATGAAGAGAAAGAGAGTGAGGGAGGGTTGTGGAGAGATAGAGAGTTGAAGCGGGTAGAGAATAATGGAGAGTCGGACCGGTGGGGAGAGGGAGATATCAAGAGAGTGGTGGGAGTAGAGAAGAGAGAGTTGCCGGGGTAGAGAGAGTGGTAAAGGGGCAGAGATGTTGGGAGAGTGATAGAGAGAGAGTGAGAGGGGATAGAGAGAGAGGGACGCGGGAGAATGTGTGGGCGTGCATTGTGGAGAGAAAGTGGGAGGGTTCTAAGAGTGAGCGAGTGGGATTATGATAGAGAGTGGGAGAGAGGTAGAGAGAGGGAGAAGGGAACACAGAAAGGATGGAGATGGAGAGAAAAAAGAATGGGAATGCTTAGTGACGGAGAGAGTGGGAGAAGGGTACAGTGTGACTGATAGAGCGAACTAGAGAGAGAGAAAGGCAGACAGCGACAGGGAGTTGAAGGGGTGTGCAAAGAGAGACAGAGAGAGAGTGGGAGGCAGTAGAGAGAGAGAAACAGTGCAGAGAGAAAGAGAGCGAGGGTGGGAGTGGAGTAGAGATAGTGCGAGTGAGAATGCGAGTGGTGTAG
The DNA here is from genome assembly GCF_037043375.1 of Chiloscyllium plagiosum. NCBI lineage: Eukaryota > Metazoa > Chordata > Chondrichthyes > Orectolobiformes > Hemiscylliidae > Chiloscyllium > Chiloscyllium plagiosum. The sequence continues at coordinate 94,605,981 of NW_028270167.1, forward strand.
ACAGTGGTAGGGGGTGTAGAGAGAGAGAGACAGAGTGGAGGGTGTATATTGCGCGAGTGGGAGGAAGTCGAGACAGAGAGTGAGATGGGGTAGATAGAGAGAAGGAGAGGAAGACAGAGAGTGTGAGGGAGGGAGAGACAAAAAGAGAGACAGACAGAGAGAGAGCAAGAGTGAGGTAGCGAGAGAGAGAGAGCGACAGAGAGAGTGGACGCGGATGGAGAGCGTGAGAAGCAGAGGGGGAGAGTGAGTGATGGTGGTGAGTACAATGAACGAGGGAGGAGGTGGTTAGAGATAGAGTGGGAGTGGTTTAGAGAGAGCACGGAAGGGGAAGAGAGACAGTGTGTGGAAGTGGGTAGAGAGAGTATGGGAGTGGGACAGAGAAAGAGATTGGTAAAGAGTAAAGAGAGAAAGGGAGAGAGGGATGATATTAGACAGAAAGAGAGAGAGTTGGGAGAGAGAGGGTGTGAATAGGGAATGGAGACAGAGAGAGTGAGAGGGATTTGAGAGACAGAGAGTGTGACGTGGGTAGAGAGAGACTGACAGAGATGAAGAGAGGGGAGGTGAGAGGGAGAGAGTGTGAGGGGGTATAGAGAGAGAGAGACGGGGACAGTGTGGAGAGAGCCTGTGGGAGGGGGAAGGTGGTACAGTCGGTTGGGAGAGCGGCAGAATGGCAGTGGGAAGAGAGCGAGAACGGGGTTAGATAAAGAATGGGAAGGTGTTTGAAAGAGAGAGCGAGATAGCGATAGATTCTTGGGTTAGGATGAGTAAGAGTGAGTTCGAAAGGAGTAGAGAGGAACTGTTGGAAGGGAAAAAGAGAGAGAAAGAAGGGAGTAGATAAAGAATGGGAGGTTGGTAGAGACAGAGAGTGGGAGATGGATAGAGAGAGAGTGGGATGAGGTTAGCCAGAGTGGGAAGTGTAGATAGAGGGGGTTTAGAGAGAGAGAGACTGGGGAGCAGGGGTCGAGAGAAAGGGTCAGCGCAGGAAGAGTGTAGAGAGAGATTGCGGGAGGGCTGAGAGACTCCGAGTGAGGGGGAAGAGAGAGAGAGAAGGAAGTGGGTAAGGAGAGATTTGGAGGGTGGTAGAGAGAGTGGAAGGAGGTGAGAAAGAGAAATAGTAGGAGGTATTTGAGAGGTTGAGTGCGAGGGCGTAGGGAAATTACGTGGGAATATGTTAGAGAGAGAGAGAGCGAGAAAGATCGGGGTAGACCGAAAGAAAGTGAGGGGAGAGAAAAAGAGGTAGCGAGTAGAGAGAGAAGGAGATACATTTGGAACGTGTGGAGAGAGAGGGAAAGAAAGTGGGAGGGGGTAGCGAGAGACAGTGGGAGGGGTGCAGAGAGAGAGAAAGTGGGAGGGCAGAAGAGAAAGAGATTGGTAGGGTAGAATGAGCGTTTGGGAGGAGTTATAGAGAGACAGACAGAGAGAAACTGAAACAGAGAGCAGCAGAGAGGGGAGGGGTCTGGAGACAGAGAGAAAGAGAGTGAGGGTTAGAGATTGAAGGGAGTGTGGAAGGGAGAGAGAGTTGAATGAGGGTAGAGATAAAGGGGGAGAAGTAGAGAGAGAGAGACAGAGAAAGAGAATGTGTGAGGCTGTTGGAGTGAATGAGAAATGGAGGGGAAAAAGAGTGAGTAGGAAGGGGGCATATCGAGAGAGAAAGTGGGAGGGTGTTAGAGAAAGAGAGTGTGGGACTTGAGTAGGGAGTGATGCAGAGTGGGAGCTGGGAGAGAGTGTGTGAGGCGGGTAGAGGGCGAATGGGAGGAGTAGAATGCGGAAAAGAGTGAGTGGAAATTGGTTCGAGAGAGAGTGGCACCGGAAGGAGAGAAGAGTAGTTGGGGGAAAGAGAGAGAGAGAGATAGGAAGGGATAGAGAGACATTGTGAGTTGTTCAGGGAGAGAGTGGAAGTGATGTTGAAAGACAAAGTGGATGGGGGTTCGGGAGAGAAGAAAGGGAGCCAGAGAGAAAGAGAGAGTGGGAGGTTCTTGAGAGTGTGAAGGAGAGAGATACGGAGGAGTATAGAGAAACAGTAACTGACAGAGAGAGAGAGAGACAGGCAGCGAGAGATTGTAAGGTGTTTGCAGAGAGTGCGAGACAGATAGAACGAGAGTGAGAGGGAGAGGAGAGAGATACAGAGATAGAGAATGAGAGACAATGCTTCGGGTGTGTGGAGAACGTGAGAGAGTGGGAGGTGAGTAGAGAAACTGAGAGTGAGAGTGGGAGTGAGGTAGAAATTTTGGGAAGGGGAGTAAAGAGGGTGGGAGTGTTTAAAGAGAGAGTGGTTAGGAGTGTAGCGAGAAAGAATCGGAGTGGTTAGAGAGAGGGGTGGAGGGTAGATAGAGAGAAGGAATGGGTAGAGAGAGGAAGAGTTGGAGGTTGTTAGAGAGACTGAGTGGGAGGAAGGAGAGAGAGGGACAAGGGGAGAGATAGACAAACAGAGAGCAGCAGAGAGTGGGAGGAACATAGAGAGAGAGAGGAGGAGAGGGTAAAGAGAGCGCGTGTGGGAGGATTTATAGAGACAGAGACAGAGAGAAACAGAAACAGAGAGCGAGAGAGAGAGTCGGATGTGTGCAGATAGAGAGAGACAGAGAGTGGCGGATGTAGAGACTGAGTGGGAGTGGGGTAGGGAGACAGAATGGTAGGAGTGTATAGACAGAGTGGGGCAGGTAGAGAGCGAGACAGGTAGACAGACTGGGACAACGTTGGAGTGAGTGAGAAAGCGAGTGGGATGAGAGAGAGTCCGAAGGGGGTATAGAGAGAGGGAGAGAAAGTGTCAAAGAAAGAGAGTGTGTGAGTGAAATACAGAGAGAGGGAGAGTGGGAGGAGGGAGAGAATGGGAGGCGGGTAGAGAGAGAAAATGGGAGGACTGTAGAGAGAGAGGGACAAAAAGGCAATGGAAGGTGGTTCAAGAGAGAGTGGCGCGGAATAGAGAGACAGTGTCGTCTGGGGCAGAGAGAATTTGGAAGATGTAGAGAGACAGTGGGAGTTGGTTAAAGAGTGAATAGACGTGCTGTAGAGAGAGAAAATGGATGGGGATTAGGGAAAGAGAAAGGGAGACGAGAGAGAGAGAGTGTGGATGATGGAGAGAGAGTGAGGTTTTGAGAGAGAGAGAGAGAGAGATTAGATTAGATTAGATTACTTTACAGTGTGGAAACAGGCCCTTCGGCCCAACAAGTCCACACCGACCCGCCGAAGCGCAAACCACCCATACCCCTACATTTACCCGTTACCTAACACTACGGACAATTTAACATGGCCAATTCACCTGACCTGCACATCTTTGGACTGTGGGAGGAAACCGGAGCACCCGGAGGAAACCCACGCAGACACGGGGAGAATGTGCAAACTCCACACAGTCAGTCGCCTGAGGCGGGAATTGAACCCGGGTCTCTGGCGCTGCGAGGCAGCAGTGCTAACCACTGTGCCACCGTGCCGCCCACATGGAGGAGGGCGGCTAGTGAGTGACTGACAGAGAGACAGGAAGCCAGAGAGACAGAGAAAGACAGCGGGTGAAATTGGAAAGGGATTGCAGAGAGCGTGAGACAAAGCGAGAGTGGGAGGCAGCAGAGGGAGATACAAAAACAGAGAATGATAGAGAGTGGTGGGGTGGAGCGAGAAATAGAGAGCGAGAGAGGTTAGTAGCAAGACTGAGAGTGAGAGTGGGATTGAGGTAGAGATAGTTGTAAGTGGTGTAGAGCATGTGGGAGTGTGTAGAGAGAAAATGGGGAGAAGTGTAGTGAGAGAGAATGGGAGTCGTTAGAAAAGGGGTTAGAGGGTAGAGAGAGGTAATGGTAGAGAGAGAGAGACAGACAGTGGGGGATGTTAGTCAAAGGAGGTAGAGAGATAGCGACAAAGAGAGAGATATACAAAGAGAGAGAGAGAGCAAAAGAGAATGGGAGGGAGGTAGCGAGAGGGGGAGTGAGAAAGAAAGAGACATGGATGAAGAGAGGGAAGGGGGATCGAGAGAGAGTGGGGAAATAAGAGAGAGTGAGAGGGTCTTAGACAGAGAGTGGAAAGGGGTTAGAGAGAGAGGGAGAATGGTTTGGGGTTGGAAAGAGAGAGACAGGAGAGAAAGTGTGTGCGGGGAAGAGGTGGAGAGAGAGTGTGTGAGGGTTTTGAGAGAATGGGAGGGCAGAGAAAGTGTGACCAAAAGAAATACAGACAGAGAGAGAGAGTGCAAGGGGTTTGCAAAGCGAGAGACCGAGAGAGAGAGTGGGAGCGAATAGAATGAGTGAGAGACCGTGAGAAAGAGTAGTTCAGGTTCAGAGAGAAAGAGAGAGGGAGGAGATAGAGGCAGGAAGAGGAAGAGCAGGAGTGGAGTGCAGAGACAGAGTGGGAGAAGAAAGAGACAGAGGGGGTACAAAGAGAGCGCGATTGACAGCGAGGGAGTAGAGAAAAGCAGTGGGAGGGGAGAAGAGAGGGAGAGTGGGATGGAAGAGAGATAGTGTGAGGTTTCGAGAGAGAAAGTGGGAGGTGAGAGAGAGTGGGACGTGGTATAGAGGGTATAGAGTGGGACGGTTTAGAAGGAGAGAGTGGGAGGGGGTAGAGAGAAAGTGGGTGTAGAGAGAGCGTGGTAGGTGTGTACAGAATGTGAGAGTGGGAGGGTATAAACATAGAGAGATGGACCGAGCGAGAGAGATTGGGAGAGCATTGAGCGAAACACAAAGAGTAAGAAGGGAGTAGAGAGAGACTGTGGGAAGTTGGAGAAAGAGAGGGAGGGGGAATGAGTGAGAAGGAGCTTAGTGAGATGTGGGAGGGTGGTAGACAGGGAGTGGGATGGAAAGAGAGCGAGAGTAGCAGGGGACGAGAGATAGAGAGTGGGAGGGGAGAAAAATACAGAGTTGGAGGGCGGAAAGAGAGAGTAACTGGGTAGAGAGAGAGTCAGGGTAAGAGACAGAGTAGAAGGGGTGGAGAGAAAGTGAGAGCGGGAGGGCGTTAGATAGGGTGTGGGAGGGTGAAGAAATAGAGGGCTAGAGATAGCGAGAGAGACTGGGAGGGGGTAGACAGAAAGACCGAGAGTTCGAAGGGATCAGAGAGAGAGTGCGGGAAAGAAAAGAGAAATCAACATAATCCAACTGTTCCAGGAAGATACCGTATTTCCAGCAGCTTCTGTGAGCAGAATAACTTCAGCGGCACAATAATGTTGGAGACAATCTTAATTTTTCTTTTGTTATGAAATCAATTGCCATTGGCAAAATAAACTCTTTCGAATTAATATTCTGCAGTGTTTTTATTTTTTAATTTGTCTTCATTTGTGTTCGTGTGTGGGTATGTGTCTGTGTGTGTGTGTCTTGGTCTGTGTGTGTGTGTGTCTTGGTCTGTTCGTATCTGTGTGTGTGCATGTTTCAATATGTCTACGTTTGTAAAGAAAGATAAATATTGATTCATATATTTACAATGTCCAAACTGTTTGTCATTTACCTTTCCATCCTTGCTGGAGAAATTTTGCTTTGACTTTAAATACGTTTTAACAAATTTAAGATATCGACCTGACTTGTCCCTCACACTGCACCAAACGCAATCGAAGACCGATGTTATGGAGTCGGCTAGTTACCTTATAATATTTTATAACAGTAGCCAAGATTTTAACTTTTTTCATATTTAAAAGGCGGATGTGAAGTAGATAATCTCGGTGCAATGCAGCTGGTCAAACCACTCGCTGTAAGCAAAACAGTTTTCTTAAAATCACTGCATTTGAAACACGAAAAAGAAATTTAGAAGAACTTAACGATTTAAAAACACTACCGCCAGTCAGGAATCATCTGCTGAAGAATGGAGCCTTTTTCCACTGCAGCAACTTCTGTTACAGCTGCCAGTTTGTCTGCAACAACTAAAGTAAACCAGATAAACATTCTAACTGGGAGAACTGGTCACTCCACTGCCATTGTTAAACTAGGCTTCTCCGAGACACTTCTGCACATCTGCCTTTACAAATTCTTCTAAAAAAAAAGGAGCCACGAACAAAGTAATCTTGTCAAAGCGGGAGTAGAAAATGAAACCATCACCTCGAACCTTTGTCGAAACAAGGATAAAGATGCATTCTCAAACAGCAATTTAAGTGCTGTGGGGTCTGTATGTTTGCATTAATTCAAAGTTGTCTTACTTAGGCATTTGACAGAAATGTGATTCAAAGGTAATAAACTACAGATAAGGAAGTGTGGCTGAGACCTCAACCAAATCAACCACGCTCTGATTGCCTAGTGTAGAACGCTCAAAGTGTCCAATGACGCTCTCTTGGTCCTTCGCACTTTCTTGCTTTGTTAGTCAGTCCCATGAATCTGCTAGCCAGGAGCAGTTGGGGGCCACTTTCTCCTCGTACGTGGAGCACAGAAAAAGCTGAGACCATTCAGCCCCTCAGGCCTGGCACACCCAGCTTGGTATGTGTTGTAAAAATGTTCTTAGAAAAAAGAAATGAATATCGATGTGAAGCAACTGGGTCGTGTCTCCTTACATAAGTTCCGATGTCTCGATTGTAAATTCTTGTTGTGGACCTAGATTTCCTGTGAGTACAGCTCCTGCGCCCCCACCCTCCAGGCTTAAATTAAACACCCCAGAAAAGCTCGCTTCGCCTCGTAATGACTGAATGAACCAATGATTTCCACTGCGTAAAGAAATCAAATAACATTTTATTATGCTATTTCTGGCAGTGAACACGAAACAAAACGATCAACGAAACTAATCCCCTTTCTCTTAACTAATCATTCTCTAACCGCAAACGATATCCAAGTGTTACTCCAATAACATAATTACTAAATATTGAAGTAACAGAATCACTCAAACTCCATACAGGGTCCTAAGTTGTCTTCTTCCGATCACCCGACTCTGCTATTTTCTTCCAGATGCTGATTAAGCTGTCTTCTCCTGGGAGCGACTTCTTACTTTTACTGTGAGTATTTGTAGCATTCATGCATTTTTGGAAAGATTAGAATACAAAAATTCGAGACTATTTTGATGCAGTCTGACGTGAGAGGCTTCGAATTCGCAAACGGTCCATATCGCAGATCGAAGAAATAATGTTGCAGATGCGTTGACCCCCGGGCTAAAAAATAAATTAACACAGATAACGTAGAACTCTTACTGTCCAATTTTATCCGGTACGAACGCAGAATCAGTAAGGAGTGCATAACTTTAGATTACCTATTTATGTATTTTGCAGATTTGGTATTAAGGTTCAGAGAAAAAGAAGAAAAATGAAGCCATCTTTTAATTATGACAGTTCATCTTCTTTAACAGAGAGGTGCCTTTCTGAGCTGAGAGATTCTGAGAGCACGTATGTGACATATTGGCCGGTGCAGAGATTACTGCGATTTTTATAATATGTAACAATCAGCGTGACATTGGGTTTTGATTTTAATGCAACCGGTTTTGAATGTAGCCAATTCAGTTAAGTTATGTTCCGTATCACAAAAACCAATGGAATTTAAATTTGATTGTATTGAAACCATTTGGTCAATTACGGGGTCTTCAGAATCTAAAGAAGGAAGGACATTTTGAAAATTACCCAGAGCTAGCTGCCCACCGAGAGCACGTGTAATCTGCAAGGGCTCTCAAAACTGTCAAAGACAAGTATCAGAATGTGCCATCTTTGAAAACATCAGAGAAACAATTTATCACTAAAAATACTCACAGTAAAGAGAATGAAGGCCGCCCAGGAGAAGACAGCAGAAACAGAAGGAAAGAAGAAATCAGCAGAATGTGAAACACGCAGGGAAGATAGGAGATTCTGAAAACAGCAAGGAAGAGAGCATAAAAGACTGCTTGAACTTTGAGAAATTAGGTTCATTCAATGTTTATTTATCATGTTATAAAAGGAGTATTTTTTATTAGAGTTTGGTCAGATTGTGAGTATTTAAGAAAGAAGGGGGTTGAGTTTGTTAACAGCTTTGCTTCCGTGTTCAGTGTTAGAATTAGCAACATGAATTACTTTATTTCCATAAACTTTGGAATGGCAGGGTTTCTTTTCTCAGTGACGCTATTAGCAGATTCCGTGGTTTTGTGGGGTGTTTAATTTAATTAGCAAACGGTTTCGAAAAAAATGCTGACAAGAAAAGTATTATTATTTTCCTCACAACTGGCATCAAGTAATCCACTCCTTTTATTTCTCTGTTTTCGTTCTCCATCCTGTTTGAAATATTCGCTGTCACAATCGCTACTTTGTCATCTGCGGGATCCTCTCAGGAATCTAAAGAGTATTGAAGAACTTTGATCTCCCTCAATAGTTCGAAATGTGGCTCGTAGATCTAATGAATTTACGGGAGAAAAAGATCCATTGTGTGTATACCAGTTTTGGAAAAATAAATCCAGCAAGCTTAACCTTCAAGCTGCATGTGTATTTCGCCATTCATGTGGTGCAGAGTTGAACCACTCTTCACCGCAATGATTTTTTTTCGAGTAATTCCTCTTCTAATTTTTTTGTGTTTTAAGGTTTGTGCGAAGATTTGTAGCTCGGGTGCTCGTTGTTGTGGTTCTGTTCGCCGAGCTGAAAGTTTTTGTTGCAAACGTTTCGTCCCCTGGCTAGGCGACATCATCAGTGCTTGGGAGCCTCCTGCGAAGCGCTTCTTTGATGTTTCCTCCGGTGTTTATAGTGGTCTGTCCCTGCCGTTTCCGGTTGTCCGTTTCAGCTGTCCGCTGTAGTGGTTGGTATATTGGGTCCAGGTCGATGTGTTTGTTGATGGAGTTTGTGTTTCTCAATTTCTTGGGTGACCCATTTTCCTGATATTTCTGGAAGATTTTCTGTTACATCCTCTGTGGAGACAATGCAAGCATATTCATGTCGCTGCGCAGGTAGATAGCCTCTGTTACCCCCTAAATACACCAGAGGATGACGCTGGAGATAACAGAGATAAGGAGGTGTGTGCAGGCTGCAGCAATTTACAAAAACCAGGAGATGTTAAAGGACATGAGGAGTTTACAAAAGTCGAATAGTGTGAATTCTGGAAGAGATAGAAAATGAAGCCTGGAAATATTGTAGAGTTAGGATTGCAAGTCTGGAGTCGACACAATGTTAGGAAATATGAAAGCAATGTTTGGATATAGGAAAGCACGGCGAGAGATGTTACAGAGATAGAAAAGGAAGGCTGTAGACGTTATAATGTTAGAAATGCATTGTTGGAGATTATACAGAGAAACGATTGCAAGACTGGAGATATTATAGAGTTGGGAATACTAGGCTGGGGATGAAACAGGGATAGAAAAGGAAGGCTGGTGATGCTACTTCGATGGGAAAGCAGGTCTGGAGCTGTTACGCAGATATGAAACAAGGCTGGAGATATTACACGGACAGGAAAGCAAGGCTGGAGATGTCAGAGAGATAGGAAAGCAGGGCTGAAGACATTACGTGGATTGGAAAGCAACGCTGGAGATGTTACAGAGAGATGAAAGCATGGCTCGAGAGGTTACATTGACAGAAAAAACAAGGTTGGAGATGTTATTGAGATAGAAAAGCAGGGCTGCAGATGTGACATGGATAGGAACGCATCACTGGAGATGTTATAGAATAGGAAAGCAAGGCTGGTGATACTACAGGGATAGGGAAACAAGATGGAGATGTTATTTACATAGGAAAGCAATTCTGGAGATGTCACATGGATAGGAAAGCAAGGCAGGAGATATTACAGAAATAAGAAACCAAGGCTGGAGATGATGCAGAGATACGAAAGCAAAGCTGGAAATTATACATGGAGAGGAAAGAAAGGTTGGATACATTACAGCGATAGGAAAACAAAGATGGAGATGTTAAATAGATACGATAGTATGGTCGGAGATGTTACAGAGATAGGGCAGGAAGGGTGGGGATGATACATGGATAGAAAAGCAAGGCTAGAAATGTTACAGAGATAGAAATGCTAGTTTGCAGATTGTACAGAGATAGAAAACAAGGCTGGAGAAGTTACATAGATAGGGATGCAACACCAGAGGGCTTATAGAAATAGGAGATCCAAGCTGCAGATGTTATAGAAATAGGAAAACAAGATTACAGATTTTGCAGAGATAGTAACACAAAGCTGGAAGTGTTACATCGATAGGAATGCAATGTTAGAAGTCTTACAGTGATAGGAAAGCAAGACTGGAGATATTTTTAAAAATAGGAAAGCAAAGCTTGAGATGTTACACAAATAGGAAAGCGATGCCTCAGATTTTATAGAGATAGGAAAGCAAGGTTGTAGATAATGCAAATGTAGGGAAGGAAGGCTGGACATAATAAATAGACCGGAAAAGATGGCTAGAAGTATTAAACAGATCAGAACTCAAGCTTGGAGATTTTACAGAGTTCAAAAAGCAAGGCTGGGGATGGCCCACATACAGAAACGCAAAGCTGGAGATGTTGCAGAGATAGGAAAACAATGCTGGAGACTTTACATAGGTAGGAAAGCAAGGCTGGGGATTTTGCAGAGACAGGAAAACAAGGCTGGTGATGTTACTCATTCAGCAAAGCAAGGCCAGAGATGTGGCAGAGATCAGCTGGATGGGCTGAATCTTTTACAGAGAAAGAAAAACAACGGTAGAGATGTTACAAAATAACGAAAGATAGACCTGGAGATGTTACAGAGAGAGGAAAGGACGGATGGAGGTGTGACACAGGTAGGAAAAAATGTCTAGAAATGTTACAGAGAGAGGAAACCAAGACTGGAGATGATGTTGACATAGAAAAACAACACTGGATATACTACAGAGATAGGAAAGCCAGGTTGGAGATGTTTCCGACATAGGAAAAAACATGGTTCAAGATGTTACAGAGATAGGAAAGGAACGCTGGATATGTTACAGAGATAAGGAAACAAGGCTGGAGATGTTACAGAAATTGAAATAACAATTCTGGTGATGTTACAAAAGTAGGAGAGCAAGGCTGGAGATGTTATGGATATAGGAAAGCTGAGTAGGAGATGGTACATAGAAAGGAAAGCAACGCTGAAGATGTTAAAGAGACAGGAAAGCAATGCTGTAGATGTTACAGGCATAGGAAAGAACAGCGAGTTTTCAAAAGATGTGTTGCTCAGGTTGAGGTTGTGGATGTCGCCTTACTCGCTGAGCTGGACTGTTCGTTTTCAGACGTTACGCCATGATATTAGATAACATCAGCAGCGAGCCTCCGGATGTAGCACTGGTGGCAGGGCAGACTTTCAATTTATATGTTTAGGTTTCCTCGGGTTGCTGATGTCATTTAACCACAGGAATAGAGGTAATAAATCAAGGCCGGAGATATTACAAAGATAGGAAAGCAAGTCTGGAGATGTTGCACAGACACTAATGCAAGGCTGGAGATGTTACAAAGATAGGAATGCACGTCAGGAGATATTCTCGAGATAGAAAAGCATGGCATCAGATGTTACAGAGAATGGAAAATAAGACTGAAGATATTAGGATATAAGAAAGCAATTATGGAGATTTATCGACACAGGCAAACAAAGCTGGAGACTCTACAGAGATAGCAATATCTGTGCATGCGATAGCAGGCTCATGAGAACTTTTAATCCATTCACAGGATAACGTGTGTTGGGTGACGACTGAAGTTTAGAGAGATGGGAGGGGAGAGAAGGCTGATGGTGATTACAGGCATAAGAAGTAATGGAGCGGCTGGAGATACGTACAGACGAAGGGAGAGGTTTGAAGCTGGAAGTGGTTAGAGGAAAAGGGGCGGTGTATGTTCTGTAGGAGATTAGAGAAATAGGGGTGCATGTAGGAGCTGAAGCAGTTTAGAAAGCTAGGGAGGGTTGTAGGGACAGGAGATGGTTGGAGAGTTAGGGAGGTGTAAAGGAGCTGGAGGTTGTTAGCGAGAAATGGTACAGTGTCGGATGTCGATGCGGTTAGAAAGATCAGGAGGGATGAAGTTGCTGGACAAGTGTCGAGAGATAGGAAGGGTGAAGGGCGTGGAGGAAGTTAGAGATGTTATTTGGGAGGGATTAAGAAGCTGCAGACGTTTGGAGAGACGGGGATGTTGCAGTGTTTAGAAGAGATGAGAGAAATACGGAGGGGTGCAGGGTTTGGAAGAGGTTCGATAGAAAGGGAGGAGTGTAGGGCTTGGAGGAAGTTAGAGCAATAGGAAGTGGTGTGCGGTATGGAGGAGGACAGTAAGGCAGGAAGGATTGCTCTGCCTGGAGGAGATTATCGAGTTAGGGGTGATGTTGAAGCTGGAGGAGTTTAGAGAAATTGGTGGGGGTGTAGTTTTGTGGAGCTTAGAGACGTAGGAAAGGATGCAGATTAGTGGAGATTTGTAAAAGAGCAATATGTGTATGAGTAGAAGGAGGTTTGTGAAAGAGGGATGAGTGTCCGGGTTGGAGGAAGTTACAGAAACAGCGACGTTGTAGGATTAGGAGAAAGTTTGAGAGATCAGGGGGGGTGTTAAGAAAGTAAGGGAGTGAATGGCATGTAGCGTTTGAAGAAGGTTTGATAAATAGAGAGGGGTGTCGTGTTTGGAGAAGGTTAGAGAGATGGTGTTGTTGGGTTTGGAGGATGTTAGAGAGGTCGGGATGGATTTAGGGTTAATTGGAGATTAAACGGACAGGGTGAGGTGTGTGGTTCAGATGAGTTTAAAGAAATTATGTGTCATAAAGATTCTGCCAGAATTTACATAGAACATAGAACATAGAACATAGAACATAGAAGAATACAGCGCAGTACAGGCCCTTTGGCCCTCGATGTTGCGCCGATCCAAGCCCACCTAACCTATACTAACCCACTATCCTCCATATACCTATCCAATGCATTACAGTTGAAGGTCGGTCGAAGAAGGTTATGGAGTTAAGGTGGTCTCTGAGATCGAGATGGATGTAGAGTCTGGAGGCGATAACATGGAAGAGTGAGAGGGACAGGTGAGGAGTTTCCAAACAGAATTGTACAATGACTTAATGGAAGAAATTCGTTGTAGAAACCTGTGTAATAGACAAGGCGTTATGAGAACCTGAAGGAGTGAGGCATTTTTGGGTACAATCACAAAAGACAGAGAATCAGTGTCATGTACCACAGGAGAGGGCCTTCGGTTGACAGCAACGCAAATAAGAAGATGTGTAGACTCTGCAAACTCTGCGATTATTACTGAATTCGCCTGCCATCTCCATAGCCGCTGGTCTCATTCCTTTCTGCCTCCTAACCAATATAGTATTCATCTTATCTCTGGCTCATTAATCCATATGTTTTAAGGAGCAAGTTCATTGTTCATATCATAATTCACTTTAGACTGAAGTTTCAAATGTAAATGTTCCCTCGTTATAGTCAATAAACTGCAATAAGATTTGCCTTACTAGAGCAATGAAAGGCAAGTTCAGACAAATCCATGCTTCCTCCTTGTAGTTAGAGCAAGCCTGCCCAGTGACAATCATTTGCTTGGTGTGTTCTAGTGGACGAGTGATCAGCAAAGGAACAATATCTTCATTACATGTGCTGTTTTGGTATGGGGCTGATGGGACATGGTGCATTGTACATAAAAAAAAAACACGGCAAAATCATTTGGCCTGCAAAAAGAAAACATCCAAACCTCTCCGTTTACCGAATCGAGCAATTGCTGATGTGAAATGAGACCGATAGTCAGTGGTGTCAACATCCAAACCGATAAAGTTACTATTGCGAACTGAAAGTGCTGTCGTGAAAGGTGTTAACTGGAAATGTTTGTTTCGTGACCGTGATTGATGTCACTCTCCAAGGATTCGAACTGTGTCACTGCAGGCTTTCCCTCTCCTATTATTACGAGGCTTCTTTCAGGGATTTATCCCGTTGTAGCAGCAGATGGATCAACTCCGATAGTAACAAGGATCAACATCTGCAGAGATATGGAAAGAAGAGATCAGAATCTGAGACCATTAGACTGGAATATTCCAACAATGGATCAGAATCTGAGAACGTTAGAATGTAATGTTCCAACAATCGACAGGAGTTTATTATGGGGTCTTTTATATATTGGATATTAGGTGTACTGCTGATTATTCAGGCGGGTTACTATCCCATTCTTGCTATCATTGGTGCACCTGGTAAGTCTCTCTACCTTGTCCTTTTATTAATTCCATAAAGTATGTTGAATTTCATTGTTATTTCGATTTTATTCCCTTTTGACAATGCCTGAAACTAACGTAATCAGTCTCAGTCACCTACTCCACTCATTACCCATCGACTTCAGACCTCACCCTCATATCTGAGAACGAAAATGTTCATAATATCGAGGAATTTTTTTGCCTTGAACTGAAATATGTCTAACTGTTGTCTTCATTGCAAAAACTGTCAATCAGCACCTCCATTGTATCCCACGTTCCACCTCTGTGTCAGTGCTGTTCCTGAATAAACCGTTTTCTATGCCTTGGTAAAGTCAGTCTTTGTGGTTCCAGCTTTCCAGCAACCACTGTTCCAGTTACACATATTTCGATCAAACTGTTATCTTGTCTCCAAGCTTCACAATCGTGACTCCATATCAGAGTAGTTTTGTTGTTGAGCAGTAATTCAGAAGTGCAGGATATTATTCTTAATGCACTATTTCAAATCCTAGCACAGTTGATGGCAGAACTTAAAATCAAATTATAAGAATTGTAATAAATGCCAAATTCACTTATAGCAAACGTAAGGTCCCGGAATTATGCATGAAAGTCTATCTGTTTCACTGGTGTCCTTTGCCAAAGAAATCTAACATTATTATCTGGTTTGGTATAGGAGTGACTTTAGACCCCAACAATGTGCTGACCATATACTGCCTCGTGGATTGGCCTCAAAATCAAGAGCTAACAATATTGATCAGCAAAGTTGCCCTTGGCAGCGATGTCGACATCCCATGAAATAACCAAATTAAATATTGAAACAAACAAAAAAGGTGGAGATTTGAAACTGAAAGAAACAGTTCAGTGCTGGGGAAATCGAGCAGGTTTGGAAACCTCTGTTAAGAGAAAAACAGAGTTAACATTTCGAGTCCATTGAACATATCTTGTGACTGAAAGCAACTGGGAAATAGTGAGATTGATGCTGGCGAGGGGGAGCTCTGTTTTTAAGAGGTGTGAGTTGAGTAGATGGAGAAAAAAACAGAGAGATAGACAGAAAAACAAGTAAACAATGGGATTGTTTATTATTAACTGGGATTGGGAATAAAATGTGAGATTAATCTAATTTATTTTTCACCCTTTCCCATATTCATGAATGTCATGCCTAGATAGCTCCGTCTCTCTCTTTTCTCTGAGTATGATCATCTTCATTCATTCATTAATGGGTTGTGAGTGTCGTTCGCTGGGTCAGCATTTATATCCCTTTCCCAGTTGTCACTGCAAAGTGTTGATGAGCTGCTGTCTTGAACCACTGCAATCAAAGTGCTGTAAATTGCCAACGTATTGGTTCGTGCTGTTTCTTTGGCACTTCGAAGCGATTAATATAACTGAGTGGCTTGGCAATTTCAAAGGACAATTGAGATTCAACCACATTTCTGTAGATGTGCAGTCATATGTAGACCAGACCACGAGACAATAGCAGATTTCTTTTCGTGAAGGACAATTTTGAATCAGCTGGGGATTTATTTTCTGACAATCGACGATAGTTTCAATGTTTTATTCAATTCTTCATTCCAACGGTTTTATTGAATTCAAATTCCATCGTCTGCCGTGGCATGATTCGGATCCAGCGTACATTTCATGGTACCCTGGATTATTAGTCTGGAGGTAATACCTAGACAATTGCCACCTCAGCATTTTCAATCATCTCAAGAGATAATAGTCATGTTGCCCTTATCGTTACTGTGGGACAGAAGATTGTGCAGGTACATTGTCAAGTTCTATGGAGAGCGGAACTGTTAATATTTCAGGTCACTGGGACTGTGCAGAGCTGTAATCCGTCAGGAAATGCAACTGAGGACACGAAAGCATTTCCAGCACCGAATGGGTGTTCCATGTCTACACGGATTTGACTTGCTCCAGTCATTGGATATCCAGTTGAAGTTCTGGAAATTATTTCTCACGTTTGCGTTGTCATTTGCTGCATTCATTCAGGGAAACCTCAGGATCTGTTGACGCCACTCTGAGTGAAGTATGTGCACTGCCTTCAAAGTGTATCTGGGTTTGCAACATGGCTAACAAATGAAGGAGAAGCTGCATAGAACGGAAACTCTGCAACCAGAGAGGAACAGGACACTGCACTATCCTCTCTGGATGTTTAGGAATATTTTCTTATTTGTACATATTCCAGGGGCAAAGTTTGAAGCCAGTTTGAATCAAAAATGGGAAGGTAACAGCTGTGTCATCTCCTTCAGCATAACCTGTAATCTCATGTCAGGGAGAGAGCTCTGCTGAAACTGGCCATGAAGTGGACTGGTTGGATTCTGGAACTTTCCGAGCAGGAGTGGCTGACACACCGATCATGTGGCAGAGTGCCGTCCTCTGATGTATTTACAATGTGACAGAGGCCATGTGCAGTATATATGCTGGTTCTGTCTCCACCGAAGAACGATCAGAAAAAAACAGATAGGCCTGGTGAACTGGGTGAGCTCGATAGCTCTTTTCGGAGGTGGTACTGACATGGTGGGTCTCCTCTTGTACTGACAATTTTTTGGTTCTGTGAGCTACATCACTGTGTATTGGATGGATGCAAAGTTTTTCAAAGCTGTTTAGTTATCGTGACCGTACATGTTGAGAACAGGACGGAGAGGGAAATCATAAAACGAAATCCTGGAAAGCTAGATGCCAGCTGTCAGGAAAGTAATAGTACTTTTTGACAAGACACTTCAAGAATTATGATATGATTTGATGGAGTCAGTCTAGATTCAGGAATGTGAAATTATGTTTGATAAACCTACTGAGGTTAACACAGAATATTGTTTGTGACATCAATAAACGGGAGCTAGTGGGAGCTGAATAGCTGAATTTTCTGAAGACTTTTGACGTTGTTGCACGCAAGTGAGTCAACAAAGTTAAGCGTCCTTCTGAAAGGGGTGAACATAGACATGTATTGAGAATTGGATCATGGGGATAATACAGAGAGTACGTTCCTGCTCTTGGTTGAAGGACATTGCTCATAGGGTAAACATATATCAGTGCTTTGAGCATAGCTAATCACACGGCAAATGAATGATCTGGTTGTGAGATTCATATACAATCATTCTCATTTCTTATTTGTTAGAAGGTGAGAGGATGGGAAATGCTGTTGGTGAAAGGCACCTGGGTGTCCCCGGACTTGAGGACAGCAAATAATCAGCAGAGGAAATAGTATGTTGCTCTTAACTGCGAAATTATTCAAGTACAGGAATAAGATTAGATTAGATTAGATTAGATTAGATTAGATTAGATTAGATTAGATTAGATTAGATTAGATTAGATTAGATTAGATTACTTACAGTGTGGAAACAGGCCCTTCGGCCCAACCAGTCCACACCGACCCGCCGAAGCGCAACCCACCCATACCCCTACATTTACCCCTTTTAACCTAACACTACGGGCAAATTAGCATGGCCAATTCACCTAACCCGCACATCTTTGAGACTGTGAGAGGAAACCGGAGCACCCGGAGGAAACCCACGCAGACACGAGGAGAATGTGCAAACTCCACACAGTCAATCGCCTGAGTCGAATGTATCATCCTGATATTGTAGAGTATTGTTGAGGCAATATTTGGGCAATTTGTACAGATTTTCGGTCTGTTATAAGGAATGTTCAATTTGCCACAGAGAGAGTGCAAAGGGGTTTTACCAGACGATGATGGTACCATGAGGAGAATGTGAAGTAAATGCGTGTTTAATCAGTCACACTGTGAGAGAGTAAGAGGTGAATGCACTGCAACTTGTGGGTTGTGGACTGACATCCATTATGTTCAGAAAACACATCATAGAGTAAGAAATTGTATATTTTTTTCTCCATGATATGTAATTCCTGATAGTTCACGTACCTGTGTGGAGCCCCAGGCTCTGAAAGAAATCTCACGATCTCAAAGTCAAGTTAGTGTGTGACCCTGCACTGTGCACAAATCTCTCAGCAGCCGCAATGCTTTACTCCAGAAAACGTTAGCTATTGTTACCAGCTTCTGACATCCATAGGAATGCAGGCTGTCTTCTCGGTGGGGGAAAGTGCTTGTTTCAGATGTGTCATGCATCATTGACTTTCCGTCCTCACTGTCAACAAACTATGTTTAAGCAACATGTGTGTACCATTAGCAATGGTTTCCGATGAACACCTCGGTGTGCTAACTGGGCTCTTTGCCTCCATATGCAACGGGCAGGTGAGACTGAATAAGCCTTCTTCTTATCAAATCGGTTCGATGCGATGAACGGCTTCTTCATATTACTGGAAATCAGTTTGAGGTGTTGAATAAACTATTTTATTACGGTGGTAATGAGCAGTGTCGAGCAGTACTGTTACGTGAATGTTCATGGCACTTTCGCAGCACAATCTCGAGTGTTGTCCAGGTCTTACTGCACATGGTTATACACGGCTTCAGAAGATGGGGTCGGGTGGGTACATTTTTCTGACCATTGCTTAATCTTCAGTGAACATCCCACTTCTGATCTTATGGTGTAGGCAAGGCATTTATGGAGCGGCTGAAGATGTTTGTACTGTGGAAGCAAAGTTGAGGATTTCCTATTGAGATATCCCGTGACTGAGAGGATTGACTTCCATTAACCACAAATATCACGCTTTGTGCTCTGAATGATCTCATGCAGTGGGAGGTTTACAACGGATTCCATTAAGTTCAATTTTGTTCGGGTTCCTTGATACGATCATCAGTCAAATCCTGCCTTGATATCAGGGCCATTCATTCCTACCTTGTGTTCATGTCTTTTGTTAATATCTTTAAGACACCGTGTTCGTGTGGGAATGTTTCCTTTTCACAGAGGGTAGTGACTGTCGTGACATCACTATACCAGAGTGTTAGGGGAGATAGTGTACGAGATGTTTGGAAGGGGGAGCACAATGAATTTTAAAAGCACCAGAGAGTTGAGGGCTGCAGGGATTGGGCATAAGAGAGGAGTTGAGGCCTGGAGTAGATCAGCCATGATATTATTGAAGTGTAAGTTCGGATTGAGGACCTGAATGACTTAGTCATATTTCTTATGTTCTTGAATTTTGTTACAGGAAAGTCAGTGGTTGTAATCGTCCTCGAATTCTTATTATTGAATGTTGCAGTCAGGGAGACCAGAGGAATTTGTGAGCAAATTCTGTGTGTTGTATTCACAGTAGATCTGTGTCAACAACTTGACCAATAAATGGAGAGAGGTCAACTTCTGTAAAAAGAGAGGAAGGGGATGTTCCACATTGGCACCACATTCGCTTCCCAATTACATTTTCCAATCCACCAAAAACCGTGAATGACAGTCTTGAGGGCCTGAAATGTCTCTTCTGTTTCTGCGCACCAGGTATTATAACCAAACGGCCTCTAACTGCCCCTGTGTAGCACATTTTGGCGGCAGAATTGAACAATGGGAAACCGGAATGAGGGGCACGAATTGGTCATGATACCCTTTGCCCTACTCCAACATAACATAAGGTCATAGTTGATTTGTTTGTAAAAAGAGTTGCACTTTCTTATCTTTCTTATCATTGACTCACTTGACTGTCAAATATCTCACTAATAGTTTTGAATAAATTCAACACGTAACACCAGAACCTTTGGGGATGAGAGTATCAACTCATGTGGCCCATTGAGAAGTTTGATCGATGTTGGAGGTTAACTGTGCCCTTTTCTCGTCTCACTACTGACGAAGTTCAATTGTAATCAGATTGGTAATATGGTTAGTTATGTAACTCTCAGACTGATTTGTGTTCAGTGGTCGGGTCAAGTTAGGCAGATGTCATAAATTTGCAAAAATAACTAATCTGTTATTAAGCAAAGTTAGTAAAGCTATGACAGATGAAAAATAAATTATTCATTTAACATATGCACATGAGTACTTATTTTTCTATAAATGCTGAGACACATGCACAAAAACACATGCAGACATTGTTTTGCGCACAAAGAAACACACACACATGCCTGAACACAAACACAAAATGAAAACGCTGTCGATGTATTAACCTGAAAGAGGTTTGTCAAAATAATTGTTAAACTCATGACAAAAAGAAAATCAGATCGTGTTGAAAGATATACTGCCTCTGAAGTTATTCTGCCCTGGCAAGCTGTTGACAATGGGATTTCCTCCTGGTATCTACCTGAATTCCCTTTTCTGAAGGAAGTGGAGAGATTCCTATGCATGCTCAAAGGGAATCCTCCACGAGTGGTAACGATGACTGACGGGTTTTCAACTCTTGTATGCTGCTGTGAGCAGGAGCAGTGAAAGAAAGGGAGCAATAGGCTGTTGTTCCTCAGGTATATTACATGTTCTCAGTGTCTGAGATGAAACCTACAGTAATGTTATCCCAGCACAAATCTGTGTCATTTGATGTCTGTGTGAATATTCTGTGGACGATATGACACCATCCCTGTTCCATACTCCATGTGGGAGCGATTTATAATTTGAAGAATTGTTCTTGTCATTTTTGTATAATACGTGTCTTCATAATATCAGTGTCAAAATGAATACTGTACGTTGTTTTCTTCAAGGCGAATCCTTAGTCTTATTCTCCTATAAAAGCGGAAACATTCATCAGCTAAATATCTGATTTACTCAATTAATCTATTCTCCGTTTCAAGATGAACATCTCTCATTCTCAGGCCTGACGTGTTATAAACTGGCGAAAGTTCTAAAGATCATAACGAACACGAATACAGTGAATTGCCATTTTCTTAGAGTGGGGATGTAAAAAACTAGATGGCCGAGTGGAAATGTTTAAAGGGATGCTGATGCATAACATTTTATCAGCCAGAGGATGTAGCTTGCATGGAATGAGCTGCCAGACGACGTGGTGGAGGCTGGTACAATTACAATAGTTAAAAAGCCAACTGGATGGAAATATGAAGTGTTACGAGGGATATGGGCCAAATGCTGGGAAGTGGGAGTAGATCAGATTGCGATGTCTGTTGATCACGGACGAGTTGGATTGAAGTGTCCGTTTCCATGCTGCATTACTCTGACACACATAAAACCGTAAATCCCTGAACAGGTTATTTGAAACATATTGAATCCTACTGAAGCGATTGATTTATTTTCAGTTGTGCGAATCATAACTGCATCTAATACATCAGATGTGATCTGAACAATTCCAAGTACAAATGCAGTAAAACATCACGATGATTATAACTATAACCTTTGCAGGAAACAATATCATTTCAAATCCCTTGCAAATCACGTTTTGACTTTGCAGATTAACTGCAGATTCGTGTGCCAGAAGCACATGAATTCTTTTGCTCCACTCATTTCTGCAATCTCTCTCTATTTATGTCTTTCACACTTGTTTTACGCTTCCATCATAGTTCAAAAAACCCAGCACACGCATTATTGCACTTTTGCTGAAGGTTTGTACACTAATCTCCCCAATCCATATCCCAGTGCAGACCATCCTTCCCCAATTAAATGATTATCTTGGTGAATGAGTTATTTCAGCTACATCCAAACAGCCCCTGATCCATATTATTCATATAAGTTGTAAATAGTTGATC
Source organism: Chiloscyllium plagiosum (assembly GCF_037043375.1). Lineage (NCBI taxonomy): Eukaryota > Metazoa > Chordata > Chondrichthyes > Orectolobiformes > Hemiscylliidae > Chiloscyllium > Chiloscyllium plagiosum. The sequence goes on from NW_028270167.1 coordinate 94,627,452, forward strand.
ATGTCACACGAATGCCTGAGACACTCCACCAAGTTATAGCTTTCCAACCCAAAAATAAACGTTTCTCTCTGCTGTCTATTTCCTATTAGTTACCCAGTGCTACCCTTTGCTGTGTCGAAGCCTGGAAAGTTGGATAGTCTCATCATGTGCTGTGCAATTACATGAAATGCAGAAAACTTCATTGTATTTGTGCATAACTCCTTAGAGGGCAGAATGGTCTTCTTCCATCTCATTGTAACGATACTGACTGGCTGAATGGGATCTTCCTCTAAGTCTGTATCTGCTTAGTGGTTAGAGATTGGAGAAAAACACATGGGATAGGAGCAGTAGCTGACCATTTGGACTATTGAACCTACTGCACCAATCAGAATTCTTTGATTGTGATGTGATTGCGACTGAACACCCTTTTCCTGTTTGTTCCCAAAAAAACATGGATTCTGTTGTTCTATGGAACTCAAGCTTGAATGTTTTCAATGAACCCGTCTTCACGAGTGTTTGGGGATGGGAAGAGCAGAGAAGCCACAACCGATAAGAGAAAGGAACATTCCCCTCAGCCTGATTCACTGAAAAGTGTTCAGCTCAAAACTATTACCACACTATTGAGGCACAAGGCCACAACAACTAGAAACACATAGATACCATACACCCTCTCAACCTTGTCCACATTTGCATTAATCCTGGACAGTTAAATGCTTATTCAATTCAGCCTCCACTGAACGTACCGAAAGACAACTCCAGATAGCATAATTTCGCAAGAGTCTAAGAAATTGGAGCAGATTTAGGCTATTCGGGCCAACGAGTCTGTAGTAGCGTTTGGTTTTGGCTGAAGGGTTTCTAAACTCTATTCTCCTGCCTTCTCCAACTGAACATTATAGAGTAATAGTGATAGAGATGTACAGCATGGAAACAGACCCTTCGGTTCAAGCCGTCCATGCCAACCAATTGTCCCAACCCAATCTAGTCACACCTGCCAGCACCCGCCCCATATCCCTTCAAAACCTTCCTATTCATATACCCATCCAAATGCCTCTTAAAAGTTGCAATTATACCAGCCTCTACCACTTTCTCTGGCAGCTCATTATATACAGATGCCATTCTTTGTGTGAAATAGTTGCCCTAATGGTCTCTTTTATGTCTTTCCCCTGTCACCATAAACCGATGCCCTCTCGTTCTGGACTCCCCAACCGCAAGGAAGAGACATTGTCTATTTACCCGAACCATGCCCCTCATGTTTTTTTTTCAACCTCTATAAAGTCAATCCTCAGCCTCCGACGCTCCAGGGTAAAGAGGCACAGCCTGTTCAGTCCCTCCCATTCACTCAAATCCTCCAACACTGACAACATCCTTGTAAATCTTTTCTGAACCCTTTCAAGTTTCGCAATTTTTCTCCGATCGCAATGAGACCAGAATTGCACACAATATTCCAACAATGGCCTAAGTAATGTCCTGTACAGTCTCAACATGACCTCCCAACTGCTGTACTCAATAAACTGAAAAATAAAAGAAAGCATAACAAACGCCTCCTTCACTCTCCTATCTACGTGCGACTCCACCTTCAAGGAGCTATGAACCTACAATCCAAGGTCTCTTTGTTTACCAACACTCTCTAGGACCCTACCATTAAGTGTATAAGTCCTGCTAAGATTTGCTATCCCAAAATGCAGCACCTCGCATTTATCTGTATTAAAGTCCATCTGCCACTTCTCAGCCCATTGGCCCATCTGATCAAGATCCTATTCAAATCAGAGCAAACCCTCTTCGCTGTCCACTGCACCTCCAATTTTGGTGTCATCTGCAAACGTACTAACTGTACATATTATGGTAGCATCCAAATCATTTATATAAATGACAAAACGTAGTGCACCCAGCACCGATCCTTGTGGCACTCCACTGTCCACAGGCCTCCAGTCTGAAAAACCACCCTCCACCACCACCCTCTGTCTTCTATCTTTGAGCCAGTTCTGTGTCCAAATGGTTGGTTCTCCCTGTATTCCGTGAGATCTAACCTTGCTAATCAATCTCCTAAGGGCAACCTTGTTGAAAGCCTGACTGAAGTCCATGTAGAACCCATCTACCGCTCTGCTTTCATCAATCTTCTTCGTTACTTATTCATCCCCGTTAATGATAAACATAACTATCTCTGTCTGAAATACACGATTTAGTGAACTGGTCACACTGCAGGTTGGAATGCCTGAGCGAGACAGTGAATGGGTGACCAAAATGCAGTAAAGAAAGTGTAGGAAGACAGTGCATGTGTTCACTGCGGTCATCACACTCCAAAACACCTTTACTGTTTGGAATACTGTTGGTGGAGAAGGCAAACCAGGGGAGGGCAGCAGTTGCCAAGATCATGGCACTGTGGTGGGCACTGCTATCCAGAAGTGCGGAAAAAAGACTCATAGGGCCATAGTCATAAGGGATTCCGGTATGATATGTTGCCTCGGTCAGGGATGTCACCGGTGGCCTTCAGAGCAATCTAAAAGGGGAGTTTCAACAGCCAGTTGTCTTGGTGCATACAGGCAACAACAATAAAAGTGATAAATGAGGTGAGTTCCTGAAATCAAAATTGTGGCAGCAAGGAGAGAAGTTAAAAAGGAGGATCTAAATGGTAGTGATCTCGGGATTATTACCAGTGCCACATATTAGCCAGTGTAGAAACGAGAAAATACGCAGGATGAACACGAGGCTTGACGAATGGTGTAAGAGGGAGGAGTTCAGATTTGTTGGACATTGGGACCGCTACTATAGAAGGTGACACTATTACAAATTGGACTGTCTGCATCTAAACCAGACTGGAACTGATAGCCTTGGAGCAGTTTTTGCTACTGCAGTTGGGGAGGTTTTAAGTTAATGTGGCAAGGGGATGGGAACCAGAAGAGAAAACAAGTCGACAGCGAGGTGGAAACTGGACACTGTAAGAAATATGAAGGTAGCATTAATAGCGGGGAGCAGATGAACGCAAAGGAACTGGTAGCCTGACGCACATATACTTTAATGCAAGTGTGTAGTGGGTAAGGTAGATGAACTTCGGTCTTGGATTCGTGCCTCGGAGTATGACGGGCTTGCAATCACAGAGACTTGGTTGAAGGAAAGGCATGATTGACAACTAAATATTTCAGGATATAGACGCTTTAGACAGGACAGGGAAGGAAGTAAAAGCGGGAGAGGAGTTGCATTGCTGGTCAGGGATAATATCACTGTCGTGCTAAAGGAAGATACTATGGAGGGCTTGAGTAGTGAGACATGAGATGTGGAGCTTAGACATGAGAGGGGTGCAGTTACATTGTTGGGGCTGTATCTCAGACGTCCCGACAGTGAGCGTGAGGAAGAAGAAGAAATAGGTAAACAGATTATGGGAAGAACTAGAGGCAACGGGGTGGTTGTGATGGGAGATTTTAATTTTCCCAACATTGACTGGGATACTTTTAGTGTGAATGGTCTGGATGAGGCAGAACTTGTAACAAGCGTCCAGGAGATTTTCTTAGAACAGTATGTTAATAGTCCGACAAGGGAAGGGACAGTATTGGAACTGGTGTTGGGGAATGAGCCAGGCCAGGTGGTAAATTTTGTGGTGGGGATTTCTTTGGGAACAGTGACCACAATTCTGTAAGTTTTAGAATACTCGTAGACAAAGATGAGAGTGGTCGTCAGGGAAATAGACTAACCTGGGCCAAGGCCAATTATATCAAAATTATACAGAAGCTGAGCAATGTGGATTCGACACGCTATTTGAAGGGAAGTCCACATTTGATACGTGATAGGATGTCAAAGATAGCTAGAAAATAATGCGAGTTCAGCATGTCCTGTTGAAAGCAAAGGATAGGAAAGGCAAGATTCGTGACAGGCGAAATCGTACGTCTAGCCAAGAGGAAAATGTTCTAGGCAGCTAAGAACGGACGGGCCTTGATGGAATATCTGAAGAGTAGGACCAATCTTAAATGAGGAATCGTGCTGGCTAAAAAGGGTCATTGAGTAGCATTGTCGAGCAGAGTTAAGGAGAATGTCAATGTTATTCTTATGTAAGAAGCAAGCGGGTAACGAGAGAAAGGATTGTTCCACTAAAGGATAATAAAGGAAGGCTGTTTGTCGAACGAGAGAAAGTGGGTGAGATGCTGAATGATTATTGTGTATCAGTGTTCATTGAGGGGAGAAACATGATGAATGTTGAGATTGGAGACAGACGATTGATTGCTCTGGATCACGTTGACATACTTAGGGAAGATGTGTTGGATAGGCTTGAGGTTGTTAAGGTGGACAAGTCCGCAGGAACGGATGGGAGTTTTCCCATGTTGCTGAGGGAGGCGACAGAGGAAGTGATTGTGGCCCTTACAGATATCTTTGCAGAATTTTTAAATACAGATATGTTGCTGGAGTCCTGGAGGGCTGCTCACGCTGTTCCCCGGTACCAGAAAGGTATTAGGGATATTCTGGGTAACTACAGTCGTCCTGAAGTCAGTGGTGGGAAGTTTGCTGGAGGAGGTACCGAGGGATAAAATTTAGTTGTATTTGTAAAAGAATGTACTTACCAGTGATAGGCAACATGTTCATGTGTGGGGGGGGGATCGTGCCTTTCCAACATAATAGAATTTTTGAGGAAATTGATAGATGAAGGAAGGGCTGTAGATGGTATATACATGGACTTTAGTAAGGCGTTTCATTATGTTTCCCATGGTAAATTAATAGAGAAAGTGAAATCACATCGTGTGCAGCGTGTTCTCGCGAGGTAGATAAAGAACTGGTTGAGCAACCACAGACAGAGAGTATTAGTTGAAGAGAGTTTCTCGAAATAGAGAGAGATGACCAATGGTGTTCCACAGGGGTCAGTGCTGTGGCTTCTATTATTTGTGATATACATAAATCATATGGAAGAGGGCACTCTTTGTGTGATCAGCAAGTTTGCAGATGACACGAAGGTTGGAGTAGCAGAAATAGACAATAGACAATAGCTCAGGAGTAGGCCATTCTGCCCTTCGAGCCAGCACCACCATTCATTATGATCATGCCTAATCATCCTCAATCAGTATCCTGTCCCTGCCTTATCTCCATAACCCTTGATTCCACTATTTTTAAGAGCTCTATCCAACTCTTTCTTGAAAGCATCCTCCTCAGCCTTCTGGGACAGAGCATTCCACACACACACCACTCTCTGGGTGAAGAAGTTTCTCCTCAACTATTTTCTAAACGGCCTACTCCTTATTTTTAAACTGTGTCCTCTGGTTCGGGGCTCATCCATCAGAGGAAACATGCTTCCTGCCTCCAGAGTGTTTACTAATTTACGTCTCAATCAGATCCCCTCTCAGCCTTCTAAACTCAAGGGTACACCAGCCCAGTCGCTCCAATCTTTCAACGTAACATCGTCCCGCCATTCCAGGAATTGACCTCGTGAACCTATGCTGCATTCCCTCAATCGCCAGAATGTCTTTCCTCAAATTTGGAGACCAAAACTGCACACAATATTCCAGGTGCTGTCTCATCACGGCCCTGTACAGCTGTAGAACACAGCGAACTGTCAAAGAATGCAGGAGAATATGGATAGACTGGAAAGTTGGGCGGAGAAGTGGCAGATGGAGTTCAATCAAGGCAAACCTGTGGTCATGCGTTTTGGGAAGCCTCATTCTCGAGCGAATTGTACAGCAAACGGTACAACCTTGGGAAAATTTGATGAGCAGAGAGATCTGGGAGTTCAGGACCATTGTACCCTGAGTGTTGCAGCACAGGTGGATCGAGTTGTCGAGAAGTTATATGGTATGCTTGACTTCATTGGACGTGGTATTGAGTAGAAAAGCTGGCAGGTCATGTTAAAATTGTACACAACATTGGTTTGGCCGCATTCAGAATACGGTTTACAGTTCTGGTCACCACATTACCAAAAGGATGTGGACGCTTTGGAGAGCGTGCATGGAAGGTTTACGAAGATTCTGGTTGGAAGGTGCTCGCTATGAAGAGAGGTTGAGTAGGTTAGGTTATTTTCATTAGTAAAAAAGCGATAGAGGGGTGTCCTGGCAAAATCAGGAAGGGTATACAGAGGGTAGATAGAGATAAGCTTTTTCCCAATGTGAAGGATTCAAGGTGAGAGGTGAAATGTTTAAGGGGGATACACGCAGCAAGTACTTTACACAGAAGGTGGTAGGTGCCTGGAAGGCGTTGCCAGCAGAGGTAGTAGAGGTCGATTCATTTAAGATGTTCTCGACAGATGCATGAGTAGGTGGGGAGCAGAGGGATGCAGATGCTCAGGACTTGGGTGACAGGTTTAGACAGTGGACTTGAATCAGGTCACGCTTGGAGTGCCGGAGGGCCTCTTCCTGTGCTGTACATTTTCTTTGTTCTTTCGTCTTTGATTGTGTCAATGTGAGTGGGTGTATGGATGTGTTTTTGTTCGACTGTAACTGTCCATTACTGAGTGCAAAATTGCGTTTGTATGTGTTGGTTGTATTAGTTTGCTGATCGATGCCTATGTGTATCTCTGTCTACATCGCTGTCCACCGAGGTGCTCTGTACTAAAAATATTTTTTCTCTTGTTTTTCGCGTCAATACACTGAAACTGGGGTCAAAACCCCTCTCTCTTCTTCTCTCCGTTTGTCATTTCTGTGATAAGAGCTATGCAATACCGCCCTCTCCCCGCCTCCCATACCACTGCACAATTGGTAGATACTGCTCCTCGAAAGTATAGCAGTTACTCTGACACATGACACATATGTTTGGTTCTTTAAATAGTATCTTTGGAAGCACAGGACAGTTTCATCCGATACGTAGCGATGTTGTTCCTGAAATATTACTACCACCATCGGAGCTGTCTGGACATTTCAATCCTTCCTCAAATTTGAAAGACTACATTGCAAACACTACAATTTAAAGAATGTTGAATAAAATTCATCTCACATTTTTGCTAAAGCATTCACTCGGAGTTGCCCTGATGCAACTGCTTTCGAAATACGCTTTAATGTGTACACCCCGTGTCAGAGATAATGACAAATCATTTCCACGTTGCAGAGGGAACACAGATATTTATGTACATTAACATTTTCAACTTTAAGAGGCCTCAGTCCAATTACAATCCTCTGCATAAATGGCCCTCTGTGGTCCTTTGAATATGTTATATAACTAACAATTTCAGCAGATCTGACAATGCCTTTATTTCACATCCTTGTGATTGGATCCTCTATATCCTACTCCATTAATATTGCCGGGTTACCATGTACTGTACCATGTTGGTGAATACCGACTGTCTGAGCAGCAGACACGCTCTCTTTATTCAGAAGCAGTCAGTCATTTACATCGTCTTCAGTTCTCCACGTAGAAAGAAAGGATTATCTGCCGGACAAACGTCATCCCCTTGATACACGGTTCAAAATACCCCCAAACCACTGCCCACCGCGATGTGTCCTGAGTACAGTGGGTTCGCTGGGAACATCAGGGAACAAATCATTGGGGACATGGAGCAACACTTCCGATGTTTGAATCAGTATGAGTGCACAATTTATCACGAAGTCCAGTAATCTCTCTCCATTTATGTAATATACAGCCATGTATTCTTCCTGAAAGAAAAATAAATTACTGTTTCACGGTTGCCCATGTTATATTCCCGCAGCCAAATTGTTGTCTACTTTTTATCCAAAAAAAGATTCTCTGATTCCACTTGATAACTTAATTTCCTGCCTCACCCAAGTAAGAGGGCATTTGTTGCACTTACCTAAACCGTTGATGTTGGATTCAAAGAGTTGAGGTCCCTGCATTGGTCACAGTGCTACTGCAGTTGTTAATTTACTTAAACTGATAAAGATAGATTTTTCACAAATCTCTCCTTGGTCCCGGCTCAGCAACCAGTTCTCCTGGTATTCCTGTGTAGCAAATTTGAGAGTCTGAGAGTTCCCTTTCATTTCTTGTGTAACAGTCATGAGAGCTTAAAAGATTTGCTCACTTCCCAAGTAAGACTCGAATGACCGAATGGCCTCATTTTGCTCCTGTTTAAAACGCGTTTTTGGGCTGAATAGACTGCTTCAGTATTTGTCTCGTTGTGAATGGTGCTGAATCTTTGGAACCATCAGTGAATAGCCCACTTTTCACTTTGTCATAGAGGGAAAAATATTGATGCTGTAACTGCTGAGTGCAGTGCCTTATCAATGCCCAGTTTCCATTTGCTCGGTCTTTTAAAAGTATGGCCGACTTCCCAAGAGGTAGTGCCACATAACACAGTGGGCGGTTTCTTCAATATAAAGCTGAGACTTTCCCTCTGCCTGGACTGTGTTGGCTGCTCTTACAGATACAGTTATTCACGAATCCACATGTGATAGGTTTGGTGAGAATATTCTCATCTTGTTGGTTTCCCCATTACTTCCAAGTGTCCGGTCGCTGTGTATTTAAGGCGTCTCACTGCTCAGGCAGTGCTAGGCCTGTGGAGACACTCTTGGTGATAGACAATGAACTCCCATCTCCTATGTCTTTGTCAACTAAAGTGATTCCTTTGATTTCTTTTCAACATCGACAGCCATCCCTGAAGATGGCGTGGAAAGCAGTAGGTGCCCACTATCAGGCGATTTTCTTGACCATCTGTGATCTGTCACTGTGAGTTTTTCCGGGTTCTGGAATCAATATTTGGGAATTCCAGGGGAACTCTCCCTGACTGCATCCCACCACTGATGGGTCACTCCTGCCGGTGGGGCGGTTTAGCCCGCAGGTATGGTGATGGGTCTTCAGGAAACCTTACCCATCAGGTCTGATTCTGTGAGTATATCGGTGTCAGACTGTTTCCTGTCCGAGTCAATATGAGGGATAAAGATGACAATGGCGCAGAAACTAATGTGCTAAAAAGCTGAATGAAAGGCACTCTATCTGATTGCGTGTTTTATTCTCAAAACAGATTGAGGAAATCAATGCATACATTGAGGGAAATTGATTTAATTTAATGACATTAGAGAGACATGACTGCAGGGTTACCGATATTGGGAATTAAATATCCAGAACACTTTACACCTGGGAGCGCTAGTCAGAACTGGGAGGAAATAGCGGAATAAGGGATAACATCTATATTTTCATGAAAGATAATCTTATGTCAAATTTTGAGCTATTACCTTTAGCTTATTCGTTTCGTGTACGAAGTGCCAGTTGAGCTGAGCTTGGAGAAAATTCCCACCGTGAGGCTGAGTGGGTCTCACCTAACTGGATGGGGAGAAGGGCCTCTTTTTTATGTGTTTTTTATATTTTTATGACTCCATCACATTCTATGTCTAACATTCCCCTGAATATTCCACAACCAACATTTCCCGGAACATCCTATACCCAACATTCTCCTGGAACTTTCCGTACACGACTTTGCCTGGAACACTCTAAATGCAACATTCTACGGAAATTCTGTCCCTGATATTATCTGTGAACGGCCAGCCTTCAGTCAATTGAACAGAAGATATGATTCCGAGTGAATGAGAGAAGAAGACACTGTTCCGAAGTCCCCTCGGGCAGTAAAATAAGTGAATTGTTTCCCTGCATATACATTTATTTCCGAAACAGGATCGATCACAATTCAGAACACAACACAAAAATCTCCAAACTCCGTTTGTCTTCAGGGAACTGGAAGGTAATCCTTCAGGACAGTATTGTTTTCACGCTCCATAGTGGGAGAAGGAAAGAAGTGACCTGTATCTGCTCTCCAGTGATTGAGAGTGTGTGAATGTTCTCTACACTTTCTGTTCTTATGGATATGTCTCTGTCTGTTTGGGGTGCTTGTGTTTTCTGACGTATTTTTGTCAAGAACTGAGAGCATCCCATTTGCTACTTCAGCTTCAATTATATCAATAACTCTTTGCATACAGTGACACATTTGAAAATCTCACTGGGTTCTCAATCAAACTGATAACTTTGACTCCAGGCTTGATGTATAACGCGTTCGTTGTCCTTCCTCACAGTTAATGTAGTGACGATCTATGTCCTGCTTTATAAAGATTGTGGATTGTCTCCATGTGTCCGACGTTACCTGGAGGCCATGGCAGTGGCGGATCTACTGGTCATTATCCTCGACCTGATATTGAGACACACTCCCATTGTTTACCGGGAGCAGTTTTATTTCCTTTGGGACATCCCTGTGTGTAATGTTCACGCCGTCCTGCTTTATGCAGCCACTGACTGTTCTGTCTGGTTCACCGTCACTTTCACCTTTGATCGGTTTGTGGCCATTTATTGCCAGAGTCTGAAAGTGAAATATTGCAATGAAAAAACGGCGGCTGTGGTTCTGGGAGTAATTACTGTGCTGAGCTGTTTAAAGGACATTTTCTGGTATTTTACGCTCAGACCTTGGTATCAGCTGGGGAACGACCCCTGGTTTTGCGTGGTAACAAACCTTGTTCAATTCTCCCATGGCTGGGTCACAATCGAGTTCCTCCATCACATAATGACCCCCACTGTACCTTTTCTCCTGGTTCTGCTGCTCAATGTTATCACCGTCAGACACATTTTGGTGAGCAGCAGAGCCCGCAGGAGACTCCGGGCTCACACCGAGGGGGCCGCTCAGTCTGACACAGAAATGAGAAATCGAAAAAAATCCATCGTTTTACTGTGTGCGATTTCGGCCAATTTCATCCTGTTATGGTCAACGTTAATGGTGTTTTCGATATGGAAACGAATGTGGTATATAGTGGATAACCTTGCGCCTTTAGATGACTTTGTGCAGGAACTGGGCTTCATGCTGCAGCTCCTCAGTTGCTGCACAAACACTGCGATCTATGCCGTGACCCAGACTAAGTTCAAGCAGCAACTGAAGAATGTGTTGAAATATCTCTTTACCCAAATTCATCAGTCAATCAAATTCATTCATTAATCCAATCCATCCGGGATTTTCTCATTTCATTTCAGTGCTTCAGCAATGAAGCACCTGTTGCTATGGTATCAGACTGAGGGTAGCGCTGTTTTGTCCAATCTTATTCCACAGGGGATTGCAGGGAGACATTATAATGTTTCTCTCAACTCAGTGGCCAGTGAGAAAAGGCAACATCCCACTGACTGTATCAAATACTTTGTAAATAATAAAAAAGTTCATTAAAAATTGCCGAGCAGAAGAGTGAATTGTATTGTTGTCTGTCTTTGTGTTGAAGAAGCTGATCTGGAGAGAAATAGACTTAGCCCCAAGTCCAAATACTCAGGGAAGGAAAGGGAATCGGTGCCTGATCTCAGGAATTCGCTTTAAGTCACTATGCCCTTGCTTTCGCCGGTGACCCCCAATCAGATTTTGCCTTCAGCAGAATTCATATCTCTACCCCTTTTTTCCATCTCCACTCAACTGCATCCATCTCTCCCATTATCCATCTCTCGCTACCTCCATCATGTGCTCCCCTTTCTCCCCATTCACCCCATTCTCTTTCACTCCCCCCCATTTCCTCTCCCCTCTCATTCTCCTCTTTCGCTCCCTCCCTTCGTCCACATATTCTCTCTTTTTCGTCCCCTCCCCTTCACTCAATCTTTCTATCACCCTCCCTTTTATTCTCTATCTTCCCAAATCTCTCTGTCTCTCATCACCTCACGCTCTACCTGCCTCCACACTTCCTTCTCACCCTACCTTCCTCTGTTACACTCCTGTTCTTTCTGTGTCTCTCCCGTGTTCCTGTCTCTCCATTATTTCCTCACTCCTCCAAACCTGCCAGATCTCTCGATTCTCCCTTCCCCAGCCTCTCAGCCCACTCCACTTCAATGTGTCAGATGGAGAGCGTAGGAGGAGCGGGAGAGTGTGTCAAATAGAGTTTGAGGGAGAGGAGAGAGTTTCAGTGAGAGGGAATAGGACGGATGAAAGAGAGAGTGGGAATGGGGGAGAGTGAGGGGCATTGAAAGAGAGACGGGGTAGAAAGATGGGTGGGGGAGACAGAGGTGGACGGTGTAGAGACAAGGTATTGAAGGGTGTAGAGAGAAAGAGAGAGCATGGGAGGAGTGTACGGAGACAATGGGAAGGGGTGAGAGCGGCGAGAGATGGAGAGAGGGGAGAGAGAGGGCCACAGAGATTGGGAAGGGGTAGAGAGAGTGGGACAGGGTAGAGAGAGATGGAGATGGTGAGAGAGGAAGCGGGGGAGTGGAGAGAGACAGAGGGAGATGGAGAGTCGGGGTGTGCGGAGAGACTGTGTTGAAGGGGTCATTGAGAGAGGGAGAAGTTTTGGGACCTGTGTAGACAGAGAGTGAGAGGGAGAAGCCTCAAAGTGAAAAAAAGAGTGGGTGTAGGGAGCAAGAATAAGAGGAGGGCAGAGAGAGAGAGAGAGATAAAGAGAGTGTGGGAGCAGGGTAGATAGAAAGAGAGAAAGGGAGTGAGGTAGAGAGAGCGGGTGCGATGGCGTAGAGATAGGGAGGGAGGGGGTGAGATATCCAGAGAGAAGGAGAGGTCTAGAAAATGGGAGAGATTGAGAGGGGGTAAAGATAAAGTAGCAGAGGAGGTAGAGAGAGTGAGATAGGGAGAGGTAAAGCGAGAGAGTGGGAGAAAGTCAGGAGAAAGTGGGAGGGGACAGAAAGAGAGGGAGACGGTCGAGAGAGAGTGGCGGGGTAGAGAGAACGTGTGTGGGATGGGAGAGAGAGTGAGAGAAACAATGGGGTGAAGTAAGAGAGTGAGAGTGGGAGGAAGCCAGAGCGAAAGAGAGACAGAGAGAGTGGGGTTGAGAGAGAGAAGGAAAGTGGGACGGGAATAGAGAGAGAAAAAGAGGATGCAGGAGGTAGAGCGAGACTGAGTGTGGTAAGGGCAAGAGAGAGAAAAGGAGCGCGGGGAGTGGGAAATTGACAGAGAGGGGCTTAAGAGGGTTTAAGAGAGAGAGGTTTGGAAAGTATGAGAGAGTCAAATGGGGTAGACAGAGAAAGAGTATGGGAAAGAGGTAGACAGAGGGAACGAGGGATGCAGAGTTGGGGAGAGAGTCTGGGAGTGAGGTAGAGAGAGAGTGGGAGGCGAATAGAGAGAAGGACGGGGCAGAGAGTGTGAGAGGCTTCCGGGAGAAGGGAAAGTGTAGAGAGACGGAAGGGTTAGACAGAAGAATGGGGGTGCAGAGAAGGGGAGGAAAGTCGCGAGGGAGAATGAGGGCATATACATACAGAGCGAGAGCGACAGAGAGAGTGAGGAAGAGACAGAAGGAAAGGGTAGTAAGAGAGAGGAAGGGGGTATGTATAGAGATAGGGAGTTGAAGAGAGATAGAGCTAAAGGGGGCACAGAGAGAGAGGGAGAGTGTGGGAATATGTCGAGATAGAGAAACTGGATGCAGGGTAGAGAGAGAGACAAAGAGAGAATGTCGGGGGGATAGAGGGAGAGTGTGTAATGGGGAAGAGAGAGGGACGGTGGTACGTACAGATAGTGTACAAGCGTGAGGGAGGGGTGAAGGGAGAGAGTGGAAGCGGGTAGAGACTGTGAGATTTTTGGGGGCCTGCAGAGGGTGATAGAGATAGAGAAAGTGGTGGGGGTTAAGTGAGTGTCGTTGTGGTAGAGAGACTTTGGAAGTGAGGTAGAGAGAGTGGGATATGGGGCGAGAGAGAGATTGAGAGAGTATGAAGTATTTAGAGAGAGGGGAGGGGTAGAGAGAGTGGGGACGCGGGAGAGATAGCGTGGGAATGTGGTGGAGAGACAGAGGGAGGCGGGAGAGAGAGTGGGTGGGGTGGAGAGAGAGAAAACGAATGGGAGAGTTTACAGAAGAACAGAGTAGGAGGAGAGTAGAGAGACAGTGACTGACAGACAGACAGAGAGAGACAGACAGACAGCACGCTGCGACAGAAAGGGGAAGGCCTTTGCTGAGAGGCAGAGACAGAGAAAGTGAGTGGGAGGGAGTACAGAGAGAGACAGGTTGAGAGCGAGAGCGAGTGGTTGATGTGTAGAGAGAAAGAGAGGGAGAGTGGGACGACAGTGGAGAGACTAGGTTCGGGAGTTGGAGTGGTTTAGAGAGAGAGAGAATGATGGGATGTAGCAAGAGACAGTGGAGGAGGTTTAGAGAGAGATTGGGAGAAAGCAGTGAGAGAATAGAAAGGGGTAAAGAGTGTGAGAGTGCGAGGGGTTAGGGAGAGAGGGAAATATAGAGACAGACAGAGAGCAAGAGACAGTGTAGAGACATCATGGGAGGTGGGTAGAGCCAGAGTGGCGTGGTAAGAGTGGGAGAGCATGGAAGGGGAGAAGAGAGACAGTTTGGGAGTGGGGACGAGGGAGAGAGTGAGGGTCAAGCAGGGAGAGAGATTTGGAAGGGGAAAAGACAGAGATAAATCGGTTTGGGTTAGAGAGAAAGAGAGTGAGGCGGGAGATTGAGGGTGAGCATAGGAGTTGAGACAAAGAGAGTAGAAGGGTTTTGAGAGAGACATAGTAGGAGGAGGGTAGATACAGTGTGAACAATAGATTCAGAAAGAGGGAAAGAGAGAGTCGAAAGGGTTTGCAGAGAGAGAAACAGACAGAATGGGAAGGGGTGCTTGAAGTGCAGAAAGAAAGACAGAGAGAGAGGGAGGGACGTGGAGACAGAGAGCGGGAGTGGGAATGTGATAGGGAGAGACAGAGTGTGATGGGGAGTGTGGGAGAGAGTCTGTAGGTGGAGGTATAGAGTGGAAGGGTGTTAGAGAAAGGGAGGAGGTGGAGAGAGAGGAAGAGTAGAGAGATTGAGAGATGCAGAGAGCGAGAGAGTTGGAGTGAGCAGGGAGAAAGGGAGATTGTGGGAGGGCTATAGAGTTAGAGAGCGTGGGAGCATGATAGAGAGAAAGAGACAGAGAGTGTATTTGGGATGGGGTAGAGAGAGTGGGGAAGGGGAAGAGAAAGAGGGTGATATATACACATCGAAAAAGAGAGTGAGGTAAGGTGTAGAGAAAGAGAGTATGGAAATGGGAAGAAAGCGCAAGAGATTAGGAGGAGGGGTGTACAGAGAGAGAGATAGATTGTTGGGGTAGAGAGAGGGGTGTGGCTAGAGAAAGAGTGGAAGGGGGTAGAGAGACAGTGGGAGAGGGGCAGAGATATAGTGGGAGAGTGGGAAGAGTTAGAGAGAAAGTGGGAGAGGGTAGATAGACAGAGATGGTTGCGGGAGAGAGAGAGAGTGGGTGGGGGTGGAGATAGAGTGGGAGGGTTCTGAGAGAGACCAAGTGGGAGGGACAGAGTGGGTGGTGTTTGGAGAGAGATGATGGGAGAGTTCAGAGATGGAGAGAGTGGGAGGAGTGTATGGAGTGACTGACAGACAGAGACAGACAGACAACGGGAAAGGGTGGAGGGGTTTGCAGAGAGAGAGAGACAGAGAGATAGTGTGGGAGGGAGTATAATGACAGATAGAGAGCGAGAGACTGTGCTTTGGGTGACGAGAGAAAGAGAGAGTCAGACTGGCAGTAGGGCAGAGAGAGTGAGAAGGTGGGTAGATAGAGAGAGTGGTTAGGCTGTAGTGAGAGAGCTGAAGGGAGCAGAGACAGAGTGGGAAGTGGTGTTGAGTGACAGAGAGTGGGAGGGAGTAGGGAGATAAAGGGAAAAAGCAGAGACAGAGAGAATGGGAGACAGAAAGTGAGAGTGGGAGGGGTTTAGAGACAGAGAGAGCAGGAGGGAGTACATAGAGAAAAAGAGAGTGGGAGGATGGCAGCGAGGAGAGAGAGACAGTGAGAATGGAAAGGAAGAGAGAGAGAACAGGAGGGGAGTAGAGAGAGGGAGTGGGAGGTGAAGAGTGAGTGAGAGCGGGTATGAAAGAGAGTATGGAAGGGGAAAGAGAGCAAGAGTGTGGTAGTAAGGTAGAGAGTGTGGGACTAGGGCAGAGAGAGATTGTGAGAGGAGTAAAGACTGAGAGAGGTAGAGGGTGATGGGTTAAACAGAAAGAGAGGGAGGCGGGAGAGAGGGTGTAGATAGGGATGGAGGTAGAGAGAGTTGGAGGGTGTTCCGAGACAGATGAAGATGAGCGTCTGGAAAGTGTGACTGACAGAAGGACAGAGATAGAGAGCGAGAGAGAGAGGAAGGAGTTTGCAGAAGGAAAGCGACAGAGAGAGTATGAGGGGAGTAGAGACAGAGCGAGGGATGTGCAAGAGGGGAATGTAGAGACAGAGTGGGAGGAAAGAGAGAGGGGAGTGAGGGCGTAAGAGAGAGTAGGAGGGAGGAGGTTGAGAGAGAGGGAGGGGCAAAGAGAAATAGGTTGGGAGGGGAGAGAGGGAGAATTTGGGGAGTATGGGAAAGAAGGAGAATGTGGTGGGGAGGGAGAGTAGGAAGGGTCACAGTGGGAGTGAGTGGTACGGCAGAGAGAGTGACAGTGGGAGGGAAGTTGAGAGAGAGTGTGAGCGGCAAATATAAAAATAGATAGTGGGATGGGGTAGAGAGAGTGCTGTTAGAGAGAGCTGAGGTGTAGAGACAGTGGGGGAGAGAGGTAGAGTAAGGGAGTGAGGGAGAGAGGGAGGGGTAAGAGATAGAGAGTGGGGCAAGTGAGGGAGTGGGAAGGTTTTAGTGGGAGAGAGCGATAGAGGCTGGGGATACAGCGAGAGAGTGTGGGAAGTGAGTGGAGAGAGAGTGTGGGAGGCGGCAAGTCAGATAAAGAGGGGGAATAGAGAGAGAGTGGGAGGGTGGCAGAGAGAGAATAGGAGGGGATTAGAGACAGAGTGGAGGAGCTTAGAAAGAGTGGGACAGAGATGTGGGTAGAGAAAAAGAGTCGGAGGGCTAAATAGAGAGTCGGTGAGAGAGCGAGAGAGATGGGGAGGGATGTAAAGAGAAAGATTAAGAACGCGAAAGGTGTACAGCGAGATTGTGGGAGGGGAGAGAGACAGCGAGTGACGGGGAACAGAGAGAGAATGAATGAGTAGAGAAAGCGTGGGAGGGGTGTAGAGACAGAGTGGCAGGAGTGTAGACGAGAGTGAGTTGGTGGGTTCAGAGGTGGAGAGTGGGAAGGTGTTAGAGAGAGAGACACCGATAGAGAGCGAGAGAGACTGACGGGAGAATGAAAGAGAGAATTAGGGGAGAGAAAGAGAGGAAGCGGGTAGAGAGAGAGGGAGATACAGTGGCAGCGTGGAGAGAGGGAGGGAGAGAGTCAGTGAGAGGCTGTAGCGAGAGAGTGGGAGGGTGTAAAGAGAGAGAGAGAGAGATTAGATTACATTAGATTCCTTCCAGTGTGGAAACATGCCCTTATTCCCCTACATTTACCCCTTCACCTAACACTATGGGCAATTTAGTGTGGCCAATCCACCTAACCTGCACATTTTTGGATTGTGGGAGGAAGCCGGAGCAAACCCACGCAGTCACGGGGAGAAAGTGCAAAACACACAGAGAGTTGCTTGAGGCGGGAAATGAACTCGTGTCTCTGGCGCTGTGAGGCAGCAGTGCTAATCAGTGTGTCACCGTGCCATCCAAAAGAGAAACAGAAGATAGTAGAGAGAGAGAGAATGGGAGGAGGGTAGAGAGAAAGAGAGTGGAAGGGGCAGAGAAAGAAAGAGTGGGAGGAGGGTATGGAGAGAGAGTGGGAAGTATTATAGGGATAGACAGACAATGAGAGAAACAGAAACAGAGAGCAAGAGAGAGTGGAGGTGTGCAGAGAGAGAGTGGGATGGGGAAGAGATAGAATTGGAGTGGGAGGAGTTTTAAGAGAGTGGGAGGGATAGAGAGAGAGAGACAAAGATTTAGACAGTGAGAAAGGGAAGGGGAAGGAAGAGACAGTAGGAAGGGTGTATAGAGTGAAAGATTTGGAAGGTGTTAGAGAGACGGTGTGGGAGTCCGGTAGAGAGAGAAAGGGAGGCGGGAGAGAGAGAGAGTGGGAGACAGATAGAGAGAGAGAATAGGAGGATGGTAGAGGTAGATAGGGACAGAGGGAGTGGATGGCTGTTAAGAGAGAGTGGTAGGGGAAGAGAGAGTGGGAGGGAAATAGAGAGAGTGGGAATTGCGTATAGAGAGAGTGCAATTGGTGTAGAGCGAGAGTGGGAGCGGTAGGGAGAGAGATTGAGTATGTAGTGGCGAGAGAGGGACAGTGGGAGAACTTTGAGAGAGAGAGAGTCGGAGGGTACAGAGAGAGTGACTGACAGAGAGACAGCCAGATTGAGGCAGATAGACAGCGAGAGAGATTGGAAGTAGTTTGCACATAGAAGGGGACAGAAAGAGAAAGAGTGGGAGAGGCCTCGAGGGAGTGGGAGAGGGGTAAAGGGGCGTGGGAGAGAGAGTGGGAAAGTGGTAGGGAGAGGGAGGCGGGAGAGAGAGAGGGAGTGTGGAGGTGGAGAATGAGAGAGAACGGGAGAGTTTAGAGTGGGAGAGATTGGGAGGAGGGTAGAGAGAGACAGTGACTGACAGAGTGACATGGAGAGAGAGACACACACAGACAGATCGCGACTGAGAGTGGAAGGCATTTGCAGGGAGAGAAAGAGAGAGTGGGCCGGAATAGTAAGAGTGAGTGTGGGAGTGGGAGTGGGCTAGAGAGAGAGTAAGAAGGCGTGTCACGAAAGACAGTGGAGACAACGTAGAGAGAGAGAGTGGGAGGGCGTATCTAGAGAGTGGGAAGGAGTTGAGAGTGAGAAAGATAGAGACAGATAGAGGGAGAGCATAAGAGAGTGGGAGGTACGTAGAGAGAGAGAGTGAGTCATTGAAAGTGAGACCCAGACGCGGATGGAGACAATGCGAACGGGAGAGGAAGAGAGAGGAGAGTGGGAGGCGGTTAGAGAGAGAGTGGGATGCGGTTGAGAGATCAGGAAGGGGGAAAGAGAGAGACAGTGTGGGAGTGGGTTCAAGAATGAGTGGGGGGTGGGGCAGAGAGAGAGATTGGGGAGGAGAAAAGAGAGAATGCAATGGACTTGAAAGAAGGAGGGGAGGCGGGAGAGTGAGGGTGTGGATGGGGTGGAGACAAAGAGAGTGGGAGAGTTTAGAGAGATAGAGGGAGGAGGGTAGATAAAGAGTGACTAACAGAGAGACAGACAGAGAGAAAGAGACAGTGGAAGGCATTTGCAGACAGAGATAGAGAGAGAGAAAGAGTGGGAGGGAGTAGAGAAGATAGCGGGAGTGGGAATGGCGTAGGAGAGGTAGGGAGTGATCGTTAGTGGGTGTGACAGTGAGAGGGTGGAGGTCGAGAGAGAGTCGGAATGTTGTACAGAGAGAGAAGTGCTCGAGAGAGAGCAGGAGGGTGGTAGAGTGAAAGAGAGAGCGAAGTGGAGGGAGAGCGCAGGGGTAGCACAGAGACGAAGGGGTGAGAGAGAGTGGGATTTTCAGGGAGCGAGAGAGTTGAAGGGAGTACAGAGATGGAAGGAGAGTGTGGGAGGGCTGTAGATTTAGAGGATGTGGGAGCAGGGTAGAGGAAAAGAGACAGAGAGAGAATGGGGTAGAGAGAGAGTGGGAATTAGAAAGAGAGAGCGAGGTGTCATACACATATAGAGAATGTGAGTGAGGGAGCGTTGTCGAGAGAGGAAGAGGAAGCGGGAAGACAGTGCGAGAGATTAGGAGGAGTGCACAGAGAGAGATACAAATAGTGGTGTGGTAGAGAGAGTGGTGGGGGTAGAGAAAGAGTTGAAATGGGGTAGAGAGAGAGTGGGAGAGGGGCAGAGAGAGAGAGTGGGAGAGTGGGAAGGGCTTAGAGAGAGTCGGAGCGAGGTAGAGAGACAGAGCTGAGTGTGGGAGAGTTAGAGTGATTGGGGTGGACAGACAGAGTGGGAGAGCGTTGCGAGAGCGAGTGGGAGGAGGGTAGAGAGAGAGTGGCAGAGGGGTAGAGAGAGAGAGATTGTGGGTGGGGGTGGAGAGAGAGGATGTTGCAGTTCAGAGTGGGAGAGAGTGGGAGGGGGGTAGAGAGTACCTGACAGAGAGAAAGTTACAGAGAGAGACAGAAAGCAAGAAAGGGTGGGAGGGGTTTGCACAGAAGAGAGACACAAAAAAGTAGTGGGAGTCGAGAGACTGAGACAGAGATATAGAGCGAGAGAGTGTGTTTGGTGGGGAGAGAGAAAGAGGCTGAGAGTGAAAGTGGGAGTGGGGCAGAGACAGAGAGTGAGAAGGGGTGTAGATAGTGAGAGTGGATAGGATTGAGAAAAAGTGGGAGGGAGGAGTAGAGACAAAGTGGGAAGGTGTCTTGAGTGACAGACAATGGGAGAGAGTAAAGAGAGAGGCAGAGGGCAGAGAGAGAGACAGCATGGGAGGGTAGGAGGGGATTAGAGGCAGAGAGAGCGGGAGCATCTAGACAGAGAGACAAAGACAGGGAGGGTGCAAGAGAGAGTGGGAGGGTGGCAGCGAGAGAGAGAGAGAGAGAGAGAGACAGAGAGTGTGACGTGAAAAGAGAGTGAGGACCGAGGGGAAGAGAGAGTAGGAGGGGATTAGAGAGGGAGAGAATGGGAGGGGTTCAGAGACAGAGTGACGAGGTTAGAGAAAGAGCATGAAGGGGAAAGAGGGAGAGAATGTGGGAGTAGGGTAGGGAGAAAGTGGGAGTGGGGCAAAGAGAGAGAATGCGAGAGGAGTAAAGACACAGAGGGGGAGATTGGGATGGGGTTAAAAGTAAACAGAGAAAATCCGGAGAGGGAGAGGGCGTGGATAGGGTTGGAGACAGTGAGAGTTGGACTGTATCGAGAGAGAGAGTGCGAGTAGGGTCGAGAAAGTGCGACTGACAGAGAGAGAGAGAGAGAGGAAGGTGTCTGCAGAAAGAGAGAGACAGAGAAAGTGGATAGAGAGATCGAGGGAGAGAGTGCTTGAGCTTGAGCGAGAACAGCAGAGAGAGAGGAGTCGAGACAGAGAGAGGGAGAGCGACAGGAGAGTATAGAGGCAGAGTGGGATAGGAAAGAGAGAGTGGAGAGTGATGGGTGGGAGGGATGGGGTAGAGAGATGAAGTGGGATGGAGTAGTTAGAGAGTGAGAGAGAGGGGGTAGAGAGGGAGAACGTGGAGGGGCTGAGAGAGACAATATGGTGGGGGAGAGAGTGGGGGGTATAAAGGGAGAGAGTGGGTGGTGTAGAGAGAGACAGTGAGAGGGGTTTGAGAGAGAGTGTGAGCGGGGAGTAGAGACAGAGAGAGTGGGAGGGGTAGAGAGAGCGGATTAGAAAGAGAGAGGAAAGGTGTAGAGAGAGTGGGAGGCGAAAGAGGGAGAGTGGGAGGGGTAAGAGATAGAGAGTGGGCGAAGAGAGATTGGCAAGCAGATAGAGTAGGTGGGACAGCGGTAGTGAGAGTGGGTTAAAGACATAGAATGTTGGGGCTTAGAAAAAGTGTGAGGGAGAGAGGGCGGGATGGGTCGAGAAAAAGAGTAGGAAGGGGTAAAGAGAGAGTCGGAGAGAGAGAGCGAGAGACACTGGGAGGAAGTTGAGAGAAGGAGATAGCCTGTGCAGGGTGTTCAGAGAGATTGAGGGAGGGAGAGAGACAGCGAGTAAATGTGGGAACAGAGAGAGGATGAAGCGGTAGAGAAAGGGTGGGAGGAGCTTAGAGAGAGATTGAGTGGGTGGGGTACGGATAGAGTGTGAATGTGTTAGAGAGGGAGACAGAGAGAGAGAGACTGTGGTGTAGCGAGACAGACTGAGGGGAGAGAAAGATAGGGAGCGAGTAGAGCGAGAGGGGGAGAGTCAGTGGGAGGCTTCAGCGAGCGGGTGAGAGGGTTTAGAGAGAGAGAAAGAGTGGGAGGAGAGTAGAGAGACAGAGTAGGAAGTGTTATAGAGAGTGACAGGCAGAGAGAGAAACAGAAACAGACAGTAAGATAGAGTCGGAGTGGTGTAGGGAGAGAATGGGAGGAGGGTCAAGAGACAGAGGGAGGTTGACATAGAGACAAAGAGAGAGAGTGGATGCGGATTGAAATACTGAGTAAGGGAGGGGAAAGAACGAGAGAGTAGAATGGATGAATAAAGATAATAAATGAATTGGGAGAGTGTTACAGATAGAGTGTGGGAATCAGGTAGAGATGGAGAGTGCGAGGCAGGAGAGAGCGAGTGGAAGACGGGTACAGACAGAGAATGGGAGGAGCGTAAAGAGAGAGGGACAGAGAAAGAGTAGTAGGTTGTTAGAGAGAGAGTGGTGGGGGAAGAGACAGAGTGGCAGAAAGATGGAGAGAGAGTGGGAGTTGGGTCGAGGGAGAGAGTGCAAGTGATGTAGAGAGAGACAATGGTGGGGGATAGGGAGAGAGAGAGTGGCTGGGCAGTGGACCGAGAGAGGGAGAGTGGGAGAGTTTTCAGAGAGAATTAGAGGAATGTAGAGGGAGTGACAGACAGAGACAGACAGACAGACAACGAGAGAGAGTGCAAGCGGTTTGCAGAGAGAATGAGACAGAAAGATAAAGAGTGGGAGAGAGCAGCGAGAGATACAGAAACACAAATTGAGAGACAGTGATACTGGTATAGATAGAACGAGAATGAGAGTGGGAGGCGACAGAGTGGGAAGGGGTGTAGAGAAAGAGGGTTGAGGTTGTGCCAAGAGAGAGTGGGAGGGTGTAGAGAGAGAGAGAGAGAGAGAGAGGGAAGTAACATGGAGAGCGAGTGGAAGATTTTACGGCAGAGGCTGTGTTGTATAGAGACAGAGACAGAGTGGGAAGGGGTAGAGAGACACAAAGAGAGAGGCAGCGAGTGAGAGAGAAAGAGAGTGGGACTTGCATGGAGAGAGTAAGAAGGGGAGGGGAAGAGAGGAGAGAGTAGGAGGTGTATCGAGACATTTAGAGGGTGTTATAAAGAGAATAGGAGGAACGAGAGATCATGGAAGGCGTAAAGGGAGATAGAGAGTGGCAATGGAACGAGAGAGAGTGGGAGAGTGGGATGGGGTTAGAGAGAGAAGGAGATGGAGGTGGGAGAGAGAAAACGTGTCGATAGAAGTTGGAGAGAGAGAGAGTGGGAGGAGGGGAGGGAAGGAGTGACTGACAGAGAGACAAACAGTGCGAGAGTGGATGGGGTTTGCAAAGAGAGACACCGAGAGAGAGTGGGAAGGAGTAGGGAGAGAGAGTGGTTGAGGGCAATGTTGGGACGGAGTGGGTATGCAGACAGAGTGTGGCGAAGTGATGGGAGTTGAAAGAGAGACATTGGGGAAAGGAAGGGAGAGAGAGTGTGGGAGGGGTGTACGTGACAGAGTGGGTGGGAAAACAGAGTGCGAGGTTGAGATAGAGAGAACGTTGTCGGTGGTGAGTCTCAAACGGGGTATCGAGGAAGAGAGATGGACGGGATAGACAGAGAAAGTGGGGGTCGACAGATTGAGAGAGGGAGGTTGTTGGAAAAAGAGTGGGAGAGGGTAGAGATAGAGAGGTACAGAGAGATGAGAGAGACTGAGAGGGGTTATAGAGAAAGACAGAGTAGGAGAGTGTGTGTCAGACGGAACACAGAGACAGTGAGGGTGAAGGGGAGAGAAAAAGAGGGTGGTACAGAGACGGTGAGGGGGTAGAGAGAGCGTAGGAGGGGACTAGCGATAGAGAGTGTGAGGGCGAGAGAGAGTGGGGTGAGCCTTTGTCTGTCTGATGTAGGAGAAAGTGAGGTCTGCAGATGCTGGAGATCAGAGCTGAAAATGTGTTGCTGGTGTGCCCGATGTAGGTCAGTAGGAGCAGTCACCAGTGAGGCCTGCCATATCTGATGTAGGTCAGCAGCTCTCAGTGGTGAGGACTGGTGCGCCCGATGTAAGACAGAAACAGCAGTCAAAATATGTGCACAGCAGCATTCACTGGCACGACCAAGTGTTCGCCATGTAGGTCAGTAGAAGTCAGTGGTGAGATCTCTTATGGCTGATGTAACTCAGCAGCAGCAGTCAGCAGTGAGGCATGTCAATCCCGTTGTAGGTCCGCAGCACCAGGTAGCGGTGAGGTCTGGTGGGACCAAGGTAGATTAACAGCAGCAGTCAGCTTTGGGGCCTGATGTGCCCAAAGCCTGTCAGCAGCAGCTGACAGTGGTGAGGCCTGGCGTGCCCGATGTAAATCAGCAGCAGCAGGTAGCGATGAGGTCCAGTGTTCCCAATGTACAACAGCAGCAGCAGTTAACGGTGAGGCCTGGTCTGCCCGATGTAGGTCAGCAGTAGCAGTCAGCGATGAAGACAGTGTGCCTGATGGTCAGCAGCAGCAGTCTGCGGTAAATATAGCTGGTGGAAAGCAGGCGCATCTTTGCCATGTGCGGGAAAACATAGTCAGGGCGAACTCTCTTATGGAGAGCCAAGTTTCGAGAGTGTGCCTGTCCATGGCTTAAAGAAGGTCTGTAATTTCTAACTTTTTAAACTATATATCTTTTTTTTCAATTTTATACAGAAAAAACTGCAGTGTTTATTTTTTCACTGAATTCTTTATCGTTTACCTTATGTAAATAAGATTTCTGTCCTGGGTATATTGTCACAAAGGTGCCACTGTGCGGGGATGCATTTCTCACCGCTCCCTGTATTTGGAGTCTATATCTGAGAACACGTGTCCATAAACGCAAAAAACGAGGTTCTGCCTTCAGCGCAGCATCCCACTAGACGCCCCCTTTACTCACACCCATTGAGGGTGGTGCTGGATCTTGAGGTCCAGCTCCGTCGTCCAGTCCCGTCCCGCGATTGCTGTTGGCCATGCAACAGCATCAACACAAATGTGCTGCCAGAAAAGAACAGCCGGTCAGGCAGCATGTGAGGAGCAGAAGAGTCGACGTTACAGTCATCACATTGCTGATGAAGTGCTAATGCACGAAACAAAGATTCTCCTGCTCCTGCTGCCTGACCTGCTGTGCTTTTCCAGCATCAAACTCTCGACTCTGATCTTCAGCCTCTGCAAACCTCACTGCCTCCCGAAATCATCAGTCAGGCGGGGATGGTACTGGAGCATGTACGCCGTTAATGTGAATTGTGAATATGTGCGTCGCAAGTGAAGTTGGAATGAAATGTTGTTGTCTCCCATCCCCAGGCGGTGAGTGAGGGTTAAGAGAGAGGACGGCGCCAGGAGCTATATTCTGGTTTGAGGGTTCCTGGTTAGTCAGTGCAGAGATCCAACCCCAAACATGGGGTTTCTGGGGCCGCAGTTTAAGCCGCAGAGAGCAGCGGCCACGATTCCTGTTTCAGTTTTTTCTGTGTTTTTTTAATTTGTCGATTCACCTTTGTTCATATGCCTTTGATGTTAATGGGGCTGAAAACACAGGCTACTGAGTTAAATCATTGCTAATTTTTCTGAGGTGTATGTGCTGTTAGGAAGCCATTTTGTGTGTGTGTATTAGTGACTGAGATTGATGGGAAAGTGTCCCCCGTGGATATCTCTGTCTCTGAGCTGGAGGTCAGTATGAAAGAGGCTAAGAGAATGGAGATGGGAGTGGAAGGAGAGAACTGAGCAAGATGAGGGGTGGAGTTTGGTGGGGTCATTCATTACGCATCACCCCACCAAGAAAATTCGCACCATTTTTTCTCTCATTCTCCCTTGCACGCCATTCCCCATTCCAGCATCCGTTCCCAAGCTCTCCTCCAGTGTCATCAAATTCCCGATGATATTTTCTTATTTCCTCTAGGCAATGTTGATTTTCGCAGATCAATTAACAACTTGAGATGAATGTGGAATGGGAGGAAACGTGTAGCGAGTCCAGAAGCTTCCAGAAACACTCTTCCTGTCCTCGAAATGCTGCAGTCTGTGTGGCGAAACTGCTCTGAGATTGCTGCTCGGTAAGGAATTAGACAATTTTCATCCAGTATTGATAAGGTAATGCTGATACCTGTGTCAGTTCCAATCATTCTGTTTTTATATCCCAACTTCCATCATAGTAGAAACACAGAAAATAGGAAAAACAGTAGGTTGTTCTCATGATCGATCCTGCTCTGCTAATCAGTATGATCATGGCTGATCCTGCACTCCTGCCCGCTGCCACTTTCGAGCCGTACCGTTTGTTCCCTTTAACCATCGACACTATATCTATCTTCTTCATGGAAACATTCCATATTTTTGATTTAACTGCTTTCGCTGGTGGCAAATTCTGCAGGGCCACCAATCTCTGATTGGAAAAAATCAACGTCAGCTCAGTCCGATATTACACATGCACATGTGTTTAAACTGTGACAACCCCACTCCCCAGTTCTGAATTCCATGACCATTGAGAGCATCCATGAAACATTTGTCTTGTTCGACGTTCTACAATTCAATAAGTTTTCTTTATGACATTCTACTTCAATCTAATAAACTCCAATAATTTTCATCTTAACCAATCCATCCTGTCAGTCCTGCCATCCCAGGAAACTAATTGTTATGCTGCCTTCTTCAGTTAAGTATTCCAAAACTGCACTCAACAATCCCGGATGGGATGGCACCATGACACTGCAAAATTTAAGAAAGAGATCCCTCCTCCTGTACTCAAATCCTCTCGCTGCAACAGTCAACATACCATTTGCCGTCCTCACTTCCTGCTGTATTTGCATGCTGACTTTCAGAGACTTGAGTACAAAGGCACCAGCTCTGGTTTCTCAGATTCTCAGCTTTCGTATATCTTTGCTGACTGCGTCCAATGTGTCACTGTTTTGCAATGTTAGGCTACCTGGTTTATTATTCTATGTTTTCTCTCTACCACCTTTTTAAAATAATGAGTTCACAGTAGCTACCATTCGCTAAGTCATAGAAAGTGTTCCAGAGTCGATAGGATCTTAAATTTACTCGATTTGGATTCAGGACTGTAGGTTCAGAATGCATCCACTTTATCTCGGGTAAGTTTAAGTACTCTGGGGTATAGATTATCAGGTGCTGAGATTTGTTGGCTTTTAATCCCATTCATTTCTCTGCTGATACTCATATCCTTCAATTCATTACCCTTATTATCTCGAGGCTTTTTAGAGATATTATTTTTGTCATCGTTTGTGATGATAGAATTAAAATATATAGTTAATTGGTGTGTCATATCATTATTCCACATTATAACTTCCCTGTTTGATTGTAAGCGATTTTTTCGTTATTGTGTTCTCTTCGTATACCTTTATGAACTTTAACAATTATTTTGTATTTTCCCCTCAAGCCTCCCCTTAGAGTTTGTTTTTCTCACTTAAACAATTCCACAGTCCTCTTTTGCCAAAATCTGAATTGCTCCCAGTCTTCATGTCTGCTGCTCTTACAGCCAATTTGCACACCTATTCCTGGGATCCAGTACTCTTGCTAATGTTCCATGTTAGCCATGGCAGGGCCTGCTTTCCCATTTTATCTTTTGCCACAGGACTGAAAAACGTTAGCAGTTTCTTCAAGTTATTTTTGAATGTTTGTCATCCTTCTAAGTTATTTTCACCAAATCATTGTAGCCTGCTTGCATCTCTTACCACCTTACTTTTTTATCCCGCGTCTCTGAATCAGTTCTGTCCCTCTCCATCATTCACAGTTCTTCACTATTGCTCAGTTGGCCTCTCAGAGCTCGATTCCCATTATTCCCTTCACAGTACACTATTGAAATGTTGAAATTAAAATTGCCAAAATCCCGGAAGATTATCGGACTGCTGTCTCATAAGAGGATGAATGGGAGGAAGAGAAAGAGAACTTTAACCTAAGGGTCACCGTGGCTCAGTTAAGTGACAAGGTTAAGAATGTGGGGCTTTCATGATGACGTCAGTTGGCACCTGATCTAAGCAAATACTGTTGGTGTCACTCTGCATTGGAAACCTGCCGTCCACTCAACTGAGCTAACCCACTCCCAACTATTACGCGGTACGCAATTCGGGGTAGCCTGTTCACTCCATCTGGGTCTTCAATGTATCGATCCAAAAACCATTTTATCGACACTCCAGAAATTCATTAATGCAGAATGTTTTGGATGTCAGGTCATTGAGTGCAGCTTACAGGGCAAAAGCAGGTGAATGGGTTTGAAAAAAACTCAGCCATAACAGACTTGATCAGCCAAATGTCCTAATTTCTGCTCCAATGTCCCATGGTCCTCTCATGCTTCTGACTTCTGATTATCACATCTTTGATAGCTTCCCACTTATCAAACGATCGTTTACCTGTGAACAATGCAAGCCAATCAACTTTTGAATGTTCTTGTCTCATACCGTTAAAAATTGCCGAACAACAACGTAAAATTTGAGCTTATCCTTTTCGTAAACCATTTCAAATTGATGGAATCATGATCACTCTACCCAAAGTATTCCACTACTATCTCTTCATTCATTTGTACTGCCTCATTACACAAGACGGTATGTTTGATTCGTCTCTCGTGGAACATTTCCATTTTGATTCAGAAATTTTTGTGAACATGGTTTAACAAACTCTTCGCTGACCAAGCCTTCAACATGATTTCAGTCCTCAGTCAATGTTTCGAAAATTAAAATCAACATCCGTTTTCACCTTTTCGTTCTTTCATGTATCTGAGATCTCTCTGCATATTTGTTCTCTCATTTTCCTCTGATTACTGGGGAGGGCGGGTGTATAGTATAATTCCATCAAAGTGTTTATTCCATCCTTATTTAAAACCTATATTTTCACTGAATGTGTTTTAAAATTCTATAGTTACAGGAGTAATGCTTTCCTTAACCAAAAACACTACACCTCCTTCTCTTTTGTCTCCCTTTCTGTTCTTCTTATATTACCTACATCTCAACTCAATTGAATATAGACCCAGAGTTCTCAACTGTTATTTTTATGAGAACCCCTTCAGCCTGGGTTCTTTCCTGTAAACCTCGGGAATCTATCCAAAGCCATCGCATCCTTCCTTGGATAATGGGCCCAAAACTGCTCTCAACCTTTCAAATGCACCGTGACCAGAACTGGTACCAGCTCAGGTGTCCATCTTTGCTCGTACATTATAGGTCCCATGGAATAAATGATAAAATGGCATCTGATGTGTGAATTGCTAAATGAATCTGTAGGTTGACTTTAGCAGAGTTCTGGAACTGCGACTCCCAAATACATTTGCCTTTCAGATTTCTGACACCTTTCCCCGTTCAGAAAATGATCCCCAAATTTATTGTTTCCACCAAACTGCATGAACCACATTATCCAACATTGTGTTCCATCTGCCACTTTGTCCATATTGCCAGCCTGTCCATATTCTTCTGCACTCGCCCCATTTCCTCAAAACGACCTGAACTTCTACTTACCGTTGTTTCATCTGCAAACGTGACAACAATGCCCTTAGTTCCTTTGTCTGGATCGCGAATGAATAACGTGAATAGCTATAATCCCCACACTGGTCCCTGTGGCAAAAATCAGATGCCACCCTGTACACTAACCCGTTATGCTTCCGCCTTTTGCCAGGCAGCCAATCCTCTGCTTTGCCACCAACCCTGCGCATTTATCTTATATTGCAACCTGATGTGCGGTATCTTATCAAAGGCCTTCTGGAAATCTAAATAGATCACGGCAACGAGCTCTCCTTTGACTCACTCGTTTGTTACCACCTCGAAGAAAACCAATACATTTGTCAGGCATAAAGGATAAAGCGTGCTGATTCTGCCTGATTTTACCATGCATGACCAAATACTCTGCAGTATCTTTCTTAATAAGGGACTCGAAATTTTTACCAACAACTGAGATCCCGCTGCCCAACCTACAGTTTCCTGCTTCTGCCTCCCTACTTTCTTAATCAGGGTGTTGAATGAGTCATTATCCAGCAATCTGGGACCATCCCTGATTCCTCTGATTTCTAATAATCAGCACCAATGCCTCTCGAATCTGCTTGGCTACTGCCTACAGTCAACTTGCGCGTGTTTCATCCGGTCATGGTTATTTATTCTCCTGCAGTTTCCTAGTAGCTTGAGGGTCAGTGAAGTCCCGTCTGCCCCATGTCTGTTTTGAAGTTCTGATTTGTAGCTTGTGTCTTCCACTGTGAAAACTGATGTAAGGTACTTCGTTAAATCCTCTGCCATTCCTTTGTTCCCTATTATTACTTTTATAGCCTCGGTTTCCAGCCACCTGACGTCCAATCTTGCCTCACTGCAACGTTTTAGATATCCAAGGAAATCCCAGCAGGCTTCCTTTACATTAGTTGCGAGCTTACTCATACTTCATCTGTTCCCATTAGTTTTTTTTTTCAAAGTTACGCTCTACTATTTTTTGAATGCTTCTCAATGCTCTGGCTTCCACGAATGTTCGCAACATTGCATGCTTTTACTTTTGCTTTCCTGCTCTCCCTGAATTCTACTGTCAGCCATGTTTGGCTCATCCTCCCGTTAATGAGTGTCTTTTTCCTTCCGATAAATTTGTGCTGCATTTCCTAAATCATCCCAGAAACCCCTGCCATTGCTACTCCAGTGTTGCGTTACGATGACTCAGTGGTTTATTCTGCTGCTTCACAGACCAGGGACCCGGGATCAATGCCAGCCTCGGGGTCGAGTCTGGGTTGACATTTCACATTCTCCCCCTGTCTGCTTGGGTTTTGACTGGGTGTTCTGGTTTCCTCCCATAATCTACAGATGTGAGTTTCGGTGAATTAGCCATGTTAAATTGTCCATAGTGTTCAGCGATGTGAAGGTCAGATGCATTATGCAGGGGATACGTAGAGTAATAGTATAGGGGAATGTATGTGGTTTGGTTACTCTTCGGTGTGACGTAGTGGACGTATAAGGGACAAGCGGCCTGTTTACACACTGAAGGGATGTATGATCCACTGTCTTCGCTGCCAGGCTCGCCCTCACAATCACCTTTGGCCAACTACTTCCCCATATCTGTGTAGTTACCTTTCCACAGTGTTTATACCTTTCAATCTGATTCAATCCTCTCCACTTCAAAATGTAGGTGGATCTTTATTACGTTTATGGGCACTGCCTTTCGCGAGTGCTTTACCTTGACATCCCAGATGAATTCTGCCTCATTATACATAATTTATTCTAGAATTGACTGCTCTTTCGTGAGCTCTAGCACAATCTGATCCCAAAACAATCTCGTACACATTTCAAACTGATTTTCCCAGTCCATCTTCATGTTGAAATTCCCCATCATTATTTCAGTAGCGTCTTTCTTACATGCATTTTCTATCTCTCGATACATTTTCTTGCCTTACGATTTCTGAGAAATTTGTAAACAATTTCCAACAGGATTCTTTTTCCGCCATGTTTTCATAACTCTGGATACACTGATTCTACACTTTCTGACTCTATTTCCCTTAATGCTGACAATTTACTTTTTTTTCTGACGAACAAGGTAGCCCCGCCCCCTCTACCTATCTGTCTTTTCATAAAATATGTGCTCTTGGATATTTAGTTCCCAGCCTGGATCCCTTTGCAACCATGTATCTGTGATACCTACAACATTCAACACGCCAATTTCAATCTGTGTCAGAAGCTCATTTTCCTTGTTTTGTTTACAGCGTGTATTTAGGTACAGCACCCTCATTCCTGCGATGACTGCCCCTCTTCTCATAATTGTGCCTTTATCTACTGAGTCTGGATTTAGATACCTGATTCTTTCCATATTTCCGTACTATTATTTGTGGAAACATTAGCCTGTGCTGAATCCTCCCCCACATGAAGACTTCCCATAATTTTCCATGTACCTGACACCAACGCCCACGATTTAGTTAAAAACCCTATTCACAGATGCTAATTTTGCCTTTCTTCAGGACTCTGTCCAAGCATCACTCACGGGAAGCCCGTCCCATAGGAACAGCTCCGTCCTTCTCCAGTATTGACGCCAATTTCCAGTGAAATGGAACCCACTCCTCCCATATCAAACTTGCAGCCACACATCAAACTCTTTAAACCTCATGAACCTGTCCTAATTTGGTCATGGATCAGTCAGCAGTTATTACCTTTTGGTTCTGTTTTGTAATTTACTTCCGAGCTGCTTATTATCCTTTTGCGCACTCGTTTTCCTCTTTCCACCCTTATCAACAACTGAATCGATCCCCTCTCACTCCAAGTTCCTCTACAGCTCAGGGGAATATCCTGAAGGCAGGCACGAGGCAGGCAACACACCCTTAGGGACTCTGGATTCTGGCAACAGGGAAACGTCTCTACTTTCCTGCGTACACTACCCCTGATTATACGTACGCTTCTCTTTTCACCACAAACTTGGATGACCCTTTCTCCCAAAGGGCTGTGGTCACTTTTCTCATTCACCCTACAGCCCCACTCTATTCATACAGGGAGCAAGTACTTCAAACCTGTTCGACGAGCTGAAGGGCGAAGGCATCTTTAGCACTACCCTCTGGTTCTCTCCACTTTCCTCATTCAAAGTTTTACTCTTCTGTCCCTGACCACTGAAAGAATTTGAGGAAAATTTTGCAGAGATGAGAATACATTCTATTGTAGAAAGATTTGAAACCAGGACAGAAGTTATTTTAAAATTTTATTGTTTTTCAACTGGCAAGCTCATCAGGTCAGTGATCTCAGGGTGAGGGTAACAACACTCCATGAGAGTGAGCATAAAGGGCAGCAGATTGTTGGATGATTATAGTGAGTTTTAACATGGGAGGTGGATCAGGAGTGTTTGAGGGTCATTCCGTCTCGAGTTTCCAAAGACTGACCTCCACAAACGTACATTTTCCCCATTGCCCTGAATACCTTTGCTTCACAAACGTTTATCTATCTCAGATTTTAAACAAACCACCAGTGATTAAGCATCAACTGCCAATTTTGGAAAAGAGGTCGAAACCGTTGCCACCCTTGTTGTGAAGAGATCATTCCAAACACTTCTCTTGCACAAAATGTGCTCCCAAGTTCCAGATGAAATTGTTGCAAGTATCTATTCATAGAGCTGTGGATATTGGGGCATTGTGACTGAGAAAGTACTCCGAGTTACTTATGGTCACGTCCGCCCGCTTCTCTGGTTGTTCATGGTGGTGGAAGGGTCAGGTTTTAAATGAAGTAGTTGTTTACCTGTTTGTTGATATTGCCCATTTCATTCACCACCTCTGCCTTCTTCACCTCTTTTTTGACTCTGATGCCCCCACAAACCTCCACCATCCGATGGAAGCCAGAGTCACTCTGACTAAAATGGGTGGCATGTTCCCTCTCTGAAAGATATTTTTAAACCATTCGTGTTTTTTTTTTGATAATCGGCAGCTTTCATGGGCAACTTTTGTGAGTGCTCAGCCGCACACATTCTGCTCAATTTTACAAGCAACTCTGTCATCTGGAAAATGTTGGAGTCTGTTACTCAAGTTGGCATTTTGAAACACATTACAGAATCAAAAAGAGACAGCATGGTTGATTTTCTTTGACTAGAATCCCTTCAGTACGGAAGCAGGCCATTCGGCCCAACAAGTCTACACTGTCCATCCGAAGACTAACCCACCCAGATCCATTCTCCTACCACCTAATTACCCTTGACAAACGAACCTGGCATTGCAGGCAATTCAGCATGACACATTCAACTGAACTGCACATCTTTTGGATTGTGGGAGGAAACCAGAGCACTCAGAGAAAAGCAACGCAGACACAGAGAGAATGCATAAACTCCACACAGATATTCACACCAGGCAAGAATTGAACTCGACTCGCTCAAGGAAAATTATAGTAGTTTGAGCACTGAGCCACTGTGCCACCCCAAATTATTCAAATATTTTCAGGACGTAACAAGCAAGATAGATAACGTGGAAACCAATAGAACAAATGCATTTTGATTTCCAAAAGGTGTTCATTACGGTGTTTCGAATGAAACCACTTCAGATAAGAACCATGAGCCCACACTGTTTGGGCTATGTATTAGTCAAGCTTATTGGTCAATGATTAGCATATGAATTTACGGCAGAGAGGAGAGATCAAGAGGTCATTTTCTAGATGGCAAATTGTAACTTGTGGAGTCCTAGATTCATCAATACTTGGGCCATAATTATTGACTTGATGTACTGATCATGCGGATGATGGGAATGAACGTACTGTCGTTCGAAGCTGATACAAAATAAATGGCACAACGTGCAGACAATCAGGATAAGTAAACAAAAACTGACCGGAATGTACTGTGTGGAAAATAAATGAAGTTTATGCATTTTGGCATGAAGAATAGGAAACCTGAATATTACTTAACTGGTAAAATCACTGCAGTACAACGAGAATTATAGGTCCTTGGCCTTGTCAGATGAAAGCTGGCATCCAGGTTCAGCAGGTAATCAGAAAAAGAAATGTTTTATTGGCCATCATTCAAATAGAATGGGGATGTATTATCGAAACTATACATGACACGAGTCAGTCACAAATAGAATTCTAAACAATTTTTGTCCCACTATTTCTGGAAAGGCAGACTGAGAATTTTAACAAGAGTGATATCGGACGAGGGGGATTTTCTCGGGAGATGGCACTAAGCCGACTGGTCCTGTACTCGTTGGAGTTTAGAAGAAAGACAGATGACCTTACTGAAAGAGATTAGATTATGAGGGGCTGAATAGGAAGATTCAGAAGAACTGATTCAACTTGTTTGAGAGTCGATGACAAAAGGACATAATCTCAGAGTAAAGAATCACAAATTAATGACTGATTTGGAAACATGCCTTCGCATGGACTGGACTGGACTGTATTCGTGGATTTTTTTAGATATTGGCTGTTCAGTGTATCCAAGGCTGACATAAAGAGATTTTAATCAATAAGGGAATCACGGGTTAGGGGAAAATACAATAAAGTGAATCTGAGGATGATCCGATCAGCCCTGATATCATTGCATGGTTAGAGCAGACGTGATAGCTCGTATTGCCGCCATTTGTTTCTTCATTTTATCGTCTTTGTCTTTTTTTTTTGGGTTCTCACTTGTTTTGTTTTTCTTTCAACTAATTTCACAGGATATTAGAAGCGGAAGATTTGCAGTTCTGAGACTTAAAACCAAACATTACTACAGGATCTGACAGAGTCACTCAGTTGATTATTGTCTGAATATCATCGGATTTTGAAAATGGAAGGAAAAAAGCACCATTCGCAATGGGGAGAAACATTACACGCGTTGAACGTGCGGACAATGCTTCAACAGATCATCTGCCCTGCCAGAAGATAAATGCAATCACACTGGGGAGAGGACATTCATCTGTTCTGAGTGGGGGCAATGATTTTCTCCGTCGACCACGCTGCTTAATTACCAGAAATTTCTTACAGATGGCAGAGCTTTTAAATAATCATAGTGCAGGATATGCTTATCTGGGGTGCTGACACTGCATCAGCGTCTTCACAGTGACGAGAGATTCTTCAATCGCTCTCATTGTAGGGCTGGGTTCAGAAAATCATGTGACATTCGCAAACATCAGCGGATTCACACGGGCGAGAAACTATTCACGTGCTCCCAATGTGGGAAGGGATTATTTTCGGAAATCGATTCTGCTCAAACACCAATGAATTCATGCAGTGGATCGATATTTCAAACCAAGTACTATAAAACTCTTAGACCCTGATATCGCATTAACGTGTTCTTATTAATGAGAGAGTGTCCAGTTGCTCTCAGCTTGGGAGTGAGCTCATGTGTGGTCATCCAAAACCACTACACATCAGCTCTCACACTGGGGAGAGAGCACAGGCCTGCACTAAGTGTGAGAAGCCATTCACTCAGAAATCCAACCTGCTGAAACAGCATCAGATTAACCCAGAGGAGAGACATTGTCAATGTCCATAATATGGGAAGTGCCATAAAATCTGTGTGAATCTGGTGATTCAACAACGTGTTTAAACTGATGAGAGACCGTACAAGTGCTCTCACTGTGGGCCTGTTTTTAAGTGGTAAACCCAACTTACTGTACACCAGCGATCTGAGACTGGGGAGAGACCACACTCCTGCACTGAGTGTGCCAATGAAGTTACTGTGAAATCCCACCTCCTGAAACGCCAGCAGGATCATGAGATATGGCAGATATTGGTTTTTAATCTGAACATCTCCCTGTTTCATGGTATCCCTAACTCTCAGCCAGAAGGTCTGCTTTCAAATCCCCGCTGCTGTGCAGCTATGTCAAAAAGTTGAATTGTTTTTGATTAATGACCGAATGATGTTCATTGGGGTGTGTTTCTGCTGAAGGTAATGAACTCCAGTGCTGTGAAAGGGATTACTTTCACATGACAGTCAAATAAATCCACTTTGTGCTGAATGCATTGTATCAAGCCTATTTAAACCCGTCATCGCTAAGAAATGTGAGGATTCTACGTAATCTAAGATGGAGGATGGGAAGAATTTCTGGCTGTCAGAGCTGCTCCTTTTTTTGAGGCATTTTAGGTGTTGTAGGTGATTTCCTCGAATTCAAAGCGCAGCAATTACTGTTTTATATGTTGTTGCATTTTTTTTTTAAGATTAGATTACATTACAGTGTGGAAACAGGCCCTTCGGCCCAACAAGTCCACACCGACCCGCCGAAGTGAACCCCACCCATACCCCTACATTTACCCCTTACCTAACACTACGAGCAATTTAGCATGGCCAATTCACCTGACCTGCACATCTTTGGACTGTGGGAGGAAACCGGAGCACCCGGAGGAAACCCACGCAGACACGGGAAGAACGTGCAAACTCCACACAGTCAGTCGCCTGAGGCGGGAATTGAACCCGGGTCTCAGGCGCTGTGAGGCAGCAGTGCTAATCACTGTGCCACCGTGCCGCATTGTCTTGGAATTTTGGAAAAAAAAGTCAAAACAACAGCAGTTTTAAAAGGGAGAAGAGCAGACAACGGAAGCGCTTGGTGAGGACAGTGCAAGAGAGAGAGACGGAGGAAGAAACAGAGAGAACCTGCACAGTTATTGCCTTTGCTGTTTGAATCCGTGTATCGCTGGACATCGGAGTGCATCTGGGAAAATTAACAAACGGTGAAATTCACTTCTCATCTTAGAGGAACTGTTGGACGAAGTCCACAGCACAGAATCAGATAAGTTAATTGTTGTTTTAAGTCTGTCCAAGAGAAAGGCTGCAGTAGTGAGTATAGTGGATTCTTTCTTGATTATATGTTTTTGGAGATAAGTCTCTTGAATAAACTTAAAATATAAGCCATAGCTATTAACTTAACCTGGGGCAGTGTTTGTAGAGTAATAAGACGGTGTTATTTTATGGTTCTGTAGATTGTGAAGGAGCAAAAATGGCCTTTGCAGTTATATGTACTTTTTGTCAGATGTGTGAGTTGAAAGAGAGTTTCAGGGTCACTGTGGAGTATATCTGCCATAAATGCTGTTGGATGCGAATCTTATCAGATCGACTGGATCGATTGGAGACACAGATAGAAGCGATGGGGAATTTGCAACAGCAGCAGTATGTGATGGATGGCAGTTATAGGAAGGGGGGAATGTCTCAGATATAGTCATATAGATGGGTTTACTCCAGGAAGTGTAAGAGAGGTAGGCAGCTAGTGCAGGACTCTTCTGTGGATATACCCATTTCAAACAGGTATGCTGTTTTGGAAAACGTAGGGAGTGATGGATTCTCAGGGGAACGTAGCATGAGAAGCCTAGTTTCTACTATGGAAACTGGCTCTAATGCAACGAGAGGTACGTCGGCTTCCAAGAGATCAATTGTGTTAGGGAATTCTGTAGTCAGAGGTACAGACAGACGTTTCTGTGGCCAGCAGAGAAAGGCAGAATGGTGTGTTGTTTACCTGGTGCCAGGATCAAAGATGTCTCAGAGAGTTTGCAAAATATTCTTACGGGGGAGAGAGGCCAGCAGGAGATCATTTTCCACATTGGAACCAACGATTTTGGAAGGGAAAAGGTTGAGATTCTGAAATTAGATTACATAGAGTTAGGCAGAAATTTAAAAAGGAGGTCCTCAAGGGTAGTAATATCTGGATTACTCCCAGTGGTACGAGTTAGTGATGGCAGGAATAGGATAGAGCAGATGAACGCATGGCTGAGGAGCTGGTGTATGGGAGAAGGATTCACTTTTTTGATCATTAGAATCTCCTTTAGGGTAGAAGTGACCTGTACAAGTAGGACTGATTGGATCTAAATTGGAAGGGGACCAATAAACTGGCAGGGAAAGTTGCTGGAACTGCACGCGAGGATTTAAACTCGTAAAGTGAGGGTGAGGTGGGGAGTGGGACTCAGGAAGATACTGAGGAAAGCGATCCGTCTGAGACGGGTACAGCTGAAAGCAGAAGTGAGTCAAACAGTCAGGGCAGGCAGGGACAAGGTAGGACTAATAAATTAAACTGCATTTATTTCAATGCAAGGGGCATAACAGGTAAGGCAGATGAGCTCAGGGCATGATTAGGAACATGGGACTGGGATATCACAGCAATTACGGAAACATGGCTCAGGGATGGGTAGGACCGGCAGTATAATGTTCCAGGATACAAATGCTAAAGGAAGGATGGAAAGGGAGGCAAGGGAGAAGGGGGAGTGGCATTTTTGAGAAGGGATAGCATTATAGCTGTGCTGAGAGAGGATATTCCCGAAAATACATCTCATGAAGGTATTTGGGTGGAACTGAGAAATAAGAAAGGGATGATCACCTTATTGGTATTGTGTTATAGAGCCTCCCCCCCCTCCCCCCCCCCCATTAGTCAGAGGGAAATTGAGAAAAAATAACTTGTAAGGAGATCACAACTATCTGTAAGAATAATAGGGTAGTTATGGTAGACGAATTTAACTTTCCAAACATCGATTGGGACTGCCATAATGTTAAAGGTTTAGATGGAGAGGAATTTCTTAAGTGTGTGCAAGACAATTTTTCTGATTTAGTATGTGATGTACCTACCACAAAAGGTGCAATGCTTGACCTACTCTTGGGAACTAAGGCAGGACAGGTGACTGAGGTGTGAGTGGGGGAGCACTTTGGGGCCTGAGACCATAATTCTATTCGTTTTAAAATAGTGATGGAAAAGGATAGACCAGATCTAAAAGTTGAAGTTCTAAATTGGAGAAAGGCCAATTTTGACAGTATAAGGCAAAGGTTTTTGAAAGCTGATTGGAGGCAGATGTTCGCAGGTAAAGGGACGGCTGGAGAATGGGAAGACTTCAGAAATGAGATAACAATAATCCAGAGAAAGTATATTCCTGTCAGGGTGAAAGGGAAGGCTGCTAGGTATAGGGAATGCTGGATGACTAAAGAAATTGAGGGTTTGGTGAAGAAAAGGAAGGAATCATATGTCAGGTATAGACAGGATAGATCGAGTGAATCCTCAGAAGAGTATAAAGAAAGTAGGAGTATAATTAAGAGGGAAATCAGGAGGGCAAAACGCGGACATGAGATAGCTTTGGCAAGTAAAATTAAGGAGAATCCAAAGAGTTTTTACAAACATATTAAGAACAAAAGGGTAACTAAGGAGAGAATAGGGCCCCTCAAAGATCTGCAAGGTGGCCTTTGTGTGGAGCCACAGAAAATGGGGGAGATATTAAATGAATATTTTGCATCAGTATTTACTGTCGAAAAGTATATGGAAGATATAGACTGTCCGGAAATAGATGGTGACATCTTGCAAAATGTCCAGATTACAGAGGAGGAAGGGCTGGATGTCTTGAAACGGTTAAAGGTGGATAAATCCCCAGGGCTGATCAGCTGTACCGGCGAACTCTCTGGGAAATTAGAGAAGTGATTGATGGGCCCCTTGCTGAGATATTTGAAACATCGATAGTCACAGGTGAGGTGCCGGAAGACTGGAGGTTGGCAAACGTGGTGACACTGTTAAAGAAGGGCGGTAAAGACAATCCAGGGAACTACAGACCGGTGAGCCTGACCTCGGTGGTGGGCAAGTTGTTGAAAAGAATCCTGAGGGACAGGATGTACATGTATTTGGAAAGGCAAGGACTGATTCGGGATAGTCAACATGGCTTTGTGCGTGGGAAATCATGTCTCACAAACTTGATTGATTTTTTTGAAGAAGTAACAAAGAAGATTGATGAGGGCAGAGCAGTAGATGTGATTTATATGGACTTCAGCAAGGCGTTCCACAAGGTTCCCCATGGGCGACTGATTAGCAAGGTTAGATCTCATGGAATACAGGGAGAACGAGACATTTGGATACAGAACTAGCTCAAAGGTAGAAGACAGACAGTGGTGGTTGAAGGTTGTTTTGCAGACTGGAGGCCTGTGACCAGTGGTGTGCAACAAGGATCGATGCTGGGCCCTCTACGTTTTGTCATTTACATAAATGATTTGGATGCGGGCATAACAGGTACAGTTAATATGTTTGCAGATGACACCATTATTGGATGTGTAGTGGACAGCGAAGAGAGTTACCTCAGATTACAACAAGATCTTGACCAGCTGGGCCAATGGGCTAAGAAGTGGCAGATGGAGTTTCATTCAGATGAATGTGAGGTGCTGCATTTTGGGAAAGCAAATCTTAGCAGGACTTATACACTTAATGATATATTCCTCGGGAGTGTTGCTGAACAAAGAGACCTTGGAGTGCAGATTCATAGCTCCTTGAAAGTGGAGTCGCAGGTAGATAGGATAGTGAAGAAAGCGTTTTGTATGCTTTCCTGTATTGGTCAGAGTATTGAGTACAGGGGTTGGGAGGTCATGTTGCGGCTGTGCAGGACATTGGTTCGGCCATTGTTGGAATATTGCGTGCAATTCTGTTCTTCTTCCTATCGGAAAGATGTTGTGAAACCTGAAAAGGTTCAGAAAAGATTTACAAGGATGTTGCCAGGGTTGGAGGATCAGAGCTATAGGGAGAGGCTGAACAGCTGGCGCCGTTTTCCCTGGCACGTTGGAGGCTGAGGGGTGACCTTATAGAGGTTTACAAAATTATAAGTGGCTTGGATAGGATAAATAGACAAAGTCTTTTCCCTGGGTCTGGGAGTACAGTACTATAGGGCATAGGTTTAGGGTGAGAGAGGATAGATATAAAAGAGCCCAAAGAGGCAACATTTTCACACAGAGTGTGTTACGTGTATGGAATGAGCTTCCAGAGGATGTGGTGGAGGCTGGTACAATTGCAACATTTAAGAGGCGTTTGGTTGAGTACCTGAATAAGAAGGGTATGGAGGGATATAGGCCGGGTGCTGGCAGGTGGGACTAGATTGGGTTGGGATATCTGGTCGGCATGGGCGGGTGGACCGAAGGGTCTGTTTCCATGCTGTGCATCTCTACGACTCTATGTCTCTATATGGAAATCTGTGGAATTCTCCGCCCAGTGAAGTAATTGACACTAACTTATTCAATGTTTGTAAGGCTAAGATAGGTATATATTTGAACAATAAAAAAATTAAAGCAACTAAAAGATCAACCATGATCTCTTTGAATGGGGTGCCAGGCTCGAGCGGCCAGATGGTGTACTTCTGCTCCTAGTACTTTTGTTTTAGGTGCTTTTTGAATGGTCTCCCTCTGACAGAGGGAGTTCGAATTTGCTGTTAATCACATCCAGTACACAGTGTGATTAAATGTGACATTTTTCATATAATCGTAGAATTATAACAATGTGAAAACAGGCCGTTAGGCACAAGTTCACATTAAACCTCCATTCTGTGTCGCACATTGCATTATGGTAGCTCAGCAGCTAGCAAGACTGCGTCACATCTTCAAGGACCAAGTTTCAATTCCAGTCTTGCGTAACTGCCTGTGTGGAGTTTGCATATTCGCCCCGTCTCAGCGTGGGTTTCCTCCCACAAGATGAAGATGTGTAAGTAGGATAATTTTTCCATGCTAAATTGCCCGTAGTTTTCAAGGATATGTAGGTTACGTGCATTGGTCAGGAGTATATATATGGCAGAAAAATGGGTCTCAGTGAATTCCTAGTGGGAGGGTCCGTGTGGGCTTGTTGGGCCAAAGGGGCTATTTTCGCACTGTCGGGAGTATTATTCTACACAGACCCATTCCTCTATCATTTTTCTCGACATTGCCCCGAACTAATGCATCTCACCTTCTCATCCTTCATAACTATGGGCAAGTTAGCATGACCAATTCACCTCAGCTGACATCCTTTGATTGTGGAAGGAACCCGCAGCACCCAGAAGAAACCCACACAGGTATGAACAGATATTCAGCGTTCCATTAAATCCATGACTCTGCCTGCCACCTCACACGTGAACACTATCTCACACGTGAACACCTCTATCTCCTGCCACCTCACACGTGAACACTACTTTACCATATATGTGAAGTAAAGCAGAGGCATCAGAACTCTGAACTATGTTCGTTCAGCAGTCTCACAGCAGCCACAGCTGCTCTCTGCTCATTCAGGAATTGTACCTCACACACCATCTGCGTTTATCTGAAATCAGAATGGTCCGTTTCATTTTTTCAATTATTTTGCTGTCATTTAGTCTCAGTTAATTCCCACTTCAAAGCATCAGTTTCTTGACAAGGTTCGTACTCTTGCATAGTACAATCTACTTTACCGTACAAAAACACTTGCTTCCCGATCATTACTTTTCTATTACAATTGATATACCACCTGCCATTTTTCAGCTGTTGAGCACACAAATGTGAACAAGAATACCAAAGTATTCTCGAGTGTTCCAAATTCAAGGGTTCCTTTCTGAACATCTTCAGGACTCTCAACCTATTTATTACTCTTCCACCAGTTTCAGTACTTTTCACTCATGATGCTCCGTCAAACTGTGTGGAGGTTCCTTTCTGAAACAACCCAAAATCAAACCACCAGATTCATTTGACAGAATAATAGTTATTTCAGCACAGAAAGAGATCATTTGGACCATCACGCCTGTATCAATTCAAAACTCTGTTGCCATTACCACAAGTACATATATATATATATATATCCACATGTTTCTGATCTTGCACCATCTTTAAAAATGTCATCCTGTTTAGAACACCTTTCAGTATTCTTTAGATGAAAGTGCATTACCACACACTTCTCTGCATTAACCCTGGCCTGTCTTCTCCTCCAACTCAGGAATGAGTTTTACTACATTTTAAGAAGTGAATGGCACAGGTCTGACGAAAACACAAAAGTAAATTGAGTTGAATGAATTTTATGATTTCTGGAGGTAAACTGGCAAATCTTAACTCAATTGTTACATTACCGTCCTTCAGGGAAGGAAATATATCAGCTGTTCTGGACCGACCGCAGATCTGTGCCTGGATTAGTGAAGTTAATTGGGTTGCCGTGGTTCAACAAGAGGTATTTTAGAAACACGATTCTGATGCAACTATAACTGTCTTAACAGCAAGCGCATGTTAGTAACTGCAACACCAAATTCTCATTCAAGTCACAGACTGTGCTGACCTGTTTGACATTCAGTTATGAATGAACAGAAATTTCCGTTATTTTATTACAGAAAATTGAGAATCCTGAAATCACTGTCTTTTGTGCCTGCGACAAACGGCATTCTGAAGCTGCTTATTTCATCTGAGACCGAACTACGCAGTGCACAATCGTACAAATGTGAGAGTTGTGCACGCTTTTGATAATTTGGCAAGACCAATCAGAATCGTTCTTCACATCAGCTGATCAGAAAACAACTACAGGACACAACTTATATTCAGGCACAACCTTTCCTCGGGTAATCATCATTGTCAATGAAGGATTCACAGCATTCTCTCCTCCTGGGATGTAGTTCACGGATGCCACACCAATCAGCCTGTTGAACATTCCCTTTCTTTTCCATTGCTTGACCCTGTATTTGAAGATGGTGTTTACTCACTTTCCTTAGTTTCTGCTGAGGGCCTTCATGTGACCAAACAGAGCCACAGGTCTTTGGACAAATGGGCGAGACAGTGCAGGGATTTAGAGTGCAGGACATGAAGTAGGATCACCAGAGTCGAAATGTTAACTTTACTTTTCTCCATAGATGACAGCATAATGCAGATTTCCTTCAACAAGTTTTGATTTTGTTGCAGAATGTTTTGCCTATTCCTTCCTTCTTTATCACATCTTTGCCCCATCAGCTGGATTGACAAGTTATGATTCTCCACCTACGAAGAGGCTAGCCGCTCGTTGCCCTAATAAACAATGACGTCTTTTACCCCTGGGACACCAAGCTGGCAGACGAGGCCACGCTGTTTATACGATGCGAAGTCAGACTACCCAAGGATTCGCTGATTCATCGCAGTTACCATCACCGTACACATACTGTTTTTGGATCCGAGGAACGATCATCCCTCCACCACCATTAATCTTTACGTGCATGTTCCATATCCTCTTCCTGATTGCGCCTGAGCATTGCTTTCCCATTTTGTACATAAGAGACATCACCACCATTGTCACTATTATGTAGCTCATCACCACTGAAAGGTCGAATTGGCTCGTATTAATTCATTTTAACCTAACCGCTACCTGGCAGTAATAACATCTAATTAAAAAACACACTTCGGGCCAATGTTAACTATTGCCTCTGTTCACTTGTTCCCCATTAATGTGAAATGGCATGATCATCAGTGTCAAGTCCATTGTGTCATCTTCAATACTCCC
This sequence comes from Chiloscyllium plagiosum, assembly GCF_037043375.1. NCBI lineage: Eukaryota > Metazoa > Chordata > Chondrichthyes > Orectolobiformes > Hemiscylliidae > Chiloscyllium > Chiloscyllium plagiosum. Next base: position 94,671,394 of record NW_028270167.1, read on the forward strand.
TCGTCAGGTCCACACCCCCCCACCAACACAACCTCCACTCCCGGCACCTCACCCTGCAACCGCAAGAAATGCAAAACTTGCGCCCACACCTCCCCCCTCTCTTCCCTCCAAGGCCCCAAGGGATTCTTCCATATCCATCACAAATTCACCTGCACCTCCACACACATCATTTACTGCCTCCACTGCACCCGATGTGTCTTCCACTACATTAGGGAGACAGGCCGCCGACTTTCGGAATGTTTCAGGGAACACCTCTGAGACACCCGCACCAACCAACCCAACCGCCCCGTGGCTGAACACTTTAACTCCCCCTCCCACTCTGCCAAGGATATGCAGGTCCTTGGCCTGCTCCATCGCCAGACCATGGCAACACAACGCCTGGAGGAAGAGCGCCTCATCTTCCTCCTAGGAACCCTCCAACCACAAGGGATGAATGCAGATTTCTCCAACACTTCCTCATTTCCCCCCCCCCCACACCTTTTCTCAGTCCCAACCCTCAGCACCGCCTTCATGACCTGCAATCTTCTTCCCGACCTGTCCGCTCCCACCCCTTCTCGGGCCTATGACCCTCACCTTAACCTCCTTCCACCTATCGCATTCCCAACCCCCCTCTTCCAAGTACCTCCTCCTTATCTTTTACTTTAGCCTGCTTGGCACAACCTTCTCTTTCGTGAAGAAGGGCTTATGCCCGAAACGTCGATTCTCCTGCTCCTTTCATGCTGCCTGACCTGCTGCGCTTTTCCAGCAACACTTTTTCAGCTCTGATCTCCAACATCTGCAGTCCTCATTTACTCCTCTTTGACCCACAAGCCTAATTCCTTGTGAGGAGCTTATGTCCGAAACGTCGAATGTACTACTCCTCAGATGTTGCCTGCCCAACTGTGCGTTTCCAGCACTATAATCATCGACCCATCAACTGTGTCTTGACAGATTGCTGGATGTACATGAGAAAAGAGTCATGTTTTGGAGACGTCGGTGTTGGACTGGTGTGTACAAAGTTAAAAATCACACAACACCAGTTTATCGAACAACAAATTTATTTGGAAGCACTAGCATTCAGAACACGGCTCCTTCATCATGTCATTGTGGAGAAGAAGATGGAAAGACACAGAATTTATAGCAGAAGTTTTTAGTGTGATGCAATTAAAATTATGTGTCGAAAATGTCCTGGATTATTTCATTAATATGCAAATCACAAAACATTTTTTAAAAATTACATTCGCAAATTTTGTTATAAATTCTCTATCTTACAATACTTTTCTCCACAGTGACTTGATGAAGGAGCAGCGCTTCGAAAACTAGTGCTTCCGAATAAACCTGTTGTTCGATAACCTGGTGTTTTGTGATTTTTAACTTTATACACCACAGTTCAACACTGGCATCTCCAAATCATGATTACTGTCGACACCAATAACTGCAGGCCTCAAGTGGAGAAGATCTCCAAAACGTTAGCCCATATCGATACAGTCACCAAGTTTCTACAGGAATGCAGGCAAGCCAGAAGGTTAACAAAAGGATTACGGATCAAGAACCCGCTCAAGTCGACCAACAACACAGAATACCAGGAGAGACTTTGCCACAGCACCTTTCGCAAACACCTCGATCATCTCGTGCACCAGCTTAACAGCAGGCGCCACAACTTTGAAACTAAGATAAAGAACACACCCTCAGCCTGCACTCAGTTATAGTTACGCAACATTTTCAAAGAGACAAGGCGACAAAACTACACCACGTACATGCACACCGAAAACAAGAAATTGGAGCAACTTGGCATTACCAACAGCAGTAGCCAATCCCACCCTAGCACCACAGTGGATATTATCACCGTAGGGAATTCAATCGTTAATTTATCTGACCACCCCCTTCAACTGGAAGAGTTTGAAGTTCTTAGCAGGGGTCTCATTGTTTGCCCAACCAACAAGAAGGACCGCGTGGAATTCCAGCAGTCGCTGAGGAATTCATCTGACGAATGAGATCCCGGGAATTCAACAAGATGCTGGCAATGATCCCAATGAGCCCACCACCGAATGAGAACACTCATCACAGGGATCTGTAGAGGAGCGACCAAAGAAGGAGTCAACCTGGAATTCAACGGAGGGCCGGCGCACTGAGCTTGACATGTATGCTCAAACCGACAGGTAATATATAAATGCCAGATTCATCAGTCGTACCCACAAGTTAGAAAAGAACATTATCCGATCACAACGCAACACCATCCATGCTCTCAAAATCAATCACAACATTGTCAACAAACCAACATATAAAGGAGGAGCCATCGTCATTCAGAATAGAAAAGATTACTGCAAGGAAGTGCACCGACAACTGACAACCAGGAACACTGCAGGCAAATACCGCCAATCAGCTCAAAACCACACCCGTTAACAAAACGCATTGATCAGGAGTTTGGACAATGTTCTTCAGAGTTCCCTACGCGCACACAAATCCCACATACTTCTCGTGTAGGGTACTTCTACTGCCTCCCTAAGGTACACAAACCAATACTCCAGGACGTCCTGTTGTATCAGGGAATGGGACTCTCTGAGAAACTCTCTGGCTATGTCGTTGGCATCCTGAGACCCATTGTACATGGGACCTCCAGCTTCTGCCATGAGAATACAAATTCTTGCAGAAACTCAACACCCACGGACCAGTCGAGCCAGGAACATTCCTCCCCACAACCAAAGTTTCAGCACTCCAAACCAGCATCCGACATAATGACGGCATCGCAGTAGAAGCCTCAGTACTCAACACCAACAACTCCCCATCTCCAAGCACCGTTCCAAAACTCATTCACTTTAACTTAGATCACCTTTGAGAACCAGTTCTTCAGCTACCCACATGGAACAGCCTTGAGGACTAAATGTGCACCCCAATACGTCAACACCTTCATGTACAGGTTCGAACAAGAATTCTCCTCGACACAGGACCTCCAAGCAACACTACACACCAGGTACATTGATGGCATTTTCTTCCTCTGGATCCAGGAAGAGGTGTCACTGCGAAAATTGCACAGTGATATCAACAAGTTGCATACCACCATCAAACGCACCATGGACTACTCTCAACAATCTGTCTCATTCTTGGACACATGCATCTCCGCCAAGGAATGGCACCTCAGCACCACGCTGTACTGCAAACCCACGAATAACCTCACAAAGCTACACTTCTCCAGCTTCTAACCTAAACATATTAAAACAACCATCCCCTATGGACAAACACGACGCACACACAGGATCTGTTCAGACAAGGAGGAACAGGACGGGCACTTGGAAGTACTCAGGGATGTCCTCATTAGAACAGGGTGCGATGCTCAACTCATCGACACCCAATTCCGACGTGCCACAGCGAGGACCCGTCATGGCCTCCTCAGAAGACAGACACGAGCTGTTGTCCATTACGTCCCAGAGCCGAAAATCTACACCGTGTTCTTAGCAACCTGCAACACTTATCAATGAGGATGAGCACCTCGCGAAGACCTTCCCCACACCTCCACCTCTCGCCATTATACAGCCACCAATCACAAACAGACCATTGTTCGTAGCATATTGCCTGGCTTTCAGGACGATACCATATGAGCTTGTTACGGTAGACGCTGCAAGACGTGTAAGAATGTCGACACAGATACCACCATTATGCATGGGGCACATCCCACCATGAACATGGCAAGTATTCATGAGACTCAGCCAAACTTGTCTATCTCTTACGCTGCAGGCAAGGATGGTCTGAGGCATGGTATATTTGCGAGCCCAAACTGACCCTCCGGCAACAGATGAATGGACACCAAGGACAATCAGCAGACAGCAATGTTCCCTCCCAGTTGGAGAATACTTCAGCGTTCCTGGATGTTCGACCTCCGACCTCCGATTGACCATCCTCCAAGGCGGACTTCAGGACAGGCAACAACAAAAAGTGGTTGAGCAGAGTCTGATAGCCAGGTTTGGTCCCCATGGGGATGGCATCTACCCGGACCTTGGGTTACACTTCAGGTTACCCCATTGCACCATGCACACACAGACACACACACACACGCACACTCACACGCACGTACACACACACAGACGCGCACACACACTCTTAGACCCTCTCTGACATACTCACACATACACTTCCACACACACCCTGACACAGGCGTAAACCCCTTTACATTCACACTCACCCACATACACACGTCCTCTCACAGACACTCCTAACCCCTTCCACCCCACACACATATGCAAACACACGCACACACAATTTTGTGGGGTGAATTTGTACTTGCAGAATTACATTTCACTTTCCTCAGAAATTACATGAATCCATGTAAGATTCTGTAATTCCATTTTTTTTTGGGGGGGGGGGTATAGAATCAGTCTGACCATTGTGGCACAGACAGCCTCACATGGTGTTAACACCTTCAATACCTTATCTGGGCCGATATGACACCATTTATCGAAGTGCACACGGGAACGTAACTTCAAAAAAAAGTTTTGTAATTGACATATGAAAGAAACAACCTTTTTATTTTTCAATATATAATTTCAGTTACATCACACTGTAAAGTTTTGCTATAAATTATGTGTCTTACGAACTTATTTTCCATAATTACTTGATGAAGGAGCAGCGCTCCGAAAGCTAGTGCTTCCAAATAAACCTATTGGACTATGACTTGGTGCTGTGTGATTTTTAACAGAACAAGGTTTTTGACATGCATTTTAGTTTGTAAATCGCATCTTTCTATGAAATGTCGTGAAGCTCATCATCTGCCAGTCTGGTTCATTTGAATGATGTTCATCAATCATTGTTTCATATTTTCTAGCTGTGTGTCCCCTGGTCCTACATGCATTGTTACTTCTTACTTGAACTTTACCTCATTATCTGATTTAATAACCTTTATGAAGTTGTATTTCCCATGCACAAAGTCTTATTTTCTCAGCAAATTTGATAAGTGCAGGTTACGTCATGTAAACACAGCACAAAACATTAGTTCTGGCACTGGGTGCTTGTTATTCAGCTTATTGAATTCAGGAATTACTCTTTGTTTACAATTTCTATTTGCAACATGTAGTATTACTCGAAGTTTGGACAAAGATTTTTTTTTTCTGAGACGTTAAAACTGTCCGAAAGGTCACATCTGACCCTTGAGCATTTATGTGATTCCATTGACATGAAGCACTATTGTCGTCTGCTGATTGCTCCCCCTCAGTAGACCTCATGACCTCTCCCTGTCCGTCAGTAGTCCTCCATGTGTCATCACTGTATCCTTTAGGCTGTTGTTACTGTATAATTCTCTTTATCCAATTGATTCAAACACGCCTCGCCCAATGTTCAGTAATTGCTTCCCAGACTATGCAGCAACGTGGTAGCACAATACATCAAAGGCAAAAAGTAAGACCAGCGTTCCAATCAAACCACAACAACTGGTTCCATGAGCTGCCCAATTAAAATTTAACGCAGCATAGTCATTTGTGTGTAGAAGTTCCTTAATGTATCTCCCCGAAATCAATCTCATCCTACTCGTTTCACTGTTATTTATTATAGACGGGTATTGAATACCCTTGCACTTGACCATGAGTAGAACCTATCAATTTTGAAGTGCCACCATAAAGACACACCTACGAAATTGTCCCCCATTCACTCCCAGTTTTCACTCATAAAAACAGCAACTGGGACAATAATAATCTGAACAGGTTAAAAACTCACTGCGAATATGATTACACTGTTTGCGTGATAAAGAGCGAACATTCAGCTCAAAAAACAAAGTTTCAAAGGAATATTGCCAAATGTAGGGCTCAATACATGAATTTAGAATAGAAATATTTTCCTCGACGAGAGTTGCCGGACACAGAGTCATAGTATAACCACTTCGCTTATCCTGGCGAAGTATCTTCTTAAAATTCAATCAAGTAAATAAATCGTTCACCGGACGTCCATGGAGCCAATGCTTTCTGCTTAAAAATCAGCAAAATGATTGAGATTTCACTTGGCTTTATCTTCTGTCTCAACCTTGACATCCGGTTTCTTCAGCTTCTCTTCCTGGATGTTAACTTGTTGGTTCTTTTTCTGCCTTTATTTTCAAAGCATATTCGCTTCAATATCAACAAATCCAACCTACAGACTTGACAAGCAAACAGCCACGAGGTAACATATATCCCCAATGATCACGTTCATATTTGCACAAGAAAATAAAATAAACCAAGCAAACAGTTGAAAACATTTCGAAAGTTAGTGAGTGACGTTTATGGCGACTCGATTGGGACTTTGGCAATCCTGCTTACAGGTTTTGTGATGAGGACATAATCTCCCTCAGTTTCCCTGACGCTGTGCCCAGTGTATTGGCAGCTTTGGCAGGTCGCAGAATCTCTCTTCGAAAGATTTGCAGTACATCCCGTCAGAACCTGCATTGTTTATTTTCACTGAAAGCAGAGGATGGGACAGTATTGGACTACAAAATTGCTGCTCTCGGTTTTTCCCTGTATTGTTCCCTATGGAGCTGAGGAAAGTGAATCATTGTCGCGTTTGTTTGAAACAAAGAACACTAAGTTTCTAAAGATTCACGTGAAGCAATACAGTCAGTTAATTGCTCTGTGATTGTGTTTGCAAAATATCGGTAAAAGTTGCGTGGGCGTATCTTTATTCGATTTTCCCAGAACAGTCAATAACTGGGGAACATTTTCTTGCAGGTGGTGTCCCCACTCACCAGCCAGATATGTGCGAAAAGGAAACAGTAAAAGTTATCGGAATATAGGAAGATAGGCCTTTCAGCCCCTCAAGAGTGTTCCTAATTTCAAAGTTCAAACTCCGTTTAACTGCCTTTGCCACATATCCCTCAATACCTTTCCGGAACAAATGGCATTCTGTCTCAGATTTAAAGTTTAAACAAATTACCCTGTAAACGTTGCCGTTCGTGCAGAAGAATTCCAAACATCTGACAAGCTGAAAATGCAGAAGTCCTCCTGAATGTGTACCCTGAACAGTGTGGCCCTAATTCTAAGATAATGCTCAATTTTAACTCGCAAATACTTTGGTAAACAACCAAAGTATTGATTAAATGCTCAACAGAGACTGCGGTGTTTGAAAAATGTAACATTCCGCAACCTGAGTGTCAGCGAGTCACTGCTTCAGATTGCAGTTACTTAAATAACAATTGACCATTATCAGTTTTACATTACCAAAATACAGACTGGGACTTTCATTGTGGAGAGAAGATAACAGTCTGATCCCAGTCAATTGCCCAGCAGCAACTATGTGCCCTTGATTATCATGTTCAGTGATGCTCTGTGGCGCAACAGAGAGCGCATCGAGCACCATAGTCATTGTTGTATTTCCCAGTGGGCGGTTTTGGTTTCCAATAACCCCGACTCGATTTTTCTTTTGTCAGATTTTAAATTATTCAATGATCCTCTGCTGATTTATCATCGCTTCGTGTCATCTGGGGATGCAGTCCCTGTTGCTGACCAGAAAAAATTCCTCACTTTCTTGTGGCAAGTTTTCAGTGAATCGCATCGATTGAAACATGATCAGACCAGAATCGACTGCTCACCACAAGTCCTGCAACGTTCGTTCAGAAAACCAGCTGAGTCAAAACACAAAATCTCCATTCCACAGTTGCATCCTCACTTGCTTGATTGCAATTCTCACTGAGCAACATTGATACGAAAAATACATTTCCGAGTTCCTGTGGTCAAGTGGTTAAGAAACTGCACACAGGGATGAGCAAAGTCACTTGCGGCGTGGCACTGTGACTTAATTGGCGAAAGCGCCTCTGCAATAAACAGGAGATCCTGGTTTCCAATATCAGTAGTACCTGAGTGTTGTATTGAAGGCCCATTGCGCAAACCTCTCACTGGTGTCGTGTTCCTGACCAAGCAAATCCGTGTTCTGATTGAGTTTCAATCTGTTGTGACATAGAGTCGGAGAATATGAAAGAGGCTCAGTTGCATAAACAGAGACAGATAGAGACAAACGTTAAAGTAGACAATAAAGCGACCAATTCTCCATGCGACGTGGCTGATCACTGACAGAAAGAAAAAGAAAAAAGATGACAATTTTAGCACAGCCTTTAAACAGCTCAGGACAATGGAAGGGGAGGAGGAAGGGACAGGCTTTGGTAGTGCCTCCTTATTATTGAGTCACTGCCCAACCCCCCTCAGAAAATATAACCTCGGGTCGTAGTCAGAAAACATTGATCCCTTGAAGCCAGGTGGAATCTGCTCCCATTCTCTGGAGTCAAAACAAGGGGAAGTGCTGATGAAATGGGGAAAATTTGGGAGGTCTGTCAGTGACGGGATCTTGTTTGTTTCACTTGTTTGCTGTTTTAAAAGATCTCGGCTTGGTGTGATCAATCTCTCTCTCCCTCTCTCTCGTTCTCTCTCTCTCTGTCTCTCTCTCTGCTGAAATGGATTTCTGAGACTGATTCTGGGACACAGACAAAGAGAGATACCGTCTCTGCGAGTGGGAATGGATTGTATTACAGCGTCTGGAGGAAATTACTTCCCTCATCTCTCAAACAGAAACACTGGGACAGTCCCGAGGCAGTTTGATACCTTCCTGTTCCCGTTCTTTGGGTTTAACAACAGGGACTGTGCAGGGAATGTGTGAGATTGTGGAAGGCGGTGAATGGTAGGGCTTGCTGTTCTTTAGGTGCCCAACTTTATTTCATTGTAATCAATTGTCATTTTCCTCGCAGTCTATCCCCTCGAGAGGGAGATTTGATTCGGGTGCCGAGAATCAGATGTTGCAGAGACAGAGAGAATCAAATCATTCTTTCGTGAGGAATAATCAGTTAACAGGGAGAATAATCACAATTCGTCCTGTCTCCTTGTTGTTCATTTACACACATATTAACAAATACACACACAGAGAGACACACACATGCACACAGTTCAGGGCTGAGGTTGGGAGTTGGGGAGACAAAGGAGTAAAAATGTTTGTGAGAGCTGCTACACAGTCTGATACCAGAGGTGTCACTGCCTTGGTTTCTCACTACAGCTCCCATCTTCACTCCTGTGATCCTAGCTGTCTCTCTATCTGTTTCCCACACATCTCCCTATCCCTGCCTTCCCATCTTCATGTTGATCATGTTGTTCTGTGGATTGTCTTTCTACAACTCTCGGCTTCCTCATTCTCTCTCCCAGAATGATTACGTCTTTCAGTCTTTCCTTATCTCCAAAACTACCTGCTCAGCTTACTCGACACATTCTGTCTCTTAGCTCTGTGGGATCTTCCTGTTCACAATGGAGATCCATTCTATTTGCCGAACACCATCATCCTCTCTCGCACGCTCATCACTCATTCTCTTTCATAATTCTACCCTTGGCCTCTCTCACTCACTCTCTGTTCCCCCCTCTCTCTATTTCTCTCTCTCTCTATCTCTCTACTTTCTTCCCTTCTCTCCATGTCTCTCTCTCGATGTCTCTGTCGCTCTCGCTCTCACTCTCACTCTCTCTCCCCCAGCTTTTTCTCTGTCAATGTCAATCCATCTTTCTTTTATGCTGATCTCACTCCCTTTCTCTATCATCTCCTTAGTTATCAGCTTCTCTCTTTCTCTTTCTCTTTCTCTTTCTCTTTCTCTTTCTCTTTCTCTTTCTCTTTCTCTTTCTCTTTCTCTTTCTCTTTCTCTCTCTCTCTCTCCCTCTCTCTCTCTCTCCCCCTGGGCTCTCTTTCTCTACGTCTGATTCCCCTCCCATTGTCCCTCTGACTGCCTCTCTCTCCCTCCCTGTCTCTCTATCCTCCTGTCTCTGAAGTGGAATTGGACTCAATGCCATGAGCAGTTGCACGTATCATCAACACCTGGTCAGTCTCTGGACATATGCACTGTTGTCCCACTCCTGCCGTTTTAGGGAAAATGATGGGAGAGATACGTGGGTGTGCAATTGCACAAGATGGAGTCACAGAGGGAGCTTTGATACACACACAGCATTTGGGAGGCGCCCAATATTTGCGGCTGAGAATAAATGGGGCGAGTCTGCAAAACCCTTTGGAGAGTGGAGATTCGGGGGGGTGGGGTGAAATTACGGGCAGGAACACAATTGGGTGGGAAGGGGCACAACGTCCTGGGGGATGAAAACGTCATGTGGGGGTTTAGATGAAGCTCTTTTCTCAGTGAGCGCGGTGCATGCGAGCAGTGATCTTGCTGTACTTTAAAGCAGTCACTCAAAAGGGTAATGAATCCCTACATGTGCTCATTATGTCGCCCACCATAAAGGGGTGTGAGCTGGGGAGATGGGTAATCGTAAAGTAGCGATAGGGGGCAGTTTGGGGGCGCGAGTGCAAAACTGCACAGGTAAGGGGAAATTGGATGGGTTTCAATATTCAGGGGAAAAATATTTGGGCAGTGGGTCAAAGAAATGGGAAGGGGGCAGGAATCATCGAACGTACAATCTGCGGGAGGACGCAAAAATCCGAGGAAGGGGAGTCGTGAAATCCAGGCATTTGCAAAGCAAAGGCTAAAAAAATGGGGAGTTACAAAATGAGGACAGTTATGCTAGCAGGGAGGGACCGTCCCTGGCGATAGGACGATTCTACAATGGTCCAGACGAGAGAAGCTGAGATTTTCTCCTTAAGAGCAGAGAGGTTGAGCGGGATTGACTTGTACAAAATTATGAGGGATACAGATAGGGGAGCTGGAACCCTTACCCCTCAGAAGTTGAATCCATAATCAGGTGAAAGTGAGGACTACAGACACTGCAGATCTTTCAAAGAGTGTATTGCTGGAAGAGCACAGCCTGTCAGGCAGCATCCGAGGAGCAGAATATACTTCCGGTAAAAGTCAGTCATCAGGAATGAAGCTGGTCAGCCAAGAGCGCTGGGACATAAGTGGGAGAGGGTGGAGCTTGGTGGAAGGAAACTTGGAAGGCGATCAGTAGATGAAGGTGGGGGTGAAAGTGATAGGTCGGAGAGAAGGGTGGAGCAGACAGGTGGGAACGAAGATGGGCATGTAGGGGCGTTCAAGAGGGTGCCGACGAGTTGGAAGGTTAGGACTGGAATATGGTTGGGGGAGGGAAATGTGGAAACTGAAATCCACATGAATCCCGTGGGGTTGGAGTGTCCCAAGATGAAAGATGAGGCGTTCTTCCTCACGGACATGGATGGCCAGGGTATGGCGATGAAGGAGGCCACGGATGTGCATCTCATTTGCGGATTGGGTAGGGAGTTACAGTTTTCAGCCACAGGGCGGTAGGATTGTTTCATGCGGGTATCTCACAGGTGTTCCCTGAAACGGTTCGAAAGTTGGTGTGCTGTCTCCACAATGCAGAGAAGACCTCTTCGAGCTGCACTTATCATCAACACTGCTAAGCCCCTGAACATATTCCCTGCTGTCGCACTCCTCCCGTTTATCGGGGGAATGATGGGATGAAATGTATGGAAGTACAGATACATTTTTGTCAGATGTGGGATGATTCTTTGGGGCCTGGGACTTAGCTGGGGTGCAGATGTGGTTGCACGCTTTGCACTTGTTGCATCGGCAGGGGATGGTGCGGGGAGGCGAGCGTGTGTTGGTGGGGTATGCACCTTTCAATGAATTCACAGAGTGAATGGTTTCTCTGAAACACAGACAATGGTGGGGAGGGAAATATATTTCTCGTGGTTGGGGTCAGTTTGGAGGTGATGGAAATGGCAGAGGATGATGCGGTTTACCCACAGGTTGGTGGGGTGGAATGTGAGGGCCGGGGGTTTGTCGTTTTTGCGATTAGAGTGGAGGAGATTCTCACGAGGACATTGTCGAAGACGTGGTGGAGGAAAGTGAAGTACTTGAGTCAGGATGTTCTACAGTGGAATTGGTCCTCCGGGGAGCACATGCGGTGGAGGTGTGTGGTGTAAAATTATGTCCCAATACATGTGTGAATCATTATGCAACACATGTATTGGGCCAAGCAGTGGAATGTGGTGAAAGGGTTAAAATTGTGTCCCAATACATGTGTGAATCTAACCGAAAATGGAAGGTGTCGCTTGGTCCCGTGTGAATCTTGTTATACACCTTCCCGTGTGAATCTTCTTATCTGTATGTAACCAGAATGGAATGTGTTTTTTAGCCTTGCTCTGCTGTTCACATGAATGTTTATATCTGGAAAAGGGTATATCAGCTGGAGAAGTCTCCAGTTCGGTAGAGTCTGCTCCGGGGTTACGTTTAACCGCCGAGCGTGGGTTGTTGGCAACCGCTCTACGAGAACTGACGGCTCCCAGTTTTGGTAACATGTAGAGTGAGTATAAGCCAGACCCGTTGTAAGTACGAGACTGGTTGTGGTGACACTGCGGGGAATAAAACACTTATATTCTAGCAGACTCGCCTCTTGGCTGTTTGTTCTGTGTCAGACTACTTTCCTGCGAGCCTGGTCCTTGACCTTGAGAATTTTTTTAAAACATTTTGGCGTAGCCGGCAGGATCAATCGCAATTGAGGAAAGATTTTGATACAGAACAATGTTTTGGAAAAAGGCTAAGAAACCAGAGGAACAAACTGTGGAGGTCCTGACCGTCCCGGGATGGCATGGGCCGTGGCATGGCGTGGCAGTTTGTTTGAGAAATGGTGGGGGGCGACCGGAGGACTGGGAGGCCGAGGGCGTAGGAACCCCAGGGTCGCTGCTGTCCACCCTTGAGAGGATCCCAGTCCTGCCGAAGAACCCATTGCCTGGGGTACAGCGGAGGATGTGGGCCTGTGCGGCGGCTTGTAGACAACAGTCAGACAAGCGCCAAAAAGCTGAAGCAGAATTAGCCCTCCTGAAACATGAGCAGGGACTCAGTTCGGGAGATGCCTCTATGTTGAGGCAGGAAATTATGAAGTTAAAAGCTGAATTGACAGCATTAACTGAACTAGCAGGACGAACTATTATGTATTTGTCTGCTAAGAAACGGAAAGAGAAAAGGAAGGTCCCTCGAACCCCGGACCCGGTACAAGTACGGGCGTTTGTAGCCCAGTTAAATAACGGGGATCGGTGGGATATCGATCATTGGGATGGGAACATTTGGGGAGATTTAGATGATCAGTACGAAGAGGACCCACCCGTACTCCAAGCTAAACCAGTGGTTAGGAGAAAGCAGGTTCAGAGACGTCTCCCAGTGCAACGGGAGGTAATGTTAGATGAGAAAGGAAACCCTATACGGAATGAACAAGGGGAGGCAATTATGCATGAATTACCGCGGGCTCAGCCTCCCGCAGAATTCTCTGAATTAACGGAAGACTTCACTACCGATGAGGTGCTGTTTATCACCCAGAAAACCCGACGTAATCCTGGGGAGCCGTTAGAGCTATGGCTAATTCGGCTCCTCGAGGAAGGGGGGCAACAAGTGCAGGTAGACTATCAGGATGCTCCCAAGTTTGGTGGATTAGCAAAGGATGCTGCCATAGACCTGGGGTACCGCAACCAAGCCAAGGATATGGTAATAGATCGCAGTATGGGGACCCGATTTGGGATGTATGCCAGGGCAGTGGCCGAACAGTATCCCTTCCCGTCCGATTGGCCCCCCTTGGAAGGAACTTGGACAACGATTAAGGAAGGGGTTCAGAGGCTAACCCGTTTGTGTGTGCGGGATGCCCTGTTGCTGGGAGTGCTGGACGAGGTAGATAACACAAATGTTAGTAGACAGACTAGAGACCATCTAGTGAAGACTGCCCCCCCCCCATTATAAACCACTGTTATTAACCATAATGTTGAGTGGACGGGGAGAAACCCTAGGAGATGCCCGTAGTATGATGAGGGAGATGGGTGGTTTGGGGGATTGGGGACCCACAACCCGTGCTTCTCAGGGGGGCACGGAGGGGCGTCGCCCTGAGGCTCGGGCAGGGGGAAAAGTAAACCCTAATCAAGGAAGTAACCAAGGCCCCTCACGGCGTGCTTTGTGGCAAGCTTTGATACGGGCGCAGGTCCCAGCATCGGAGATTGATGGCCTACCTACACCGGAATTAAAAGACTTATGCAGACGAAAGGGACTGAAGGTGTCCCGGGTAGAGACGGAGTCCCGACCCACTATGGAAGACCTAGTGGAATTACTAACACAAAAATGTCAGACACGGGGTCCGGTTGTTAATGAGCCTCGAAGGGGTAGAACTTCCACTTCCCAGCGGTGGGAATCCTCGGAGGACGAGGAGGAGGAGGAGGTACGGCCTCCCCTCCGAGAGTGTTATAAAGTGGATAGGCGTGGCCGGAAACCTAGTAAGAAAGGCAAGAACAAAGAAGGGCGAGGCAAACGTCTTTACCCAGTGCTGTCTGGGGAAGATGAATGGGAGGAACAATAGGAATCGGGCCAAGCCCCAAGGGTTTGCCCACGAACGAGCCAATGGTCAGCAGACGACATTCGACCTCATGTATCATTGACTATCTATTGGCGCAAATCCGTCCAAACCGTTATGGCTCTAGTGGACACAGGGGCGGAGGCCACCTTAATCTATGGGACGCCCCATAAGTTTAAAGGAACCCCAGTCACGCTGGTTGGGCTGAGAGGTAATCTGATTGAAGGAAGAACAGTACAATTGCCCCTAAAGATAGGTACAATGCCCATTAAAACTTATTCAATTATCATTACACCGGTTCGAGAATGGATCCTGGGAATGGACATTCTGGCCGGTTTAACACTTCACCTCCAACAAGGGAAGTTTGAATTTGGAATCACGAAAATGGCTTTGCGCTGTAGGACGGTGTTAGTGGGAAAGGTTAAGATGGACCCCTTCCCCATCCCGATCGCCGATCGCGTAATAAGTCTTAGACAGTATAGGATTCCCGGCGGACATAAAGAAATATCCGCCACAATTAAGGATTATTTGGAAGCGGGAGTGCTTAGGACATGCACCACGGCGTGGAATAACCCCTTATGGCCCGTACATAAAGCCGATGGGTCATGGCGGATGACGGTAGATTATCGGCAACTAAACCGTCACACTCCGGCCTTGACGGCAGCGGTCCCGGATGCCGTCACTATTATAGGACGAATCCAACATCATCCAGGGGTGTGGTACGGAGTAATTGATTTGGCTAATGCCTTCTTCACAATTCCTATTCCCGAAGATAGGCAGGAACAGTTCGCATTCACTTGGGAGGGTAGACAATTCACGTTCACACGACTGCCCCAAGGATATCTGCATAGCCCTACTATCTGCCACCGGATAGTTGCAGAACACTTGGCTGCCTTTAAAGTGCCTGACGAAGTGATGATCTCGCACTATATTGACGATATGATGATACAGGGGACAAGTCAGAAGCAGGTTCAGGAATTGCTGGACCAACTGGTTCAACATATGCGAGGATATGGGTGGGAGATCAACCCAGCCAAAATCCAGGGTCCCTCACAAACGGTAAAATTCTTAGGAATCGTGTGGAACAAGGGGGAAAGGGAAATCACTGCGAAAGCTAAAAATAAGATTCAGGTCTTTGCCGTCCCTCACACCCAGAAGGACGTGCAGCAATTTATTGGGTTATTCGGATTCTGGAGACAGCATATTCCCCATTTAGGACAAATTTTAAAACCTTTGTATCGAGTTACGAGGAAAAAGGCAGCGTTCGAATGGACGGAGGTCCATCAAACTGCATTTGAAATGGCCAAGCAAGCGATACAGCAAGCTGTATCCTTGGGAAAGATACAGTCAGGACCTGTAGAACTGCAAATCTCAGCACAGGGGGATTATGCCAATTGGAGCTTATGGCAAAAACAGGAAAGGACCCGTAAGCCACTGGGATTTTGGTCCCGAAAATTACCCCCAGCAGGGGAACGGTATACCCCCTTTGAGAAACAGTTATTAGCATGCTACTGGGGCTTGGTGGAAACCGAAGCCCTGACCATTGGACATGAAGTGATCATGAGAACAGCTATCCCTATTCTTCCGTGGGTACTTAGTGACCCCACTACCCACCGAATAGGAACTGCCCAAGAGAGCAGCATCATTAAATGGAAATGGTATGTGTCGGAGAGAGTGCAGACTGGACAGAAAGGAGTGTCAGTCCTACATGAGCAAGTGGCGGAGGCCCCTGAGGAAGGGGAAAAGCGGTTTGAGGTGATTGAATACAAGGAATCACCCGTTAAGATGGGAAAACAGTATGATGAACTGACCCCGGATGAACAAGCCACGGCTTGGTTCGTAGATGGGTCAGCCCAATGGAAAGCGGGACAGCGTAGATGGAAAGCTGCCGCCTTTAACCCAAAACAAGGCACTACCCTAGAAGAATTAGGGGAGGGAAAAAGTAGTCAGTGGGCAGAATTAAAGGCAGTGCATATGGTAGTCATGCAAGCAGGGGTCATGGGAGTTTGTTTGTTCTCTGACTCGTGGTCAGTGGTTAACGGCATGACACAATGGATGCCAACTTGGCAGGCCAATCAGTGGATGATCCAGAATAGGGAAGTGTGGGGTAAACAGTTATGGGAGGATATATGGGAGAAAGCTCAATACCTGGTCATATACATCACCCACGTAGATGCCCATACCTCTCGAAATGATGTGGAAGCTCTACATAACCGATATGTGGATGGTATCGTCCGAACCATGATGGTGCAAAGGGGCACCTCAGTGGACCTAGCTAGATGGGCACACCTTAAGGCTGGGCACTGGGGAGTGCAAGGAACCTTGCACTGGGCTCGAGACCGAGGAATAGATCTTATGGT
This sequence comes from Chiloscyllium plagiosum, assembly GCF_037043375.1. Lineage (NCBI taxonomy): Eukaryota > Metazoa > Chordata > Chondrichthyes > Orectolobiformes > Hemiscylliidae > Chiloscyllium > Chiloscyllium plagiosum. The sequence continues at coordinate 94,687,958 of NW_028270167.1, forward strand.
AGATGATGTTAAGACTGCAGTAAACCAGTGTGAGCAGTGTCAACATCAGCGGCAGGGAGTGCCCCAACACATGATGGGACATATCCATCGGGGGGATGGTCCGGGACAGAGCTGGCAAATGGACTTTGTGGGTCCCTTACCCTCCTCACAAGGATGTAACCACATATGTACAGCTGTGGACACTATGTCTGGGGTTTTGGTAGCCCATCCCTGTCGTCACAACAATCAACAGGCTACCTTGCGATGTTTAGATTTGATTGAACAATTTTATGGATTGCCCATACAGGTCCAGAGTGACAATGGCTCCCATTTCACAGGAAGGGCGGTAAAGCAGTGGGGTCACGATAACCACGTGGAATGGGTTTATCATGTACCCTATCACCCACAAGCTGCGGGACTTATAGAACGAATGAATGGGCTTCTGAAGTCCTCACTACGAAAAGCAGGAGGTTGCAATGACTTAACGGGTTGGAGGAAGCAACTAATTCGGGTGGTGAAACAAATTAATAACCGCCCATTAGGAAATGGGGTAACACCCTTGAATAGGATGATACGAGTATGTGATACCCCAAAGACTCAGCCTATTAAAATGTGGAAGTTCGCTGAGGAAGCTGATATTCCCGTAAGGGCCACGCCGGCTTCGGCTGGACTGGACCTGCGAGCACTAACTGCCCAGACTTTGATCCAACAGAAACCTACGGTGATTAAGACCGGGTTAGGGTTGATTTGTCCCCCTAGAACCTATGGGCATATCCTCCCGCGGTCGGGACTGTCACTAAAGGGGATTGATGTGATGGCAGGCGTAATTGACGCAGACTACCAAGGGGAGATGGGGGTGATCCTGGTCAACATCACCGCTGAACCTTACGTGATACAGAAGGAGGACAGAATAGCGCAATTGGTCATTAAGCCATGTAACCTTACAACGGTGGAAGAGATGGGAGCTCCCGTTACGGTTACTGAGCGTGGGACGGGGGGATTTGGGTCTACTGACACTAAGGGGGCCAAGGTATGGGTGCGCCAGACGACCGGCCCCCCCAGGCCGGCCGAAATCATAGCACAGGGGAAGGACAGTCTGGTCACCATTATGTACCCCGGAGACCCGACCTGGGCAAACGTCCCGGCGAACCAGTGCTACTTACGTGAGACCTAAATAATGTTGTAATTGCTATGCACCCGCAGGCTGACCCTCCGCCTTGAACATGGGGTGGTCATGGGGATTGCGACTCCTATTGGCGATGTTCGCGATCGGATGGCCACTCCAGGGCATCGGTATCACGGCCTGGACGCTGGTACCGGTCGCCCGCCATGAGGTGCGGTGGGAGGCCAGTAGCCAGCGACGGACGCAGGACGACTTTACATGTGAACCCGGTCAGCAGTGCGTTGTTCTGACTCTCACCAGCGACTGTCAATTGTACACGTGTGCACAGTGCTACATGCGCCGGGATGGGGAAAAATATGACATATCGTTCATACCGCCTAATTGCACCCTGGTGGTAAATGCCCAAGTCAAGACGTGTTTGTGGGACCGACGCACCCAGACATGCGGGACAACGGGGACTCATTGGAGCGTCACAGCTCGGGGGGAAGATCTGTGGCTGCGCAATGCCACCGATATTCGGATACGTCATCGATTCATGTGGTTAATACTGGTACTGCCCTCGACGAACGCCCCGTCTGAGGCGTTATTAAACCCCACGCGGGGCGGGCCAGCACCGAAGAGGGGTGCCACGGGGGGCGTGCGGTCGCATCGAACACAGTTGGCCCCTATTATGTCAACTTGTCAACAGATGGCCCGGGCGGTACTGCACACTGATGTTCATTGGCGGGTACAGTTGCCCCTCATACCCGAGTGTCATACCAAGAGGCGGCGACGAGCGTGGTACGACACCCTGCTGGGAGGCGCAGGAACTGTTATGGGTATCTCGAATGCCATTGACTCTGAGGTAACCCGTACTAAATTATCTAACACGGGACAGGCCACCTCACAAGGACTACATACTATTGGAAGGTGGATGCCATCCGTAATGATGACTCAAGGAGAGACAGCTGAAATAATGATACGATCTCTGCAATGGGAACTGGATGTCTGGGGCGCCACTCAGGAACTGTTTGAGAACATTACGGCTCAGTTAAATTGGACTGCCTGTCATATTCAAATGTTGCATGCTCAAATACAGAAAGAACGCTTTTTGCGTGTGGTAACATCCCCCAATGTACAGGCGTGGAGGGGACTATGGAATGTATCTGAGAAATTGTGGATGATAACCCATCCAGAGCGAACATGGTGTAACGCAACTATGTGTAACGGATACTTTGTTACCATGAATGTAACCCACACTGTTACGGTCTGTCGATATTATGTATTACCAGTGATTACATCTTCTGGATATTATTTTCTGAAGACAAGGGGACAGTGGTTTAGCCCAGATACCAATATTACCTATGATCTGTCCGCTTGTGAACAGACTGATCAGGGGAAAACTTGCCTACTGATGGACAGGTATCGGGACCCTTGCTTGACTAAGGGAACGGCCCTGTGCGAATGGACTGTTGAGACTCCAAGGGACATGATGTGGCAGATTGGGCCACACACGCTCTGTGTGGCTACCAATAATCCACATCCTATGCTTCCCTCAGCACCGTTCTCGGGATGCCTCTCAAATGTCTATCAGTGGCACTGGCAGAATCACACCTATTTGTTGACCACTTATAGCAGTGCTCGCCACTTTACCAAGGTGCAGTGGAAAGTGCTGAGGAATCCCTGGAACATTTCCCTGGATCGGTTTAAGCGGGCATTGGACCGATCCGAGGAGCTTAAGCAGATATTACGAAAGCATCAAACCAATGTCACCAAGGTTACGGTGTCTACCTTTATACATGGACAGGGGGTAGTACATGCTGCCCGTGTAGTGGACGTGGAGTCAGCTCATCATTGGTGGGACATATTGAGTGGTATGTCCTCCACTGCGGGGACATTCCTGTTCCCACCCTTGTCGATCCTGGTAGCGGTCCTGGTGGTTTTAACATGCTGTAATGTCCTGACTTGCTTGTATATTTGGCGTGTACATAGGCGCTTGTTAGAAAGAATACATATGGGCATAATGTAACACATGTATTGGGTCAAGCAGTGGAATGTGGTGTAAAATTATGTCCCAATACATGTGTGAATCATTATGCAACACATGTATTGGGCCAAGCAGTGGAATGTGGTGAAAGGGTTAAAATTGTGTCCCAATACATGTGTGAATCTAACCGAAAATGGAAGGTGTCGCTTGGTCCCGTGTGAATCTTGTTATACACCTTCCCGTGTGAATCTTCTTATCTGTATGTAACCAGAATGGAATGTGTTTTTTAGCCTTGCTCTGCTGTTCACATGAATGTTTATATCTGGAAAAGGGTATATCAGCTGGAGAAGTCTCCAGTTCGGTAGAGTCTGCTCCGGGGTTACGTTTAACCGCCGAGCGTGGGTTGTTGGCAACCGCTCTACGAGAACTGACGGCTCCCAGTTTTGGTAACATGTAGAGTGAGTATAAGCCAGACCCGTTGTAAGTACGAGACTGGTTGTGGTGACACTGCGGGGAATAAAACACTTATATTCTAGCAGACTCGCCTCTTGGCTGTTTGTTCTGTGTCAGACTACTTTCCTGCGAGCCTGGTCCTTGACCTTGAGAATTTTTTTAAAACAAGGTGGATGAACAGGGAATTAGGGAAAGCATTTTTACAGGAGGGTGAATGGGAGGGGATGTGCTCCAGGTAGCTGGGAGAGTCAGTGGGATTGTAGGAGAAGTCCGTGCTGAGTTGGTCGCCGGAAAAGGAAATTGAGAGGTCCCAGAAGGGGATAGAGAAGTCTGAGATAGTCCAGATGAACATTGGTTCGGAGTGGAAGGTGTTTGTGAAGGTGATGAAACATTCAACCTCCTCCTGGGAGCACGAGGTAGCACTGACACGTTCATCAAAGTAGCAGAGGAACAGATAGGTAATGCTGTAGGAGTATCTGCAAAAGATGGACTTTCCAAGTTTTCAAAGAAGAGGCAGGCATGACTACCCATTTGGTCTGGAGGAAGTGTCGGAATTGGAAGGAGAAGTTGTTGATGGTGAGGACCAGTTCAGCCAGTAAAATGGCAAAGTCGGTGAAGAATGCTGATTGTGTTGGCGTGAGAGGAAGAAACCTAGGGATGAGATGTCTTCGTCATGGCAGACATTTGTGTACAGGGACTGGAAATCCAGGGAGATGTTAACGCGTTTTGCACCCGAGAAACGAAAGTTGTGGAAGAGGTGGAGTGTGTGGGTGGTGTCCCGAATGTAGGTGGGGAGCTCGTGGACTAAGGGGGACCAGACAGTGTCAAGGTATATAGAGAAATGTTAGGTGGAGTAGGAACAGGCTGAGACTTTGAATCGTCCAGGGCAGTAACGTTTGTGGATTTTGAGCAGGAGGTGGAAGTGGACATTGTGGTTTCTCAGACTATGAAGTTGGCGGCTGTAGATGGTGAATCCCGAGAGGAGATGAGGTTTTTGTTGATACGGGAAATGATGACTTGGTGATGGGAAGTGAGGTCGTTGTCGAGGGGGCAGTATAAGACGAAGTGCTTTCGAGTCAGCGCCTGGCTCCAGTGGTGTAGAGATAAATGTGCCAAATTACTGGCTGATGGTGATGTTGGAGTTGGATTGGAGGGAGTCAAGGGCTGCGCGTTTGGAGTGTGTCTGGTGGGTGGACAGCTTGAGGCAGTCTGTCTCACGGTGGCAGCTGGAGATGATGAGATCGAGGGGGGTTACAGGCCAGCACAGGATCTCAAGGTGGAAGGGGTGTGTTGGTAGTGGGGCAAAGCTTCCTGGGAGGGTGGGCAGGAAACTTGATGTGAAAAGTGATCCCGGAGTTGGAGGCGACAAAACAAATGCTCAATATCGCAATGCGTGTCAAACTCATTGACCTAAGAGCATGGTGGGACCCACGAATCACACGGGAACAATTCCTTCCGTGACTCCCTTGTCAGGTCCACACCCCCAAGAACCCACGCTTCACTCCAGGCACCTTCACCTGCCATTGCAAGAAGTGCAACACTTGCGTCCTCACCTCCTCCCTCCCCTCAGCCCAAGGTCCCAAAGGATCCTGCCCAATCTGAAAAAGATTGACCTGTAATTCCATGCACATTATAAACTGCATTTATTGCACCCGATGTGGTCTCCCCTACACTGAGGTGACAGGACGCCAAAATATGCATTGTTTCAGCGAACATCACTGGGACACCGATACGAACCAACCCCATCCCTCTGTAGCTGATCAGTTTAATTTCTGTTCCACCCCACCAAGGACGCACTGATCCATAGCCTTCTCCATCGCGAAACCCTAACCAGCCGACCACTGGCGGAAGAAGGCCTCATCGTCCACTTTGGGACCCTCTAACCACACGGGATTAATGTGGATTTCACTAGTTTCCACATTTCCCCTCCCCCAATTTATCCCAATCCTAATCTTCCAACTCAGCACCGCCCTCCAGAACGGCCCTACTCGTTCATCTTCTTTCCCATCTCTCCGCCAAAACCTCCTCCCTGAACTATCACCATCACCTCCCACCTTCATTCAGCATTCCCATCTACATTCTCTCCAGCGCTACCCAGCCGCCGTTTAACCCTCAGTCCCCCGGCCCAAAAGCCTCATTCCTGAGGAAGGGCTTATGCCTGAATCGTCAATGTTCCTGCTCCTTGGATGCTGGTTGATCAGCTGTGCTTTTCCAGCATCACACTCTACGACTCAATAAGCAGGAAGATGATTGAATGTAAGAGATAGAAGGTTTAAATATGTGAGAAAAGCATTTTTCACCCAGTGGATGCTGAGAATTTTGATCTCACTGCATGTGAAGGTGGTGGAGGCAAAAATCCTTATAACATTTATTTTGTAAATAGATGTGCGCATGAGATGCCAACGTGTGCAAAACCATGCGCTAATACATGGAAAATGGCATGAAAATTGGCAAATGGTTGCTGTTGACCAGACTGGACGCAATGCGCTGAAAGACCTTCATCTGTGCTTTCCATCTCTTTGGTACAGTGACTCCAATTTCTCATTGAAAATTTTTCGACTCCTATGGGCCTCCTCGATCCATTGCCGGGACTGTTCCCCTTAACCATTTAGAACATAGAACATTACAGCGCAGTACAGGCCCTTCGGCTCTCGATGTTGCGCCGAACTGTCATACTAATCTGAAGCCCATTCAACCTACACTATTCAACATACGTCCATATGAATGTCCAACGACGACTTAAATGCACTTAAAGTTGGCGAATCTACTACCATTGCAGGCAAGGCATTGCATACGTTTACTACACTCTGAGTACAGAACCTACCTCTGACATCTGTCCTATATCTATCACCCCTCAATTTAAAGTTATGCCCCCTCGTGCTCGACGTCACCATACTTGGAAAAAGGCTCTCCCTGTCCATCCTATCTAACCCTCTTATTATCTTATATGTCTCTTTTAAGTCACCTCTCAACCTTCTTCTCTCCAACAGCCTCACGTCCCTCAGCCTTTCCTCGTAAGACCTTTCCTCCATACAAGACTACAAACTTGTAAATTTCCTCTGCACCCGTCCCAAAGCTTCCACATCCTTCTTATAATGTAGTGACCAGAAATGTACACAATACTTCAAATGCAGCCGCACCAGAGATTTGTACAACTGGTGCATAACCTCGTGGTTCCGGAACTCGATCCTTCTATTAATAAAAGCTAAGACACTATATACTTTCTTAACAACCCTGTTAACCTGGATGGCGACTTTCAAGGATGTGTGTACCTGGACACCGAGATCTCTCTGCTCATCTACACTACCAAGAATCTTATCATTAGCTCAGTACTTTGCATTCCGGTTACTCCGACCAAAGTGAGTAGCGTCACATTTGTCGGCATTAAACTCCATTTGCCACCTCTCAGCCCAGCTCTGCAGGTTATCTATGTCTCTCTATAACCTACAACATCCTTCGTCTCTATCCACAACTCCACGACCTTAGTGTCATCTGAAATTTACGAACCCACCCTTCTACGCACTCATACAAGTCGTTTATAAAAATGACGAACAGCAGTGGACCAACCACCGATCCTTGCGGTACACCACTGGTAACTTGGATCCCTTCCTTCCTCTTCTTCACAATCCAAGTTATAACATAAATCTCGGCCTGAACCTTACACGCGATTTCCATCTCCAGAGGCAGAGGCCACTCAGACCACCAACGACAGCATGTTCAGCTTGAACTGTCCAGTTAAACATAAGGATTTGAGCGTTTAAAACTGCCTATTGGCTAGACGTGGTTAATAGGCTGTTGCTCTGCTGAATCAGAGCGCGATAACCCGCCCTTGGCACTGTGCGACCGCAGTCAAGGGGGATCAGATGATGAACTGACTCTATGTGAGACGCACAGCCCGGGGGATACTACGAGGATCTGTAAAGATTTGGAGTTCCCGGTGTTGGTCTGTGGTGTAAAGTTATAAATCTCACAACACCAGGTTATAGTCTAACAGGTTTGTTTGGAAGCGCTAGCTTTCAACACGCTGCTTCTTCATCTGTAAACTTTGCCTGTCATCATCTGGGGAAAGGGAGGGAAACAAATGGCACAGAACCAGGTATGGGTGCACGACATGGTGCAGCACCTTACTAGTGAGCATGCGCGGGAACCACAGATTAAGCCATATTGTGTTGAAAGTCCAAATCGATTACTCATTGCGGATGGAGCCAAGTTTACTTAATCTTCACAATTACAGCGTCAATGTGTAGTGTTCATTGGGATAGCATTATCTAATGTACTGCGTTAATTTGCCATAATTCATGCATGCACTGCTAAAGGAGGTCTGAGTGCGAGTTTGGAGACAAAGTAATACTTTCCGACATCAGTGCAAAAGGGAAAGCGATCACCCACTGCTCCCCTGGATGATCAGATAGTACGTGCTTCGGAGAGGATGGAGATCCCAATGAGATCAGACAGTGTGTGAGCCGGGGGTAATGGAGATCCAGGTGAGATCAGGCAGTGTGTGATGGGGGGAATTGAGATCCAGGTGAGATCAGGCAGTGTGTGATGGGGGGAATGGAGACCCCACTGAGATCAATCAGTGTGTGACTCGAGGAGGATGGAGATTCCCAGTGAGTTCATACAATGCGTGACCCCGGAGAGAGGGCGGATGGACAAGCCGGTGAGATCAGACTGTGTGTGAGCCGATTGGAATGGAGATTCCTGTGAGATCAGTCAGTGTGTGACCGGAGGAGGCTGGAGATCCCAATAAAATCAGACTGTGTCTGACCCGGGAAGGTTGGGTGTCCCAATGAGATCAGACAATGTCTTACCCAGGAGATCGGCCACTGTAATTCCACCAGTGAGATCAGGCAGTTTCTGACCCCAGGGAAGTTGAATATCCCGGGGCATCAAACAGTGTGTGACTGCAGGAAGGATGGAGAGATTGAGACTAGAGCAGAGCTCAGGCAATGCACACATTTGGGTTCCATAGCCTGGACAGATGTATAATATGGATGTACTGATTCATATTCACTGCGTTTCTATCTAATTTCTCATTGCTTCTTGTGTCCTGACCTCCTCTCATGTTATAAAAGGTAAAAACAATGACTACAGATGCTGGAAACCAGATTCTGGACCAATGGTGCTGGAAGAGCACAGCAGTTCAGGCAGCATCGAGGAGCTTCAGCAAAATCGACGTTTCGGGCAAAAGCCCTTCATCAGGAATAAAGGCAGAGAGCCTGAAGCGTGGAGAGTTAAGCTAGGGGAGGGTGGGGGTGGGGAGAGACTAGCATAGAGGACAATGGGTGAGTGGGGGAGGAGATGAAGGTGATAGGTCAGGGAGGAGAGAGTGGAGTGGATAGGTGGAAAAGGAACTAGGCAGGTCGGACAAGTCCGGATAAGTCAAGGGGACTGGAAGTTTGAAACTAGGATGAGGTGGGGGAAGGGGAAATGAAGAAACTGTTGAAAAAAAACATTGATGACCTGGGGTTGAACTGTTCCGAAGCGGAAAATGAGGCGTTCTTCCTCCATGCGTCCGGTGGTGAGGGAGCGGCGGTGAAGGAGGCCCAGGACCTCCATGTCCTCGGCAGAGTGGGAGGGAGAGTTGAAATGTTGGGCCACGGGGCGGTTCTGTCCATTCTATGGGTGTTGATAACATCGCTGAATGGTGAGGGATGTGCAATATCATGCCTTATAGATTATAGTTAAGTGTTTATAGCCCAAACATGCCTTCTTGATTATCAGGTTTTACATTCTGGGACCATTTTAAATCCAATCTACTTAGTATGATGGTAATGCCACACAGCACGATGGATTACGTTCCAAACACTGAAGATAAGTCTTTGTCTCGACTTGTCAGTTTCTAGATTTGAGGGGAAAAACTGCAGGATTGACTGGCAACAAAATGTTTCAAGTGCCCAGAGTGATGTCTGGTAATCTATCCAATGTTTGATGTTTCTAATTATTCTACGATAGATGTCCCTCTGAATATCCCTGCAGAATATTCTGTGTCAGGAATGAGTCTGGTTTTACCTTCCAGTTTATGCCCATGAATATTCTCAGTGTTAATAGTGGGTTGCTGGGAGGCAATATGGAAAAGGATTTCACGAGGCAGCTGTCAGTGTCACAGATATAGAATCGCTGCCCCAGTGGCATTATCAGTAGATGATTAATCCAGAGTGCGCAGATACTGTTCTGGGTATCTGGGTTTGAATTCTGCAGTGGCTGATTGTGGCGATTGAGTTCAATAAAAAATTGTGTTTACGAGTCTTAAAGGTTGCCATGAAACATGATCATTTGTCAGAGAGATCCATCAGGTTACATTCTTAGCAAGTTTGCGAATGACACTAAGATTGGCGGAGTAGCAGATAGTGAAGGGAGCTGTCAGAAAATACAAGAGAATATTGGTAGATTGGAGAATTGGGCAGAGAAATGTCAATTGGAGTTCAATCCGGACAAAAAGCGAGGTGACACATTTTGGAAAATCCAATTCAAGAGCGAGGTTTGCAGTAAATGGAAAAAATATCATTGGAAAATTTGATGTACAGAGAGATCTGGGTGTTCAGGTTCATCTTTCATTGAAGGTGGCAGCGCAAGTCCGTAGAGTGGCCAAGAAGTCATACAGCATGCTTTTCTTCATCGGATGGGGTATTGAATACAATAATTAAGACCACAAAACCATAAGACATAAGAGTGGAAGTAAGGCCATTCGGTCCATCGGGTCCACGCTGCCATTCAGTCATGGCTGACGGGCATTTCAACGCCACTGACCCGCACTCTCCCCATATCCCTTTATTCCTTGCGAGATGAATAATTTATCAATCTCTGCATTGAAGACATTTAACTTCCTGGCCTCCACTGCACTCCGTGGCAGTGAATTCCACAACCCCACCACTCTCTGCCTGAAGAAATGTCTCCACATTTCCGTGTTAAATTGACCCGCTCTAATTCTAAGGCTGTGCTCATGGTTCATAGTATACCCGCCTGATGGAAACAAATTTCCAGCGTTCACTCTTTCTAAGCCTTGAGTTGGCAGTTCATGTTCAGTTTTAGAAGGCTTATGTTTGGCCACATTTGGAATACTGTATATTGTTCTAGTCGTACATTACCAAAATGACGTGTATGCTGAAGAGAGGGTGCACAGAATGTTCACCATGGTGTTGTCTCGTGTGGAAGGTGCTAGAGTTGAGTAGATTAGGATTATTTTCATTTGAAAGGAGGAGGTTGTGGTGGGGACATATCTGAGGCATAAAAATCATGAGATGTGCGGACACGTTGGATAACAAAAACGTCTTTTTTTCCCAGAGTGGAGGACAGATTTGCTACGTGTTACGAGTTTGAAGTGAGGGGAGACAAATTCAGGGGACATATGCATGGACGGTTCTTCAGTAAGAGGGTGGGGTGATTTGAAATGCGTTCCTTCGGAGGTGGTAGGGACGGGTACGATAGGGTTCTTTGTGATGTATCTGGACAGATACATGAATGGATAAGATGAAATGCAACTCAGATCCTTCGAAAATAGGCAGCAGGTTTAGGTAGAGGATCCGGAGCAGCGCTGGCATGGAGGGCCGAAGCGCCTGTTCCTGTGTTGTCGTGTTCTTTGTTCTAGGTTCACAGACGCCCTTTAGGGAAGGCATCAGCCATCCTTTCCCTGTCTGGTCTACATGCGACTCTGGGTCCACAGCAGTATGGCTGACACTTTACTGACTTCTGGGTAATTAGCCATGGGGAATAAATGTTAGTGTCGCCAATAATGCCCAAATACTGTGAATTAACACAAAATAAATAAAATCTGATCTGGAGATTTCGTCATAAGTTTTAATGATTTGCAAATCAGGAAAAGGAGAGAATGCTGCTCATTGTAATATTCGCGATCTACGCCTTCAATTGCTATATATTTATTATTGAAACCTGGGGAACTTTCTCCAAGCATTGCTGAAGGATTCACAAGCGGCTGTAACGTTATATTTTTGTCTTAAAATGGGCCTCTGAACCCCAGCATGAAACTGCAGCTGAAGCAGGAAGAGAGAACAAAGTGGACTAGATCGAAAGAGCGAAGTGAGTAACCGTCTTTGGTTTCCATCCTGGAAAAGGAGAAAGTAAGCATGGAGTTCAGGAAAATAGATTGCGATGAACTTGCACAGTTTGAAAGGCAATTCGAACGTATTGGACGCCCTGTCAGGTTTAGAAATGGACAATTCCCTTGCTCCAGATTAATTGCATCCCAGGTTACTATGGGAGGACAGGCAGGTAATTGCAGAAGTTCTCACATAAATGTTTAATCCCTCTGTGTTCACGCGGGGGTGGTGGTGAGGGGTGGGGATAGTGCTGAGTCACAACTAATGTGGTTCTACTTTTCAAGACGGTTAGTAGAGATAAATAAGGAAATTATCGACAGTTGAATCTCCTGTCAGCGCAAGGAAACTGTCGGAGAAAATTCTGAAGGACAGAACTAACATACACTTGGAAATACATTGGTTAGTTTGTGGTGGTGGGCATGGCTTTTGTCAGAGTGAGGTTATGCCGAACAAACTTGTTCTTATTTTTGGAAAATGTGATCAAGTGTATGGGTAAGTGAGATTTTGTTGGTGTAGCTTATGTATTCAAGGACGTTTTTTAACAACGTATGAAATGTGAGACTGATTGAGAAGTTAGAATCTTATGGAATTGAGCGAAACCTGGCGAGATGGATCAGAAACTGACTTATTAATAGGAGACAACAGGCAATTGTGGGAGAAGGCTGTTTGAGTAACTGTTGGATGGTGTCTTGTGGTGAACCATAAGGATTAGTAATGGCACCATATTGTTTATTATACACATAAACAATATAGATAAAAGTGTGTGCGGGGGGGGGGGGGGATGTTAAGCAACTGTGTAGTCTACACCAAGATTGTTAGGATGGTTAACAGTGAAGAATATTGTTGTAGTTTGCAGCAAGACACATATGGGTTGCTCAGAGTAGCAGCAGATCGTATTTAATCTAATAAATACCAGGTTGGCAATTTGGCAGCAACGATAAGATGAGGGATATTAAAGGGATTGCAGGACACTGTGTAGCTTGGAAGAACGGAGAGATCTTGGGGTAATTATTCACAGATCATTGAAGTCGGCAGAAAATATTTACAGGATAGTTTAGAAGGTAAATGGGATACTTGCTATCATCAATCGTGGCCTAGAATATGAGAGCAAGGAGTTCATGTTCGTGTTGCATAGATGCTGGTTAGGCCACAGCAGGAGTACCACATACAGTTCTGGTCACCTCACCACGTGAAGGATAAGATAGCATTCGAGGGGGACGATAAAGTTCACCCAGGATAGCTGAGCAGCTGAGCTTTAAGGAAAGCCTAGACTGGCTTTGAGTGATTTCTTGAGATCAGCGAGGTATTAGGCATTATGAGGAGGACAGACAGGTTTATGAAATAGCAGTTGGTCCCCTTGGTTGAGGGTCAGTCATGAGAGAGCATAGTTTTAGGGTAAGGAGCAGAAGATTCAGAAGTGATTTTGGCAAAAAAGAAATATTGCACTCAAGAGGGTGGTGGATATTTGGAGTGCACTGCCTTACAAGGCAGTGGCGTCCAGAAGTTAACAATCTTTAAACAAATATTCTGATCAGTGCATAAAATATCAAACCATTCAAGGATATACAGCAAGCCAGAAAATTGAGATTAGCACACTTTTCTTGGTAATGTCGATGGACACTCGACAGGAGCAAGAGCCTTTTCTTCGTTGTATGACACTGTGACTCGATATCGAGCGATGTCGCAGTCACAAGTCAAATTGAGCTCCTGAGTACTGGAACTATTCAACTGGTAACTGGTATTGGAAACGGAAAGTCGATAGACGTAGTGTGAAAAAACAGAAGTTTCCTGAACAACAGTGAGACACTAAGGAGTCCATCCCGAGTGGGGCATTGTTGAGAGGCAATCAGAACAAAGGAATAGGACAAAAATAATAGTTGGAGATTTTACAGTCAGTAGATTACAAGGAATCATGAGCTGTGACCAGGTCATGAAGGGTAGGTAACCTATTGCATACCTCAATCAATAACGTTGCATTTATTTAAGGAATATTCCAAATGAGCACAAGTAGTAATTAGACAATGCTTGAGGGCTGGTGAATTTTGTATCATTTTGGACTGGTTTGTTTGAGGAGAGGAAAATGAGGCAGTTAAATGCGTGGTTAAGGCCTATAAAGAAAGAAAAGTGTTTATGTTTTTGCATATGTAATTGCGTTCAGAGAGAAAGGAAGGACTGCTCTGATTTTTAAATATCCTTCGTTGGGTATTGGCATTATTGACCTTTACACCGATCTCTAATTATCCTTGAACCGAGTGACTAGTTTGGCCAAACTAGTTGGCATTTCCACTCTGATATCATTACTATCGCTGTGGAATCACATTCTGACAAGAGCAGTGAAGGATGTCTTAGTTTTTCTTTAACAGTACTGGTGAATGTGGTGCGTTTTTACAACATTAAGTGACAGTTTCAAGTCTAGGTTTCAATTCCAGCGCTGACCAATGAATTTATCTTAAATTCCACCAGCTGTTTTTTCCAGCGTAACAGCCTGGTCCAACTGACATCCCACCACTCCATTATCCTGAACAATCCACGATGGACAAATGCTTTGAATCAATGGGAAGAGTGTTCGCAGATATGACTCGAATTTTTTCTTGTGTCCTGGTCTGGGAATAGAGTCGACAGATCATAAAGCTATAGGAGATGAAATTATTTGATTGGAAGTTCCAAGATTTTGACCGTGCAATACAGGAAGGACAATGGGTGCTCAAATCTGGAAGGTGTGTGTTTTGGAGGGGAAACCCGTGACGATGACATTCCCATGTACCTTTTGCACTTAGTCTCCAGGATTCTGTGATGTATTAGTTGTAATTCAGCATTGAGATCTCCAAAGGAAACAGGCATCGATTATTGTTATTTATTTGGAAGGTAAAATATGACAGAACTTTGCTGTTCTTCAACATCAAGTGAGAGTTCTGTAGTTACATGGGGTTATATTCAAATGCAAACTGTGTGTATACAGTTAAAGAATGGGAAGGTGCAAAAAAGATAAGAGAGACACCATTTAAATCCTTTTATTTTCGTTTCCATAAACCGTGATTTCATTTTGAACAAACTGACGTGAATTTCCCTGATGATGGCCAGCAAAGGATGATGCTGGTGGTTGTCCAGTTGGAGTGGGCAACGTTTCTCATTGGTCAGTTATTCCAGTTAATGCAGGGGTTTCAGCTAATCTCTTCAGATACATTGACCATATGCTTGGAGATGGAGAATCGTTTTTGGTATCTCTATCGGAACAACGCATTTTGAAATATCTGAAATGTTAGCGAGGAAGCCTTCGACACGAGAGATATGCAATTTGTTTTTGTCACTGTCAGTGTCTCCACATGATGAAAGTGAAGAAAGGTTTCCTGATTAGTTGCCTTTATGCAGAACATTATTAGAACTTGTGACTAAGCTGTAAACCATGTCATTAGTGGCAGAAATTTGAAACGATTCGCAAAGTCAATCCTACTGAACGAAAGGAGTTCTTTTCTTAAAAAAAAACAATAAATTGTATTGACAAGATACAAGGAGACAGTTCTTGATAAGTGTTGAAGTCTGTTCAGGAATGAATGAAATGGGCAAGAGAATGCTTTGTAAGGAAATTCCCTAATTCGTACTTCAATTCCAATTAATGTGATTTAGCATTTTATTGAGTATCAGAGGATTCTGTAATAGGTTAAATTAAGGTAAGTTTTCTTTGACAGATGTGGGCAAGTTTCAAGAATAAGGACTGACAGATTTTGCAATTTTGAAGACCGTGCAAGTAATGCGAATCATGCATGTGTTTTGAAACACAGCATGAGAAATTATATCCAACAGAAGAGAAACATGATGATGTGTTTTATTTCCATTTGTGGTCACAACTTCAGACTCCACAACTCCACAATCACTGAATTCTTGACAAAGTATAAGAGCGATCACCTATTCTGCTTGACTAAATTGTACTGGGACAGTCTTGAATGGGCATTGAAAGAAGGGGGGATTGTCTCAGTACATTGTCAACGTATTAGTGGATTTTCATTGGAAAAGCGCATTTGGTAAGTGGAGGGACGCAGAATGAGTTCCAACTATATATAAATCGCATCATTTACAGAAAATCAGGAAAGGAAATGCTAACTGTGCACGCTTTAATGATATTGGAGTTATTAATGGATCACAGCCATCCGTTTATCTACAACAAACCTAGACATGACGTGAGAGAAACACCAGCATTTCAGAGTTTTCAGAACTATAGATAATAAGTGAATATTTCCGAAATGTCTGTTACATATGTTAGAAGAAAAGATACCTTTCAATCTTTTTTAATCTCTTAAACCTTTTACAGCAGAAAACAGGACAGATCTTCCCATAATTATTGTGTATATTTCTCTGCTCTGTGTAAACCAGATTTTTTGTTAATTTTTTTACTCTGAACGTCTGATGCTTTGTGGTCAATCTAAATTAGTGGTTTGACATTTTGAAGTGCAAGTTCTGCCAGACATCCTCGAGGCTTCAAGGCTTAATCTTATCACTTACAATATTATCTGTTATATTGCTTTAATAACTTTTTAATAATGGTAATGCTCACGATTTAAGGAAAACATGCTCGTGCAATTCTGTTTTTAGCACTAAACGATGAAGAATCAAATTATTCATATTTCTCACCAGAATGTGCACAGACAGATGTAGGATCAGCAAAACACCTGTACATTCACTATGAGTGAGATAACGGAGGGATGTTGTGGTTCTGTTCGCTGAGCTGGAAATTTTTGTTGCAAACGTTTCGTCACCTGTCTAGGTGACATCCTCAGTGCTTGGGAGCCTCCTGTTTGAAGCTCTTCTGTGGTGTTTCCTCTGGCATTTATAGTGGCCTGTCCCTGCCGCTTCCGGTTGTCAGTTTCAGCTGTCCGCTGTAGTGGCCGGTATATTAGGTCCAGGTCGATGTGTTTGTTGATGGAGTTTGTGGATGAGTGCCATGCTTCTAGGAATTCCCTGGCTGTTCTTTGTTTGGCTTGCCCTATAATGGTAGTGTTGTCCCAGTCGAATTCATGTTGGTTGTTGTCTGCGTGTGTGGCTACTAAGGATAGCTGGTCGTGTCGTTTCGTGGCGAGTTGATGTTCATGGATGTGGATCATTAGCTGTCTTCCTGTTTGTCCTATATAGTGTTTTTTGCAGTCTTTGCATGGGAATTTGTACATTACATTAGTTTTGCTCATCCTGGGTATCGGGTCCTTCGTTCTGGTGAGTTGTTGTCTGAGGGTGGCTGTTGGATTGTGTGCTGTTATAAGTCCTAGTGGTCGCAGTAGAAGCAGGGACAGGCCACTATAAATGCCGGAGGAAACACCACAGAAGAGCTTCACAGGAGGCTCCCAAGAACTGAGGATGTCACCGAGACAGGGGACGAAATGTTTGCAACAAAAATTTCGAGCTCGGCGAACAGAACCACAACAATGAGCACCAGAGCTACAAATCTTCACCCAAACTTTGAACAGAGGGATAATGATATTGAGTTCTACAAACTTGACAACAAGCAAATACAAATTTGGAGACACATTTTCTTTGCAATTTTAAAATATTACACCACTGGAAGTTTGTGCTCCCTCTGGGTCTCTATACTTTCTCATATCTCCACCTGATTTTGGTGGTTGAGGTTGATGCAAGTTTAGTATGATAGTTACTTTGCAGATTAGATTCCCTACAGTATGCAGACAGGCCCTCCAGCCCAACAAGTCCATACTGACCCATTCCCCTACCTTGCATTTATCCTCAGTAATACACCTAACACTATGGGCAATTTAGCATGGCCAACTCAACTTACCTGCACACCTCTGGATTGGGGGAGGGAACCCACGCAGAAACAGGGAGAATTTGCAAACTCTTCACAGCCACTCGGCCCAAAGCAGGAATCAAACCCGGGGCCTTGGCACTGTGAGGTAGCATTTCTCACCATTGAGCCAACATGCTGCCCTTGTTCAGATAGCGATAATCATGTCATTGAATGAGGGAGGAAGGCAAAAACGCTGGCTCTTATTGCAGAAACTATTCAGTTGCAAATTCTGTGCTAGGAGTATAACTTCCCATTGTCAAACCATTCCTGACTGTCATCCAGGGCTTTCTCACATGGTTGAACACAATTGCTCCCGGGACACAATGCTGAGGAACTGTTACAGTCATAGTCTGGAGTTGAAATAAGTGCCCTCATATGCAATGATCATGTGCCTTTGCGCAAGGTGTGAGGCAACAAATAAAATATTTTCCAGATAAAAACTGCCATTAAAATAAAACATAATTTTTAATGATGAACAAATTCGGCTCGAAGACCACTTCTGTTCTTCACTTTTTCCCCCCGATCACAATGGATCACTGCCTGACCCAATAACTGCTTCTTGTCCACAAAACAGCTCTGAGCGAAAGTTAAGGACAGATCATGTTAAAGGGTGAAATGGCCTATTTAGGGTCAGATCTTTAGAGAAGATATTTACTCATCCACATTCATTGTAGATCAGGTTACGGTGGCGTGACTGTTTTCCAGTTCAAAACACTGGGAATCCCATTTCTGAGGAGATCTTTGCCTCCTCATTCCCAATGTTTATGTTCCACTCAACACTCCAATCTATTCATGGTTATTGTTTATGAAAACTCGCTAAGCTCGTGAGAAGGGAACCGGGGTGGATGGTTCCAAATCTCTCCTAAATTTCATCAATTGTCAAGTATTTTATGTATATTCAACTTAGGATTCACGTAATATCTCCTGTTTGCCCTAAAAATGTGGGAGCTTAATTATTTCATCAAATGAACCCGCTGATCACTGTTGTGTCCGAATTTTAGACAGAGAATCTCAATAATATGTGTAACTCTGCACATTTTGGCAGGATCCTCATATTAAAAAAACATATTTCTGTGCATCTGCCATTTCAAAGTGACAAAACTTTGAGTCCAATGTATTTGGTCCTTCCCTTCGGATAAAGGGTAGGGATGTCAAAATAGTGAATTGCAACAATTTTCTTTTATTCTCTTACAGAATGTGAGTGTTTCTAGCCATGCCAGCATTTAATGCGCTTCCGTAATTGCCCAGAGATTTAGTTAAGTGTCAACAACACTGTTGTAGGTCTGCAGTTACATGCAGAACAGACAAGGTAAGGATGACAGATTTCCTTTCCTAAATGGCATGAGTGAGGCAGATGAGGTTTTTTTTTCAACTTTCTACAACGAATTCATCTTTGTCAATCGTCTCTGAATCCCAGGTTCGTTATTGAATTCAATTTTCGCCATATGCCATGGCGGGATATGAACCCAGGTCCCCACAACATCAGCTGAGTTTCGAGATTTGTAGTCTAGCGGTAATACCACTAGCTTCTTGACTTCTTGAATGGACATTAGGTCTACGCCATGGAACTTGGTAATTGTAGTGGCAATTGTACCCATTATAAATGCACAAACACGCTAAAGGAGCATTGTTATCTCGATATTCATGAACACCGCACACATTGCAATCGAATTTAATTCTGATAGCTAATTATTTTAAAAATAATAACATTGAGTTGCTTTTTTCAATGTTTCCAGCCGACCTGGGGTGGATACACCGGTGATGCTGCATTGGAAGGAGTCGGAAAATTCTGAAACAGTAGCAGTGAAGCAATTGTGAAGTGCTTGCGTAATTTAGGATGGTGTGCATTCAGTGATGGAAGTCGTGGTCCTCTTCATCATCTTCTGACTTGTTCATCAGCGTATTAGAGGTTGTGTGCTTTGCATATACATTTGTAAAGGACTGATGAGTTGTGGTAAGATATCTGATATTCCCTTGTCTGGGGCATAATCGAGTTCCTCCATTACATTCTAACCACGGCTGTACCATTTCTACTGATTCTGCTGCTGAATGTTATCACCGTCCGACACATTTTAGTGAAGAACAGAGCCCGCAGGAGACTCCGTGCTCACACCAACGGGGACACCCAGTGTGACACAGAAATGAGACATCGAAAAAAATCGATCATTTTACTGTTTGTGATCTCGGCCAATTTCATCCTGTTATGGTCAACATTAATGGTATATTCCATATGGAACCGGATGTATTATATTGTGTACACCACTGTATATCTACATCGCTTTGTGATGACATTGGGTTTCGTGCTGCAGCTCCTCAGTTGCTGCACAAACACCGTGATTTATGTTGTGATCCAGACAAAGTTCAGACAGCAGCTGAAGAATGTGATGAGTTATCCCTTCACCAAAATTCATAAATCAATCAGATTCACTCATTAATCAATCCATCCAGGATTTTCTCAGTTCACTTCCGTGTTTAAGCAACGAAGCAGCCTGTCACTATTGTAACATACTGAGGGTAGTGTTGGTTTCTACAATCTCATCCCACGGGCGTTATAGGACAACTTTTCAATATTCTCTCAACTCAGGGGCCAGTGGGAAAAGGCACCATGCACTCACTTTATTTCTCAGTTTAATTTGTAAACAATAAAAATGTTCATGGAAAGTATCAAGCAGCAGAGGGAACGACATTTTTTGGCTTTGTACTGAAGAAGCTGAGCTCGAGATAGACTCATTCCCAACTCCTGTTACTCAGGGAAGGTGAGGGGCACAGGCTTGATCTCAGGAGTTGTGTTGAAGTTACTCTTTCATAATCTTCACCTCTGGGTCACCCAATCTGACCTGGCTATGGCACATATTATCATCTCCCTTTGTCACCCTCCCTCCATATATCCCTCCCATTCTCACACAGTATCTCTCCTCCTCCAATTTACACACTATATTTCACGGTCCCTCCTTGCCCTATGCTCCTTCACTCTCTCCCTGTCTTGCACACACTCCGTCCCAATATCCCTCTCTCAAAACTTCTCCCCTCCAATCATCTCTCACTTTCCATTGCTCAATAAGGGCTTCTGCCCGAAACATCGATTCTCCTGCTCCTTTGATGCTGCATGACCTGCTGCGCTTTTCCAGCAACACATGTTTAAGCTCTGATCTCCTGCATCTTCAGTCCTCACTTTCTCCTAAGGTAATGGGGAGTTGAGTTTCTGGTCGTTGCGAGGGTAATAGCGTGGGACTTGGGCCAAGTGTCATTGCTCGGGAACACAGTGGCTACGCGACCACTGGCTGTTACTAGGGGCTTAATGTGGGGGTGGAACAAGAGCTGTGGCTGGGGCTAATATGTGGGGCTGCGACAACGGGCTGCTGCACACACATTTGGTAGGACCCACTGTCTGTTGCTCAGGGAAGATAGTGGGTTTTGGTTCAAAGGGAATTTGAGTGGATCAAACGGACATTTGTAAGCAGTCCAGTGCTGAGGGTCGAGAATTTTAAGGGGTGTCAGCGTGATGATGGGGACGTCCGCAGGGGAGTGAGCATGAAGGTGGTTTAGTGTATGGGAGGAGTGAGTGTGATGATAGTTTCGTGTGCGGGGGAGTGAGAATGATGGTGGAGGAGTGTGCGGGTTGTGAGCATGGCGGTAGCTGTGTATGCAGGGGAGGAGCATGATAGTGGCGGAGTGTGCGAGTGAGTGCTTGACTGTGGAGGAGTGTGTGGGGGCGGAAACGTGACGTTGACTGAATGTGTGGAGGAGTGAAAGAGAATTTGTTGATGGTGAGGACGAGTTAAGCCATAAAAATGTCAGTGTCGGCGGAATGGTACTGGTTGTCTTGGCGTGACAGAATGAAAATTATGGCTTGGAGGACTTTGTCATGGCGGATATTTGTGTACAGGGACTGGACGTTTACTCATTTGGGACCGGAAAAATGGAAGTTATGGAAGAGGTGGCGGGTGTGTGTGAGGCCCGAATGTATATGGGAAGCTCCTGGTCTCAGAGGAAGCGGAATGTAGAGAGATGAATTTCCCTGTCTCTGCATCCAGCCGCCAAATTGACATGGGGCTGGTTAGCATTTGCTGGTGATACAAGAGAGGCAGCCTTTGGGATTTTGCTTTGCAGCAACAGCCTGCAACCTTTTTATTCACAATAGCAGTAGCCACATCTGTCAAATATAAGTGAGGTTGGGGAGTTGAGGTGGATTATGGTTCTGAATGTGGATGGTGAAAGTACAGATATCTTCACAGTGTCCGTCAGTGTGGACTGGTTAGATCCTGCTGTACAGAATTCCAATGTCAACCGTTCCCTCTGCGTGTGTGTGGGAGGGTATTTGGGACAGTTCTAGATGCTGTGTAGTTGGGTGGGGTTTTGATTTCTTCCCGGGGTTAGAGGAAATCCCTCAGCCTGTCTATGGAACCTGCACTCTGTTTTCTGATGGTTGGGTAGTGGATGGGATCATCATCCCTCCTTTCCACGGCACAGTCCATCCCCACCTCTCCTCCCCCTTCACCCAGAATAAGATAAAGACATGGATCTACAGGAAAGGACGGGGAGATGGGGGTACACTCTAAATCGGAGGGCGTGAGGTGAGTGTATTTCAATCAGAACGCAGAGTGAATGAAGTGAGAGAGATCAATTAATTCTCGAGAATTGGAGAAAGCTGAGCAGAGATTATGAGACTGGGAGGGGGCATAGCATAAGAGGGAAGCAGAATGCAAGAGGGAAGGAGAGAGAGTAGGAGACAGAGCATGAGTCGGGGAAAGGGGTGAAAGAGTGAGGTAAAGAAGTAGAGGAAAGAGTGAAAGAGAAGGACACAAAAAAAGTGAAAGAGAGGGAAGGATAGAGGGATGAGGAAGACTGAATGAGAGAGATGGAAGCAGTGAAATAGAAAGACATTACTGTACCAGTGGATGTTATATTGTGAATAACTTATTTAGAAACAGCTCCAATCGCAGACAAAGTGGGCACTGGGTTGTGGGTGGTTAAGCGGAGTGGGTTGGTGAGGGGTCAGTCTTGTCACTTGTATTTTTTATTCCCTGTGTGTCAGTGGAAGAGATGTATAGGGCAGATTAGGCACAGAGGGAAGAGAAAGGGACAAGCTTTGTGAGTGACTTCCTACTATGGAGTCACTGCCCAGCCCCCTCTCAGAGAATGTACACTCGGGGAGTAGTCAGAAAACATTAACCCCTCTAACCCAGGTGGAATCTGCTCCCATTCTCTGGAATAAAAATAAGGGGAAGTGCTGATGAAATGGGGAAAATTTGTGAGGTCTGTCAGTGACGGGATCTTGTTTGTTTCACTTGTTTTATGTTTTAAAAGATCTCGGCTTAGTGTGATCAATCTCTATCTCTCTCTCTCTGGGAAACAGACACAGAGAGACGCAGTCTGTGCGGGTGGGCATGGAGCGGATTGCAGCGTCTGGAGTAAATTACTCCTTTTATCCCTCAAACAGAAACACCGGAACAGTCCCGAGTCAGTTCGATGCCATCCTGTTCCCGTTCTTTGGGTTCACCTGCCAGGACTGTGCTGGGAAAGTGTGAGATTCTGGAAGGCAGTGAGTGGTAGGGTCTTGCTGTCCATTTGGTGCCTAGTTGTATTTCATTTTAATCAATTGTCATTTTTCTCACAGTCCCTCCCTTCGAGGAATAGATTTAAATCGGGTTCTGAAGATCAGATGATGCACGCACAGAGAGAATCAGATAAGAGGGATAATAATCAGAAACCGTCCTGTCTCCTTGTGTTCATTTACTTACACACACACACACAGGAAAAGAATTGCCGGATTAGTGCCCTATCTGGGGTATCTACCACAAGGGAGGAGTTCTGGGCTGGAGTTGGTTGTTGGGGAGACAAAGGAGTAAATATGTTTGTGAGAGCTGCTACACAGTCTGATATTAGAGATGACGCTGCCTCAGTCTGTCACTACAGCTCCCACCTTCACTCCCGTGTTCCGAGCTGTCTCTCTATTTCTTGCCCACACATCTCTCTCCCCCAGCCTACCCATTTCCATGTTGGTAATGTTTCTCTGTGGATTGCCTTTCTATGACTCTCTGCCTCCTCATTTTCTCTCTCAGAATGGTTTCATCGTTCAGTCTTTCCTTATCTCCAAATCTCTCTGCTCAGCTTCCTCTACACATTCTGTCTCTTAGCTCTGTGGGAACTTCCTGTTCCGAATGGAGAACCATTCTATCTGCCAAACACCATCATCCTCTCTCGCGTACTCACCACTTGTTCTCTTTCATTACTTTACCTGTGGCCTCTCTCACTCGCCGTCTCTCCCCTTCTCTCTCTCTCTCTCTATTTCTCGCCTCCTCCTTTCTCTCTCTCTCTCTCTCTCTCTCTCTCTCTCTCTCTGTCTCCCGATCCATGGGATTTTTCTCTCTCGCTCCTGCCCTCCATCGCTACCCGCGTCCGACCTTCATCTCTCCCTGTGAGTTCGTCCTTTTCCTGTGTTTGTCCTTCTGTCTCCAACCACCCCTTCCCCAAAACCAGTAGGCTTTTTTTTATCCAGGTGTAACCCTGTTCCCATTTCTCTTTTTGGTTTTTGCCTTTGTATTTTCTCTCTGCCATCCTATCTTTTTTCTGACTGTATGCTTTTCGCGATTGGTCCCTGGGCTGTGCACTCTTTCCCTGGTTTCACACTCCGCCCCTCCCTCGTTGACTCTCTCACTCTGTAGGTTTTTTTTGTCCCATTCTGTCCTTCTGTTTGTCTCCACAGGATCTTTTTCCTTCCTTGGCGCTCTCTCTCTGTCTCTCTCTGTTCCACCGCCACACCTATCCCCTACCCTCCCACCTCCACCCCCCCCCCCCCCCCCCGACTCTCTCTCTCTCTAGATGTCTCTGTCGCTCTCGGTCTCACTCTCTTCCTTCTGCCAGCTTCTTTTCTCTCGATATCTGTCTTTTTTTCTTTGATCCTGACCTTGCTCCCTTTCTCTTCCATCTCCTTGGTTAGTCTGCTTCTCTCACTCTCCTTGGGCTCTCTCTCTCTGTCTGATACCCCTCCCATTGTCCCTCTGACTGTCTCTATCTCCACCTCCCTATGTCTCTATCCTCCTGTCCCTGCAGTTGATTTGGACTCAGTGCCATGAGCAGCTGTACTTATCATCAGCACTTGGTCAGTCTTTGGACTTATGCACCGTTGTCCCACTCCTGCCGTTTTTGGGGGATTGATGTGAGAGATGAGTGGGTGAACAATTGCATAAGATGGAGGCACAGAGGGAGATTTGATATACAAACAGCATTTGGGAAGCACCCAATGTTTGGGGCTGCGAATATATGGGGCGAGTCTGCAAAACCCCTTGGAGAGTGGAGATTCGGCGGGTGGGAATTGTGGGCAGGAACACAATTGGGTAGGAAGGGGCACAACGTCCTGGGGGATGAAAACGTCATGTGGGGATTGAAATGAAGCTCCTTTCTCAGTGAGGGCGGAGCCTGCGAGCTGGGATCTTGCTGCACTGTCAAGCAGTCACTCAAAATGTTAATGAAACCATACATGTGTTCACTATGTCGCCCACCATAAAGGGGTGTTTGGTGGGGAGATGAGTGATCGTAAAGGAGCGATATGGGGCAATTTGGGGACGCGGGTGCAAAGCTGCACAGGGTGAAGGGCAACTGGACGAGTGCCAAAATTCAGGGGAAAAATACTTGGGCAGAGGGACAAAGTAATGGGAAGCGTGGTAGAAATCATCGAATGTAAAATCTGCGGGTGGACGCAAAAATATGAGGAATAGGAGAGTTTAAAAATCCAGGCGGGTGCAAAGCAAATGGAAGAAAAATGGGGAGTTACCAAATGAGAGCAGGTAGGCTAACAGGGAGGGACCATCCCTGTCGGTAGGAGGCTTCCACCATGGTCCAGACTAGATTAGCTGAGATTATTTCATTAGAGCAGAGCGGTTGAGCGGGATTGAGCTGCACAAAATTATGAGGGATACAGATAGAGTAGCTGGAAGCCTTACCACTCAGAAGTTGAATGAATAATCAGGTGAAACTGAAGACTGCAGACGCTGCAGATCAGACGAAGAGTGTGTTGCTGGAAGAGCACAGCCTGTCAGGCAGCAGCCGAGGAGCAGAAGAATACTTCCGGGTAAAAACAATCATCAGGGATGAGGCTGGCCGGCCAAGGGTGCTAGGAGATCAGTGGGAGAGGGTGGAGCTTAGGGGAAGGAAGCTTGGAACGCGATCAGTAAATGAAGGTGGGGGTGAAAGTGATAGGTCGGAGAGGAGGGTGGAGCAGACAGTTGGGAACGAAGATGGACATGTAGGGCCGTTAAATAGGGTCTGACGAGTTGGAAGGTTAGGACTGGCATATGGTTGAGGGAGGGGAACGGAGAAATTGAAATCCATATGAATCCCGTGGGGTTGGAGTGTCCCAAGATGGAAGGTGAAGCGTTCTTCCTCAAGGAGTTGGATGGCCAGGGTATGGGGATGAAGGAGGTCCAGGATGTGCATGTCATTTGCGGATTGGGTAGAGGGGTTAAAGTTTTTAGCCACAGGGCGGTAGGATTGTTTAGTGCGGGTTCCCTGAAACGGTCCACAAGTTGTTGTCCTGTCTCCCAAATGCAGAGGAGAAATCACCGAGCTGCATTTATCATCAAAACTGGTCAATCTCTGGAAACATTCCCTGTTGTCGCACTCCACCCGTTTCTAGGGGGAATGATGTGATGAAACGTATGGAAGTACAGATACATTTCTGTCTGATGTGGAAGGATTCTTTGGGGCCTTGGACTTAGCTGGGATGCAGATGTGTTTACACTGTTTGCATTTCTTACATCGGCAGGGGAAGGTGCCGGGAGGGGACGGTGTGTTGGTGGGGTATACACCTTTCAATGAAGTCACAGAGGGAATGGTTTCTCTGAAACACAGACAATGGTGGGGAGGGAAATATATTTCTCGTAGTTGGGGTCGGTGTGTAGGTGATGGAAATGGCAGAGGCTGATGCAGTGTATCCGCAGGTTGGCGGGGTGGAAGGTGAGGACCGGGGGTTCTGTATTTGTTGCGAGTAGAGTGGAGGAGATTCTCACGAGGACATTGTCAACCACATGGTGGGGGAAAGCGAAGTATTTGAATAAGGATGTTCGACAGTGGAATTGGTCCTCCGGGGAGCATATGCGGTGGAGGTGGAGGAACATGGAATAAGGGAAATCATTTTTCCAGGAGGTTGAGTGGGAAGGGGTGTACTCCAGGTAGCTGGAAGAGTCAGTGGGTTTGTAGGAGAAGTCCGTTCTGAGTTGGTCTCCGGAAAAGGAAATTGAGAGGTCCCAGAAGGGGATAGAGGTATATGAGAGAGTCCAGGTGAACATAAGGTCGGAGTGGAAGTTGTTTGTGAAGTTGATGAAATATACAACCTTCACCTGGTAGCACGAGGTTAGGACTGATATGTTCATCAAAGTAGCCGAGGAACAGTTGGGGAATGCTGTCGGAATATCTACGAAAGATTGACTTTCCAAATATCCAAGGAAGAGGCAGGCATGGCTACCCATTTGGTCTGGTTGAAGTGTGAGAATTGGAAGAAGAAGTTGTCAATTGTGAGGACCAGTTAAGCAAGTAAAATGACAGAGACGGTGAAGACTGCTGGTTGTGTTGGCGTGAGAGAAAAAAACCTAGGGCTAGCAGGTCTTCAAAATGGCTTACATTTGTGTACAGGGACTGGATGTCCACAGCGAAATTAAAGTGTTTTGGACCCGGGAAACGAAAGCTATGGAAGAGGTGGAGTGTGTCGATGGTGTCCCGAATGTAGGTGGGGGGTTCGTCGACGAAGGGGGACAAAAATGTGTCAAGGTATGTGGAGAAAGGTTAAGTGGGGAAGGATCAGGCTGAGACTTTGGATCGTCTAGGACAGTCACGTTTGTTGATTTTGAGAAGGAGGTGGAAGTAGACATTGCGGTTTTCCAGACGATGAAGAGGCTGTGGATGGTTGAGCCCGAGAGTTGATGAGGTTTTGGATGGTATGGGAGATGGTGGCTTGGTGATGGGAAGAGAGGTCGTTGTCAAGGGTGCCGTATAAGACGAGGTTTATTGGAGTCGGCGCCTGTCTCCAGAAGTGTAGAGATAGGTGTGCCAAATTACTGGCTCATGGTGATGTTGGAGTTGGATTGGAGGGGGTCAAGGGCTGCGCATTGCGAGAGTGAGAGTCTGATGTGTGTCTGGTGGGTGGACAGGTTCAGGCAGTCTGTCTCACGGTGGCAGCTGGAGATGATGAGATGGGGGGTGGTTACAGACCAGCACAGGATGTCTCGGTGGAAGGGTTGCGTTGGTGGTGGGAGAAGGCTTCCTTGGAGGGTGAGCAGGAAACTTGATTTGAATAGTGAGCCCGGAGTTGGAGGCGACAGAATGTTCAATGTCCTAACGCGTGTCAAACTCATTGACCCAAGAGCATGGTGGGACCCACGAATCGAACGGGAACAATTCCTTCCGCGACTCCCTTGTCAGGTCCACGCCCCCATCAACCCATGCTTCACTCCCGGCACCTTCTCCTACCATTGCAAGAAGTGCAAAACCTGCGTCCACACCTCCTCCCTCCCCTCAGCCCAAGGCACCAAAGGATCCTCCCAAAGAAATTGACCTGTAATTCCATGCACGTTATAAACTACATCCATTGCACCCAATGTGGTCTCTCCTACACTGAGAAGACAAGACGCCAACGTATGCATTGTTTCAGCGAACATCACTGGGACACCTGCACGAACCAAACCCATCGCTATGTGGCTGATCAGTTTAATTTCCGTTGCACTCCGCCAAGGGTACACTGGTCCTTAGCTTTCTCCATCGCTAAACCCTAACCAGCCGACCACAGGCGGAAGACTGCCTCATTTTCCACTTTTGGACCCTCTAACTACACGTGATTAATGGGGATTTTACTAGTTACCACATTACCCCTTCCACAACTTATCGCAATCTCAAACATCCAACTCAGCACTGCCCTCTTGAACGACCCTACCCGTTCATCTTCCTTCCAAAACCTCCGCTGCACCCTCCTCCCTGAACTATCACCATCACCTCCCACCTTTATTCTGCATTCCCATCTATATTCTCTCCAGAACTACCCAGTTGCCATTTAAATCTAAGTCCCCTTGGCCCAAAAGCCTTATTCCTGAAGAAGGGCATAATGCTGAATCGTGAATGTTCCTGCTCCTTGCATGCTGGCTGATCAGCTGTGCTCTTCCAGCATCACACTCTTTGACACAATAAGCAGGAAGATAAATTGAAGGTGAGGGATAGGTGGTTTAAATATGTGAGAAAAATATTCTTCAACTAGTGGATGTTGAGAATATTGATCTCACTGCACGTGAGGGTGGTGGAGACAGAAAGCCTTGTAACATTTATTTTGTAAATAGATGTGCGCTTGAAATGCCAACGTGCGCAAAACCATGCACGAAGACGTGGATAATGGCATGAAAATGGGTAAATGGTTACTGTTGACCAGAGTGGGCACAATGCGCTGAAATACCTTCGTCTGTGCTTTACACCTCTATGACACTGTGACTCAAACTACTCGTTGAAAATTGAATTCGCCTCCTATGGGCCTCCTCTACCCCCTGCTGGGACTGTTCCCCTTAACCGTCTCTGAGGGACCCTCCTTCCTCTTCTTCAAATTCCAAGCTATAATCTAAGTCCCAGCCTGTACCTTGCACGCGATTTCCATCTCTAGAGGCAGAGGCCACTCAGACCACCAGCGACAGAACGCTCCGCTTGAACTGTCCAGTTAAACATAAGGATTTGAGCGTTTAAAACTGCCTATTGGCTAGACGTGTTTAATAGGCTGTTGCTTTGATGAATTGGAGTGCGATAACCCGCCCTTGGCATTGTGCGACCACAGTCAAGGGAGATCAGATGACGAGCTGATGCAATGTGAGATGCACAGCCCGCGGGATACCACGAGGATCTGTAAAGATTTGGAGTTACCGGTGTTGGTCTGTGGTGGATAAAATTATAAATCACACCACACCAGGTTAAAGTCAAAAGGTTTATTTGGAAACGCTTGCTTTCAACGCGCTGCTTCGTCTGTAAACATTGCATAAACAAACGGCACAGAACTAGATTTGGGTGCACGACATGGTACAGCAACTTACTAGCGAGCATGCACAGTGACCAGAGATGAAGCCATACTATGTTGAGAGTCCAAATCAATTGTTCATTGCGGATGGAGCAAAGCTTACTTAATTTTCACAATCACAGTGTCAATATATAGGGTTCATTAGGATATGTTAATTTGCCATAATACATGCATGCATTGCTAAGGGAGGTGTGAGTGCGAGTTTGGAGACAAAGTAATAGTTTCTGACATCAGTGGAAACAGGAAAGCGACACTACTCCTCTGGATGATCCTATGTGCTTCGGAGAGGATGGAGATCGGAATGTGATCAGACAGTGTGTGACCCGGGGGGAATGGAGATTCCAGTGAGATAACACATTGTGTCACCCGAAGAGAGACGGACATCCTGGTGAGATCAGACAATACGACCCGGGGAGATGGAGATCCAAGTGAGATCAGGCAGTGCGTTACTCGAGGAGGATGGAGATCCAAATGAGTTCACAATATGCGTGACCAGGGAGAGAGGGAGAATGGACACACCGGTGAAATCAGTGTGTGACCCGAGTGGAACGGAGATCCCAGTGAGATCAGTCAGTGTGTGACTGGAGGAAGATGGAGATCCTAATGAAATCAGAACGTGTCTGACCCGGGAAGGATGGTATCCCGATGAGACCAGGGAATATCTGACTCAGGAAGGACGGAGATCCCGGTGAGATCAGGCAGCCTGTGACCCCAGTGAGAATGGAGATCCCAGGGATATCTGACAGTGTCTAACTCCACGGAGGACGGACATGCCAGAGAGGTCAGGCAGTTTCTGATCTCAGGGAAGGTGGAGATCCCGGTGGCATCAAACAGTGTGTAACTCAGGAAGGATGGAGAGAGGGAAACGAGAGCAGAGCTCAGACAACGAACACATTTGGGTTCCATAAGCTGGACGGATATATAATATAGATGTACTGCTTCATAATCACTGCGTTCCGCTCTCATTTCTCATTGAATCTTGTATCCTGACCTCCTGCCATGTTCTATCCATTGCATGGGCATTGCTTGCACAGCTGAATGGTGAGGGATGTGCACGTTCATGCCATTATAAATTATAGTTAAGTGCTCATAGCCCAGACATGCCTTCTTGATTATAATTTTTTTTTTTACATCCTGGAACCATTTTAATTCCAATCTACTTAGCACGATGGTAATGCCACACAGCACGATGGACTATATCCCAAAAAATGAAGACAAGATTTTGTCTCAACTTTCCAGTTTCCAGATTTGAGAGGAAAAGACAGCAGGATTGACTGGCAACAAATTATTGTCAAGTGGCCAGAGTGATGTCTGGTAATCTATCTAATGTTTGTTTTTATTTATTCTACAATAGGTGTTCCATGTAACTGAGTGGTATGTTTCCACACTTTGCAGTCCCTCTGAATATCCGTGCAAAATATTCTGTGTCAGGAATAAGTCTGGTTTTCCTTCCAGTGTGTGCCCATTAATACTCTCAGTGTTGATAGTGGGTGGCTGGGAGCCCATCTTAAACAGGATTTCACGAGGCAACTGTCAGTGTCACAGATGTAGAATCGCTGCCCCAGTGGCATTATCAATAGACGATTAATCCAGAGTCCCCAGATACTGTTCTGGGGTATCTGGGTTTGAATTCTGCAGTGGCTGATTGTGGCGATTGAGATCAATAAAAAATTGTGTTCAAGAGTCTTCAAGGTGGCTGTGAAACATGATGGATTGTCAGAGACTGCCATCAGGTTGCATTCTTGGCAAGTTTTCGGATGACACTGAGATTGGTAAAGTAACAGATAGTGAACGGGACTTTCAGTGAATACAGGAGAACATCGATAAATTGGAGAGTTGGGCAGAGGAATGGCAATTAGATGTCAATCTGGACAAATGCGATGTGATGAATTTTGGAAGATTCAATTCAAGAGCGAAGTTTGCAGTAAATGGAAAAAAAAATTGAAAAATTGATGCACACAAAGGTCTGCGTGTTCAAAGGTCTGCATACAGCATGCTTTTCTTCATCGGATGGTGTATTGTGTACAATAGTTAAGACCATAAAACCATGAGACATAAGAGTGGAAGTAAGGTCATTCGGCCAATCAGGTCCACTCTGCCATTCAGTCATGGCTGGCGGGCATTTCAACACCACTTACCCACATTCTCCACATATCCCTTAATTCCGTACGAGATGAATAATTTATCAATTTCTGCCTTGAAGACATTCAACGTCCTGGACTCCACTGCACCCGGTGGCAATGAATTCCACAAATCCACCACTCTCTGGCTGAAGAAATGTCTCCACATTTCCGTATTCAATTGACCCCCTCAAATTCTAAGACTGTGCTCACGGGTCCTAGTATCCCCGCCTGATGGAAACAATTTTTTAGCGTTCACTCTTTCTAAGCCTTGAGTTGACAGGTCACGTTTCAGTTCTATAAGGCTTATGTTTGGTCACAATTGTAATAAGGTGTACTGTTCTGGTCGCCACGTTAACAAAAGGAAGCGCATGGTGAAGAGAGGGTGCACGCGAGGTTCTCCAGGGTGTTGGAAGGCGCTAGATCTGAGGAAAGGTTGAGTAGTTTAGAATTATTTTCATTTGAAAGAAGGAAATTGTGGTGGGGAAATGACTGAGGCATAAAAATCATGAGATGTGCGGACAGGATGGATAACCAGGAAACCTTTTTTTACCAGAGTGGAGGACTGATTTGCTGCGTGTTACGCGTTTAAAGTGAGAGGAGACAAATTTAGGGGACAAATGAATGGAAGGTTGTTCACACAGAGAGTGGTGGGGACCTGGAATGCGTTCCCAGCGGAGGTGGGAGGGCCGGGAACGATAGTGTAATTTGTAATGTATCTGGGCGGATAAATGAATGGATATGGAGCAATGAGACTCATATCCTTCGAAAGTAGGCAGCAAGGTTAGGTAGCGGAATTGGATCAGCGCTGGCTTAGAGGGCCGAAACGCCTGTTCCTGTGCTGTAGTGTTCTTTTTTTCCTTGTTTTAGGTTCACAGACACTTTTTAGGGAAGGCATCAGCCGTCCTTTCCCTGTCTGGTCTACATGTGACTCTGGGCCCACAGCAGTATGGCTAATGCTTAACTCACTTCTGGCTAATTAACGATGGGCAATAAATGTTGGTATAGCCAATAATGTCCACATACAGTGAGGAGAAAGTGAGGTCTGCAGATGCTGGAGATCAAAGTTGAAACTTTATTGCTGGAACAGCACAGCAGGTCAGGCAGCATCCAGGGAACAGGAGATTCGACGTTTCGGGCACAGGCCCTTCTTCAGGAACGCGCAGCCCTCCACTCCCTCCGTTCCAACCCCAACCTCACCATCAAACCAGCTGACAAGGGAGGCGCAGTAGTAGTTTGGCGCACTGACCTTTACACCGCTGAGGCCAAACGCCAGCTCGCAGATACCTCCTCCTACCGTCCCCTTGACCATGACCCCACCCCCCACCACCAAACCATCATCTCCCAGACCATCCATAACCTCATCACCTCAGGGGACCTCCCATCCACCGCCTCCAACCTCATAGTCCCACAACCCCGCACCGCCCGTTTCTACCTCCTGCCCAAAATCCACAAACCTGACTGCCCCGGACGACCCATCGTCTCAGCCTGCTCCTGCCCAACCGAACTCATCTCGGCAAACGATTCCTGAAGAAGGGCCTGTGCCCGAAACGTCAAATCTCCTGTTCCCTGGATGCTGCCTGACCTGCTGTGCTGTTCCAGCAATAAAGTTTCAACCACATACAGTGAAGTAACGCCAAAGAAATAAAATCTGATCTCGAGATTTCGTCATGAGTTTCATTGATTATCTAATCAGGAAAAGGAGAGAATGCTGCTCTGTTTAACAAGACGCTGTCCTCCTCATTGTAATGATCGCGACCTACCCCTTCTATTGATATACATTTATTACAGAAACCTGGAGAACCTTCTACAAGCATTTCTGAAGGATTCACAAGCGGCTGTAACGTTATATATTTGTCTCAAAATGGGCCCCTGAACCCCCTTCTGAACCTGCAGCTGAAGCAGGAAGAGAGAACAAAGTTTGTTATGTAGAAAGAGAGAAGTGAGTAACCGTTTCTGGTTTCCACCCTGTAAAAGCAGAAAATAA
This sequence comes from Chiloscyllium plagiosum, assembly GCF_037043375.1. Classification (NCBI taxonomy): domain Eukaryota; kingdom Metazoa; phylum Chordata; class Chondrichthyes; order Orectolobiformes; family Hemiscylliidae; genus Chiloscyllium; species Chiloscyllium plagiosum. The sequence goes on from NW_028270167.1 coordinate 94,721,471, forward strand.
GCTTGGAGTTCATGAAAATAGACTGTGAGGAACTTGCACAGTTTGAAAGGCAATTGGAACTTGTTGGAGGCCCTGTCAGGTTTAGAAATGGACAATTCTCCTGCTCCAGATGAATTGCATTCCAGGTTGCTGTGGGAGGCCAGGCTAGTAATTGCAGACGTTCTGACATAAATGTTTAATTCCTGTGTGGTCACGCGGGGGTGGTGGTGAGGGGTCGGGGGTAGTGCTGAAGCACAGCTAATGTGTTTCTGCTTTTCAAGACGGCTGGTAGAGATGAATAAGGAAATTATCGACAGTTGAATCTCCTGTCAGTGCTAGGAAACGAAATGAGAAAATTCTAAAGGACAGAATTAACATACACTTGGAAATACATTGGTTAGTTTGTAGTCGTGGGCATGGCTTTTGTCAGAGTGAGATTATGTCGAACAAATTTGTTAGTATTTTTGGAAAATGTGATTAAATGTATGGGTAAGTGAGATTTTGTTGATGTAGCCTATGTATTAAAGGACGTTTTTAACAATGTATGAAATGCGAGACTGATTGAGAAGGTTAAAGCTTATGGAATTGAACGAAACCTGGCGAGACTGATCAGAGACTGGCTTATTAATTGGATACAACAGGAAATTGTGGGAGAAGGCTGTTTGAGTAACTGGTGGATGGTGCCTTGTGGTGAACCATAAGCATTACTAATTACATCCATATTGTTTATTATATACACAAACAATATAGATGAAAGTGTGGGGGAAATGTTAAGGAACTTTATAGTCTACACCAAGATGGTTATCGTGATTAACAGTGAAGAATATTGTTGTAGTTTGCAGAAAGACACATATGAGTTGGTCAGATGGCCAGAATAGTGGCAGATCGTATTTAACCTAATAAATACCAGGATTGCACTTTGGCAGAAACGATCAGATGAGGGATATTTAAGGAATTGCAGGACACTTTGTAGCAGAAAGGAACGGAGAGATCTTGGGGTAATTATTCACAGATCCTTGAAGTAGGCAGAGCACGCTAATAGGATAGTTCAGAAGGCTGATGGGATACCTGTTTTCATCAATCGAGGCATAGAATATGAAAGCAAGGAGTAAATGTTCGTGTTACATAGTTGATGGCTAGGCCATAGCAGGAGTACCATATACAATTCTGAACACCTCACTACGTGAAGGATGGGATAGCATTCGAGGGTGACGAGAAAGTTTACCAGGATACTGCCTTAAATAGAATAATTGAGCGTTAAGGAAACTCTAGACTGACTTTGATTGTTTTCTTGAGAGCAGCGATGTATTCGGGACTATGAGGAGGACGGACAGGTTGATGAAATAGCAGTTGGCTCCCTTGGTTGAGGGTAAGTCATCAGAGAGCATAGTTTTAGGGTAAGAAGCAGAAGATTCAGAAGGGATTTTGGAAAAATAACTCTTTCACTCAAGAAGGTGGTGGGTATCTGGAATGCACAGCCTGAGAAGGCAGTGGAGACCAGAAGTTATCAATGTTTAAACAAATATTAGGATCAGTGCATAAAATATCATAAAATATCAAGGATATGAGGCAAGTGCAGAAAACCGAGATTAGCACACTTTTAGTGGTAATGTCGATGGACACTCGACAGGACCAAGAGCTTTTTCTTCGTTGTATGGCTCTGTGACTCGATATCGAAGGTGTCGCAGTCACAGTTAAAAGGGAGCTGTTGAGTACTAGAACTATCCAGTTGGTAACTGGTATTGAAACGGCAAGTGGATAGACGTAGCATGGAAAAGCAGATGCTTCCTGAACAACAGTGAGGCATCAAGGAGTCCATTCCGAGTGGGGCATTGGTGAGAGGCAAGCAGAACAAAGGAATAGGACAAAGATAATAGTTGGAGATTTTACAGTCAGGAGATTACAAGGAATCATGAGCTGTGACCAAGTCATGAATGGTCGGTAAACTACCACATACCAAAATCAATAACATTATATTTATAGAAGGAATATTCGAATTAAGCACAACAATTTATTCGACAAGGCTTAAGGGTTGATGATTTGTGTATCATTTTGGAGTGGTCTGTTTGAGGAGAGGAATATGAGGCAGGTAAATGGGTGGTTAAGGCCTATGAAGGGAGAAAAGTGTTTATGTTTTTGTATGCATAATTGCGTTCAGAGAGAAGGGAAGAATGCTCTGATTTTTAAATATCCTTCATGGGGTGTTGACATTATTAACCTTTATAGCCGATCTCTAATTATCCTTGAACTGAGTGACATGCTTGGCCAAACTCGTTGGCATTTCCAATCTGATCACAGGATTACAATTGTGGAATCACATTCCGACCTGAGCGAAGAAAGGTCGCCCTATTGTTTTCTTTAATAGCACTGGTGAAAGTGATGCGTTTTTACAACATTAAGTGATAGTTTCAAGTCTAGGTTTCAATTCCAGTTCTGACCAATGAGTTTATCTTAAATTCCGCCACCTGTTATGTCCCAGCGTAATACCCTAGGCCAATTGACATACCACCACTCCATTATCCTGAACAATCCACAATGGTCAATGGCTTTGAATCAATGGGAAGAGTGTTGGCAGATGTGACTCGTATTTTTGAAGTATCCAGGTCTGGACATAGATTCGACAGTTAATGAATCTATTGAAAATGAAATTGTTTGTTTGGGCGTTCCAAGATTTTAACCCTGCAATACAGGAAGGATAATATGTGTTCAAATCTGGAAGGTGTGTGTTTTGAAGGGAAACGCACGACGATGACATTCCCATTTCCCTTTTGCACTTAGTCTTCGGGATTCTGCGATGTATTAGTTGTAATTCAGCATTGAGATCTCCAAAGGAAACGGGCATCGATTATTGTTATTTCAGCAGAAGGAAAAATATAACAGAATTTTGCTGTTAGTCAACATCAAATGAGAGTTCTGTTGTTGCCTAGGGTTATATTTAAATGCAAACTGTGTGTTTACAGTTATAAAATGGGAAGGTGCAATGAACAGAGGAGCGACACTATTTAAATCCTTTTATTTTCGTCTCCACAGTTTTGAACAAGCTGAGGTGAATTTCCCCGATGATGGCCAGGAAAGGATGGTGTTGGTGGTTGTCGAGTGTGAGTGAGAAACTGTCTCTCATTGATCATTTATTCCAGGTAAAGCAAGAGTTTCAGCCAATCTCTTCAGATACATTGACCGTACGCTTGGAGATACAGACTTGTTTTTGGTATCTCTATTGGAACAATGCATTTTGAAATATCTGGTCTGTTAGCGAGGAAGTCTTAGACACGAGAAGTCTGCAATTTCTTAGTTTTGTCACTGTCAGTGTCTCCACCTGATGAAAGTGAAGAAAAGTTTCCTGATTGGTTGCCTTTAGGCAGAACACTATTGGAACTTGTCACTAATCTGTAAACCATGTCGATAGTGGCTGATATTTTAAAGGACTGGCAAAGTCATTCCTTCTGATTGAAAGGCGGGCTTTTCTTAAAAAAACAATAAATTGTTTTGACAAGATACAAGGGGACAAATCTTGATAAGTTTTGACGTTTGTTCAGGAATGATTGAGATGGACAGAAGAATGCTTTGTGAGGAAATTCCCGAATTTGTACTTCAAGTTCAAATTAGTGTAACGTAGCATTTTACTGAGTATGAGAGCATTCTGTAATAGGTTAAATTAAGGTAAGTCTTGTTTGACAGGCGTGGGCAAGTTTGAAGAATAAGGACTGACAGATTTTGCAAATTTTTAAGACCGTGCAAGGTAATACGAATCCCGCATATATTTTGAAACACAGTATGAGGAACTATAGCCAACAGATTAGAAAATATGATAATGAGTTTTATTTAGATTTGTGGTCACAACTTCAGACTCCAAAATCAGAGTTCTTGACAACGTGTAAGAGCGACCATCTATTCTGCTTGACTAAATTGTTCTGGGACAGTCTTGAAAGGGCAATGAAAGAAGGTATGGTTTGTCTCAGCTCATTGTTGACATATTAGTGGATTTTAATTGGAAAAGCGCATTTGGTAAGTGGGGGGGGGGGGGGGACACAGAATGAGTTCCAATTATATATAATCGCATCATTTACGGAAGATCAGCAAAGGAAATGTTGCCTACACATGCTTTAATGATATTGGAGTTATGAATAGATCACAGTCATCCGTTTATCTACAACAAACTTCGACATGATGTGCGAAAAACACGAGCATTTCTGAGTTTTCAGAACCATAGATAATAGGTGAATGTTTCCGAGAAGTCTGTTACATAATGTTATAAGGAAAATATAGCTTTCAATTTTTTTAAACTCTTCAACATTTTACAGCAGAAAACAGGACAGATCTTTCCATATTTATTGTGTGCATTTCTCTCCTCTTTATAGACCCGTTATTTGTTATTTTTTTACTCTAAACGTCTGATGCTTGGTGGTGTATGTAAATTAGTGGTTTGACATTTTCAAGTGCAATTTCTGCCAGACCTCCTTCAGGTTGCAAGGCTTAATCTTATCACTTACAATATTACCAGTTATTTTGCTTTAATAACTTTTTACTCATGGGAATACTCACGATGTAAGGAAAATATGCTCGTGCAATTCTGTTTTTAGTAATGAAGGACGAAGAATCAAATTATTCATATTTCTCAACAGAATGTGCACATACAGATGTAGAACCAGCAACAAACCTGTATATTCACCATGAGTGAGATAACAGAGGAATCATGATATTTTGAGTTCTACAAACTTGACTACAAGCAAATACTAATTTGGAGACACATTTTCTTTGCAATTTTAAAATCTTACACAACTGGAAATGGGTGCTCCCTCTGGGTCTCTGTAATTTCTCACATCTCCCTATGTTCGTCTGATTTTGGCAGCTGAGGTAGATGCAAGATTGATATGATAGTTACTTTGCAGATTAGATTCCATCCAGTATGCAAACAGGCCCTCCAGCCCAACAAGTCCATACTGACCCATTCCCCGACCTTGCATTTATCCCTGAGCAATGCACCTAACATGACCAACCCAACTGACCTGCACATCTCAGGATTGTGGGAGGAGCCACACGCAGACACAGGGGGAATTTGCAAATTCTTCACAGCCAGTCTGTCCAATGTAGGAATCAAACCCGGGGCCGTGGCACTGTGAGGCACCAGTGCTCACCACTGAGGTACCATGCCGCCCTTGTTCAGATAGCGATAATCATGCCATTGAATGAGGAAGGAAGGCAAAAAGAAAAAAAAATCTGGCTCTGATTGCAGAAACTATTCATTTGATAATTCTGTGCCAGGAGTATTACTTCCCATTTGTCAAACCAATCCTGACTATCATCCAGGACTTTCTCACATGGTTGAATACAACTGCTCCCGGGAAACAATGCTTGGAAACTGTTACAATCATAGTCTGGAGTTGAACTCAGTGTCCTCCAATACAATGATCATGTGCCTTTGCGCAAGGTGTGAGGCAACAAATAAAATATTTTCCAGAAAAAAAACTGTCAATAAAATAAACCATAACTTTGAATGATGAAAAAATTCGGTTCGAAGACCACTTGTGTTCTTCACTGTATCCCTCCTGTTCAGAATGGACCACTGCCTGGCTCAATAACTGCTTGTTGTCCACAAAACAGCTCGGAGCGAACGTTCAGGACAAATCATGTTAAAGGGCGAAATCGCCTATTTTGGGTCAAATCTTTCCAGAAGACGTTTACTCATCCACACTCATTGTAGATCACGATGCGGTAGCGTGACTGCTTTCCAGATTCAAAATACTGGGAATCCCATTTCTGAGGAGATCTTTGCCTTCTCATTCTCAATGTTTATCTTCAATTCAACACTCCAATCTTTTCATGGGTATTCTTTATGAAAGCTCACTAAGCTCGTGGAGAAGGGAACCGGGGTGGATGGTTCTAAATATCTCCTAAAACTGGTGATGGACAAAGGCCCTCAGGCCCAACAGGCGATATGTGAATCCTGTGTAAAAATATGTCATGGGTTACCAAATTTGGTAAAATACGGAAAGAGATACTGGAACAGGATATAGTAAAGTCTCACGTAATATAATTCCAGATTGGGACATTTCATGCTGACTGTAGTTTTACACAGGTCTGGATTAATACAATTCAAATACCCTTAACTGGTTTTGATCCAATTCATTTACTGGTACCATCCGAAGTTTATATAAAACAGGCAGTCACCTGCAAGCTAATTAACATTGTGGAAATCTTAATAAAATTCATTTCAGTTTTGTAAATCAGAATGTTTGGCTTCAGCCATTTATTTGGAGTTTCATCTTGTGTTAATCTAAAGTTCTGAATCTGGGGAACACGATTCTAATTTGTTGGATTATTCTTCAATTCTCAAGTATTTTATGTATATTCAACTTAAGATTCATGCAGTATCTCTTGTGTGCCCGAAATATGTGGGAGTTTAATTATTTCATCCAATGAACCCGTTGATCATTGGTGCGTCTCAATTTTAGACAGAGAATCCGAATATCATGTGTTACTCTCTGCACATTTTGGCAGGACCCTCATATATATGAAAAACATAGGTCTGCGCATCTGCCATTTCAAAGTGACAAAACTTTGAGTCAGATTTATTTGGTCCTGCCCTTCGGATAAAGGGGAGAGATGTCAAAATAGTGAATTGCAACAATTTTCTTTTATTCACTTACGGAATGTGAGTTTCTCTAGACAGGCCAGCATTTATTGCACATCTCTATTTGCCCAGAGATTTAGTCAATTGGCAACAACATTGTTGTGGTTCTGCAATTACATGCACAACAAACCAGGTAAGGATGACAGATTTCCTTTCCTAAAGGGCATGGGTAAATCAGATGAGTTCTTTCTTCAACTTTCTGCAGCGAATTCATCTTTGTCAATCATCTCTCAATTCCAGGTTCGTTATTGAACACAAAACACGCCATCTGCCATGGTGGGATATGAACCCAGATCCCAACAACATCAGCTGAGTTTCGAGATTAATAGCCTCGCGATAATACCACTAGGTTACTGACTTCTTGAATTGACATTAAGTCTACGCCATGGAAGTTGGTGATTTATCTGAAAATTTCTTCGTGTACCTGTATTTGAGCCATACAGATATACGGCACAGACACAGACACTTCTGACGAACTCGTCCATGTTGACGAATTATCTTGAATAAATCTCGTCCCGTTTGCCAGCATTTGACCCATATCCCTCTTCATCACCATTTAAATTCAGATCCCCGTTCAGATGCCTATTAAATGTTGCAATTGTACCAGCCTCCACCACTTCCTCTGGAAGCTCATTCTATACATGCATGAGAAACGTACCTCTGATGTCCTTTTTAAATTCTTCCCATCTCATCTCAAATCTAGCCCTCTATATCTGGATTGCCCCACCCCAGGGAAAATACCTTGATTATTTATCCCATCCATGCCTCTCAAGATTTTATAATCCTCCACATGGTCATCCCTCAACCTTCGCCATTCCAGGGAAAACCGCCCCAGTCTATTCAACCACTCCCAATAGCACAGACCCACCATTCATAACAACGTCCTTGTAATTTTTTTTCTGAACTCTTCCAAGTTTCACAACATCCTTCCTCGAGCAGGGAGAACAGAATTGCCCCCAGTATTCCAAAAGATGGCATAACAGACGTCCTGTACAGCCGCAAGATGACCTCCCAATTCCTATACTCAATGCACTGACTAATAAAGGCAAGCATGCAGAGCACCTTCTTCAATATCTTGTCGACCTGCCACTCTTCTTTCAAGGATCGAAGAAACTGCACTACAACATTACTTAGTTCAGCAGCATGTCCCTGGAAGGTAGATTATTCCCGTATAGCCAGCTTTCATCCATGTATTCATCTGACCAATTCCATTCGTAGTAATTTCCACATTTTACATCTCTCTGGGTAAAAATGTTTCACCTGCATTGACCATAGTTTTCATTTCTGACCACCTATGTTTCCAAATGAATGTCAAAGCAACTCCACTCTCCATCTCATCAGTGCAGTAATGATATTCATGATTTGAAATAGCTTTAGTATGTGAAACTTCCCCTTATTTCTCCTGGAGTCAGATGATTCCTGGCCTATTGAGTCTTCCATGATGTTGTAACGTCCACTTATGTTAGTATTTTTGAACCATATTTCTTTTGTGCTCATTCAATGGAAACTGAAACGTTATTGTAATGCATTTCAACTCTTTCTAATCTAATAATTTATTAACCGTTAGAGGGACAGTAACATTTTTGTAGAAATGTCCATGTTCAGAAATACCAAAATTGGAAGAATTGATTTTATTTTCAAATGTACTTCACTTTCAAGTTGCAATTTCACGAAGATGTTTAGTTTATACACCAAACTATATCGGATCGATGCACTCAATGCCAAATTACACTGTCTAATGAAAGCTGATTTAGACTTTAATTTATTTTTCTTCGACGTTTGTGTAAGTAACTTTGAGAACCGCTGTCTATCCGTTCCAATTGAAAATGTTCAGCACGGACAGAAGGAGATGCGTGTCCAAGCTGAAACACTTAGAGTATGATCCGAATAAAGGAGAAAGTGAAGGTTTTCCAGTTGATTGATCGACATTCTCAACTTGCGATCAATTCTACTGTCCGAGAGTGGACACTTGTCGAACATAACTGCTGGCAACAGGGGGAGATCTTGAAGACTGGGGAGGGAAACATATCTATCATTAACGAGAGAAAAACAATCCGAGCTGATCAATTGTTTTGTTGCAACTTTTCTCACTCAAAATCTACGTCTGGGAGATCAGTAGCAGTGAATGGAATACGAGGGATTTCAAAAACAACAATTGGATATAATATTGTTTCTAACTGGACGACTGGAAAAATGCACCCACAGTTTCTGTTTGTTTCCAGTTTTAAGTCCAGGGGTTTAAACGCGACTAAATAGCGAATAAAACTGAAAAGCCTAATACTGGATTAATAGCCTCGCTTCGGGAATGTTGTTGGGGAAATCTGCAAATAAAATAACATACTGTTTATATTCCAATGGTTTGGATGAATTCAAACGTAGTATTGATTTGCTTTTCGTCGGAGGAATACAGACCCTCATGTTACGTTCCCGATCCTGAACGCTTGTGTGCAGTGTCTGATTTTGTGTGCAGTTTAATCTAGCACAAGCTGCTCCCAGGATGCTCAGTGCAGGTGAGCAGCTGTTCCGCTGCTGCATTCCATTCACTGGAAAAGGCTGGGATCAGTGTCTGGGCTAGCATTCTGGGATTTGTTGGTGATGAACGGAAGGAAAATGCTAACAGATTCCTTGAGTGTCAGAAAGTGGCAGCAGCTGTTTTCAAACACTTGGAGGGGAACGAGATACTGTGCACCATGTGATACAACCCTTCGTACTCCTGGGTCCACTTTCTGTCACTGGGTCACTTTTTCACTAAAAAAGACACAAAACAGCAGCAAGTTCCCAAGACCATCCCCCAGCTGTATTCCTACTATATCTGTAACATTGTGAAAAACCATGGCTGAGAGTTTGAAGACCTCCGTGATGTTTTACTGAAACTTGGTGAGCTGGCTTTTATGGAGTCTCTGAGAAGAAGATCATGATTCGGAATGGAGATTTACTTCTGAGCCTTACCTCTGTTGTAGGAAAGGTTTTGAAAAGGATTATAAGAGATATATGATTTCGTCAAGGGCAGGTCGTGTCTCACAAACCACCTTGAGTTTTTTTGAGAAGGTTACCAAGCATGTAGATGAGGGTATGGCAGTTGAGGTGGTTTACATGAACTCTACTAAAGCCGTTGATTAGGTTCCACATGGTAGGCTGTTGGAGAAAATGCAGAATCATGGATTGAGCGTAATTTCGCAGTTTGGATTAGAACCTGGCTTTCTGAAAAAAGGCAGCGAGTGGTGGTTCATGGTTAATATTCAGCTTGGAGTCCGATTACGAGTGGTATTCCACAAGGATCTGTTTTGGGACCACTGTTGTTTGTCATTTTTATAAATGACTTGGACAGAGAGTAGGGGATGGATTACGACATTTGTAGATGACGCTGAAGTCGGTGAAGTAAGTGGACAGTGTGGGAGACTGTTACATGTTACAGGCGGTTTTGGATAAACTGCGGAACTGGGCTGAGAAGTGGCAAATGGAGTTCAATGCAGCTAATTGTGAGGTGATGTACGTTGGGAAGAATAACAGGAAGGCAGAGTACTGGGTCAATGGAATGTTTACTGGTAGTGTGGATATATAGAGGGAAAGTGGAATCCATGTACATTGATCCCGGAAAGTTGCCACCCAGATTGATAGTGTTGTTAAGAAGGCATACATTGTGTCAGGTTTCATTGGTTATGGAATTGAGTTCTGGAGCCGCAATATCATGCTGCAACTATACAAAAAAGCTAATGCAGCCACAGTTAGAATAACGTGTACAGTTCTGTTCGCTATATTTCGGGACGGAGGTGAAAGTATTGGAAAAGGTGCAGAGGAAATTTACGAGGATGTTGCCTGGTCTGGAGTGAGAGACTCATGAGGAAAGGCTGAGAGACTTAGGTCTGTACTCTTTGGAAAGAAGCAGGCAACGAGGGGATTTGATAGACATAAAAAGGTGATAAGAGGATTAGATAGGGTTGGCAATGAAGTCTTTTCCGAGGATGATAACGTCAGCTTATACGAGGGGGCATAACTACAAATTAAGGCATGATAGATTTAAGACAGGTGTCAGACGCAAGTTCTTTACTCAGAGAGTGGTAAAGGCGTGGAATTCCCTACCTGCCAATTTAATTAACTCAGCCACATTTGGGAGATTTTCACAACCCTTTGGTAAGCACATGGATGATGATAGGATAGTGAAGTTGGACGAGCTGAGAATAGTTCACAGGTTGGCGCAACATCGAGGGCTGGAGGGCCTGTTCTGCTTTGTATTAGTCTATGTTCTATTTCTGGCGGCTGATTTTTGTTGGTGACGTTGTGCACTGGATGTGGGCAGGAATTTTCAGCTTTTGTAGATAAGTTTATGATGTGGTGCTGAGTATGAGTTGTTGCATTTTGACGATGAGTGTGACGGCTTGTGTGATGCGGGGTGTTGAGTTGGTGTCATTGTATGGTATGATGTTCAGTGTGAGCTATTGCGTTTCTGATTGCATGTGTGATGTGGTTCTAGTTGGAGGCTGCTTATTTTAGTGAATGTGAGTGTTATACCATGGAAAAAATGCGCTATTTATCCTGTCAATTTATCTACCTGTTCTTCATGATTTGCTAAGGCTGACCATACTTCTTGTCACTGTCCTGTTTGGAAAATGTAATCCACACGTTACCAATAATCAGGATACACTTTTCTTAATCTATTCCATGACTTGAAGCAGCTTTGACTTTAATAAATTTATTGAGGGCAACGTGAAACCTTCGTTTTCTTCATTCTCTTCATGGTCATTTCGAATATGAAATTGAAATTACTTCGACTGCAGAAAAGTCATACCGGTATGTTCTTGTGTCAGTACTGTCCAAACAAAACAATGTCGGGGTAAACATAACGCATTATGTGGGAAAGCACCAGGGAACTAATAACAGGGAACGATGAACATCCCTGAACCAAAAGCAGACAAGTGAGCAACAGTGACAAAAACCTCAATCATTCCTGTAAAATACAGGAGCTGCAGAAAGGTAGTCAAACATCTGAGACTGTAACTAATGCCTGACAGATCAGAAAAATAAATTTTTAGAGATGGCTTTAAGAAAATGCTAAAATGCTGTGAAAAGTATTTTTTGTAAAAAGCAACTAACGTCATCGAAATATCTGAAGAGAATGTTGCAATTATGTTGTGTTACCTTACGTATTTTGAAGTAAACAAGCTATTTAAGTTGTTGTTCTCTTTGTGACTTTTTGCATTCAATGAACTGTGAGCGATGTGGAGAACGACATAACTAAAAGGAGCTTCGAAGTTCCCGTTCTTGTCTAAGTGCGAAATATCTTTGGACGTGTAAAACCGCGTGTATCAACAGTCAGAAGGCACCTTCAGAGAAGATGGCACAAGCTGCAGTAATACAAATTCGGAAAATTTCTAATATTCTTTCATCGTTTTCGGAATACCAGGTGAGGTGTTACTTATTGCGTTTGATTTTAAAAATATATTTAGTTTGGAGCTAGCAATCACCTTTATTTCATCGAACCAAAGTTCTCAGAATATTGATACTTATTCAAGAAAAGAAAGTGTCACTTTTTCCTCAATTACGCTGCTGTCCAGTTTTACTTGCCCTCAATTGACCACATTCTATTTTACCATCACGTCTGCGAGTACCAGTCGTCATTAGGTTTCACTACATTAAAACGAAATCATCATGCCATACATATTTCAGGATTGGTTTGGTGTTTGAGTTATCCAGGGTATCTGAGCTTGTCATGATTTGAGCGATCGGTTGCGTTGCAGTGTGTTGAAATTCCACAGACAACATCTTTCAAATACCTGCCATGTACCATCGTATCTATCTACATCACATATCATAAGGATCGTTTGAAGAATGCACCTTAGTTAAAAATCCTTACAAGCTGGTAATCTGAAATCTCTATATTGACCTTATTGGGCAATATCGTCTGCTTTCTGGTCCCATCATGGATTTGAGCAGACATTATCTGTGAAGGATGCAATTATTTATTTTGTGTTACGTGTTCCTTCACATTAGAGTTTCTTATGGCCCAGGTACATTTTGCTACATTTCTGAAAGAATCAGAACGGCAAAGATTTGGACAGAAAAACCTTAATTCCACGTTCAAAAAGGATGCAAGAAATGTAATTCTAGAGGGCCATGAACCTGAACTTGACGCATTACAAAAAGCATAGAAGACAGTCTAGTTACCGCCACTCGCAGACAGGATATAGTGCAATCAGTGCGAATTAACTCATTTCAGTCGAAATATAGGGAAATGACGTACAAGGGATCATTAAAATCTGTTGTCACATGTTGAGGCAATTGTACGCATAAGGAATGCATAAACACCCTAAAGGAGCATTGTTACCTCGATATTCATGAACACCGCACACATTGCAATCGAATTTAATTCTGTGAGCTTATTATTTTTAAACCAATAACAGTGAGTTGCTTTTTTGAACGTTTCCAGCCCACCTGAGGTGGATACACCGGTGATGCTGCATTGGAAGGAGTCGGAAAATTCTGAAACAGTAAACAGCGAAGCGTTGTGAAGTGTTTGCAGGATGGTGTGCATTCAGTGATGGAAGTCGTGGTCCTCCTAATCATCTTCGGACCTGTTCATCAGGGTATTTGAGGTTGTGTCCTTTGCTTATACACTTGAAAAGGACTGATGAGTTGTTGTAAGACATCTGAAGCCTGGTCCACACTGTTGTATCATTCTGTGTTAGCAGTGGCTGAATTGCATTTACTAACTGTTAAACGGGATGCGAAATGAAGCATGCTGCTGTTTCTATAACGGTTTGAACTCTCTGTCTGCCACTGTACAACAAAGTACACATATGGCAAAGTAGGTGTGTATCATCCCACAATTGGTAACTGCCTTGTAGATACTGAAAAACGCTATTTGTATCGGACGGTTAATTACTCGCCACAGAATTAAAAAAAATACTGATCAATATTTTAGTAGCATCGCTGTTTATTCAACTACTCACGTCACTCTCTGTCGTTGGTATACCGCAGCATGTCAATTCTAATTGATTGACCTATTTACTGCATTATTATTATTGCATAAAATACAGTATAGAGTGTTGTATAGCATTGGTATGCAACGGCCGCATCTTAAAACAGAGAAAAATCAATCAAAGAAAGACAGTTAATGAATGAAGTTCAGCTCTCCAGCTTATCATGTTAAGTGTTTCTCCATAGGACCCAAAATTCACCCAAAACCGATATATCTTGACATTGTGAACGCACATCTACCGAAATATATCGTCTTCTGAGGGTTTCAGATTCAAGCAATCTTCCAGGCCATGAATTCCACATTCCTATCATTCGATTTTTTTCCATCTCTTCGCATCTGAACTTACTGAAACTTCGTTTCTCTCGACAACATGATCTATTTATCTGTGCACCAAATGTATGTCCCTCCTGCCTCAAACATCTATCCCTCTCTTCACTGCGTAGTTCTCAGTAATCTCTACCATCGGTCTCCTCTGCACTCTTCCTCTTCCCTCTCCTGGAGGGTGGTGGCCCTCAGGTTCAACCAAAATCACTCGCCTCTGTCTCATGCGAAAGCAGTCAGGTGGTTTGGTATGAATGTGATGAAGTCACAACTTATCTCAAACCAGTGATCGCCCTTGTCTACAAATTTTTAAAATGATCATTCACGTTTTCAAAGTTCATCCAAATACATATGACAGAGAGTGTCAGCCACAGCAATTAAATATCCAAATGGTGCATTTGCATGATGAACACTAATTAAAAAAGGAGAGAGTCCAGTTGTCAATCGTCACTTTTAGCTTTCAATGTGAATTTGATTTATTTAAATAGGCTTTCAGTGATATGTTCCGAAGACAGGCATATATTTTTTAGGTCAAAGGTCAACTCTGTGTGTCGCATGTTGATTCATTGGTTACTATTACTGTCTCGCAATGCTGATGGTATGGGGTCGCTTCGAGCGTTGCTTGATTGTTGGTGTGGAGTTTGCGAGAACTCCCCGGGTTTGTGCGAGTTTTCACTGAGCGTTCCGGTTCCCTTTCACATTGCAAATGTGAGCAGGTTAAGTGGATTGGCCAAGCTAAATTGTCTGTGTTGTGCAAGTTAGGTTGGTTTACACTTGCAATGTAATGGGAATGGTGTGGGATGATGAGTCTGGATGGGATGCAGACTTGATAGGCGAAATGGACTCTTTCTGCACAGAATGGGATGTAACCTCATTGAATAACAGAAAAGACTGGAGAGGCTGAATGTTGTATTCCTGTTCAAACGTTCGAATTAGCTCCCTACGTCTTTCTGAAGACAGCACCATTGCTGCGAATCTGCAACATCCGTTTTTTTTTTCAATACTTTAATTGTTGTGATTCGAATTGAACAATTTAGCATCAAGGCTGAAGTTAATTTATCACGGCAGGGAATTAACTTCTTGTCATAATTTGCTGCGTTGACTTGTTTTCAAGAAGTTACATTTAGTTGAGTGATGTTGTAATCTCCGTTTCCCCAAAGAGATCTCACAGGATATAAATGAAGCACTTCAGTAAATTATCGCATCGGGCTTTGATAGAGAAAGATTGAGGACAAGAGGAATGGACAAATGAATTAATTTTGAAAATGCATCTTCCAATTCAGCAGGTGGTGAAAATATATTACGTGATTCTCGCTGTCATTGGTGTTCCTGGTAAGTGACTGTAAGCATTGAAAAAATGTACCCTTGTTGATGAATAGTTTAGCACAGCCAATTTACATGTCCCGCACATTTTTCTGTTGTGGGAGGAAACTCATGTAGACACGAGGAGAATTTGCAAGCTCCACATAAACAGTAGCCCAAGGTGGGAATCAAACCCGGGTGCCTGGATCTGAGAAGCAGAGCAGTGATTATCACCGAATCACCGTGTCACCCTGACGTCTGCATGGGTATATGAATAGGAAGGGATTGGAGGGATATGGGCCGGGAGCTGCCAGGTGGGGCTGGATTGGGGTAGGACATCTGGTCGGCACGGACGGGTTGGACTGAAGTGTTTGTTTCTGTGCTGTATATCTGGATGACCTTATGGCTCTGACAACGTTCGTTTCGTACTGTTTGTTTTCCCCTGTATTGATTAATCTTGTATTTGGCCTGCTGAAACCAAGAGAAACACAGATTTTTCAAAAAAAACTTTTTTCTTCAGCAATACTCATTTTTTTGTCCAAAAAGTTGTCAGCAATTATTTTTTTTCTCTATTTTGCTTTACACCCGGATTTTCTTTCCCGTGAAGTAGAGTGAAAAATCATTGTTGCATTCAAACGTTCTTTAATTTCTCGATATTTCTCTGACTCGTGTTGAATAGAAAAACAGATATTAACTAGTTAGTGTGAATCAGTTTGTTCACTTGGCTGGATTGGCTGTGTTGAAATGCAAATTGATAGCTACACTGCCGCTTCAATTCTGCAGGTTGAGGTTACCGTGGACGTCTTTCCTTTTTGACCTTTGCCCTTCGTCTGAGGTTTGGTAACCGTTAGGTTAAAATCATCACATTCCTGATGACGGACGTCTGCCCGAAATTTCGACTCCTCTGGTTCTCTGACGCTTCCTGACATGCTGCGCTTTTCCTGAGCCACACTTTTTGACATTAAACACATGACAGTCTCTTCAGCAGAAAAAGCAGGCTGAACTATCGTAAATGTCACACTTTTTATTGCGTGTCGATGACAAATTCACTTCTCTCTTTCCAACAAAAATCCACTTTTCGTGAAATATTTTCTGACTCGGTGGGAGAATTTTAGTTTCGGAGAATGATTGCACTGACTGGGCTTGATTTCATTAGAACAGAGGAGATTGAGAAGACACATCAGTAAGATGGAAGTGGGTACAGGAGATGCTGGAAATCAGAGTCAAGATGAGAGTGGTGCTGGAGAAGCACAGCATGTCAGCTAGTATCCGAGGAGCAGGAAAAATCGACATTTCGGGCAAAAGTCCTTCATTAGGAATGAGACATCCCTCATTCCTTATGAAGATTTTTTCCCAAAACGTCGATTTTTCCTGCTCCTCGGATGTTGCCTGACCTGCTGTGCTTCTCCAGCACCACTCTCATCTTGACATTAGTAAGATGTATAATGTTATGAATGGTATACATAGTACACAAGAAGCAATTTTTCTCTGTTGTGGGCGAGATCAATGACCAGGGTCCGACAATTCAAAGTAAAAGGCAAAATATTTAGAAAGGATGTGAGGAAAATACTTTTTTTTTCAAGAGGGTGGTGATAAACCAGAATTCACTGCCTGTATGTGTGATAAAGACAGTAACCGTAATAACACTTTGATTGTTTTTTTTCTTGAAGTGTACACTTCTTGAAGTGTAAATCGGTTTAGGATATTTAAGAGGGTGTTGTTGACCACAGGCAGATTTTACTAAATGATCTTTTTCGATTGTATACATATATATGACTATCTGAATTTATTTTTGTTCTACAGATATTTGCTGTGCTGGCAATTGAAATCAACCCACATAGTTTTGAAAATTCGTTAGCCATGTTAATTAAACTCTGCTCTTGTTTTCTCCAAAGGAATTCACCATGATTTTAATTTCGGTGATTACTGCTTGCACTTCATAACTTTAACCAAGTTTTGTAAAACCCTTTACCCCCTATTCCCATTTTTTAACTTTTCGGTGTTGAAAGATATGTACAGACTCTGCCAAACTGAGAATTGAATGCATTGTAGATGTGTTGGAGCTGGAGTTAAGACATCTGTGAAAAATAAGTCTCCATCCCTTTGACTCTGCCCTCCCTCCAAACGATACACACATTAATCTCACTGCAAGCATTTTGGACTTACAGCCAACTACAGAAGAGAACAAAACTATGCTAGGTATTTTCTGTCATTTTTCCCTTCTCTCCTTTACAGTGAATTTGCTAGGAATTGTGATCATGTCTCGCGGGAATTGTGGCCTTTCTACTTGCACCTCTCATTATCTTGTGGCAATGGCAACGGCGGATCTACTTGTCATTATTACAGAAGTCATATTGAGACAAATCAGTAATTATTATTTCCAATGGACTTTCCTGGACTTCACCCCTGTATGTAGTATCTGCAGCGACAGACTGCTCTGTCTGGCTCACTGTTGCATTTTCCTTTGATCGATTTGTTGCCATTTGTTGCCAGCAGGTGAAAATAAAATACTGCACCAGGAAAACGGCTGCCATAGTGATATCAATAATCTGCATTTTACTCTGTTTCAAAAACATACATTTCTATTTTGTATATGAACCTTGGCTAATAGTCAACAATATATCCTGGTTCTGTTCTGCAAAACCCAGTTATTACTCTGATTCTGGATGGAAGGGCTTTGATTGGTGCGATAAGGTTTTAACTCCTTTGCTGCCATTCATTTTAATTCTATTCATTAACACTTTGACAGTCAGGCACATTTTACAGGCCAATAGGGTCCGTAAAGGACGGAGAGGTCAGAGAAAAGGAGGGAATTACAGTGACCGAGAGATGGAAAGCAGAAGGAAGTCTGTGATTTTACTTTTTAGTCTATCTGGCGTTTTTATTCTTCTGTGGTCAGTGTATGTAATTGAAGTAATATACTATACAGTGACAGAAAAAGATCCTGGATATTATACAGTATCTGAAATTAATTTTCAACAAGTTGGAAGTATGCTGCAAATTTTAAGTTGCTGTACAAATACGTTTATTTATGTGGTGACGCAGTCTAAATTCAGAGAACAACTCTGCGACGTGATGAATGTTCCAGTCACATCCATTATTCATCTAATAAAGAAACCCAAGTACTGAAGCCTGATCAATGGTAAACTAACAGCGCATTCTTCCAAGTGATTTCACTGCTGCCTCCCTCAAAGGGGCTTCTCGTTTTACTAGTTGACAAATACGTCAACCCTTTAAATGTGAAGAACAGAAATTGTTGAAGAGACTCACCGTGTCTGACAGCATCTTTGAAGAAAGAGCACAGGAGAGGTTTCGAGCCCACTGATCCTTCTTCAGAACTCATAGCTAGTCTTTAACTATGTCTACTGCTAACTGGATTCGGTCAACCTGTAAATAAATGTGGTGTAATCAATGCAAAGTTGCCATTTTTTTGTCAGAATCATTCCTATTTAATTCCTTCACTGTGGGGAGTATGCATTTTATAATTGAGAGCTGTTGTTTTATATCTGCTATAATATAACAACGATTCGAATTGTTATCCGCCACTGAGTATTTCATGGAGCTCAAGGACGTTTATCCCCTCCGACATTGTTACAGGCAGCCCATTTCGCTAATTGATAAATCGTATTCTTGCACTTTGATATCCGTGCAAGTACAACTCCATGTCGTTCTTTGTGTGTGCATGTGCTCGAGTATGTGTTTGTGTTTCTTCCTGTCTGTACATGATTGAAGATTTTTTTGTCAAGCCAAGACTCTGTGTGTTAGAACACGTCCAGCTCTGTTGGTTTCTGCTTTCACTTGCGCGTGTCTTCATGCATACCTGTGTGTCTGCATATGTATTTTTATTTGTATGTTTCTTTATGTGTGTGTGCCTGTGTTGTTGTGGAAACGTTTCTCTGTCTATGTGTGTCAGTATTTGTAGGAGCCAGCGTTGGTCTGGGGTAGACAAAGTTAAAAATTAAACAACACCAGGCTATCGTCCAACAGACTTATTTGGATGCACGAGTTTTTACAGCTCTGCTTCTTCATTTCAAACACGTGATGAAGTAGGAGCGTTTCAAAATCTAATGCTTCCAATTTTACCTGTTGGACTATTACCTGGTGCGGTGTGATTTTTAACTATATGTGTGGGCAGTTATGCGTGAATCTGTATATGGTTTCGTTTTTAGTGGTCCCTTGTCTTTGTGCGTGTACTTGTGTTTGCTGTGGCTTTGCAAAACCATTGATCGCGGCTGTGTGTTTATGTCTGCCTTGTGTCAGAGTATCTGCATTTGTGTGTATGAGTTACGGTGTGTATTTTTGGTATGTATGTTGGTTTCCGTGTGTTTCTGTGATTTTGTGTGAATGCGTGCAGACATGGATGTTCACGTTGCTCCCTCTGTGGGTTCATATGTCTTCGTTTCAGTGTATTCGAGTGCCTGTTTATGCGTGTCTATGAATGTATCTGTGCGTCTGCCAGTGTCCATTTTATTGAAGTAGATGGGAACAGTGCAGATCATCCGTCCAGGATGATGCCTTTTTGGTTGTTAAGACCATCCTGATTGTGTTTGAATGCAGAGAGTAATTGCACGTTTATGGTGAAGAGAAGACGGCTGGTGCTCACAAACGGGAAATTTTCTGTCCATTCTAAATTGTCAAGATAAACGCAGATGTGCATTGAAAGCTACTGGAGAAGGGAAACAAAATGGATTCGAGGTGTGAAGAAATATGTTCCGTGGAACAGGAGAAGGCAGAGGGAATGGACTCAATTTAAAATTTCTGCTCCATCTCAAACGTTCACGCTGTCAATATCACAGTTAATAATGGAGAAGTTGAAATCCGCTGTCATTACCATATAGCTTTTACAGTTCAGTGAAATTTGCCCACAGTTCTGCTCGTCTGTTCCTCTCGGATTACAAGAGGCTTCTATAGTACATTCCAAACAATGTGATTGCTCTTCGTTGGTTTTTAATTCTGAGCCATATGATTTCATTTGAGTAGCCTTCCATACGCAATCCTTCCTTAATACTGTAATATATTTCCTGATAAATATTGCGACACTGTCTTCCCTATTCACCTGTTTCCCTGACTCACCTGGAGTCCCTATATTATGGGGTATTGAGCAGCCCCTTTCAAATAATGTTTCAGTGATAACAATGACATCATGACTCCATCTTTTAGTTTGGGTACTCAACTCATCTGTCTTGTTTTGCAGACTACATCCATTAATATTATCCAACCTTTCAAATTCCAGGTACGTTCCAGCAGAGATGTGTGCAGGACAAATCAACATGTTGAGGTCCAGACATTGCCTATCCCAAGGATATTGATACTCTAATTCTGCGTCCATACATATCAAAACATAAAACAAACAGCAGCGATGTTAGAGTCGACTGGATTTGAAAGCATGGAGTATGCTGGTTAACACTGTTTCTGTTTTGAAAATTGCATTCACATTTTTTGAATTAAAAATAGTTCAGAGTTTTGATCCTTATATTACAACTGTGACAATATTTCGTTCAAACTTCTGGATGTCACTTCTCAGCTGCAGGGGCATGTTCCTGACTGTCAAATCTCCCATTTTCAACTGCCTCATCCCGCAAAGGTTAGCTTGAATAATAAAGGAAGATTAACCGATCAAAGTTTCTCTCAATCAGGCTGTCTGAAAAGTTCCAGACGTTTGTGATTTCATCACCCTTGCATTGAAGCCCCTTTTTCGAACGAGTCCACATTTCTCTCAATTGCATCCTCAATGAATGTCGGTAACAAACAATGAAATTTGTGATAACAAATCTTGAGTTAGGAATAGGCTCATCAGCTGAATTATGATACGTTCTTTCAACCGATATCTTAACTGAAAGGCAAAGCGGACAGTGTTAAATGGGAGAGACATCATTCAGCAGCACGCATCAACGTTAAATTGGCTTATTCATGAGAATGGTAGTTTCTCAAAGCCGTCGTGAAAAGTTACAAACGGTCAAACGTTGCCTCACAAAATTCAGTGTTATGCCCTGTTCATAATTGACAATCTGTTTATCACTTCTCGTCGTGCATGTCACTTGGTGCAACTGTCGGCTAAACATAGAAAGCTTGCACTCCAGGACCCCAGAAACTTTAATTAAAATATGGCGAGGCAGGATAAAGGTTAACAATTTTTGTTCTCACTGTATTATATTGTAAATAAACCCCTAATTCTCGAATCAGCTACCTCAAAATGTACTTTCAGAAAATGAATCAAAGAACTTTCAATGCTTGAAATGCGAAACCTGCATAAACATTTCCGCTGAATCTCACCCGATCTGGCAGCATCTGTGGACAAAAGCGGAATTAACGAAGAAGAATGCTTCTGAAGAGACACTGAATTTTCAAGGTTAATACTGTTATAACCCGACTAATGCGAACACAATCTGCAAGTTATGCAGCAACGTGACAAATTTCCTCATGTAATAAAATATACAAATCCGATAAATGATCTCGTGAATTGCACCTCGTGTTTATTCAATCCACGTCCTCGACAGAAACTGCATTGTCAGGTATCAATATGATTGTGATACGCACACCTCCCCGTTCCAACGTTACCTTTGAAAGTCCAAATACACCTTGTCTCAATAAATTACAAACTCAGTCTTCTTTTCCTTCCGTCCTGTTCGTCCACTTTACCAAAATGGAAAGGGTCATACAGTGTATCGTCCGGTCCGTCTTGTTAGAAATCCATCTTCTATATATCTTTAAGATACAAAGATGGAGAAAGAGAAATCCACTCGGCCCTTCTAGCTTCTCCGCATCTCAATAGGTTTGTGGCTGTTTTATTTTCTATTTCAGCTTTGTCTTATGAAGAAAGTCCAGATAGTCTGGGCCTCCCTCCTCTGGAGTTTAACAGAGTCAGAGGTGACTTAATGTAGACACGTGAGATTCTCAGGGGACTATACGAGGAAGATTTGGAAAGAATGTTCCCTTTTGTGAGATAATCTTGAACGAAATGTGCAACTATTTATGATCAAGGTAAGAAAACATTTTAGTTTCTGCATCAGACAGTTGTGAGTCTTTGGAATTCACTTGCCCAAAAGACAATGGATGCAGTATATTTCCGTGTTTTGACAGCAGAAGTGGTTTAATTCTTGATTGCAGAGTGGGTGATATAATATCAGAGGAACGTAGAGATGATGTTAAAATCCATGTTCATATTAAATGACTAGGCAGTCAAAGTGGTCTCGTATTATTCTATGTTGACCTGCTAACTGGCGAATAACTATTTAAAAGAGGCAGGGAAAGGATCCATTAGAAGGAGTACTCGATGGTGGTATATCATGAGTACATTTCTATTCGAAAGGAGAACCCATGAGAAGAGGTTTGCCGGGTCAAGTCGCAGTTGGGAATGCCCAGTCTCTGTCGCATTGCTGAAATCAGCACTTTTGCATAATTCCCGTGTATCGGATAACTGTGAGCATGGTGAGTCTTCGAAGGGTTGGGAAGGGTTCACAGCCAAGAAGTACTCCTCTTCCTGGGCAAATTCCACGTCACTCACTGGCTCACGTATTGACCATCTTCTGAAGTTGTAGCAGAGAGGGAAATTAAAGTGAATTGTATCAAAGGGGGAAAGGAGACTGAGTAACAGAAATATGGACAGACAAACAGAGACAGGGCCTGGCAGAGAACCGATACAGCATGAAATGCAAAAGCAATGAGGACAGACATGAAGGACAGGGATTTAAAAGAATGAGAAAATAACACGCGTGTTAAAAGACAGCCAATGGCAGAATGGTTGAGAAACACAGTTACTGACAGGGAAGAGGGAAAATGTGAGATAAAATGAGATATAAATTGAAGAGAGTATTTGAGGAGGACACCAATGAATCAAAGAGGAACAAAATAAGTGGAGGACCGTTCAGGATTCTTCTCAAAAACATTACAGAGGAATTGCAGCACCATTCAGACTCATTCTCGGACCTAACACACAAGAGCAGTGGGGGATTCACCTTGAGGCTGCCACGTAGGAGAATGATAGACAAATGAAAGCCATTCCACATCCACGAGCCAGTCTGCAGTCTCAAATCGGCCATTCAACGCTTTGAATTAAAGTGCCCTTTTGTCCAATGCATTTGAGGCACAAGGCAAACTGCATGCGACAAAGGAGCAGTATGATATTGCTATGCTCCATCCCCCAACTCAGTAAATTTGAAAATTGGGGGTTGTCAAGAAAAAGGATTCCGTTTATGCCCTCTTTGTATATCCGGGTCTCTCACTGACTTCATCATGATTGTCTCCCCCTCTTTATTCTCAGTCGAGATATGTGGGGGATGGGGGGGGCGGTGTGGTTGGAGAAGGGTGGTTGAGGTGGTGAAACAAATGGTACCGAACAGTGGTAACCAATGATTATTTTCGTACTCTCCCACATCTATACCCTTTCAGTTCTCTTGGAATTTCGAAAGCTTCCATGGTATCCCAGCTATTTTTACGACGTGCAGCGAGTATATTCCTAACTGATTCAACTTCTTCTCACACTTCTGTCCCGTCATCCAAGGACTAAGTCCAGTAAAACTTGCCACTGCACCTTCTATAGCCAGAACATCCTTCACCACATAAAGTGAACAAATCTGTACATTACACTCGTTTGCAGTTTAAGCAAAACCATGTACAACTGAATCATGATACCCTTTCCCCTGTTTTCGAATCCTTTCACTGTAAAAGCTAATTTATGATTTGTCAACTTCACCACCTGCTGCCCCGATATGTATAACTTCAGTGACTGATGTATGAAGTCCTTAAATCATATTTCACTCTGTCACTGCACCACGCCTCACAGTCAATAATCCCATTTCGCTCGATCACTTGCTCAGATTTTCCTCAGTTCCTACATCTCAAACTACACAGTCACCACATATCATTTTCCGAAGTTACTGCATCACACTCACATTATTTTCTGCACTTCAATCCCTCAAAACCTTCAGTCCCGCCTATTCACCTCAGTGAGTAAATTCGATACCCCGACCCGTCCGCATCTCACACTCCTTAGTGGTCTTCATTTTCAGCAGCAGCAGGAGCAGTGAGAGCGAGGACAAGGGGGCTGCAGAGGAGGCAAATTTCCTTCTAAAAGGACAAAACTTGAGCATCAGCCGCCGTCATTTTTAGCAGCAGTGAGTGAGCAGCTGAATAGGAGCGGTAAAATTGCACTCCGGGAAGTTGAGTTAACTTGGGCAGTGGCTGAACCAGAGACACTACATCCACACACCTTTCTCTGCCTCCTCGAAACAAAACAAGGACTCTGTTGTATGTCAAAAGGTAAGTTTTTCTATTACTTTTTTGTCGTGTGATTGGCATTGTTTACTTTTTCCCATTCTCACTTACCTATTATTTGATGTTCGAGCTGCAAAAAATAAGCTTAATATTAAAAATGCTAGGAGATCTCAGACCCATGTTATGCTTGTCTTGCTCATTGTGGGAGCTCAACGACACAGCTGATGTCCCTGGCCACTTCATGTCCAGAAGGTGTGTCCAGGTACATCTCTTGTTAGACCGCATGAAGGTTCTGGAGTTGTGGATGGACTCACTTTGGAGCACCTGCGATGCTGAGCAGGTTATAGAGTGCACATTTAGCGAATTGGTCACTCTGCAGATTAGAATTACTGAGGGAGAAAGGTAATGGGTGACCAAAAGGCAGAGAAAGAACAGGAGGCAGTGCAGATGTCCCCTACTGTCACCTCCCTCGCTACCGTTTTGAAGAGATGGCTCACCGGGGAAGGTAGCAGTAGACAGTTTCAGGCCATTTGGCTGTGCTATGATGGGGAAAAGATGTGAAGGGCGATGGTCATGGGGGATCCAATTATAATGGGCGTAGTTTGGCAAATCTGTGGTCACATTTGAGATGTCCGAATGATATGTTGCCTCCCAGGTGCACAGGTGAGGGATGTCTCAGATTGACTGCAGGACAATCTGAAGTGGAATGGTGAACAGCCAGCTGTCGTGGTGCATATAGGCACTAATCAAAGAGATAAGCAAAAAGGGGATGAGGCCCTACAAACAGAATTTAGGGAGTTAGGAGCCAAGTTATAAAGTCGGACCACAGTGGTAGTAATCGCCGGATTGCTGCCAGTGCCCAGTGCTAATGACAGAGTACGAATGACAGAACAATCAGGACGAATGCGTGGCTTGAGACATGTTACAGCGGAGACGGGTTCAGATTTTTGAGACATTGGGACTGGTCCTGGCGGAGGTGGACTATTACAAATTGTATGGTCTACACCTGGCCAGACTGGAACCAACGTCCTCGGGAGTGCTTTTGCTAATGCTGTTGAGGAAGGGTTTTAATTGATGTGGCAGGAGATAGGAAGCAAATGAGGGGGTTAGTGGACATTAAGGAGGTAGTAACTAAAACCTGTAAGGAACTACATCATGAAGTCAGCATGACTAAAGGCAATTGCAGGCGGGGAGCAGATGAATGCAAACAGACTGTTGGTCTGAGGTGCATTTGTTTTAATGCAAGAAGTGTAATAGGTAAGGCAGATGACTTAGGATTTGGATTAATACCTGGGAGAATGATGTTACTGCAATTACTGAGACTTGGTTGAGGGAAGGGCATGATTGGCAACTAAATATCCAAGTCCATTGATGCTACAGGCAGGATAGAGTGAGGTAAAAGGGAGAAGTTGCATTACGGGTCAGAGAGGATATCACATCTGTCCTGAAGCAGGCCATTATGGAGGAATCTAACAGTGATGAAATATGGGCAGAGCTCAGAAACAGCAACGGTGCAGTAACAATATTGGGGTTGTACTGCAGGCCTCCCAACTCCAAGCTTGAGATGAACCTTCAAATATGGAGAGAGATCATTGGAAGGTGTAGGATCATCAGGGTGATGGTGATAGGAGATATTAATTTTCACAACTTTGACTGGGATCGAATTAGCTTTGGAGGTCTTGATGGACTAGAATTTGTAAGGAGCATATAGGAAGATTTTCCAACAGTATGCGAATAGTACAAATCGGGAAGGGGGCATACTGGACCTGCTGTTAAGAAATGGGCCTGGCCAGGTAGTTGAAGTTTCAGTCGGGATTTTTCTGGACGTAGTGATCTCAATTCCATAACTTGTAGAATACTCATCGACAAAGGTTAGAGTGGTCGTAAAGGACTAGTGCTAAATTTGGGGAAGGCCAACAAAACCAAAATTCAGCAGTGGCTGGGGAATGTAGATTGGGAGCAGTTATTAGGTGGTAAATCCACATCTGATATGTGGGAGGCTTTTAACGAGAAGTTGATTAGAGTTCAGGAAAGATAGTTTCCTGTGAAAATGAGAGATGGAAATGGCAAGATTAGGGAACCATGGATTGTAGGTGTAATTGTGAGACTGGCTAAGAGGAAAATGGATGCATACATAAGTTCTAGGCAACGGAAGACAGATGAAGTCAGGGAAGAACTTCGGGATTATCAGACCAATGTGTAATGAGAAAGTAAGAGAGCTAAAAGTGGTCATAAGATATCCTTAGCAAGCAGGGTTAAGGAAAACCCCAAAGCCTTTTATTCATCTATAAGGAGCAAGAGGGTAACTAGGGGAAACGTTGGCCCACTCAAGGACAAAGGAGGAAGGATATGCATGCAGTCAGAGAAAATGCGTGAGATTCTTAATGAGTACTTTGCACCAGTATTCACTGAGGAGAGGGACATGGCGGACGTTGAGGTTAGCTATAAATATTCAATTACTATAGGTCAAGTCGGCATAAGGAGGGAGGAAGTGTTGTGTATTCTAAAAGGCATTAAGTTGGACAAGCCCCCAGTTCCAGATGGGATCTATATCCCACAATGGCATGCTTGTCACAGTTATGGCCAGCAACAGTAACTGTGAGCCTTTTCAAGTCAGATCAGGAGGAAAATACTGATACGTGATTGCCCCAATTTTGTTCGCCATCTTTAATGCGACAATCATTTACATCATCCCAGGAATCGAAATTGCACACAGAAGAGGTGGCAGACTTTTCAATCTTTCCCGTCTTGATTCCAAAAACAAGGCATCTATGAGTTCACTCATCAGGTTCCGATATGCAGATGACAACAGTGATGCAGTTCTCTCAGAAAACCACCTACAACAGCTTCTGACTGCTTTCAAGCGTACATGACACTTGGATTATCATCAACTCCATAAAGATTCAAATCATATATCAACCGTGACCACCTGAAGGCAAATCGGATAGAACCATCAAATCAACATGGCAAAAAATCCCTGGAAAACTTAGAACACTTTCCGTATCTTGCAAGTCACCTGTCCTCCAAAGTTGATCTTAATGACAATATCTAACACCGTCTTAAATGCGCTGGAAAGACTTACGGATGTTTCCAAACAGGAGTCTTTCATGATTGCGCTGTCCAGACAGACCCAAAATGTTAGCATATAAAGTGGTGGTGATCTCAACGATCCTGTATACATCTGAACCTTGAACAACATACCGACCACATCTGAAGGCATCTGAAACGTTCCATCAACATTGCCTCCGAAACATCTTGAATGATAGTTGTAAAGATAGAAAAAAACAAATTCAGCGTGCTGAATGAGGCAAAAACAATCAGCATTGAAGTCTACCTTATCAAGAACCGGTTAAGATGGCGTGGTCATGTTTTGTTGATGAAAGATGAACATCTACTGGATCAAATCTTCTACTCCTAGCTTGAAAGAAGGCAAACATAAGACAGGCGTACTCCAGAAGAGATTCAACGACATTTTAAAAACCAAGATGAAGAAATGTAACACCCATATGAACAACTGGGAAACTAATGCCAAGGACAGGAAACTCTGGCAAACCATCATCCGAGAAGGAACATCAACTTTCGAAGCCAACAGATGTGCAGAATTAGAAGAAAAGAGAAGAAACCGTAAAACAAGGCACTAACACCCAAAGCTCGATCTGCCATCTGGACTACATGCCTTGAATGTGGAATAACTTTCAAAGCCACATTTGAACTCATAACCCACCTGAGAGCCCATAAGTAGATCAACGGATTGAAACCCACCATCCTCAAATTCGCGGGAGGGCACAACGATTGGGAAGCGTATAATTCCTGAAGAAGGGCTTATGCCCGAAACGTCGATTCTCCTGTTCCTTGGATGCTGCCTGACCTGCTGCGCTTTTCCAGCAACACATTTTCAGCAAGCGTATCGATCAGGCTAGAGTCAGTGTGAGACTCTTTACAATCAGTGAATAGCTATGGGAGGTGTGTAGATCACACAGAATCACTTTGAGACTCCTTTCTGTCAACATATAGTTCGTGGCAGGTGCATAGATGAGACCAGAATCATTGCAAGACTCTTGCAGTCAGCACATAGTTATTGGGTGGTTATTGGATCAGCTCGAATCACTCTGAGATTAATTACAATCTGTGTATAGCTATTCGGAGTGTCTAGGTGAGGCCGGAATCACTGTGAGACTCTTTACAGTATGCATATAGTTATTGAAAGGTTTGTAGATGACAGCAGAATCACTGTGAAACTCTAATTATTTGGGGATTGCCAAGTGTTGCAGATCAGGTCAGAATCACTGTGAGGCCTTTACAGTCAACATTTGGTATTGGGAGGTGTGCAGATGAGCCCAGAATCCCTGGGAGACTCTTTCCAGTGAGCTTATAATTATTGGGATGTGCGTTGATGAGGCCGGAATGGCTATGAAATTCGTTACAGTCAGCATAGAGTTATTGGGGGGTATGTAGACTAGGACAGATTAACTGCAAGACTCTTTGCAGTCAACAAATGTTATTGGGAGTTGCGGAGATGCTGCCAGAATCACTGTGAGACCCTATAGAGCCAGTGCATAGCTATTTGGAGGTGTTGCAGATCAGGACAGAATCACTGAGATATTTTACGTTATTGGGACGTGCGTAGATGAGACAATAATCACTATTAATCTATTTAAAATCAGGTTATAGTTATTGCGAGGGGTGGAGATGAGGTCATAATCAAGGTGATACTCCTCACAGTTAGCGTATAGTTATTGGGATGTGTGTAGATAGGCATCGAATCACTGTGAGGCTCTTTCACAGCGGACGTCTAGTTACTGGAAAGTATGTAGATGAGGCAAGAATCACTAAGTCTCTTCAAAAGGGAGTGTATACTTATGGGAGGTCTGTAGGTCAAGCCAGAATCATTGTGAGACATTTTACAGTCAGTGTATAATTACTGGGAGGTGTGTAGGTGAGAACAGAATCGATGTGAGACTAAATACAACAGCGAAGACAGTAGTTATTGGGTTGAGTGCAGATCAGCCTCGATCCACTGTGAGACTGTTTACAGTGAGCATGTAGTTATTGGGAATATTCTTCTTCAATAGAGGGGATAGCTGAACTAAAGAGCAGTTATGTTGACCTCTGTAATAGGGAAGTGAATTGAGTCATTCACAAAGGGGGAGTTAACAAAACACTTAAAAAAGCAAAACTCAATTTACCTGTGAAACACGCTTTCATGAAGGGTATGTTGCGCTTTCGAGAGTTGCTGGAGTTCTTTGAGGATGTCAGCAGCAAGGTGCATAATGGGGATATGGTGGACGTAATATTCCTGGAGTTCCACAAGGTGTTTGACAAACTGCTGTACAGAAGACTGAAGCAGAATGTTCGATCCCAGGGAGCTAAGTATGGAGTACTCGTTGGGAAAGAGGATTGATTGCTTGACAGAAAGCAGAGCCTCTGGGTAAATGGGCCCTTCTTTTGTTAGCGAACTGTAAACTATTGGTATGCCATAGGATTCAGTTGACAGTTCTCCATTGTTTGCAATCTGTACAAATGGATTTTTGGCATTTTTTACGAAAGGACACCATTATAAAAATAAAGACGTTTTGTTATGCTTTTATAAGGCTTTAATATGTGCATACTTGGAGTATTGTGTCTATATTTGGTCTCCTCGTTTGAAGAAAAATGTGGTGGTACTGGAAACCGTTCAGAGGAGGTTTATCAGGTTATTTTCCAGGGATGAACGGGCAGTGATACGATGGTGGTTTAAATGCCTTGGGATTGTACTCGCTGTAGTTCAGAAGAATTAGATCCGATTTGATTGGTGTATTTAAAAGTGAAAGGGCATTCATAAACTGGGAATATTGATTATATTCCCGCCCCCCTCCGTATTACAATCTCGAACAGGAGGTCACAGAGATAGAGTGAGGGGAGGCAGGTTCAAAACTTAGCTGTGGAGAAACCTCACTGTCAGGGTTTTGTGAATCTGGAACTCACTGCCCCAGAGTACAGTGGAGGTAGAAACAATCAACAGATTTAAGAAAGAAATAGATGTGTTCCCGATGAAATACGTCATAATGAGCTATGTGGATTAGGTAGGGTAGTGGCGTTGAGACCAGGATAAGGTCATCCTTGATCATATTAAACAACAGAGAGGGCTCTGAAGAATGATTTGCCTGCCCACGCTTCTAAATACCATGCTCCTGTATTTCTATTGCAGCTAAGCCAGCTGCCAATTATTCACTGTATGTACCCAGCTTCGTTTCCAGTTTATGAGCTTGACGTGAAACTCAAGTATTTAGCTTCAGAGAATAATCCATAACCTGCAGGGGTTGTTGTCCTGCTAAGCAGTTACAATGCATCGTTTTTGAAAACTCTGCCAGGTGGTGATATTTGACTTTCATCAAAGGTCTTAACCTCTCTAAGAGGTCGAAGAGCTTCTGGTGTTGCATTGGCTTCGAATATCCACCTGTCATAATTAGTTTACTTAATCTGGTTCGAATTCATATAGGTTTGCCTTTCCCTCTATGTCTTGAGGCATTCACTCACATTTTATTTTATACTACTTTAAGCCCCAAAAAACTCTTCTGAGAGTGAAGGATACATTTTGTGCGCTTTACCCCGTCAACGTACTTTGCATCAGGTTATTTGTCTATTCCATTCACAAACGACGTAGACAGATCATTTTTTCTCAAATTTCAGTGATTTCCCACAAGGTCCTCACTATTCTGAGAATCAACATGCAAATTAAACAGTTTATCAATTTGTGCAAAAGTCCCTTCAACTTTTATGCCCGAAGTAAAGGGGTGAGGGTGAAGATTTGAAAAATCTGCTGACAGGACACATGGCCCGAACAGCCACGATAGTTCACAATCCTCAGCAAGGTACTGGAGCGTTACCCTTCAGGGGGAGAAACGTTGAAAGTGAAGATCCCATAATTCCAGAAAATTGTCATTAAATTGCACATTGAGTGCACAAATTTTCTCAATTCACTGATCAACTGGACCGAGAGCAGACTTGCCAAGAATTATTTGAAAACATCTAGCTGCAGTTAAGTGTTCATGAACCGTCAAAATGTATATCTAATATTGAAAACACTAACGTCTGGATAAACACCAGCACATGTGTGAGAGGCAGGAATTGCTCACGTGTGTCAGTGACTGTATGTGGAAGAGAGTGAAGCAGATCTGTCTGCATGTCTGATAGTGTACGCATGTGACGGCATGTGTGTGAGAGACAGAATGAGAGAGACTGCGTGTGTGACTGAATCTGTTTATGTGATACGGAGAGAATGTTTGAAAGAGTTTGTGTGAGAGTACGTGTGAAAATGTGTGTGGATGTGTATTTGTGTGTAAGAGAGAGAGACTGCTTCTGAAAGAGAGGGTCTGCATTCTCGTCTGTCTGAAATGAGATCATCTCCTTTAAATGCAACATAAATAGCTATTCAGTATTATGTATGAATCCGTGACAGTCAATCAAACAAATATCGCCAACTTTCTCCAAAGATTTCTTGGGATCTTCTGCATTTGCTAATTCTAACCTGGGCCAGTATCAACAAGGATGAGCGCATGAATCAATTCGAATCGTCTCCGGTATTTACTGTGCAGATACATGAAAGGCTGTTTGGTCCAGCATAGGGGCACAGTTCACTACGTACACTAAGGCACGAGGAGGAACCAAAAGCCTATCTGCAAGGATAGATGGACCAAATCAGAATACAGAACACGAGATAATTTAAGAGAATACAGGAAGAAGACAACACGACTTAGATATTGGCGTTGTGGGGATATTGTCGAGAGTCGTGTCTCAATGTGAGACTGCCCTTGTCCTACCAGATTGTCCAGCTCGTTTGGTTTGAATGGTTCTACATTGTGAGTCTGTGATCAGGACAGATGTATGACTTGTTCAAGAAGACACATGATATATTTGCCTTCCTTAATCGAGGCACAGATTTTAACTGCCAGAAAGTGATGTTGCAACTGTATTCAATATTAGCAAGGTCTTGAAAAAATTATTGCATGCAGGAGTGAAATCCGCGTAATTATGAAGTGGACGTTGACCCTCGAACTGAGAACTAAAAAAATGTTGCTAATGTTTGGAACAGATTTTCTGTCGAATTCGCTTAATTGTAAAAATCGTAGCATTTCCTTCTTCAAGACTGGTCTTGGGAATTCCTCGATGGCCTTTATCTTCATGCTCCTCAGTGTTACCCCTCCATTTCCGAAGCTGTGCCCGAAGAACGCCGTTTCCACCTTCACAAATCCTGTTTTCGCAAGTTTATGATCAATATCTCCGACTGTAGTCTTCCACAGAATTCTGCCAAATGTTCCATGTGATATTTCCACAAATGGCTAAAGATCACTAAGTCGTCTATGTGGACAGCACAATCGGTCATCCCGGCAACAAGTTTGTTCATAAGCTTTTGAAAACTAGCTCTTGCATGTTTCATTTCAAAAAGTATTACTTTAAATTAATGTAGCCTATTTGGGATCACAAAACCAGAAACACCTCTTGCTCTGTTTTAAATTGCCACTAACGGCAAACTAAGTCCAACCTTTGATGTACGCATCCTGCCCAGATTTCTTTATGCAATTCTTCAGTCTGGGAATTGGTTCTGCGTCAGTTTTAGTCACGGCATTGAACTACAGATAGTCTATCCAGAATCGTTCAGTACCATCACATCTCGCAAACAACAGGATTGGCAAATTCCATTGATTCATCTCTATAATCTTCCATTTACTTCTGAAACTGCGTTTTTTTTTCTCAAAGGATTGAACTTGTCGGGGACTTGTTTTATCCCTCAGACAACCTCATCCACTGTCGCATTAGTCCACCATATTCCATTTCTACATAAGTGCCCATAGCACTGTAACAAGTCATTCAATTTAGTTCTCTGTGCCTGTACCCTATCCCGTTCCCTAAAGACTTCTTCAGCTTTCAATTTATTCTGTGGCACATCAAAATCAAAATCATCTTGACTTGATTACTCACTCTGAGTGCAGCAAACAATACCTGCTTCCTCGAATCCTTTCCCCTATCATAGTGCAATTTCGCCATGTTCAAACAATATACTTGAAAATCTTTTCTCCTCTCTGGCATCTTCACCAGATAATTCATCGGATTTAAATTCTTATCAATCTGATAGGGGTCACTAAATCTTGTTTTGCAGGATTCTCCTAACACCGTTAACAGCACATGTACTTTATCTTCATTGTCAAACATACGGATTTTGAATTTTTTTTTGCTTCTTGCTTCATTCGGTGCTGTACCACCATCCAATGTTGTCTAGCTAATCCCTCTACTCTGTTGAATCTTCCTTTCACCTCAGAATTTTAATCCAACATTGGGTTGTCTGACGTTGGACCTGACGACTTTTCAATTAGTTAATTTTAAAGTCCTTCTTCCTTCTGCGTGAATGTCAATTCGAGTGGAGTAAACAGAGTCCATTCATATGAAGCAACTCGAACTGTAAATGGTATAAATAGGATCATTTCGGTAAACTTAGCAATAGGTCCCCAAGTGATCTTTAGGGTCTGCTGCCATCTTTACAATACTCCCTGAGATTCAGGATGGTGCACACTTGACGTAAAGTGCATGATGTCTGAACTATCAATAACCTCCTTAAATAATTCGGCAGTGAAATTGAACATTTAGTCTGACTGAACCTTCCTTACTAATCCATGATGGGTAAAGAAAGCAAGCGGCTCTGTCACAACCTTTTGTACCCTGGCATTCCATAATGGAATTGTCTCTGGAAACCTGGTTTGCAAATATTAGTTCCCACTTTTGGTTTTATTGAGGTAACATACACAATAAATCCCGTCTAAAAGCTTCTTGAAATGTCGGAATTGGCATCAAAGGCTATGGCTTTATTTCTTCCTGTGGCTTTCCTCACACATAATCCAGGTACAGAAAAAAACAGCCGCATCGTTGCAAAATCGAAACCAGTAAGAATGCTTCTGTTTCATGGCCTGTATATTCCTTAATCGTAGATGAACAGCTGCATTTAAATCGTGTGCTACCCACAATACTTCCTGTCTTTATTCTACTGGCAATACAATCTGGATGCACCCAATAAGTACTGTCAGGTACCTTTTTTCTGAAAGAGAGACGACAACTTGGCATTTGAGGCATATAACTGATTATACCAATCTGAAGGCATACCATTTGCCATGAAAAATGCATCAACCACAATGCAGAGACTGACCAAGAAAGATGTTTCTGGAAAATCCCGTTGACTGGTGCACATGGACGACCTGGTGATTTTTAGTCACACAAGCAAGGAACATTTTCACCGTCGATAAGAGCTGCTTGATTGACCGAGGGCGGCAGGTTTGTAAAATCACAAGTCACATTACTGGGCCATGTCAGTTCGTTCAACATTTCTTCTCTTTCTTCAGTTTCTATTCCTTGATTCCGTATTCCCTCCCTTAAACGATCTTCTGCATATAAACTGACCTAGGAGCCATCAGTTCTGAGGAAGGATCAATAAAACCGAAATGTTAAATCTGATTTGTTTCCACAAATGCTGCCAGACCTGCTGACCTTTCCCAGCAATTTCTATTTCTTGTTTCTGATTTGCAGCATCCGCAGTTGTTTTTGATTTTCGATTTTTATGTAATAAAACCTTTGTCATCAATATTGCTGATGCCGGTGGTTATAGTCCTGACATCAGAAACTTGAATCAATCACAATGTCTAAAGTCAAGCTTCAGGATGACATGCATTCTGACCAAACTTGCATCAGTGTATTGCCCGGGCAAAGCTGACAATTACTCGATAAAGAAAGCGGCAAGATCAGTTTGTCCAATTGTTTCTCATTTGTAATATGATAGGAGGACTTTAAAAAGTGATGTGATGTACAAACTGTTACCATCTCTCAACAATGCTCAATTTCTGCTGAAATTGCTAAAAGGAAAAATTTCTGTTGCATTTGGCACATATGGATGAGCGAGATCAGGAAACGCATACGCAATTACTCATGACCTGGAGTAAGACATTTAAAATTCACAACATTGAAGAATCCAAATTAATCTGAAATTAATGGCAGCCAGCTGGAACTCTCAGAACTGACAAAGCACGAATCAGACAAGATTGTTGTGGTTGATGGGGTTTAAAGTTCTGACAAACCTTACCAGTTCAGGTATTACTTAGCCCAATTTGCTCTGTCCAACCATAGCCAAGTGATGCATTCCATCTTAATAAAAGTGAAACTTTCACATTGGCCCATCTCGACCAATGATATTCAAAGATATTAGTGACATCTCAGATCCTAAATCAATCATGTCGCGTGCTTAATGAGCTCTACAACTTCCAGATTAGGGGTGATAGTTTTCAAATAAATTTCACATGACAAAATTGTCAGGAAATGATGAAATCCAACATTATTATTATTAGTTATTATTGACAATCAGATGGGGCTACCATTGTTAATCATACCTCATACCACATGTTCATTCTGACAGTTAACTGTGATCTAGAAACAAAGTGATATGTGTGTTTATATTTGTAGGTGATATGGACATATTAACACACACTAAAAGCAAATAATCCAATTCTCAATAAGTACTCTAAATCCTATTATACTGGACAACTATCTCCGCATGTGACTGACTTCCTAAGCGGCTTCAAAGATCGTTTCTGATTCAACTGTATTGCTTATATATCTTTTGTGAAATGTAGACCATGTATGACAGGCAGATTTCCTTTGAAGAAGCATGTTAGTGAATTAGAGTAGCTATTTTCAGCTATTTTAACTGGTTACATGATATCCATTTAACTAGTCTCATTTTAATTAAATCTAAACTTAATTGTAGGTTTTATTGAATTGACATTGACGATTACCAAACTTAATTCAGATTTCCTTTTTCATTCTTTTGTGATGAAGAATACAATTTCTACCCCGAAAGCGATAACACAAGTGCATAAGGTGGTAAAGAAGGAATATGCAATGCTTACCTTCATTAGTGTGATCCTTCACTGGGATAGTTGGCCAGTCATATTGTAAACATATAAGATTTGAGCCGCATTGGAGTATTGTGTGCAGTTCTGTTTGCAACAATATAGTAAAGGATATGTAGTGTTTGTAAAATGTGCGATAGGGTAACCAGGATATTTCACGGATCACAATCCATCAGTTATCATTAGAAGAGTGATGTATTTGTATTGAGGACCTCAAGAGTTTCAGAGGCCAAGGGAAAACCTGATAGAATTGCAAAATGATGAGATGAATTGATAGTCAGAGCCTTTAAGCCTCGTGTAGAAATGTCACATAATAGGCTGCATAGTTTTAAGGCAACAATTAAAGCGGATTTGCAAGAAACATCGTTTACACAGCATGTGGACATGGCCTGGAACATGCTGCCAGAGTAAATGTTAGAATTAGATACAATAGGGACATCAAATAATTATTTAGACAAATGCATGAAAAGCCAGAGAATTGAGAAAAAGACCATGTGCAGACAAATGGCTTATGACAACATGGACAGCATACATAGAGTAGGCTGAAGGGCCTTCGTATCTTTTTCTATATTAGATTCGCTGCAGTGTGGAAACAGGCCATTTGACCAAACAAGCGTGCACCAACCCTCGAAAAAAAACATCCAGACAATTTTCCGACATTTACACCTGACTGATGCACCTAACAGTATGGGCAATTTGGCATGGATTATTCACTTGGCCTGCACATCGTTTGGATTTTGGGAGGAAATCCATGCAGACGCAAGAAGAATGTGCAACCTCCACACAAATTGTTGCCTCCGGCGTGAATCAGACCCTGACACTGTTAGGTAGCAGTGCTAACCACTGAGCCACCATGCCGGCCCAAGTTCTAAGCTTTACATTCTACTGTGGCATAGGTCATGCATTTGTTGTTGTGTTTCAGAACTTACCAAATATGATTTTCTTTGGGTTGCGGAAAAGGAAATGACGAAATTGTTGATGAAACGGAGCTACATGTTGGCTAAGGAAGAATTATTGCCAAGTCACGACATGGCATTGTTAGATAACCAAAGGTTTTAAAAAGAAATGTCGTTCTGAAACTGGAGGTTTGGATTGTCGAGTCTCGTAAGGCACACTGTATGCATACTTCAATTCTGATGTGCATTAATGATACAGATGTAATGATATATTTAATGCAGAGAAGTATTTCGATATTCTTGAAAAGAAGAATTTTATGAGACAAATCCCCCTAGTTGTTTTCACTTGACCCATTAGTTGTTCCAGGAAAGAATCCTGCAAATTTGATGTATTCTACAGAATATTACATCGTCCAGATTTTTTGTTGTGTTTTCATCCTTCACCACAAATAATCACTCATACCTTTCTTCCTACCAGAGCCTTGTGGGTTTTTTTTAACCTTCGTTTGAATACTTTCCTCAAGTCTCCATTTCCACAATTAAATAAAGTGACATCTCAAACATTTTCCAGTTCTGATGGGGATTCATCAAGCTGAAATACAACTTGATATATTTAATTCACAACCTCAATGAAACATAGTGTGCAATTCCAAACTCTTCATTGTGTTCTAACTTCCTGGATCACACATTCACATTGACTGGCCTCCTTTGCAAGATGTTGTAATGTAAACTGTGTGATAAATATTGCATGATGAATGCTTCTTGCGCTATATTAAGTATGAAGTAATACACATATTTTCCGCGTGAGCTTTTGGTTCTGTGATTTCATCGAGTAATATTTCAGTTTTCCACGTTCCTGAAATAATAATTGAATTGTAACGAATTTGTTTCTGTGGCAGTCGTTGTTGTAAGTGGTATTGCACCTTTAAGAGAGTTGAAAGCTAACAAGGACTTCGAGAGGCACAGAGATTCCAGAACAAAGTAACAATGTAACGCTTGGTCAGAACAGCTCACACTGGTTGGGTTGCTATGAGACGAAAGCAAATTCAAATTCGGCCAATCAGTTTACACTATGTCCCGAGACACCATATCCCAATCAATTTTAAAATTGGAATTTTGGCAATATCAAAACCATGAAATGATCCGATGTTTTGAGGTAAAAGACCAGGGGGAAAAGAATTGAACAGTTGAGAATGCACTGCCAAAAGACGAACAGATGTAGGCTGCTAGTCAGAATTCGCTGAGAGGTACCTGTCTGGAGAATGGGTTTGCACAGGAAAAAAGCATTGACACCAATCTGCAGAGCAAATCTACAGAGGAAGGTATAAAGAGAGCATTGAACAGCTGGCTTTTTGTTTGAAATTTGAATGTTTCAGCAAATCCTATTCAGGTGTCTTATCAGACCAGTATTGTAGAGAGGAAGGTAGTATGCTTAGATAAATCAGTTGCAAAAACTTGTTAGTTATTATTCGCTGTTAGATAAAAAAAACAAAATGTCGCTAACTTTTAGTACAAATAGTGACTTTTGGGACAGTTCTTAATGTCTCGAAGTTTCAGATTACCGAATGGAGTAAATCGTTTCGGTGTTGCTGATTTAAGTTAACTTGGAGGGAGGGAGTGGGGGTAGGTTTTACCTCATGTCGTAACACATTCATACAATCACCCAGAAAATAATAAGGCCTTTGCACCATCGAGGCTGCTTTGCCAAAACTACAGTCTACTAACTCTTCTCATTTTTGAGTATACGATCCATAGCCTTGAATGTTATGATCAACTTGGAGAAAGTGAGGACTGCAGATGCTGGAGGCCAGAGTTGAAAAATGTGGTACTGGAAAAACTTAGCAGGCCAAGCAGCATCCGCGACTCCTCGGGTTTCTCCAGCACCACATTTTTCAACCTTGAATGTTATGGTTTATCTGATACTCTTTCAAGAATCTTTTTTCTAAGGATTGTGCTGATTTTTTGCCTGCTCTACTAGGATGAATGTTCCCCCAAACACCCTCATCAACCCCCTCTTCTTATCTCGTAAATCCTTTGCATTTCTTTGCACCATTTATTTATATTTCACTCAAACTGTTTTGCAAATCATCAATGTGCATCATAGGTCTATCTCGATGCGACTACTTTATATTTCTGTTTTTAGTTCATGCGAAATTTATCTTGATGATTTTGCTATCTGGGCCATTGTGACAATTATTGGGCAGGTAGTAGCAAAGGTAGAACAGTTGTAACTTAAACAGAATGGGAACAGCATCTCTACTGTAACGTTTTTTCATGCTATTGGTGCAGGTGTAAACTAAGATGTAGGGGAGAGGAATCCGGAGGAATGGGTCGTCAGGGGAGGCATAGAGTAAGATCTAGAAGAGGCAGTCCGGAAATATGTCAGGAGGGACTAAGAAGCAGAAAGCCAGTCATGGTGAAGCAAAATTGAGATTGTTAAGATTAGATGGTGCATATTTTCAATCAAGGGGTCTGAACAACAAGGACTTGATGTCACAAGATAAGAGACCGGAATTGAAGTCATTAATGTCACTGAAGGCAAGTAGAGGGATTAGCAGATCGATATTCCCGAATGTACAGGCTTCAAGCGAGACAGGGTGGCAGCAAAAAACACAGGGCAATTCATAATATTGATCAGTGATAAATTGCCATGAATGCAGAATGATAAAGCATGAGCATTTCTTCAAGTAAAGTTACCCAAATAAATTAATGAAAAACAAATCAAGAAGGAGCAATTATATCATTATGGAATGCACTATATATCCTCTACTACTCCTGAAAAAACAAATGAGTATATATGTGGGTACATTTCGAGGAATTGTCAAATTCATACGGAGCTGGAGTGGTGATTTCAACTTTCCCTTTATTTATTGGAATAACCACAACCTGAATGGTTTAGATGAAGGAGAATTCTTAAAATATATTCAGTAGTTGACACATCCATTGTAATCAAGAAGTTGAGGACGGCAGATGCTGGAGATTAGAGACTCTGTTATAATCAAGATTTATATGGAAAACAAAAGATGAGAATCGGCCTGAAATCTAAGATCTAAATCAGAAAAAGGCTGCTTTAAATAAAGACATGTGATAATTGGCCAGAGTGGACTGAAAGTAGACTTTTTTCCGACAAGCCTGAGTCATAAAGTTTGCACATTCGAGAATGAAATAGGGAGAGTACAGGGCCAGGATGTCCAATTCAAAAAAAAATTTGAAACCCTCAAAACCAGTGAGTCCTATACATCCTTATAGTCTCCACTGTGGGTTGAAACAGCAACAAAGTATAAAGGGGTACAGAATGATCAAAGGGAAACTTAACAATGAGTTAACAGGAAAACACAGACATGAAAGTATGATCACTGAGGACCACGGTGGTAATCAATGTCTGCAACCAGATGACGAAGGTAGTGTTCGCAAAGGATTTATTGTATCGATATTACTAGTGAGTGGAACAATATGGCAGATAATTCAGAGAGAAAAATGGGGGTAACAAAAGTAAAGCGATAGCTGTAACGGATTTTCTAATTGACGGATAGATCGTAACCATTGTAAGCAGGAAAACATGTCTCTCATTTTGTGTTGTCTGCCCTGAGTTCGGGTGAGGGACATCTCTGACTAGTTTGAAAAGATATTGGAGAGGGCAGAGGCGGAGGATCCAGTTGCTGTGGTTCAGTTTGAGACAAACAAGACAGGCATTGCTAGAAGGAATTACCTGTTTTTGATTATCAAGCACTCGGAAAGTAATTAAGAAACATGTACTCAAGGTTTATAATCTTCGGGTTACTACCTGAGCCACATGCAACTTTGCTTAGTGATTTAAAAAAAGCGAATTAAACACATGGCATATGGAGTGCTGTGGGGAAGAGAGGTTCCATTTCGTGGGACATTGGCATCCGGTTTGGAATGGGAGAATCCAACAATGAAGTCATCTTTACCTGTAAAAATAATACAGCAAATTTTATCAGAGAGTTTAATCTACATGTCGATTGGTTGAACAAGGTCAGTCAGGGTAGCCTTAAGGAAGAGTTCATTGAATGTATCCGCAATAGTTTTATTCAACAGTATGTGATGGAACCAACAATGGAACGATCTACCCTAGGTCTCGTCCTCTGTTATGAGACAGGAATAATTAATGATCTCCTCGTAAGAGATCCTGTTAGTCAGAAAGATCGCAGTATGGTTGAGTTTAGAATACAGTTGGAAACTCAGAAGATAGGAACCAATATCAGGGTCCTGTATGAAAACAAGGGATTGGACAATAGGTTGAGGGAGTGATGGCTAAAGTAGAATTGAAGCAAAGACGTTAAGGTAGGTATGTTGATGAACAGTGGAGGACGTCCAAAGCAATTTTTCAAAGTGTTCAGCAGACGTATATTCCAACGGAAATGAAGGACTGTAAGAAAAGTGGTAACCTGTTATGGATGCCAAAGGAAATAAGGAAGGCAATAAAATTGAAAGAGAAGGCATACAAAGTGGCAAAGACCAGCGGGAAACTAGAAGATTGGGAAAACGTCAAAGATCAACAGAAAGCTACATTTAAAAACTATATAGAAAAGTAGGATAGATTGTGAGATTATACGATTTCAAACTTTAATGACTGTTAGCAAAGGTTTCGAGAGTATAAAGTGAAAAATTGTGGCACAAGTAAACATTGGTCCTTTAGAAAATGAGAAGGGTGATTAAATAATGGGATCTGAGGAAACGTCTTTGTCAAATATCACAGTGAAGGGCACAAAGAACATGCCAGTAATTGTCAAGGAGGCTGAGGTAGGTTGGGATCCCAGATATAATCATTGTCAAAATATAAGTAGTGCTTGAAAGCTAATGGAGATAAAAGTACACAAGTCTCCCGGTTCTAATGGAATGCATCTTAGGGTATGAAAAGAGATAGTGGGAAAAATAGCAAATGCACTTTTGGTAATTTTCCAAAATTCGCTGGACTCGAGGACAGTTCTGGCAGATTGGAAAACAACAAACGTGACACGATCTTTTTAGAAAAGGAGGGTCACAAAACATGGGGAATTACAGACGTGTTATCTTAACTTCAGTAGTGAGGAAAATACTTGAATCTATTACCAAGGAAGAATTAGCAAAACATCATGATTAAAATTGTCCTATTAGAAAGATGCAGCATGAAAGCATGAAAGGCAAGTCATCCTTAACTAAACTCCTGGAATTATATGAAGACATTCCCAGCTCTGTGGACAATGGGGACTCAGAAGATGTGGAGTATCCAGATTTCCAAAAGCCATTCGACAAGATGCCTCACAAAAGGCTGCTGGATAAGAGATTGTGTGGCGTTATTGACAATCTATTAGCATGAACAGAGAATTGGTTAACTGACAGGAAACAGAGTGGGGACAAATGAATATTTTTTGGTTGGTGATCATTGACTAGTGGTGTCCCTCAGAAATCAGAATTGCGACCACAATTCGTCACAGTTCGCATTGATGGTTTGGAATTTGGGTCCACGTGTCGTGTGCCAAAGTTTGCAGGTGACATTTATATGAGGGTTCGAGCAACATGTGTAGAGAACAGTGAAGGTTTGCAGAGGAATAAAGGTGGATTAAGTGAGTGCACAAAAGTCTGGCAGAAAGAGTACGTATTAATAAATGTGAAGTCATCCATGTTAGTCGGAATAACAGTAAAAATGACTATTATTTGAATAGTAAAAATGGCAACAAGCTGCCTGCGCACAGGGGATTGTGCAAGCTATACAAAAGGTTCGTTTACAATTACAGTATGTAATTAAGAATTTTGTCTTTCAATGCTGCTGGGGTTGCATTGAAAGGCAGGGAGGTTATATGAAAGGCGCCGGTGAGGCCACAACTGCAATGTCCAAGTCTGGTCTCCTTACTTGGGAAAGGATGTACGGGCACTAGAAGGAGTGCAGAGGAGATCCATTAGGTTAATTCTGGAGTTGAAGGGATTGACTTATGATGAAAGACTGAGGTGGCTCGGATTATGTTAATTGGAATTTAGAAGAAAGATGGGAGATCTTAAAGAAACATATCAACTTATGAAGGGAATAGATAGGATCGAATTAGCGAGGATGTTTCCACTGGCAGGTGAAACTAGAACAAGAAGGCACAACGTCAAAGCCGGAGGAGCAGATTTAGGACTGAATTGAGAAGGAACTTCTTCACTCCGAGGGTATTGAATTTGTGGAAATCCTTGCTCAATTAAATAGTTGTGGCTTTCTTATTAAATGTTTTTAAAGACAAGCTATGTAATTTTTTGGACAGTAAAGGAATTAAGGATTTTGGTGAGAAGGTGGCAAACTGGGGTTGAGGTCATGAAAAGATTAGCCATGATCTTATTGACCAATAGAACAGGTTCAAAGGGCCAATTGGTCCATACAGCTCGTCGCCATACACTATCCCAAAGTCATCCACGAATTCCGTGTGTTCTGGTACAGTTTTGCTTTTTTGAGCCTATCGTGGGTTAGCAAACCTTTTCCCACAACTTCACACGTTTCCATTTTGGCCTCCATCTGCCACTCCTCAGCCCATTATCAAGTTTCAAATCACAACAAACCTCCGCATTGTACACAACTCCAACAAATTTCATGTCATCAGCAAACTTACTAACCCACCCTTCCATTACCTTATCCAATTTATTTGAAAACATAACAAAGAGCAAATGTCCCAGAACAGATCACTGCGGAACACAAACGATCACCAAGCACTAGGCTGAATACTTGCCATCTCTAACCAACCTCTGCCTTCTATGAAGATTCCTGATGCTGCAGAACTCTGCCAATTACTGTATGCAGGCAGCCAACCTCCCTATATCCCATGCCTCCTTACGTTCTGAATTCAAAGACAAGCAAGACAAAAACTCCAACTCCAAGTAAGAAATAACATGGTCAATCATTAGAGCTGCCTTTGTCAGAGCTCCATGTGACGACCTCCAGGAGATTTTCGATTTATCCTGTTCTGAGATGTCATGACACACCATAGGAGCAATTAGGAATTTTACTAAGGCTGTTCACTTCATACGTGTAGACATTGGCATTGACGACAGAGCAAAACAATTGACCTTAAACAATGCATCACGTAATGCACTTATGCAGCAAGACGTGAAAGTATGTCCTCGTTTTGAGTAGATTAGATCACTTACAGTGTGGAAACAGGCCCTTCGGCCCAACAAGTCCACACCGACCCACCAAAACGCAACCCACCCAGACCGATTCCCCTACATTTTCCCCTTCACCTAACACTACGGGAAATTTAGCATGGCCAATTCATCTAACCTGCACATTTTTTTTGAATTGTGGGAGGAAACAGGAGCACCCAGAGGAAACCCACGCAGACACGGTGAGAATGTGCGAACTCCACACAGAGAGTCGCCTGAGGCAGGAATTAAACCCGGGTTTCTGGCACTGTGAGGCAGCAGTGCTAACCACTGTGGCACTGTGCCGCCCACGAATTACCGTCTGCCAGTTAACTTACTTTTCCACCAGATGACCTCCTCAGGCCCAGACGTGGCAGCTTAAAAGCCAGTTAACAATTTTGGAGCCAAATGCTCACCTCTGCAGGACAGAGTTCCAATTGCAGCAGCCACAAATTAGTTAAATTTGAAAATTAATTTAGCCGCT
Source organism: Chiloscyllium plagiosum (assembly GCF_037043375.1). Taxonomy (NCBI): domain Eukaryota; kingdom Metazoa; phylum Chordata; class Chondrichthyes; order Orectolobiformes; family Hemiscylliidae; genus Chiloscyllium; species Chiloscyllium plagiosum. The sequence goes on from NW_028270167.1 coordinate 94,766,313, forward strand.
TACCAGACTACAGGCTACCTCCTCAGGCCAAGTTATAGCAGCAATTTAGGAGTCCAGTGCCCACCTCCACAGTCCAGGGTAACTACTCAATTTCCGAATCGCCGTGGCAGAAACCATTTCTCCGCAGATCAGAATTGTGGTCACCCTCCAGCCTTTCTCTGACCCGCTGGGCAAGGCCTGCGACCAGGTATGAATTGGCCAGGAAGTTCCAAGAAACGGTCATACCATACATTATCTGTGACATTAAATGACAAGTGTATCGCTGAATCTTCCACGTGGAATGCAAATAAATGTTATTCTTTAGTCAAGACCAAACTTCAACTGGATTGAACTGAAATGGATGAATTATACAATCTCTTCAAAAGTCGGGTGGATGTGGGAGATTTGTTATCAGCCAAGCGGCCATTTTGACACATAATAAAGGATGGAATCTATTTTTATTTTCATATTCGTGTTTGCTTATACGTTCCAAGGCTCAGTGAGGTGGCTGACCTTGTACTGTACTAGCACCGATAGTGAATGCTTTCACAGCATGGGAATGCTTTTCTTTTACAAGACTCTATTGTTATACTAACATTCTTTATCAACCACTTACCAGCATCGTCCAGACTGGGGTGAGTAACTGGGCCAAGTGCCAACTTACTCATTATGGTTTAATTACCAGTTTGTTCAATGTTAAATGATTGTAACCTATACAGCAACACAACTCTGTATCTCCTCGGAGTGACTTGTAACCATCGTGGTCGATTTGTCCGTCTACGTGAGCTCACGAATAAACAGTCAGTAACTCAAGGCTTGTGAGGCTCGAGTCATTTTCCTTAATTCAGATCAATACGAGCGATTCTTCGACTGAATATTTTCATTCCAATCTCCAACAGCTTGGCGTAGCCGGCAGGATCTCTATTGTAAGAGGTGGCTGGACCTTTCCCTTTATTTCTATTTTTGACTTATTACTCAGTCTGCCTGAGTCGGCAGGTTTTATTTGCAACTAATCACCTGTTTTTATTCGAGACGGGTCGGCAGGACTTTTGTGAGTCGGCTGGTTCATTTTGCGATTACTTGGCGGGTTTTATTTGCGAGAATTCAGCGGATTCATTTTGTGATTACTCGGCTTGTATACTGTAGGGGATAAGCTGTGTCCACCGCGGGTGGTTTTTTCTCTCTCTTCCGCCACCAGCTGAAATAAGTACATTTGGGTTGTGTCGAGGCTAGTGTGTTAGTTCTGATACCTTTGTATGGAATAAAAAAAAGTTAAAACAAAACGCTGGCATAAGACAAGCATAAGATACCTAAACAAGGTTTGCCTTTAAAGACTCCTCTAAACGTTCTCGTTTGTCTGTTTGTGGTTGTTCCTTCTTTGAGCCAAAAGGCGAGAGTAGGAAGAGCTGTCCTCACATTAAATTTATCAAATTAACAGGGTTCGCCTTCAGTTGTTGTCCGGGATGCGGAGTTCTGGTGTTTATCTCTGCGTCTCTGTTCTATGTTTTTTTTTGCTTTGCTGTTTTGTCTTGTCTATTTGCTCTGTGTAACTAACAATTTTAAGATGGGATTGCAACTTTCCAATATCGACAGCGACGAGCTGCCCTCGGGGATGAAGTTAGTAAAAACAATGTCTGCAGATGCTGGAAACCAGATTCTGGGTGTGCTTTTCCAGCCTCACTAATTCAGAAATTGGGGATGACGTTTCCTCGTCCTGCTGTGAAGGCAGGTCTGCAGCATCAGGAATCTTCACAAAGAACTCTGCAACAACAAGGTAAATACGTAAAACAGGTAGGAGAACTGCTGGTACACCATCACCTTTTCAAGGGAGATGTGTGATAGTCATTACATTGTTCCCGTTACTCTTGAGTTATTTGGGTGTCTCGTGGAAACTGGCCTTTTGTGGGTTCATTTAAACTGGATTAGATTGACTATAGGTTGGGTTTCATTCAGGGAGGGCGCAGTGATCCTGCCTGGGATCATAATTATATGTTTACCTGTCTCGAAAAGTTTAAACACATTGTTAAAGGACAACAGCCTCCCAAAACAAAAGACACTCACTGACCTCATGAGTGTTCCTCCTCTCCTGCACCCTCGGCTCCTCTGCCTTATTCTCCTCAGTTACTCAAAATCCTGATACCGCCTTCCGAATCTCGCCTGTTGTGGAGGAGATTGTTGCATTTGTTACCACTCGCAATGGGGAGCAGGCGAATGCTGTGCCCAGTGCCACTCCTGCAATACGTTTTGAGCGCCACCCCAAGGGGTTAGTCCTGCGACATCCCAAGCGATGTTGCATTGCAACAGCCACCTAATTCCACATATTCTGCCATTCTTACGCTACTCGTTTAAACCAGCAGCAATCAGGCCTTAATTCAGAAGGAGACAGCCCCTCAGTCATTGACAGTTCTCTGACCCCGCAATTACCTGGAATAATAATAGGTCGCACTCCATTTGATAAACCATGGACCCACATTGATATCCGTGACATTTTACAAGACATCCCAGACTGGATAAAGCAGCCTGTTCCCTTTTATAATTGGCTTTTACAAATTTGTGACATTTATGACTGCCTTCCCCAGGTTGTACAGACTTTACTGCAACTGGCTTACGGTTCCCATTGATCTTCACTTAAAGGATCTATTAATTTTCCCTCACAACATCGGTACACGACTGAGGTGCGATCTGATTGGTTAGGTAGATGTGTCAGAGATGCCATTGAGTGCCGCCAGTCAACAGAGTGATTTTGGTGAAGTTATATGCTGCCTGCAGAGGGTGTCTGAGACTGTCCCTAATTTTCTTGCTCGAATTAGAGATACATGGGATTGTTCAGCTGGAATTCTTATAAATGATAATGAAAAACTAGCCGTTCAGACACTAATTAATTGTATCCGACCTTATCATGCCCAGCTTTATAAGGTTCAGATCCTGACTTGCCAGATTGTCTTATGGAGAGATACTCTTACTACACTTCACAACAATGGATAGACAAGGTCTGTTCTGTAATAAACTTGATAAACAGGCTTATCTTCAATTTAATTTTGTTCCCCCTCATTCCCAGGGTCTGCCCTGCATTGACAAATGACTTGTTAAGTGTTGGTCTTGTGGTCCGTATGGGCACTGGGAGCAGAACTGCCATGTGGCGTCTTCACAACGTGTTGTGCCCCCATGTACACTTTGAATTTACAAACGCCAATACCAGCCGTTTGAAGATTCTTCCCATTCTCCTCGTGACTCTGGCCACCCCGGTGTTGGGTCGGCAGAGGGTTGCAGCAGGCCGCCCTGATAGGACTCTCCCAGTCCTCATCTGAAAATCCTGTGATGACAGTTGAAATGGGAGGGCGTTCCATTCCGGTTTTGGTGGATTCAGGGACCACTCATTCTTCTGCACCTCCCACTTAGTTCTGACTCGGTCCATGCTATCGGTGCCTCTGCTTTCATTTGGTTGAACCCCTCCCTAATACTATCCTTATTATTGTTACAGTTCCATACTCAGCCATTATTTCACCGTCCTGCCCAATCACTTTGCCAGATCATGAGACTCTTTGCAAACGTAATGCCTCCATTCATTGTTGCCCTAAAAGCGTGGTTTTTGAGATTCCTGAGTCTCGCTATGCTGCATATGGCCATGACAGAAACTTCACCATCGCCCCCTTCCGTGTATGGCTGACAGTGTGCCACATAGTCACTTCGTTCATTATTATCGTACCTCATTGCGCAGCTACAGGATGCCCCTTTATTTCCCCGCGTTTCTTTTCTGCACTGCATCCTTTTGACAGATCATCCCTTTCAGGATTTTTATTGTTACACGGCCCACTTCTGTGTGCCTGATCCGCCATATTCTGCGTTTGCTGATTTTCACTTTAGTACAATTTCTAGTATGACCATTACTAGTCTTTGTTGTGTTGGCTTTCAGAGATCTTCAGCTGAAGTTCGTCTTTCCTCCTCACAATTCAAGATTCTTCGCCCTGTGGTGGCTCCTTTTGTTGCTTTTGTCCTGAAAACTGTCACTTCAAATCCTGAAGCTCAATCACCGTCGGTCCATCAGTGTCCATTCACACCCACTTCTATTGAAGGCATGAGACCTGTTAATGTTTCCCTTTTAAATTCAGGGTATCCTTATTCATATGCATAACCCAGGCAATATCCCTATTCTGCCTGTACCGAAACCCGATAAATCTGACAGATGGAGATTTTTTCAGGATCTATTAATGCTGTTATTGGCACTCGCTACCCCGTAGTCCTGACACAAATGCTATCCTTACTTCCATCCCTTCTTCGGCGACTTGTTTTTCCATGGTTGACCTCTGCTCCGCCTTCTTTTCTATTACCATTTTGCCTTCACTTTTGGCGGCCGTCAATATACATGGATCAATATGCACAGACACCCACCAACGGTATATGGAGAACTCAATGTTTATCCAGCCGCTGTACAGCGTACTTTAGACGGTTTGCACATGCCCTGCAGCAGTGTACTTGCTCAACCTGCTGGTGATTTTACTCATTGCCTCCTCTCCGTCTGATGCTTGTATGCAAGATACCATTGTCCTGCTGCGGGGTTTGGCACAGGATGGCCGTAACGTTTCATTGGACAAAATGCAGCTCTGCCAGCCGAAGAACTCATCGAAAGGACAATGGACTCCTGAACTGATACAAAACTTTGAACGTTAAAAATCTGTACTCAGTACAGCACCTGCCTTGGGTCTTCCTGATTATGCTCAGTGGTTTCAAATTTATGTTGTTGAAAGGGAGTGTTCTGCCTCTAGAATTTTGACACAGATGTATGGGTCTCTCTGTCGTCCTGTTGCCTTTTATTCTATCCATTTTCCTACTGTTTTAAGTGGAATGCTGGCATTTTTGCGAGCTGCGACAGCTGCCTCAGTAGTGGTAGAAAAGTCTACCCCCTTGTTTTCAAACACACATGCACAGTTTTTTTCCCACATTCAGTCTCCCTGCTGTTAAATTCTGCAGCTACACAGCATTTTACTGCTTCTAGGCGTACGGGCTATAAGGTCATCCTACTCTCCTGGTCTAATCTCACTCTGTGCCACGCCACGTCTTTGAATCCCGCTATCCTCCTTCCTGTTACTGACTCCTTAGAGTAACTGATCATGAGTGTTTACATGTCGTCTGTGATGTTGTTACCCCTCATCCCGACCTTTCTAAACTCCGCCTACATAATACTTTTTACAGATCGCTCCTCCTACAGGCCTGCAGATGATTTAACACTATCGGGCTATGCTGTCTGCACACCATCTGAAGTCCTCGAATCTGCTGCTCTCCCTAATGGCACATCTGCACAAACAGCTGAGCGTTTTGCTCTTACACGGGCATGCATTTTCGCTACTGGAAAATCAGATCATATTTATCTTGTTCCCCGCTATGCTTTTGGAGTGTTTCAAGATTTTCTGCCTCTCTGGAAGCATAGAGGTTATATCGCTTCCACGGGTAAACCTGCACAACACAGTCAACTTATTAATAACCTTTTGGAGGCCATAATCCTCCCTTCGACTGTAGCTGTTACGAAATGCACTGCACGCATGGCTGCTGGAGACGTTATCACTTGGGGCAACGCCTTCACTGACAGGGCTGCCCAGGTGGCTACTGCAGATTGCATTAACCTAATATATGCCAGTTTCTTATTGTTACTGATTTTCAGATTATTAGATGTTGTCTGAAACGCACAGATGGCATTACCACAATCTGAGATAGACTATTGTGCTACTTTATGTGTCACTGATTCGACTACTTGCACTTCCTGATGGCTGTATTATCAGCCCAGATCCCATTTACATGTCATGGCAATAGCCGCCCATGGGGTTGGCTATATTGGCAAATGGGGCATGTGTCATCTGGTTATGAATTTTAGTTTGTACCTGGGTTTACCACTGCTGCTTGTGCTTTGTTATCGCGTTGTCTTACTTACGTACAAAATGATAACTCAAAACCATTGTCCACATTTGACCATCTTCCTGCCCACGGCGGCCTATTTGTGAAACTTCAAATAAATATTGTCCCTATGCCCAAAAGTCTAGGTTTTTAATACCTGTTGGTAATTTTTGATATGTTCTCAAAGTGGTTTGAGGCTTTTGCCTCCAAAAAAGATGATGTAGGAGATTTGCTGAGGGTCTGACGCGGGAAGCATCCTTATATTTGGAGACCCTGGTTCTGCTGGTAGTGATGGGGCATTTATTTCACTACAGCTGTTTTAAAGGCTATTTGTAAGGCTCTGGCAATCTCCTGGTGACATCATATTCCTTATCAGCCACAAACCTTGAGTATGGTGGAAAGGATGAATGGCATCCTTAAAATAGTCTTTACCAGAATCTCGCAAGAGGCAGGTTTGGCTTGACACGAGGCACTACCTTCGCTTTATATTCTATTCGGAATCAGTTTAGTCGTTAAACAATTCTCAACCCTTTTGAGGTTTTAAAGTGTAGACCTATGCCTACTGCAACTGGGCATCCTGTGCTACCTGTTGACGTCATCCTGATTCTGACACAAGAGTTTTGATTGATTATACTAGTGTTCTTTCAGAACTTCTTATTAGAAATCATGATACTGTCAATTCGGACATCCCTGTTTTTAAAACCGGTCCCATGCATCCTTTCCAGCTAAGGGATGATGTTATGATTCAATCATTTGTAAGAACTCTCTCTCTCCGAGATGAAAAGGTCCATTCCTTATCCTTTTGGTGACCCGAGCAGCTCTCAAAGTCATGGGGAAAGCAGAATGGACTAATGCTACTCATTGCAAGAGAGTTCCACCTCAAGGAAAAAATCTTTTTGCTACAGCTTCATTACCGATGCAAACAAAGACCACAGATATTTTCAATTAATTGTGTTTGCCGTTCTTTTACTATTTTTTTTTTTGTTTGCTTTATTGATGAAGCTATTATTTGTTTGTGTTCTTCGATGTGACCAAGTGGCCCTTACAAAGAGAGAACTCCATTTAAATACTTTCCTTTATATGACATTTCTTTATGTACAGAACGTCAGCCACCATGGATGTTGGGTTTGCACTCATTTTCCATTCCATTCCAAAGGTGGAATTCGCTTCAGGGCGGTCCCTTTGAATGAATCTGACACTGCTGAATGGTGGTGACATCAACGTCGTTCTGCTGCTGCTGCTGCTATGATTTTTTTGCATTCCCCCAACTTCCTAAAAATATTGGGTGGTCCTTCCACTTATGCGGATAAAACCTGCGTACGGTGGTGATCAGGGGATATGCGATGACCACTTTTGAAGGCTGGGTCCAGCCTCTGTATAATGTATCACTTGTATCCACGTTCCTCGCGAATGTCACATCCACGACTGCACCTTGACCAAGTACTTGCATTAAAAGGAAACACCCTTTGGGTTGGCAGCCTGAGTTCGGTAAATGCCTTCACTCCATCCTCCTTTCAACATCTGATTTTCCACCCACAATGGATGGCAGCACACTTATTCTCACTGTTCCTAACAGGACTGCCATTAATCATCGTTCACCACTTTTTGGACTGGCGTGGAACGTGATCATTTGTTCGCTTTCAATGGCACTTAATTTGTTGATGGTCAGAACTCGTAACCCTGACTACCAGGAATGGCTGCTGTTATCTAGGGTATGTTGTCCCTTTCCTTTGACACTCCCACACTTCACCATTTGTGAGTCCGATGCCTCGTATGTAAAGATCACTTACTATTTTTCAACATCTTTTGACTATTTCTGTCTCCTCCCTATGGCACCCTTCAACTTGAGGTTCAAATTCGAAGGATTGCCACCACTTTGGAGGAGATTTCAAATGCCACTGCTTCGGCGTTTGACCGCCTAAATGCAGAGATGGTAGCTATCCGTACCGTGGCCCTTCAGAATCGCATGACCCTTGATTATCTTTTAGCTGAAAAAGGGAGCACTTGTGCCCTCATTGCCTCTGAATGTTGCACCTGTACCCCTGATTCTCGTGAAAGTATTACAAAATACCTGTACATATGCACAGGGTGGCGTCCTCTCTTCGTGATGTAAGCCCAGATTGGGATCTTTGGACTTAGGTGGTTAGTTTACTTGGCTCTTGATATTTCACACGTTTACAGGGCCTTGTGGTTTTAATTGCAATTTCAGTTCTGTTTTCCCTTGTCATTGTTTTATCTAAACGATGCCCTGCCCGTTTTGGGCACGACTGGTACCGTCTTCCCCGTTTCTTCCCAGTTTGTACATTTTTCTGTCTCCAATGTACCCTCAACATTTTATGAAATCTCTGATTCTATTAGTTGTGAAATCCCTTCCTCTGATAATTACCTGAATGAACATGAACCCCACCACCTGACAACCTTCTGGGACTGGTAATGTTCCTCCTATTGCCACTTCTACTGAACTGCCTCTCTGATTTGGTGAAAAGAAAGAAAGAAAGGAATTGTGGGAGATCTGTTATCACCCAAGCAGGCATTTTGTCGCATATTGACATCCTGGAATCCATTCTAATTTTCATATTCTGACCTTGGAGCTGTACAAGCACCTGATCGTGAACTCTTTCCAACATGGGAATGCTGTTCTTTTACAAGAATCTTTTGTTACACTAATTGCTCATCAACTACTAACCAGCACTGTCCACACAGCTACGTGACTGGGCCTCGTGCCTCATTATGGTTCAATTAACAGTTTGCTAATTGATAAATGATTATAACCTATGTGACCACAGAACTCTCTGTACCTCATCGGAGTGACTTGTGACCTGTGGCCATCGTGGTCGACTTGGGCCCCGTTAGCTCATGAATAAACAGTCAGCAACTACCGGCTTGTGTGGCCTGAGTCATTTTCCTTAATTTCGATCGATACGATGAGTCTTAGATTGATTATTTTTGCTCTGATATCCAAAAGTATGCATAGTTGCCGTGCGTAATTCAACATATTACTGTTCAGTGTTTGTGCACTGCCTACAAGGCACAGACAAAAATGCCCCGCCGCAATGCTTTCCATTGTTCAGAGGAGTGCAGCTCTAACAAGACCGAAGAAGCTCGAATTTAATCCATGGCAAAGTCGGCCCATTTGATGAGCATTCAATCTTTATTCGCCATGCATACTGGGAACTGCAGCGTTATTAACAAATTTCACTGCAGCAATGGACGAGGTTACTTTGACCAGAAAGTCCAGTCGCACAGTGTACCTCAGGTAATGAGAAAAGGACATGACAATAACAAAAGAGCATCAACAATTTATCCCGTCGAGCATGTTCTGCCATGCAATGAGATGATCTGTTGTGAAACTCCACATATCTATCTTTGTCCTATTCTCGCAATCTCGCTTAACAAATAATCACAATAAAAGGCAATCTTCAATATACATTATCAAAAAATCTAACGTCACCCGCCGTTTAAGGAAAAGCGCTCTGAACATCTCAATACTTTCTGCTCAGAGGAGTATTATGATACTTCTCCTAATAAATCTGGCCCTATTTTCTTCAGGTAATCTATCATTTTTATAGAATCTCCAGAAAGTGGAAATTGTTTATGTTCCTCTGTTCTTGTTTTTCTGGTCATACCTTGAAGACATTGCTTGCAACATCCCTTAACATTCAAACTTCGAGAGACAATAAGTTTAATTTGTATTCTTTCTGATAATACCAGAACAGTGTGTGCATCTGTCTGTGTTAAAATAAGCAAGATCGGAGTCAATTGAAGCGACATGGAGACGAGACGCTCATCATAGAATACCTACGTAGAAGTATGCCATTCGGCCAATCTGAACCATGCTATAGAGCTGAAGAGTATGCCATCCATGCACACTCCCTATCCTATTCTTGTCATCCTGCATTCCGACGGAAATCCACTGAAACTCGACATCTTTGTACTCTGGGAGATGACTTATGCAAACACAAGGTGAATGTACAAACCCCACGTATACAGTCGCCCGAGGCTGAAATCGAGCCATGGTCCCCGAGTCTGTGCAACAGCAGGGTAACTACAGAGGCACAGTGCTGCTGAATGGAAGGCAAATAAGTAAAGGCATATTTGGACGTAGGAATATTCTGACAGGAAAAGGAGACAGAATGATAACAGTGAAGAGGATTTCCCATGTGCTTCGAAACAAACAAATTGAACCAGTTCGATTGAGAGATTGAAGTTCAAAGCGACTGAGAGATATTCTGGACGTAAAATAGTGTGATATCAATATATGTCAGGTCCAGAGAAATGTCCTTAAACAAAATGAGAATAGATAAGAAAGTATAAAGATGGATTCGACACAGTCTATTTCAATAAACTTCCATCAACCTTGTCCCTTGTAAATCAGGTTATTTGATGAGTACAATTCAGAGCAGCAAATAGTCGACATTCGGATAATGCTTCAAGTGCGTCATTCTATCTCTGCAGCACGTATTTCAAAAGTGATCCTATGTTGATCAGGCAAACTGAGGCCCAATGAGCTCAAACCCAGTACTAGGGGGCTTATTTAAAAAATGCCTTGCATATGAGGAAGGAATGACGGATGATTCACGATGGCAATGTTACTTAAATCATGTCTAAATGGAAACTGACAGTGTAAAAATGCTTCAAATAGTGCGTGTTTACAAGGTTATTATCGATATGAGAATTCCTTCGAGTTGAATTTACCAAAATCGGTTTTCTGATTTCTGTCCTTCCTGACATGTACTAACGTTTGAATATTGCTATGCGGAGCACGACCTCGAAACTTGAACTGATGGGCAAGCCTAAATTTGCGTGAATTATCTAGAGGGGAGGTAAGAGTACCGAATGGATATCGGAGCTGATGCAGATTAATTCAGAGTGAAATGATCTCAGTCATTTTTTTTTGTTGAAGTATTTCAACATTCATGGAATATTAAACCCAGCATGTTAATTGGAAAAATACGATGATAAACAGGCACAGGGTTTATATCGATGGATGCCATTTGATTTGTTGTGACAGATTAAGCTCACAGCCCATGAAGTGTACTGTACATCAGCCTTTAACAAAACGAAAGTAGAATGGTAAGTTAATCAAGCTATTCTATATTTCAATAATCCTTATTTTGACCAAAGCGTACATAGTATGCAATTCTGGTCCCGGTGTCGTTGAGAGATAGCAAAATCAGAAAGCGTTTAAATAAATTCATCAGGGTGGTTCAGTGGAGGGCAAGGTAAATCCGAGGTGGTGAAAATGCCTCCCTTGACAGAAGTGGAGGATATGAATTCAAATCAATTCACTAGAGTAAGCATGTCGAAACGATGTGAAAATCATTACACATGGAAGGGCAGAACATGATCTCAAATGGCTTTCCAGGAATTGTATCCATTGCAGCAGATATAAAGGCAATTGAAAGCAAATGTAATTCTGATATGAAATGTGCAGACTTGCGGACAGAAATGAAAAGGAAAACAATGAAATCCTGAGGAAACCTTTCAGATGTCTTTTCCTATCCGATGTCAATATTGGTCAAATAGACTGAATAAAAGCCTTTGATCTAATTACTGTCGGATTCTATATTCGGATTTACGTCATCAAGTAATGTTCTTGTTATCCTGTCAACAGGACATCGCCCGTAGCGAGGTCTGGCCATAGTTCATGCTAATTCTGTGTGTTAACTGCAGCGGGTGCGCATGCTTTGTTAATGTTCTCAGAAAAGGGAACTAGTACTGCTCATCTCTCACTCTGTTGTCATTGCATATCATCATCCATTGCCAAAGGAACAGTCTGTTGAACATTACCTGATCATTACCTGATCACTGTGGCAATGAGATCCAAAAATGACCCCCATTTGCTGATGATAAAAGGCCTCAGGAGAATGTTTTCTTCACCATGTGGAGTTGATCACAGCAACCTCCCGCTCAATGTCCCACAATGTGAAATGAAATGCACATCAATTCTAAGGTCCCGATGCTTTAGTTATTTACATCGTCTAATTAATTGGAAAAAGGAAGAAAAGGGATATTTCAGCATATTTGTTAAATGTCTTCTGAACTTCGATTGGATAACAGCATAAACACAAGTGTTTGTGCAGCAGCCCGAGGTTTTCAGAATGAAGCTCAGTTCAAGTACAAAGTAGTGTATATCTATAATCTTATATCCCAAGTATGCTATCCGCTTCCACAAACAAAACAGCGTCATCAACCCACGTAGTAGGATGAAAGTTCCTGAGATAACGAACAAGAAAATAATAGATTTCCTTTGGCTCTCCCCCTCTGACTCTCCATGACACTCCCAAATTCTCTGAGACTGGAGCCTCTTGCGGGCTTGACTGCTCATTAAAACCTGTCTGATGGTGAAAACATTGAACAACACAATGAGCACAAACGGAAAGGCCAGTGATAAGATGTGATGCAAGAACTCGATTGCTGTCCAGACCAGAGACAATTGAACTTCCTCAGCCATGATACAAAACCAGGGGGTGTTCCACATTCTGTAGAAACCAGTTAACATAAAATACCAGCTGATGTTTTTTAAACAGCATAGCACTCCAAGTGTTCCAAGAACCCTGTCTGCTGTTTTTATGGTGCAATATTTACTTCTTCACTTCTTGCAACAGATGGTCGCAAATCGATCAAAAGTAAAAGCGACAGTGAACCAGACAGATGAATCTGTGACAGCATTTAACAGTGCAGCATGTATATTACACACGGGTATGTTCTTTATGAAACGAAAATGATCTCCATAGACCAGTACAATATGCCTTAGGATTAGATCGAAGACAATAACAAGTATGTCCGCCACTGCCATGGCCACCATGTATCGTGTGACACATTTGGAGAGACGACAGTCTTGACGACTCAGTATCATGATCGTCATTATGTTAACTGTGACGTGGAAATAAACAGGGAAATTGTATATTAGATTTATGTCAACGCTCATTCACAGTGTTGGGATCTATAAACGTCGTACTGCTTACTCTGGTGCATTGAAGTGAATTTATTTAGACTTTGTCTAAAAAAATGAAGTGTGCTAGGGTGTAACACAGGAAATGTTCGATTTTCAGCACAGGGGCAAACTGTTTTTTTTTAAGCACACCTTGAACTTCTATCCCCAGAGCACTGTTCAGACACAGTCCACCTCTTAGCATTCCCAACTGAATGCATCATCTTCAATGATGAACGGATTAAAGTTGGGAATACCAACGAGTCCAGATAGTGGTTGGCAGACAGCTCCCCTGTTTGCGGTCTTGAGGAGACGATGTACTGAAATCGGGGAAGCATGCAGGGCTCTGGAAGCAAGGATATTTATATTAAGAAAAATGCGTTACTATGAGCCAAAGCACATCAGCGCCCACTTTGGTATCAGGGGATCGTATACTTTTTGTTAGATATTACGGGGAGGCAAAAATTTCCATGACCCTACCTTACGGCTGGTGAAAAATGTGAGACATAAGACAGAGTGTAGGCCCATACATACTGAGTGCCCTGAATAATTTGGTGATTGTTTAGAGTCGGAGAGTCATATATAATTACAACAAAGAAAAGGCCCTTTGGTCAATTGCGTCTGCACTGAGCAGGAACAATCCACTTCAATGTCTCGACTCCTCGCCCCACCCCCAAATTCATAATAATCACTCAGGGAGAATTTCATAAACTTTGCTGATGCCCTCAGCATGGAATGCAGTAAAATAATTTTGCACAACACACTTTATTCTTGTTTCATTTCTAGCTGAAAGAAAATGGTTGTTTTGGATGTCGAATGGTAAGGCTGGGAAGCTTACTATCCAGATACATCAATTGAAGCAAGACAAGGCGATTGTATTACCTGACCAATCCTGGAATTAAATTGCAAGTTTCAGGCATGAATATAACAGCAACATTGCCCAGATGGTAGGCAGTAGCTATTGGTCAAAGCGGATGCACAATTTTAAAGATGAAACAAAGGCAAGAGTATTTCTTTAGCCAATTCCTGCGGGGTCGTGAAAATGATCCCAGAAAAAAACATGGTGAGAATAATCTCTCCTTGTCATTCAGGTTTTGAGTTATGCGTTATGCTCATTTCAGGAGTTACAGTTCCATTTCTTTATTTTGTTTCAGAAAAAAAATGCAGAGCAGTTGAAATCCCTATTGCGCGCACTGAAATTTCTGATCAGGTCATGTGACCTCCGAGGATAGTTCAAACAGCAGCAGCTCGAAAAAAATGCACATCGTTTCCACTTCCACTGCCAAAGCCACATTAAGTCAGAAGACAATCGCTAATATATAATCAAATACAGCAGGACTGAGTAAATATCTAATGCTTGGTCTAAAACGTTGCAAATAGCGTACCTGCCAATCAAATGGCAGGCTCTGATCATCTCCAACTAGAAAAGATTAAGCACTCCTTAATGTTTTCTGTTATCATGCCTGGTTTCCCCATTAGTAACGTCCCATTGAACAGACACTAAACTGTATGTATGCAATGACTGCAGGAGCTGATCAGAAGCTAAGAATCCAACATACATCTTATCTCACCCCAAAATTTGTCCATCATCAACAAGGCACAAGCTGATAGTGTGATTCGTTCTGACTAAGGATCACTGAAATCGAAATGGGATATGTTTTTTCTTTCCGTTGCCATTGACAAATATGATGAATTTCTCCAACATAATCTGTTTTTCTTTCAGATTTTCTGCGTTCACAGATCTTTGCTTCATTATGTAACGGGATAGCCTCCAATCTGTCTGGATGTTTGCAGCTCTAATAACGTTCAAAAAAAGCTTGACACTATCCAAGCCAAAGTAGCCAGCTGGATTAATACAAATTCACAGAACATACACTGCCGAGAATGCCGATATCTAATAGCAGCAGTGTGTTTGGTCTACACGATAAATTGGATATACTCAGAAGTCACATTGCTCAACGCCTTCTATTTGCATGAACATAACCATTTAGAATGGTAAGAGCCGACATAAATAAGAAGCGCGCCACCTTCTTAATCCTCTCCATGCCAGGATTTTATCCGGATTTCCAACTGCATCAGCATTCGTTCTGTGAGTTTAGGTAAATGGCCTATAGTTCCTTCCATAGTTGTGCTCTGAATGTGTTGGTGGCACACGGACTGCACAGTTCCAGAAGCTATGTCATCGTCAACTTCTCAGGGACTACGGGAGATGGATAATAAATGTTTCCCCAACCAATAAGACAGAGACCCTATGACTGAACTAAAATTCAATGATGCTTGCAAGAAGGTTTCACCTTACATTGGACTATTTCCCCACACACTTAAGTGCACGGACAACTGAGAATAAGCTGCGTGGACAATTACCATAATTTCACAGAAAACGTACTGAACAAATAGTTGACAAGAATGATACACGCTTTTCAATATGAAACAACATCTGTATCTATGACTTCCAGAACAAGCTGGATCCTTTCATGAGTTATAAAACTTGATAGCAGTGCATTCAATAGTAATGACACCGACTAAAGTCATTGTCAGCATTAAATACAGAAAATTGTTAAATACTTGAAGCAGAACAAATATTATTGAGTGAGTTATACACTAAACTGAACGTGTGGAATTTGACTTGTTGCCTGACAGAAACCCATATGTCAGTGAGCTCAATGAGTATCAGTATGATGGATTTTTCATGTACCAGGCTGTGATCACAAGTATAAGATGAGCTAAAATATTGCAAGTGTGTGTGTATGTGTGTGTGTGTATATGTGTATGCGTGTTGGTGTGCAACTACATGAGCACATGCGTGCATGTATGTGTACATGTGTGTCTGTCTTGTGTGTACTTGATTGTATGTGAAATATTCATAACTTTCCCTCTGTGTTTTCTTAAGTCCAAGTACGGAATAGGTTGCTGAATATTTCCATAATCTTGTGAACCACCTCTCCTGTACGCAATGATCAGGACAGTGTGAAGATTAGATTTCAAATCTATAGTGTTTGATCCTCTCCGTATAAGTCTCCTTTCCTACATTGTTGCCAATACACTATGGGAATTTTCTTTTAAAAATAAGGATGATCAGAAAAAAATAGCAATGTCATTAATAAGGAAAGGAAAGCAGCAGAATTTAGGAGGCGACAGCTTGGTAAAATGAACAAAGACATGACAGAATACCTGAAATACGGTGAGATCTCAACGCCAGCACGGGTATCTGAGCTGCTTGGTAAGAAATATCTAAATGAATTCAACTCAGGGATTGATGGTTCACGGTTGGGTATTGATTCATGAGTAAATTTCAGTCTGTGAGCAGCGAAAAGCTGCTTATTAAAAAAATCAGGAACGATTGCAGTGGATTGGGCAGAATCACAATTCTACAGCCTTAAACCAAAACCAAAGTTGATTATGGTGACTTACCAGGGACACCAACAAACGCCAATATTGGATACTATCCTGCTTGGATTATCCGAAGTATTTGATAGATTCGCCAATTGATTTGAGTTTGGTCATAGCGTGTAGATAGAACATGAAATGCGTGATACACGCTTCTGTTGATTGCTGTAACTCTACAACGTGTGGTTTTCAGATTCGAATCCATTGTGGACATACTCCTATTCACTGCTCTTAGAATATAATCTGTTTCTGTAAATAATGTCGATACTGATCGATTCTGGAAAGATTCAATTCTGTTGCATGAAGACTTATTCCATTGACATAGCACACCAACGTTTTACTCTCAGATCCTGAACTGTCCTGGTCCTCTCCCAAGATTCACAGTCTGCTGCTTGCTCGAAGTGATGATTCATTGAGAGGATCTCTTATTTATATAATTCGCAAAACCTCCAGTGTGTCAATTAAAGGTCTTGGAGGCAGACGGTAAAGCCAAAGGTGTGACAATTAGCATCCTGGATGTTAACATGTTTAGTATTTGAATAAACATTTTCAGTTAATTACTTGTACTTCAATGCCCATTATGCTTCGATGACGCTGTATACACTTGAAATGACACGAAGATGTTTTGTTAAGTTTCGGCAGGATAGAGTGGTGCATAAAGCTGAGGCACTGTCCCTAGGGAGCTGAAAATGTGTTGCTGGAAAAGCGCAGCAGGTCAGGCAGCATCCAGGGAACAGGGAATCGACGTTTCGGGCATAAGCCCTTCTTCAGGAATATGCCCGAAACGTCGATTCTCCTGTTCCCTAGATGCTGCCTGACCTGCTGCACGTTTCCAGCAACACATTTTGAGCTCTGATCTCCAGCATCTGCAGACCTCACTGTCCCTAGGGATGCAAACACTCATAGGTTTTGGCTCGAGACAGATGTGTAAGTGTTCATTCATGATAAATGCAGTTTAAATAAGGTCAAAGGAACAAAACATGATACTGAATCAGATTATCACTCCAACATAAGTGTTGTGGTATATCTAGAAATAAGGTCTGAAGATAGCATCATTTTGATTTGGAATAATATTGAATGGTCTAGGGCGTGGCGTGGGGATGGGCCAGCAGGAATAAGTTAACGTGAGATTGTGACTCACTGAAATCGTTTGCTAACGGTGTTGTTTGGAATTATAAATGATGACTTCCAAAAAAAAAATCATGGCTCAAATGAACCAGTCAGATCATGACGTTATAACCAACATGAAGACACTTAAATGTGATTTTGCATGGAACTTCTGCTGGCTCTTCGAATGAAATTATCCCTGATCTGATTGTGACGAAACAAGATTATACTGCCATTAGTAAACATATATCTTGAATTCCTTGAATACCAAAGGTCAGTCCTACTCAGGATTGAATGCATTCAATAACAAAGCATTACCACTGTCAATGCAAGAATATGCTGAAGATGATCAAATACCATAATATGAAAATTGTAGGTATAGAATTCTATCATTTAGTCCATCGTGTCATCTCCACAATTTGAGAGAACACAGTTGATAATTCGTTTTGTACCACTGACGAATTCCAAAGATTCATCGTCTTACTCAAGACAATCGATTCCATCGCATATTTATGTGATCTGCCCTTTGTGTTCCTTATTTTGAGACGGTGTTGCTAAATCTTGCCATTGTGGCACCGTCGAGACCATTTCTAAAATCGATGGTGCCTCATGCCAATGTTGTTGGATTGACGGAATCAACGAATGCTACGTTATGCAAATGATTGTTAATTTTGTTCATATCTGTATATAGAATAATCTCAACGCACCTTCGAGTCACGAGAAAAGCAAACAATAAACGCAGAGCTGAATGAGGGAAAGTTTCGAAATATATTAAAAGATGTGACATTTTCTTTGTTTAGAATTGGGAACTGCTGGCTGGGCCTCGAACGAATGAATGCAGCCATCCCAAATATGTTGAGATAAGTTTCTACATTGTTTAGTATTTTTAAAAAATCATCATTTTTTTTGTTTCCTGTCTCTTGTTTCCTTGCGTAGGTGGTGGTGAGTAATCTTCTTGAACCGCTGCGTTGCAACTGCTGTGGGCTAACCCATAATTTCAAAATGGAGAGAATTCCAGGATGCTGACACAGGAACATTGAAATAATGACGATGAAGCAATGATCGTGAGTGGCTTGAGGATCACGTGAAGGTGGCGGTGTTCTCATGCTTCTATTGCTGTCACCCTTCTCGATGAAAGTGGTCGTGGGTTTGGAACCTCCTCTCTGATGATATTTTGTGAATTTCTGGAGTATACCTTGTAGGTAGTAGAGACTGCTGCTACTGAGTCTTGTTGGAGCTACCTTCATCCAGGCAAGTGGGGATTATTCCATTACAGTCCTGACTTGTGACTTGTAGATTATGGACATGAACTACCGAATCAGAAGGCGAGTTACACGTCACAGTATTTCGATCATCTGACCTGCACTTGTATTCACTGCATTTATGCGGTGAGATCACTTGCGTTTCTGGATAATGATAGCTCCAGGATGTTGATAATGGGGGATTCAGTGATGGTAACATCATTGAATGTCAATAATTGGTGGTTATTTCGACATATATTGGTGAATGTCATAACATGGCATTTGTGTGGCAAATGTGTTACTTGCTATTTGTCCGTTCAAGCCTCAATATTGTCCAGACCTTGTTGCATTTGAACATGAACTGTGTCTGTATCCGAGGACTTGTGAATGGTGATGAACATTGAGCAGTCATCAGAAAACATCCCCACTTCTGACCTTATGGTAAAGGGAAGGTCATTGATGAAGCAGCCGAAGATGCTTGCGTCGAGGACCCTATCCTGACGAGTTCCAGCACAGATATAATGAAATTGGGATGACTGACCTCCAACAACAACGATCATTGTCTTCTGTGCCAGATATGACGCCAAGCAACGGAAAGTTTACCGTTGAAACCCATTGATTCCAGTTTTGGTCACGCTCCTTGATGCCACACTCGGTTGAATGTAGGCTTCATGTCAAGGGCTGATGTCCCCTCACCTCGAGAATTAAACTGTTCGGTCTATTTTTGAACCAGGTCTACAATGAGGTCAGGAACTGCGGGACCCTGGTAGAATCCAAATTATGCTCCAGTAAGCAGGTGTTTGCTGATCAGGTGTTGCAGGATTGCACTGCTGATGAAAACCTCTATCACTTTACTGATGGTCGACAGTAGACCAGGTTGGATTTCTACTGTTCCTCATGTACAGGGCGTACCTGAGCCAGTTTCCACATTGTAGGGTAAAAGCATATTACTTATGTTCGAACCACTTGGTTGGGATCGGATTTTTGAGGAAGAACTCCCGTCCCCATGAACCTGGTTGAAATTTTATGTTATTTTTCTGCAGCGCATTGTAGAAGATGTGAACCACTGCAAAAGTTCAGAAAAGTTGAACTTATTTGCTGAATTCGATGTGCATTATAGGACTTTGACTGAATTGTACAATATAGTAACAAACTATGAAAACAAAAGGACGCAACCTAGACGGCCAAGCAAAAGTGACCATGCATCATGCACAAACCTGAAATCATAACGAGTCTTACTTAATACTTGTGGTAAAGAGACATGGGATGATGAAGTTCAGATCAAGGAAGCCAAAGCAAACGAGATTATTACATTTTGGACTGATCACTAATTTTGAAAGTGGTGGTCAGGACCAGCATAATCTATTAAAATGAAATTGGTAAAATATAATGAAAAGAAACAGCCATGCACCCTAAATTTGGATATTTCACTACTGTCAACGTGATTTCTGTGCACACCGGTCATAAGCAGATTCTATTTTGAATTTCACACGATTGTATGCAACGTGTGGTCGATGAACAATTTCTGTTATCCAGGATAATGGCATGTACAGCAAGTTTAATTAATATGAGCAGTTCAAGTTCCGGAAAATCTACCACTCGTAAGTTCCGTTAGGAATGTCTTGAATTTTCTTTGATGTTTAAGATATCTTTTACTATATCATTCAGGGTAATATGGGCATGAATAGCTGAATAAGTATCGTACACTTGGATATGGTGAGCCATCTTCCTAACATCTGAAGCCATGTCGTGTCGGTACCGTCATTCTGCTGTTTGGAATTATTTGACAAGACATTTGCAAAGTGAGAGGGGCAAAACAAGGAAATACTTAATTTTTTGGAACTATCCGTAAATTGGATGGATAATGTGCATGTTATTAGTTCAAGATGAAGATTCAGTGCAGCATGATTGGATCTGATCTATTTGTTGGTTTCTCTTATTTCTACAATTAGCATGTTACACACAATGTGTGAAATGCAAATACTCCTGAATTATATCTTCCACACATTGTGATTTACGTTCTGCGCTTCACAATGCGTCTTCTGTCATGTCTTGATATATTTTGTTCACGTTAAAACATAGTTGATTTTCCTCGCATCATTTTTTCATTTTTGATTGATTGGTTCATTTGTTTGTGGTGCTACCCAACCAAAGTCAGTGCTGGATATTGAAGTTGCAGACCCAGTGCGTTTATTTTTTGCATCAGGTCTTCCTCAATTTCGACATTAACTGGATGTCCTCGAATTGAGTAGGCAAACCTTGCAGGCAATACTCTGAACTGAGACAAAGGGAATGTATTTCAACATAATTCGTACAGAAGACAGCATTCATCAGGCAGTTTTCTTGCCAATACTTGGCCTGTTTTCACTTGATGTCATGTTGCAATTCAGCCATTGAAATGTACGGCACATGTGAAAAAAGTTGTTTTCGACCGCCTGGTTGCATCAACCATAGAGCAGCAAACGACTTTCTGATCCCATTTTAATGTATTTGACATATCACCTTTTACGGCTTGGCATCACAAGTGTACATGAAAATGCACAGTGAGTAATCTGAGTGTTTTTAACCTAAGCACACATAAAGTCAATAATTGCAACCCTCTCACAACTTCCTGATTGATTTTTCAGACGTCACATACCCACAGGATCTCCTACACATTCATTAGAGTTCTGTCCACCAGTCATTTAACAACGTCAAGTGAAAGGGATTCTTCGTTTCCACCCTTGTAGTGTCCATCATAATCGTATGCATCTCAACATTTCACCACTCAATCTCTCCTGCTCCAAGGAAACTAACTCCAGTTTATCCAATGTCTCCACATAACTGAGACACTCCAGCAAGATCCTCCAAAAAACTCTTCAGCGCTCTGTCCTTTGGAATGACATCTTTCCTCTAAGTTGGATTACAGAACTGCAATCAATACGATAGCTGTGGCTTAATCAACTATTTTTACAATTTCAGCTTAAACCCTCTTCTCTTAAAATATATCTATCAACTGCAAATTCAAATATTCCATATGCATTTTTATCGAGTTCGTCAACCTGTCATAGAGTCATGTAGCACAGAAACAGATCGTTGGTCTAATTCCACCACGCTGATCTTGTCCTCAAACTAAAGTAATCCCACTTGTCCGCGCCTGCCCCATATCCCTCAAAATCTTGCTTAACATGTACCCGTGCAAATTTAAATTGTATAAATGTTCCTGCATCTCCCACTTGCCCTGGCAATTCATTCATTTGAACATAAGAACATGCGAAATTGGAACAGGACTAGTCCATCTCATCCTTCGAGCCTGCTCTTCCATTCAATAAGATTATGTCTGCTACTTCTGTAGCCTCAGATCCATTTACCCATCCACTCATTATAACATTTAAAACCCTTACTGGTCAAAAATATCGATCCTTTCTTTAAAAACATTTAGCGAGGAGGACTCAAATATTTCACTGTGCGTGGAATTCCATAAATTCACAACCCTCTGGGTGAAAAGGTTCCTTTGCAATTCGGAGAAAATTGTTATCCCCCAGGTTTTGAGGCTCTGTCATCTTGTCTTCCTTTCACCCGCCAGCGGAAACATCCTCTGTACTTATATCTTACACATTCCCTTCAGATGTCTCTGTAAGAATCCGCATCATTCTTCTAAAATTCACAGAATCTAATCCAGTTTCCACAGAGTAATGTAATCTGTAATCTGTAATCCCAGTCGAGATGCGGTGCTGGAAAAGGACAGCGGATCAGGCAACATCCAATAAGCAGTAGAATCAATGTTTTGCGGATAAGCTCTTCGTCAGGAATGAGGCTTGTATGCTGGAGGGTTTGAGAGATAAATTGGAGCGGTGGGGTTGGGTGAAGGTAGCTGGTAGCGCAAGAGTTTGATGAAGGTGGGGATGCGGGGATAGGTCATACAGGAGGCTGGAATGGATAATTGGAAAGACAATGGACATCTTAAGAGGTTTGTGCCGAGTTGGGGGATTTGGACTGGGATAAGGTGGAGGAGGGGAAATAAGGAAACTGGTGAAATCCACATTAATGCTGCATGGTTGCAGGGTCCCAAGGCGGAAGATGAGTAGTTTTACTTCCAGGCGTCGGTGGTTAGGATTTAGCAATGGAGCGGCCCCAGGACCTGCATGTCCTTGGTAGAGTGGGAGGAGAAGTTGAAATGCTCAGCCACAGAACAGTGTTTTTTGATTGTGCGGGTGTCCATTAAATGTTATCCATAATGATCCGCAAATTGGCGTTCGGTCTTCTTGATGTAGATTAGACCACACCTGGTGCAACGGATGCAGTAGGTGACATTAGTGGAGGTACAGGCACATTTCTGTCAGATATGGAAGCATCTTTCCCAGATACCTTCCATCCAACCCTATCTTCTTCCCATTTATGTCTCAGCTCCCAGGCCCACAGGCCTCATTCCTGATGCAGGGATAAAGCCTAAAATATGGATTCTCCTGCTACTCAGATGCTGGCTGACGTGCCGTGCTTTTCAGCACCACAATCTCGACTCTGACCTCCAGCATCTGCAGTCCTCACTTTCTCCTGGATTAAACTCCCAATCCATTTAGTCTCTCCTCATAAGCAAACCCTCTCAAATGCGGAATCAACATTATCACATTCCTAGGCATCCCATCTAGTGCGAGTTTATCCTGTCTCAAGTAAGGAGAACAAAACTGCACGCCGTAATCCAGGGTTGACGTTACGAGCATCCTTTACAGCTGCAACGTAAGCTGACCTGTTGTTCAACTCCATCCCTTTGGCAATGATGGAAATAGTCGACTTCACATTTGTTAACGTTGCACTCCATTTGACTAATCATTTTAACCAACTGTGTCCCTCT
Source organism: Chiloscyllium plagiosum (assembly GCF_037043375.1). Taxonomy (NCBI): domain Eukaryota; kingdom Metazoa; phylum Chordata; class Chondrichthyes; order Orectolobiformes; family Hemiscylliidae; genus Chiloscyllium; species Chiloscyllium plagiosum. The sequence goes on from NW_028270167.1 coordinate 94,789,678, forward strand.
GAAGCATTTCGCAGTACTCTGCACATTTTGCTCCACAACTCATCTGAGTGTCGTCTGTTCACTTTGACAAAGTACACGTGCTTACCAACTTCAACTCACCCATTATATCGTGAATAATTGCGGTTCCAACAGTGATTCCCGAGGCACAACTCTAGTCAATGATCACCGACCATAAAAGCTGTGGTGGGAGAATGAGCAATGTTGCTTGTACTAACATGAGTGCCGGATAAAAGTTCTATTTAGATCAGGGCCTAGATGCTTGATGGATGATTGGGACAGTCGAGGTCAGTATTAGAGGGCTGATTCTTGCGTAGGAAACCGTATGTCTAGGATTACAGTCGTGATAGCTAAACAGAACAGTGAAGGTCAATGGGTATATTGGTGAAAAGTGACCGGGACAGCGGAGATCAATGATAATAGATCTGATAAGTGAACGGGATAGCAGGGGCTCGTGAATACAGTTGTGATGTTTGAAGGTGACACCGAGGTCAATGAGCACAGGTGTGATCGCTGAAAGGGACAGCGCAGGTCAACGAGTGCAGCAGTGATGTGTGAATGGGTCTTTCTCAGTCAGTGCAGAGAGAATGCAATCAGTCAGTAACAATGTTTGTCACTGACTTCAATGTAATGTGTGACTAGGAAAAAGTATAATCAAAGAAGTGATGTGTCAAAGAGACAGTGTAAGTCAGTGAGTAATGATGTGATGAGTGCACAGGGCAGTGTTGGTCAGTGTGCACAGGGTGTTTGGTGAATGTGGCAGTAAAGCTCATGAGTACAGTTTGGGTCGGTAAGCAAAAGAGAATATGTCAATAAGTACAGATGTGATATGGGAATGGGTAGGCTTGTTCTGTGATTTCAAAGTTGATGGCTCAACAGGACAGTGTAGAGCAAAGTCTGCAATGTTTTTGGGTGAATGTCAGGTGATCACAGGATTGATTCATAAATGAGGTGGTGTTGGTCATTACACGACTGATTGTTGAACGGAACTGGGTAGGTCAGTGTGTGCACAATTTACTTATTTACTTGGGGTCAGGACCGTGTCAGTCATTTAGTACAGAGGTGATCGGTGAAAGGAACATTGTAGATCTTTGAGTATGCGGTGTTAGTAAATGTGGCGTTGCTGGCCAGTAAGTAGAGGGGTGATGGGGAATTCTGACTGTGTTGGTCAGGTTTGTCACGGGTGATGGCTTGTCGAGTCGGTGCAGCTCAGGGACTATACAATTGATGGGTTAACAAGCCAGTGTGTGTCAGTGTGTTCAGGTGTGATTGTGATAGCGTAGATCACTGGGTAGGTGATTGAAATGGTATAGTTCAATCATTGCAGGTGTGATAGTTCAAAAGGAGAATGTAGGTAAGTGAGTACTAAGGTGATGGGTAAACGAGGCACTTTTGATTAGAGAGCAGGGATGTGAAGCGGTCAGTATCTATCATTGAGAACAAAGATAATGGATGAACAGAACAGTGTAGTTCAATGAGTACGTGGTTGATGGTTGAAAGAGACAGTGTAGCTCAATTAGGACAGAGATGATATGTGATTAGGATATGTTGGATTGATGTGCATGGTTGAATGGAACAGTGTACGTCAGCTTGTACATGGATGACAAGTGAACAGAACAGTGTAACTTGATGTGCATATGGGTAATAGCGTAACATAATAGTTTAGATCTGTGGGTACAAGGGTGATTTAAAATTAGGCAGTTTAGATCAGTGTTTTGGGTGAACTGATCAGCACAAAACAATGAGTAACGGTGTGATTGATGAATGGGATCGTGTAAGCCACTGAGTACACGCATGACTGGTGAACGTGACAATGTAGATGAATTAGTTCAGAGGTGATTGGTGAAAAGGAAAGTGTACGTCACTAAGTACAGTGCGTGATCGGTGAACTGGTCAGTGAGTACAGCAAAACTTGGTGAGTGGGATAGTATAGGTCAGTAAGTCCGGTCAGGGCGACATAGTCGCTCAGTAGTTCGTACTGTTGCCTCACAGTGCCAGGGACCCGGGTTCGATTTCACCCTTGGGCAATTGTCGTGTCGAGGATTCACATTCTCCCTGTGTCTGTGTAGGTTTCGTCTGGGTGCTCTGGTTCCATCCCACAAACCAAATATTTGCAGGTTAGGTGAATTGGCTAATCTGAATTGTTCATACTGTTCAGGGATGTGTAGGTAAGGTGCCTTGATCAGAGATAAATGTAGAGCAATAGAATAGGGGAATGAGTTTCATTCGATATAATTTGCGTGGTCAGTGTGGACCTGTTGGGCTGAAGGGCTTTTTCCAGTTGTTACAAGATCTCAAAGGAATGAGAGTAACCAAATCATCTGGCATCAGGCGAGGCACCGGAAAGGGCAATGGCAGAAACAGCACTGTTGATAATGCAAAGTCTTCATTACTACTATCTAGGGTCGAGTACTAAACTTGGGAGAGTTATCTGAAAAACTCGTCAAGCAACAACCTGACACAGACTTACTTGTTACCTTGCAGACAATGCCCCAGACACCACCATTATAACCCTCGGATATATTCTTCCCTACATGCAGGACACAATCAACAATGGTGGGGGCACAATGGTATACAGTCTAGACGGGTTTTTCCTGGCAGTTCTCAATAAAGACACCGGATCCCATGAAGTCTCATGGCTTCACGCTACGAATGGACAATGAACCCTCCTGCTGATTACCATATACTGTCCTCCCTCAGCTTATGAATAAGTACCCCCGCATGTTGAACAACAATTGGAGGAAGTACAGAAGATGGCAAGTGTTTATCTTATGCTCTGGTCGCGGAATTTTAATGTCAATCACCAAGTGACTCGGCAACAGTTCTACTGATCGAGCTGATACAGTCTTTATGGACGGAGTTGCTAGACTGTTTCTGCAGTTGCGAGATGAGGGAACTGATCTGTGGAAAAATCACTTGACCTCATTCTTACCAATCTGCTAACTTCAGATACATTCGTCCATGAGAGTATCTGTAAGGGTGACTATCACACAGTGCTTGTGGAGTTGATGTCCCGCCTTCCCACTGAAGATAACCTCCATCCTATTGTGTGGCACTATCACAAGCTAAATGAGGTAGACTTCAAAAAGATTCCAAAACTCAAAACTGGGCATTTATGAGACGCTGTGGGCCATTACTTGCATCAGAATAGAACTCCGGAACCACTGTAACCTCATGACCTAGAATATCAACCACTCAACTATTGCAACTAAGCCAGGGGATCAAATCTGTTTCAATAGCGTGTGCAGGATGGCATGCCAGGATCAGCACTAGGACATACCTGAATGTGAAGTGTCAACCTTTTGAAGCCACAGAACAGGACGACATGTTTGTCACATAGAATGGGTAACAGGTGATAGACAGATACATCACACATCCAATGAATTGTATCTAAGCTTTGCAGTCTTTCACATTCTTGCGTAAATGGTGGTGGACAACTAAACAAAAAAATGCAAGACGAGACAGCACAAATGTCTGAATGATGGAAGAGTCTAGTACAACAGTGCAAAAAATCAGCCTGATGCTTTTGGAGCAAACCTCAGCCGCAAGAGCTGAGTGGACGATCCGTCTCGTCCTCCTTCACTGGTGCCCAGCAGATATCAGTGTTCAGTCAATTTGATTCACTCCACGTGATATCAAGAAACGGTTGGAGACACTGGATGCTGCAAAGGATACAGCCCTCACAACATTCTGACAATAGTACTGAAGACGCTCTTCCAGAACCTGCTGCTCCCCTGGCCTTTCTGTTCCAGTACAGTTACAATACTTGCATCTGCCCGCCGATATCGAAAATTGCCCAGGTATGTACTCTACAGAAAAAGCAGAATAAATCCAACCCAGCCAATTACTGCCCCAACAGTGTGCTCTGATAATCAGTAAAGTGATGGAAGGTGTCATCAACAGTGCTATTATGTAGCACCATCTAAGCAATAACCTGCTCAGTGACGTCCAATTTGGGATCTTGCAGGGCCTCTCAACTCCTGACCTCATCCGGCCCTTGGTTCATACAAGAATAACATAGCTTAAGTCGATGGATGAGATGGAAACAACAGGCCTTCATATTAAGTTAGCACTTGACCCAGTGTGGCACAAAAGAGCCCTGGTAAATCTGCAATGAATGGGAATTTGGAGATAAACACTTCGGTCGCAGACTCATATCTGGCAAAGAGAAAGATGGTTGTAGTTTTTGAGGTCCGTCGTCTCAGCTCAAGAACATCTCTGCAGGCATTCCTCAGGGTATGTGCCAGGCCTAATCATCTTCAGATACTTCATCAATATTCTTAGCTCCAGCGTAAGGTCAGAAGTGCGGATGTTTGCTGATGATTGCACAGTTGCTTACAATTCAAACTCCTCAGGTACTGAAATGATCCGTGTTCACATGCAACAAGTGGTAAGGAACATTCATAACACAAAAAAGCCAGGCTGTGGCAATCATATTTCAGAGACAACCTCACCAACGCCCCTTCACATTCAATGGTGTTTTCATCATTGCATACACCATTAATAACATGTTAGTGGATATAAATCATCGGAAAATCAACTGGACTCACCACATAAGCCCGAGAGCTACAAGAGCAGGTTAGATGCTAGAATTACTGCGGCGAGTTACACACTTTCTGACTGTACAAAGGCATTCCACTACCTACAATGTAAAAGTCACGATTGTGATGGAATATTCCTCAATTGACTGAATGAATGCAGACCTAAAATTATTCAAAACAAAGCAGCCCGTTTCATTGGCTTTGCATTCGTATGAATACACTTGCTCCAACACCAATGTTTTGTAGGTGTATCAGGTGCAGGACAGAAATTCATTATCGCGCCTCAGATAGCACCTTATCAACACAGAAAGTGTATGGGAACACAACTACATTCTGCACCCCTCCCCCACCGAAGCCACTTACTATCGTGATTTGGAAACATTATTGCTCCTCCTGGACTGGCGCTGGTACAAAATCCTAGAATGTCTCTCCTAATGGCCTTGTTGGTAAACAAACTGAAAAGGACTGCAGCGATTGAAGAAGGTCATCGCCACTGTCTCAATGAAAACTAGTTATGGGTAATAAATGCTGTCAGTAAAGGATGTACTCATTCATAAGTGAAAAATAAATAGCTATTAGTTGAACAACTGATCTTTTTTTTTCATGAATGCAACATATTAGGACATTAACTAAAAATATTAATATTCAAAACAGTTTCAATTAAACGTAAAGGAATATTAGACATGATTCTGATGTATGAAACAATTACCATTTCTTTTATCTTCCCAACAGTTCAAAGGTATAGAATATACTGACGTCCAGAATGTGTTATTTCCAGCCAAACAGATGTTTAATAATCTGACGAAGCACAGCACAATTCAAAATTATATGGCTTTCATTCAATGTTGCCCATTGTTGGCATTGAACACATTCGAATCACTAGCTATATTTGTGGAGAATGTTTAATTGATATGTGAGGCAATTCAGGATCTAGTTTATTAACATTTTTATATCAATGGAATTCGTTGCTGTTGCTAACAATGTGAAAACATTCCGCTGTATGCCTGAGCTGCAAATACATGCCAGTACTTACACCTTTCTTCTGAAAAAAGTAAATGTCACAATTTGTTCTTTGGCAGGAATGCATCTTTAATTATGAATAAGTAAGATCATACTTATTGAAATATAATAATCTCAAAATACAGTTTTCCAATTATCTCCTTCGTTTGGTGCCTGATCACTTCTAAGGACGAAACTGCCTTAATGGTGCTCATCCTCAATCCAGTCAAATATTTCTCATTGATTTACCTGTCATTTTTGGCACAATATAAGAGCATACAATGATGGAATTGACACATTCGTTCAAATGGAGAATTGGCTCATGTTGAGAAATAGTGATTCATTAACAACGAGTAATTTTCAGATTGTAACTATAACTGATGAACTGTCGAAGGGTCCAGCCCATCATTTTTAACAGCCTGTGCTCCCGCCAATTTCAAAAGATATAGGGATGCAATTGTTGATTCGCACAACAGGAGTCTGCAAAAAAAAAAAAGAAAATCCAGGTTAGGTGAGCTAAAATGCTGAAATGAATGGAATATAAATAATTATATTTTTTTCAATCTCATGCAGAACATAAAATAATTCAGAATATACGTTAACTGAAAAAGACTGGCGAATGCTGTGATAAAAGCAAGTCTGGCTGTTCTCACATGCGAACTAAAAAAAATAATTACCACACAAATACATGTAACTCTACGCAGAATTCACAGCCTGTTACCTGCTCTTGCAACCACAGTAGCGATATGCGTTTCCAGTTCAGTATCCAATCATGCTGGGATTTTGATAGTGGAAGAAATTCAGTGATAGTAACACCATTCAGTGTCAAGAGGGCAATGGTTAGTCTCTTTCTTGTTGGACATGACAACCCGTGAATATTGAGAGTAAGGGTATTCATTGATGGCAACAATATTGAATAGCAAGGGACGATAGGTATAGTCTCCATTGAAGATGATAATTTCCTCGCAATTGTGAGGCGTGTATGCTGTTTGCTTCTTGTCGGTGCAGTGTTGCCTTTTTCTCCAGGTCTGGTTGCATTTGGACAGAGACTGCTTTGCTCTCAGAGGAGTGGCCAAAATAATGATAATCGTGCAATCATCAGCGAATATCGGCAGTCCACGGCACTAACCTTTTCACTTCCCCGGTCCCTAACGCCTTATCTTCACCATGGACATCCAGTCCCTGTACACCTCCATCCCCCATCACGAAGGACTTAAAGTCCTCCGCTTCTTCCTTTTCCGCCGTAACAACCAGTATTCTTCCACTGACACCCTCCTTCGACTGATTGAACTGGTCCTCACCCTGAACAACTTCTCTTTCCAATCCTCAAAACTTCCTCCAAACCAAAGGAATAGCCATGGGCACCCGCATGGGCCCCAGCTATGCCTGGCTCTTCGTGGAACAGTCCATCTTCCGCAGCTACACTGGCACCAGCCCCCACCCTTTCCTCCACTACATCGATGACTGTATTGGCACTGCCTCGTGCTCCCACGAGGAGGTTGAACAGTTCATCCACTTTACCAACACCTTCCACCACGACCTCAAATTCATCTGGACCGTCTCAGACTCCTCCCTCCCCTTCCTAGACCTTTCCATTTCTATCTCGGTGACCGAATCGACACGGACATTTACTATAAACCGACAGACTCCCACAGCTACCTAGACTACACCTCCTCCCACCCTGCCCCCTGTAAAAACGCCATCCCATATTCCCAATTCCTTCGTCTCCGCTGCATCTGCTCCCAGGAGGATCAGTTCCAAAGCCGGACAACCCAGATGGCCTCCTTCTTCAAGGACTGCAATTTCCCCCCAGACGTCGTCGACGATGCCCTCCACCGCATCGTTTCCACTTCCCGCTCCTCCGCCCTTGAGCCCCGCCCCTCCAACCGCCACCAGGACAAAACCCCACTGGTCCTCACCTACAACCCCACCAAACTCCATGTACAACGTATCATCCGCCGTCATTTCCGCCACCGCCAAACGGACCGCACTACTAGGGATATATTTTCCTCCCCTCCCCTATCAGCGTTCCGAAAAGACCACTCCCTCCGTGACTCCCTCGTGAGGTCCAACCCCCCACCAACCCAACCTCCACTCCTGGCAACTTCCCCTGCAACCGCAAGAAATGCAAAACTTGCGCTCACACCTCCTCCCTTACTTCCCTCCAAGGCCCCAAGGGACACTTCCATATCCGCCACAAATTCCCCTGCACCTCCACACACATCATCTATTGCATCCGTTGCACCCGATGTGGCCTCCTCTATATTGGGGAGACAGGCCGCCTCCTTGCGAAACACCCGGACCAACCAACCTAACCACCCCGTAGCCCAACACTTTAACTCCCCCTCCCACTCCACCAAGGACATGCCGGTCCTTGGACTCCTCCATCGCCAGACCATAGCAACACGATGGTTGGAGGAAGAGCGCCTCATCTTCTGCCTGGGAACCCTCCAACCACAAGGGATGAACTCAGATTTCTCCAGTTTCCTCATTTCCCCTCCTCCCACCTTGTCTCGGTCAAATCCCTCGAACTCAGCACCGCCTTCCTAACCTGCAATAATCTTCCTGACCTCTCCGCGCCCACCCCACTCCAGACTATCACCCTCACCTTGACCTCCCTCCACCTATCGCATTTCCAAAGCCCCTCCCCAAACGTCCCTCCTCCCGACCTTATCTTAGCCTGCTGGACACACTTTCCTCATTCCTGAAGAAAGGGCTTATGCCCGAAACGTCGATTATCCTGTTCCTTGGATGCTGCCTGACCTGCTGCCCGTTTCCAGCAACACATTTTCAGCACTACACTGATGAAGTTTGGAACAAGCCTTCGATCGAATCTGCTTAATCCTAAGTAGGAAAGCACATATTTCTTCGACGTTGGTCGTTCGAAATTCCTCAACGGCCTTCGCCTTTGTATTCCATAGGGCTAACCTTCCATAACCAACGTTATGAACCATGAACGTCAATTCTGCTTTCGTCAATTCAGTTTTGTTTAAGTTCATTATCAGTTTTGCTTCTCATCGTCATCCAAAGAGCTCTTCCTGCTCTACCATGTGATTTTTCGAGGACCTACTGAAGATCACTACATTGTCCAAGTCGACTGAAAAGATTGTTACCCTAGCACAACTCCGATCATGCGACTTTGGAATATGGCGGGGGCGTTCATCATTCCGAAGGGCATCAGCTTAAATTGAAATATCCCATTTGGGGTTACAAATGCAGAACTTACTTTCTCTGTCTCTGATAAAGGTACCTACCAGTAACCACGCACTTTTTCCAAGTTAGTAATGTAATTATCTTGCCCGGCTTTCTCGATGCAGTCCTCCAATCTCGGAATTGGATATGAGCCCGATATTGTAACGGCATTGACTTCCCAATAATCCACGCAAAATCATTGATTCCCAGCCGATGTTGGGAACTAAGACAATCGATGAACTCAACTCGGACTGGTTCGGTTCAATGATATCCTCCTTGAGCATAGCGTCTGCTTCCTTCTGGACCTATCTGGCATTGAAAGGATTAAGCTGATAGGGGTCTTGTTTTATTGGAGCATCATTTCCTGCATCTGCTGCAATAAAAATTGCATTCATCCTCCCCATCTGGTTGCAACCTACGTCCATGTACTGCAGTAACAATTCTTTCAGCAGCGTTCTGTGTTCCTGAGGCAGACAGACTACTAGCCTACCTCACTCCTTAAAGACCTCTTTATTTTAAAACTTATTTTGAGGGCCATCAAAATCCACATCATCTGAATTTGATTCTTCGCTCTGAGGGGCAGTAACTAACACCGGCTTCTCCAGTTCTTTGTCTCCAGTATAATATGGTTTCAATTGTTCACATTACATACCAGATAGTTTTTCTCCCCCCATCTGGCATCTTTACTGGATAGTACACCTGACTCAACCTTTTCTCAATTTTATGGGGACCATTATGGGAATCCCGTCCCTCAATAACAATACTAATATTGTTAGTCCTCGGGAGGACGATCAAATTTCAGTTTTTTATCTGCCTGTTTTTATCATTCTATGCTGTGCCTTTTTTAGCTGCTGTTTGGCTGAAGACGTAATCAATATAATCTCCCCCTCACATCTGACACATAATCTACATGTGAGATCTCCGACTTTTGCCCTGTCAATTTCTCTTGAATTAATTCCAAAGGGCCTCTGACTTCATGTCCTAATACTAACTCAAAGGGAGTAAATTGAGTAGATTAGTTTGGGGCATCTCTAATGGTAAACAATACGAATTGGACACCAGTATCCCAGTCATTCAGGTAATTTATCATTAAGCTCTTATCGTGGTCTCCAGGGATTGATGCCTCCTTTCTAAAGTTCCCTAGGATTCAGGATATAACGCAATTGATTTAAAGTGCTGTACGCCTCAACTATTCATGATTCCTGAAACAGCCTGTCAGTAAAAATAGATCCTTGGTCTGATTGAATTTCTCAGGGTAGCCCATACCGCACGAAGGAAGCTACTATCTTCTCTACCAACCATTCAGCCTTAATAATCCGAAATGGAATTGTCTTCCGAAATCTGGTAGACACAACCAACATAATGAGCAAATACTCATTCTCAATTTTAGTTCAGGACATACTCAATCAATTATAACCCTCATGAAAGGTTCTTTCAATTAGGGAACTGGCAACAAAGTTGCTAATTTTATTACTGTCTGTGGCTTAGATAACGTTTGGCATATGTTACATTTATGGCAAAAAATAACGACATCCTTGTCCATTCCAGGCCAATAGAAACGTTTTTGTCCCTCAACGTGAGTCTTCTTTACACCTCAGTGACATCCTCCTTGTCGTTCATGTACTACCCATAACACTTCCTGTCTGTAGGCTACCGGCAACACAATCTGGTACACTTCTGCCCATGTATCCCTTTCAGTAACCTGCTGTGGAGTCCATTTAGGTCTTTGGGTTCTATCTTTAAGATAATATCCCTCAAGGATATTACCTGCCTCCTTTTCGGAGTATGCATCAACATATGTATATTTTATTGTCTCGTCTTTCTACTGTAAATCCATTACCCTTTCAGGACTGATCACTTCTGCCTGAAGCTCTGCCTGTTCTGATTTTTCCTGCACCATAATTTCAAACAGGGTGTGGGATAACTGAACCCAAACTTTTTCATCTTTCGCTTCAGCTTTTGTTTCGTTCTGCAACTTATGATTGTGGGATCGGGTTACTACACAGTCTGGGAAAATTCCATGGTATTTTTCTTGGAACTCCTCAGTTACCTGGTGTTCATGGTGCTTCTCTCCAAGAGTGGATCTCAGTCCCATCTTGTATCACGTTAAATCAATCCCAAGAACAAACTGTATTACTGGAAGTGACACGCTGTCAATCACTCCCGTGGTTACTTCCCCAGTCCTGAGTGTACATCTCAACCTGACCTTACATAGGACAATGTCGAGTTAGAAAAGATAGGATCAGACCTTGAAGACCATGTTAAGAGCGTGTTTTCAGGAGTACCCGAATAACTGGGATAAAGGCATCCCATTCGCACTTTTTGCTATCAGAGATGCCCCAAACGAATCGACTCAGTTCACTCCTTTCGAGTTAATATTTGGGCATGAAGTGAGAGGCCCTTGAAAATTAATGAAAGAAAAACTGACAGAACCAAAGTCTGGGTTCTCTCACTTAGATTATGTATCAGAGGTGAGGGAGAGATTAAATCACATAAGTTAGGTAGCTAACGAACATCTAAAGTGGGCGCAGCACAGAATGACGCAGGTGCCAGATGAAAGCTCTGCTATCGTCCATGAAGTCGCTGTAGGGAATACTACTCTGATAAAAGAAAACCCCTATTGGATTAATCCTTTCAAATTAAGACATGTCGATAAGGATTTGGAGGCCATGCTTGATGATGAGATCATCCAACCAAACCAGAGTGAGTGGTGGTCACCGATCGTCGTAGTTACCAAACTGGACAGTAATGAACGATTTTGCATGGATTATCAGAAGGTCAACGTCCATCCAAAATTGGACTCATATCCAATTTTGGAGAACTGTATCGAGAAAGTCCGAAAGCCAGTTGCATAACTAAGTTGGATCAGTGTCTGCGAAAAAAATATTTGAGTTAGCAATGCCGAATGGCGATATTATTTTAAAGAAAGCCCTTGGGAATGAAAAAAAAAACGCCCTTCACATTCCAAAGACTCACGAACAGAGATTTGGCTGGGTTAACAAACTTTGCAGTCTATCTGGACGATGTATTGATCTTTCCTAAGTCCTGAAAAGATCACATGGTAGACTGAGCAAAGCTGTTTGAACGATTCGAGAAGCAAAATTAGTAATACACATAGACAATTCTGAATTCACGCAGAGCTGAAAATATGTTGCTGGGAAAACGCAGCAGGTCAGACATCATCCAAGGAGCAGGAGAATCGACGTTTCGGGCATGAGCCCTTCTTCAGGAATGAAGCCCTGGTTCAGGTTACTGAAGAAGGGCTTATGCCCGAACGCCGATTCTCCTGCTCCTTGGATGCTGCCTGACCTGCTGCGCTTTTCCAGCAACACATTTTCAGCTCTCATCTCCAGCATCTGCAGTCCTGACTTTCCACATTAATTCACGCAGAGGTTATGTTCTTTGGACATAACATCGGTTGTGGATGGTTGACCACATGGAACACAAATACGAAGGCCATCGAACAATCTCCACGACCAAGCTGGAAGAAAGAGAAGCTGTGTTTCTTGAGATGAAATGGATTCTACCGGAAGTTTGTTCCAAATGTCAACACTGTAGTGACACCTTTAACAGATTTGCTGAAGAAGAACACAAAGTTTCGGTGGGCAGGACAATGCCAGTAGATATTCGACCATTAGAAAGCAATATTATCCGCCAAAGCAATTTTAGCTGCATAAATGATTTCAAACTTTTTAAAAGTTGCCATCGATGCTCCTGACATCAGAGTTGATCTGTATTCCCGCAGGAAGATGAGGATGGGATTGCAAAATGCCAGTTGTTTATTTTTCGAAGAAGGTCAGCATCCACCCGAGGAAATATATCATAATCGAGAATGGACAATTGAACCGTACAACATTATAATGTGCATGTCATGAACAATGTGCCAGAAATGGTTGCGTTCTTCTCACTTCCTGAACTTTATGTTCCTCCATGTGAATTCTGAACATCTCTGGAAGTGATGTTTTAAACTCCTCCAGCGGAATAATCTCTCTTAGAGCCTCAAAGATCCTATCTATCTTTACCACACGCACCTTTCAACCAAATTACTGTTTAATTATTTCGAACTTAACATGTCTAACTTTGTTCCTTCTTTCTGATTCTGAAATAATGTCTTTATGTTTCTGGTATCGAATCATAAGCACTTAAAATACCTTATTTCCCCTGTTCATAATCTCTTGACCCCTCATCTGACTGCATGGTAAATACCTCACAAACTCAGCCTGCCAGTTTAGTCTGAACTAGCATTACCCATAAATCCTTGGACCACTATATCTGCCTTTGCAATTATTCAATGAAATAAAGAAGGCTTCAACATCTTTTTCATCAAAATGTGGCAGTGTTTGACATATTTGTGTATGTCATTACCTTCTATTTTAAACTCCATCCTGTTAACTTGACGTTGCTGACTAAGTGGCAAATTCAGAAGTTCAAAATCTCTCTCCTTTTATCTCGCATTTTCTTCTCTCTCTCCTTCCGTCTCCCTTACTTTTCTCTCTCTTTCTCTATCTCTTTCTACTTTCGCACTTATTTCAGCTGAGTACCTTGTGTCTCTCTCTGTTTCTCTCTCTCTTTCTCTGTTCTTGCTCTCTTTCTCTTTCTCTCTCCCTTTCCTGTCTCTGTCTGTCTCTTTCTCACTCGCTGTTTCTATCTTCTTACTCCAATTTACTCAGTGGTAATTTAAGTTTTTTTTTCTACCTCTGCTGTACTTGTCTATTTTTCAAACACACTTAAGTGCTTGAGCAATTTCCTTACAATTTCAGCTTTACCTTTGCCCTTCATCAAACCCACATCTGACTCCTTTGCTATTTATGAAAGTATGACCTTGAAACTTCGTTCTAAGTTTTCTTGGCAAAATTGAGAATCACCTTCAAATCTCAGAATCTCTTCACCAATTTTAAGAACAATTTCTCTCACTTTTACTTTAATCAACTACAACTCACTGAAATTAAACAAATCATCACACCGACGCTTTATCTGCACATTAACCTGCAAGTGCTTAATCTCAGGGGGTTTTCGTACCCAAAATCAATTCAAATCTGTCCAAAACTTAAATTGCATCTGTCTAAACATTTTCAAATCGCGAATCCAAAACCAAGCCTGTTCAAATTCTGGCAATGAGCCCCCTAACTGTTTAAATTCCGGAAGAGCCCCCAAACGGGGTAAAACCAAAATCAAACAGAGAACATTCACGAATAACTATTGACAACTTCTTTTTCTGAAACTTAACTTTTACCTCTCACTTTACAATGCTGGTCCAATAAAAATCCCAATTAATATGGATTTAAAAAGCACGCTTTAAGACCACTCATCTTTGCCTAGTATCTAATGTCGGTTTTCCTGTGTAGAATCTCTCTCCAGGTCGGTTTAGATATTTTTGTTTTGTTTCCGTGAATACTCCTTCTCCAGACAGGTATTGGTCAGAAAGCTCTGACGAGCAGCCGACATCTGTTGGTCTTTTGGCAGTTCTCTTTGCTGCTCTAACTGTTCAAAATGTCTGATATTTATACCCCAAAAAATCGGATTGTTTCATTGGATTAAATGTCATCAAAACACTAAATTCAATTTCGTATCTTGGGGCATAATTTAAACTGATTGGCCGAATTTGAAATTTGTTTTTGTCTGATGGCAACTGAGCTACGGCTATCCTTTCGACCAAATGTTCCATTTGTTACTTTGTTTAGATCACTTTGTTCTGTGTCAGGTAGTTTTGCTCGCTTTTCAGGTCTCTTCAATATGCATTTCACCTCTACATCTTCTGATTAGGAGACAGGATTTTGTTTAAAACAAAAAGTTCAAAGGATAAGATGAATCTGTTCCAACCGTTACCAAATTGGAAAGCATCGTTGCAGCTTTCACACAAGAAAGTCATTCATGAGGAACACATTATGTCACAGGGCTGGTCAGGAAGCTGCCCATTGAAGCTGCAGTGGTCCGTTTCTGTTGGCAGCATTGGATTGGAGGGAGCTGCGGTTACATCCTGCAGTTTGTCCCTGGTTCACTCCGTGCAGAACAGGGGGACCTAGAGTTATTGTTGGTGTTTGTATCCAATCACTTCACAGGTATTAGTCAAATAAATGTCAGTACCTAGTTAGTGTAATTGAATTACCTGAAATAACTGAAGCTCAGTTCCTTGGTGGTTTATAACCACTAAACGTCCAGTTCATTGATGAATACTGACCAATTGAGAAATAGAGACAAGCGTGAACATGTCATGTAAAATCCCTTAAACCACGATGATAGCGGGGATCTGAAGGACCGTTGGATAGCTGGAGCTCTCAGACTCTTGTCCTTAACTTTCCGAATTGCATCATCGAGAATGCCAGAGGCCCGAGGAGCCGCAAAGACCCAGAAGAAAATAAAACATTGCAGGGTTGAAGTTGCCCAGCCATTTCACGGTAACCGTCCTTGGTACACCAGCAAGAGAATTGGTAGCAGTGGAATTCAAACCCGTGACTCGGTACAAAATCAAGTTTTAATCCAACGTCTTTGACCATTCAACCACGTGAAGCTACACTGCAAACGTGGTTCTACGTCGAAGCTCCTGGCAAAGCCCAGCAGGTCTGGCAACAGGAGCGAATCAGAATTAAGGTGTTGGATCGAGTAACTCTTTCTCAGAACGGTGTCATATTTGGAACTATTTCACTGTCGTTCTACGAATATGGTTTCAAATTCCATGGAGGGTTGCTACAGAAAACTGATAGGAAATCAATAATCATGGATGACGAGTATTTTCAAGGTGGGATAAGATTTATGCCTCTGTTTGCTGATAATTACAATTAGAACTGAATTATGTTCATTGGGATTACTCTGTTGCTGTAAAAAGGGTACAGGTCATTTATGAATCAAATGCATCAGATTTTTATTGTACATGCAGTGGTTTGACGGTCTTTAACACTGGAAATCATGTTACTTCCTTTTGAAGAGCTTTTGTTCTTTTTTGTCTTCTGCGTCCTCACCTTCAAATATTGTGACTGTAACTTACAGAATCAAAACAAGTTATCTGGCATTATCTTTTCTGTATCTTGCTATATGATCTCTGCTGAATAAGAATTTGATATGGTGAGAGGTGGACGTTTGAAATAAAAACGCAACATGTTGGAAATGCTTAATGGTGTGACAGAGAGAGAAACAGACTTGCCGTTCATGCTTACAATTAAGTCAGTGTAAAGTATAAAGTGGTCACCCACTCTGTTTTTGTCTTTCCATTGCAGAGGACACTGCATTTTGAGCAGCGTGTGCAGTAGCTAAAGGGTAAAGAAAGCTGTCAATCATCTGCAAAGACTATTGAAAGTCTCGGACAGTGAAGGGGGATGAGAAAAATAGGAATACTTGTACCTACTACATCAATATGTAAACATGCTGAGGAAAAGATTGGTATTGAGATCTTAAAACCACTCAAATGAAGTACCAGGATTTCAGCACACCTCTTCAAATAACACGGGAGATCAATTCCACTTTAAAGGCACCTCTCATCATGTTAAGAACAGGAATTAAGTTTGTTACATAAAAGTTAAAAAACAAAAGAAAGCTAGAAATCGGAATGCTTGAATCTTAAAATAACAAGCAAAACATTTCTCTATGCGAGCCCAATTCAGCAAATCAATGCTGGAGGGATTGTACCTCTACCTCAAATATTAACATTTTCCATACCCAATAATTCCCGTTCTTTTCTCTGAACTTTCAGATTTTGCGACATAAATACTTGCAAATCTAAAAGCTTGGACATGCTCAACAATTCAATGTCCCATAGATTTCTACATAAACACACCAAGTCAGGAACTTACGGGAATAAGGACAAACATTGCATTCTAAAGTATTGTGCTTTTCTTGAATTTCACTGTTTTCTAAGTGTCTTCCAAAACTGCCCAAATTGTTTCCATCTCCTGTGTCTCAGAGCGAAAACATGTTCGATTATCCTGAAACAAACGTGGGCGTCAATGTTTTCACACCCTGTCCTAAATATGAAATATAAAAATAATTCACCATTAAAACTCATTTGACATATTCTTGACAACTCTCTTGATGATATTCCCAAAATGTCTGTAGAACCTGCCTAGCCGTTTTTACAAACGCTGTATAATTGTAATCAAACCCATGGGCCAGCATTTCAAACTCCAAGTTCTAAAAATGAACAACAGTATAAACACGATTGTAATTTGTCTGATATGCGTGAGGGTGTATACATTGCCAGAAGAGAATCATAACTAATAAAACCTGTAATTGACATCACGGAGGGAATTTTTTTCAACTGTCCGTTTTCTTAAGTGTGTTGAAAATATCCAAGTATACTTGCAAATCAAACTTCTACTACATTGGTAGTTAACGAACATAGAAATATTTTAAATTGCGAACGTATGCATGTAATTTCATCAACGTTGTTTTGTATGAAAGATACAAAAATAAACATCATACTCTGCTTACAGACGTTCATTAAGGTGTCACCTCAATCAATGAAAATAGCTATTTCAAACAAAAAAAAAAATATACACAAGTGTCCGGAGAGTAGCATCTAGACTCGAGTGTAGTGGAAAAGCACAGCTGGACAGGCAGCATCCGAGGAGCAGGAAAATCGACGTTTTGGGCAAAAGCCCTTAATCAGGAATAGAGGCAAGAAGCCTCCAGGGTGGAGAGATAATAGAGATAATAATCTAATAGAGATGACTTCATTCAGATGTGAGAGTAAAGTTTATCTCCCATCATATGGAACATATCACTTCTGCTTAATTTGGTTCCAGTCAGTACTACAGCGAAAACGTCATCATTTATTGTTCCCTGCTTCTGTCTTATCCAGTTCCGCCAGGACATGACACCATGAGTCATGTCCGACTTTAGATACTCTACGGAGGTAAAAACAAGGACTGCAGATGCTGGAAACCAGAGTCTAGATTAGAGTGGTGCTGGAAAGGCTCAGCAAGTCAGGCAGCATCCGAGGAGCAGGAAAGCCTGCGTTTAGGGCGAAAGCCCTTCATTAGGAATATTCCTGATGAAGAGCTTTTGCCCAAAACGTCGCATTTCCTGCTCCTCGAATGCGGCCTGACCTGTTGTGTTTTTCCAGCAACACTCTGATATAAACTCTGGTTTCCAGCATCTGCAATCCTCATTTTGCATCTATTAGATTTCTGATGAGAGTTAAAATAAACCCAATAAAAAGGACAATAATGTAAAATAAAATCTTGTGATCTCACATATAAAAGAGAAAATTGATGTTCACATGGAAAGCAAAATAAAAATATCACTTCAGGAAAGTTAATCAACTAAAATCTTCGGAGCTGAAGTGCACTATATGAATTGGCTGGTGATGGAAGCGTCTTCACAGAAAGAAACAGATTATCTGTGTTGGACTGCACTGTCTAGAAAAATGACCAATTCTACGCCATGTTGATATTTCAAAATAATAAAGTTGTGACAGTCGTGCCATTGAATCGGACAACTTTCTGTTTCGAAGTGAAACAATTTGATTTTAAACCTGAAATATTCTGAATGTGTAAATGAATCAATCCAACTATGAATCTGAAGTATGGTTAATGTGAACCCCAACCAGTTTCAGTCAGAATCATTCTGAAATAGAAATTGGATCACTTCCAGTATGAATCATATTCATCCACATTTCGATTCTGATAGAATCTGAATATAAATGAAAATCATTTTCAATATTAAAATAAATCTATTTAATTCTTAATCGGAACTTTTCTCATTGTGCAAATTAACCAAAATCAACCTGACTGTGAATCGGCATCAATTTCAGTGCTGCAGAATCATACTGATTTGCGATATTGATCAATCTTGAAGGGAATATTCATACTTCTGAATTAGAACCTGTTTTAATTTTATATATTGATTAATCACAATATTCGTCTGCAAACTAATTACTCTCAGTCTGAGTTTAAAACATAATGAATATAAATGTATATCAATGGTAGTTTGAATAATTTAAAATGCGAATCAGAATCATTCTTTAAAACGTCTGAACTCATTACTGTATAATTCATAATCATTCAGAATGCAGATGAATCAAGCTGAAATTAAACCTAATCTGGAACTGAATCTGTCTTAATATGAATCATTCTAAATGTGAAACTTATTTGATGTGAATCTCGTTAATTTTGAATCATTTTGATTATTGAAATTGGTTCCATCTGAAAAGACCACTCCCTCCGTGACTCCCTCGTCAGGTCAACACCCCCCACCAACCCAACCTCCTCTCCCAGCGCCTTCCCCTGCAACCGCAAGAAATGCAAAACTTGCGCCCACACCTCCCCCCTTACTTCCCTCCAGGGCCCCAAGGGACACTGCCATATCCGCCACAAATTCACCTGCACCTCCACACACATCATCTATTGCATCCGCTGCACCCGATGTGGCCTCCTCTATATTGGGTAGACAGGACGCCTCCTTGCGCAACGTTTCAGAGAACACCTCTGGTACACCCGCACCAACCAACCCAACCCGTAACCCATCACTTTAACTCCCCCTCCCACTCCACCAAGGACATGCAGGTCCTTGGACTCCTTCATCGCCAGACCATGGCAACACGACGGTTGGAGGAAGAGCGCCTCATCTTCTGCCTAGAGACCCTCCAAACACAAGGGATGAACTCAGATTTCTCCAGTTTCCTCATTTCCCCTCTCCCCACCTTGTCTTAGTCAAATCCCTCGAGCTCAGCACCGCCTTCCTAACCTGCAATCATCTTCCTGACCTCTCCGCCCCCACCCCACTCCGGCCTATCACCCTCACCTTGACCTCCCTCCACCTATTGCATTTCTAAAGCCCCTCCCCCAAGTCCCTCCTCTCTACCTTTTATCTTAGCCTGCTGGACACACTTTCCTCATTCCTGAAGAAGGGCTTATGCCCGAAACGTCGATTCTCCTGTTCCTTGGATGCTGCCTGACCTGCTGCGCTTTTCCAGCAACACATTTTCAGCTCCATCTGAATGAGAACTGCAATCGTTATCAATGATAATCAATCTTCTTGTCAATCTTAATTCCTTGAACTGAAATGGTCAATCACATTTGAAAATGAAACGAGCTGCAGAGGTGTCTGAAGCAGGTTCATGTGAATTTGAATAATTTCAAACGTGGATTTGCATCAGTCTCAAACTCAGTCGTTCTGGAGGTGTATTCGAGTAAAAATAATCTGAATAACTTGCACTGTAAATGCGAATTTGAAGCACGATTCTCTATAATAGTATCAGTATGGAATTGAAGGTTGAATGATTATGGTTTTATTTTGTTTTGATGAAGAGCTATTTTGTTTTAAAGCTAGGTGCTATACTTTCTGAATAAAGAATGCGACCAGTCAAAAATAAGATTCGTTCCTATATATCTAGCAACAGCAGCTGCACTATTGCACGAAGAATACATAATAAAATAATAGCAAATTTGTCCAAGGTACGGCAAGGTGATCATTTTTGGTAGTTAAAAATAAAGTGTGGATTGAGTTCAAGATGTTGGCACAGATAACACTGAGTATGATTTCATAGGTTGTTTGACAGACAGTTCTTGAGCAGCACGATCTAAACGTAAGCAGAAAATTGACACCAGGAAATAAGTCTACAGCAGTTAACATTGTATATAAGAAAGAGCGAGCGAGAGAGAGAGAGGAAAGCAGTAATGAGCCCATGACGAATATGATCAGTTAACTCACAGAAAATGTGTAAAATAATAAAAAGAATTTCGTTACACCGTGATAACAGACTGAGACTTCAGTTTCAAAACAGAGTCAATGCAAGCAGACTGTACTTACACTCAAGAAAAGAACTGCCAACTCAATCTGCATTGCATCACAAATCTCAATGAAATTGATTTAAAACATGGTGACACTGTTCTAATTCATTCTAAACAATAGTGTCCTTAGCGGTGCTTAAAGTTTCGGATGCTGCCTGAATTGCTGTGCTCTTCCAGCACCATTGATCCAGAATAAAGTTTGCATGGGGCGATGTCAGCCGAAAACAGAGGGGACAAAGCATGGTGTCCTCTTTCGATAGTGGATTCAGGTGGGATGTAACAAAAATAAGTCTATGGGTTCAGTGTCCCAGATTAACACGTTTACTATTGGTAATATATCAATAGATATGCAATAAAATCTTCTGCTATATACTTTAGATTCAGTAAAAAATTATGAAACCAAAATGTGAATCTTTTACCTCAATGCCTTCTGGCCATAATCGACCAGGCTTTATGATGGCTGGTTTGGAGAACGCGAGTTTCCAGGAATCTGTAACGATCTAAGTCCGAGGTATGCTGAAAAGGGTCTCTCGCATTCATACTATATTTGTTGCTTTCAGTACACTCCCAAAAATCAATTATGCATAAAACTATACTTCAGCAGGCCGTGTCACGTGGTTTCCTTTCAGCTGAAAATACTGTCGTGGACTAAACCAGTAAACTTTCCAATTTTCTTCAAGTGCCGTTTGTCACGTCCAATTAACTCATAGTAATTAATTCTTAACTAGCTGGTTTGAAGATAACATTGTAATCCTGTCCCGACACAAGGTAAATAATGATGGACTGGTCTTGTACTTTGACACTCCCAACGTGTTGAAAATAATTTTCTTCCATTCAGGCAGGCGGGTAAGAGGGAATCGTTTCAGTTGTGGCTCAATATTCCAGTCCTGGAGTCCTAAACAACTGCTTCTTCTCTATTTCATGCTCTTGTGGGCAAATGCTCCACAGGTGTGAGTGAAGTTGCATTTTGTTAGAGAGGTTTTCAGGGTGTACTGACAGGTTTTCTTCTGAACTCTTATGACTGCTTAGAATTCGGAAACTCAGAATGCAACATTGATATGCAACAACCGGTGATATGTTTGCACTGTTGATAATTCTCTTGAGATTTGATGTGTCTGCAGTACGTGGTTCAAATTCAGGAGGGTGGGTATCTCGGCTGTTGTTACGAGAATAAGCTTGATTTCTGATTTATACTCCTGAACTTTGAGCGCTTTATTCCTCAGGCATCTGTCGCTTGGACTGGCACATTGCAATCAATGCTGCATTTTACCATTTCACTAGTTCATTGTAAATTGCATATGCGACAGATGCCTGCTTGCGTTTCAGTTGTTTGATGCATTTTTGACCTCATGGCAGTATGGGCGTCTGCTGAGAGGGCGATAGTTAGTGTGCTATGGGATTGTGTCAATTAACAGATACGTTCCGCAGGAACATAAAAAGAATTAGGTCAAGTAATATGCGGGTAATATGGAGGTAAATAAGTGCAGGTGATGTGGTGAGTTGGCAATGTTGAGTCCCAAAATATGTGTGAATAATACCAGGAATTGGTAGCAGTAATTGGGGAAGGATTAGCATGTAGAAAGGTGAGTGGAAATCGACAAAGTGGATAATCTAATTTATTAATAAGCAGAATTTACACTGGCTAATGCAAAAACATCAAAGTTGTGAATCACAAAATGCAGGTCATGAAACTGCAGAAAAATAATGCAGCAGCGTGGCTCAGCTGTGAAAGCTGGGGAATTACCTTTCTATTCTCTGCAGAGCCGTGGATTTGAGTTGCACTGCTGCAGATTTTCCTGGTATTTTGCAATTGTGAATTATCGTTTTTCAAATTCTACTTTACATGAACAAGTTAACGACATTTGCTGCTGTGTTGTGGAATCACATTGACGCATTATCAAATGTGGTGATCTAAATTTAAAAAAAAAGTTTGTAGTTTCAACAAGGAAGATTTGGCTGTAGCCTTAATTCCATTTCCCTGTCCGAGCTTTTCAACGTTTCACTATTTTAGCACGTGTCAAAATCAGTACGTGAATGCATTCAATGACCATTGTCAATACTGTTGGAGGAAGAGTTCAAAATCTTAACCAAATATTAATGTGTTTCATTTTCCTTTTTGCCCTGGGGAGCAGCTGCCTTCTTGTAGTCTGTGATCCTTGTGGTGTAGACATGGCTCTGAATGTCATGACAAATGACCCATGGGTACTACATGTTGCTCAAAGGAAGCATCGAATGTCGAAGCAATCTATCTGTGGCGAACTGCACGAAGCATTGGTTCAGCACCATCTGTTGCATTGTATCCAACGCCAATCATCACTCACATCGTTATCACTGATAAAACCAGACAAACTAGATCATGTGAGTCGAAGGCATACGCAATGGTCTTAGAATAGTGCTAATTGCATCAATTGGGCAGACATTTGGCAGGTGGACCATAATACAGAAAACATGAGGGATTTGGGAATGTTGTATTATGGAGGGACCTCAGTCTCCTTGCAAGTTAGCGACCATGTGCAGCGAGCGATGAGGGACACTAATGCGAGCGGGTATTGCAAGAATAGTAAAGCAGTGAGCCAGGGAAAGTCTAAAAAAACATAAATGTCAATTCTACGACAGCAACTGAACAGCTAGTTGTCAACTCATTACTTCAAGTTTGAATGGAGACAGCTAAAAATAAGAAAAAATTACTGGCATGGTTTATCGCATTGAAGTACGAAGTTATAGATTACAGCTAAGTAGATGATTGCTTCTCATTACTTTTAGGGGAATAAAACGTAATGTTACTTACAGGGTGCGTTCGAGGTAGATGAAATTAAAATGATTAATAGTCTCAAATAATTCAAAAAAGCTGGCAGTTGCAGTTCAGCAATTAGGTGGCGCTTACTAAGAAAGATGTGAGGAACAATTTCTGTTGTCACATTATTATTTGGCTGTCGAATTCTCTTGTCTCCACTGCAAAAGGAAACAAAGTTGAGATGACCATATGGAAAACAATGGAACATTTAGAGCTGCCATAAGGATTGTGTTGATCTCTTTGTCAAAAGGCCGAATAATCTGAAAATTATGTCCTCAATGCTCGACTCATAGCATGCTCATAATGGATTACAGCGGTTTTCTAAAGGCAAGATGCATTTTAATGATCCCCTTCTTTTTTGAAGAGACATGACCATTTGCGCCTATTTAGTCCGCTTGGGTTTTCCACGTTTAAAAGAGACTTGAGTTTTACAAACAACACATTAATAATATTTGTCAATATTTGATTTTGGTTGTCTTGTCTACTGTAAATCATCGAATCCTACACAAATCAACCTATTGCATAAGTAGCACCCAAATGACGCTGCATGCACACTAGTTCCACTGTCAAGCATTGTGCCCATAACATTGAATATAATATTCCGAAAATTATCAGTTCACAATAATATTAGCAGTACTGGGCTACCGTCCATTGCATTGAATATGCCTGGCTGCTCTGGTTCAAATCCTTCCGCAGAAATATACCCCCAAAATTTGAAGTGACCACAAGTAATTTCGCTTCAGTGAGGGTGACGTGATTTGGAACTATCTTTGCATAAACATCACTTGTAGTGAATGGGAGCCCGCAAATTGGAATACACGCAAGTAATTATTAACTGTGAAATACTGGACAGATTCACATTTATTTCATTCGAAGAATCTAGAGACGGATGTGCGAAAAATGATGGTAATGAATGAGTTCTGTTCTTACAGAAAGCAAGTGAGCTTCACTGCATCTGTTCCCAGTAAACTGGGGTTGTTAAATTCGGGTGTAATGGCAAAATATGGAAACAGATTGATTTAAAGTATCTAGATGTATGGGTTTAAGACAAATCTAGAAGAAGAGAAATATGCAATTTAAAGGTGAGAGAATTTTGGTACACAGTTGCATTTTTGGTGTTCTCCTAAGTATTAAAGTGATTGCTGAGTTTTCTTCCATTCACAGTTTGTAGTATGTTGAAGTGTTTGCAACAATCACTGCGTGATGCTATAATCCCTCCTCTGATTTTAATGAAACAACACACAATTTTATCCTCGCTCTGTATTGTGATTTTCTGGGCAAAGCCATCTTCGGTGTAATGCCAAACTACCAGTGTGCACTTGTGCGAATGATATCTTTCTTTGTTTTTCATTCACAATAATGACAGGCAATTAACTTTCTAGTTGCAAAAAGTGAGCTTATATTTACTTTTCAATTGCGTGAAAAGAAAAATGGATAGGAATGTTGAAATATAAATGACTGTACACAACTCCAAAACTGTTGGCTGTTTATTCGATTACTTTTACGAGTGAATTCCAGGCTATTAACTTCATCTTCAGACTTCTTTACTCCCTTCAAAGATACAGCTCAATTGGTATCCCACTATCGCTTTTTATCAAATCGTTGCTAATTGAAAAATAACTTATTGATTTTCAATATAGTATCTCCTCTTGCATGGTTGAGAGCGTAGTTTGCTGTAAATCATGCTTGTCGAACCATTGACACATCCAAGTATGCGTAATATATACTTCCGGTTTAACTTGACGTCAGAATCCACAAGCAGAACTGTGTATAAACACAGCGTTTTTAAAACAGGAAGTATTAAATTTCAATTCATTTCAGGCAGACAGTTAAGAATAGGGAGAGAGAAAAAGAGACAAAGGCTTTAAAAACTCTGAATCTAACTATGGCAAGATTAATGAAGAACTAAGAACAATATGCGCTCAATCACACATGCACACGCACACACAATGGAAATGTGCATATAGAGCCATAGAGACATAGAGAAGTACAGCACAGAATCATACCCTTCGGTACAACCCGTCCATGCCGACCAGGTATTCCAACCCAATCTAGTCCCACCTGCCTGCACCCGGCCAATTTCGTCCAAAACCATCCTATTCATATGCCCATCCAGATGGCTTTTAAATATAGCAATTGTACAATCCTTCACCACTTCCTCTAGCAGCTCATCCCATGCATATACCATCTGCTGCATGCAAAAGCTGTCCCTTAGGACTCTTTTATATATTTCTCTTCTCAAACTAAAACTATGCCCTCTAATTATGGACTCCCGCACTCCAGGGAAAAGATTTTTTTTACTTATCCTATCCATGTCCCTCATGATTTTATAAATCTCTATGCGGTCACCCCTCAGCCTACAATGCTGAAGGTAAAACAGCCGGAGGCTATTCAAGCTCTCCCTATCGCTCAAATCCTCCAATGATGGCAACATCCTTGTCAATCTTTTCTGAACCCTTTCAAGTTTCACAACATCCTTCCGATAGACAGCAGACCAGAGTTGCAGGCAATATTCCAACAGTGGCCTAACTAATGTCCTGTCGAGCCGCAAGATGGACCTCCCAACTCCTGTACTCAATATTCTGACCAAAAAATAAAAGCACACCAAACGCCTTCTTCAATAGTCTATCTAACTGCGATTCCACTTTCAAGGAGCTATGAATCTGCACTCCAAGGTCTCTTTGGTCAGCAACACTCCCTCGGACCTTACCATCAAGTGCATAAGTCCTACTAAGATTTGCTTTCCCGTAATGCAGCATCTCACGTTTATCTAAATTAAATTTTATCTGCCACTTCTCAACCTATTGGCCCATCTGATCAAGTTCCCATTGTAATGTCAGTTAAGCTTCTTCGTTGTCCACTACGCCTCTAATTTTGGTGTCATCTGCAAACGTACTAACTATGTCTCTTATACTCACATTAAAATCATTTATACAAATGACAAAACGTAGTGGACCCAGCACAGATCCTTCTGGCGCTCCACTGGTCACAGACCTCCAGTCTGTAAAGCGCGCCTCCATCAACACCCTCTGTCGTCTACCTCCGAGCTGTTTTTGGATCCAAACTACAATTTCTCACTGTGTGCCATGAGATCTAACCTTGCTAACCAATCCCCTATCGGGAACCTTTTCAAATGATTTACAGAAGTCCGTTTAGATCACATCTGCGGCTCTGCCTTCATCAATCCCCTTTGTTGCTTCTTAAAAAAACTCAGTCAAGTTTGTGAGACATGACTTCCAACGCACAGACCCATGTTGACTACCCCTCATCAGTCCTTGCCTTTCCAAATACATGTACAGCCTGTCCCTCAGGAATCCCTCCAACAATTTGCCCACCACCCGACATAAGGCTCACTGGTCTATAGTTCCCTGGGTTGTCCTTACCACTTTTCTTAATGAACAACTTAATCAAGAATACAGTTACAGTAATAGTTTAAATCACAGACGATCTGTTCCAAACGTCTTCAAATCCTGGATCCAATCTGTCCAACTCCAGGACGACGAGTCCACAATGTACTATGATGCAAATGTCTAACCCTTCTTCTAATTGAAACTAAAAACACACAGAAAAGCTCTGCCCGCCTTGTAATCTGTTAAATAGGTGTCCGAGTGAAAGAAAAATCCCTGACTTCTGCTGTTTAAAAATAAATTCTAACTTTAGCTAAGCAAACCACGATTAACAAATCCAGCCCCTCTTTTTAGCTAATCACGATTTGACCCACATTCTATAAATTGCTACTCCAATAAAACAAATATTGACATTAAATCAACTTATTCTCTCAGAGGTCGCGCATTCTCTGATGCTGTCTTCCTTATGCTCTTCTTAATCTGCTGTCTTCCCCCTGAATCGTTTTCTTACTTTTTACTGGTTTTCTTTCAAACGTTCCTTTTGATAGATAGTGCATTCTATGGCCAGTTAGGTCTCAACAATTTTCATAATCGTTTTTATACCTCTGATTATTCCAATAACTCTTACAGTCTGGTTGGTTTCAATTTGTCAACATCATCGGATTTTATATTCTACTGGCTTTGTAGAGCTGAGCGTTTGATTTAAATCAATTGGTCAGATTTGAATTGTTATCAAAGTAACCACCAAAACTCAGTTGTCCATTAATACCCAATTGTTACGCTTATCTATTTTGGATTCTCTTAGCATAGAATCCCTACAATGTGGAAACAGGCCATTTGGCCCAACAAGTTCATACTGACCCTCCGAACAGTAACACACCCAGGCTCTTTCCCTACATTTATCACTGAATAATGCACCTAACTCTATAGGCAATTTATCATGGCGAATTCACCTGACCCGCACATATTTGGATTGTGGAAGCAAACGCAGGACACTGCCACTCTCCACGCAGACATGGGGTGAACGTGAAAATTCTAAACAGTCGCCCAAGGCGGGAATCAAACATGGGTCCCTGAGAGCCTGCAGTGCTAACCACTGAGCCTCCACATTAGCTTGTATGTATACTGGCAGCTCTGGCTGCATCTTAGACTCAGAAAAAAAAATTCTGTCTTAAAGTGATCATACACTCTTTCAACTTCATAACACAATGCCGGGGTACATTTTCAAATCATGTTTAATAAAACTGAAGACCAACAAAGAACGAATATTCTTCAGTAATCAGGAGTAAGCTCAGGTTTCGCAGGAGAGAGAAAAAACACCAAGCAATGCTGTCAGTATGAAGCAAGACTAAATTTGTTTGATCCCTCCAGCTAATTCTGCATTTTGGAAAAGAAAACTAAGTTGGATTATGTCATGCTTTCGGGATATCTAAACTTAAAACCCGGGGCATGTCGCATTGAAAATTATATTTTGTCAAAGCATGAACACCAGCTGAATAAAGTTGCACTAAATTGCTTGTTGCAATTAGCTCATTCGCGAACAATGAAATGCGAGTCAACTGATTATCTCCCTGGTGCATAACGTGGATTATAAGAGCTCCATTATGCCAGAAATTCATAAAGTACTCATAACGTCATTCAGAAATGCGTGTTGCACATCCGGCCTGTTGTTCGCCATTTACTACGCTGTCATTGCTGTTATTGGTGTTCCAGGTAAATTGTTGTAGTTAAATAATTGTTGCATGAATCATTTGCTTGCAAAGTCGAACCATCCAATTGACTAGTAGTGTTTCTTTATGTTCTAACATTCTCTCAATCAACGGAACAAGGGCTGTCCTTTAGCTGATACTTTTCACTCTCTCGACTCCAGTAACATGTTCGACATTAACAGCATTGTTTTTCTATTTAAATGTTACAATCTGTACCATTTCCTGATGGAATTTTGCGACATTAAAGGCTTAATTTATCAGTTACAATTTTAATTTCACATGTTTAACAGGATAGTTATCATCATAATTTTCATAACTGCTGGTATTCAACTTCTGATATCTTTCTGTGAAAGTTGCATTTCATCGACTTAAAATGTTTCATTTTTAAGTTCAAATTCAACTGATTTATAGTACTATGCCATTAACCTATCTTGGTTTTTCATCCAGAATATTATGTTAAATCAACAAAATAATTGACAAGTTATTAGAGGATACTTTCCAAACCATTAAAACATTTCAATCTCTAAAATTCAAAGAACATCAGGTAAAGCAGTCATTTGTTTTTCATTTGCTTATTATACCACTAGCTGTCATATTAATGTTTTGCTTTCTCGCATTGTCTCTTTTTCAGCCAACTTGGCAGTAGTCATAATCACCTCCCGAAGAAGGTGCGGTATATCTGGATGTATCAGGTATTACCTGGTGTCTATGGCAGTGACAGATCTCCTGGTCATGATCACAGTTGTAATTTTAAACCGGATTGCTGGGATTTATTTCCCAGCCAGTTTTCTGTCTATCACACCAGTGTGCAGTTTACGTTCTTCTTTAAATTTTGCAGCAATTGACAGTTCTGCCTGGTTAACAGTCGCTTTCACCTTTGATCGATATATTGCCATTTGCTGGCAGAAGCTGAAAATAAAATATTGCACTAAAAAGGTGGCAGGGCGTATGATAGGAATTGTGTCTGCATTGTCCTGTGCTAAAAATATATCCACATACTTTGCTTATGAACCTATATACATAATCAACAACGTACCCTGGTTCTGTGGTATGAAAGAGATTTATTATTCATCACCAGGATGGGCTGCATACGATTGGATTCGATCAATAGTAACACCTCTTCTCACATTCATTATGATTTCATTGCTCAACCTTCTAACTGTCAGACACATTCTAGCAGCAAATCGAGCCCGCAAGACGTTGCGGAAACACGTCAGCGGGGAGAATCTAATTGACCCAGAGATGGAGAAGCGGAAGAAGTCAATTATTTTACTCTTCAGCATCTCGGGCAGTTTCATTCTATTGTATTCGTTATTTTGCACATCAATCCTGAATGTCAGAATTGCGAATTTAACTTATCCTACAGATTCTGATTTCAGTAATCTCACATTCGCCCTTCAACAAACTGGATATATGCTTCAGCTATTGAGTTCCTGCATCAATCCATACATTTATGCTGGGACCCAAAGTAAATTCAGAGCCGAGTTAAAGAGTGGACTGAAATATCCACTCACACTCTTTTATCAAATATTCTAAATTTAAAAAGAAATACCTTCTGAGAAGAATTTGTCGAAAGTACAAAATTCACAGTTCTATCCAACGTTTGTCTGGTTGCATAGTGGTCAGCACTGCTGCCTCACAGCACTGCTGCCTCACAGCGCTGGAGACCCGGGTTCAATTCTCGCCTCAGGCGACTGACTGTGTGGAGTTTGCATGTTCTCCCCGTGTCTGCGTGGGTTTCCTCCCACAGACACAAAAATGTGCAGGTCAGATGAATTGGTCATGCTATCTTGCCCGTAGTGTTAGCTAAGGGGTAAATGTAGGGATATGGGTGTGTTGCGTTTCGGTGTGGACTTGTTGGACCGAAGGGCCTGTTTCCACACTGTAATGTAATGTAAAAAAAAATGTCGCATTATTGTAATTCGAAAATTCACTGAACCTTCAATGTTAAACCGTTCTGTAAATGTATAAGTACAGTTGTGTTTGAAATAACTTATTATTGCTAATTAGTACCAGGTAGATTATCATTGCCTTTGATGCTACTTAATGACTTGAGCGCTCTGGACAGCAAATTAGATTTTGAAGCAAGATCCTGCGGTGCATACGGCCAGAAATGACAACTCCAAATAAAATCATGTGGGGTTCATTGCAAATAGCAATAAGCATTTTATGTGAAGTTCAAAAATACTGGGTACAGGCTGTTTTGCGAGAAGGTGGTGTTGATATAAAAGCGTATTGCTTTCATGTAATAGCTGGACTTGCTTGCAGACTGAGAAATGCCTCGATATTACTCTTGGGAGGCAATTTAACACGTAATAACAAATGCAGCATTTTATAAAATCGGGTAGTTTTCACAGCTTGCTGGACTTCATCATCAGATTGGATTTGGAAGTGATGACGTGGAAATTCCAAATGTCAGTTGTTGCAAAGGGTTCTGGAGTGCAAATGGACATGAGAATCACTAGTTCAAATGCCCACATTGTAACTAATCAAATTATCAAGCTAATGGATAAATTAAACAGATATCCATAATACAAACAGAAAGATTTGCAGTATATTACAATACATATATATTCTTAAATGAGTTTTGTTGCTTATTGCATGTTTTGGTTTAGTCGGAGACACGGTGCAAACATCAACTTTATTACTATTCCACTCATGTGGCAAATAAATTACTGACAAGCAAAGCCTGTAGTGCCCAGTGCTTAAATGAAACAAAAGGTGACGGGAAGAGTAGTAATTCAGTCAAAGCAGAATTGGAGGTGATAACAAAGTACTCCACTCCTCGCGGTGCCCAATATTACCTATATTTATTGAGAGTATTGGTAGACACCGCGTGCTCCTTCTTCAGGGACACTCAGGCCCGAAAATAACTGGAGAAGAGGGGCAGACATAAAGAACCCATTAATGACCCGCTACCTGGTCGGGCTAATGGCCAATCTGGCCAGGCCCAAGTGCAGAACCACAAGGAGATTCTCGAACCTGCCTGCTCCTCTCTGCACCAGGTGTCAAAATCCCAGAAACTGAGGAGAAGGTTTTCACGTAACTAAAAGGGGAATGCAAATGTCGATATCCAACATATACATCAGGAATCCTGACGAAGTGTTCCTGGCGCAAACGTCGATTTTTCCTGAACCTCGGATGCTGCCTGACCTGCTGCGCTTTTCTAGCACCATTCTAATGTTGATCCTATCTCCAGCATCTGCAGTCCTTACTTTTGCCTACTATTTGGAATATGTTGCGGGCAACAACTTACTAGGGTTAACCATGTGTGACAGGTCTCTGGCACAGGGTCCGCCCCGTTGATAACAAGAAAAGGGGAGAGAGAGGTAGAGCATTAGTCATTGGGGACTCCATTGATAGCGGGGACAGACAGGAGATTCTGAGGGAACGAGAAAGACTCACAGTTGCTGTGTTACCTCCCAGATTTCAGAGTTCGTGATGTCTCAGATTGTGTTTTTGGGATCCTTAAGGGAAAGGGCGAACAGCCCTGCGTCGTTGGCCACACTGGTTCCAATGACATAGGTCGGAAAACAGGTGGAGATGTAAGGCAGAAATTCAGGTAGCTAGGGTGGAAACTTAGAGTTAGAATAAGCAGAGTTGTTATCTCTGGATTGTTTCACGTGTCAAGTGTTAACGAGGCGAGAAATAGGGAAGGCGAGAGGAGTTGAACGTGTGTCGTCAGGAATGGTGCAGGAGGGCGAGATTCGAATACCTGGATAATTTGCGCTCATTCTGGGTTTGGTGGGACTTATACAAACGGGATGATCTACACCTGAAACAAAGGGGTACCGATATCCTGGAGTGGTAAATTTGCCAACCCTCTTCAGGAGGGATTAACCTAATTCAGCAAAGGGATGGGGACCTGAATTGTAGCTCCAATGCATAGGAGGTTGAGAGTAGTGAGATAATAAATAAGATATCAAGGTCGCAAGAAAATACTAGCAGGCAGGAAGGTAGTTTGCACTGTGTCTACTTCAACGTCAGAAGCATCCAGAATAAGGTGAGTAAACGTGCAGCATGGGGTGACAGCTTGGATTTTGATGCTGTGGCCATTTCACAGACATGGATAGAGCAGGGACAGGAATGGTTGCTGGAAATTCCGGGGTTCAGATGTTTCAGAAAGAACATGGAAGTTGACAAAAGAGAGGGAGGTGTGGCATTGTTCGTCAAGGAATATATTACAGTAGCAGAAATTATGTTTGATGAGGACTCGTCATCTGAGTTAGTACGGGCTGAGGTTGGAAACAGGAAAGGAGTGGTTACATTGTTGGGAGCTTAAATAGGCCTCCGAATTGTCCCGGAAATGTAGAGGAAAGGATTTCAAATGTGATTTTGAATCAGAGAAACAGTCCGTGTAGTTGTTATGGGAAAAACTAAAATTATAAACGTTGACTGAAAACACTAGAGTTAGAGTAGTTTGATGAGTTAATTGTTGTCCACTGTTTGCAGGAGAATTTCTTGACACATTATGTAGATAGCCAAACTAACAAAAAAAATCCTCAGAAGGGTTTATAATGTGACATTTGAGTACACATGTCGGCATATTTGCATTAAATGCTTTCTTTAAGTAACGGACAGACTACACCTCTTAATGCCTGATATTATCACACATTCCCCCCACCCCACAAAAAAACAACGTACAAATATGGCTTCACTGCTAAAAACCTTTTCACTCTTACATTTTTCGTGCACTACGATGCATATGCATTACCTTGACTCTAAACTTACAAGCATTAACTATGATAGTTCATTTTGGTCCATTTCATTGCCCGCCATCAAACGCCTCCATCTGCCTTCGTCAAACTTGTGAGAATGTTTTGGCAATTACATTTTGTCATCCTGCCACGTGTATAATATTCCAAGTTAATAGCTGCAATAAAATGCACATTCTAAACTGTTTGAAACTTTCATCCTTCACTTTTTCTAAGACATTACAATTGTCTCAGACACATTTCCAGCATTTTAAATGTCAAAATCGTGCTACTTCAGCACCAAACCCAAGATTTCCTGATCATAAGAGGAAGACATCTGCTGATAAGTATTCAATTTTCAGGAAAAAAATGCTTAATATGTCTTTCTAGCTTATTATCATCATCTTGCAAGAGTGCAGTCCGACATCCACATCACGAGCATTGACACGGCTTCAATGGCTTTGCCGAATCATGTGTGGGTAATACTGGGACAGTGAGTAATACAGTTACTGGCTGTAAAATGCCTTCTGACACCCCTTGATTATTGTATATTTTCTGCACTTTTAGATCAAGTCAGTTATTGGAGCAAACACACTGCTAAAACTCGGCATGAACTCCCGATAATATACAAACAGTTCCAGGAATCACAGCACTTCCTTCTTTGTCGTTGGTATGGGAAACTCACAAATAAATTTTGTTTCCACATTCCATGGGCCATCTGTCAATGTGCAGGAACGTGACTTGGGCTTTTGCTGTCACTTATAGCCATGTTTATCACAATCCAGCGTCCCGATAGATGCTCCAAATTGTATTTCCTGGTCAGTCTAAAAATCACTAGACCGCCAACGTACAGCACACAATTGGACAATCGCATAATGGCTTTATACCTTAGTATTTGAAAAGTGGCTGGTACCTTTTTCGTGCCAAATGATATGAGTTTAAACTGGTACAGTGTCATGAAAGGTCAAATTACCTTTGCTGTTTTGAATAAAGGGTCTTGCCAGTATCCCGTGAGTAAGTCCAACTTGGAAATGTACGTTGCTTTGCTCATCTTCTTAATATGTTCCTCCAAACATAGAATAGGATATGCATCAGACGTTGCAACTGCATTCGCTTTGCGATACCCTTTAATTGCTGTGTACCATCTGGTTTTGTCATCATTACAATCGCTAAGCTTCAATCATTGCAAATCGGCGAGATTATATTATCAACGATCATGTGCTCAATCGTCTTTTGAACCTGGGTCAATTTTATAGGGTTAAGATTATAAGGACGTTGCTTAAGTGCAACAGCATTTCCTTTGTCTATATCACGCATAAATAACCTAGTATTTCCCAATTCAGATAACTTTCCAGCTGCAGGTTCCAGAAGACTTTCTTTCCTTTCAATTAAATAGGGTAAAATTGGTTTAAAAGTTACTATTTCTGACCAAGTATTCTGGAACCTGAGCTTCTGGTGTTGTTTGCTGTGCAAGATTCAATGTGCTGTGACTGGTGTGGCCCCTTGAACTCTGGATCTGAATCCCAATGCATCCACTTTCTGCCTCATCTCTGCCAATGCCAATTGCACAGACGCAGCATCGTGGCTTAGTTGGTAGCGTTGCCGCCTTACAAACCCAGGGACCTGAGGTCGATTCCAACCTAGATACGTGTGTGTGGAGTTTGCACATTCTGCCTCTGTCTCTATGGGTTTTCTTGAGGTGTTCAGATTTTGTTCGTAAAGGCAGATAGTTGAATTGGCCATGCTAAGTTGCCAAGATGGTTCTGGGATTTGTTAGTTAAGTGCATTAGTCAGGAGTAAATGTACAACGAAATGGGACGGGAAATAGAGCGGGTGGGTTACTCTTCGGTGGTTCGGTGCAGACTTGTTGGGCCGAAAGGCTTGATTCCACATTGTTATGATTCTACATCTGTCAGTGTCTATCGCTAAGCATAAGTAGATTTCGCTATTTTTGGTGTTGAGTTCTGCTGACTGCCTGATAGGTTTGCTGTTTTACTCAAAAATCTCAAAGCGGAGTCTTAAATCCTATGTTCCCTAGCACGAACAATATTTATTCGGTCCTCTATTACCACGTACTTGGGAGAGGCCAAAGGGAACTCAAATCCAGTTTCACATCCAGTTCAGATCAGAGGTCAATAACGCTTTGAATTCCCCAGCGAAATACACCATTTTCATAAAATTGGCGTTACAATAATTTCATGAAACATTGATGTTATTGCTAGCCACATCTCCAGTCAATACACCAATGCCTGTCAATACACAATCAATGATGAGCAACTGTTTGGAAAGCTTGGTTCATCCCATAATCACATGATATTTACCAGATACGTCATCACCTGTCTGTGAGATATTGCCGTGCTTCTTTGTTTTTAGTTTTCATTGATTTTACTCAAAAAAATGAGAGCAGAACAAAATGTATTCCCAAGCAATAAACAACTGGAAACAAAATACCGAGCACCCTCCCCATGACACATACGTCCCCCAAAATGCAAATACAAAAAGGACAAACAACCCTAATAAATATAACCATATGCAAAGCACTAAATCATAACACATTGTACCAGCAGTAAGATAACTGCATTATCAAAAGAAAAATAAGAAAGAAGAAGGCTAAAAATGAGAGAGAAATTGCGACAACAGAACATGCCCCAGTCTGGAGTAGTTTAAAAAAGGCAACACCCTTAATATATGAAAGATAAGGGCTTCAGATTTTGTAATTTTGTTAGAGGAGCCAGACAATCTTTCCTGATTTGTATAAGCATAGAACATCTCTCAACCTGTGTGTACGAATCGGTGGAATTAGGGATTTCTATATTAACAACTTCAATTTTCTCACAAAGAGATTAGTGAATTCTTTCATGTATTTTTTTAGAGGAACAAAAGATGAGATAAAGAGGGTGACTCTCAAACGAAGCAATAAGAACATTAGGAGTAAGACTTTCGCCAGATACATTAGACAAGGTGTCAAAGATATCAGTCCAATATCTAATTAAAGATCGTTCAATGCTTTTGATAGTTTGATTCCTTTTCTGACGTTTGTCAGCTGCGTCACATTATTTGCCAACAAAATCAATAGTTTAGAGCACGGGGAACTCTACCAAAGTCTGTACTAACGTCACAAAGATATTATGTTTTACCAATTGATATAAATTCTTTAAAGTGAACTCAAATGTAGAGTTACTGTCACACAGTTGACAAATTGAGAACAACCCTTCTCTCACTTCAGTCTGAGAGATTAAACAACTGCCCCGCTTACTTATAACAGTACTTTATGAATCCTGAAGTTTACATGGTGTAAGTGGTTTTCAAACTAAACTTTCTTTTTTAAATAAAACTTAAAATTGTCCCACTCTGGACACTTTCCATTATTAATTGCCTTGTCTGAATGAAAAAGCACCTCTTTTAAGACAAATCATGAAGGTGAAATTCTATCACGTTTGAATTCCGGCAAGCCATTACATGCCGCTTGTTTAAATTCCATTAACAAGTATGGAACAGCTACATACTCACTCTGCATTTTGTAACCTGAATTTGTCACTCTTCCCTTGATCTATTGCTGTTTGAATTGTTTTTCGAATTATCAACATCTGCACTTAATTTTCATTTGTTCACGTCTCTCAGTCGTAACCTCTCTTTTTACAACTTCGGTAATGCTTAACAGGAGACCGTGTGCACATCATTTATTACTTTAACTTCCCTAATAATGAATTGGGTCTCGTTTTTGCCTTGAAACATTTGCACAAGTAATGCAAGTAACCTTTTTTTATAAAAATCTGTTGATTGTCCTTTGAAGTCTACAATTACCTAAATAGATGAAAATACTATAGGTTGCTTACAGAAACATGATTAATGTCCCTGATCTTTCTTGTTATGGGCAATCTCATTTATCCAGTGTATCTCACCAGGGACAACAAATGTAGCTGTGAATATCTGCTGCAATAACTATAAAAGTCTTTTGACCATCTTGTGTTAGCTAATAAAACACAAGTGGCCACCTTGTCAGATGTGTAATGGGCCGCTACTATGCTCTCCCCCTCAAAGTACTTGGCCTAAACGCCAAGCAAGCCGAAGAAACATGCTCACGATTGATGCCAAAAGGGCAAATGGAAGAATCCTTCCGTTGTAATATTTGCCTGTGTCATCGTTTTTTAATTCATCATTTGTTCTTCCACACCGTGCCACCACGATAATCAACACAATGATATTATTACGACTAATGCATGATGTACGATTCAGATTCAGGGATATATTTGGCTATTGGTGTTTGTCCCAAATGTTAACTATCCAGGTTGGTTATTGTAAATTCCAATCTGCTTCATCTGCATGAGTTCATTGGACGAATGGGTTTATCTATGCTCGACTTAATGAATTAGGCAAGGACTGTCTATAAATAGTAAAGCTTTGTGTCAGGCTGCTGACAACACCATTATGACCATTCAAGTTGTATGGCTGTGATTCCTTATGGTAATAGCTGACTGTCAGGGCTAATTAATACGTTCATGCGAGGAGGACATTATTTTCTAAGGGCTGGTGTTCAATTTCAAAATAGATAATGCTCAGTTATTGTAAGTTACGAAATCACAAATCGTCAGACTATGAATGGTTATGTCATTTGAGCATGGAGCAAGTGAGGACTGCAGATGCTGGAGATCAGAGACTAAACGCTGGATAAGCAAAGCAGGTCAGGCAAAATCGGAAGAGCAGAGTATTGGGCGTTTTGGGCATACTTCCTGATAAAGAGCTGATGCCCAAAATGTCATCTGTCCTGCTCATCGAATGCTGCTTGGTCTTCTGTGTTTTTCAACCGCCACACTTTTCGACTCACGTCTTCTAAATATGACAAATGATTGCTTTCTTGATGACATCTTGATAACATTGATGTATAAATTCCCCTTCTGGTAAAAGGTATTATTATCATTTGAGTCGAAGGTTATTTTAGGGATATATAGGTCCCATCACGTTATGTCCCAATGCAATGAACACATTATCAGGAGACATATGTCTGTCCCCGTGTATGTGGATGTGTATCATTAGCGACATAACGTCCCTTTTCATGCATATTCTCAATACCCAATAATCTGCTGATGAAGTTAAACTCTTAAGTTGTCTCAGAGTATCTTTTCTCGTACCTATTCTCTCAATTGCCTATCAGTCGCACAGTCGGGGACTTGGTGCATATCCAATTCCAACAGATTAGTACTAACCATTATCAACAGCCAGGCGGCAAAGGCTCTCTGTGTTTCTGCAATCCGTTCTTCTTTAGAAGTATTAGCTAGTTGGGCAATAAGTAAATTAACCCTATTGTGCAGACGCTTCAAAAATCAAATGGTATCTAACTTAATCTTACTGCACGATTTCTGGTTGTCCCCTCCCAGCTCGTACGGCCGAGTCCTTTCTGCCAGTCGTTTCAGATACTGTTCGACCCTATATTTGCCATATTCCTGTCAGGATCTTCGTCAGACTAATTTCAAGTCTCTAAATAATTCATTCTACCATATCTAAGCATAACAATAATACGGGATATGGAATTTTTTAACTTCCTAATAGGACATATACTTGCTTATTCATTTCCCTGAACAATATAGCCCTTGATCAGAATCTACCTGCAGAGGTATTCCACACTCTCACCATCCATCCCCACCTCACTATCTTGATATAATGTCTTTTGCGAATACTCTTTTAACAGTTCCTGCAAAACAATTCCACTTTTTGTGCAAAAGTGACCCTCTGATGAGGGGATGTACTCTCTCCGAACTTAGACCAGCATGGTGTCATGAACTTGTGACAATGCTGCTCTTTTGAAAAGATTATGTTGTCCTTGTTTTTTTTCAACAGTATTTGTAAAAGGCAGTGGTTCTGATTTGTCTGGGATGAGGAACTTTGCTAAATGCTATGATATCGTGTCTAAGGTAACAATCAGGGAAATTCCTTTAGTCTTTTTTTAAAGCACTTGTACAATGAAAGGGGAGTATCCGAGTTCTCCCAGTTCAAGACTTTTTTCCTGTTTTGGTTTGGTATTAGCGAGCAGTCTGTTCGAAGCTGCTGGGCACAGAAAGCTGCTGGGAAACAACGGTTACTTGATTCAACCAATGGTTCTGGCAGGCTCTCTGTTTAACAACTCCCCTGTCAGAACCTGAGCTTGGATTTGCGTATTTTTCAAAGGCGTGTGTTCATGGGGATGTTGCAGAAAATTGGAGGAGCTCGTATATTAATTTGTGGACATATCATGTCAGTTGGGTTTTCAATCGTTATTGTCATAAATTCTGTTTTGCTTTGCTTACTGTTCATTCGTGGTGTCTACATTAATTATTTTTTATTTAAAACCAAGTGATTTGACCAGCTGCCTTACTCCTGGAATAGCCACCTTTCATCTGCTTGAAAGAACTTAAACGTAAGGGTCTGGGTTGCATTCTTAAAAGGTTTTGAGAGGGTCTGGCCTGGTCTATAGTAAATTATACCAAAGGCCAACGTACTATCTGTGCATGTTTGAATAATCCGATCCTTGGATAATTTCGTGCTGCTATCAGGGCTTTAATTCTTAGTACCTACCAGGCATCTGCGTGCGTGCAGGTTATATTTCACTTTGCATCCTCTGTCTACGAAGAAGTGCAAGACTTTTTTTTTTACAGTATTTTCTTGATCTACCTACAAATAACTCTCACACTCGGTTCCTCAGCATTCCTGTCACTCACTCCATCACCAAGCATTCTCACACACTCCTGTTCATCGCTTTCCTTCCGGGTTTACTAAAATATCACTGACTGCATGGTCAGCCTGATACACCCCCAGCTGAGCTAGTTAAATAACATTTCAAAAGAATAAGCATCAGCTCCGCATCACAAATACTCCCTCTTTCAATCATTCTTGTTCCTCCATATACAGTTAGTCAAGTTTATTTGACGCAAGATGCCCTTTGCAAATACGTTTTGGCTGCCCCGAATTAACCGAGGCTGCTCTCATTTATCATTTATAGCGCTTCTCAAAGGTTTTCCAAATAATTCCCCCTTTTACTGTTCCTTTCTCTGTTTCCAGCGCACAGCTCTGAACACAATTAAAATTTTCCTGTACAAGGTGTCTTGTCAACGTTATTCTTTTCAAACAATTTTCAGCAAGTTATCAGATCGTAATGCAGGTTTTGTCAAGGGCGATGAGAAGCTTCACACATCATTGCTGCAGACCTATATTTAAGAATGCTTGCATTTTGTCAGTAAAACCACCCCAAAAGTTGATGGAAATACAAGCACTGCATCAAATACCAGCACGATATTGAGAAATCGGTTGCTTCCTCGGGGAGTTGCTTACATGTTACATTCGCGAGGCGATTTCGAAAGGTGTCTGGAATAATTAGCTCCACTGGCAATTGTGGGGAAGTTGGGGAAGGCAGCCTGAAAGAAACTGAGGAGGTGTGTCTGGAACTGAAGCATTGGCTCTGTCTATCTTACCAAGCAGAAAACGCATAGAACCTGATGTTTCCCATTATATCTCAATTACTTTCAGATAATGGAAGCTGATGCTGAAAAGTACTGTCACAAGTATATGGTTCAAATGAAAATACAACAGCTGCAAGATTGATTGAAATGTTGCACATAAAGCCAGTATAGGAATTAAACCATGCTCTTCACATTATTAATGTCATGCTCTAATCGTATGAGCCAATTCAATTTCATGAACAGTCCGCGAAGGAAGTAAGGATGCCCAAAGCAAAGATATTGTAGCAATCATTCGCTTTTGAATCCAAGTGTTCAACAAAGTCCAAACAGTGAAAACTCGTAAAAAAAAAACCCACCATCTCGGCAGCTTTGTATATTATCGATGGCTTCCCTGTTAAGGAGCTCAGCTTAAAAGTCACAAAGCCTTTTTTTGCTTAAGTGTCACTGATAATTTGTCTTCTAACCATACTCATCTGAGTTACTTGCCATGAAGATGATGTGACATTTAATGGAATTGGATCTTGGTGCTGGATATTTCATGGCACCTCGGTCAGAAAGGTTCTTTTCCGTCAGCAAACACCACCAAAACTGATCGAGTAAAAGGCCTCTATTCATGCAATCCTTTTTGTCCGAGACAAAGTGAAGATCACAGCCTGCAGATTCTGGGGAGGACAAAGGGAAGCTGCAACAATTGTTGCAGACCACATTTTTAGAATATTTCTGCCTTCTTACTGAATCAAACAACTGTGGATGCAAATGTTAAGTCTCACGCCAAGAAAGACAGTCTTGGCAACTCTCGAAAGTAGGTCATGTTCAGTGTAGAAATGCAGAATCTTGAAGGGGTATCAT
This sequence comes from Chiloscyllium plagiosum, assembly GCF_037043375.1. Taxonomy (NCBI): domain Eukaryota; kingdom Metazoa; phylum Chordata; class Chondrichthyes; order Orectolobiformes; family Hemiscylliidae; genus Chiloscyllium; species Chiloscyllium plagiosum. Next base: position 94,830,953 of record NW_028270167.1, read on the forward strand.
CAAAATAAATTCCACTAGCATTTACCGGTGTGTGTGTGTGTGTGTGTGTGTGTGTGTGTGTGTGTGGGGGGGGGGGCGGGTGGGGTGGGCGGGGGGGGTGATCAGGGGAGCGGGGAGTGTGTGTGGTGGGAATCGGGGAAAATTGTCGGGAATAAATTCTGATGAAAGGTCTCTCAATTGAAATGTTTACTCGGTTTCTATTCTCAGATGTTGCCAGACCTGCTTAGCTTCACCACTAAATTCTGTTTTAGGTCTGCTCTATCCATCATAGCAAATCCACTAATGTGTCCAAAGTGTGCTTGACCTATTTGAGATTCTTCATTTTTGTAATGTACACTGAGCTAGTGAGAGGCATAAGGAATTAATTTAACTTCATATTTCAGCGACGCAAAGTAGTCAATTATATAACCGAACATGTTGAAGGGAACTATTTCATCTTCAATCCATATTCTTCACCAAGTCCTAAACCATGCCAATCGAAGCACAATGCTGCCATCTCAGTGCATGTGTGTATTATTGATGCTTGTCCCGCTAACCACTTCGACTTCAATGATCACAGATGATTCTTGATTCTCACAGACATGTTGCCTCATAATTGCACTTTTCTGAGTACCTTTCTGCGAAGTACATACAAAGTGGAATGGATTTCGAACTTGTTCTTACGTTTGCTTCACCTCCTAAAGTGCAATGTTTCTTTGTCATTCGCAACAGCTGAAAACTGACTTGTCCTTTTCTGAGAAAGACCTATATTGTTTATGCAACCTTTAATATTGCCTGTACACAGGAACAAATTACCATGTTTTCTTCTAGCATTGATGATCTGAAAGGATTACTGCTGCACACCACATGCTACATCATATTCCTGAAACATCTAGTCGTCGATTGAAATGTTTCAACTGGCAACAAAGCGAAACATAATTTTGGGTCATGCATTTGTAACTCGGAGAGAGCCTTATTTTCTGCCTTAAATGTAAATGCTTGAGGGACGACCAGGGAAACCAGTTATAACAGCGGTGGTAGAAAATGGTGAGAGATGGCTGGAAAAATAATTTGGAAAAAGTTACTTCAATCGAAAACTTAATTGTTTATCTCTTCCGAGATGCAAACATGTCTGCTTAGTTTCCCAAGAAATGCTACATCTGTTTTTTTATGCGGAATAATGAACCCTGATTCTTTTGCTGCACGCGACATCAGAGAGTGATCATTTGTATCATTACCAATTCCTGTGCTACAATTGAATGCTACAATTTGCAGAAAGGGATTCTGTTTGTTGGTCTCAAACTGGAATGTTGTGTCAAAATGCAGCAACGCAGCTTAGTCACTCGATGGATCATATCAGACTATATGACTCTGATATCAACCTAGTTGCAAAAGATAAAATTTCGTCTGACCTATCCCAATAGCATGGAGATTATCAAAGAAAAGGAACAGACGACTGCATACATTTCAAGTGAAAGTGCGCTATTTAAAATTGTGGTGAACATATCTGGTGAGTACTTGGACTGAATCTGCAAACTTGGCATTATTAGCACCTCAACTTAAAAATCTGAGCAAACTCACCACAAACAAGCTGCCCGGTTGAGGAACCAAACGTTTTTATCTCATGGCGATCACATGCACTGCAGCCAGAGAATTTCTGTTTTAACATTAATTGTGCAAACAGGCAGAAATAAGTCGTTCAGTTTCACCCTTTCTCCAAAAAAACGAGTTAATGTTATAATCGCACATACCCTGGATAACTATTTGATCTGCAATCCAAATTCTCAACAAAGTCCAAAACCATTCAATTTCAAGTACAATGCCACCAGCTCAGCTAAGATGTGTAATATTTAGCCTTGTCCTGTGAAGCAGCTCAGCTTCAACAGTCGCACACTATGTTCCTTGCAGCTCACAGATATTTTCACTCAGAGTTAAACACTGATGATTTACTTGCTATGAAGCTCATGCCAAATGGATTTAAATTGGAACTTGTCAGTAAGAAAGTTTCTTTGCCGTCAGAAACATCTCAGAACTCAATTGTTCGGTCAGCGATAAAAACTCGTGTTGCTCACGCAGCCTTAGTTTGACTACACCTATTGGCATATTATCACGCCTTCCTGTAGCGTTGGCAAAAGATAGATGAGTTCCAAAGATGATTATTTCAGACAGCTTATAGCACAATATTTCTGAAAATGGAAAAGATGTAAATGCCCTCCTGACATAAACGTTGAGAATAATATTGGCCCATGTCTTGTTAACACTGAAAGAGGATGTTTTTGTTACCTTCAATGTAAATGCTTCAGGGGAGATCATGGAAATTAGTTTTTCTGGCGGTCGTGGTAAACGTGGTGACAGACATGTGGCAACATTTTTTTAAGTTTCACTTCAATTGAAACGTTAACTGTTTCCCTTTCCAGCTTATGCCAAGCCTGCTTAATGTCTTCATCAATTAGTCTTACTTTTTTTGTGGAAAAGAATGAAGCTTGATCCATTTGCTGCACATGGCATCAAACAGTGATAATGGGGATGTCTATTAATTTCTGTGCCTATCGGTATTGAACGCTACATTGAACAAACGAGGCATCCTGTTTGGTGTCTGTACAATGGGATGTTGCATGGAAATGCAGTAGCGCATATCAGGCGACATGTCTGCAATCGCAGCCTTCAGTGCAGAAAATACAATTTGCTGCAACATATCTCAATTGCATGCACACAGAGAAGGGATAAGAAAGGTGCACACGCTGAGAAGCAGCATCCAGAGGGTAGCCTGGGAAGAAACTGACGTACAAAACGTATTTCGGCGATTTATGGCCTGCAGTAATGAAGAGCTTTTGCTCAAAACATCGACTCTTCTGCTCTTTGGTTGCCGCTTGACAGGCTGTGCTTTTCCAGTACCACACCTTTTGACTTCAGAACAGGAGTTGAGAGGTAGCAAGCCTGAAGGCAACCTGATAACGGCAGCGATATAAAAGTTGATCTTGTGGATTTGCATCAGGAGTGGAGCTCAGCTGTAGCGAATCAGAGGGGAGCCTGGAATATAAGTGACAGTCTTCACATCAGGAGCACAAATGCTTGGAAACAAACCAGAGAGCATCCTGGGAAGGTAATTGATATTAAGATTCACTTCAGGAATTTGCGGCATTTACATCATGACCAGTGCTGAGTAGGACCAAACCAGAGAGCACCCTGGAAGGAAAGAGTTTCTGATTCTGAGTCTTTCGATTGGGGGGAGCTGAAAAAAGATGTCACAGGAGGGCTGCAGTTTGATTGGCAAATAGGGAATCCACAAATTTGAATTTATGCTAATTTGAATCTTTTTGAAATTATTGGTTAAGAATTGCATTCTGATCAAGATAATAAGCAGAGATATAAAAACGCTTAAAAGATGTTAAAAAGACAAACTCCAAACTGGATAATAAAATAAAGTTGGACGGCCAGTTAATGTGTTTATCCTGCATGTTGTGGGAACTGGTGGCTCCTACTATGCTTCCATATAAACATGTCTGCAGTAAATTTTGTTTGCTCGATGAACTTTGGCTCAAAAGCGATGACCTGGAGTCTGAGTTTTAAACAGTGCGAAATGTGAGTCAGGGAGCAACTTACCATGATGCTGTATTTCAGCAGTCAGCTCTTCGAATGACTATTTCGAAATTGGCCAGCGTCAGGAGTGTATGGCTGTGTGAGAGGAAGATCGAGGGATCCGGAAGGTAGAGTTGCAGGAACCTCAACCCTGGTCCTTGTCCACCTGGCTCAAGAGATTTGCTCCGTTTTTGGATGGGACTGGAGACTGCAGTGAGGAATAGCCAATTTACTGCAGCACTGTGGTACACGGAACTATTCAAGTTGGTGGAGAGAAGTGAAATGCAGTTGCATTTGGGGATAGCATAGCTGGAGGCATACTTACTGTTCTCTGTGACCAGGATAAAGACTCCTTGGTGCTCGGGTTCAGGATATCTCATCTGGGCTGCAGAGCAACTTGGTGTGGGATGGTAAGGGTCTAGTTGCTATAGTCCAAGTAGGTACCAAGCAGATAATACGGCAGCCGAGGTTGTGCTCAAGGAGAATGAATAGCTAGTAGCTAAATTACAAAGCAGAACCAAAAAGGTAATTATCTCAAGGTCTCCTCCGCATTAATCTATAGATCCCGAGACAGTAGTTCCACCATGGAGTAGAGTATAACGCAGGAAAAAATCATAGGCTTGCAAGAAATGTAATGTCAATAATCATGAGTGATTTTAACATGCACATGGATTGGAAGATTAAAATTGACATGGGTAGCCTGGAGGCAGAGTTCATTGAATATGTGAAAAAGTATTTCTTGGAACCACAAAGGCAACAGGCTACTCTGGATTTGGCAATGTGAAATGAATAGGTATTAGTGGATGACATTACAGATCAAGATCCTCCAGGGAGAATTGACCTTAGTGTGATAGAATTCAAAAATAAGTTTGGGTGTGAGAAAGTGGAGTCCCACAGGAGTGTTCTTGAATTAACAAAGGACATTACATTGGCACGAGGACAAATTTGGCTCAATTAGGTTGAGGAACAAGGCTAAAAAGTAAGACGGTGGTTGAGCAATTGTCGATTGTTTAAGCAGTAACTCAATTCCAATGGCAGTTAAATGTCCAGATGAGAATAAAATATGTTAAGGATGGTGAAAAAGAAAATCCGTGCATAACTGTGGAAGGTAAGGACAACATAAAATCAAAAACTAATGTATACAATTTGCAAAGGCCAGTGGCAGGCTGGAAGATTCGAAAACTTTCAACATATATGCAAAGGGATACCAAAAACCTAGTAAAAGAGCTAAGGTAAATTAAAAAAGAAAACGAGCTCAATATACCAAAAAGGATACCAAAAGCTTCTTTTGGTACATAAAAGTGAAGCGACTCTCCAAGGTGAATGATGATCCCTTGGAAGATGAAACTGGAGAGTTAATAATGGAAGCATTGAATTAGGAGCGATGCTAAATCAATAATTTTCCTCAGTTTTCACAGTGGAGAAATAAAGTACGAATCATATTGAAACGGGCATGTCAGAGGCAATAGAAAGGACAGAACTTAGAACACTCAACATCGATAGTCAGGAAATACTCAGTAAAATATTAGGATTGAGGACAAAAACATCTCCGAGGTCTGATGGCCTCCGTCCGAGGATATTAACGGAAGTGGTACAGTAGATGTTCGAACCATGGCTTCCAATGTTCCACAATTAGCTGGGAATAAGAAAGATAGGGATGAGGTTATCTCCATTATATACTTTTGGGGATGCGTTCCCGTCAAAAGCATTCCACTCGTACTCACTTTGTAACTCAAAGGTTTCCACAAGGGACTTCAGCAGAATCTGACATTAATTGTTTTCTACTGGGCTGATAGTCTGGTCACAAGCTTCCTCATTTCGCTTTTTTAATGCACTTCTGTTTCCGATCTTTAATTTCTAATTACTTCCTTACCTCTTCCATTTTATAAATCATCTTGATTTCCTTCTCCTATTGCAATTGCAAATCAGTCGTCTTTTTTCTCTCATCTGTCTATGTTTAGATGCTCCTTTTGAAATTAAACATCTCGTGAAGCTCATGGTTCACTTTTATTGGTCTTCTTCGTATTTCGTGTAAACAGAAGTATTGTGTTAATATCCGAACGACTCATATATTTCTACCGCTGCCTTTCAATATGGCCCACAGTCCACGTACTGGATCAATCTAACGGGAATTACGTTGTTCACTTAAAACTACCAGTGTGAACTCTGTCACCTGCTGGAAATTGTTTGCTACTTCTAGTTCTTTGTCCTAAACAGAGCCCAAAATCTATCTTTATTCTTCAGGTGTGCTATGTATAATACTATGGCCACATCATCATTTGCACTGACTCATTTTTTTCTGAGTTTTAAACTAATCCAATCAAATCGAAACTAATGCAGTTCAATCAAATTCAATCCAGTCGAATCTAATCTATTCCAAAAGAAAAGCCAATGCAGTTCTATCAAATCTCCTCCAAACCAAATCACACTGTACCAATCCTACACAATCTCATCGAATACAGTCCAATCTAATAAAAAACAATTTCGTCATGTTCCAGCCAATTCAACTCATGCTCATCAAATGCAATCTCCCAATCCATTCTAATTTAATCCAATTCAATAATATCGAATCCAATCCATTTCAATATTTAGTACTAGAACTTGCCATGATCTATAAGGTACTTATTGGGAGTCAACGCTTTCACGTCTGGCAGCACCTTTGGAAAAAATATCTACTGAAATTGTTTGTTTTTATCCAGGCAACAATGAGAGATCATATCTGTGTTTTATGTATGTCATCTTTTTCTCAAAATGTGAACAAGGAGACAATTCAGCAAGTCATCCGGATACTGTCATCAGCAAGAGAACAGGAGTCATAGAAGTGCCTCAAAGCAATGTTACTTGTCATCTCGATTTATGACTTGCCAGGTCTGTCATTTTCACCATTGTCCTGCAATAGCTGATGTGAGAATCTCAACGAGTTCAACCGGATATTAACAAACATATTCTGCTCCCACGCGGGCAAGTTATGAGAAAGAGCTCTGGAATGAGAAGAGGGCTGGGACACTCATGGAGGCAACCAATAATGACAAAACTATAATAACATGTATTTGAATAACCCACTGACACGAGAGGCGTGTATATTTATCTGAATTAGTAATTCAGTAACTTAATGTCTTAGCATGTAAAATGAACTGAAACCCAAGTCCATGAAATATGAGCAGAAACTGACTGTATGTTCCAAAGTTCAGCTCTTGCCCATGCAAACTGATGTTTCTTTTGACTCACTAACCTTTCATATCAAAAACATTTTTGCCCCCCTGATCAATCTCTTTGGAGTAGTTTTCCATAAACGACTCTGGAGCAAATGGGACTAATTTTGGATGTCCTCGCTCAGAGACAGAAACATTACTACACTACAACAAGAGTTCCACTCATCCTTTTGACATATATCAGGATCTCAGTTTTGTGAACCATGCTTGCCTCTTGACGATTTGATGTGAACGTATCTCCAGTTCTAGTCCATTCACACCCCCTAAAAAGTTCTTCCTGTTCATCACACAGTGCACAATCGCTGCTAATTCATTTCCAAACAATTGGTCTTGTGTCCCCCTCACGCCTCGAGAAAGCTGATCTTTGTTTTGTCCTTGAACTCCTTTATATCAGGATCACAAAAGTTCAACTGTATTAAAAGATCCATTTAATCTTTGATCTGATCACTTTCCTTTTCGATTATTCAATTACATAATTGGTGTCAGTACGTATTTCACTGACATCATCATGTGTTCTCTTACCTTCGGCAGAGACAGCCCGTAAACCAAAACGTTTGTGCAGCAACTTACATGCAACGTGTTTAAATGTATATTCGCCCCTTCTATCCAAAGCAGACGAATCACCAAAATAATATAATATGTACACAACCACAGGAATACGAGATTGGTGGATATGGGACTGCTCTCCAACACTGGATCCTTGTGATTCTCAGCCTTGTTCTGACACGTCAATCTCTTGCGGGCTTGATTAGTCACTAAAATTCGTCTGGTTGTTAGAAAGATGAGGAATTGACTTAATGCAAATGTGAGACTTGGGTTTAAAACCTTTCCAAACTTTTTATATTATCTCCACACTGTGTCAACAGAATACGCTTTATTATTAGAACTACCACATGGTATGTTGTCTAATTCTAAAGTCGAAAGGAATACTTTTTAAACAGAACATAATGCTTGATGTCGCGAGAACCACAGCCAGAGTTTCCTTGCTATATTCTTCAATTTTAACTTCAGACAACAAATAGCAACAAAAAGATCAAAGATTAAAACGACATTGAACCAGACAGAACAGGCGATAATACATGGTACAGGGCTTTGAGAGCCGGACACACAGGGGTGATGCCGAGGGATATTGATAGGAAACGATCGGTGCTCAGCTTTGCTGAGTATGATCTCAAGAATAACGAACAGCAAATCTACTGTTACTATGATAAGCATGCGACGTGGTTGCAGATTTTACAGGTGGACGTTCCATGCTTTTTCCCGGACTGATTAGATTTAATTTGATTTATCAATGTCACCTAATTGTGGTGAAAAGCTTTTTTTTTGCCAGCAGTACAGGCAGCTCATAGCATACAAGGACATACAGATCATGGAGTGAAAACAAGCGTACACAACGATTGCCTTGCACAGCGTGTGCACTGGGCAAGATCGGCATGAGCAAGATCAGCTTTATTTGAAGTTAGAGAACCCATTCATCAGTCCAACAGTGAGCGGGAAGAAGCTATTCCTGACCGTGCTGATGCGTGTGTGCAAGTGTGTGCGGAAGAGGTTGTCGGAGATCATCAACTGAGTGGGATTGGACTTTAATGATGCTGGCAGCCTTTCCGCATCAGTGAATGTAAATAGAGCCTGTGGATCAAACTTTGGCCTCCGTGATGGTCTCAGCTGTGCACATCTTCTTCTGTAGTTTCTTTTTGTCTTTGGTAGAGCAGTTGCCATACCAGTCCGTTATGCACCGGGACACTTAGCTTTCCGTGGTGCATATGTAGAAGTTGGTGAGGTTCCTCATGGGCATGCCATATTTCCTGAGATGCCTGAGGAAGAAGAGACGTTTTTGTGCCTTCTTGGTCATCACGTCTGCGTGCCAAGTCCAGGACAGATTGTCAGTTGATACTACCGCTGAATATCTTGACGCATTCCATCCTCTCAACCCAAGCTTCCTTCATGTAAATCCGGCTATGCTCTCTTTTTCCTGAAGGGGATGATCAGTTGTTTAGCTTTACCGACGGTGAGAGTGAGACGTTGTGCTCATTGCACCACCATGTGAAGCTCTCTGTCTCCTTCTTGCATTCTGATGTCAGATATCCATTGTATCATGATTTTATCTTTATCCAACTTGCAGATAGCATTCGTTTAGAATTTAGCTATACAGTTGTGGGTGAACAGGGCATGCAGTCGGGGGCTAAGGATGCATCACTGGGGAGCGCCAGTTTTTAGTGCCAATGTGGATGTCTGAATGTCATCTGTGGGTCAGAAAGCTGAAGATCCAGATGGAGAGGGCAGACCTAAGACCAGAGTCTGAGGGTTTCGAGGTCGGGCTGGAGGGGATAATGGCGTTGAATTTGGAGAGGTGGTCGATGAGCAGGAGTCTGATTAGGTGTCCTTGTTGTCTAAATCTTCCATAGATAAGTGCAGGGCTCAGAAAACGCCATCCACTTTGGACATATTCCACCGGCAGGCAAATTGCAGAGTATCGACGCAGGCTGGGAGACTGGAATTCTATGGGTTATGACCAGACTGTCGAAGCATGTAATGATCATGAAGGTCAGAGCCACTGGGCATTATTCATGTTCTATGTATCTTCTTAGGTTTGCTGTTGATGGTGTTCTTCTTGAACCTGGTGAAGATTTAGGCTTGCATGAGGGAGACATTGAAGATGCCTGTGAATCCGCCATTTGTGACAGTATCACCCTTTCCCCTAAACTAATTGGAACAAACAGAAAGGACGTTTATTGGAAAATATTGGTAAAATAAGATCCGTCTCTGCATCTCTGAAATAAGTGCTGCAATTTAGCAATTCAAACTTTCGCTTTGGGAAGAAAACTAATCTCATATTGTTGCAAACATGATATTAGAGGACATCAGAACTCACTGGGCGAAGTTTGTATTACGAAGAAATGGAAGTGAAACTTGATTTCTGTTTCTGTCTCTGCAGGTGATACCAGACGTGTTCACTTTCTGCAGAATTCTCTGTGCGACTTTCAGACTTCCATCACCACAACGCATCGTGAAAGATACATTTCCATCGAGGATTGATAAGGTGACTATCTAGTGTGTTTTCCTCGAAAATAGAGCAGGAATAGTTGACTATGTGTATTTTAGTCAGGCTTTCGACAAGGTACCTCAGGCTAGTCTCATCCAGATGATTAAGATGCATGGTATGCATGGTGATCTGGTGGCGTGGATTCAGTATTGTCTTGCTGATAGAAGGCAAGAGGACCCTGTAGGAAGGTTATTTTTCAGGCTGGAGGTCTGTGGCCAGTGCTGTTGCGCCGGTAACATTATAGGGACGGCTGCAGTTTGTTCTAGATATAAATGACTTGGATGAAAATGTAGATTGATAGGTTATTACATTCGCAGACAGGAAAAGACCAGCGGAGGTATGGATAATGTACAGAATTTGTCAATGGATACAAGGGGATATAGATAATTTGCCGATATGGACGAATGAAGTTGAATGCGGATAACGGTGAAGTGCTGCACTTTCAAATGTAAAGGAAATGTATATATTTATAAGTAGGATGCTGAACAGCACTGATGTACAGATGCATCTTGGAACTCAAGATGCTTGAAACTGGCCACGCAAGTCGGAAAGATGGTAAAGAAGGCGAGTGACATGCTTGCCCTTAATAATCAGGGAATTGAATTGAAGAATCAGGCTGTCATGCTACAGCTTCAGAAGACTCTGGTTAGGCTCGACTAAAAGCATTGCCAGATTACATAAAGGATGTCTATGTTGTGGAAAAGGTGCAGAAGGTGTTTATCAGGATACTGCCTGGATGAGAGCGTATGGGCTATAACCAGAGGATGGCAAATTCGGGATGTTTTCTCTGGAACTTGTAAGGCTAGTGTAAGACTTGATAGAAGTCCACCAAATTATGACCTGCATGGACAGGTATGACACTTAGAGTCCTTTTTCCATAGTTAAAATGTTCAAAATGAGAGGGCATGCATTTAAGGTGAGGTAGGACATCCCCACAACGGAGATATGAGGGGCAAGAGAGTGTAAAAATGGAACAGCCCTGAGCACAGCGTTCTCGTTGTCGAAGAGTCCCTCGACCATCCACGGCTGCTTGCCATATATCAGTCATTTTTGCCTCTTACTTGTCAAATGTCCTTGAATTATGTGTGTTCTTTAACTCCACTATCACTCTCCCATGTGGGCCCTTACCAAACATGTTTACTGACTATGGAGTAAATCTATTGAATGCCTGCCTTTTTGACACGGTTATCTCTTCAAACAATTCAATGTCTTTACAAACATTGCGCTCCCTATCCAACCCAAGTCATGTGAAGGTTCTTGATTAATCCAGATCCTCCGAATTGCAGATTCATTTTATATCAGAGAATTGTTTCCAACAATCTCCACCACACAGGTTAGATTAGCTGTATTGTATTTTCCTGCTTTTCCTCTTGCTATCTTCTTGAATAATAATGGCATTTTGGCTCTCATCCAGTCGTCTGGCAACTCTCCTCTTGCTCGGCAGAATTGCATGTCATTGCCAATCTCACCATTATTTCCCCCCTTGTCTTACTCAAGGGAGATACAGTGAATCCGGTTCTGAAGATTTGGGGCGTCTAAAAGAAGCCTCTTCTTTATGTTATCTTTTCAAAGTAAACCACACTCCATTTCCCTGATTTTACACCTGCATTTCCCTTTCATTTCTTAATATCGAGTTAAATAGCTTTAGGGCCGAAGCACCTTCTCCCATGTCCTTAACCGACTATGCACACACCAAGCCTTGTTATCACAGAAGCTGCTGTCACAACCAATCCATTTTGAGGTACGAATAATGCCCAACACCAGCTATTGATTTTACAACTCGAATCTTTACTCATTCATTTCTCTGTCCAACTGATGTTGGGCCATTTAGTTTACTAAGGTTTTCTTGCTGAAATCAATTCTGAAAGAGGTCACTGGATCTGAAATATCAGCTCGACGTTCTCTCCACTGTTGCTGCAATTTTGATGTTTTGCCCCCGCATTTTAAAATTTGCATTTAAGCTTCTTCTATGACCTGATTCATTTTCTGACCATTATCCTGACTACTGGTGGAAGAACTGTACCCAACTGGTTACATGGTGCATTTTCTTTGTAGTTCTCCAGTCTACTCATACAAATCCTATTGGCTTGGATGACGGGATGCATCCAAGTTGTACTTTTGGATTCGATCAAATCTCATTAAGCGAACACTTGACAACAATTTGTTCAAAATGTGCATTTATTATAACATAGCAGTGTGAATAGTAAGGGTAATAAATAGTAAAGAAAGGAGAAAAAGCAACAAGTCTCACTCCCTCGAGCCCTACGGGAACCCTTCAGTTGATGGTTCATCTGTCGGCTAACGTTTGTCATCGCAACGTTTGCAATCCCGACCCGAGCTGAAGTACAAATCGAGGAACAAAACTCTCTCTATCATTGTAATGCAGTGTACCAAACAATGAATACAGATAGCAAGTTTTGATTGCATTGTCTGTGAAATGCATGGGAACGGTCACAGGATTCATTCAATGTCATGCAGCTGTCGATTATCGTCACTAATTTTATCCCTTAACCCCATGCTATATGAGAGCATCCACAAAAATGGTAGAATCGAAGGGAGTTGCAAGGAAGTTAGCTCACCCATAGGAATCGTTTCAAAACCAGATGGTACCCAGTGATGATGCGTGGACTATCACAAAGTCAACAGTGTCATATACTCTGATTCACATATATTCCACGTTTAGAAGACTATGTTGAGAAAGTGGGGCAAGCTGCTATTCCAAAGTTGAATTTATTTAGAGGCCATTGGCAGGCAGGTTTATTTGAAAATACAAAGAAAATTCCGCCTTTCATTTCACAAATCAACTGTATTGGAGATTTACCTGCACTTCCATCTGTGTCATTTCCTGTATCTGTTGTTCCTGATGCAATCTCCTCTACATTGGGGAGACAGGACGACTACTGCATAACGCTTCAAAGAATATCTCCGTGAGACACTAACAAAGCAACCCGACACCCGTGGCCAAACAATTTAACTCCCCCTCCCTGGAGGAAGAACGCCTCATTTTCCGCCTTGGGACGCTCCAACCGGATGGGATTAAAGTTGATTTCATTAGTTTCTTCATTTCCTCTCCGCCACCTTATCCCAGATCCGATTCAATCTCCTAACTAACCTGTGCTAGCACTCCATCTTCTTTTCTACCTATCCACTCCACACTGCTCTCCAACCTATCACCATTACTCCCACCTTCATCGACCTATTGCACTCTCAGCTACCTTTCTCCCAATCACACCCCCTCCCATTTATCTCTCTATCCTCTTGGCTCACAAGTCTCATTCCTGTTGAAGGGCTTATGCCCAAAACGTCGATTCTTCTGCTTCTCAGATGCTGTCTGACCAGCTGTGCTTTTCAAGCACCAGACCCTCATCTCTGTGCTCGTTTAAGGTCATCACATTTGGTTTAAAAATCCAAACACCAAATACCAAAGCCTAAACAATGAAATAAATTCAAGATTATCCAATTGTGTAGTGTATATTGACGATCTGTTGATTTTTCCCGCACGTGGAAGGAAAATTTTCAACATGCATTGGAATTATTAATTTGACTACGGAAGGTTTGCTGAGAGTGATTGTGCAAAAGTTAAAGTTATGTTCCTGGGTCATGTGATTGGTCATGGACAAATAGCTCCATGGGGTATGAAAACAAAAGTTACTGGCTAGCTCCCCGTGCCATCCACAAAAACAGATGTGCTACAATTCCTGAGATTAAGTGCGATTTATCAGGAGATCCTCCGAAGTGTCAGCAATGTGATTTGTCCACCGACTGATGTACTGAACCAGTATAGAAATTTTCAGTAGACGGAAGACATTTGACAGCCTGACAATTGAGCTCAACATTGCCTCAGTAGCAGCCACCGGTAATTATGCGAAGCCATTCAAGGGGGCAGTTGATGTGATTGATGTGACTGTCAGTGTAAGAAGACGACAAGAAGATATAAACACCTATGGTGTATTTTTGCAGGAAATTGCATGATCATCAACAGAAATGTCACACGATTGAAGAGGAGAACTCATATTTCGTGTTTGACATTGAAAATTTCAACATTTATATCATGAGACATGTGTCTAGGACATTTGGATATACTGACCATATTCTCTTAAAGTTTTTGCAAGAATTCCTGACTGTTTGAATAGATCTTAATATTGCAGGTACTGAATTTGAAAATGATGCACGTTGCTGGATAAAAGAAGGTAACTCCCCGAAGCGTTGCTGTGATTTTGGGGAAGCTAAGACAGTGGTGTTTGGTTGAAGGAAAGAAATGGACTGAAATTGACTGCAGTCGTGATTAATTGCACGGTAAGAGTCAATGTAATATGTATGTGCTAAAGCGGTTGTGCTGCCATGCTGAAGGTTCTTAAAACTGAAGCCGTCTGATGGCGTTTGTTTAAGGGTGGGTGATGTGATAATATTATGGTTTTGAGAAGTATAGTTTATAATGTCCATACAGTGTGGAAACAAGCCCTTCAGCCCAACAAGTCCACACCAATCCTCTGAAGAGTAACCCACGCAGACCCATTACTCCTGACTAATCCTCTTAACCAGCACATACCTGAAAACTATAGGCAATGTAGCATGGCCAATACTGCCAAAAGGGTACACTTTGGGACTATGGGAGGAAACGAGAGAACCAAGAGGAAACCAACGCAGACACGGGGAGAATGCACAAACTTACACAGAACGACGCCCGAGTCTGGAACTGAAACGGTGTTGCTCGCGCTGCGAGGTAGCGTTAGTAATCATTAAGCCACCGTACCACCACGTTTATCATGCTTTACTGTTTGTTACAGCTAACAACTGTGGTTGTCCTTCTTCTACTGGAATTGACGTGAGACAATCTAATTTACTAACATTTGTCTTTTCCAAGTGTGTGTCTATGGCATGTAACCAAATTACAAAAGTTAGTTATTAATAGTGAATACACATAAAGTACTTTGTTAAGCATGTCGATAGAGTTACATTTAAGCCAATTTTGTTTTTAAATTTGTCTGCTTTTTAAGTAGAGATTTAAAAAAAAAGGAGTCCTCCAATGTGGAGACTGCGTATTCGGTCCAACTTGTCCACATCGACTGTCTGAACTTCATAGCACCCAAATTAACCCGCCACCACATCTCGGTATTTTCCTTGGATAATTAATCGAACATGCACATCGATACTATGGGCAATACAGCATGGCCAATTCACCTAACCTGCACATCTCTTGACGTTGGCAGGAAACCAGAGCACCGAGACGTCCATAGTAATTATGAGCAGTTTGTGAAAACTCCAGACAGGCAGTCGCTTGAGGCTGGAATTGAACTCAGGTTCCTAGTACTGTGAGGCAACAGTGCTAACAAAAGTGCTACCCTGGCATAACACGGTTAAACCCCGATTTGTCATCCAGTGGCATGGTGTATGCTGACAATAAAGAAAAGAAACAGTACGTTTCCTTTCCCTGCTAGTCCACGAATTATCAACCTTTTGATTAACGGCTGAACACACTTTCCAATTGTTCTGCCGAAGTGCATCAACTCACTTTTGCCCAGATTGAATTCCAAGTTTTCTATATGCAGTTCTTAGCTCAGGTTATCCTTCTCACTGTTTACTATCCCGTTACTTTTGTATCATCTGCAAGCTAAGTGATCAAACTCCTGGTATTTAACCCAAATTATTGAAAGGGGACACTATCAACAAGAACTCTTACCTAACCCACTGTGGAGACTAACTGAACACGGATACTCAGTTGAAAAGAAACTCCCGACCATCATTATACTTTAATTCCTGCCACTCAACCAACCATGAATCTGATTTGCCAAATTCCAGTTGATCACATGGTCTCTTACATTTACTATACTTCTCCCAACCTCGGCCCGACCAAAAGCTTTGCTGATGTCGAAGTTAAGACATCAAAAGTATTGCCATCATCACACTTGGTCACCACTGCATTTAAAAAAGTCAAAGTGTGGCTGTTGTTGACCATTACTCTGAAGTTGTAAATTTACTTTTTTGTAACCTCAGAAATGTGTTCAATAATTTTCCTACCACTGAGTATATACCTTTTGTGCTGTACTGTCTTGGCTTATCCCTGATCCCTTTTTGAATCAATGTATCATTTGGACGCCCTCCAGACCTGTGAAATCATTGATTTGACCAGAGAGCAATTGATAATGTTTGCAAGCACCCATGCTGTATATCATCCCTTGCTTCATCCAATTAACAGGAATTGTTTAACCAGCCATGGGGATTTATCTACTTTTATGACTGCCAAACTATACAGAATATTTCTCGGCTTCTATGCCATTCCCTTTAATTGTGTCAGGAAGCTTCTCCCTGATTTCTGTACACAGTTTGGTCTCTCACTACTGAAGACCGACAAAAAGAACTGATTGACAACCTGAGCTGCATTGTTTGGTTTCACATTCAAATTGCTGTCGTGGAACTAAACCTGCCCTACTCTTTCTGTCGTTATAAAAAATCAAAGAAAAGAACAAATAAAATTGTGACATAGGAACGGGCCCTTCAGCCCTCGAAGCTTGTGCCGATCCAGATCAACTGTCCAAACCTGTTGTCCGCTTTCTAACGATTTCCATCGCAGTACTTCCTGTATATTCATTTTAAATGACGGTAAGAATGCCTCCTCCACTGTCAATGCCTTCCAAGCACCCTCCACCCCGTGCACAATGGACTTTCCACGTATATCTCCTTTAACCTTTCCCCTCTCACCATGAATTCATCAGCCCTCGGAATGTAGTTCCCTACTCTGGGAAAAACGTTTCTTGCATTCCAACCCGTCTAAAGCTGTTTTGATTTTGTCGACCTCAATTAGACCCCCCCTCAACCTGAAGAAGGGCTAATGCCCGAAACGTCGATTCTACTGTTCCCAAGATGCTGCCTGACCTGCTGCACTTTTCCAGCAACACATTTCCATCCCCTCAACCTCAGTCTTCCAAATGAACATAACCGTAATATCCTCACCCTCTCTTCATACCACGTGACCTCTATTCCAGGCAACATCCTGGTGAACCTCCTCTGCACTCGTCCAAAGCATCCACATCAGAGGCTGCTCAAATATATGGGTTCACTGACCATCCCAGGGCACAATTGAACCGATCTCACTTGGTTCCTCACTATCTCTACTCCGCTGTTGCAGAAAATGGAGACCATTGTCTCTTTACCCATAATGTAACTGTGAAACAAAACAGGATTCTCCTTCGTTTCACTTGTCAGTATCTTTCCATGTCGCTTTTAGTTTGCATAATCTTTTTTTTTTCTGTTCGCTCCTGCATGTTTTCTTTTCTGGCGTTTACACTTTACAGGCCGTTGCATTTGCCATAACCTTCCCGTTTTCTCTTATTCAGTACTGAATATCTCCCAATATCGCAATTCACAGAATTTTATTGAACAACGTTATTTATTACCGGAACATGTTGACCTTGTGCTTTGCAGTTTTCCATCATCCATACAAGTTACTGTTCTAAAACAGATTTATCAGGAAGCATCTGCTCCCAGTGCATCCAGGCCTAATCTTATCCAAAGATACTAAAATCGATTTTTACGTAGGAAGCACTTTGATTCTGCACTTGCACGTGTGCATTCACACTGCAATCTTGAATTTACAGCAGTTATGACTACTATCTCCAAAATTCTCCTAAATGGATACTTCAATCAAAGTATCAAATACCGCGATCTCGATCCGTCTCCATCTCTCTTCGGAATGCCATGCAGCTCTTCAATGACGTCCTGCTCCGAGCACGAGGGAAGCAAATACCGTCTTGTAGAAATTTTATGAACGCCAAAACACCCGCCGTCAGGTCCACACCCCCCACCAACCCAACCTCCATTCTCGGCACATTCCCATGCCACCACAAAAAGTGCAAAACGTGCGCCCACACCTCCACCTCACCTCCCTACAAGGCCCAAATGGATATTTCCATATCCGGCGCAAATTCACCTGCACCTCCACACACATCATGTACTGTATCTGCTGCACCCGATGTGGTCTCCTCTACATTGGGGAGACAGGCCACCTACTTGCGGAATGTTTCAGGGAACACCTCTGGGACACCCGCACCAACCAACCCAACCGCACCGTGGCTGAAACCTTTAACACCCCCTCCCACTCCGCCAATGGCATGCAGATCCTTGGCCGCCTCCATCGCCAGACCCTGGCCACATGACGCCTGGAGGAAGAGCGCCTCATCTTCCACCTGGGAAATCTCCAACCACACGGGATGAATGTGTATTTCTCCAGCTTCCTCATTTCCCCTCCGCCCAAACTTATCTCAGTCCCAACCCTCAGATTCAGCACCGCCCTCTTCCCTGCAATCTTCTTCCCGATCTCTCCGCTACACCCCCTCTCTGGCCTATCACCCTCACCCTCACCTCCTTCCACCTATCGTATTCCCAGCGCCTCTCCCCCAAATTCCTTCCCCACTACCTTTTATCTCAGCCTGCTTGGCACACCAGCATCATTTCTGAAGAAGGGCTTATGCCCAAAACGTCGATTCTCCTGCTCCTCGAATGCTGCCTGGCCTGCTGTGTTTTTCCAAAAACCACGGTTTTCAACTCTGGTGCTCCAGCATCTGCAGTCCTCACTTTCTCCAAGAGAACAGCATCCCTTTTTGCAGAGCATAATACTGGTTTTGCCCCAGTATGAATTCCCTGATATCTCAGCAGGCTGGATACTGAATAAATCCCTGCTAATACTAGGAGCGGATTAATGGTTTCAGTGCAATGTGCATCGGCTGTCAGTTTAAAGGACTGACAGTGCGCTTTCACACATTCAAAACAGGGAATGTTTTCTCTCCAGTGTCGACTCGCTGGTATTCCAGCATGTAGAAAGTATCTGCAAAGCCTTTTCCGCACTGAGAATAGTCTTCAATGTGAACTCACTGGTATCTTAATAGGTTGAATACCTGAATCCTTTCCTCCACTCAGACCATCTGACTGATATCTCCCAACAGTGACTGCATTGGAGAATTTCTAGTAGCGATGAGTAACCAAATCCATTCGCCCAGCCCACACATTTCCAGTCTCCCTCCAGTGTCATTTAGTGGCGTTTTGAAATGAATGTTTGTGGCACTCCATGTTCAAAATCCTGTGGTAATTATGTTATGAAAGTGTATTGATTGTCAAACCGCTGTGTCACTTGAATTTTCGAACAGCAGATCAACGTTTTAAAGACCAAGAAACTATACAATAAGAGAAACGTGAATACACACAGGATGCAAAATGCAAAAACCTTAATCTCTTCATTTGTGGAATGACACTTGGGAACATACATTACCATGGAAACTGTTGTGTTATCATTCCATTCCAAAATGTTCATGCATGTTTTTTTTTTCAGGAAGGAGAACTATTCAGTGATTGCACGAATCTACAGAAACAGATATGGGTGGAAGGGGAAGGAGGGGAATTTTATAAATGTTCAACTCAATACTATTCCCACTTACTCGCTAAATCCTTGATCCTTTATTCCAAAGAACGAATAAGAAAATTGCTAGAAATCCGGTTACACCAGAAATTGTTGGAGATCTTCATCTGGTCTGTCAGCGTTTGAAATGGTGACAGATGCAGGAACCTTTGCAACCTGTAAGAAGTGTTCCGACTAAGAAGTATAATGTACAACCCTTACAGGCCAAGTGATGGAAAATTTGACGACGGTATATAGGTACCTGATGACAAGCAAGGATACAATGGCTACATTGTTTTCACCACTTTTACATCAGGTCTCTGTCACTATTTTGCTTTGTGTTCTAAAATAGTACACAAGTATAAGAGGGTAAGAAAGTTTTACTGCAAAAATGCAAGGTGCTGGTGAGATCAAGTATTTAACAAAGCAGCGTTTGATTATCTTCTATCGATGGTCATGTTCATTTCAAACCCTTCTATTCCCGAACCATTTCTTTTAATGATTTCAAACGTCTTTACGAACAGGTGGAGAAGGAAGGGAAACGGATTCGGAGCTGCTGATAATTCCACATATAGTGTGCCATATTGAAATGGAGAATTATGCTTGTATGATTTACTGTGAACATGGAAGTCTATATATAACTTTTGCTGTTTACTTTACTCTTGCAGTCTATTAAAAAGTTAACGAGCTCAACACATAACAGGCAAACAGCCTGCTTGCCTTCTGATATAGGCAAACGGCATTGAAAAACCACGATTGCATTTTTTTATATATTTAAATTATTCTATCTACACTTTTACTTCGCAACAAATTCATTAAAACATCAGAATATTGCAAACAAATCGGCGACTGCCTATTTTATGTAATTGAAATCACGAAATACCTGAAACGAACCACAGAGACCAGACAGGACACAGCCTGGTAACACACTGTCAGAAAAAAAAAGTCGCAGAAGTGAAAATATGCCTCGCTTTATTTCAGCAATCACCTCTTGAAAGGCACTGACTTCAGAAATCTAACTGTATATTTGAATTTTCATTTGCTTTTCTTGAGAGATATCTATTTGGGAAATTACATTAATCTCTCTATCCGTGACGATGCATTTGGTAAAAGTTCAATTCATTATAACATAAACATAAGACAGGCAAACAACTATACACCTGGGCTTTGTCCAATTAGTATAAATAATGGCAAAGTCAAAAACATCTAAATGGCTCTCTGGACGCAGGCAAGGGTTATAAAAGCGTCATATTTTCAGTATAGTACAGAGCGCACACAGAACATTAGTTTGAAATGCATGGTTCATTAAATAGCCTGCTATTTTCAATTTACTATCCCGTCATTGCAGCTATTGGGATTGCAGGTAAAGTATTGCATGTAGTTAATAGGTAAAGGGTAACGTTGTTTCGCTGTACCAAGTGAATTATTTATAATCATTTCTTAGATGTTGTACCATTAGTTTTCCAAACAATTGCTATGGCTTTCCTCCTTCTAACTGTTATATTATTTCAACTTTCAGAAACTCATCTTTGTCAGTTTTATATGTATAAATTAAGTGGTCAAAAATATGTTTCTTTTATTGGCATAAGTACTCATCACACTGATATCATTTTACACTTTCAGTATTAGTTCTCCTGTTGCCCAGCAGAAATTGTTCCCATTGAGAATACATTTCCTTGATAAAAGCATAAAGTCTTTCATTGACCAGTTGCATTTCATACCATCAATTTTGTTTAAAATGACAAGCATTGCAACAGTGAAAATGCAGTTCTGCATTGTTCTGCCGATTGTTAGTTTGGTAGAAGTATCATAGTGTAATAATATTAATGAAATATCTGTGTTATGTTATAAACATTATGACTAAATGATCTGACATCGCCACGCCTTGTACAGCGAGTATTACTCCCAACTTTAGTATTAGAAGGGTTGAAGGATTAACAGTGGAAAAGAGTAGTATGAAGACAACTCACCAGCTGTTTTGACATTCTTCTAATTTTGAAGCTCAGCTATAGGACTTGAATTATTACATTTGAAGAGTGCACAGCCAACTGAGAACAGCTGAACCCTTAAATCTCGAAATATGGATGAAGAGACTGTGTTGGACTCCTTATCTACGTGAAACGTGAACAAGTATCAGACAGGACAATTAAGTTCATTTCAACAGTGCTTATTTGTTCCGTTCAAACTACCTTTTCCCCTCAAAGTACGAGACGACTGAGAATTTTTGTCCGTCAGTGAAGCACTTTACATTTGTCTGGACTGAAAGTTTTTAACTGCATTTCTGACGTTCTAATAATCAAAGTAATATTTATGTGTTTTCAACTCGTTAACATCACACTCTGCTCATAAATTCTACATACTGGATGAGAGTAGAATTGATTGCTTTAAGATAACCATGCCAAAATACTAGAAGTTCATAATAGGAATGACCCATATTGTTACTGGAAGTACAAATATGCATTGAGGGTCTGATGTATTTTCAATTTTTTTCCACATGCCTTGAACCGAAAAATCATAGATCTGAACTGGAAGGTCTTTCATCTGATTGGAAGTCCTCTCAAATCTGTAAATACTTCAACATTATTTGTTCCACGCTTATTGTTCTCTAATGTTTAATCATGATCTCTAAATTTCTAAACAGCTAATCTGGCAGTGACAGTGATTCTGTCTCGAGGCAAGTGTGGTCTCTCCAGATGTATGACGTACTACTTGATGTCCATGGCAGTGACTGACCTCCTGGTTATGATCACGGCCGTGATTTTGAATCGGATTGCTGGTACTTACTTCCCGTTCAGTTTCCTGTCCATCACTCCAATCGTTACAATTAATCTGGTGTTACTGTATGGCATTAGAGACTCTGCTGTCTGGGTAACAGTTGCTTTCACCTTTGATCGATTTGTAGCGATTTGTTGCCAAAAGCTGAAGGTGAAATATTGCACTGCGAAAATGGCATCTTTGATTATAGGAACTGTCTGCGCTGTGAATTGTGTTAAAAATGTCCCACTGTACTTTACTTGTGAACCTTACATTACAATTAACAACATGCTATATTATTGTAAGTCAAAGTCAACGTTTTATTCATCCCCTGAATGGATCGCATTTAACTGTATAAATGTAATCATAACCCCTTGTCTACCATTCATCTTTATTTTGTTGCCAAATGTTCTGACGGTTCGACACATTATCGTAGATGGTCGGGCCCGCAAGAGACTCCTGAGTCCGAGTGACGCAAAGAATGAAAAGGACCCCGAGATGGAGAAAAGAAGAAGGTCCATCATTTTACTTTTCTCCGTCTCAGGTAGCTTCATCCTGCTTTATTCGATTGAGGTAAGAAATTTCTTCTATGTCCGAATTACAGGCCTTATTTATTTAGACCGTTCTGGATTCATTCAAGCAAATTTTATACTGGAGTAAAGTGGGTTTATGCTTCAGCTGTTGTGTTCGTGCATCAATCC
Organism: Chiloscyllium plagiosum; assembly: GCF_037043375.1. Classification (NCBI taxonomy): domain Eukaryota; kingdom Metazoa; phylum Chordata; class Chondrichthyes; order Orectolobiformes; family Hemiscylliidae; genus Chiloscyllium; species Chiloscyllium plagiosum. Next base: position 94,853,609 of record NW_028270167.1, read on the forward strand.
ATTTATTTATGCAGGAACCCAGAGCAAATTCAGAGATGAGTTAAAGGACGTAGTGAAATATCCGGTGACTCTCATTGATAAGCTGTTCAAGGGGTTGAAAATGTAAAATCGGACATAAATGTTTATCTACTGATCCTTTTCCCTCACCTTTGTCATCCAAAAACATTGTGACTTTCATTCAGGATCATCCCAACTGCCTGAAGTAAAGATCTACAAACAGTTGCCTTGTCAGAGTTTATGTAGTGTTCGTGATGTGTATGGTGAAGAAAATGACAAATAGCATTTTATGGACAATCATGCGGGTCATGGGGAATTGTTTCTTCACTTACTAGATAGTAAACGTGCACTGGCTGTTTGAGACGTCAATTGTGCTTCGTGCACATTGAAGTTAGAACAAGAGCTCAAGTGTGAACAAATATTTTCCTCACACAATTTTCTTCCTGAAATTCACATCATTTGACAGCAACTATGACAATTGGTAAATTAATGGAAATGCAAATTAAAATGAGTTAAATAAAATACAAATATAACACGTGTTTCAATTTTGCATTTTAAAATTTTTTAGTTTACATTCCCTTTGTGGTTAAATCGTATAAATCGAACGCATCTACACTATTTCTCAATTAAATTCATTTGAAACATGAAAGTAAGAATGTCTGTGAGTAAATGGCAACATTAACTTCATTATTGATCAAACATGAAAACACTTTCTGCTATCGCTTTATATGCATGGTTCAAAGTCAGGGAAAGTAACCCTCACCCACACCCATTCAAAAGGAAGCTTGCTGTTGTGACATAAACATTGGTGAGAAAAGGCAGCATTTTGTGTGAATTTCTGCTCATTTTACAGGGCACATTGACCACACAAAACGTCGTAATTTGGCTTATCTTTTCAGATGCAATTGGATTCATGTCATCACGTAAGTAACTTACAAGAATATCAAACTATGTGGAGGTTAGAAATTGGGTTTCTTGTAAATCAGCACGAATACATTGAAGTAGTCATTCAACCTAATGAGTCTGCTCTATTCAGCCATTTAATGAGATTATGATTGGCAAGTTAACTACCAAAGCTATTCGAAGACATCACTCTCGCAGCAGCGAAATCAAGCATTCAGCTCCTTCAGTCAGCAAAGCAACTAACGAACTCAGAGCAAATCTAATATCCCTTTCGGACTGTGTGAGCCAACACTCCTCACACATCTAACTTATTGCAAAGACAAACATAGAGAAGTGAAAGCTATCTACTAACATCCTGCCTGATGAACACTTATCAGCACCAATATGACACAACACCAATGCAAGAGTAACAGGACAGAACATATCTCTTAAACACACAATATCATCATACTTCCGGACCATTTAAAAAAGAATGGAACATCACGAGACGAAGATGGCTTCATTATCAAGGCTTTATTCGAGCAATGCAGGGACTACATACACAGGTATACACACACACACACACACACACACACACACACACACACACACACACACACACACACACACACACACACACACACACACACACACACACACACACACACACACACACTATGAATTCAGCACAGTTCAGTCATTTCTTTAATCAGCGGTGACCTCTGTCTTTGTTTGTCAAAGTCATGAAAATACATCTCATATATTCTTGCTCTGCCACATGTGTAATTCTCAAATTGAATACCCGCAAAAATAAACTACATCTTAACAGTCTGTTTTCTATGCTTAATAGAGTCATCAACAGACTTCTGTCTCTGTCATGCGCTCTGAATTCTGTTTTTCACAGCTTATTTACACCTTTTATTGCAATGTGATTGCAATAACTCTTTCAGGTCATTTTGATTGTAGAGAGAAATGTAACGCAATAATTCATTCTTATGTCTGAGAACTTCCTCATTGTTCAATTTAATTTTTGAAAATGCAAAATTCGGAGTATTCCGCATTTGGTTCTTTATTCTGCATTTGGTTCTTTACTCCGAAGTGTGACCAGTAACGAACTGTCCTTTTACTTTCCTTACTTACCAAAATATTATTTCAGCATGTTCATACAACACACTGTTGAGTTTCCCTTCCAGTTGGCATTCTCACTGGAAAGTTGCGATCACTTTAAGAGATTATTTTGCTCAATTGTTTATTTGAAGTTGTCAGGCAGCGGAGAGGAGCTGTCTGCTGGAGACCAGTGAGTCAGCATTTTGGGATGTCTTGTTTTATTTTATTACAGCCAACTGGGTGGGGCCACCCCTCACAGACCAGAATATCTGAGTGTCATCAGAAGCTAATGGGGCTTCAATAGTGTTTAAAGAAGGAAACGCCTGAGGCATTTCCTCTCCTTTTCATCCACTTGGACTTCATTTATCGCTTGTGGTAAATTATTTCCAGGATGATCCTCTTTTCGATTCATCGTAAAGGATCTCCCCTTCTCCCAATTTCTATCGCTGCAAGAATAAAATTCTGTCGGAAGTTGAACTTCGCTTTATACACAAATGCATATTCATCTCTCATCTTTGTTGCTCTTCTCAATTCTTGAACATTCTGTTCATCTGCAGAAATTCGTGTCATCTCTGGAAGTGAGATTTTAAAATCCTCCGACAGAATAATTTCCTTTAGAGCCTTATATGTCTTGTCTTTTTTTTAAACGTCACATCTATCTATCAAAAATACTCTGTTTAATTGTCTATACGTTAAAGTTCGTCTGCCATGATTCTTTCTTTACGTTCTGGAACTACTACCCATATGTTTCTCGGACCAGTTCATCGTCATTTAAAAAACGTGTTTGACATCTTGTAATCTCTTGACCTTAATCTGACAGTGTTTTCAACAACTCAGTAACTCTACTATGGGCTTAGTCTGAACTAGCAATACCGATGATCTCTCTGGGCACTCCATCTTTGTTGAATCAATTATTTACATGAAACAAAGAAGCCTTGAACAGCTTTCTAATCGAAAAGGGGATTTTTTTTGTATATTTGACTACATACCAACCTTCTCCCTTCATCTCGATTCTGTTAACTTGACTTTCCTGACTGTGTTACAACTCTGAATTTCTAACTGCCTATTTTTCTCGCTCTCTCTTCCACTTTGTTTCTCTCAGGATCTTCTGGCGTTTTCTTTTGTCCTCTATCTCAAGCTGCATCATTTGCAATTCAATGTGAGCCATTTCCAGATATTTTATTGGCTTTTCCAGCACGATTCAAGGATGAGCTATCTTGGTAATACCCTCATCGTTTCTCAGTGGCACAGGCAATTCCATCTCCAGCTTGTCTGCGAATTGCAGCAGCTTTTCTCTGCTCACCTTTTGTAAAACTCCAAAGTCACTTCTTCTACCCCCAGAAAATATATCGTAACTCAAAGTGCCAATTCACTCATTTTTAATCGACTACAAGTAGCCAAAATGAAACAGATTTTTCTCAGTTAAGTCTTAGTTAAGTACCTCGGGCACAAGTGTGCTTCTATTTGCTGGGACCCTTCGTACTCCAAATCTGTTGAAATTCCGAACTTGATCTTTCCTGATCTATCTTAGCCTGTGGAAATCTGTCCAAATTCTGCATGAGTCCCCAAAGTGTTAGGATGCAGAAGTCGAACCGCTCTGTTATTTCAAAGTTAAACGACCAGAAAACATCATAATCTGTCAAATGTCTGGTGAGTGAAAGGAAACCCCTGATTTCCCATATAAAAAGAGAGAAGTAACAATTTTCCCAACTCTAACAGTGAACACTAAACAAGCACGATTGGCAAACCCGAGTCCCCTTTTTTTCTTAATTAATCATTATGTGATCCCAATTCTACGAAAATGCTGCTCCAATAACACAACTGTTCAACATTAAATCAACTAAATCTCTCAGAGTCCATACAGTCTCTTATGGTGTCTTCCTTCTGATCTTCTGAATCTGTTGCCTACTTCCTTCCATTTGATTGTGTTATCTTCTCCCTGGATCGTCTACTGACTTTTTACTGCCTTTACTGGAACATGCATCTTTGATATCTGGTGCCTTCTAAGATTTTAGGAAAGCCAGGTATTTAGATGCCAATTGCTCAGATTAATATTAAAAATTCCATTATTTTTCTTACCTCCAGCGTCCTACCCGCTCATTTGTCACATGTTTTCAATACACTAAATACAAATTTAATTGACGTTTGGCATCCTGAGCACAATTTAGATTAATTGTTTACATTAAATTGTTGTCAAAACAGCAAATAGAAATCAGTCATCCATTTAACAGCCAATTGTCGCATATATAGAACAACACGTCTCTTAGCTGTTCTGTATACGGAGCTTTTGCTCGACCTTAAACTCAGGAAAACGTTTTCTCCCTTAAACTGACTAGACTTTCAATTTCGTAACATTGTTTACACACAGTAAATATGCCTGGGCCCTCCCATTGGTGCACTGTCACTCAGGCTGTGCAACTGGAAAGCTCATTCCATAGTCAGATCACTGAAACTCACTCCCATTGTGCATGTGTCAGTGCTTTTCCAATCATTTCTCTCTCTACAGCAAAACAGATGATATGCAAGTCCTGACAATTTGAGAAATCCAGTCAGATCTCGTAGTGATGATTGGCTTGATTTGCCCATTCATAAACTTTCCCTGAACTCCTGTAAAAAGATTTTAATAAAGACATCATACTCAGTTCAGATTAAAAGTTTATGACAAACAATTCCAGTTTCTATATAACTTTTATTTCTTCTCCTGTTTTCCTAATGCTTAGAATTACCATTGTAAGCAGTCTCCACTTGCTTGAACGGACAAAAGAATAATTGGTAGGTTTTCTTTTGTATTTCTTTTACAAGTTTATACAAATAAAGAAATAATACCTGAATTGAAAAGTAAAGACTTTATTCCACAAAGAGATATTGATGAAGTAGATGTGATCTCCATACCCTATCTTGTAAAATTCATAAATATTTTGCAGATGTTTCAGAACTTAAGGAATGGAATCTGACAACACAGAACTTTGGATTTTAAAACTATACTCAGAGTGAAATGCAGCTTTTCTTAAAACAAAAGTTTCAGCTTTTATGATGAGGACATTTGTGTTTTGCCACAGATTGGATCTACCTATGTGTTCAAATTATCATAATTATGCAAAGGTTTTGACATTCAAGGGAGTGAAAGATTCTGGAAAGCAGATAAGTGGCGAGGAATGCACAACCAGATCAGCCACGATCTTATTAAAAGTAGAGTTAAACTCAGCCTCTTGTTCAGTTTGGCTCCTGGTTCTCCTCCTGCCGAGGAAAGCCCCAACTCATGTTTTCCACGCACCGCCTTCCCGCTACGGAATTCTCACAATCTCTTTATAATGTCCTGACAGAAAAATGAGTCATTTTAAATTTTACGGTTTAAATGTGACTTAATTAGCAAGGTTGAAACTTTATTGCTGGAACAGCACAGCAGGTCAGGCAGCATCCAGGGAACAGGAGATTCGACGTTTCGGGCACAGGCCCTTCTTCAGGAATGAGCAGAGAGTGTTCAGCAGGAGAAGATAAAAGGTAGGGAGGAGGGACTTGGAGGAGGGGCGTTGGAAATGTGATAGGTGGAAAGAGGTCAAGGTGAGGGGGATAGGTCGGAGTAGGATGGAGGCGGAGAGGTCAAGAAGAAGACTGCAGGTCAGGAAGGCGGTGCCGGGCTGGAGGGATTCGGCTGAGACAAGGTGGGGGGAAGGGGGGGGATGAAGAAACTGGTGAAGTCCAAGTTCATCCCCTGTGGTTGGAGGGTTCCCAGTCGGAAGATAAGACGCTCCTCCTCCGACCGTCGCGTTGTTGTGGTTTGGCGGTGGATGAGTCCAATGACCTGCATATCCTCGGTGGAGTGGGAGGGGGAGTTGAAATGCTGTGCTGCAGGGTGGTTGGGTTGGTTCGTCCGGGTGGCCCAGAGGTGCTCTCTGAATCGCTCCGCAAGTAGGCGGCCTGTCTCCCTAATATAGAGGAAGCCACACCGGCTGCAGCGGATGCAGTAGATGATGTGGGTGGAGGTGCAGGCGAATCTGTGGCGGATATGGAAGTTTCCTTTGGGGCCTTGGAGAGAAGTGAGGGGGGAGGTGTGGGCGCAAGTGTTGCACCTCCTGCGGTTGCAAGGGAAGGTGCCGGGAGTGGAGGTTGGGTCGGTGGGGGGTGTGGATCTGACAAGCGAGTCGCGGAGGGAGTGGTCTCTATAGAAAGCTGATAGGGGAGGGGAGGGAAATATATCCTTGGTGCTGGGGTCTGTTTGGAGGTGGCGGAAGTGACGGCGGATGATGCGCTGTACATGGAGATTGGTGGGGTGGTAGGTGAGGACCAGTGGGGTTCTGTCCTGGTGGCGGTTGGAGGGGCGGGGCTCAAGGGCGGAGGAGCGGGAAGTGGAGGAGATGCGGTGGAGGGCACCGTCGACCACGTCGGGGGGGAAATTGCGGTCCTTGAAGAAGGAGGCCATCTGTGTTGTACGTATTTTGAACTGGTCCTCCTGGGAGCAGATGCGGCGGAGACGAAGGAATTGGGAGAATGGGATGGCGTTTTTACAGGGGGCAGGATGGGAGGAGGTGTAGTCCAGGTAGCTGTGGGAGTCGGTTGGTTTGTAGTAGAAGCAAGTCAACTCAGGTTCCAGACCACAAAACCTGCAATCTATTCTTGAACCATCTGCTCAGTCCACTCTTCTTGCTGTGAGTTTCCATGACCTTAAATTCCCACTTGCCACCAATGCCTGCTAGAAGTTCAAATCCTGAGAGGAAGGAAAGCAGGTGCTAAATTTGAACTGTGATAAGCAAAAGAGATATGAGTCAGTTATCTCCGAGTCTCTGTTTGATAATCCTCCACAGCTTCCTGTCATGGTTCAGTTGAACTAGTAATGCTCATCACAGAAAGGTTTTCGACAAGGATGGAATTCTGGCTGAACTGCTTAAAAACAAATCTTTCCATCTGTATCCTCACAGTCTCATTCTCCAATGGTTATACAATTTGTTCCACAGGACGCTCACAAGGCAAATATTATCACAATTTACAGAAACAAAGATTACAGAGTAGGTGGCCACAGCTGCAGAGACATTTCACTCGGCATCTCTGGAATGTCTTCATGAGAGTGATGTGTAAAAGACGTTATCTCCTTGCGGACTGGCTTCATCCTGAAGCAGAATGTGGTTTCTGCGCTGACATACTGATAGGGGACATGCTTCTCTCCTTTCCTCAGGTACAAAATAAAATGTACAGGGAACAAGACTCGCCTACTCACCTTAGTTTTCTAGAAATGACTAACTCCATTTGGCATGATCGTTGGGAGAGGATTTGACATGACTTTGTGTAAAGTTTCCCGTCCACCAAAGCGCTGCAGTCTGATCCCTTCCTTTAAAAAATAAACGCTGTGTTCTCTGCAGTCTCACAACAACACACCAGACTGTTTCAGGGTGTAGGATGGAGTGAAATAGATACCAACACAAAAATAAGGAAACTACAATGTTACCTCGTAAAGAAAAGTAAGAATAACTTCGCTCAGGGTGCTGAATCAGGGAAACGTGACAATGATCAGCGAGACCGAGGTCTGGGGGCTGCCTGGGAGGTCAATTATTCTTTTCAAAACTAAGGTCGTGTGAGCAGCAGCCTCCATTTCTGCAGCAGCAGTGGGGGCAGTGAGAGCAAGGATCGGGGACTGCTGGGATAGCGAATTACCAGTTTTAAAGCTTATGTTATGGACTTGGCCAGACCACTCAAAACATTCTTAAGCAAGTACGTCCAGACTTTGCATTTTTTTTCTGGAAGTGTGCAGTGAAATTTACACGGAGTAAGATAACTTGATTGACTGTTAGATTTTAAAACAGACAAAATTTATTCACAAAGTTATACAATGAAATACAAAACAAACCTAAAATAAACAACCCCTACAGATCTCAAGCTATCCGACGAGACTTAATTCTGCTGTCCCAAAAAGCAAACTACCGTTAAAAACAAGTATAAATGGGACACATGCTTCCCAGGAAGGGCAGAAAAGAGAGAGACAGAGCTTCCACACTGCTCCCTGCTGAACTTCTCCCTAGTTCAGAATGAACTAAGATTGCTCAGCTAAGGAGATGACAACACTCCTTTCATTATAAAGTTCGCTTCGAAAATATGACCACTATGTCATGAACTCTCATATGTCATGATGCAGTTGTATAAGACTCTGTTGCGGCCGCATCTGGAATATTGTGTGCAGTTTTGGTCGCCATACTATAGGAAGGATGTGGAGGCACTGGAACGGGTGCAGAGGAGGTTTACCAGGATGTTGCCTGGTATGGAAGGAAGATCGTATGAGGAAAGACTGAGACACTTGGGGCTGTTTTCATGAGAGAAAAGAAGGTTTAGGGGTGACTTGATTGAGGTGTACAAGATGATTAGGGGGTTAGATAGGGTTGACAGTGTGAACCTTTTCCCGCGTATGGAGTCGGGTATTACAAGGGGGCATAGCTTTAAATTAAGGGGGGGTAGATATAGGACTGAAGTTAGGGGTAGGTTCTTCACTCAGCGAGTCGTAAGTTCATGGAATGCCCTGCCAGTAGCAGTGGTGGACTCTCCCTCTTTATGGGCATTTAAGCGGGCATTGGATAGGTATATGGAGGATAGTGGGTTAGTATAGGTTAGGTGGGCTTGGATCGGCGCAACATCGAGGGCCAAAGGGCCTGTACTGCGCTGTATTATTCTATGTTCTATGTTCTATGTTTACATACAAACAAAACGTCTCTCAAAATTTCACCCCTGTACCAAACTAGACTGATCGGAACCCGGTCTATTTTATTGCTCCTCTGAAAAGATATCAAGCATAGAGTTCCCCTGAACCAAGGAACAGCTTTTAGCATAAAGGGACTAGCTTTATGACACCTCCCCCCTGAAAAACAAAGAAGAAAGCATCACCAACACCAAAAATGGCTTCATTTTCAACACTTCAAAACTTGGTTAGTCGTCTAAACACACATATACACTACATGCACTATAAACATGCAAGCATGCATAACTGTATGCAAATTCAGGCCACGACAAATCCGCCACTGAACCCACCCACTGCGTATCACATTCAGGTCACAATAATGCATTGGCAATCTCGTTGTCATGACCGGTCACATACACTATTTCAAATTGAATGGCTGCAACGACTAGCTCCATCTAAACAGTCTGCTATTTTTGTCCTTCCATTTTTCCACAGATTTCAATGGGTAGTGATCAGTGAATATGATTGTCTCAGATGCATTGCTGAGAATATAAACACTGAAATATTGTAATGCCAACAGCAAGTGAAAAGTCTGTTTCTCCAAAGTTGAATATTTCTCTTAATGAACGTTTAACTTATTGGAAAATTATCCGATGGCTCTTTCTACTCCCTCATCCTCCTCCTGCAGGAGCAGCTCACCGACACCCACATTACTGGCATTAATAGCCACCTTAACAGCTTTGTGTCATCCGGTGTTGCTAATTAACACAGCTTTTAGGCTGTCACATGCCTTTGACAGTCCTCTGTCGCCAGAAACTTCTTGCCCTTTTTAAACAATTCGCTGAGTGGAGCAGCCACACTGCTAAAGCTCAGCACAAACGTTTGATAAAATCCATTCAATCCCAAGAACAGTAGTACCGCTTTTTCTCTTGATAGTGTGGGAAATTCTACAATTTAAAAAAAAATGTGTTTTTGCATCTCGTAGGGCCATTTTTCCTTGTCCAATAACATGGCCCATGATGGTGTATTGCGCTCTGTCAAATTCACCGTTACCTAGGTTTACCACCAAGCATGCAATCCGGAGTCGATCAAACAAATCTGATAAATTTTGTAAATGTTCTTCTCCTTCCATGAGTGGCCAAAAAACACCAGGTCATCCATATGCACCATACACTTGGGTGATCCGGCAATGACCTAATTTGTTCGTCGCTGAAATGCGGCTGGAGCGTTTGTTTTTCTTACAAAATGGTATAACTTTGAACTGAGATAATCCATTTGGCTTTATGCAACCTGAAATTGCCTTTGCTCTCTCTGACTGAGGTACTTGCCAGTGGCCTCTGAACAAGTCCAACTTCGAAATGTAAGTTGTTTCGCCTAATATTTCGACACAGTCCTCCAAACGTTAAATTTGATATGCATCAGTCCTTGTAATGGCGTTGACTTTGCGATTGCCCACGCATAGCCGTTGGGTACCATCCGGTTTTGGCATCGTGAGCTCCAGTCACTGTAGATAGCATGCGCTATATCCCCTTGTGAACCTGCGCCAACTTTAGAGGGCTCTGCCTATGAGAATGTTGCTAAATCGGAACAGCATCTCCTATATCTATATCGTGCACAATCAGGTCAATACTTCCCAGTTTATTTCCACATATCTCCCCATGTGCTAGTAATAACATTTTCTGGTCATTTCGGTTTTCTTGTGGAAGGTAACTCAATAATTTTTCTGAATTTTTGACAACTTCCTCATTGTCCAATTTGATTTGTGGAATGTCCAACTCAGAATCCTCTGAAATTTGTTCTTCCTTCTGGGCTGTAATCATTAACGCCTCCGCTTCTTGCTTTCCTTCCCTATCAACATACCTTTTGACCATATTCACTTGACACACGCGATGAGATTTCTTCCTGTCTGGACTCCTTACCAAGTAGTTCACCTCACTCAATTTCTTCTGAACGTGACATGGTCCACTCAGCGTTGCTTTTAAAGGCTTAACCTGTCGCTGAAAATCGCACGAATACCTTATCCACAATTGAAAAATTGCGAATTTGTGATTTCTTTTCCGCTTCTAGTTTCATTGTATGTTGTGATACATTTAAATGCTGTTTAGCCAACTCCCCTGCTTTACTTAATTGTTCTGTAAAATTTGACACATATGCCAAATGTGTGGTCTCTGCATTTTGAATTTTAACATCTTCTAAAACTTCTTTAACTGTCCTCTTATGTCATGTCCAAAAAATAATTCAAAAGGATTAAAAATGGTCGATTCCTTCCGTGCATCTCTGATCACAAAATTCAAACAGAATTCCCTTATCCCAATCATCTGGATAATCCTGACCATAACCCAGCAACATGGTATTTAGTTTGATGTCATCTCTCTTTCGCTCCCTGCGATCCGGACGGCATGTAGTTTATTCGAATTGCTTTATTCCCAAGATGTCCATAACCTCCTTGAATAATTTCGATGTGATTATTGATCCTTGATCTGACTAGATGTCTATAGGTAGTCCATATCTCGTAAATATTTTAAATAGTTCTTTTGCAACTGTTTAAGGTGTGATGTTGCATAATGGGATTAACTCTGGAAATCTAATGGACACATCCAAGATTGTTAATAAATATTTATTCACACTTTTTGTTTTTGGTCGGGGATCTACGCAATCAATCAAGCCTCTTGTGAAAGGTTCCTCAAATGCTGGCAAAGGTACTAAAGGTGCCGATTTCATTGTTGCCTGTGGTTTTCCAATTAATTGACATCTATGACACATCTGGCAAAATTCAACGACATCTTTGTTTAGCCCAGGCCAGTAAAAATGCCGTTGTATTTCAGCCTGTATTTTCCTCACCCCTAAATGACATCGAAGTGGAAGTTCATGCGTCACTCGCAACGCCTCCTTTCTCTACTCTGCTGGTAAAACAATTTGATGTGTCTCTGTCCATTTCTTATCTGCTCGCACGTGTGATTGTCTTCATTTACTCATCAAGACAACATTTGTTAATTAATAAAAAAACCAGAATGCATTCACTTTCTTTCGCTGTAAATGCCCTGATATAGCTGTTTTAACTCTTCATTTTTCTGCTGTAATTCCATCAGCTTAGTCGAACTACAGATGCTTGCATTTTCACCGATTTGCTCCTTCTCTGTTCCACTTACTTGATCAAACTGAGTTTTGAATAGCAATATATATGCTTCTTTATCTGTGCCTTTTGATCACTCCTGCTTCAACTTGTGCCTCTGGGATCTTCCTTCACACAATCTATGAAAATTGTTGGATAAAGGTCCTTCGTTTGTTCAGTTGCCTGTGTCTCCACTGGCATTTTAACTAGATTAGGCAGCAGGCCTACTGGTGAATCGGCTATATCACTTGCAAGTACACATTGTATCCCTGGATCTCGGGATTTGTCCAGTACTCGTCCCACAAATTTCCTCTTTTCTCTGAACTATCTTACCTCACTTTACATAACTGGGCACTTTTTGTCTCACCATGAATTTGTGCGACTAGTACCGTTTCTGGCAATAATCTCTCTAGAGTGCGTAGTTCCTTACCCTTCAGCATTGCAGACTGAGAGCATCCTGCGTCGTTTAATATTGTAACTTCCTGACTAACTACTCTTGGCCTATGTGAATAATTTTTACCATTGCATGTATATTTTTTAAGCAGTTCTCTCAATTCCTCCTTAATAACCATCTTAAAATCTTGTACACTTCGAGGCAGTTGTCTAACCTCCCTTGTGCTTTGTGTTACTACTCCAACAAAACCTCCAGTCTTGTGTGGTTTTCCTTATACCTAGCTTTCTCCTCGCCGACCAAAACTGTGATTTCGTGTGTCACATTTTATTACAAAACACCAGACCTCTTTAATTTCTTTGTTCCCCTCAAGGGTTTCCTTATTTACCCTGTGGTAAGTTTCTTTATGATCTTCACTGAGATCTATCTTTCCCTTTCCAGTGAGTATTTGGCCCAATTTCCATCTGTCATGGATGGAAATTGATTCCGGAAGCCAAACCGTGCTTTATGGACCAGCTCATGATCATCAGCCACTTCAGTTGCCAACGTTGTTGTTTTAACTCTCTGCTCTTCCACATGAGTTCGCACTAGTTTAGGCAGTGAATATTTTGAATTCCTACAAAATAAAACCTCTCTAAGGGCATCATAGGTTTGCTCAAATTTTACAGCTCTTCTTCTTCTATCGAAATTATTCTGCTCCTTTCAAATTCATATATGTTTGACCAGGGTCTCTTCTTAAATTCCTGAACCGTTTTCTATAGGCTTCTGGTACAAGCTCATATGCAATTAAAATGGCTATTTTTCACCTCCTCATGCTCCAAAGATCCTACCTCTGGTAGGAATGAGACTACCTCACAAGCGCTACCTAAACTTTCGTTTGGATCAGCAAAACCCACGTTGCCACTGGCCGCTGCATCTGTTCAGCCACCTTTTCAAATGGGATGAAAAAGGCTTCCACATCCTTCTCATCAAATTTAGGCAATGCTTGAACATACTTAAACAGCTTCTCACTAGGTCTCTGACTACCAGGGGCTTGCTCATCCTCACTCTCTTCCTCAGTAAACCTTCATTAAGCCTTAATCTTCAGTCTTTTATGCTGACTTCCCTTTTTAAGTTGAAAAATGTGTTGCTGGAAAAGCGAAGCAGGCCAGGCAGCATCCAAGGAACAGGAAAGAATCTCTAAAGGAAAATCGACAAACGAGAATCAACAAACCTCACTGGTTTTGAAATGTATGCCTTTTTGCAAACCTTAATCGGGACTTTTTTAAAAAATCAGACGAGTATTGAAGAGTGAGAGACAAAAGATAGCTTTAATAGAAATGAGTTATAAATCGTTGTTGGTTTTAGAATTATCTATTTGTCTTAAAGAATAAAGATGCTAATTTATACTTGAAACAATGACCTCTGCGAAAGTTCTTTGCCTCTCGAATTTTAACACATTACAGCACGAGTGAATCTTTTCTGTGTGGCTGGTTTAAATTAGCAGAGGGGTTTTCGCCGTGCCGAAACAGTTTTTAATTCCTGCTTGTGCTTCAAACTACCTTCTGATCTGCATATATTATAGTCCATGTAATATATGCCCCACTGCTTTTGAGATATCCCTTTAACATGTGTCTTATTGCTTCATTCCACAATATCTGCATCTGCACATTTTTTAATATTCCTCCCATCACGAGTACTTTATTTTTATTGGACTTTCGCTCTATTCTCCACTCTAACCTCCCTATTTGCTCTCACTCTCTGACCTGTTCTATATTCTCCTCTGTCTTGAATATCTCCCTACGTAATCGAACCATTTGTATATCCCTCTCTATCGTGTACAACTCGTTTTCCTTTCAATTCCTGCTATATACATATACACACACACACACACACACATATATATATATATATATATATATATTTATATCTAACCTGCATGTCTCCTTTTATTCTCTGTTCCCATTATTGATCCATTGTATACTGCATGTCTCACTTGACCCTCTGTCTCTGTTCTATTTTCATCTCTCTCCCGGATATCTGTATTTACTCTGACCTTTCCACATTGTTCTTCATCCCCAATATCCCATTTTACTGCATTTGTCGGTCGATATCAGCCACCATGCGACATGGGATTTGCCTGGCATATGTGTGGAGTGACGTTTACTAGCCATTTGTCAGTACAGGTCTGAAAATTGTCCAGATCTTCTTGCATTTGAACAAGCATTATTGTTCATCTTTCTCAGACAGTCGCTGGTGTGTGCATGTAATAAGCTGCCAGAGTAAGTAGTAGAGGCTGGTACAATTGGAAGATATAATAGCCATCTGGATGAGTGTATGAATAGGACAGGTTTAAAGGGATATGGGCTAAGTGATGGCAAATGGGATTAGATTAATTCAGGACATCTGGTCAGTATGGACGAGGTGGTTTGTTTCTGTGCTATACATTTCTACGATTCTATGGCTCTATGTTATATTTGTTTAAAAGAATTGATATTACGGCCTGCCACTGTAGCCCTACTTGTGGAATGCAGGTCTTTTGCCCATTATGAGACTACATTTGACATTAGACCAGCTATATTCCTATAGGAAGCCACACAAGGCACCAGTCAGCAAGTTATTTCTGAGCAGGAGTTGTTGGAATGTGTTGCGACGTGGGTGTGTATAAAAATGTTAAACATCAAAATGAGGAAGTGTTGCTGGATCCCAACAAATTATAGCTTCTTCTCTGTTTCGCATCAAAATGGATGGCTGAACAGCACCTTAAAGTGCAGGTGCACAGAACGTGTCCGAATTGAAACACCTGTTGCGAATAGCGAAGCCGAATGTTTACAAAGACAGCATGTCTTTTCAAATTTAGCCAATAAATTTAAACCAAGCGGTTCGCTACCACAAACCTACTATATTTAAATCTGATCGTTTTGACAACCTTAAACCAATCCGATTGTAACAATATTGATAGGTCATCAAGGATATAATAGATGAGGTCATTTGGATAATCTGTAGTTTCCAACTATCATCTGCCAAGTAATAACAACTTTCAGCTCTCAGAGAAAGCATAATCTAATTATTAAAGGTACCACAGCACACTTTAGTTAATAATCTAGAATGCATAATTCACAGGGAGAACATTTCCAGACTGAAGAGCTAAGACAAGAATTCGAAGGAGGAGTCCATCCTGAAAGAAGATCAACAGAGAGCTCTGGAGAACGTATCCTGGCTGTATTTCTGTCAGACTGAGTTTTTTTTAGTTGTATTTTTCAAGATTTTGTTTTCTTAAGTCATACTTAACAACTAGAGGTGAATTGTTTGGTTTGTTCGTGGTTCTCTTCATTTTCCTACTGTTAGATTTAGGTAAATAAATTCTTACTTGTTGATAATTCATTGAATGAAACGAATTAATTTCATTTTAACTACCCCTGTATGAAAGCTTGGAGGAGTGAGAGGCTCGTTATTGCATCTTCCACACTTCATTTAACAGATTTTGAGGCAAGCCGAGCCTCTCTGTGTGTTTCAGTTTCAGCTGTTGTGGGAGAGGGCTGTCAAACTCCACTTCATAGCAAAAGTACTGTCGATGTTTGCTGTGAATGTTCTTCAAATGCTGCTCAAAAAGCAAACGACATCGCATATTTCCACAAGCATAGTACAGTTCAGCACAGTGTAGACCCTTCGGCCCACGATATGGTGCTGGGCATTTATTTTCTCCGAAGATCAACCTGACCAACACACGCCTCAATTCACTGCCATCCGTGTGTTTGTCCAGCAGTCGCTTAAATTGTCCTAACATGGGCGGCACGGTGGCACAGTAGTTAGCACTGCTGCCTCACAGCGCCAGAGATCCGGGTTCAATTCCCAACTCAGGCGACTGACTGTGTGGAGTTTGCACGTTCTCCCCGTGTCTGCGTGGGTTTCCTCCGGGTGCTCCGGTTTCCTCCCACAGTCCTGGTCAGGTGAATTGGCCACGCTAAATTGCTCGTAGTGTTAGGTAAAGGGGTAAATGTAGGCGAATGGGTGGGTTGCGCTTCGGCGGGTCGGTGTGGACTTGTTGGGCCGAAGGGCCTGTTTCCACACTGTAAGTAATCTAATCTAATCTAATCTAATCTAATCTAATCTCTGACCAGCTACTACCACCGCTGGCAGCGTAGTTCACGCACTTACCAGTCTCAGTCTACAGAAACTGTCTCCCCTTTCTCAAATCATCTTAAAATTATGACCTCTCGTGATATCATTTCTGCGCTGGGGAAACATCTCTGATTATGCATTCTAAGTATGCCTATCATTACCTTGTACACATCTATCAATTCAACGCTCTTCCTTCTTCTCTCCAGTGTGAATAACCCTCGCTGTCTCAAAATCTCTTCAAAAGACAAGACATCCAATCCAGGCAGCTTCCTGGTATATCTCCGCTGCACCATCTCTAAAGAATTATCATCCTTCATATATAAGTGGACCAGAACTGGAAACTATATTCCAAGTGTGGTCTCTGCAGGGATTTACAGAGCTGCAGCATAGTTCTTATACTCAAATACCCTGTTAATGAAAGCCCAAACACCACACGCTGCCTGAACAATCCTATCAAATTGGGTGGCCACTTTGAGAGATCGAGGTTCATAGCAGGTATAATCCATGCAAATGTGGATCGGTATGCGTGATGTCAGTGGTAGCGTAGGTCTTGGAGGAGATGCTGAGAGATAGGATTAATTCACATTTGGTAAAAAAAAATGGACGGTGACTACGCAGCTGAATAGAGTGATCAAGAAGGCAGATGGCATGCTTTCCTTCATCAGTTGGGCAACTAACTATCAGAGTTGGCAGGTCATGTTACATTTGTATAAGACTTTGGTTCGGCCACTTTTGGAATATTGTGTACAGTTCTGGTCGTCACATTACCAAAAGTATGTGGATGCTTTGTAGAGGGTGCAGAGGTGGTTCACCAGGACGTTGCCTGGGGTGGAGAAGGGTAGCGCTGAGGAGAGGTTGAGTCAATGAGTCTTATAATATTTAGAAAGGCAGAGGTTGAGGTGGGATCTGATAAGGTCTCCAAAGTCATGAGAGCTATAGATAGTGTGAATATCAATAAGCATTTTCCCAGAGTGGGGCACTCAATTACCCACTTTAGAGTTCAAGGTAAAAGCGGAAACGTTTAAGGGAGATGTGCATAGAAAGTTCTTTACGCAGAGGGTGGTGGCTGCCAGGAACACGTTGCTAGCCGAAGAGTTAGAGGCGGGCGCGATCGCGTCACTTAAGATGTGTCGAGACAGATACATGAATGGGCAGGGAGCAGAGGGTGCAGATCATTAGAAAATAGATGACAAGTTCTGATAGAGGATCTAGATCAGCGCATACCTGGAGGCCTGAAGGGGCTGTTCCTGTGCTGTTATTTTCTTTGTTCTTTGTGTGTTCTACTTGGACATGAAGATCCCGTTGTTCATCCAAACTGCCAAGAATCCTGTCTTTACCTATATAATCAGCATTCATATTCGACCTTACAAAATGAAGTGTTTCACATTTATCCATGTTGAACTCCATCTGCGACTTCTCAACCTAGCTCTGCATCCTGTCAATAACTTGATGTCGCCTGCAACAGCCCTCGACACTCTATAAATACTACCGACTTTTGTGTCATCGGCAAACCTACTTATGCAGCGTTCCACTTCTTTATCCAAGTCATTTATAAAAACTGTAAAAACCCTAAAACAGATCCCTGCGGGAGAGCACTCATCAACAACCACCAGCTGGAAAACTTTCCAACCACTAAAACTCGCTGTTTTCTGGGGTAGGTGGGAATTCAACAAACGGGATGGTCGACAACTGAACCAGAGGGTATCAATATTCTCGGGAAAGTTTGCTGATCTGCTTCGGAACGATTTAAACTAATTCAATAGGAGGATGGGAACCTGAATTGTAGTTCCAGTGGACAGGAGGTTGAGCGTAGTGAGGTCAGGAATAAAGTTTCAAGGTCGCAGCATTTTTTCGTAGGCAAGAAGGTGTTTTGAACCCAGTCTATTGCAATGTCAGAAGCACCAGGAATAAGGTGGGTGAACATGCAGCGTGGGTTGGTACCTCGGACTTCGATGTTGTGGCCATTTCGGAGACATGGATATAACAGGACAGGAATGGTTGTTGCAGGTTCAGGGATTTAGATGCTTCTGTAAGCACAGGGAAGGTGGTAAAAGAGTGAGCTGTGGGATTGTTAATCAAGGACAGTAGTACGGTGGAGGAAAGGATCTTTGATGAAGACTCATCAACTGAGGTAGTATGGGCGAAGGTTTTAAACAGGAAATAAGTGGTCACGCTATTGGGAGTTTTCTATGGGCCTCCAAAAAGTTCGCAGATGTAGATAAGAAGACTGTGAAAATGACTGTGTATAGTAAGAAAAGTAACAGGGTAGCTGTTCTGGAGGACTGAAACTTGCCAAATATTGACTGGAAATGCTGCAGTTCGAGTAATGTAGATCAGTCAGTTATTGTTCAATGGGTGCAGGAGGGTTTCCTGGCATAGTATGTAGCTAGGCCAACACGAGACAAAGCCACATTGGATTTGCTATTGGGTAATGAACAGGGCCAGGTGTTACATTTGGAGGTAGGAGAGCACTTTAACAACAGTGACCACAATTCAGTTAAGTATACTTTAGCGATGGAACGGGGTTTGCTGCAGAGCAAAAGTTATAGCTTTGGGCAAGAGAATTATCAGGCGTTTAGGCAAGATTTGGGATGCACAGGATGAGGAAGGAAACTGAGGGAGATGTGCACAACTGACATATGGAGCTTCTTCAAAGAACAGCACTGGTGTGTCTTTGATATGTATGTAACTGTCCAACAAGGAGGAAGTGGTCGAGCAAGGGAGTCATGTTTTAATCAAGAAGATGAATCTGCTCTGAAGAGGAACAAGGAGGATTAGGTAAAAATGAGACGTAAATCCTCAGTGAGGGTGCATAAGAGATGCACGTTAGACAGGAAGGAACTAAAGAGAGAGCTAAGAAGGGCAAGGAGGGGCAATGACAAGTTTTTGGCAGAGAGGATCAAGGAAAACCCTAAATCTTTCTACAGGTATGCCAGGACTAAAGGAATGAGTATAGTAAGATTCGGGCTAGTCAAGGACAGTCGTGGAGTCCAAAGAGATAGGGCAGTGACTGAATGAATATTTCTCGTCAGTATTCACACTTGAAAGAGACAATGATGTCGAGTAGAATACGGATATACAGGCTTTTAGACTAGACGGGATTGAGTTGCAAAAGGAGGAGCTGCGACCTGTTCTGGAATGTCTGAACATAGGTAAGTTCGCAGGGCTCAGTGGGATTTGTACCAGTATTCTCTGAGAAGCAAGGGAGGAGATTGCAGAACCTTTGGCTTTGATCTTTATGTCATCATTGTCTACTGGGATCCTGCCAGAACATTGGACGACAGCAAATGTTGCCCCCTTGTTCAAGAAGAAAAGTAGAGATAACCTTGTTAATTATAGATAATAAGCCTTCTTTCAGTTTTGGGTAAAGCGTTGGAAAGGAAAACAAGAGATAGGATTTATATTCATGTAGAAAGGAATCATTTTATTAGGGACAGCTAAAACGGTTGTTTATAAGGGTCGGTTGTACTTCGCAAACTTAATTGAATCATTTGAAATAGGTGTATCAGTGTAAAGTGATTGATGTTGTTTATATGGATTTATCAAAGAGTTTTATAAGGTTCCCCAACATAAGCTGTTGCAGAAAATACAGAGGCATGGTATTGAGAGTGATGTAGCGGTTTGGGTCAGAAATTGACGCGCTGCAAGAAGATAAAGGGTCGTGGTTGATGGGAAATGTTTATCATGGAGATCAGTGACTCGTGGTGTACCGCAAGGATCTGCTTTGGGGCCACTAATATTTGCCATTTTTATAAATGATCTGGATGAGTGCGAGGAAGGATGAATTAGCAAATTTAGTAAAGTGGAGTTATGGGCGGTGTGGAAGTTTGTTGCAGTTTACAGAGTGACATGGATAGGCTGCAGAGCTGGGATGAGAGGTGCCAAATGGAGTTTAATGCTGAAAAGAGTGGGATGATTCACTTTGGAAGGAGTAACAGGAATATAGAGTACTGGGCTAATGGTGACTTTTTTTTGTAGCGTGGATGAGCGGAGAGTTCTTGGTGTTTCAGTGCATAGATCCTTCAAAATTGCTACCCAGGTAGATAGAATGGGTAAGACGGCTTCTGGTGTGTTTGATTTTATTGATAGACATATTGGGTTTCAGAGCAATGAGGTCATTTTGCAACTGTACAAAATCTGGTGCGGCTACACTTGGCATATTGCGTACATTTCGGATTGCTGCATTGTAGGAAGGATTTGGAAGCATGGGAAAAGGTGCAGAGGACATTGACCAGGTACGTTGTGAATATCTTATGAGGAATACCTGAGGGACTTGATGTTGTTTTCGTTTGAAAGAAAGAGGTTAAGAGGCGTCCTAATAGAGCCAAACAAGACGATCAGAGGATTCGATAGGTAGGACGTTGAGAATATTTTTCCTCAGATAGTGATGGCCAGCGCGAAAGGGTTTATAACTTTAAATTGAGGGGTGATAGATTAAGGATATAAGTCCGAGGTTGATTCTTTACTCAGAGAGTAGTAAGGTGATGGAATGTTCGGCCTGCAACAGCAGTAGACTTGCCAACTTTTGGGGCATTCAAATGACAATTAGATAAACATATGGATGATAATGGAATAGTGAAGGTTAGATTGACGTCAGATTGGTTTCACGGGTTGGCACAAAGTCGAGAACCAAAGAACCTCTACTGCACTGTGACATTCTATGTTCAATATTCTATGTTCTATGTCTTCTTTCAGGTAGCCACTTCTGTATCCGGACAGCCATATTTCCTTGAATCCCGTAGCTCCTAACGTTATAAATGAGACTGCCGTGCAGAATCTTAACATATGTCTTAGTGCAATCCATAGACACCACATTCACTGCTCGATTTACTTCAACATTTCTCGTGACATCCTCAAATAATTCAATAACGCATGTGAGTCATGTCCTATCCCTCAAAAAGCCATGCTGACTGTGTTTAATCGAAGCATGTGTTTAAAATCATCATGAATACTATGAATTGTTTGTAATTCTCACGGACTCGACTGTTCCCATTCTTGAACAGAGTAATAACATTTGTCTCCCTCCAAGCAGGAGATACTACTCAATGGAGAGTGAGGATGCAAAGATAATCGCCGGAGGCTCAGCAGACTCATTCCTCACCTCCCGTCGTAATTTTGGATATGTCTGATCTGGCCCTGGGGATTTATCTATCTTGATGCTTCCCAGAATATCCAGCACATCCACTTCCTTAATATGAATTTGTTCAAGCCTATTAGTCTGATCCACGGTGTTCTGACTCTCAACACGTTCCCTCTCTTCGTGAGTACTGTAACAAAAATCTCATGTGGGGTCTTACCTGCCTCATCAGCCTCTATGCACAAGTTTCCTCTACTATCCCTGATCGGCCCTACCCTCTCTCTGAGCATTCTGTTATTCCTCGCAGAAGTGGAATGTATTTGTTTTTCTCTAAACCTTCCCACCAAGGTTTGTTCATCCTCCATTCCAGCTCTTCTCAGTCCATTTTTGAGTTATTTGTTAGGTTACTAACCTGGAATTTTCCAAGGCTGCGCCAGATCCTTGCTTCTTCAACCTTAACTCCACATCCTTTTTCCCTTTTGCGAAAAAGGTCCTCCATTTTTGTCATCCAAGAATCCTTCACCTTGCCATTCCCTGCCTGTCTCAGCCGGACAAATTTATCCGCCACACGGAACAGGAGCTTCTCAAACAGTCTCCACATTTGCATTGTGCACTTCCCGTAGATGAATTGTTCCCAATTAAAAATCCTGAACTCTTATTTAATAGTATAATTTCAACTCCCACAATTAAATACGTTCCCATACTCTCTATTCCTATCCCGCTCCATGGCTATGGTAAAGGCGAAGCAGTTGGTCAATGTCACCAAAATGCTCACCCGTCGAGAGATATATCACCTGTCCTGGCTCGTTGCATTGCACCAAATCCCCCATGTCAGCCTATGAACAAATTGAGTCAGGAATCTCTCATGGACACACCTAAAAACATCAGCTGTATCCAAACCATCTGAACTAACGTGATTCCAATCAATTGTGGAATTTTAAGTCACCCAGAAAAACAATTATGTTACATTTTCAGTTTTCCAAGATCTCTTGTCTAATCTTTCCTTCCACCTCTCGTTTGCGATAGGTGGTCTTTAGAAAACAGCAAGGCCACTTTTGGAATATTGCGTGAAATTCCGGTATCCTTCCTATCTGAAGGATGTTGTGAAACATGAACGCGTTCAGAAATGATTTACAAGGATGTTTCCAGTGTTGGAGGATTTGAGCTATAGGGATCAGCTGAATAGACTGGGCCTGTTTTCTTTGGTTGGCCAAAGGTTGAAGGCTGACCTCATAGAGCTTTATAGAATCATGAGGGGCAGGGATAGGATACATAGACTGAGTCTTTTCCGTAGGGGTGAGGAAGCCTGGAACTAGAGGATATCGGTTAAGAGTCAGAGGAGATAGACATAAAAGGGCCTTAAGGGGCAACGTTTTTCATGGAGAGGGTGGTGTGAGTATGGAATGAGCTGCCAGAGGAAGTGGTAAAGGCTGGTACAATTGCATTATTTTAAAGGCATCTGGATGGGTTCATGAAGAGGGAGGGTTTAGACGGCTATGAACCAAGTGCTGACAAATGGTGCTAGATTAGGTTGGGATGTCTGCTCAGCATGGACGAGTTGGACAAACGGTCTGTTATAGCATTGTACATCTCTGTGACTATGACTGTAAGTGACTGCTCCTTTCCTGTTACTGACTTCCACTCATATTGACTGAGTCGACAAACCCTCCTCAACAACATTCTTTCCTGTAGCTGTGATGCACATCTAACTAATAATGCTATTCCCATCCTCTCTTCTCCACTTCCCGTTCTTGTTAAAAGATCTAAACCCTGGAACATCCAACAATCATTCCTCCTCCTGTAAGATCTATGTCTCCTTTATTGCCACTATATAATCCTTCGAAGTACTTATCCATGCTCTAAGTTCATCACTCTTATTTCTGATACTCATTGAATTGAAATAGACACACATAAACCCATCTTTTTGACCTATCAAAGGTGTATTCTTCCAGACAATACCTCTGCATTCTATTTCTGCCCGTTCAACAACTACCCTCTAGTCTGATCTGTAACTGTGGTTCCCAAACCCCTGCCAAACTAGTTTATACCCTCTCGAAGTGCTGTAACAGATATCCCACCCAGGACAAATTCCCTCCAGTTTAAGTGCAACCGTATGTTCTCTGTATAGGTGCCAAAATCCACAGAATGTACCCCAATGATCTACCTATTTGAAGCACTCCCTCATACACCAGTCGTATAGCCACGTGTTTAGTCGCAATCACTCCCTGTTCCTCGCCTCATCAGCACGTGACACCAGTAGTACTGCTGAGATTACTACTCTTCTCGTCGTGCTTTTCAGCTTCCAAATGACCCCCTGAAATCACATTTTAGTTCCTCATGCTTTTTTCCTGGCTATGTCGTTGGTGTGAATTTGCAATACGAATTCTGGCTGCTCCCTTCAGAATCTTGTAAACTCCCGACATTTTGGACCCTGACACCTGGGAGGCAACATATCTTCTGCAAGTCCCATTAGTGACCACAAAATCTGCTCTCCGTTCTTCTAACCATTGAGTCTCCTACCATTAGTGCGTTCCTATTCTCCTCGTTCCCTTCTGAGCAACAGGACCAGGCTCAGTGCTACAGACCTGGCCACTATGTCTTTCCCTCGTAGGTCGTGCATCCCAACAGTTTCCAAAATGGTATACTTGTTATTGAGGGGAACGGCCACAGGATATCCATGCACTGTCTGCCTGTTCCCTTTCCGTCACCCGACTGTAACCCATCTACCTTTTTTCCTGTACCTGAGTTGAGAGTGCTTCCATGTAACTTCTCCCACTTATTCTCTCAGCATCCTGAATTAACTGAATTTCATCCAGCTCTACCTCCATTACTGTAAAATGTTTGTAAGAAGCAGGCTTTGGGTGCATTTCACGCAGATGTAGAGAATAGAGACATTGTTGGTGAACCGGACATACCACATTCTGCAGGAATAGCTTGCAACTGCGCGATCATGCAGCCTCATTGTTCTTAATTCTCAAAGAATTTTCAAGACAAAACTAGTTAACTAACCAAAAACGGTGAACAGAACCCTTTCTTTGGTTAAAGGAGGAGGACGGGTGGTGGACGCTACCTAAGCAGTGTTCTGGGTAAAGAAACAGCCCATATATTACCTCACTTACCCTGCCCTGTGTCTAATCCTGCACAATGTGCGCTTCGCCAATTCATGAGATAAGTTTTAAGATGTTAAATTACCTTACCGGCAGGCCCCTGCTCCTCACTCGCACCACTCGCGCATGTGCTGCAAAAAAGGAGGCCCGCTGTTCCCACGAGATAAGTTTTTGAAGGATTAACGTAACTTGCCGGCACCCCCTGTTCCTCGCTCCCTGCATAATGGTATCTTCGTCGGTAATTGGCTGGATTCGATTTGCCCTGCTTTTTGTGTATAGGACACACCTCGCAATGTTTCACATTGTCGGTTAACTGCTGTAATTTGTGAAGCACAAATCTTCAGTATTTTTGCCGAAATATTGCCAGCACCCATTAATTTGCAGTATCTAGTGCATCCAAGTGTTCTCCATATCAGGTGGAGTGAATCAACTTGGGTGTTGAATGGTATCTATGATGCTGGTGACGACTGGATGAGTTCGAGTTTGATTGTCGACGTATGAATTTTCCATTAGGAAGGCTGAAAATGGTACAGCCTTATCTATTGCATTTTTGCGTTTGGCTTTTCCATCTTTCAGAATGGGGATATTAGTGAAGCTTCTTCAACTACTGACTTAGTTAATGATCCACCAACATTCATGACTGTATGCAGACATCAAATCTCATCCGGCACTTGGTGGATTGCTTCGCTTCCTCTATCATTTGGTGCCAGATCTGCTCAAAGCCTGATCGACTTGTCTCAGGCAGAGTGCCACGCAATACAATGGAATGTATTCTCAATGCGAATGCGGAACTTTGTCTCCACAAGGAATAAGCAGTGATCACTCTTATATGTGTTTACATGGGTGAGGTCAAATACTTCTTTATTCCACTTCAATTCATTCCCTCACCACATGAAGAAGACCAAGTAGGCAGCTGTGTGGTTTAGGATCGGACGAGCATGATCACCATTTCAGTTGCTGAGCCACTCGTGTCCATGGACATTGAAATCCCCCACATTTTGAACCAGTGCCACCTTCAGTGCCTCATCCCATTATTGTTCACATGATTGATTTCTGACTTATTCACAGGGAAAGAACAATGTGTCGTGACCAGCAGAGGTCAGTCTCACCCAAGTTTAACATGAAACCATACGACTTCATTGAGTCGACAGTTTACGACTCCCATCGCAACTCCTTCCGAACTGTATACCACTGCTGCACTACCGCTGCCGGTTCTGTTCTGTAAATGGCACTGTAGCAATCCATGGAAGCTAGTGCTGGCACCTCGGACTTCGTATGATCCCATGTATATCGCTTTGACAGGCTATTGCTGACTATCCTTTGCACAGTTCTCCCAATTTTGGTACTAGCACTGAGACGTCAGCAAGGAGATCTGTGCAGCTTCCACAAGGCTCTTCCTGACGTTTTCCTTCAGTTTCGTTTCCTTGGTGCGACTTGTTAGGGATTGATACAAGTGAATGACTTCCTACGTCATTTTCAAGGTTAAATAAGAGTCAACCACAGAACTGTGAGTCTGAATTCACAGACGTGGATTCAAGTGAAGATGATAGATTTCCTTCCCTGAATGACTTCGGTTAGCCAGATGCTGCTTTTTCTTTCGATAATCAACAACTTTTCATGGTTATCAGTATACTCTGATTTTCATTTATTTTGGAAAGTGTTGAGGGAGAATTAACATGGACAACCAGTGCCGGTTGAACAGTACAACATTGAGGGGTGCACAGGTGCAGATGAAACTCTGAGTATACGTGCTCGGTTTTCTGAAAATGGTCTGGACATCTTTTAAGAAGTCTTATTGGATGTTATAGATAGAAGGCACGGTGTATACAAGCAAGGTTATGTAACGTTGGTTAGACCTCATTTGGAGTGTAGGATCTGTGCACCTTCAGAGAGGAAGAATGCTGAAGACCTGAAGAACGTGCAAAACAGATTTAGGAGAATGGTGCCAGAGATATGTACAGTTCTGCTGGCCTTGCTGTACGAAGGATATACTTAAATTGGAGAGAGTTGAGTAATAATATTATAGGATTTGGACGGGAATAGACGGTCAGAGTTATGGAATCAGCCAGGATAACCTGTGCTATTCCATTGGAATGTAGAAGGCTTAGAGGTGACCTTATAGAGTTTGAAAAGTCTTGAGGGGCACAGATATGGTCAATGGCAAAGGTCATTTCTCTGGCGTGTTGGAATTCAAAACTACGGGACATAATTCAAGTTGAGAGGAGAAAGTACAAAATGGACATAAGAAGCAACTTATTTATGCAGTATTGTTCATGTGTGGACTGAAGTCCAAGAGAAAATGACGGATGCAGGTACAGTTACATCATATAAAGCACATTTGGAGAAATACTTGCGTAGCAATTGATTAAAGGGATTTCGGCAAACACAGGCAAAACACTTGTTCAGCAGACAATCTACTGGAATCATTGCATGATCCAATTGCTTTGTTTCATTTGTGAAAAAAGTCCTGCATGCTTCCATACAGCAGGACTCTAAGACTCTGGGACCGAGGAATTTCAGGTATCAAGAGTAGAATAGTTGGAATATCTACTCTTTCGAGCAGATGGCTTACCAGGATATCGGATTTTGTTGTTTAAAATTGTGCTGAATGTTGAAAGTTTAAAGGACATTCTGTTGATATTAGATGGTATGTCTTTAACTGGAGGTCACAATTTTGAAATTACCGGGAAGAGAACTAGCGATGAAATGAGGAGCAACATCTTTACTCAAAGAATTGTTCGGAATCAGAATGAGCTGTCTGGCAGAGTGGAGACGGATGAAACCACACAAGTTGGTAATGTGGGTCGAATTCCGTCTTTCTGTACTATATGTTCTATAAATGTATGATGGCTGCTCCCATTCACAAAATTAACAAATAGAACGTATTAATTTTGTCTATCATCCATGTATTGTAGACCAATACGTTCATCCACAACAAAGATTTATCCGAGAAATCAAAATGACAGCATTCCTGTACATATGTTAAATACGATAAATCGCAATATAAGAGCTCGGCTGCTGTCTGATGTAATGATTTGTTCATTTCCTTTATTAACCGAATGGACATTCATTCTTAACATCAGTGTAATATCAAATAGCTATGTTTCATGGTAGTTCCGGCTGATGTTTTAACTTTCTGTTGACAAACAAAACTCGTTTTTTTTATTTCCATTGAAAACTTGTTTCAGTTTCTCCAAGCAAGTATTGCCTTCTTCTGATCATGGGCATCTGCACTCGGAGAGTAGCCATTGAGAAGCTTTTGAAATAATGCTCTGTATTATTGTCAACAAAATGGATAGTGTCTTTATCACAGAGTAAGTATAGATTCTCATGGTATTTATGAATGGTGTCAAACCTTTTTTACTTATTGCGAGCACGGAGAAAAATGAAATAAAATAATCAAAACTTTCTTTGAGAGCCAGCCACAGAATTTTTGAAATGGATGTTTAATGCTTGGAATAATCATGCACAAAGTTACTGCAAACGTGGGCTCCTGGTTTGTTTCGATCTGCTGTTGTTGCATTTTCCGTTTTTCCCCTCAAATGCACATAGCAGATCGCCATTGCTCACAAATTGTCATTCAATTCGAGAACTATCCAAAAGAACAAACATGAGACCAAAACAAAAGCCAAGGGCTCCCAGTTTTACTGCAACTTTTGCTGGTAATTTTGCTGTTCTTCTAGTCAGAAATTATGTCGTTTGCACGGAAGCCCATATGGGCACTGGAGAGTTTTGTGATGTTTCATGTTCAAGCTCTGCCCATTGTCACAGTACATTCAGAAGCCTGTCACGTGAGATATAATATCTCTCAATCAGTATTGTTCCAACGTCTGATCATGAAAACTCCAACTGTGCCAATGCAGGCACAGGATTCAATCCCTTCCTTGACAATACCGTTTGCCGTGTGCTCTGTAAGTAATCCCCACATCTGAAAAGTGATTATATAGGCAAACATACTCAGAATTTAAACTATATCAACAAAGAAACTGCTGTAATCACTGTGCAATCTAATTGCTTTCATTTGAAAATTAATCGGACAATTGGAATAAAGGGTGTTTTCAGCATATCTTTCAGCTGCTGTCTGAACCTGGTCTGAGTCACAGCATAAATCATAGTGTTTGTGCAGCAGCTCAAAAGCTGCAACATGAATCCTAGTTCTTGCACAAAATAATTGAGATATATAGACACATAGCCCCAAAACATTATACGGCTCCAAATGGAATACAATAAGTATGTTGCCCATAGTAGGATGAAGTTACCGGAGACAGTGAACAGTAAGATGATTGAATTCCTTCGACTCTCCAGCTCTGCATCCTTAGGTCTTTGGCAACTATTTTGAGCCCTGAGTCTTCTGTGGATTCTGTTGCTCACTAAAATGTGCCTGACGCTCAAAACATTCAGAAGCAGAACCAGCATAAACGGGACACAGGGTGTGAAGATATGATGAAGGAACTCGACTGACATCCACAAAGGAGATTTCCAAACAGCAAGTGGAACATAACAGAACCAAGGAGTGTTTTCAAGCCGATAATGACCCATTAACATAAAAGACCAGAAAATGTTCTTTAAGAAGCTCAGCACAGTGATTGTTCCCAGTACAACAATCGCCATTTCTTTGGTGCAATACTTGGTTTTCATCTTTTGCCAACATATGGCCACAAATCGATCAAACGTGAAGGATACAGTGAACCAAACAGAACAATCAATAACTGCGTGAAGCATGACAGCATGGATATTGCACACACGGGTGAATAGCAGGAAAATAAATTGTTTTCGAAAAACAATCGGAATTTGTCTCAGTATCAAATCAAGGATAACAACCCAGAGATATGCTGTAGCCATGGCAACGAGATAGCCTGTTGTACATTTGGAGAGACCACACATTCTGCATGACAGAGTCACAATCGTCAAAATATTCACTGTGGGGATGAGAAATAGTCAGGGTTATTCACCTGTAAACGGTGAGTTGTTGTACAATTCCTCTGGAGAAAATGTCAAAAATGCTTCGTGTAATGCTTCGTGTAATGCTTCATAAAGCATTTTTGTTTTACATTTAAAAAAATGGTACTCCTTCTAATGTTGAATGGATCTGTGTCATATTATCAGTCTTGTGAGCATGAAAGAGCAGAAAAAAAATTGATGTGCCCCAGCCAAATATATGTGCAAGAATAAGGAAAACAAAACATTTATTCAATTATCTTGGGAACTTGGAATGTCTGCATTTGTTGATAACAACAAATGAACATCTTATAAAAACATTTTTTCTATGTGCAGAAACATAAGGAAGCAAATAAATGCATTGCAGCTTCGTGGTCTGTACTGTGGTTTCACAGTGCCAGGAACCGGTGTTCGATTCCAAACTTGAGTGCCGCTGATAGGGGTTAGCTTGTCCTCTGAGTGTGCCTTTGCTCTCAGTGCTTTGGTGACTTCACACTGTTTAATGTACAATTATGGCAGATTTTCATTGTAAAATGCCCCACGGAGATCAGGTTCTGAAGATGATACGTGGCAAATGCAGAGGTAGAATCGGGGGATGGGTCAGTGTGTGTCGCACTTCAGGCGGTTTTTGTAGAACTGAGACGATAGATTGTCTCCTTCAGCACACTGACGATTCTACATTTGTGCTAAACTTGTAAAAAAATAAAATTCGATGCCGCTTGGTACATTTCCCTTCACTTTGCTGAGTGTAAATAAGGAGGAACGTAAAGGCAGATCAGTGGAATCACAAGGAATGAGTGAGTGTATATGTCGCAGTGCTGATTTAAGAAGGTGTCTTATTCTCCTTGGAAATGATACATTTAAAATGTTATTTAATAGCATTTTAAAATGTGTTGAATACTTTTGTTGCATTTAATTGAGACAATTCTTTTATTTCCCCAAATGCCTGTAAAAAGATAATCAGTAAATGGCAGTTTCAGTTAAGTTAAAATAAAAATACCAGCAAGGTGCCGAAGCAATGCTCCAGCAGGAGACGTATGGACTTGGACGGATCTCTATGGCGTGGTGGCTCAGATAAAATTATAACTTTTGCAATGATATTATAAAAAACTGCGTAAACAAAACTCTTGTACAGGCATGCAGTTGAGAACCGGTCCTGGTCAAAGTGGCTTTATCTTCGAAAACATAACAGATTAACCAAAAGATTCCCATTGGCCTTTTTCTACTTTACGATTCTATGGTTGTTTTTCCTACATTTTACAAACATCTCTACTTTGAAAAATGAACTTGCTCCCAGAATTAAACCAATTCAGTATTAGGAACGAATGAATACAGACTTCATCGAGCAAAGTAACGATTCACAACCCATTTTAGAGGAGAATAGTTTACTTTCAGACGTTGGAAAATAGCACGGGTTGCGACTCACGACACTATTATTTTAATAGGTGTTGCTCCAGTGACATTCCTGCTGTAACTAACTTAAATTGCATGTGAGGCTGTAAAATTTGTTCATTAAGCAGCCAGACCAAAAGAATGATATCCACATTTCCAATGTAACTTATTAAAAAATTGACTTGCCTTTGAATTTTGTAGTGTTCTCAGTTTGTCTTATGCCCTGATGTTGTATTCTTTCTTTTAAAACCTATACTCGACATAGTATCAGTCTCGTGAAAGTTATTGTTTCTTTCTCCGGTAAATTATTTACTTCCATTATTCTGAACTGTGGCAGAAATGGTTTTGAATTTCTAATCGGATGGCTTTGCTGGTCTGGCAAAACAAAGTTTCATTTATTGTCCCATCTTATGGTCATGCATCTATATTCGTTCTAAAATTAGTAATTTGTGAGGAAAAACAATGACATTGTACCATTTCACGGTTGCGGGGTCTGCAGCGACAGGTGCAGTTGTGCTCTACAGTCAAAAGTTACGATCAAGCCAGAGTTGGGAAGTTCCCCTTGGAAGCCGAAATTGCAAAATACGTGAAACTGACAGGATTCAAAATGGGAATTCATAGAATTGTTCGAGGGCAGCAAGAGATCATCCAGTCTGTTTTTATTTTGCACGTCTCACCACAAAAGCAATTTAGCTGGACAACATTTTTAAATTTTTGAATACTTCATCTTTTGAAAAATATTTTTCGTGCTTTTGCAAGCCCCATTTGAATGTGCCTCTAGAATGCAACAATATATAAATTTCTGATATTACAAATGTCTTTCTAAGAACATATATTTTCCTTTTGCATTTCAATATTGTGTAAAATAATAGAAACAGCATCATGTCGTGTTGTCTGTTTTTGATAAGTTCCACAGATAGTGATTGTTTCTCCCTGTTTTGCTCAGATCATGTCACTCAGTGAATTGAGAAAGTTCAAAATCTCCACTCAAAATTCATCAGGTCAAAGTGAAGAAATGCATTCACCTTTATCTTTCTTTTGTATGAGTTGAAGTGAAAGAGATGTACAGCACGGAAAATAAAGTGTTTTGGCCCATCGTATCGTTCTTATTAAAGACAAACACGAAACTATTTCAATCACGTCTTCAAACAATTTTCCCATAAAATGGCATCGCAAATGCTCTTTCAAATGCTTCCTAAGTGTTAAGAGGGATTTTCTTTCGACGAGTATTACAGAAAGCGAATTTCTGATACTCACTTCACTCTGCGTAAATAAGTCTTGTTTACATCTCCTCTGAAGCACATACCCTTTACCTTAATCCATAAACTCTTGTAAGGTATCCCTCCATAAAGGGTAAAGCTTGTTCCTGTCTATGATTATATGGCCCTCATAATTTTGGTTCATCTCCACCGCTTGTTCACTCAATCTGTTATTCTATAAGGAAATAATCCGCAGTC
The DNA here is from genome assembly GCF_037043375.1 of Chiloscyllium plagiosum. Taxonomy (NCBI): domain Eukaryota; kingdom Metazoa; phylum Chordata; class Chondrichthyes; order Orectolobiformes; family Hemiscylliidae; genus Chiloscyllium; species Chiloscyllium plagiosum. The sequence continues at coordinate 94,885,828 of NW_028270167.1, forward strand.
TTCCCAATGTTCTTTCATATCTCAGACTCCCAAGTTCAAAGTTTATCCTCATAAATTTCATCATCACTCACTCCACTGCTGTCTTATCCATCTTATAATGTAAATTCCCTACTTTCACATAATGTTCTAGCTGTCGTTTCACCATTTCGTTGTACAAATCCAGAGTAATCTCCCTGTTCTAAAATTCCATGCCTTGGCCAATAAATGCAGGTGTACAATAAACATTTTATCGACTTGATCGAACTGTGTTTCTACCTTGAAGGCTACTGGATCCGACTGTTAGTCATGTATTTGCTTGCCTTACTTGTCCTGCTGAAATGCATCCCTCAGTTTGATCCGGATTGAATTTAATTTGGCGTTAATCGAAAAACTGATAAAATTTCCTCCTCACTTCTTCTCAAACTGCCCAATTATTTCTCAAATTAACGGACCAAGCCTAGGCTTCTCTTTTCACTTTTCACCCTGTCCTTTGCACAATTTGAAAGAAGGTCTACCCAGGTTAAAAAAAGAAACACTTTTGGAGAGCTTCAATTGTTTCAGTTTTGTTCATGTTAACTATAACGATTTAACTGAGCCCAACTCAAGAATCAATGATATGAACATATTCTGCTCATAGAATCGCAACACTGTGGAAAGAAGCAATTCAGACCATTACGTCTACTTAGATGTTCTGAAAATCATTGCACTGGAACCTCACCCTCTACAAATAACTCGCTTTTTTTTCTCCATGACCAATCCATCAAAGTTGCACAACTATGGAATGTGGGACGAAAACGACATGGACGCTGTGAAAAGATGCCAATTCCACAGAGATGGTCATCCAAGGTTGGAATCAAGCCCGGATTCCTGACCCTGTGCGGCAACAGTTCTAAACACTGAGCGATCTTTCACCAACATACTAAAAGGTGGTCGAAAACAACACTGTGGAGGTGGGACCTGGGTTTTCTGCCACAGGAGCTGGCTGTGTCACAAAACATTGTGATAGGAAAGGTCGATGTGTTTAATTTAAAGAGTGTTATTCACAAACTAATTCAAACGTAATGTTCGTATGAGTGCAGCTCGACCAGGAAGGGTTATGAGTCAATTTGTAAAGCTCTACTTTTTGAGCTGCCTTTGCGATTATTAAAAAAAAGCATAAGCTAATTTCAGGATGTTGTGTGTATAATGATAAGAAGAGTGGCCAGGATAAAAAAGGTAGAATATTTAACAATAAATTTCAAAAATGAAACACAATGCAGCTCAACAATGATGAAGAAATTGAGAGTACTCTATTTTGATGGTTGTACACCAGAACTGAGATGCAGTCGAATCGTGTTGATGAATAAACTGAGGAGACAAAGAACTGCACAAGTCAGTCAGAGTCAGTCTTGACTCTGGTTGCGGACAATGCGGTTGCAAAATTGATCCCGACAAGGAAAAAGGTCTTAGTATATCAATGAGGACAAACATTTGCTCTTCCCAATATATAAGAATCTAACAATAGGATGTTGAGCATGACTGACAGATTCAATAATTAGTTATAGAGCCTTACCAGGGACGCCAAAAATAGCGAGCAGCGGATAATAAAACATTTCAAGAAGCCGAAGAACCCAAAATATGTGGTCAGTTATTGACATCCATTCATAGGCGAACAAGTTGGAGATAGCCTCAGATAAACTCCTCTCCATCGTTGTAGCATTCCAAACTGCTGTCTGAAGTTTCGATTCCATCGTTGCAAAGCTCCAATTATTGTTCAAATATTGCTAATCAGCACCGCCTTGTCGCTTCACAGCTGAAGATCATTACTCTGAAGGTGATGCTGCCATTGGCGCCATGAGATAGTGCATTGACAGCGACCTTTATTAATATACGAGCAGCAGGCCCACTGAAACCATTTTGATCCAGTGAGATTTACACTAACTACAGTCACTGAACAAAACAAATCTGTTAACCCCTTTCACTATGTCTACTTTACCCATCTTAAAGTGGAACTTGTGAATAATCCGGACAGGCTGTCATGATTACGAATGTTAGAAGAGATATTATCTATGAAAATTATAAAACTTGAAATACTTAATGAATCTGTGGGTCAATCAGTCAACCGAGTTGGACAATCGCTTTAATTGGCTCATTCAAAGCAACGTCAGTCATTTTACTTGGTACATCTTCAATTATTTCGTAAAGCATGGGCATCATTGGCTGGCCAGAATTAATTGCCAGATGATAGTTATCCTTGAGATTGTGGTATTGAGTTATTTTGTTTAATATCTGCGACGGCATGATTTAAATTGACTACAATGCCATTAGGAACGGATACCCAGGATTTGAACCCAGCAGTAGTGAAGAAATGGTGATATATTTCAAATTGAAAATGCCGAATTACAATTAGAACATGCAGAGCTAAAACGGAAACTTGAATCCCAAACGGTTTCCCCTCATTAGAAGACAGTTATGCAGGCAGAGAGCACAGAATGAAACGAAAAGATAAAATCCCTACGTTGGACAAATAGGCGAAGGCAGTTTAATTCTCAAGGTGTTCCATTTGAGAGACATAGAGAGTAGGAGAATCTTTCTTAAGAAAAAGCACCTGGGTCAATGTCTTTTTGATGTAGTTGTGACAATGCTATGGCTTTAAGACGTCATTGTGCGTTTTTCAAAGGTGACATCGTAAAGCATAAGTGCTGAGCAATGTTGCAAAACCAATAAAGTCAATAGCTTGCGAGGTTTTGTTTCTCTCTTTAAGTTTGAGGAATTGGAACAGCCTGGATGGGTGTGGCCAGCTGTCACCAAACAGTATTTCAGATTTTTTTTTACTTTTTAGTTATAACAGAACAAAGTTGGGATTGACTTCAAGAAGGATACATAAAGAGTATGGCAACTCCATATTCCAATCAATAAATGGGAATGGGATTGTCAAACGCTGTGCAGCGTGCTTATCAAGCGGTTCAGAATATTGGGTACAGAACGAAAGGAATGCTTATGGCAGCTACAGAGGGCTAACTAATCAAACCAGAAACAACAAAGGGACCCAGTTGATTCTTAGTCATAGACATCTAATCAGGAAAATCTATCACCCTACCACAACTATCCTCTGTCTTCCATGGATTTTTATCCAGCTTTTAATCTCACTGTGTAGCCCAAGTGTTCCAGTCTTCTGGATTGGCCAGTATAATAGATATTCTCTAATACTTTACTCACATCTATGCGGACAACATACACTGCCAAACTGTCGCTAATCATCTTCGTCAATTTCCAGAAAATTCAAACAATTTTGCGTCCATTTGCATTCCGCAGGGATCAGCTGTGGGACCTTGGCTTGTTGATGTTATTCTGAAGTGGAGGTCGATACACGTCTGACAGTTCAAACCAATCAACATAGAATGTAGCACCTTATCTCGGAATGTTATAAAAATGTGGGACAAGTGGTATGAACTTCCTCCCATTTCAAAAAAACTTTCAAAAAAATGATAGTTTCTGTTCTAAACGCTTCTGTCCGTCGAATTGTCTGTCTTAAATGCCTTCTCAGTCGTTTATTGGTTTAATGACTATTTGCTAAATGTGCTATGTACATTTATAAATAGACAGGACCTTGTTTAGAGAGGATGCACATTTCTTGTGAGCGTCTGGTATTTTGACGCCGGATTTGCTGTCTCTTCATATGGCTCTTTCCAATTGCTCCTCTATTCAATTCCCCCATGACACATCAGATTTTAATAATAAGGTTGGTGTCAGGTTGTCAACACCATCAGATTCAAATTTAATTGGCCCTTGATCTCCAAATATCTTTTGAAACTAATTGGCGAAATTTAAACTGTTGTCTGCATGAACAAATGCTGCTTGTGCTTGCTTACTAATTAACTTTTTAACGCAACCTGTCAACACAAGCACCTGCAGTTGCTGCCCACAGACCTTCATTTCTAAATGCCGAAACATGAAATACACGTTAGCTGAAAGGGACGTCGTTGTCTCCAATTTTAAAATTTATTTTTTCCCCCACTAATGGTAAGCGATAAGCATGATATTGGAATAAATTCTGGAAGTCTATCAGCATGTTCACAGACGATGGAAAAGATAATGGGCAAGCAGAGAGTGAGTAGGATATATTAAAGCCACAACAGGACGTAGCTGGGCTGATCAGATTGGCGAAACAAAAGAAAAGATAGTTTAAAATCTGCTCAAGCAGATAATTTGCAAGAGGCAAAATCAAATACCTGGAATCAAAACGTTGAGTTAGCTATCTCTTTGCACATTCTGCCCTTCCTTCTTTGTTACCTGCGCAACTTCTGCTTTTTGTCCGTTGGATAGATTACTGGAAAATCGAGTTCCATCTAGTTAAAATTCAGTTGCTGCACTTAGCAAGGACAAACAATCCAAGAGAAAAGATGATGATTGTTGGAATCTGGGAAGCCCCAGGATCAAGGAACTCTTGCTGCTGAGTATATATAACTTGTACAAGAAGAAGCATGAAGGGGCAGAATAAGCATTCTGTGTTTTGTCTGTAGGCCCATAATCAGCAATGGAAATAGAAAGGGAAAATATTGCATTAAAATCGATAAATGAGCGATAAAAGTACAACAAAATTAATTTTGCATTAATAGCTCCATTTACCACAAAGTTTCATCGCAACGGTTTGATAACGGACAAGGGAACATCGTGATTATTTCTTGTCAATGCATTGATACCCTTGTTTTGCTTTATGTTTTCTGCAGTATTTTGTAACACCAATTGCATAACAAATCGACAGTGCAAAGGGCAGGGATTATATTCAATGTCTTGTTCAACAGTTTCTGTCAGAAAAAGTAGTTAATTTGCACCACTCCTGGTGGATCTTGCTGAATAGACAGAACTATGTCACAGGAAGTTTCGGAACAAAAAGAAGGAAAATTCGAATTGACATCAAGCTCAGTAACCTCCCTGTCACATCTGCTCATGAAAGGGATGGGAGGAGCGCCAACCACATTGTCTGTAGAAACAAGTGTTCAGCCTTTACACTGAGGATGTACTGATTCATATGGTGTAGTATTAGCACTGATATAATTGGATAGTTTTCGAATACATCCACCAACAGAAATCTGAATTCAACTGAAGGCGACGTCCCATGATCCGCAGCATCATTCTCATCAATCGCTGTATGTAGTGTCTTCGCACATCACACATTCGACCTTCAGAATCAAGACATAAAAATTCCCAAGCACAAGGCGTACCAGTGATCATACAAATAATGAAGTGTCAACATGCATAAAACAAGTGTAAAACATGAGTGCAAATATAAGACTGTGATGGAAAAGGTTAAGCTATCCCTCAGACTGTTGATCAGATCTTCTCACATTCAGCTACAGATGTTCGTACCCGATTCAGAAACTAACAGAGGTGATGGCTCCACAAATATTCCCATCGATTTGAAGAAGGGTCAAGACATCATTGCAATAGACAAGGCTTGAGCATTTACAGTCGACTTGAACTGGAAGTGTTCGGTGAATGATCCACATTGACGTCTTCCTGAGGGTTCTGGTATTACAGAAACAAAGCGTACGTTTATAGACATTTATAATATTCAAAACTAATACTGACATTATCGGCTCCAAAATGATATAACACCACTTTCAATTAACTGCAGTTCTAAGAAAGCCAAATGAACAAATCTGATAATTGGTGTGCTGCATACGTAGTATGTAGATGTCAGGAAGGCGTTTGATAATTCAGCAAACACAAGCTTAATCCATGTGGGCGGACTTGGGGAGTAGTATATTTGGTTGGTTAGAGCGTTAGCTCAGCAAAAGAAGGAAGGGTCTGGACAATTTGGCATTTATCTGATTGTCAAACTGTTAATAGTGCAGTGCAAATGAGTTTTGCAATGCATCTGTTCTTCGACAGAGCAATAGCTATGTTCTAATCAGACGCTGCGTATTACAGAATCAAGCAGTAAAAATAAAGGTTTCAAAGGGAAAGACATACATGTACAAATGATCGAGAACAATTTAAAATGTTGGAATATACAGGTAAACGGATATGGATAGGTTTGATGAAAAAGCGAAAATTTTGCATCATGAACCCTTACATTCGAAAGTTTGAGGTTAACAATACTATCAGAATAACAAAAGATATGCAACAATTTGTTGTCTGAGTGGAGATATGCTTCGAATTTTTCAGTGCAGCTCAATATCATTTGGCTCGAGCATGGACTTTATTAAGATTGATTCCCGTTAAAGCAAATCCCAAGGCGGTCAAATTGAATTTTCGCTTTTTCTCCCAAAAATAATGAAAAATAAGTTTTTGGAACTTGAAGGAAATGAAAAACTGTCTGTTTCTACGCAAGTATGATTTAGCCATCATCCAGGCTTGACTTGACAGCTGGGCTGTAACACACACATTGCACAAGTATTAGGAGGAATGACGAATATCTCCCCATTGATTTAATTGAAATTACAGTTGCTGAGAAATCAGCATCCGAAATGGTACTGGTTGACATTGCGCCCAGACAGAATTAGACTTAGAATATATAAAAGCTGTGGCTGAAAATCTGGGTTAGAGCAAATAAAGCTTGTGGTGAATTCACTGCCTGTTAATACGTGTGTTGCCACATGAAGATCCGATACACGCAGTCTGTAGTGTATTTGAATGGACCATCTCCATATCCGACGACCCACAGACCTCTGCTGCAAGCCCACCGACTCCCGTGGTTACCTGGCTTACACGTCCTCCCACCCTGCCTCCTGTCAAAATGCCACCTCTCATTCCCAATTCCTCCACCTCTGGCGCATCTGTTCCCAGAATGACTATATGGAGTATAGAAAATTCCAGATGAGCTCCTGGTTCAAAGACAGTAATTCCCCAACCAAGTGGTGGAAGGGTAAGTCCTGCCTCACAAACCTTATTAAGTTCTTTGAGAATGTGACCAAACAGGTAGATGAGAGTAAACTGGTTGATGTGGTTTATATGGATTTCAGCAAAGCGTTCGATAAGGTTTCCCACAGTAGTCTATTGTACAAAATGTGGAGGAATGGGATTGTGGGAGATATACCAGTTTCGATCATTAATTGGCTTGCTGAAAGAAGACAGGTTGATCGGAAATGTTCATCCTAGAGTCCAGAAACTAGTGGTGTACCGCAAGGGTCGGTGTTGTGTCCACTGCTGTTCGTAATTTTTATAAACGATCTGAATGAGGGTATTGAAGGGTGGGATAGTAATGTTGCAGACGACACGAAGATCGGTGGATCTGTGGATAGTGACGAAGGATGTTGTAGATTGCAGAGAGACATGGATAAGCTGCAGAGCTGGGCTGAGAGGTGGCAAATGGAGTTTAATGCAGACAAGTGTGACATGATTCACATTGGTCAGAGTAATCAGAATGCAAAGTACTGGGTTAAGAATACGATTCTTGTTAGTGCAGATGAGCACAGAGATCTTGGGGTCCATGTATACAGACCCTTGAAAGTTGCCACCCACGTTGACAGGGTTGTTAAGAAGGCATATAGTGTTTTAGTTTTTATTAATAGAGGGCTCGAACGATCTGAATGAGTGTCTAGAATGGTGTGATAGTAAAGTTGGAGACGACACGAAGATCAGTGGAGCTGTGGACAGTGACGAAGGATGTTGTAGATTACAGACAAACATAGATAAGCTGCAGAGCTGGGCTGAGAGGTGGCAAATGGAGTTTAATGCAGACAAGTGTGACATGATTCACTTTGGTCAGAGTAACCAGAATGCAAAGTACTGGGTTAAGAATACGATTCTTGGTAGTGTAGATGAGCACAGAGATCTTGGGGTCCATGTATACAGACCCTTGAAAGTTGCCACCCACGTTGCCAGGGTTGTTAAGAAGGCATATAGTGTTTTAGTTTTTATTAATAGAGGGCTCGAACTACGTTGGCTACGTAGAACAGTTGATCTTCCGTAATTACACCGGCACCACTCCCCACCTCTTCCTCCGCTATATTGATGACTGCATTGGCGCCACCTCCTGCTCCCGCGAGGAGGTTGAGCAATTCATCAACTTCACCAACACATTCCACCCTGACCTTAAATTTACCTGGACCATCTCTGACACCTCCCTCCCCTTCCTGGACCTCTCCATCTCCATCAGGGACGAACGACTTGACACTGACATTTTCTAGAAACCCACCGACTCCCACAGCTACCTGGATTACACCTCTTCCCACCCTACCTCTTGCAAAAATGCCATCCCGTATTCCCAATTCCTCCGCCTCCACCATATCTGCTCCCAGGAGGAGCAGTTCCACCATAGAACACACCAGATGGCCTCCTTCTTTAGAGACCACAATTTCCCTTCCCACGTGGTTAAAGATGCCCTCCAACGCATCTCGTCCACATCCCGCACCTCCGCCCTCAGACCCAACCCCTCCAACCGCAACAAGGACAGAACGCCCCTGGTGCTCACCTTCCACCCTACCAACCTTCGCATAAACCAAATCATCCGCCGACATTTCCGTCACCTCCAAACAGACCCCACCACCAGGGATATATTTCCCGCCCCACCCCTCTCCGCCTTCCGCAAAGACCGTTCCCTCCGTGACTACCTGGTCAGGTCCACGCCCCCCTACGACCCACCCTCCCATCCTGGCACTTTCCCCTGCCACCGCAGGAACTGTAAAACCTGTGCCCACACCTCCTCCCTCACCTCCATCCAAGGCCCTAAAGGAGCCTTCCACATCCATCAAAGTTTTACCTGCACATCCACTAATATCATTTATTGTATCCGTTGCTCCCGAGGCGGTCTCCTCTACATTGGGGAGACTGGGCACCTCCTAGCAGAACGCTTTAGTAAACATCTCTGGGACACCCGCACCAATCAACCAAATCGCCCCGTGGCCCAACATTTCAACTCCCCCTCCCACTCTGCCGAGGATATGGAGGTGCTGGGCCTCCTCCACCGCCGCTCCCTCACCACCAGACGCCTGAAGGAAGAACGCCTCATCTTCCGCCTCGGAACACTTCAACCCCAGGGCATCAATGTGGATTTCAACAGTTTCCTCATTTCACCTTCCGCCACCTCATCCTAGTTTCTAACCTCCAGCAACTCGATCCCCTGACTTGTCCGGACTTGTCCGACCTGCCCAGCTCCTTTTCCACCTATCCACTCCACCCTCTCCTCCCTGACCTATCACCTTCATCTCCTTCCCCACTGACCTATTGTACTCTATGCTACTCTCTCCCCACCCCCACCCTCCTCTCGCTTATCTCTCCACGCTTCAGGCTCTCTGCCTTTATTCCTGAAGAAGGGCTTTTGCCCGAAACGTCGATTTTGCCTGTCCTCGGATGCTGCCTGAATTGCTGTGCTCTTCCAGCACCACTGATCCAGAATCTGGTTCCCAGCATCTGCAGTCATTGTTTTTACCTCGTGATTTTAACCCTACTGCGAATCCTGTTGGAAGCATGCCTGCCTTGAAGAAGTTTTCCTCCTCTCTCTACAAGAATCTCAGGGAGTCTCTCTCCCACTGCAACTCCCAGGTCATTTCCTCAGCCCTGAAGCTCTTCAACCATGTCCTGAAACAAACTCGTTATCACAGCCACATTTGCTTCCTCAGTGCCTGTCTCCGTAACCAACTCATCCCACACGGACTCCGGACCACCTTTAAACCAGCAGAGTTCGGACCCGAACAGGACAAACAGTACAGACTACAGATTCAAAAACCCCAGCAACGGTTCTCCATCAAGATCCTCCGCTCCACGCTTGCAGCAATGCGCCGGCACCTAACCTCTCTACAGTCTGCCCTGCCTCAGCTGAGGGCCACACTCTCTCAGAATTGCAAAGGACCCACTCTGTACTACATCTTCAGGAGAATTCATACTCTCAACAAACAGTATTTCAATTCCATCTCAAACATCAAAAACTGTAAGTACAACAAACTTTTATCTACCCACCTCCATAACCAGCGCTCCTCGAACATTCCAGAAGATTCCCCTGGCCTCGGAAACACCATTAGCCATGCGGCTGATGCAGCTACCAGCCCCACGCTGATTGATGATGTCACTTCTGCCCCCATCATGGCCACTCCCACAGCCACTTCCAGCCCTCACATAATCGCCGATACCACACGCTCAGTGACTTCCGCCACCCCGACTGCCGTGTCTGCCACCACTTCCGTCCCCACCAACGCCACTCACCTGCATTCTGCTGACACGCCCCCCACAGACCCCACTGTCACTAACCTCACCCCCAGAACCCCGAGGGGAACACTACCTCTGCTCATGACTCTACCCCCATTCCCCCCACCATCACACCCACTCCAGGTACTGATCCGACCCCACTCCCAGCTCTACACCCACACCAGCTCCCAGCTCCCAGCCCTGCCGAGTTTTCACCATCCCCCCAGACCTCCCCCTCACTGAGGACGAACGATCAGTCCTCAGCAAAGGACTCACCTTCGTCCCCCTCCGTCCACGCATCAATGAATTTAATACACGCCGTGACATCGAACAATTCTTCCGTCGCCTCCGCCTCCGAGCTTACTTTCATAATCAGGACTCCCGCCCACCTTCCGAGGACCCCTTCGCACACCTCCAACACACTGCATCCACGTGGACACCCCGCGCTGGCCTATTACCTGCCCTCGACCTCTTCATTTCCAACTGCCGCCGGGACATTAACCGCCTCAACCTGTCGACCCCCCTCCCCCACTCCAACCTCTCACCCTCACAACGCGCAGCCCTCCAATCCCTCTGCTCCAATCCTGACCTCACCATCAAGCCAGCGGATAAAGGGGGCGGAGTAGTAGTCTGGCGCACTGACCTCTACATCGCTGAAGCCAAACGCCAACTCGAGGACACCTCTTCCTACCGCCCCCTTGACCATGACCCCACCCCCCATCACCAAACCATCATCTCCCAGACCATACAGAATCTCATCACCTCAGGAGATCTCCCACCCACAACTTCCAACCTCATAGTCCGGGAACCCAGCACTGCCCGGTTCTACCTCCTTCCCAAGATCCACAAGCCTGACCACCCTGGCCGACCCATTGTGTCAGCATGCTCCTGCCCCACTGAACTCATCTCTACCTACCTCGACACTGTCCTATCCCCCCTAGTCCAGGAACTCCCCACATACGTTCGAGACACAACCCACGCCCTCCACCTCCTCCAAGACTTCCGTTTCCCCGGCCCCCAACGCATCATCTTCACCATGGATATCCAATCCCTCTACACCTCCATCCGCCATGACCAGGGCCTCCAAGCCCTCCGTTTTTTTCCTCTCCAGACGTTCCCAACAGTACCCCACCACCGACACTCTCATTCTTTTGGCCGAACTGGTCCTCACCCTTAACAATTTCTCCTTTGAATCCTCCCACTTCCTCCAGACCAAAGGGGTAGCCATGGGCACACGTGTGGGCCCCAGCTAAGCCTGTCTCTTTGTTGGCTACGTAGAGCAGTTGATCTTCCGTAATTACACCGGCACCACTCCCCACCTCTTCCTCCGCTACATTGATGACTGCATTGGCGCCACCTCGTGCTCCCGCGAGGAGGTTGAGCAATTCATCAACTTCACCAACACATTCCACCCTGACCTTAAATTTACCTGGACCATCTCTGACACCTCCCTCCCCTTCCTGGACCTCTCCATCTCCATCAGTGACGATGGACTTGACACTGACATTTTCTACAAACCCACCGACTCCCACAGCTACCTGGATTACACCTCTTCCCACCCTACCTCTTGCAAAAATGCCATCCCGTATTCCCAATTCCACCGCCTCCCCCGTATCTGCTCCCAGGAGGAGCGGTTCCACCATAGAACACACCAGATGGCCTCCTTCTTTCGAGACCGCAATTTCCCTTCCCTCGTGGTTAAAGATGCCCTCCAACGCATCTTTTCCACATCCCGCACCTCCGCCCTCAGACCCAACCCCTCCAACCGCAACAAGGACAGAACGCCCCTGGTGATCACCTTCCACCCTACCAACCTTCGCATAAACCAAATCATCCGCCGACATTTCCGCCACCTCCAAACAGACCCCACCCTCCGTGACTACCTGGTCAGGTCCACGCCCCCCTACGACCCACCCTCCCATCCTGGCACTTTACCCTGCCACCGCAGGAACTGTAAAACCTGCGCCCACACCACCTCCCTCACCTCTATCCAAGGCCCCAAAGGAGCTTTCCACATCCATCAAAGTTTTACCTGCACATCCACTAATATCATTTATTGTATCCGTTGCTCCCGATGAGGTCTCCTCTACATTTGGGAGACTGGGCGCCGCCTAGCAGAGCGCTTTAGGGAACATCTCCGAGACACCCGCACCTATCAACCAAATCGCCCAGTGGCTCAACATTTCAACTCCCCCTCCCATTCTGCCGAGGATATGGAGGTGCTGGGCCTCCTCCACCGCCGCTCCCTCACCACCAGACGCCTGGAGGAAGAACGCCTCATCTTCCGCCTCGGAACACTTCAACCCCAGGGCATCAATGTGGATTTCAACAGTTTCCTCATTTCCCCTTCCCCCACCTCATCCTAGCTTCTAACCTCCAGCAACTCGATCCCCTGACCTGTCCGGACTTGTACGACCTGCCCAGCTCATTTTCCACCTATCCACCCCACCCTCTCCTCCCTGACCTATCACCTTCATCTCCTTCCCCACTGACCTATTGTACTCTATGCCACTCTCACCCCACCCCCACCCTCCTCTAGCTTATCTCTCCACGCTTCAGGCTCTCTGCCTTTATTCCTGATGAAGGGCTTTTGCCCGAAACGTCGATTTTGCCTGTCCTCGGATGCTGCCTGAATTGCTGTGCTCTTCCAGCACCACTGATCCAGAATACGTCATAAACAGCCCACCAAGATTTCACATCGGAGTGGTGCCTGTGTATTTTACCAAATGCATGGTTGTTTCAAAATCTCCCAAGTCAGTGTTGCTCATCAGACAACCATGCGTCCTGTTTGAGTGTCAGCCTGTTTTGTGACCCTGATCTGCTCCCTGGTTTAGCTACCCCAGTAGATACAGTTCCTTCCGAACTATTAATTCAATCTGGAGTTTCCTTCCTGTGTTTGACAAGAACTTCTGCTTCTACTCCTCCTTCATTACGCCTCGTTCATTTCCAGTTTGTTGGGAATAACGAGGTGAGCCAGGAGACATGGCAGACTTACCGGCGAATGTTGCAGTGATGGCGCAGACACCAAGAGCTGTTCACCCTAATTCTCTGCTGTCAACATTCATTCATTCCACACCAACAGGAAATACTTCATTGCACTGCTATCGTTGTGGTTTGCACTGTGATTGCGGTTTCTTTTCTTGTGGATTATGAAGTCTATTTACATCTCGAAAGGATCATAATATTTGGAGGAAGGAATGACTCCTCACCTCAGGCATAAGGGCCAGACACATTATTCGGAGAATGTGAGCCCAATCCCCCACATGCTACCGAGGGTGCAGAAAGCCTGTTAGCTGGGCCGCTCTCAATTTGTCTCCGAATGTCAGACTTTTCAAAGAGCAGAAATGGGAAATGAGGAATATGGGCAGACCGAGAGTCCGAGAATGTGAAAGAGGGTCAGGTGCATTCACACCGAAAGAAAGAAATATGGAGACGCATATTGCGGGAGATACTGAAAGAACCAATTCTCCAATCGACATGGCTGCTGACTGACAGAAACAAATAATATAAAAAAGGGAACTATTAAGCACAGCCTTTCACCAGCTCCGGGCAACGGAACGATTCTTACAGCCAACAAAATCATTTTGAATTTTCAACATTGACGGTTGTAAGCTAATGAAAGATTTTGGTAAATATCCTGACAGGGAAAACTGATTATTTTACCAAAAATATAATACAGAAATGTCGAAGTAACCTCGCTCTGCCGATATGAAGCATTAACTCTGTTTCTCTCCACTGTCCTACTGAGTTTTTCTATCAAATCTTGGTTTTGGTTCAGATTTCAAACATTTGCAGTTCTTTGTTTCATGTTATTCTTAACAACGTTTGAGACAAAACCAATGACCTGACGGCTTCAGAAACTCGGTCAGAAATACTGTTAGCAAGATATCTTTGCAGAACACATCGCCCGTTCACTGACCAGGAATCACCCTTTCCCCTTCTGAGAGTGCACCAACTCCTAACCGTGAGATTAAAAGGGAAGGCGACAGAAGCTGTCGCAGTTATTCTCAATGAAACCACTTATGCATTTCATTTTGGTTCATTTTCGCTGCACATTAGTTTCCTCCCCCCACGACATCTCCCCCCCTCGACATCCTCCCCCCTCGACATCCCCCCTCGACATCCCCCCTCGACATCTCCCCCCCGATTCTCCATCCAAATACAACAGGACCCTCACATAAACGCCCCCAAAAATACATAAGCCCCTCCTCCCCTCTGTGTCTACATATATCACACAACGCTAGCTTTCAGAGAATCCTGTTACACGATAACCTGGTGTTGTCCCAGTCCGACACTGGCATCTCCATCATCGAAATATTAAGATCACCATTGAGCTTTTAACCAGATGCTTGCTTGAAACACACCGAGCAAGATCCCATGATCAGCAGTGTAACCACAGACAGATCGTGTGTGTCTCTGATACTGGTTAAGGGTTTGATTCTGTCTCCTGGACAAGAGGGAGCAATCCTCCTATTGAACAAATTCCAAACATTTCCCCCTTCCTGCTCTGTGCCCTGCACTCTCTGATCTCTGTCTTGTGCTCTCTCCATCTGAGATCTCTCTCTCTCTGTTCTCACTGTCTCCATCTCTGATTTCTCTTCCCTCCCTCTCTCTGTTTTCTCCCCTTACTCTCTCCATCTCCGAGATGTCTCTGTTCCTCCCCTCTCTCCCTCTATCTCTGAAATCTCTTCCTCTGTGTTCCCCCCTCTCATTGTCTCCATCTCGAAGATCTTTCTCTCTGCATCTCAGATTTCTCACATTTTATCCCTTGGCGTATGCACATGACTCTGACATTAGAATGGGGCTTTGGAGAGAGTTTCTCGTGATAAGATACTCATTCCCTCCTCCGGGAGTCCTTCCTCCCAGACCCTGGGGGTGTAACCAGTTTGTGTCACAATCCCAAGGCCCTGGTTCCTTTCACCCCAGGCCTCAAATCCATTTTAAACAAATGAACCTTCCAATGGGATAGTCAGCCCTCTCTTTCACTACTCTGTCTCTCTCTCGCCCCCTTCACACCCCCATTCTCCCTCCACCCCTCTCTCTGTCCCTGGAGCTGGAGTGAGAGAGAGGGATGCAGTGACATCTGTGGGATCAGACTGTGCAGAAGCTCCCCCTCCATCTTTTCCCCCCTTTGTCTCCCCCAGTCCAGACCAGAACACACCCCCTTGTGGTAAAAATCCCAGAGACAGCCTGAACCCCACCATTCTTTTCCCCGTGTGTGTGTGTAAATGAACGACAAGGAGACAGGACATTTTATGATTATTCTCTCTCTGTGTCTGATGATTCCTCGCGGCAGAAGTGATTTAATTCTCTCTGTCTCTGCGTCGTCCCGAGCTTCGGCTCCTGGATCCAATCTCCTCCTCACCCTCAGGGTTAGGGGGAGTGGGGGGGTGGGGAAACACAGAAATAAAAACAAATCAATTTGAAATAAAATACAACTGTGGCACCAAAAGCACAGCAAGATCCCACAGCTCTCTCTGCCTTCCCCAATCTCCCACGTGACCCTGGTTCAGTTTAATTATTGCAGAATGAATGAATGAATTGCTGACCATCACAGCGACATTGAAATACACAGACATCACCGCAGAGCAGTTGACCAGAGGCTTGAAACATTAATAAACACGTACGCACAGCGAGATCCCACAAGCAGCAATCTTATCCCACACACAACATGGGTGATGCTGGTTAAGGGTTGACTTATTTGTGTCAAATTCCAAGGTCCCAGTTACCTTAGCCCCAGGCTTCAAACCTGTTCAAAAACGACAAGGCCTCAATCCGACAGGACCCGGTTAACCAGAGGTCCTGGTAAAAGCCAGCCCCCCACCCCAGAGAAAAGAGATTAAAGCTCAGGGTAATGCACAGACAAAACTCACATGGGCCCAACAGGCTGCAGCCTGTCAAACAGGCCTCAGGACTGCGTTCCCCCTCTGGAGGAAGCTCTTGTTTGATGGTTTCCTGCTCCGAAACACACACTTTTCAAATCCTCAGGTGGCCAGGAAGATCCCCTTGGGAGGAAAGAGGCAGCATTAATGGGAAGGCTGAGCAGGAAAATCTTTCACAGGGAGATAGCACAGCAAGATCCCAGCTTTTCTCCTCTCAGTGAGGCAGACAATTTCTCAGGAATATCCAAACACCAGCACGTCGGTTGATGAGTTGAGTTTTCATGTTGAAAAGTTTTTGAAATGACGGGTTAGCCGAATAAAACCACTCACTGCCTGCAACGATGGCATTAGGGCAATTGACGCACAGCAAGATCCCACAAGTGACAGTGCTGCAGAAGCTCGATAATCTGATCATTTTTATTTCGAGTTTAATTATTTCCTGTCACCCCAGAATCAAATATTGCAGCAATTTCACAATCTCACACTGCCCCCTCTCTCCTGTATCTTTTGCTCTCACCATTTTCCATTTCTTTCTCTCACTCTCTTTCTCTCCGTGTCCAATTCGATCATCCTGCCCTCTCTATGACCCACTTTCCTCTGATCGTGTGACAATTCTATCCAGAGGCTCAGATATTTTGGGTTAGAGTTCCCTCCCGAGGGAGTCCCCTCTCCCAGATCCTGGGGGTTTCACCTGTTTGTGTCACCAATGCCCCGGTTCCTTTAACCCCAGGCTTCAAACCTGTGATCTGACAGGTCCCAGTTAACCAGAGGTCCCGACAAACCAGGCTCCCCCCCCCCCCCACCCCACCTCCAGAGGAGATGAAACCTAGGGGAAGGAAACAGACCCCCCTCACCTGGGCCCCACGGGCTGCAGCCTGGCCAACAGGCCTCAGGCCTGTGCTCCCCGCCCTCTGGAGGTTGTTCTTGTCCAAGGCTTTCCTGGCCCCCCAGGCATTTTGGATCTTCACTTTCCTGATTTTTCCACAAAAGTTCCTCGGGATAAAAGAAAGAAGAGATGAGTTGGTGGGGGGGGGGCGGGGGAGCGAGAGCAGTGTGATGCAAAATTACACAGCAAGATCCCAATTTAAACACAATCCCACCACTCCCTTCCCCATCCCCAATGCATTTCATAACTTCACAGCAATATCAAAATACAAACAAATCATAAGAAAGCAATTAACCAGAGGCTTGAAACATTATTAAACACACACACACTATCACACAGTCGCAACCAGACAGGGAGGGCTGTTCACTCCCCATACAGAGAGAGAACAGGGTTGGAGAATGAATCTGACCAATTCCTTGCGCACATTTATTCTGGGTGAGGGGTTAGTGGAGCCCACCCCTGCCCTCTCTGACACGTTGCATCGTCTGTCAGTCTGCTCCCTGGGGAGGGCTCTGTCTGATTGACAGGAGCCTTGTGGGTTCTTGCTGCCCACTGAGATGTTAATTCTGGGGCAACAAAGTGTCATCTTTCCCAGTTGCTACAACTCTCTTTTTTATTGAAGCCTTATTAGTTGTGTCAGTGCAGTTTGAAAATATTAAAAATTACTCTCACACTAGCGTTTCAGAGCCTGACTGTAGGTAGGCTTCCTGAGACACACAGGGCTGGGAATGGAGAGGGGGATATTTGCTGAGGTTTTCTTAGGATTTTCCTGCTGTATGTGTGATTCCTAGAATTAATCTCTGTCTCTGTCACTGTCTGTCTCTGTGTGTGTCTTTCTCTGTCACTCTCTCTCTGTCTCTGTCTCTGTCCCTCTCTCTCTCTCTTTATCTCTGTCCCTGTGTGTCCTACTCTCTGTCTCTCTCTCTCTCTCTGTCTGTCTTCTCTCTCTGTCCCTGTGTCTCTCTCTTCTCTGTGTCTCTGTCTCTCTCTCTCTGTCTCTCTCTTTCTGTCCCTGTATGTGTCTCTCTCTCTCTGTCTCTCTCTCTCTCTCTCTCTTTCTGTCTCTCCCTGCCCTGCTCTACATCCAGCCATTTCTAACTTGATTTTGAGTCTTTTATTTCCTTTCCCTTTCTCAAAAATATTGGCAGAGTTTGGGAATTTAAATCATAGATCACGTGCCTGCCCCTCAACACCCACATTTCACCTTCACAGCTCCCCTGCCTTCACCCTCCCCATACACACAGAGACACACACACACCCCGACAGACACACACTGACACACACTGACAGACACACAGACAGACACACACAGAGACACAGACACACGCACACAGAGACACACACACACACACACAGACACAGACACACACATACAGAGACAGACCGACATTCACACACACACACACACACACACAGGCACCGACACACACAGACACACCCGAACACAGGACATGGGCACTGTGCACAGATTTAGTCTGGGGGGTAGAGTCAGTGAGGGTTTGAGCTCAAGTATCATCACAGAAATGTCTCTGTGTGAGAGAGATAGTGAGACCATGCCGGTGTGTGAGAGACAGAGACAGTGAGACCGTGCCTCTGTGTCTGTGAGAGAGATAGTGAGACCATGCCTCTGTGTGTGTGTGTGTGAGAGAGAGAGAGAGAGAGAGAGAGAGAGAGAGAGAGAGAGAGAGAGAGAGAGAGTGAGAACATACCTCTGTGTGTGTGAGAGATAGTGAGACCAAGCCTCTGTGTGTGTGTGTGTGTGTGTGAGAGAGTGAGACCATGTGTGTGTTTCCATCAGAGTGCCCAGTTTCCGTGTCTGTGTAAATACCTTTGGGCGGCACGGTGGCACAGTGGTTAGCACTGCTGCCTCACAGCGCCAGAGATCCGGGTTCAATTCCTGCCTCAGGCGACTGACTGTGTGGAGTTTGCACGTTCTCCCCGTGTCTGCGTGGGTTTCCTCCGGGTGCTCCGGTTTCCTCCCACAGTCCAAAGATGTGCAGGGTTACATACTAAATTGCCCGTAGCGTTAGGTAAGGGGTAAATGTAGGGGTATGGGTGGATTTCGCTTCGGCGGGTCGGTGTGGACTTGTTGGGCCGAAGGGCCTGTTTCCACACTGTAATCTAATCTAGTTCTCTCTCACACACACTCATTCTCTCTCTCTCGCACACACGAATTCTCTCACAGACACATTCTTTCTCTTACACAGACACTCGTTCTCTCTCTCACATACACGCATTCTCTCTCACACACATGCATTCTCTCTCTCACACACACATGTATTTATATACAAAATAACAGATGGCCCGGAGTGAGTTACAGCCTGGAATCTAATCGAAGGAATCGGTGTGGTTTATATACAGAGTAACAGATACACTGGAGTGAGTTACAGCTTGGAATTTAATCGAGGGGTTCAGTGTGGTCATATACAGAGTAAAAAGATAGCCCGGAGTGATTTACAGCCTTGAATCTCGTCAATGGGTTCCCAATTTGAACCCACAGAAGGTCAGTGTGGGATTTGAGAAACCCTTCAATTTGGGATGAGGCCTGGCCAGGCAGGATTCTGATCCAACGCTGCAAATCTACAATTCAGTGGCTGAGCTCTTTCAGGTTTTGTATATTATGTTTCTCTCATATATTAGGAGTTTGGAAAGTAAGGTAGACCCCTTACTGGAATGTCACATTGTCTCTCCGCATTCACTGTAAACAGGTTCTGGGATTTGCATTTTAATCACCTTCAAAGAACTGTCTCCATTTCCTATCTCTGCTAGCATCAATGAATGGAAATGGCTTTTGACACATTGCCCCCTCTCCCTTGCTGAAAGTATTCCTGACACAAATCAGTCAGGCAGACATTTTAGATTGGTCCACAGCCACCATTTTATATCAGCCACCATTTTATACCTTCCAGAAGCTGTCTCTATTTCCTATCTTGCAAGGGAATTCATGTTATGATGATGCATTCAAGCAGGACAGTAAACAGCTTTTGAGATTTTCCCCATTGTGACAGAAATTCAGCCCCAATCTGAAACTTGGAGATATGTAACAGAACAGAAATGAAACAGCAGCTTTCTGTGTTCCTGCTCCCAATGTAACATTTGACCATTTAGTTTATCTTGTCTTCGGTCTAACATACAACAAAGATCATTTCTAGGACCAATAACACATCCCCAGGATTGAGTTCCAGACTGGAATCTAATTGAGTTGTTTAGGGTTTACATACAGCATATGAGGTACCCAGGAGTGAGGGACAGACTGGAATCTAATTGAGTTGTTTAGGGTTTACATACAGCATATGAGGTACCCAGGAGTGAGGGACAGACTGGAATCTAATCGAGGGGTTCAGGGTGGTTTATATACAGCAAACCAGATACCCAGGAATGAGTTACGGCCTGGAATCTAATCGAGGGGTTCAGGGTGGTTTACATACAGAATAACAGATAACAAGGAGTGAGACACAAAATCGCGGAGTCATACAGTCAAAGAGACGTACAGCATGGAAACAGACCCTTTGGTCCAACCCGTCCATGCTGACCAGATATCCTAACCTACTCTAGTCTCTTTTTCAAGCACGTGGCCCATCTCCCTCGTAACCTTCCCATTCATAAACCCATCGAACTGCATTTTAAATGTTGCAATTGTACCACCCTCCACCACTTCCTCTGACAGTTCATTCTTGTACCACCCTCTGAGTGAACAAGTTGCCCCTTAGGTCTCTTTCATATCTTTCCCCTCTCACGCTAAACCAATGCCCTCTAGTTCTGGACTCCCCTACACCAAGGAAAAGACTTTGCCTATTTATCTCTGACCGGAAGTTACAGCCTGGAATTTAATCACGGCGTTCAGGGTGGTTTATATACTGAATAACAGATAGCCCGGAGTGAGTTACAGCCTGAAATCGAATTGACGTGTTCAGGGTGGGTTATATACTGAATAACAGATAGCCCGGAGTGAGTTACAGCCTGGAATCGAATTGACGTGATCAAGGTGGGTTATATACAGAATAACAGATAGCACAGAGTGAGTTACAGTCTGGAATCTAATCACGGGGTTCAGGGTGGTTTTCTACAGAATAACAGATAGCCCGAAGAGAGTTACAGCCTGGAATCGAATCGAGGGGTTCAGGGTGGGTTATATAGAGAATAACAGATAGCCCAGAGTAAGTTACAGAATGGAATCTAATCAAGGGCTTCAGCGAGGTTTACACACAGAATAACAGATAACAAGGAGTGAGTCACAAAACCATGGAGACATAGAGTCGTGGAAATGTACAGCATGGAAACAGACCCTTTGATCCAATCCCACCATGCCGACCTGATATCCTCACCTACTCTAGTCTCTTTTTCAAGCACTTGGCCCATCTCCCTCGAAACCTTCCCATTCACATACCCTATCTCGCTCCATTTTAAATGTTGCAATTGTACCAGCCTCCACCACTTCCTCTGACAGTTCATTCCATTCATGTACCACCCTCTGAGTGAACAAGTTGCCCCTTAGGTCTCTTTCATATCTTTCCCCTCTCACACTAAACCTCTGCCCTCTAGTTCTGGACTCCCCTACACCAAGGAAAATACTTTGTCTATTTATCCTATCCATGCCCGTCATGATTTTATAAACCTCGATAAAGTCACCCCTCAGCCTCTGATGTTTAAGGGAAAACAGCCCCAGCCTATTCAGCCTCTCCCTGTAGCTCAAGTCCCGTAACCTGGCAACCTCCTTGTAAATCTTTTCTGAACCCTTTCACATTTCACAACATCCTTCCAATAGAAAGGAGACCAGAATTGCACGCCATATTCCAAAAGTGGCCTCACCCATGTCCAGTCCAGCCGCAACATAACCTCTCAATGCCTATACTCAAAACTCTGACCAATAAAGGAAAGCATACCAAACGCTGCCTTCATTATCTTATCCACCTGCCCCTCTACTCTCACGGAGCTACAAACCTGCACTTCAAAGTCTCTTTGTTCAGCAACTCTCCCTCGGACCTGACCATTAAGTGTGTAAGTCCTGCTGAAATTTGCTTTCCCAAAATGCAGCACCTCGTGTTTATCGAAGTGGAATAGAATTGAAGGTTTTGGGGTGTTTTTGAAACATGCCAGTCACACATACATGGAAGTGAGTTACACGTTGGAATGTAATCGAGAGGGTTCTGGGTGATTCATATAATCCCGACAATGGGGAAACAAGCCCTTCAGCCCAACAAGACCACACTGACCCTCAGAAGAATAATCCATCCAGACCCATTTCCCCACATTTACCCCTGACTAATGCAACTCACCTACACATCCCTGAATACCATGGGCAATTTTAACGGGGTTTGGATTGGATGGTTAATATACAGAATAACAGACACCCAGGAGTGTGATACAGACTGGAATCTAATCAAAGGATTGAGGTGGCTAATGTGCAGAGCCCCTTAAAATTGGAAGTCAGTTACAGATTGGAATTTTATCAAGGGGATCTGGGATGATTTTGTGTAGAATAAAAAATACCCAGGAGTGAACTGCAGATTGCATTCAAATTGAGGGTATTGGGCGATTTATAGACAGAGCAACGGGATACGAGAGGAGAGAAAGCAGAGGAGAAAGATCCCACCATGGACCAACTCAACAATGAGCTGAGTCACACAGCATTCAACTGCTGTATGTGGAGGTTTCCATGTGTTCTGAAAGATGGGAGAGAAACAGGCAGATACCCACACTCTCTATGATGTTGCAGTCAAATATCTGAAGGACAGGGAATCCCTAAGCAGAGACGCAGAGTTAAACTCTGTTTAAACTCTCTCCATCACACACACACACACACACACACACACACACACACATACACACACACACACACACACACACACACACACACACACACACACACACACACACACACACACACACACACACACACACACACACACACAGAAACTGAATATAATGTGGAGAAATGTCCATGTGCAGCACAGATTTCCAAACTAACTCAGTGACAGACGAAAACCCCGTTCTCTGCCCAGTCCCCACTTCCAGACCCAGGGAGGTTTTGTCCCTGACCCAGGGCAGGTTTCTGACTGGATATTATTACATTGCAACATGAAGGTACTGAGTGTAACAGTTTGCTACATCCCGTCATGTCATCTACTTTGCTGTCAGTGTTTTGTGAATTATATTGAAAACATTGGCAGGTGCAAGAGAATATTCTGGAACGTGATTTGCAATAAGAATTGAAAAAGCTGAAAGTTTCTGTGTAAAATGATGAGAAATTCTGAAACAGTATTGTTCAGATGCTACAGCTGCTCATGTACGTAAACATCAGTAAGTTAACATCATGGTAGTGCCAGCAGATAGGAGAACCCGCGATACATTGATCATTATTGAGATTAGATTGTGTTGGCAACATGAGTTTAACATGACAGGAAGTGGAATCAAATCAATGGGTTCAGGGTGGTTAATATACAAAATAACAGATAGCCCGGAGTGACTTAAGGCATGGAATCTAATTGAGGGGTTCAGAGTGGTTTATATACAGAAAACAGATACCCTGGAGTGAGTTAAGGCATGGAATCTGATTGAGGGGTTCAGGTTTGTTTATATACAGAATAACAGATTGCCCTGAATCAGTTAATGCCTGGAATCTAATCGAGGAGTTCAGAGTGGTTTATATACAGAATAACAGATAGCCCGGAATGAGTTGCAGCCTGGAATCAAATCGAGGGGGTAAAGTGTGGTTTATATACAGAATAACAGATATCCCAGGGTGAGTTACAGCCTGGAACCTAATCAAGGGGTTCAGGTTGGTTTATGTTACATAATAACAGATAGCTCGGAGTGAGTTATTGCCTGAAATGTAATCGAGGTGTTCAGGGTGGTTTATATACAAAAACAGATACGCTGGAGTGAGTTAAGGCATGGAATCTAATTGACGGGTTCAAGCTTGTTAGTATACAGAATAACAGATAGCCCTGAGTGAGTTAATGCCTGGAATCTAATCGAGGAGTTCAGGGTGGTTTATATACAGAATAACAGATGCCACAGAATGAGATACAGACTGGAATCTAATCGAGGGGATCAGAGTGGTTTATATATAGAATAACAGATAGCCAGGAATGATTTGCAGCCTGGAATCAAATCTAGGGGTTCAGGGTGTATATTATACAGCATGACAGATACCCGAGAGTGAGTTACAACCTGGAATCTAATCGAGGGGTTAAGTGTGGTTTATATACAAAATAACAGATACCCCGGAGTGAGTTTCTGCCTGGAATCTAATCAAGGGGTTCAGAGTGGTTTATATACAGAATAACAGAAAGGCGCGGAAAGAGTTACAGCCTGGAATCTAATCGCTGATTTCGGGGTGGATTATGTACAAAATAACAGGTAGCCCGGAGTGAATTATATCCTGGAATCTAATTGAGGGGTTCAGGGTAGTTTTTATACAGCATAACAGATTCCCGAGAGTGAGTTATAACCTGGAATCTAATTGAGGGGTTAAATATGGTTTATATACAAAATAACAGATACCCCGGAGTGAGTTACAGCCTGGAATCTAATCGAGGGGGTTCAGGGTGGTTTGTATACAGAATAACAGAAAGGCCGGAAAGAGTTACAGCCTGGAATCTAATCGCTGATTTCGGGGTGGATTATGTACAAAATAACAGGTAGCCCGGAGTGAGTTATATCCTGGAATCTAATTGAGGGGTTCAGGGTGATTTTTATACAGAATAACAGGTAATCCGATGTGAGTTACAGCCTGGAATCTAATCGAGGGGTTCAGTGTGGTTAAGATACAGAATAACAGATACCCCGGATTGAGTTACAGCTTGGAATTTAATCGAGGGGTTCAGTGTGGTTATGTACAGAGTAAAAAGATAGCCCGGAGTGGTTTACAGCCTTGAATCTCGTCAATGGGTTCCCAATTTGAACCCACAGAACGTCAGCGTGGGATTTGAGAAACCCTTCAATTTGGGATGAGGCCTGGCCAGGCAGGATTCTGATCCAACGCTGCAAATCTACAATTCAGTGGCTGAGCTCTTTCAGGTTTTGTATATTATGTTTCTCTCATATATTAGGAGCTTGGAAAGTAAAGCAGATCTGACTGGAATGTCACATTGTCTCTCCGCATTCACTGTAAATAGGTTCTGGGATTTGCATTTTAATCACCTTCAAAGAACTGTCTCCATTTCCTATCTCTGCTAGCATCAATGAATGGAAATGGCTTTTGACACATTGCCCCCTCTCACTTGCTGAAAGTATTCCTGACACAAATCAGTCAGGCAGACATTTTAGATTGGTCCACAGCCACCATTTTATATCAGCAAAACGATGACATTGAGTTTATAAATAAGGAAAAGCAAGAGAGACTGGCAACATCAATACAGTTTGAAAATATATAAAACATTGAACATGCACACAGAATCACACACACAGAGATACAGACACCTTCCAGAAGCTGTCTCCATTTCCTATCTTGCAAGGGAATTCATGTTATGATGCTGCATTCAAGCAGGACAGTAAACAGCTTTTGAGACTTTCCCCATTGTGACAGAAATTCAGCCCCAATCTGAAACTTGGAGATATGTAACAGGACAGAAATGAAGCAGCAGCTTTCTGTGTTCCTGCTCCCAATGTGACATTTGACTATTTAGTTTATCTTGTCTTCAGTCTAACATCCAACAAGGATAATTTCACAGATCCAATAACAGATCCCCAGGAGTGAGTTCCAGACTGGAATCTAATTGAGGTGTTTCGGGTTTACATACAGTATATGAGGTACCCAGGAGTGAGGGACAGGCTGGAATCTAATCGAGGGATTCGGGTGATTTACATACAGCATATGAGGTACCCAGGAGTGAGGGACAGACTGGAATCTAATCGAGGGGTTCAGGGTGGTTTATATACGGCAAACCAGATACCCAGGAGTGAGTTACAGCCTGGAATCTAATCGACGGGTTCAGGGTGGTTTACATACAGAATAACAGATAACAAGGAGTGAGTCACAAAATCGCGGAGTCATACAGTCAAAGAGACGTACAGCATGGAAACAGACCCTTTGGTCCAACCCGTCTATGCCGACCAGATATCCGAACCTACTCTCGTCTCTTTTTCAAGCACTTGGCCCACCTCCCTCGAAACCTTCCCATTCATATACCCATCGAGCTGAATTTTAAATGTTGCAATTGTACCAGTCTCCACCACTTCCTCTGACAGTTTATTCCATTCATGTACCATCCTCTGAGTGAACAAGTTGCCCCTTACGTCTCTTTCATATCTTTCCCCTCTCACACTAAACCAATGCCCTCTCGTTCTGGTTCCTCTACACTGAGGAAAAGACTTTGTCTATTTATCCTATTCTTGCCCCTCACGATTTTATAAACCTTGATAAGGTCACCCCTCAGTCTCTGATCCTCCAAGGAAAACAGCCCCAGCCTATTCAGCCTCTCCATGTGGCTCAAATCCTCTAACCCTGGCAACTTCCTTGTAAATCTTTTCTGAACCCTTTCAAGTTTCACAACATCTTTCCGATAGGAAGGGGACCAGAATTGCACGCAATATGCCAAGAGTGACCTAATCCATGCCCTGTACAGCCGCAACATGACCTCCCAACTCCTGTACTTGGTACTCTGACCAATAAAAGAAAGCATACAAAACGCCTTCTTCACTATCCTATCTACCTGCAACTCCACTTTCGAGGAGCTATGAATTCCTAGGTCTCTGTTCAGCAACACACCCTAGGACCTTACCATTAAGTGTAGAAGTCCTGCTAAGATTTGCTTTCTCAAAAGGCAGCACATCGCATTTATCTGAATTAAACTCCATCTGCCACTTCTCAGTCCATTGGCCCATCTGGTCAAGATCCTGTTGTAAAATGAGGAAACACTCTTTGCTGTCCACTACACCCGTCGATGCCGACCAGATATCCTAACCTATTCTAGTCTCTTTTGCCAGCACTTGGCCCATCTCCCTCCAAACCTTCCCATTCACATACCCTTTCTCGCTGCATTTTAAATGTTGCAATTGTATCAGCCTCAACCACTTCCTCTGACAGTTCATTCCATTCATGTACCATCCTCTGAGTGAACAAGTTGCTCCTTAGTTCTCTATCATATCTCTCCCCCCTCACACTAAACCTATGCTGTCTAGTTCTGGACCATGTGTGCGAGCGTGTGTGTGAGTGCAAGAAAGAGTGAGTGCGTGTGTGTGTAAGAGAAAGAAAGTGCATGTGTGCGAGTGTGTGGGTGGGTGCAAGAAAGAGTGAGTGTGAGTGCATAACAGAATGAGAGTGCATGTGTGCGAGAATGTGCACGGGTGCGAGAAAGCGTGAGTGTATGTGGAAGAGAAAGAGAGTTCATGTGTGCGAGACTGTGCATGGGTGCAAGAAAGATTGAGTGTGCTTGTGTAAGAGGAAGAGAGTGCATGTGTGTGAGAGTGTGTGCGCGTGCAAGAAGGAGTGAATGTGTGTGTAAGAGGAAGAGAGTGCATGTGTGTGAGTGTGCATGGGTGCAAGAAAGAGTGAGTGTGTGTATATAGGAGGAAGAGAGTGCATGTGTGCGAGAGTGTGCGCGCGTGCAAGAAAGATTGAGTGTGTGTGTAAGAGGAAGTGAGTGTATTAACGTGTGTGGGTGCAAGAAGGAGTGAGTGTGTGTGTGTAAGAGAAAGAGAGTGCATGTATGCCAGAGTGTGTGTGGGTGCACGAAAGACTGAGTGAGTGAATGTGTGTGTGTAAGAGAAAGAGCGTGCGTGTGGGTGCAAAAAAGAGTGAATGTGTGCGCGAGTGAGAGAATGCGTGCGTGCGTGAGAGAGACAATGTGTGCGTGTGAGAGAGAGAATGCTTCCATGCGAGAGAGAGAGAATGCGTGATGCAAGAGAGAGAGAATGCGTGCGAGCGAGAGAGAATGCGTGCATGTGAGAGAGAGAGAGAGGGAATGCATGTGCGAGACACAGAGAGAATGCGTGTGTGAGAGAGAGAGAGAATCCGTGCGTGTGAGAGAGAAGAGAATGCGTGCGTGTGTGAGAAAGAGAATGCATGCGTGTGTGAGAGAGAACAAGTGTCTGTCTAAGAGAGAGAATGCGTGTGTGAGAGAATGTGTGTGCAAGAGAGAGAGAATGAGTGTGTGCGAGAGAGAGAATGAGTGTGTGCGAGAGAGAGAGAGAATGCGTGTGTGCGTGAGAGAGAATGTGTGTGCGAGAGAGAGTGAATTCATGTGTGCGTGAGAGAGAGAAATCACTTGTGTGAGAGAGAGAATGAGTGTGTGCGAGAGAGAGAATGCGTGTATGTGAGAGAGAGAGAGAATGAGTGTGCGCGCGAGAGAGAGAATGCATGTGTGCGAGAGAGCGAATGCGTGTGTGCGTGTGAGAGAGTGTGTGTGCGATAGAGCGAGAGAGAATTCGTGTGTGCGTGAGAGAGAGAATGAGTGTGTGCGAGTGAGAGAATCAGTGTGTGCGAGAGAGAGAGAGAAATCGTGTGTGTGAGAGAGAGAGAATTCATGTGTGCGTGCAAGAGAGAAAATGAGTGTGTGCGAGAGAGAAAAATCGTGTGTGTGAGAGAGAGAATGAATGTGTGCGAAAGAGAGAGAATGTGTGTGTGCGTGAGAGAGAGAATGAGTGTGTGCAAGGGAGAGAGAGAATTCGTGTGTGCGAGATAGAGAAATCGTGTGTGCATGTGAGAGAGAGAATGAGTGTGTGCGAGAGAGAGAGAGAGAAATCGTGTGTGCGTGAGAGAGAGAGAATGAGTGTGTGCAAGAGAGAGAGAGAAATCGTGTGTGCGTGAGAGAGAGAGAATGCGTGTGTGCGAGAGAAAGAGAATGCGTGTGTGCTAGAGAGAGAGAGAATGCGTGTGTGCAAGAGAGAGAGAATGCGTGTGTGCGTGAGAGAGAATGTGTGTGCGAGAGAGAGAGAATTTGTGTGAGAGAGAGAATGTGTGCGTGCAAGAAGAGAAAAGAATGAGTGTGTGTTAAAGAGAGAATGTGTGTGTGCGTGAGAGTGAAAAGATTGTGTGTGTGAGAGAGAGAGAATGCATCTGTGTGAGAGAGAGAATCTGTGCCTGTGAGAGAGAATGCGTGTGTGAGAGAGAGAATGTGTGCATGTGAGAGAGAGAGAATGTGTGCATGTGAGAGAGAGCGTGTGTGAGAGAGAGAGAGAATGCATGTGTGAGAG
The DNA here is from genome assembly GCF_037043375.1 of Chiloscyllium plagiosum. NCBI lineage: Eukaryota > Metazoa > Chordata > Chondrichthyes > Orectolobiformes > Hemiscylliidae > Chiloscyllium > Chiloscyllium plagiosum. Next base: position 94,914,820 of record NW_028270167.1, read on the forward strand.
AGAGAAGGTGTGCGTGTGAGAGAGACTGTGTGTGAGAGAGAGAATGCGTGCGTGTGAGAGAGAGAATACGTGTGAGAGACAGAATGTGTGTGTGTGAGAGAGAGTGCATGCGTGTGTGAGAGAGAGAACGAGTGTCTGTGTAAGAGAGAATGCGTGTGTGAGAGAATGCGTGTGTGTGAGAGAGAGAATGTGTGTGTGAGAGAGAGAATGCGTGAATGTGAGAGAATGTGTGCGTGTGAGAGAGAATGCGTGCGTATGAGAGAGAAAAGAATGAGTGTATGTTAAAGAGAGAATGCGTGTGTACGTGAGAGAGAAAAGAATGCATGTGTGTGAGAGAGAATGCGTGCGTGCGTGAGAGAGAATTTATGCGTGAGAGAGAGAGAGAACGAGGGTCTGTGTAAGAGAAAGAATGCGTCTGTGAGAGAATGTGTGTGTGAGAGGGAAAGAGAATCCGTGCGTGAGAGACAGAGAGAATGAGTGTGTGTGAGAGAGAGAGAGAATGCGTGTGTGCGAGAGAGAGAGAATGTGTGTGCGTGAGAGAGAATGTGTGTGCAAGACAGAGAGTGAGAATTCGTGTGTGCGTGAGAGAGAGAGAAATCGTGTGTGCGAGAGAGAGAGAATGAGTGTGTGCGAGAGAGAGAATGCATGTGTGTGAGAGAGAGAGAATGCGGGTGTGCGAGAGAGAGAATGAGTGTGTGCGAGGGAGAGAGAGAATTCGTGTGTGAGAGACAGAGAGAATGAGCGTGTGCGAGAGAGAGAGAATTTGTGTGTGCGTGAGAGAGAGAGAATGCATGTGTGCGTGAGATAGAATGTGTGTGCGAGAGATAGAGAGAGAATGCGTGTGTGTGAGAGAGAGAGAATGCGTGTGTGAGACACAGAGAATGAGTGCGAGAGAGAGAGAGAATTCGTGTGTGTGTGTGAGAGAGAGAGAGAATGAGTGTGTGTGAGACAGAGAGAGAGAGACTTCGTGTGTGCGTGAGAGAGAGAATTCGTTTGTGCGTGAGAGATAGAGAATGAGTGTGTGCGAGAGAGAGGGAATGCGTGTGTGTGTGAGAGAGAATGTGTGTGTGTGACAGAGAATGCATGTGTGAGAGAGAGAATGGATGTGTGTGCGAGAGAGAGAGAACGAGTGTCTGTGTAAGAGAGAGAGAATGCGTGTGACAGAGAATGCATGTGTGAGAGAGAGAATGCGTGTGTGAGAGAGAGAATGTGTGCATGTGACAGAGAATGCGTGTGTGAGAGAGAGAATGCGTGTGTGAGAGACAGAATGTGTGCATGTGACAGAGAATGCATGTGTGAGAGAGAGAATGCATGTGTGAAAGAGAGAATGGATGCGTGTGTGTGAGAGAGAGAATGAGTGTCTGTGTAAGAGAGAGAATGCGTGTGCGTGTGAGAGAGAGAGAATATGTGAGAGAGAGAGAGAATGCGTGTGTGAGAGAGAGAGAACGAGTGTCTGTGTAAGAGAGAGAATGTGTGTGTGTGAGAGAGAGAGAATATGTGTGAGAGAGAGAATGCGTGTGTGTGAGAGAGAGTGTGAGAATTTGTGTATGCGTGAGAGAGAGAAAAGAATGTGTGCGTGTGAGAGAGAATGCGTGCGTGTGTGAATGTGTGTGTGTGAGAGAGAAAAGAATGCGTGTGTGTTAAGGAGAGAATGCGTGTGTGCGTGAGAGAGAAAAGAATGCGTGTGTGTGTGAGAAAGAGAATGCGTGTGTTTATGAGAGAATGTGTGCGTGTGAGAGAGTGTGCGTGTGAGACTGAATGCGTGTGTGAGAGAATGCATGCATGTGTGAGAGAGAGAATGCGTGTGTGAGAGAGAGAGAACGAGTGTCTGTGTAAGAGAGAGGATTCGTGTGTGAGAGAATGTGTGAGTGTGAGAGAGAATGCGTGTGTGTGAGAGAGAATGCTTGTGTGTGAGAGAGAATGCGTGTGTGAGAGAATGCATGCATGTGTGAGAGAGAGAATGCGTGTGTGAGAGAGAGAGAACGAGTGTCTGTGTAAGAGAGAGGATGCGTGTGTGAGAGAATGTGTGTGTGTGAGAGAGAATGCATGTGTGAGAGAGAATGCTTGTGTGTGAGAGAGATAGAGAATGCGTGTGTGAGAGAGAATGTGTGCGTGTGAGAGAGAATGTGTGCGTGTGTGAGAGAGAATGCGTGTGTGCATGAGAGAGAGAATGTGTGCGTGCGAGAGAGAAAAGAATGAGTGTGTGAGAGAGAATGAGTATGTGTGTGAGAGAGTGAATGTGTGCGTGTAAGAGAGAATGTGTGCGTGTGGGAGAGAATGTGTGCGTGTGAGAGAGAATGCGTGTGTGAGAGAGAATGCGTGTGTGTGAGAGAGAGGATGCGTGTGTGTGTGTGAGAGAGGATGTGTGCGTGCAAGAGAGAAAAGAATGCGTGTGTGCGTGAGAGACATAATGCGTGCATGTGTGAGAGAGTGAATGCATGCGTGTGAGAGAGAGAGAACGAGTGTCTGTGTAAGAGGAAGAATGCGTCTGTGAGAGAATGTGTGTGCGAGAGAGAGAGACTGTGTGTGTGTGAGAGAGAGAGAGAAAATGCGTGTGTGAGAGAGAGAGAGAATCCGTGTGTGTGTGAGAGAGAGAGAATGCGTGCGTGCGTGAGAGAGAGAGAATGTGTGTGCGAGAGGGAGAGAGAATGTGTGTGTGCGAGAGAGAGAGTGCGTGTGTGTGTGAGAGAGAGAATGTGTGTGTGTGAGAGAGAGAGAATGCGTGCGTGTGTGAGAGAGAGAACGAGTGTCTGTGTAAGAGAGAATGCGTGTGTGAGAGAATGCGTGTGTGTGAGAGAGAGAATGTGTGTGTGAGAGAGAGAATGCGTGAATGTGAGAGAATGTGTGCGTGTGAGAGAGAATGCGTGCGTATGAGAGAGAAAAGAATGAGTGTATGTTAAAGAGAGAATGCGTGTGTACGTGAGAGAGAAAAGAATGCATGTGTGTGAGAGAGAATGCGTGCGTGCGTGAGAGAGAATTTATGCGTGAGAGAGAGAGAGAACGAGGGTCTGTGTAAGAGAAAGAATGCGTCTGTGAGAGAATGTGTGTGTGAGAGGGAAAGAGAATCCGTGCGTGAGAGACAGAGAGAATGAGTGTGTGTGAGAGAGAGAGAGAATGCGTGTGTGCGAGAGAGAGAGAATGTGTGTGCGTGAGAGAGAATGTGTGTGCAAGACAGAGAGTGAGAATTCGTGTGTGCGTGAGAGAGAGAGAAATCGTGTGTGCGAGAGAGAGAGAATGAGTGTGTGCGAGAGAGAGAATGCATGTGTGTGAGAGAGAGAGAATGCGGGTGTGCGAGAGAGAGAATGAGTGTGTGCGAGGGAGAGAGAGAATTCGTGTGTGAGAGACAGAGAGAATGAGCGTGTGCGAGAGAGAGAGAATTTGTGTGTGCGTGAGAGAGAGAGAATGCATGTGTGCGTGAGATAGAATGTGTGTGCGAGAGATAGAGAGAGAATGCGTGTGTGTGAGAGAGAGAGAATGCGTGTGTGAGACACAGAGAATGAGTGCGAGAGAGAGAGAGAATTCGTGTGTGTGTGTGAGAGAGAGAGAGAATGAGTGTGTGTGAGACAGAGAGAGAGAGACTTCGTGTGTGCGTGAGAGAGAGAATTCGTTTGTGCGTGAGAGATAGAGAATGAGTGTGTGCGAGAGAGAGGGAATGCGTGTGTGTGTGAGAGAGAATGTGTGTGTGTGACAGAGAATGCATGTGTGAGAGAGAGAATGGATGTGTGTGCGAGAGAGAGAGAACGAGTGTCTGTGTAAGAGAGAGAGAATGCGTGTGACAGAGAATGCATGTGTGAGAGAGAGAATGCGTGTGTGAGAGAGAGAATGTGTGCATGTGACAGAGAATGCGTGTGTGAGAGAGAGAATGCGTGTGTGAGAGACAGAATGTGTGCATGTGACAGAGAATGCATGTGTGAGAGAGAGAATGCATGTGTGAAAGAGAGAATGGATGCGTGTGTGTGAGAGAGAGAATGAGTGTCTGTGTAAGAGAGAGAATGCGTGTGCGTGTGAGAGAGAGAGAATATGTGAGAGAGAGAGAGAATGCGTGTGTGAGAGAGAGAGAACGAGTGTCTGTGTAAGAGAGAGAATGTGTGTGTGTGAGAGAGAGAGAATATGTGTGAGAGAGAGAATGCGTGTGTGTGAGAGAGAGTGTGAGAATTTGTGTATGCGTGAGAGAGAGAAAAGAATGTGTGCGTGTGAGAGAGAATGCGTGCGTGTGTGAATGTGTGTGTGTGAGAGAGAAAAGAATGCGTGTGTGTTAAGGAGAGAATGCGTGTGTGCGTGAGAGAGAAAAGAATGCGTGTGTGTGTGAGAAAGAGAATGCGTGTGTTTATGAGAGAATGTGTGCGTGTGAGAGAGTGTGCGTGTGAGACTGAATGCGTGTGTGAGAGAATGCATGCATGTGTGAGAGAGAGAATGCGTGTGTGAGAGAGAGAGAACGAGTGTCTGTGTAAGAGAGAGGATTCGTGTGTGAGAGAATGTGTGAGTGTGAGAGAGAATGCGTGTGTGTGAGAGAGAATGCTTGTGTGTGAGAGAGAATGCGTGTGTGAGAGAATGCATGCATGTGTGAGAGAGAGAATGCGTGTGTGAGAGAGAGAGAACGAGTGTCTGTGTAAGAGAGAGGATGCGTGTGTGAGAGAATGTGTGTGTGTGAGAGAGAATGCATGTGTGAGAGAGAATGCTTGTGTGTGAGAGAGATAGAGAATGCGTGTGTGAGAGAGAATGTGTGCGTGTGAGAGAGAATGTGTGCGTGTGTGAGAGAGAATGCGTGTGTGCATGAGAGAGAGAATGTGTGCGTGCGAGAGAGAAAAGAATGAGTGTGTGAGAGAGAATGAGTATGTGTGTGAGAGAGTGAATGTGTGCGTGTAAGAGAGAATGTGTGCGTGTGGGAGAGAATGTGTGCGTGTGAGAGAGAATGCGTGTGTGAGAGAGAATGCGTGTGTGTGAGAGAGAGGATGCGTGTGTGTGTGTGAGAGAGGATGTGTGCGTGCAAGAGAGAAAAGAATGCGTGTGTGCGTGAGAGACATAATGCGTGCATGTGTGAGAGAGTGAATGCATGCGTGTGAGAGAGAGAGAACGAGTGTCTGTGTAAGAGGAAGAATGCGTCTGTGAGAGAATGTGTGTGCGAGAGAGAGAGACTGTGTGTGTGTGAGAGAGAGAGAGAAAATGCGTGTGTGAGAGAGAGAGAGAATCCGTGTGTGTGTGAGAGAGAGAGAATGCGTGCGTGCGTGAGAGAGAGAGAATGTGTGTGCGAGAGGGAGAGAGAATGTGTGTGTGCGAGAGAGAGAGTGCGTGTGTGTGTGAGAGAGAGAATGTGTGTGTGTGAGAGAGAGAGAATGCGTGCGTGTGTGAGAGAGAGAACGAGTGTCTGTGTAAGAGAGAGAATGCGTGTGTGAGAGAATGCGTGTGTGTGAGAGAGAGAATGTGTGTGTGAGAGAGAGAATGCGTGTATGTGAGAGAATGTGTGCGTGTGAGAGAGAATGCGTGCGTATGAGAGAGAAAAGAATGAGTGTATGTTAAAGAGAGAATGCGTGTGTGCGTGAGAGAGAAAAGAATGCATGTGTGTGAGAGAGAATGCGTGCGTGCGTGAGAGAGAGAATTTATGCGTGAGAGAGAGAGAGAACGAGTGTCTGTGTAAGAGAAAGAATGCGTCTATGAGAGAATGTGTGTGTGAGAGAGAAAGAGAATCCGTGCGTGAGAGACAGAGAGAATGAGTGTGTGTGAGAGAGAGAGAGAATGCGTGTGTGCGAGAGAGAGAGAATGTGTGTGCGTGAGAGAGAATGTGTGTGCGAGACAGAGAGTGAGAATTCGTGTGTGCGTGAGAGAGAGAGAAATCGTGTGTGCGAGAGAGAGAGAATGAGTGTGTGCGAGAGAGAGAGAAAAGAATGCGTGTGTGTGTGAGAAAGAGAATGCGTGTGTGTGAGAGAGAATGTGTGCGTGTGAGAGAGAGCGTGTGTGAGAGAGAGAAAGCGTGTGAGAGAGAGAATGTGTGCGTGTGAGAGAGTGTGCGTGTGAGGGAGAATGCGGGTGTGAGAGAGACAATGCTTGTGTGTGAGAGAGAATGCGTGTGTGAGAGAATGCATGCATGTGTGAGAGAGAAAGAATGCGTGTGTGAGAGAGAGAGAACGAGTGTCTGTGTAAGAGAGAGGATGTGTGTGTGAGAGAATGTGTGTGTGAGAGAGAGAATGCGTGTGTGAGAGAGAATGCGTGTGTGAGAGAATGCATGCATGTGTGAGAGAGAATGCGTGTGTGAGAAAGAGAGAACGAGTGTCTGTGTAAGAGAGAGGATTCGTGTGTGAGAGAATGTGTGTGTGTGAGAGAGAATGCGTGTGTGAGAGAGAGAATGCTTGTGTGTGAGAGAGAATGCGTGTGTGAGAGAATGCATGCATGTATGTGAGAGAGAATGCGTGTGTGAGAGAGAGAGAGAACGAGTGTCTGTGTAAGAGAGAGGATTCGTGTGTGAGAGAATGTGTGTGTGAGAGAGAGAATGCATGTGTGAGAGAGAATGCTTGTGTGTGAGAGAGATAGAGAATGCGTGTGTGAGAGAGAGAATGTGTGCGTGTGAGAGAGAATGTGTGCGTGTGAGAGAGAGAATGCGTGTGTGCATGAGAGAGAGAATGTGTGCGTGCGAGAGAAAAGAATGAGTGTGTGTGTGAGAGTGAATGTGTGCGTGTAAGAGAGAATGTGTGCGTGTGAGAGAGAATGTGTGCGTGTGAGAGAGAATGCGTGTGTGAGAGAGAATGCGTGTGTGTGAGAGAGAGGATGCGTGTGTGTGTGAGAGAGAGGATGTGTGCGTGCAAGAGAGAAAAGAATGCGTGTGTGCGTGAGAGACATAATGCGTGCATGTGTGAGAGAGTGAATGCATGCGTGTGAGAGAGAGAGAACGAGTGTCTGTGTAAGAGGAAGAATGCGTCTGTGAGAGAATGTGTGTGCGAGAGAGAGAGAGAATGTGTGTGTGTGTGAGAGAGAGAGAATGCGTGTGTGAGAGAGAGAGAATGCGTGTGTGTGTGAGAGGGAGAGAATGCGTGCGTGAGAGAGAGAGAATGTGTGTGCGAGAGAGAGAGAGAATGTGTGTGTGCGAGAGAGAGAGAGTGCGTGTGTGTGTGAGAGAGAGAATGTGTGTGTGAGAGAGAGAGAGAATGCGTGCGTGTGTGAGAGAGAGAACGAGTGGCTGTGTAAGAAAAAGAATGCGTCTGTGAGAGAATGTGTGTGTGAGAGAGAGAGAATGAGTGTGTGCGTGAGAGAGAATTTGTGTGTGCGTGAGGGAGAGAATGAGTCAATGCGAGAGAGAGAGAAAATGCGGGTGCGAAAGAGAGAGGATGCGTGTGTGTGTGTGAGAGAGAGGATGTGTGCGTGCAAGAGAGAAAAGAATGCATGTGTGCGTGAGAGACATAATGCGTGCATGTGTGAGAGAGTGAATGCATGCGTGTGAGAGAGAGAGAACGAGTGTCTGTGTAAGAGGAAGAATGCGTCTGTGAGAGAATGTGTGTGCGAGAGAGAGAGAGAATGTGTGTGTGAGAAAGAGAGAATGCGTGTGTGAGAGAGAGAGAGAATGCGTGTGTGTGAGAGGGAGAGAGAATGCGTGCGTGAGAGAGAGAGAATGTGTGTGCGAAAGAGAGAGAGAATGTGTGTGTGCGAGAGAGAGAGAGTGCGTGTGTGTGAGAGAGAGAATGTGCGTGTGTGAGAGAGAGAGAATGCGTGCGTGTGTGTGAGAGAGAACGAGTGTCTGTGTAAGAGAAAGAATGTGTGTGTGTGAGAGAGAGAATGAGTGTGTGCGTGAGAGAGAATTTGTGTGTGCGTGAGAGAGAGAATGAGTCAATGCGAGAGAGAGAGAAAATGCGGGTGTGAAAGAGAGAATGCGTGTGTGTGAGAGAGAGAGAGAATGCCCGTGTGTGAGAGAGAGAGGGAATGCCTGTGTGCAAAAGACAGAGTGCGTGCATGAGATAGTGTCCGCGCATGAGAGAGAGAAAATGTGCACATGTGAGTAAGAGAGAGAGTGAGCGTGTGTGAAATATGATGTGCACATGCATGAGAGTGTGTGTGAGTGCGAGAAAGAGGGTGTGAGAGTGAAAGAGTGAGTGCATGCGAGTGTGTGCGTGCATGTGAGAGAGTGTGTGTGTACAAGTGAACGAGAGTGAGTGCGCACGTGAGAGAGATGGCATGTGTGAAAGAAAGAGTGTCTACATGTGCACGAGAGAATGAGTGTGTGTGTGCGCAAGAGAGAGCGGACAGAGTGCGTGGACAAAGAGAGAGACACAGAGAGAGAGGGACACGAAGAGAGTGACAGAGAGAGAGAGCTAGGGACAGGGACAGACGGACACAGAGAGAGAGAGATGGACAGAGAAAGAGACGCAGCGAGAGAGAGGGACAGAGAGAGTGGGACACTGAAAGATAGGGACATAGAGAGAGAGATCGAGAGAGAGAGGGATACTCAGAGAGAGAGAGGAACACAGTGAGAGTATGAGGGACACAGAGAGAGAGGGTCATGCACAGAGAGAGACAGAGAGAGGGACACAGAGAAAGAGGGACACACAAAGAGAGGGAGGGACACAGAGAGAGAGAGGGACATGGACAGAGAGGGACAGAGAGAGAGGGACACAGAGAAAGAGAGACACAGAGAGAGTGTGAGGGACACAGAGAGAGAGGGACATGGACAGAGAGGGACAGAGAGAGAGGGACACAGAGAAAGAGGGAGGGACACAGAGAGAGAGGGACATGGACAGAAAGGGACAGAGAGAGAGGGACACAGAGAAAGAGGGACACAGAGAGAGTGGGAGGAACACAGAGACAGAGAGGGACATGGACAGAGAGGGACAGAGAGAGAGAGGGACACAGAGAGAGGGATACAGAGAGAGAGGGAGGGACACAGAGCGAGTGAGTGACAGAGAGAGAGAGCTAGGGACAGGGACAGACGGACACACAGAGAGAGAGAGGGACAGAGAAAGAGACGCAGCGAGAGAGAGGGACAGAGAGAGTGGGACACTGAAAGATAGGGACATAGAGAGAGTGATCGAGAGAGAGAGGGATACTCAGAGAGAGAGAGGAACACAGTGAGAGTATGAGGGACACAGAGAGAGAGGGTCATGGACAGAGAGAGACAGAGAGAGGGACACAGAAAAAGAGGGACACACAAAGAGAGGGAGGGACACAGAGAGAGAGAGGGACATGGACAGAGAGGGACAGAGAGAGAGGGACACAGAGAAAGAGAGACACAGAGAGAGTGTGAGGGACACAGAGAGAGAGGGACATGGACAGAGAGGGACAGAGAGAGAGGGACACAGAGAAAGAGGGAGGGACACAGAGAGAGAGGGACATGGACAGAGAGGGACAGAGAGAGAGGGACACAGAGAAAGAGGGACACAGAGAGAGTGGGAGGAACACAGAGACAGAGAGGGACATGGACAGAGAGGGACAGAGAGAGAGAAGGACACAGAGAGAGGGATACAGAGAGAGAGGGAGGGACACAGAGCGAGTGAGGGACAGAGAGATAGAGTGAGGGACATAGAGTGAGTGAGGGACAGAGAGACCGAGGGGCAGAGAGAGAGAAAATGCGTGTGCGTGAGAGAGTGAGAATGAGTGTGTGTGATAATGACATGGAGAGTGTAATGGTGTCACGGTGATAATGACGTGGTGAGTTTGAGGGAGTCAGTGTGATAGCATCGGGGTTAGTGTAATGGGGTCAGGGTGATACTGTCGTAGATAGTGCAAGGGGGTCAGGTTGATAGTGATGTGGTTCGTGTAAAGGGGTCAGGGTGATAGTGACGTGGTTAGTGTGACGGGGTCAGGGTGATAGTGACGTGGTTAGTGTGACGGGGTCAGGGTGATAGTGATGTGGTGAAAGTAAAGGGGTCAGGGTGATAGTGACGTGGTTAATGTGAGGGGGTCAGGGTGATAGTGACGTGGTTAGTGTGAGGGGCTCAGGGTGATAGTGACGTGGTTAGTGTAAGGGGGTCAGGGTGATAGTGACGTGGTGAGTGTAAAGGGGTTAGGGTGATAGTGACGTAGTTAATGGGAGGGGGTCAGGGTGATAGTGACGTGATTAGTGTGAGGGGCTCAGGGTGATAATGACGTGGTTAGTATGAGGGGGTCAGTGTGATAGTGACATCGTTAGTGTGAGCGGGTCAGTGTGATAGTGACGTGATTAGTGTGAGGGGATCAGGGAGATAGTGACGTGGTGAGTGTGAGGGGGTCAGGCTGATAGTGACGTGGTTAGTGTGAGGAGGTTAGGATGATAGTGACGTGGTAAGTATGAGGGGCCAGGTTGATAGTGACGTGGTGAGTTTGAGGGGGTCAGTGTGATAATGACATGGAGAGTGTAATGGTGTCAGGGTGAGAGTGTCGTAGTTAGCGCAAGGGTGTCAGGGTGATAGTGACATGGTGAGTGTGATGGGGTCAGGGCGATAGTGACTTAGTTAGTGTAAGTGGGACAGGGTGATAGTGACGTGGTGAGTATGAGGGGTCAGCTTGATAGTGACGTGGTGAGTTCGGGGGGCTCAGAGTGATTGTGACATGGTTAGTGTGATGGGTCAGGGTGATTGTGACATGATTAGTGTGAGGGGGTCAGGGCAATAGTGACGTGGTTCGTGTGAGTAATCAGGGTGATAGTGACCTGGTTAGTGTAAGGAAGACAGGGTGATAGTAAAGTGATGAGTGTGAGGGGGTCAGGGTAATAGTAATGGTGTTCGTGAGAGGGGTTCAGTGTGATAGTAACGTGGTTAGTGTGAGGGGGTCAGGTTGATAGTGACGTGATTAGTGTAAGGTTGTCAGGGTGATTGTGACGTGGTGAATGTGAGGGGATCAGGGTGATAGTGACGTGGTGAGTGTAAGTTGTCAGCTTGATAGTGACGTGGTGAGTTTACGGGGGTCAGTGTGATAGCGACATGGTGAGTGTAATGGTGTCAGGGTGATAGTGTCGTAATTAGTGCAAGGGGGTCATGGGGGTTTGTGCCATGGTTAGTGTGAGGGGGTCAGGCTGATAGTGACGTGGTTAGTTTGAGGGGTCAGGGTTATAGTGACATGGTTAGTGAGAGAGGGGTCAATGTGTTAGTGACGTGATTAGTGTGAGGGGGTCAGGGTGATAGTGACATAGTTAGTGGGAGGGGGTCAGGGTTATAGTGATGTGCTTAGTGTGAGGGATCACTGTTATAGTGACATGGTTAGTGTGAGGGGTAAGGGTGATAGTGACGTGGTTAGTGTGAGGGGTCAGGGTGATAGTGACGGGGTTAGTGTGAGGGGGTCATGGCGATAGTGATGTGGTTAGTATGAGGGGCCCAGGGAGATAGTGACGTGGTGAGTGTGAGGGGGTCAGGGTGATAGTGATGTGGTTAGTGTGTGGGGGTCAGGGTGATAGTATTGTGGTTAGTGTGAGGGGGTCAGGGTGATAGTGACCTGGTCAATGTGAGGGGGTAAGGGTGATAGTGATTTGGTTAGTGTGAGGGGGTCAGTGTGATAGTGAGATGGTTAGTGTGAGGGGTCAGAGAGATAGTGATGTGGTTAATGTGAGGGGCTCAGGGTGGTAGTGACGTGGTTAGTGTGAGGGGTCAGGGTGATAGTGACGTAGTTAGTGTGAGGGGTCAGGATGATAGTGACGGGGTTAGTGTGAGGGAGTCATGGCGATAGTGACATGGTTAGTATGAGGGGCTCAGGGAGATAGTGACGTGGTTAGTGTGAGGGGTCAAGGTGATAGTGACGGGGTTAGTGTGAGGGGGTCATGTCGATAGTGACGTGGTTAGTGTGAGGGGCTCAGGGAGATAGTGACGTGGTGAGTGTGAGGGGGTCAGGGTGATTGTGATGTGGTTAGTGTGTGGGAGTCAGGGTGATAGTATTGTGGTTAGTGTGAGGGGGTCATGGTGATAGTGACGTGGTTAATGTGAGGGTGTAAGGGTGATAGTGATGTGGTTAGTGTAAGGGGGTCAGTGTGATAGTGAGATGGTTAGTGTGAGGGGGTCAGGGAGATAGTGATGTGGTTAATGTGAGGGGCTCAGGGTGGTAGTGACATGGTTAGTGTGAAGGGGTAAGGGTGATAGTGACGTGGTTAGTGTGATGGGGTCAGGGTGATAGTGACATGGTTACTGTGAGGGTCTGGGTGATGGTGATGTGGTTCGTGTGAGGGGATGAGGGAGATAGTGACGTGGTGAGTGTGAGGGGTCAGGGTGATAGTGAAGTGGTTAGTGTGAGGGGTAAGTGTGATAGTGACGTAGTTAGTGTGAGGGGTCTGGGTGATGGTGATGTGGTTCGTGTGAGGGGAGCAGGGAGATAGTGACGTTGTGAGTGAGAGGGGTAAGGTGATAGTGACGTGGTTAGTGTGAGGGGGTCAAGGTGATAGTGATGTGGTTAGTGTGAGGGGGTCAGGGTGATAGTGACGTGGTTAGTATGAGGTGGACAGTGTGATAGTGACATGGTTAGTGTGAGGGGTCTGGGTGATGGTGATGTGGTTCGTGTGAGGGGATCTGGGAGATAGTGACGTGGTTAGTGTGAGGGGTCAGCTTGATAGTGACGTGATGAGTTTGTGGGGGTCAGTGTGATAGTGACGGGGTTAGTGTAATTGGGTAAGTGTGATAGTGTCGTAGTTAGTGCAAGGGTGTCAGGGTGATAGTGACGTGGTTAGTGTAATGGGGTCAGTGTGATAGTGACGTTGTTAGTGTGAGGGGTCAGGGTGATGGTGATGATGTTATGTGAGGGGGTCAGGGTGATAGTGACGTGGTTAGTTGTGGGGGTCAGAATGATAGTGATGTGGTGAATGTAAGGGGGTCAGGGTGATAGTCACGTGGATTGTGTGATAGGGTCAGGGTGATATTGACGTGTTTAGTTTAAGGTGGTCAGGGTGATAGTGAGGTGGTTAGTTTGAGGGGATCAGGCTGATAGTAATATGGTTATTTTAATGGGGTCAGGGTGATAGTGACGTGGTGCGTGTGAGGGGTCAGTGTGATAATGATATGGTTAGTGTGAGGGGGGTCAGGGAGATAGTGAGGGGATTAGTTTAAGCGGGTCAGGGTGATAGTGACGTGGTTAATGTGAGGTGGTCAGGGTGATAGTGACATGGTTAGTGTGAGGGGTCAGGGAGATAGTGATGTGGTTCATGTGATGGCCTCAGGGAGATAGTGACATGGTGAGTGTGAGGGGATCAGAGTGATAGTGACGTGGTGAGTGTGAGGGGATCAGGGTGTGAGTGACGTGGTTAGTGTGAGGGTGTCATGGTGATAGTGATGTGGTTAGTGTGAGGGGGTCAGGGTGATAGTGACATGGTTAGTGTGAGGGTGTCAGGGTGATAGTGACATGGTTAGTTTGAGGGGGACAGGGTGATAGTGAAGTGGTTACAGTGAGGGGGTCAGGGTGATAGTGAAGTGGTTACTGTGAGGGGGTCAGGGTGATAGTGATGTGGTTAGTTTGAGGGGGTCAGGTTGACAGTGATGTGGTTAGTATAATGGGGTCAGTGTGATGGTGACGTTGTTAGTGTGAGGGGTCAGGGTGATAGTGATGGTGTTAGTGTGAGGGGGTCAGGGTGATAGTGACGTGGTTAGTTGTGGGGGTCAGAATGATAGTGATGTGGTGAATGTAAGGGGGTCAGGGTGATAGTGACGTGGTTTGTGTGATAGGGTCAGGGTGATATTGACGTGTTTAGTTTAAGGTGGTCAGGGTGATAGTGAGGTGGTTAGTTTGAGGGGATAGGCTGATAGTAATATGGTTATTTTAATGGGGTCAGGGTGATAGTAACGTGGTGAGTGTGAGGGGTCAGTGTGATAATGATATGGTTAGTGTGAGGGGGGTCAGGGTGATAGTGAGGGGATTAGTGTAAGCGGGTCAGAGTGATAGTGACGTGGTTAATGTGAGGTGGTCAGGGTGATAGTGACAATGGTTCGTGTGAGGGGTCAGGGAGATAGTGATGTGGTTCATGTGATGGCCTCAGGGAGATAGTGACATGGTGAGTGTGAGAGGATCAGAGTGATATGACGTGGTGAGTGTGAGGGGGTCAGGGTGTGAGTGACGTGGTTAGTGTGAGGGTGTCACGGTGATAGTGATGTGGTTAGTGTGAGGGGGCACGGTGATAGTGATGTGGTTAGTGTGAGGGGGTCAGGGTGATAGTGACATGGTTAGTGTGAGGGGGACAGGGTGATAGTGAAGTGGTTACTGTGAGGGGGTCATGGTGATAGTAAAGTGGTTACTGTGAGGGGGTCAGGGTGATAGTGATGTGGTTAGTTTGAGGGGGTCGGGTTGACAGTGATGTGGTTAGTGTGAGGGGGTCAGGGCGATAGTGACGTGGTTTTTGTGAGGTGGTCAGCGTGATAGTGACGTGGTTAGTGTAAGGGGGACAGGATAATAGTGACATGATGAATTTGTGGGGTCAGTGTGATAGTGACGGCATTAGTGTAATTGGGTTAGGGTGATAGTGTCGTAGTTAGTGCAAGGGGGTCAGGGTGATAGTGACGTGGTTAGTGTCATGGGGTCAGTGTGATAGTGACGTGGTTAGAGTGAGGGGTAAGGGTGATAGTGACGATGTTAGTTTGAGGGGGTCAGGGTGATAGTGATGTGGTTAGTGTGAGGGGGTCAGTGTGATAGTGACATGGTTAATGTGAGGGGGTAAGGGTGATAGTGACGTGGTTAGTGTGAGGGGGTCAGGGTGATAGTGACGTGGTTACTGTGAGGGGGTCATGGTGATAGTAAAGTGGTTACTGTGAGGGGGTCAGGATGATAGTGATGTGGTTAGTTTGAGGGGGTCGGGTTGACAGTGATGTGGTTAGTGTGAGGGGGTCAGGGCGATAGTGACGTGGTTTTTGTGAGGTGGTCAGCGTGATAGTGACGTGGTTAGTGTAAGGGGGACAGGATAATAGTGACATGATGAATTTGTGGGGTCAGTGTGATAGTGATGGCGTTAGTGTAATTGGGTTAGGGTGATAGTGTCGTAGTTAGTGCAAGGGGGTCAGGGTGATAGTGACGTGGTTAGTGTCATGGGGTCAGTGTGATAGTGACGTGGTTAGAGTGAGGGGTAAGGGTGATAGTGACGATGTTAGTTTGAGGGGGTCAGGGTGATAGTGATGTGGTTAGTGTGAGGGGGTCAGTGTGATAGTGACGTGGTTAGTGTGAGGGGGTCAGGGTGATAGTGACATGGTTAATGTGAGGGGGGTCAGGGTGATAGTGAGGGGATTAGTGTGAGGGGGTCAGGGTGATAGTGACGTGGTTAATGTGAGGTGGTCAGGGTGATAGTGACATGGTTAGTGTGAGGGGTCAGGGAGATAGTGATGTGGTTCATGTGATGACCTCAGAGAGATAGTGACATGGTGAGTGTGAGGAGATCAGAGTGATAAAGACGTGGTGAGTGTGAGGGGGTCAGGGTGTGAGTGACGTGGTTAGTGTGAGGGTGTCACGGTGATAGTGATGTGGTTAGTGTGAGGGGGTCAGGGTGATAGTGATGTGGTTAGTTTGAAGGGGTTATGGTGATAGTAATATGGTTATTTTAATGGGGTCAGGGTGATAGTGACGTGTTTAGTTTAAGGTGGTCAGGGTGATAGTGAGGTGGTTAGTTTGAGGGGATCAGGCTGATAGTAATATGGTTATTTTAAAGGGGTCAGGTGATAGTGACGTGGTGAGTGTGAGGGGTCAGTGTGATAATGATATGGTTAGTGTGAGGGGGGTCAGGGAGATAGTGAGGGGATTAGTGTAAGCGGGTCAGGGTGATAGTGACGTGGTTAATGTGAGGTGGTCAGGGTGATAGTGACATGGTTAGTGTGAGGGGTCAGGGAGATAGTGATGTGGTTCATGCGATGGCCTCAGGGAGATAATGACATGGTGAGTGTGAGGGGATCAGAGTGATAGTGACGTGGTGAGTGTGAGGGGGTCAGGGTGTGAGTGACGTGGTTAGTGTGAGGGTGTCACGGTGATAATGATGTGGTTAGTGTGAGGGGGTCACGGTGATAGTGATGTGGTTAGTGTGAGGGGGTCAGGGTGATAGTGACATGGTTAGTGTGAGGGGGACAGGGTGATAGTGAAGTGGTTACTGTGAGGGGGTCAGGGTGATAGTGATGTGGTTAGTTTGAGGGGGGTCAGGTTGATAGTGATGTGGTTAGTGTGAGGGGGTCAGGGCGATAGTGACGTGGTTTTTGTGAGGTGGTCAGCGTGATAGTGACGTGGTTAGTGTAAGGGGGACAGGATAATAGTGACATGATGAATTTGTGGGGTCAGTGTGATAGTGACGGCGTTAGTGTAATTGGGTAAGGGTGATAGTGTCGTAGTTAGTGCAAGGGGGTCAGGGTGATAGTGACGTGGTTAGTGTCATGGGGTCAGTGTGACAGTGACGTGGTTAGAGTGAGGGGTAAGGGTGATAGTGACGATGTTAGTTTGAGGGGGTCAGGGTGATAGTGACGTGGTTAGTGTGAGGGGGTCAGGGCTATAGTGACATGGTTAATGTGAGGGGGTCAGGGTGATAGTGATGTGGTTAGTGTGAGGGGGTCAGTGTGATAGTAACATGGTTAGTGTGAGGGGGTCAGGGCTATAGTGACATGGTTGACGTGAGGGGGTAAGGGTGATAGTGACGTGGTTAGTGTGAGGGGGTCAGGGTGATAGTGACGTGGTTAGTGTGAGGTGGTCAGTGTGATAGTGACATGGTTAGTGTGAGGGGTCTGGGTGATGGTGATGTGGTTCGTGTGAGGGGATCAGGGAGATAATGACGTGGTGAGTGTGAGGGGTCAGCTTGATAGTGACGTGGTTAGTGTCATGGGGTCAGTGTGATAGTGACGTGGTTAGAGTGAGGGGTCACGGTGATAGTGACATGGTTAGTGTGAGGGGGACAGGGTGATAGTGAAGTGGTTACTGTGAGGGGGTCTGGGTGATAGTGAAGTGGTTACTGTGAGGGGGTCAGGGTGATAGTGATGATGTTAGTTTGAGGGGGTCAGGGTGATAGTGATGTGGTTAGTGTGAGGGGGTCAGGGCGATAGCGACGTGGTTTTTGTGAGGTGGTCAGCATGATACTGACGTGGTTAGTGTAAGCGGGAAAGGGTAATAGTGACGTGATGAGTGTGAAGGGGTCAGGGTGATAGTGACGTGGCTAATGTGAGGGAGTTATGGTGATAGTGACATGGTTAGTTTAAGGGGGACAGGGTAATAGTGACGTGATGAGTGTGAGGGTGTCAAAGTGATAGTGACGTGGTTCGTGTGAGGGGGTCAGGGTTATAGTGACATGGTTAATATAAGCGGGTCAGGGTGATAGTGACGGGGTTATTGTGAGGGGGTCGTGGTGTTAGTGACTTGGTTAGTGAAAGAGCGACAGGGTGATAGTGACGTGGTGAGTATGAGGGGTCAGCTTGATAGTGACGTGGTGAGTTTGAGGAGGTCAGGGTGATAGTGACATGGTTAGTGTGAGGGGGTCTGGGTGTTTGTGACGTGGTTAGTGTGAGGGGGTCAGTGTGTTAGTGACGTGGTTAGTGTGCGTGCTTCAGGGTGATAATGACGTGGTTAGTGTGAGGGGTCAGGGTGTTAGTGACGTGGTTAGTGTGCGTGCTTCAGGGTGATAATGACGTGGTTAGTGTGAGGGGATCAGGGTGATAGTGACGGGGTTAGTATGAGGGGGTCAGGGTGTTAATGACGTGGTTAGTGTGAGGGGGTCAGGGTTTTAGTGACGTGGTTAGTGTGAGGGATCTGGGCGATACTGACGTGGTTAGTGTGAGGGGTCAGGGTGATAGTGACGTGGTTAATGTGAGGGCGTCACTGGATCACTTCCTCTGATACAGAAGGAAGCAGAGCCTGCTCCTGCTACTTTCCACCTGGTTATCTTGGACAAATTGTGGCTTTTTCCCCTTGCTCCACTGACCTTTGGCCTGTGCAGTGTCTCCAGTTCATTTACACTGGTCCCCAAAATGTTAAACCAAAACAGAACAGGAATTGTTGCAGGTTTGGCAGCATCTGTAGGAGAGAAATCAGAGTTACAGTTTTGGGTCCAGGACAGAAATATTACCTCTGCTCTCTGAATGGGAAACCTGTGTCCTTGCCTTCATCTTCTTTCAGTTCTCTTGACGTCTGCTAAATATTCTATCTTCTCTGATCTCTCTGACAGATTTGCATCTCGAAAAGAGTTCCCTTTAGTCCTCCATGGTCATTTCTTGCCCATCACCCACGGGAGTTTGAGCTTTCATCAGCTTTATGCAGTGATTAGTTCAATAACTCTGGAAACTGGATATTTCACCGCTCTATTGAACTGAGCTCTGAACTTGGACAGAGTTGCCATATAAATAAGGGTGTTTGTGCAGCAGCTTACATTGCGCAGCATGTATCCAACATGTTTAAAGATGTCATAGTCATACTTATTTAACTGACCTGGGACACGAATGATACATAAAACATACAATAGCCAGAGAATGATGAAATTTCCAGATGTAACGGAGAGTAAAATCACTGCCGTAGTCCTACTCTTCATCTCGGGGTCAACCTGCTTCCCTTCCTTACTCTGACCCCTCAGTCCCTTACAGACTTGACTTGACTTAAATAAAATGCGTGCGATTGTCAGAACATTGAGGAACACAATGAAAAAGAATGGCCCCAATGGGGTTAGAGCCACAGCAAATGAGCGGTATCCAATCCAGCGAGAGTCAGTGAAGTAGCTTCCCTTAGTCCTGCAGTAAAATGGTATGTTCCCGATTATCTTTGTGGGTTATACATAAAATAACTAGGGACATTTTTTAAACAAAGCAGAATACCTGTTATTGAGAGAATTGCAGATGCGTTTTTCCCAGTGCAATATTTAGTTTTCAGTTTGTGGCAACAAAAGCTGACAAACCGATCGAAGGTGAATGCGACGGTGAACCAGACAGAACAGTCTATGGATGCACGGATCAGGACATGGATAACACTGCACACAGGAGTGATGTCCAGGAAACATACTGGGTAATAATAAGAACGAAATTGCTTCAGTATGACCTCACTGATAAGGACCAGTAGATCTGCTGATGCCATGGCCACCAGATAGCGTATTGTGCAGGGAGCAAGGCCGCACTTTCCCTGGGATAGGATCATGATAGCCACACAATTCACTGTCAGAAGGATAAAGGAAAAATGACTTAATATTAATGAGCACTCTTTTCTGTATAAGTTTACAAGCAACCTGCATTGTTGCTACAACAGCGATAAAGATCAAACAGTCATCACAAACAAAAGTAACTCTTTTCAGTGAGTCCTTGCATTAATTTATGAGGATGAAGACAAGTCATCAGGGTGCTGAAATATCAAAACAGGGCAGCTTTAAATCAATTGTGATGAAAATGAAAAGGTGTATTGGGGAAGGGGGAAAAGTTTTTGTATGATCGGTTTGAGGGTCGATGCGGCTCAACAACAAAGGGATGGTGATCCTCGGCAGTGGTAATCCATGCTGTTAAAATGTGATTTCCAGGTGGAGGTAAATGCTTCATGTTCAGGCACAATGAACGATGAGGGAGTTGGGATTGTGGTAAATCTGGTCAAGTGCGAACCCCAATCATCTGTAAATATGATGGGGAATGACAGGCCGATCCTGTTGGTTGAACCAACATTGTGGATGCATGGAGATAGAGGTAACAGTAACAAGATAGCATTGCCAGCCCCAGCAAAGCTGCACTAATAGTCCTCAGTTATCACCACATCACATCCAAGAAGGTAACTGTAGTAAATTGACACTGGATTCTTTACTTTCAATGTGGATTCCTGCAAGCTTTCGAAAATTAATAACATGCTGTTCATCATTCAGTTCAAAATGTACGGGAAGTTTCCAAAGGAAAAATGTCGAGTTAAACTGGGTGTTGTACAGAAGCTCGGGCGGATTTCACAGGGCACCTTTAGTAAAATAAACTGTCCAGGCATACACTGGAACTTTGGTGTTCCAGAAGATTTCTTGTGGACAGGTATCGAAATCAAAAGTAACTACAGAGAGTTAGAAACACAGGCTAGATCATGCACAAGCCAACCTTCCATCCATTAACTAAATGTACATTTCTTGTTGTCGGAGAAAGCCAGCCAACACCATTAAAGACCCTCCCACCCCGGTTAAACTCTACTTCAACCTCTTCCATCAGTCCGGAGATACAAAACCATAAACACACAGAGCACGATGTTCAAGACTAGCTTTGCTAGCTTTGTCCCCATAGTTATTTGAATTCTGAATGGACCTCTCAAATTTTCAACCCAATATTGATCTTGCTTCTTGAGCACCTTCCTTGCAGCTATAACTCTGTATCCCTCACTCTGTTCAATCACCCGGTGGCCTTTGTGTCTTTCCATGGAATATTCGCGGCACTGCAAGCAAAACAAGTTCTTTTTTCCCCCCACAATACAGTGGTAAACGTGATAATATAATAATAAATTATATCAAATCAACTCATGGTTCAGAAAAAACGGTAAACAACAGAGATGATGGAAGAGTAACGCTGTCTATCAGCAGAGCCTGTGGAATACCTTGTGAGGCAAGACACATTGCATGGTGTCTATAGCTGAACAGTGCGAAATGCCTGAGGATGGCTTGCTCAGTGTTGTGGGGTCGGGGGGGGGGGGGGAAGTTGCTACAGTTTCAAAGGCACTGGCATGGAATGCTGCATCACTGGGAAAGTTGCTGAAATGGCAGAGATGCTGCAAAAGCAAAATGATACCCCGAACAGTAACAGAATTTGGGACAATGGCAGTCAGGATCATTGTTGGAGTCAATGGCTCTGGGGGAAGTATTGGTTGAAAAGACAATGGTCCAGCTGGGAGTTGGAGAAGGTTTGGAGACATAGAGACTTACTTCACAGAAAATAAAAATGCACTTTGCCCGATAGAATCCATGAAACAATTGCCTCCGAATTCTCAACCAGTTTGCCAGCATTAGGTCCATAACCCTGACATTTAAAGAGTTCTATGCTATCGGGGATCTGCTTCTACTACCCTGACAGGACGTAAGTTCCACATTGTCACAACACTTCCGGTGGAAAACTCAAACCAGACCATAAAGGGGAAAACATATTTCCTTCTGTGCTGTCTATGCTCCTTATAACAATATACTTTTAAACGCTGCCCCCTATCAATCTCCCCTGCTCCAAGGAAAACAATCCCAGTCCATCCAATCTCCCTTCATACCCAAAACTTTACTACCTTGGAGTCTTCCTGGAAAGTCTCCACCTTCTTTCAGACAATCAAAGTACTCCAACATTCTAGCTGTAGCCTAGCCAATATTTTATACAGTGCCAACATATTGTCCCTGCTCCTAAACTCTATGTCTCGCATTTAAAAGCCAAAAAATCCCAATACCTTCTCAACCATTTCATCGACCTGTCCTACTACCTTAAGATCTTCATGTGCACCAAGATCCCCCGATTCAGTATTTCCCAGGTTTCTATATTCATAATATACCCCTTGGGTTTTGTGTCCCGCCAAGTGCATCAGCTCACATTCATGGATTGAATTCCAATTTCCAACAATTTTTGCATTACCAGTGAACTTATCCTGGAAATCCCCCGATGTGCAGAGTTCACAGCATTTCCGACTACCACCTTTATCTTTTGTTGAACATGTGGCTCTGCAATTTCCCTGTTTCCATCTTCAATACATCCCACTGCTCTGACATGCATTTACTTAAACGTTTCTGCTCTCGGTCTAATCACACCCAATCTTATTCCCACAGTTTAGAACTTTGATTTCCCCATCATCCTTGCCTTTTTCCATGTTAATCTTGAGTTATGATTACTGCCTGCAAAATGCTTCCTCACTGAGAGGTCAGCCCAGCTTCATTACCGAAAAATAAATCCAGGATCACTGTCAAAGTGGGGGAAGGTAAAGGAACAGTCTGGGATTAGCCAGGTGAAGCTATGAACTGTGTTGTAGGAAAGAGAGATTTAAAAACCCTCCAGTTTATCCAGCAGACAGCAACAGAAGGATAAGCGGTTCCAACAGCTGCCAATTGTTCCAGACTCAGAGGTAAAGCAGGAACACCCAGGATAAGTGACGGATTATGGGGTGGGGGAGCTATACCATTCAGAATGGTGGAGAACTGGAATCTAATAAATATTATCCAACCTGAACATTCGGGGGGAAGCCATGGGAAATCGTCAAGGATCGTTTGACAGAAAATGATTTGCTCTCTCACTGAGAATGGGTCATGCCCACTGTGCGTTTAAGGAATGCTCGGGTTTGTTGTATATTTTACAGTCGAGCGGATAGCCATGGTCAGAAAGGAAAGTCATCCTCAGTGTGTAGCTCTGTACTCATTCAGAAAAATAAAAACTACTTGCAGGTGGGACACGGGAAGCGGAATGAGGAATGTCATGACGAATCCAATGTTTAACAAGTTCGAGGGAACTGGTATCTATTTTTACTTCTATTTTGATCCTATATTTTGGAATCCAAGGATGTACACCTGACCGTTACACTTGTCTGTCCTCATAGGGACACCCTCCATCCACAAACAGCAGGCCTCACTGCAGGTTACAGCTTTGGACCGAGACATGGATGAAACGAGCTGTGAGAGGCAATGGTGATGGTGGGTAAAATTAAAACATTTAAAAGGCATGGGGATATGAACAGGAAGGATTTAGAAGGATATGGGCCAAATGCTGGTAAATGTGGCTAGGTTAATTTGCGATATCTGGTCAGGATGGAGGAGTTGACAAAGGGGCCGTTTCTGTGCTGCGTGATTCTATAAGAAGAAAATTATTCCTCAAATCTTCATCATTCCATAATTGGAAAGGTCAATCCGTGCTCCTCAACAGTTACCCAAGCCGACAGTGGATTCTGAACATCCAACATTCAGAGCTAACAGAATCTGAAACCCACATGGTGTAAAGGAGATGAACCAGCTCAAAACCCTTTTACTGTAGTGCTCCCTAAAGTAGGAAGGAGGAAATGTGCTGCTATCAATACAACTGCACAAACACAGATACACGCAGGAATGTGAGAACACTGAGTTTATGAGATCCACTGCACTGACTGACCAAGATCCATTGCAGTTCTATACTTGCTGACATTTCCAATAACTCCTTCCCTGAAGGTAGCCTCCAGTCTAAGGTGCAATTCAGGAGTTCATAACATTTGACTAAGGGTGATCACGTAGTAAAGCAATGAAACAACAGAATTTTTTAAATATCTAATTTAACTGTCTGATATTTCAACGAGGGAGTGGGTATAACATTGAATATTACATCAGAATACAAATCTCTTAATTAACAAGGAAAACCAGGAGAGATGTCATCCACAAATTGTAAATAATTATAAACACTTAACAGGAACACCAATGATGGCAAGAACCATGTAGAAAACTTTCCTGGCTAATTGAATTGGCAGATGCATTTTCAATGTAGAGTGGTAATCCTTTAATCTTGCACATAAAAATGCAAGCATTAAACTCTGCGGTGTTACATTCTCTGCGTGTTTCCATTATATTCTGTGTGATCTCCACTGGGAGATTGGTGTTGCAGCTCTGATGATGACAACTTCATCATTCCCAGTTGGTAGAAGATGTTTCTCACTGAAATTGGATTGTGACAGGGCAGGGATGACCTCACCGAGGGAAGAATCATAATTGGAAACTGCGTTAATTAAAAAAAACTAGTAATTGTCGCCACTTTATGAACAGAGAGGCAGCCTGCTGTTGTATTAATGCTGCCTTCACATTAAGAGATTACATTGCTTTCTAGTGGATGGATGTGATTTTGTTTGCTGCATCAACCCTGTTTTCCTCTTCCTTAATGCCCCGCTAACATCGAAATTTGCTTTCTAATTTGTGTTGGATTTTTGTCCAGCAGCTTGGTGTTGAGGGAATGTACCTCACATTGTCTCCGTGATGTCAGTCATGACCATTTATTGTATGAATCCCTGACATTGGCGAGCCCTCTACTGTAGCTCTACCATGGACTGTCATTACCCATGTCTCAGATAATTCCCATATCCTAGATTACTTGTAGGAATGTAGTTGACCTGTCATTGTACCATGTCCGTCCCATCTCTGTGTTGGAGAAATTCAGGTCCCCTCATTGTCACCCTCCTGCCGTGGCATGGATTTGCTTTTCCCAGTTGCTGACTCAATACCGTTCTGGTATAATCTAGTTCCAAACCAGGCTCAGACGGATCATTTTAGCTCCTCACAAAGTATTCTTTGTTTTTGTTTTTGGAATCATCTCATTCTGCCATTTGCTCTTTTGACAATAACCTGAGTGCCTCCGTTCTCTATGGGATGGGGTTAGCTTAACTCTATGTTATTGGGCCAGGTGACCCACAATTTTGAGGACACCTATTAAATAAAATCACTTCCAAACGAAACAGAAATGCCCAGCTTCTCCAAACTATCAACATAGCTGATATCCACATTCCTGGGACAATTCTTTTAAAGATGTGCAGCGTTCACACATCCCTTGGAAAGTTCGGTGCTCAGGTCTATATGCGGCACAATACCTGCAGCATATCCCCAAGTACTTCAGGGCCCCAATTCATAAGCAGTTGCTGACATCAGTATTGGCTCAGAAATGTTTGGCAGGTCAGGTCATATTGGGACCACAGATGGAACCTCCATGTCCCAAACCAGAAGCCAAGAAACCAAAGAGAATCTGCCCCGGCCCAGGGAGAAGTGGATAGCATTGAACCACATTGGGAATGGGACAGTATGGAGACGCACTTGGTGCCCTGTACAACAGTGACAGAAATTAACTTGTTTCAGACTGGCAGATCAATTGGAATGTAAGGGACAGCCTTTGCACTGGCTCGGGTTCACACATAATTGTGGGCTTTCAAGATCGAGACACTGTCACCGGGGAATGTGTCATTCTGCTGGAGTGGTTCCTCTCAAACTGCCACACACAATGCACCACAATGTGCTATTTGATCTGTTCCCATCAGCGAGTCACTGGGAACACCATGACCTCACTCTGACTTTGTGCCAAAATGCTCAATAGAACCCTACCTCTGTGTAATTGGCAGCTAACATTGTTATCAATCTGGCCAGAATGCTACAGCTGTTACAGTACTGAACAAAATAATACACACATTGAATTTGTGACGGCTGACTGCAATGATAACCTGGCTAATTTCACCACCTACCTTTCAGTAAATTCGCTCTAATTCCTGGTAATTCCCCATTTTATTTCCTTTTATTAAAAAAGGAGAATGCAAATGTCAGTGTTGGACAGATTGTGGCACAAATCCTATTTCCTCATTGACAACTTGTTCCTTTACCAGGTATCCCCAGTCCACCCTTACCTTTCACCATGACCAATGTAACCTATCAGTTTCCCTTGTTGAACACACTGCCAGATAGAGCCAGGGACTTGGAGACAGATGACAGCATGGAAAGCAGCCACACGGTGTTTTGGGTTTGTCTCAGTGAAGCCCAATCAACGTTGTGCCTGAAGGATGCTTGAACCAGCTTAGATCAGAGGGTCTAACGCTCTCCTCACTGAGTTTGTCTAGACACGCAAATGCATGACGATTCCTATCATCCATTTTATCCCCATCACAAACACTCTCTCCATCGATCAATCTTTTTTCCTTCAAAGAAATTCTCCCAAAGTGAGCAAGGTACAACCTTCCCTGAGAAACCCATGCTGACTCTCCTGGATTTATCACTCCCTGTTGAAATAACCATTTAGAGAATCTCTCAGAGTTTTGCCAGCTCTGGAAGTGGAACAGCAGCTGGTATCCCATCCTCAAACGTTTGGAAAACTTCTGACAGATGGATCTCATTGACTTAATCTCGGGGTTTTCCATTGAACATCACTTCAAAGGTGCCACCGTGCGATGGCTGAGATCCGAACCCATACCAACTGCTTGGAAGGCAGCCATGCTGCCCATTATTCCCCCATCCCCCTGCCAGCTGGGTGCTCGCTATTCTCAAACACACTTAACAACACCGACATCATCACCAATTGAATTGGGGCTGAAATAAAAACAGAAATAGCTGGCGAAGCTCAGCAAGTCTGGCAGCATCAGCATCAGAATCCCTCAGCTCTGATGAAGAATCACTGGACTTAAAAAGTTCCCTTTGCTTTCTCCCCACAGATCCTGCCGGACCTGCTGAGTTTCCCCAACAATCTCCATGTTGGGTTTCAGCTCTCCAGGATCTGCAGGACTGTGTTTGTAATCCCGGAGTAGATGTTGACCCACAGAAGGGGATATTGGGTCAGGTGACGGTCTACCTCATTCATTGGGGCAGGTGTCAAGGACCATCTTAAACCGGAGAGGGATCGGGGTGAATTGGAGCCGTTTGGAGAGAGAGTACAGAAGGTCAGACAGCTCAGCTCAAAGCACGGTGCTTAATGCTGCCCCGATTAAAATATTGAAGATGGCAGAGGGGCAGATGAGCTGAGACAGAGTGGGAGCTGGGCGACATTGATGATGTGGAAGGACATCATTGATGATGATGTGTGCATCTGATAACATTCTGTCAGTCTGACTAATAGCAGTCATTCCTGGCACTGGATTCAATGAGGGGTGAAGGGTCAGATAACAGAGCGGACTGTCCCTGTTATTCTGTTCCTGACTCTCCAGCTCCCGCTCTGTTAGTGACCTCTGTTAGTCTCCCGGGAATGTGCATTCTCCAATAGTGCCCGGTCTAAGGAATATCATTCCTAAATAACTCCTGTCCGAGGTAATGATGATCAATGTGTCTGTGTCTCCTCCTCTGTTCTGTACATGTCATTGTTCAGGATTGTGGGCACATTTATTCACAGACATTGAGGATGTTATGAAACAAACCAAACCCACCGAAAATATATTAAGAAAATGGCCCAGGCCTGTTAAAAAAAAATTCTCAAGGAAAGTGTAAGGCATTGTAATTCAATTGTTCAAACTGCCAGGCTTGAAGCAAAACACACTTTACTCCACACTATCGATAAAATGCAAACAAAAGAAAGAAATATTGGAATAACCTAACTCTATTGGAAACCTAACTGGCTAACAGATTATTTAACTACTGACCAGCAACTTTTCCAATTTAGTAACAATCCATAAATCACAGGCTTGGCAAAGGTGAATCCAGTAAAATAGATTGTCTCACATGGAATTCTGGACAAGGATTGTAACCGATTTGCTCAAAATTACATCTACTTTCAGTGTTCTTGGAACAGGACAATATGTTGCTTGAGGGGAGAGCTCAGATCTCTCTGTAGTTTCATGTTGACCTGTCTGTAGAAAGGATGGCAGATCCATAACAAGTGACCTCTTCCTGAATCTCACCAATCTCCAGATGGAATTCCATTTCACAGGTTTGTTTGGCCAACTGACCAGATGGTGAACATTTCCCCGCAGTATACAGATAACTCTCCCCAAAGCAGTGATTAATGTTTTAACGTCTGCAGTTGAATATAGTCCAACCAATTCTAGATCAGTGAGATATACCAGGAAATCAGGTGACCAATACTGGAGCCTGAGGATAAATCAATAAACTACAGAATTCTACCACGGGACTCGAAACACTATGTCTTCTTCCCACAAGTGGGTCAGACTGCTATTACCTCTTCCAGATTTCACTCATGATAGTCTCTGTAACAGCCTGCAGATTATAAACAACTATTACCTCATAGAGTCATAGAGATGTACAGCACAGAAACAGACCCTTCAGTCCAACCCATCCATGCCGACCAGATATCCCAACCCAATCTAGTCCCACCTGCCACCACCCGGCCCATATCCCTCCAAATACTTCCTATTCATATACCCATCCAAATGCCTCTTAAATGTTGCAATTGTGCCAGCCTCCACCACTTCCTCTGGCAGCTCATTTCATACATGTATCACCCTCTGCGTGAAAAAATTGCCCCTTTTATAGGTCTCTTTGATATCTTTCCCCTCTCACCCTAACCTATGCTCTCCAGTTCTGGACTCCATGACTCCAGGGAAAAGACTTTGTCTATTTACCCGATCCATGCCCCCCATATTTTTGTAAACCTCTATAAGATTACCCCTCAGCCTCCGACATTCCAGGGAAAACAGACCCAGCCTGTTCAGCCTCTCCCTATAGCTCAAATCTTCCAGCCCTGACTCTGTAACACCCTGTAGATTATAAACAACTATTACCTCTTCCAGACTTCATTCCTGCTTGTCTCTGTACCAATATTTCCTCTTCCAGATTTCACTCCTGATTGTCTGTAAAATCCTGCAGACCATAAGCAATTATTCCCTCTTCTAGATTTCATTCTTGCTTGCCTCTGTAACATTCTCCAGACCATAGAAAAGTATTACCACTTCCATTTTGCACTCCTGCTTGTCTCTGTAACATTGTTCAGATTATAAACAATTATTACTTCTTCTATTTTTCACTCCTGCTTGTCTCTGTAACATCCTGCAGACCATAAACAACTATTACCTCTTCCATATTTCACTCCTGTGTGGCTTTTTAACATTGTTCAGATTATAAACAATTATTACCTCTTCTATTTTTCACTCCTGCTTGCATCTGCAACATCCTGCAGACCATAAACAACTATTACCTCTTCCAGATTTCATTCCTGCTTGCCTCTGTAATATTCTCCAGACCATAGAAAAGTATTACCACTTCCATTTTGCACTCCTGCTTGTCTCTGTAAAATCCTGCCGACCATAAACAACTATTACCTCTACCAGGTTACATTCCTGCTTACCTCTGCAACATCCTGTAGATTATAAATAACTATTACCTCTTCTATATTTCTCTCCTGTTTGACCCTGCAATATCCTGCAGACCATAAACAACTATTACCTCTTCCAGATTTCATTCCGGCTTGTCTCTATAAAATACTGCAAATAATAAACAACTTTTATGTTTTCCAGACTTCGTTCCTGCTTGTCTCTGTACCATGCAGCAGATCATAAACCACTAATACCACTTCCAGATTCCACTCCTTTTAACTCTGTATCATCCTGCAGACTAAAACAAATACTGCCTCTTCCAGATCTCACTCCTGACTGCCTCTGTAAAATCTGGGAGGCAATGAACAAACTAGCACCTCTTCCAGATTTCACTTCCTGCAGATTATAAACAGCTATTAACTCAACCAGATTTCACTCCAACTTGTCTCTGTAACATCCTCCAGACAATAAGCAACTATTACCTCTTCCAGATTTCACTCCTAATTGTCACTATATCATCCTGCAGACTCTTAAAAACAATTACCTCTTCCAGATTTCACTCCTGATTGTCTCTGTAAAATCCGGTAGGCTATAGACACCTATTACCTATTCCATATTTCACTCCTGTTTCACCCTGTAACATCCTGCAGACCATAAACATCTATTACCTCTTCCATATGTCACTCCTGCTTGTCGCTGTAACAACTGTGAGATCATAAACAACTTGAATCTCTTCCGGTTTCATTCCTGCTTGTCCCTGTAACATTCTGCACACCACAAACAACTATTACCTCTTCGAGATTTCAATCCTGCTTGTCCCTGTAAAATCTTTTAAACCCTAACCAACTATATCGTCACCCAGATTTCACTCCTGCTTGTCTCTGTAATATCCTGCAGACCATAAACAACTATTACCTCTTCCATATTTCACTCCTGCTTGTTTCTGTAACATCATGCTGATCATAAAAATTACCTCTGACAGATTTCAGTCTGAATTGTTTCTGTAACTTCCAGCAGATTATAAACAGCTATTACCTCATCCAGATTCCATTCCTGCTTGACCCTGTGAAATTCTGCAGACCAGAAACAACTATTACCTCTTCCATATTTCACTCCTGTGTGGCTCTTTAACATTGTTCAGATTATAAACGATTATTACCTCTTCTATTTTTCACTCCTGCTTGAATCTGCAACATCCTGCAGACCATAAACAACTATTACCTATTCCAGATTTCACTCCTGCTTGTCTCTGTAACATTCTGCAGACCGTAAAAAGTATTACCTCTTCTAGATTTCACTCAAGCTTGTATCTATAACATCCTGCAGACCACAAACAACTATTACCCCTTCCAGTTTTCAATCCTGCTTGTCTCTGTAACATCCTGCAGACGATAAACAACTATTACCTCTTCTAGATTTCATTCTTGCTTGTCTCTGTAACATTCTCCAGACCATAGAAAAGTATTACCACTTCCAGATTTCACTCCTGCTTGTCTCTGTAACATCCTGCCGACCATAAACAACTACTACCTCTACCAGATTACATTCCTGCTTACTTCTGCAGATTATAAATAACTATTACTTCTTCCAGATTTCACTCCAGCTTGTCTGTGTACCATCCTGAAGACCATACACATCTACGACCTCCTCTAGATTTCATTCCTGCTTGTCTCTGTAACATACTGCAGACCATAAACAACTATTATCTCTTCCAGATGTCACTCCTGCTTGTGTCTATAACACCCTGCAGACCACAAACAACTATTACCTTGTTCAGATGTCACTCCAGCTTGTCTCTTTAATATCCTGCAGGTTATAAACTATTACCTCTTCCAGATTTCATTCCTGCTTGTCTCTGTAAAATACTGCAGACCCGAAAAAAAAATACCTCCACCAGATTTCACACCTGACTGTCTGGGTAACATCCGGCAGATTAATATCAAATATTACTCCTACTTGTCTGTGTAACATCCTGCCGATCGTAAACAACTATTACCTCTTCCAGATTTCATTCCTACTTGACTCTGTAACATCCTGCAGACCATAAAATAGTATTACCACTTTCATTTTGCATTCCTGCTTGTCTCTGTAACAGCCTGCAGACCACAAACAACTATTACCTCTTCCTGATTTGATTCCTGCTTGTGTCTATAACGTTCTGCAGACTATAAACAAATGGAACCTCGTCCAGATTTCACTCCTGCTTGTCTCTGCAAAATACTGCAGATTATAAACAACTATTACCTCTTCCAGATTTCACTCCTGCTTGAATCTGTAACCTCCTGAAGACCATAAACACGAATGACCTCTTCCAGATTACACTCATGCTTGTCTCTGTGGGCTGCACGGTGGCACGTGGTCAGCACTGCTGCCTCACAGCACCAGAGACCCAGGTTCAATTCCCGCCTCCGGTGACTGTCTGTGTGGAGTTTGTGCATTCGCCCCGTGTCTGCGTGGGTTTCACCTGGGTTCTCCGGTTTCCTCCAGTCCAAAAAGGTGCAGGCCAGGTTAATTGGCCATGCTAAATTGCCCGTAATGTTAGCTGGTGGGGGAATGGGTCTGATTGGGTTGCTCTTCGGAGCGTCGGTGTGGACTTGTTGGGCCGAAGGGCCTGTTTCCACACTGTAAGTAATCTAATCTAATCCAGCAGATTATAACAACCATTACCTCTTCCAGATTTCATTCCTGCTTGTCTCTGTAACAGTCTCTAGACCATTAAAAAGTATTACCACTTCCAGTTTTCACTCTTGCTTGAACTTGCAACATCCTGCAGACCATAAACAACTATTCCCTCTTCCAGATTTCATTCCGGCTTGTCTCTGTAACATTTGGCAGTTTATAAACAAATATGACCTCTTCCAGATTTCACTCCTGCTTGTCTGTGAAGCATCCTGAAGACCATACGCATCCACGACCTCCTCTTGATTTCACTCCTGCTTGTCCCTGTAACATTCTGCAGACCATAAACAACTATTACCTCTTCTAGATTTCACTCCTGCTTGTCCCTGTGATGTCCTGCAGGTTATAAACAACTACTACCTTTTCTAGATATCATTCCTGCTTGCCTCTGTAACATTCTCCAGACCATAAAAAAATTACCACTTCCACTTTTCACTCCTGCTTGATTCTGTAACATTCTGCAGATTATGAGCAACTATTACCTCTTCCAGATTTCACTCCTGCTTGTCTGTGTAAAATACTGCAGACCATACACATCTATGACCTCCTCTAGATTTCACTCCGGCTTGTCTCTGTAACATCCTGTAGACCACAAACAACTACTAGCCCTTCCAGATTTCATTCCCGCTTGTCTCTGTCACATTCTGCAGACCATTAACAATTATTACCTCTTCCAGATTTCACTCCTGCCTGTCTCTGTAACATTCTGCAGATTATTAACAAATATTACCTCTTCCAGATTTCACTCCTGCCTGTCTCTGTAACATTCTGCAGATTATTAACAACTATTACCTCTTCCAGATTACATTCCTGCTTGCCTCTGCAATATTCTGCAGAGTATAAACAATTTATTACCTCTTCCAGATTGCATTCCTGCCTGTCTCAGTAACATCCTGCCGATCGTAAACAACTATTACCGCTTCCAGATTACATTCCTGACTGTCTCGGTAGCATCCTGCAGACCATAAATAACTACTACCTCTTCCAGCTGTCATTCCTGCTTGTCTCTATAACATCCTACAGATCAGAAACATTTATTACCTCTAACAGATTTTATTCCTGCTTATCTGTGCAACATCCTGCTGATCATAAATAACTAATACCTCTCCCAGATTTCACTCCGGCTTGTCTTTGTCCCATTCTGTGAAGATCTATGACCTCTTGATTCGAGATCGGTCAAAAGAATCAACGAATACGGTCTGTTGAAAAAGCAGTGGTCGTTAGTTTATTGAATTAAGGCACCTTGTTGTAATTTTATCCAGCAACACAAAGATTAAAGCTTCTGTATTCCATGTGAAGTCGCGCAATTACATTTGAAAATTAAACATTTTTAATATGTTTTTTTAAGAGGTAGTACAGCCCTAATGACATGAAAAACCAATCACATATAATAAGGTGATATGATTTACTGCAAGTTAACCCAATGATATTTCCTGGAAAAGGGTTCTTAATGACAAGAAAAGTCCAACCATCTGTAATATGGAGACATAATTGACAATAGGCTGATCCAGTGGCATTCCTTGGAAAAGAAATCTTATTTATGTAAATTGTCATGCAATGTGTCAGTTGAAGGTTAGTTCGAATAGTCAATTAATGTGTCAGTATTCATTTTATGAAAACTCTATTGTCTTTGAATTTCAGCTTAATTCTGCAAATCAGCAGTACAGGTTCACAGGCCATTTCATAACATTCTTTTACATTGAGAAACCATTTTGTGGTAAATAAAAATCTACATATAATTGTTGTCTAAATTCAAATTTTAGATCCTCAGTTGTTCCTTGCAATGATTCTCCAATTTCGTGGAGCACTGCCAGAATTCTTAAATTTAGGCTTGGACAAGTTGGATTGAAGGGTCTGTTTCCGTGCTCTACATCTCTGTGGCTCTATTTAGTGCTCCGCTTCCCTGCACCATTTCTCCCATTCACCAATCCTGCACTAATTCAGTTACACCAATCCTCATACTGACTGATGCTCTCGCCCAATTTAGGGATGCCCTACTCTAAATCTCCCCAAAGGTATTTTCCTGCCCCAATTCTCCCATTTAGTGCAACACAGCATAACGCACCCATTTAGCACTGAACTGCACTAATTCACCCATTATCTGATGTCCTGTTGCAAATTCTCACATTTCGATAATCCCTTTCTTAACTTTTCCATGTAGTAGTTCCTTGCAGTGAGTCTCCAATTTAGTGGAGAACTGCCAGAATTCTTAAATCTAGGCGTGGACAAGTTGGATCGAAGGGTCTGTTGCCGTGCTGTACATCTCTCAGGCTGTATTTAGTACTCCGCTTCCCTGCACCAGTTCTCCCATTTACCAATCCTGCACTAAGTCGGGAATTTCACCAACTCACCCATTGAGGTTATCCTGCCCCAGTCCTCCTACTTAGAATTTAACGCCACCTGCATGAACTCTCCAATTATTGTTGCCCTGCGTCAATGATACACATCTTCCACGTATGGGTGCCCTGCTGAATTGTTTTCATTTCGTCATGCACTGAACTGAATCTCCAATTTACCGATGCTTGCAACATTTCTTCTTTTTATTGATCCCCAGGCCCCTATTCCCCAATTTAGACATGCTCTCCTCTATGTTTCTAATATATTGACACTCACAACAGTTTTCCAAAATAATTACACTGTGCACCTCCCATTTTTTGATTCCCACCAAACCCCCCATTTACTCATATCCCTGTACTAATTCTTCCATTTACTGATGCCTGCGCCCGATTCTACCATTTAAGGGTGCGCAACTCTAATTCTCGCATTTACTGTTGCCATGCACCAATTCTCTAATTTAGCTCCACTGTGCACCAGGTCTCTCATTTACTGATGGCCCGCACCAATTCTCCAATTCAGTGTTGCTGAGCACCATATCCCCTAATTACTGACGTCCTGAACAAGTTCTTCACTCAGTGTTTCCTTACACCAGTCCTCATATTGACTGATGTCCTCGCCCAATTTAGGGGTGCCCTACTCTCAATCTCCCCAAAGGTAATGTCCTGCCCCAATTCTCCAATTCAGTGCAACACAGCATAACGCACCCATTTAGTGCTGAACTGCACTAATTCACCTATGATCTGATGCCCTATTGCGAATGCTCACACGTTGAGAAGCCCTTTCCCAAATTTTCCATTTCTTTGTTTCTGGCAATGAGTCGAAAAGGAGAAAGTGAGGTCTGCAGATGCTGGAGATCAGAGCTGAAAATGTGTTGCTGGAAAAGCGCAGCAGGTCAGACAGCATCCAGGGAACAGGAGAATCGACGTTTCGGGCATAAGCCCTTCTTCAGGAAGGGCTTATGCCTGAAGAAGGGCTTATTCCCGAAACGTCGATTCTCCTGTTCCCTGGATGCTGCCTGACCTGCTGCGCTTTTCCAGCAACACATTTTTAGCTCTGGCAATGAGTCTTCAATATAGTGGAGGCTGCCCGAATTCTTAAATTTAGGCGTGGACAAGTTGGACAGAAGTGTCTGTTTCCGTGCTGTACATCTCTAAGGCTGTAATTAGTGTTCCGCTTCCCTGCACCAACTCTCCCATTTACCAATCCTACACTAATTCGGGAATTTCACCAACTCACCCAATGAGTGTTATCCTGCCCCAGTCCTCCCACTTAGACTTTAATGGCACCTGCATGAATTCTACAATTAATGTTGCCCTGCATCAATACCTTCCATTTAATTGTTCCTGAAACACTTCTTCCACGTACGGGTGCCCTGCTGAATTGTTTTCCATTTCCTGATGCACTGAAATGAATCTTCAATTTACCAATGCTTGCAACATTTCTTTTCCTGATTCCCCGGTTCCTATTCCCCAATTTAGACATGCTCTGCTGCAATTTTCCAATATATTGGCACTCCCACCAATTTTCCAATGTAATGGTCTCCCATTTATTGACTCCCACCAAACCGTCCTTTTACTCATATCCTTGTACTAATTCTTCCATATACTGATGCCCGAGCCTGATTCGAACATTTAAGAGTGCGATACTCTAATTCTCCCATTTACTGGTGCCATGCACCCATTCTTTAATTTAGCTCCAATGTGCACCAGGTCTTCCATTCAGTATTTCCTGCAACAATTCTCCTATTTAGTCGTCCGCTGCCAGAATTTGCGAATTTGCGATCCCTGCATCATATCTCCAAATTACCGATCCTACACATATCTTCCCTTTAGTGGTGAACTGCACCAACTCCCCCATTTCGTGGTGCACTGTATTGAATCTGGAACAATAATCCTTTCCAACATTTATCCTATTTACTGATTCACTGCCCGTGTTCTCCCATTTGCTCCAATTCTCGAAGTTATCAGCACCCTGCACCAGGTCTTTCATTTACTGATACCCCACAACAATTCTCCAATTCAGTGTTGCTGAGCACCATTTCTCCCAATTACTGACGTCCTGAACAAGGTCTCTACTCTGTGTTGCCTTACACCAATCCTCATACTGACTGATACACTCGCCCAATTTAGTGATGCCCTACTCTATATCTCCCAAAAGGTGTTGTTCTGCCCCAATTCTCCCATTATCTGATGCCCTGTTGCAAATTCTCACATTTCAATCATCCCTTGCGCAATTTTTCCATTTAGTAGTTTCTTGCAATGATTCTCAAATATAGTGGAGTGCTGTCAGAATTCTTAAATTTAGGCATGGACAATTTGGATCGAAGGGTCTGTTTCCGTGCTGTACATTTCTAAGGCTGTAATTAGTGCTCCGCTTCCCTGCACCAATTCTCCCATTTACCAATCCCGCACTAAATCGGGAATTTCACAAACTCACCCATTGAGGTTAACCTGCCCCTGTCCTCCCACTTAGAATTTAACGGCACCTGCATGAATTCTCCATTTAATGTTGCCCTGCATCAATTCCTTTCATGAATTGTTCCCTGATAAACATCTTCCACGTACACGTACCCTGCTGATTTTATTTTTTTTCATTTTGTGATGCACTGAACTGAATCTCTAATTTACCGATGCTTGCAACATTTCTTCTTTTTATTATTTCCCTGGTCCCTATTCCCCAATTTAGACATGCTCTGCTCCAATTTTCCAATATATTGGCACTCCCACCAATTTTTTAATGTAACGGCACTGTGCACCAGATCTCCCATTTATTGTTGCCACCAAATCTCCCATTTACTTATATCCCTGTACTAATTCTTCCAGTTACTGATGCCTTAGCCCGATTCTACCATTTAAGGGTGCCCTACTCTAATTCTCCAATTTCCTGGTGCCATACACCCATTCTCTAATTTAGCCCCACTGTGCACCAGGTCTTCCATTCAGTATTTCCCTGCAACAATTCTCCCACTTAGTAGTCTGCTGCCAGAATGCTCTAATCTTGTGATCCCTGCGTCAAATCTCCAAATTACCGGTCCTATACATACCTTCCGATTCATGGTAAACTACACTAACTCTCGCATTTCGTGGTACACTGTATTGAATCTAGACCACTAATCCTTTGCAACATTTGTCCTATTTACTGATTCACTGCCCGTGTTCTCCCATTTGCTCCAATTCTCAAAGTTATCAGCATTTACTGCGGACCCATAAATAGTAATACAATCATAGAGATGTACAACATGGAAACAGACACTTCAGTCCAACTGGTCTATGATTGTATGACTCTATTTATGGCTCCGCTGCTCTGCACCGTTTTTCCCATTTACCAATCCTGCACAAATCCTGAATACTCTCCCATTGAGTATTATTCTGCCCTATTTAAAGGCAGCTGCATGAATTCTCCAATTATTAATGTTCTCCATCAATGCTGCCTTACACCAATCCTCATACTGACTGATGCCCTCGCCCAATTTAGAGGTGCCCTACTCTAAATCTCCCAAAAGATAATGTCCTGCCCCAATTCTCCCATTTAGTGCAACACAGCATAACGCACCCATTTAGTGCTGAACTGCACTAATTCACACATTATCTCGATGCCCTGTTGCAAATTCTCACATTTCGATAAGCCCTTTCCCAATTGTTTCCACTTAGTAGTTCCTTGCAATGATTCTCCAATTTAGTGGAGAGCTGCCAGAATTCTTAAATGTAGGCGTGGACAAGTTGGATCGAAGGGTCTGTTGCCGTGCTGTACATCTCTCAGGCTGCATTTAGTGCTCCGCTTCCCTGCACCAATTCTCCCATTTACCAATCCTGCACTAATTCGGGAATTTCACCAACTCACCCATTGAGGTTATCCTGCCCCAGTCCGCCCACTTAGAATTTAACGGCACCTGCATGAACTCTCCAATTAATGTTGCCCTGCATCAATTCCTTCCATTTAGTTGTTCCCTGATACACATCCTCCACGTACGGGGGCCCTGCTGGGTTTGTTCTTCATTTAGTGATGCACTGAACTGAATCTCCAATTTTCCAATGATTGCAACATTTCTTTTTATTAATTTCCTCGTCCCCATTCCCCAATTTAGACATGCTCTGCTCCAATTTTCTAATATATTGACATTCCCACCAGTTTTCCAATGTAATGGCACTGTGCACCAGGCCTCCCATTTATTGTTTCCACCAAATCTCCCAGTTACTCATATCCCTGTACTAATTCTTCTATTTTACTGATGCCTGCGCCCGATTCTAACATCGAAGGGTGCGCTACTCTAATTCTCCCATTTCCTGTTGCCATGCACCAATTCTCTAATTTAGCGCCACTGTGCACCAGGTCACTCATTTACTGATACCCCACACCAATTCTCCAATTCAGCGTTGCTTAGCACCACTTTCCCCAATTACTGACGTCCTGAACAAGTTCTCCATTCAGTGTTGCCTGACACCAATTCTCATACTGACTGATGCCCTCGCCCAAGCTCGCCCAAGTTAAGGGTGCCCTACTCTCATTCCCACATCAAGTATTGTCCTGTCCCAATCCTCCCATTTAGTGCTACACTGCACCGATTCTCCCATTTCCTGCTAAACTGAAACTCTCCCATTTGGTGCTAACTGCACTAATTTGCCATTACTGGGTGCCCCGTTCCAAATTCTCTTATTTCGATAAGCCCTTGCCCAATTCTCCCATTTAGTATTTCCTTGGAATGATTCTCTAATTTCGTGGAGCGCTGCCAGAATTCTAAAATTGAGACAGAGACAAGTTGGACTGAAGTGTCTGTTTCCATGTTGTACATCTCTATGATTGTATGACTCTATTTATGGCTCCGCTGCTCTGCACCATTTCTCCCATTTACCAATCCTGCACAAAT
This sequence comes from Chiloscyllium plagiosum, assembly GCF_037043375.1. Taxonomy (NCBI): domain Eukaryota; kingdom Metazoa; phylum Chordata; class Chondrichthyes; order Orectolobiformes; family Hemiscylliidae; genus Chiloscyllium; species Chiloscyllium plagiosum. Next base: position 94,953,215 of record NW_028270167.1, read on the forward strand.
CCTGAAACTGCACCAACTCTCCCATTGAGTATTATCCTGCCCAATTTAAAGACAGCTGCATGAATTCTCCAATTATTAATGTTCTCCATCAATTCCTTCCATTTACATGTTCCCTGAAACACTTCTTCCACGTTTGCTGCCCTGTTGCATTGTTTTTATTTTAGTGATGCACTGAACTGAATCTCCAATTTACCGATGCTTGCAACATTTCCTCTTTTTATTGATTCCCTAACCCTATTCCCCAACTTAGACATGCTCTGCTCCAATTTTCCAATATATTTGCATTCCCACCAATTTTCTAATGTAATGGCACTGTGCACCTGATCTCCCATTTACTCACATCCCTGTACTAATTCTTCCATTGAATGATAATCTATTGCATTTCTCACATTTCGATAAGCCCTTGCCCAATTCTCTCATTAAGTAGTCCCTTGCAATGATTGTCCAATTTCGTGGAGCTCTGCCAAAATTCTTAAATTGAGGCATGGACAAGTTGGACCGAATGATCTGTTTCTGTGTTGTAAATCTCGACGATTGTGTGACTCTATTTATGGCTATCTCTCCCATTTACCAATCCAACACAAATCCTGGAACTGCACCAGTTCTCCCATAGAATGTTATCCTGCCCCCGTTCTCCCACTTCGAATTTAATGGCACCTGAATGAATTAGAACATAGAACATAGAACATAGAACATAGAAGAATACAGCGCAGTACAGGCCCTTTGGCCCTCGATGTTGCGCCGATCCAAGCCCACCTAACCTATACTAACCCACTATCCTCCATATACCTATCCAATGCCCGCTTAAATGCCCATAAAGAGGGAGAGTCCACCACTGCTACTGGCAGGGCATTCCATGAACTTACGACTCGCTGAGTGAAGAACCTACCCCTAACTTCAGTCCTATATCTACCCCCCCTTAATTTAAAGCTATGCCCCCTTGTAATACCCGACTCCATACGCGGGAAAAGGTTCACACTGTCAACCCTATCTAACCCCCTAATCATCTTGTACACCTCAATCAAGTCACCCCTAAACCTTCTTTTCTCTAATGAAAACAGCCCCAAGTGTCTCAGTCTTTCCTCATACGATCTTCCTTCCATATCAGGCAACATCCTGGTAAACCTCCTCTGCACCCGTTCCAGTGCCTCCACATCCTTCCTATAGTATGGCGACCAAAACTGCACACAATATTCCAGATGCGGCCGCACCAGAGTCGAAGACAACTGCATCATGAAAATTCTCCAATTATTGTCACCCTGCATTTTTTTTTTCATTTGATGGTGCACTGAACTGAATCTCCGATTAACTGATGCGTGCAACACCTCTTTTTATTGATTCCCCGCCCCTATTTCCAAATTTAGACATGCTCTGCTCCAATTCTCTCATATATTGACACTCACACCAGGTTTCCTATGTAATGGCACTGTGCACCGAATATCCCATTTATTGATTCCCGCCAACTCTACCATTTACTTATTCTTCTATTAATGATGCCCTAGTCAAATTCTACCATTTAGCAGGAGCCTCAGCTTTGGGAAGTGTGACTCGACCACGAAACCAGAAGGGACAGAAAGCCGATTATGTGAGAGAAACTAAAAGCAATGGAGTTGTCAGAGGGAGATCACAGGAAGTGTCCCTTTTCCTACAGCAAAGAACCTAAGACCAGGAGGCAGTGTTTCCTCCCCAGACTGGGTTTCAGGAAATATGGTCAGAGCTGAAGCTGGTTTTGCAATGGGACGGGCAGGGTACCATGTTACTGACCATGTAGGTGTGAACAACATACAAGGTTCTGCCTCGTCCCTCTCAGGAACTCACTGTTTAACTAAGAAGCTGACCCACTGGATTAATATCTGTGTGCAGTGTTAATTAGCCAATCAGATCAGGGAGCTCCCTTGGTGCTTTACAGACTGCTGTGGGAGAAATGGGTTCTGGTTCCCTTCTCACAGATGCTGCCTGACCTGCTGAGGTTAGATTTCAGATCCCCAGGAACAGCAGAGTTTTCTCTATATGCATTTTCTTTCTCCTTATTCAATGGGTCATTTGTGATGCTTAAGATCCCATATGTTTTCTATTTCCCCCTTCAGCAGATCTTGTCACAGTAAAAGACCTGTGCACATGAACACCAAGGCAACTCTATCCATGTTCACATTTCAAACTCTGTAGTTCGGTCGAGTTTGTCTCTCTTTAGCCTTTTATGCCAAACTCCATCACAGCGGGCTTCAGTCTGTTGATTTCCCTCCACAACCTTCTGCTATCTACTGGAGACATTATTATTCACCTCTCTGTACAAACAATCCTGTTGGCCGGTATCATCCACAGTATCTTCTCCAAATCCAAGTTAGATGTCAAAGAAAATATTAATTGTCTTTTCTGTCTCGATAATAAATAACCGTCTGTATCATTCGTATATAGAGAACAATATGATTAAAATATTCATCCGTGCCATAAAAAAGCAAATTGGATTTTAATTCTGCTGTTTGCAAGTTGCAGTAATTTATGATCACTCAGCACTTTTCCATCCTAGCACATTAATTCTCCATGGTGAGCTTGAGCCGTTTATTACAATAGCTTCAGTTTTTATCCAGCCTCTTAAGTAATAATTTGTGAACCAGATTGAAGGTCCTTACCTTCATTAACCTTTTATTTTATTCCATCACGTATGTTGAATTTTAACTCCACACTGACTCTCCTTATACAGCGCCACCCTCTCCAGTTGGGTTTGTGTTGCTCTGCTCCAGGTATGTTCCAAGGGCAAACGGCACCGGTGGCAAACTGACCCGCCTGTTGTCATCAGGAATAGATTCTTGTTGTACTTTTGAAACTGGTATCATATTGTCAAACTTGTATGTTGGGACAGGAGAATTATCCTTTGGGTAGAGAACTGGCTCGATGGTAGAAGACAGAGGGTGGTGGGGGAGGGTTGCTTTTCAGACTGGAGGCCTGTGACCCGCGGTGTGCCCCAAGGATCGGTGCTGGGTCCACTGTTGTTTTGTCATTTATATAAATAATTTGGATTTGACCATAGGACGAATGGTTAGTAAGTTTGCAGATGACAGTAAAATTGGAGGTGTGGAGGACAGTGAAGATGGTTACCTCAGAGGTCAACGGGGTCTTGATCACATGGGCCAATGGGCCAAGGAGTGGCAGATGGAGATTAATTTAGATAAATGTGAGGTGTTGCATTTTGGAAAAGCAAAAGACAGCAGGACTTATACACTGAATGATAAGGTACTGGATTGTTGCTAAACAAATAGACCTGGAGTGCAGCTTCATAGATCATTGAAGGTGGACTAACATTTCGATAGGATAATGAAGAAGGCGTTTGTCATTTTTGTCTTTATTCCTCAGTTAATTGTGTAAAGGAGTTGGGAGGTCATGTTACGGTATTGGTTCGGCCATTTTTGGTATATAATGTACAATTCTGGACTCCCTCCTGTAAAAAGGGTGTTGTGAAACTTTAAAGTGTTTAGAAAAGATTTACATGGATGTTGCCAAGGTTGGAGGGTTTGTGCTGGAGGGTAAGACTGTATAGTTTGAGGCTATTATCGCTGGTACGTCAGTGGCTGAGGGGTAACCTCATAGAGGTTCACAAAATCATGAAGGTCCTCAATAGGGTAAAAAGGCAAGGTGATTTCCCTGTGGTGGGGAAGTCCAGAAGCAGATGGCATATGTTAAAGTTGAGAGGGGAAACATATAAGGGACCTAAGGGGAACATTTTTCACGCAGAGGGCACTGTGTGCATGAGCTGCCAGAGGAAGTAGTGGAGGCTGGTACAATTACAACATTTAAAAGGTATCTGGGTGGGTGTAGGAATTAAAAAGGGTTCAGAGGAACATGGGCCAAATTCTGACAAATAGGATGAGATTGACATCGGATATCAGTTCAGCATGGATGTGTTGGACTGAATGATTTGTTTCTGAGCTTATATTGCTCTGAGTGGGTTGAGCTCCGGATTGTAGATTTATGAAGCAGAAAATAAAGTATGGCACAGAGTTAGACCGAGAAATCCTGCTGATCTCATCAGCTTTATCCTGTTTCCCTGATCCTCCTCCTTCAATCAATGCATTTTTCAGATCCTCATTCAGAATTCCTGGAGCTCTGTAACTGCCCTGGAACAATGTGTGAAAAGTCCTATTGCAGTCCACACGAGGTACCTTTCCCACTGCCCTGCTCCCACGGCCTGCAATGCTGCAGACTGAACAGACAACCCGAAGCACAATGATGAGCTCCTTCCGGCCCACGGCCCTCCTTCTCACTGAATGAAGACAATCACCAGAAGCAGAATCCAGCTCTTGTTGGAGCCTTGAATACCTGACTCTGTCTCACTGAGTGAAGGTTGGACTCAGAAACAGGAATGAAATCAACTTCCTATCTGCATTGTGTCACTCTTTAAGATCTCTGTGTGTCTGAGTTCAGGTCATTTGATTGGAGACTGCGGATGGTGAGTCCCCAGTGAAATGGAAAGAAAGGTGGAGGAGCTCACTGAGGGACATCTCTCAAAGTGAGAATCAGAAAGATGCTATTCCACATTGGAAGGGTTTACGATGAATTGATGGTTCAGAAAAATGTTATACGGACATTTGTAAAACTTAGGAACTCTGACTGTTTTGAGGCTGGAGTTTATTTTATCGTTGTATAGATTTGACACATTCATCCTCCCTCCGCACCACGACAGAAGCTGTTGGAACTGTTCAGTGTTTCCAGCGGCTTCTGAAATTATTTCAGGTTCCCGACGGGAGCAGTCTTCACTTCTCGAGCAAAACAAACCCATCCTTGTGCTGCAACCAATATTTCAATAAGAAATGGGAAGCAGCAGAGGGGAAAGCTTCCGAGATGCCGAGCAATGCTGCCCGGTTCCACACTGCAATTCACAGGAACCATCGCCAGGAAAAGCAAGGAGCAACCTGACAGATTTAAAAGTCTTTCCTTTAAAAGGCTGTTTACAAACCACAACACTGCGATGGCTGGGAATCCAACCCGGGTCAACTGCTTGGAAGGCAGCTATACTCACCATTATCCCACCATCACCCTGCTAGCAGCCGCCTCCCTATTCCCAAACACATAAATAAGGCCGTGATCATCACCAACTGGATTGGGGCTGAAATCCAAACAAGAAATTGCTGGGGAAGCTCAGCGTGTCTTACAGCACCAGAATGTGGGCGGCAAGGTGGCTCAGTGGTTAGCACCAGAGTCCCAGGTTCAATTCCAGCCTCGGGCGACTGTCTGTGTGGGGTTTGCACATTCCCCCAATGTTTGTGTGGGTTTTTTCCGCGTGCTCCGGCTTTCTTCCACAGTCCAAAAATGTGCAGGTTAGGTGAATTGGCCTTGCTAAATTATCCATAGTGATTAGTCAGAGGGAAATGGGTCTGGGTGGGTTACTCCTCGGAGGGTCGGTATGGACTGGTTGGGCTAAAGGGCCTGTTTCTACACTGTAGGGAGTCTCATCTAATCTATTCAGAAGCCATCAGTTCTGAACCAAATCCAAAGGGATTGGGAATTGCTTCATTAAACAACTCGTTCATTAAACAGCTAAGAGCTCAGGAAATCTGAGCAGGAGGAGACTATACAGCCTGTTTAAACTGTTCAGTCTGTTCTGGCAATCAATTCAATCAGAGCTGGATTGCAAATCCAGTTTCCTACCCACTCCACATATTCCGCGACTCCCTGAGACACCGGCAATCTGTCTATTTTTAAAGAAAGATGGTAGAGAGAATTCAGGAAATTATAGACCAGTTAGTCTGACCTCAGAGCTGGAAAAGATGCTGGAGTCTATTACAAAGGATGAAATTATGACACATCTGGATAGTAGTAACAGTATTGGTCAGAGTCAGCATGGATTTATGAAGGGAAAATCATGCTTGACTAATCTTCTGGAATTTTTTGCGGTTGTAACTCTGAAGATGGACGAGGGAGATCCAGTAGATGTAGTATACCTGGACTTTCAGAAAGCTTTTGATAAAGTCCCATATTGGAGGTTAGTGAGCAAGATTAGGGCGCTTGGTATTGGGGGCAAAGTACTAACTTGGTTGGCTGATAGGAAACAAAGAGTAGTGATAAACGGCTCCATTTCGGAATGGCAGGCAGTGACCAGTGGGGTACCGCAGGGATCAGTACTGGGCCTGCAGCTTTTTGCAATATATATTAATGATATAGAAAATGATATTAGTAATAACATTAGTAAATTTGCTGATGATGCTGGGTGGCAGGGTGAAATGTGATGAGAAATGTTAGGAGATTACAGAATAACCTGGATAAGTTAGGTGAGTGGTCAGATGCATGGCAGATGCAGTTTAATGTGGATAAATGTATGGTTACCTACTTTGGTGGCAAGAACAGGAAAGCAGATTACTACCTCAATGGAATCAATTTAGGTAAAGGGGCAGAACAGAGAGATCTGGGTGTTCTTGTACACCAGTCAATGAAGGCAAGCATGCAGGTACAGCAGCTAGTGAAGAAGGCTAATAGCATGCTGGCCTTCATAACAAGAGGTATTGAAAAAAGAAGCAAAGAGGTTCTTCTGCAGCTGTACAGAGTCCTGGTGAGACCATACCTGGAGTACTGTGTGCAGTTCAGGTCTCCAAATTTGAGGAAAAACATTCTGGCTATTGAAGGAGTGCAGCGTATGTTCACGAGGTCAATTCCTGGAATGGCGGGATTACCTTACACTGAAATATTGGAGCGACTGGACTTGTATACCCTTGAGTTTAGAAGACTGAGAGGGGTTCTGATTGCGACATATAAGATTATTAAAGGATTGGACACGCCGGAGGCAGGACACATGTTTCCGTTGATGGGTGAGTGCCGAACCAGAGGACACAGCTTAAAAGTACGGGGTAGACCATTTAGGACAGAGATGAGGAGAAACTTCTTCACCCAGAGAGTGGTGGCTGTGTGGAATGCTCTGCCCCAGAAGGCAGTGGAGACCCAGTCTCTGGATTCATTTAAGAAAGAGTTGGATAGAGCTCTCAAGGATAGTGGAATCAAGGGTTATGGAGATAAGGCAGGAAGAGGATACTGATTAGGAATGATCAGCCATGATCATATTGAATGGTGGTGCAGGCTCGAAGGGCAGAATGGCCTACTCCTGCACCTATTGTCTATTATCACTGCTTTTACATTTCAATCCTCTTGAGATAAATGACAACATTACATTTGCTTTCTTAGCCATGGCATCAACCTACAAGTCAATCTTTAGAGTATCCTGGACTAGCACTCCCAGATCCCTTTGTAATTTGGCTTTATGAATTTTCTCACCGTTTAGAAAATAGTCCATTCCTGTTTTATTTTTTCCAAAGTGCAAGACCTCGTATTTGCTCATGTTGAATTTCATCAGCCATTTCCTGGACCACTCTCCGAAATTCAAGATTGAATTCAAGAGTCGTGAAGTGATGTTGCAGCTGTACAGGACTTTGGTTAGGCCACAGTTGGAGTACTGTGTGCAGTTCTGGTCGCCTCACTTTAGGAAAGATGTGGAAGCTTTGGAGAGGGTGCAGAGAAGATTTACCAGGATGTTGCCTGGAATGGAGAGGAAGTCGTACGAGGATAGGTTGAGAGTTCTCGGCCTTTTCTCGTTGGAACGGCGAAGGATGATGGGTGACTTGATAGAGGTTTATAAGATGATCAGAGGAATAGAGAGTAGACAGTCAGAAACTTTTTCCCCGGGTACAACAGAGTGTTACAAGGGGACATAAATTTAAGGTGAAGGGTGGAAGGGAAAGGGGAGATGTCAGGGGTGGGTTCTTTACCCAGAGAGTGGTGGGGGCATGGAATGCGCTGCCCGTGGGAGTGGTAGAGTCGGAATCATTGGCGACCTTTAAGCGGCATTTGGATAGGTACATGGATGGGTACTTAATCTAGGTTAGAAGTTTGGCACAACATCGTGGGCCGAAGGGCCTGTTCTGTGCTGTATTGTTCTATGTTCTATGTTCTATGAAACTGTCTAAATCTTTCTGCAGCCTCCCCACCTCCTCAGTAGTACCTGCCTGTCCATCTAACTTCGTATCATCGGTGAAATTCACCAGAATGCCACAGTCCCTCCATCCAGACCATTAATATTTAAAGTGAACAGCTGCGCCCCAATACTGAACACTGCGGGATCTCACTTGTCACTAAACGCCATTCCGAAAAAGAACCTTTCATCCCAACTCTCTGCCTTATATCAGACAGCCAATCCCTAATCCATGCCAGTAGCTCACCTTACTCAGCAACCTCCTGTGAAACACCTAATCAAAGGCCTTTTGGAAGTCTAGGTAGATAAAATCCACTGGTCTTCCCTGGTCTAACCTATTTGTTAACTCTTCAAAGAATCCTAACAGGTTTGTCAGGCACGATCTCCCCTTACTAAATCCGTGGTGACTTGTTCTAATCCGACACTGCAATTCCAAGCATTTAGAAATCTCATTCTTAATGGATTCTAGAATTTTACTTACAACCGAGATTAGGCTAATCGGCCTATAATTTTCCATCTTTTGTCTTGATCCTTTCTTGAACAAGAAGGTTACAACAGTGATTTTCCAATTATTTGGGACTTTCCTGGACTCCAGTGATTTTTGAAAGATCACAACCAATGCCTCTGCTATTTCCTCAGCCACCTCCCTCAGTACTCTAGGATGTAGCCCATCCGGGCCAGGAGATTTTTCGATTTTTAGACCTTTTGGCTCTTTTTTAGCACTTTCCCTTTTGTAATGGCTACCATACTCAACTTTGCCCCCGATTCTCCTTAACTGTTGGGATATTACTCATGTCTGGGTTTGGGTGGAGGTTGTGGTACACAGTGTTCGACAGGTGGTGGGGAGTCCATGCCAAATGAGGTTCTCCTGATTTCATTCGGTATACAAGCTGGGACATGGTGGTTGGATTCACTGGTGAATATCTTCTTAGTTCAGCTTGCCAGGATGTTCAGAGTGAGGGGCTCAATGCTCTATCATTTCTTTGTTCATATTTGAGACACCATCCATTCCTAGACACGGTTGAGTGATCCAGTGCCGTGTACTGTAATTCATGTTGTGTGGGTGCAGAATTTTAGGAGTAAACTCAACTGTGGAGGTTCCAAAACTGAATAAAAGATTTTTTTGTAATCCATGTCTGTGTTAGGTGCATCCACTCTTTGTTTTACTGATCCTGGGAGTGTTTGTGTGGATGCTGTCATCTAATTTACAACTCCAGTGAGCCTGAGCAATGTATAAAGCAGAATAAATCAACCACTGTCAACCCCAGAAACATGTTGAGTACGTCACTGTGTTTCTGAGACTAACTTGCTTTTTGTGCACATCCCTATGTATTTTCAAAGTGAAAATGATTCATAAGCTTTAACGTTTCTGTGATATGGAACAACAATTATCTTTGTGCTATTCCTGATGAAGAGCTTTTGTCCGAAATGATGATGTTCCTGCTCCTCAGATACTACCTGACGTGTTGTGCTTTTCCAGCACCACTCTGATCTAAACTCTGGTTTCCAGCATTTGCAGTCCTCACTTTTGCATAAAATGCTTATACTCAGGGCTCAGGCACAGATACATTTGACCAGTAACTTTAAGTCTCTTTTTTTTCCTTTCTCTCTCTCTCTTGCAATAAGTCTAGTGGTGATTCTAATCTTAGCTCGGGGCAAGTGTGGTTTGTCTAAAAGCAGCACTCATTATCTGGTGGCCATGACAATATCGGAGCTGCTATTCATTGCTTTCGAAATCGTACTTTGCTGGTTTCCATCTTATTATTATCCACAGTGTTTCCTGGACATCACTCCTGTGTGTCGTGTTATCCATGTGTTGAGCTGCTGGACCATTGATTGTTCTGTCTGGTTCACCGTTACTTTCTCTTTTGATCGATTTGTCGCTATTTGTTTTCATCAGATGCAAACTAAGTATTGGACAGAGAATACTCCAGTTAAGGTTCTGGCAATAATCTGTATTTTCTTTTCTTTTAAAAATATTCCCAACTATTTTAGATTTAAACATGGAAAGGTCATCAACTGTTCTATCAGGTCCAGTTACTATACTGACCGCCGGTGGGCAGGTTTTCAATACTTTGAGCGATTTTTAACACCAATGCTCCCATTCACTTTTATTCTCTTTCTTAACGTTCTGACTGTCGGACACATCTCTGAGGCCATTACGGTGCGTAAGGGACTCAGGGGTCAGAGAAAAATAGAGAATGACCCAGAGATAGAGAGCAGAAGGAAATCTGTGATCTTACTCTTTGCCATATCTGCAAGTTTCATATTTCTCTCGTTGCTGGATATTTTACGTTTCTTTCGTGTTGCTCATTCCTTGGATTCCACTGTTTTCGATATCTTTTCACAAGCCTCATATATGCTGCGGGACCTGAGCTGCTGCACCAATGCACTTGTTTATGTGGTGACACAGAACAGTTTCAGAGACCAGTTAAAGCATGCCCTGAAATATCCAGTTATAAAAATAATTCAATTGATGAATAAATCCAAGTAACTGAGAGCCCACATTGAAGGCAGCCGATAAAGGAATGAGGGGTCCAGTGAGGAATGGACTGACAGGAGAAGGAGGAGCAGCAACACGCTAACACTCCTTTCCTAACGGGCAAGGAATGGTTCCATCTGAGGAGCGAAACCAAAGAGACTGGAGAAGCAAAACAGTGGGAAGTGTTGTCAGCAATCAGCAACCCTTAATGGAAAGCTGGACAACAAAAGTATAACCGAAGGGGGAATCAGACATGCACAGAATAACATCATCCCCAGCAACCAGTTGTCAGTGAGTGAACCAGATAGAAGGTCAATGACCTGGAGGCAAGTATCATCGGTCACTGCAGGCCGGAGTGGGAACATCAATGGCAGGCTCCTGTCCTCACGGAATTCACTCATCTGGGCAAAACTAAATAAAAAAGCAGAATGTTCCTATTACGCAGAGTAATATACTGTAAATAATCCGTGTCTTTTGATTACAGATATATTTTCAGCAATGATTTCCTTTCTCTGGTTCCATGCCCTCCCCCCCCCACCCCCCCCCTCCCCCCCCGGCCTGATGCTGATATCACCCCCTCTCTTTAATTGGTTCTTTCCACCAATCAGCCGCCGTGTTGGTGGCGAATCCACAGCCCAGTCAGAGGGCTCACTGACAGACCGGACCCGACACTGGGGAATGGGGTTGGATGTGGCAGATGAGGCGACCCCCCTCAGTGCTGCCATGAGAAGGTTTCGTGGCTCTCACTGACTCCATCGGGCTCAGTGGGAACTGACTCTGGATGAACTCTGTTTGTTTGGGCCTTCATAATGGAGCCTGGGATCAATTGGAAGATCGATGGACCGTCAGCAAGGATTTTGTTCCATCTGTAAAACAGCTCCTTAAACCCAACCTTGTATCAGCTCATGATTGGCCCGTCTGATCAAGGTCCTGTTTAACACTGAGGTAAACCTCCTTCACTGTTCACTACCCCACCACCACATTTGGAGCCATCTGCCACCTTACTAACCATCGGAGACAAGCAGGAGGCTGGAAGAACACAGCAAGCCATGCAGCATCAGGGGGTGGAGAGGGCAATGCTTCGGTAGTGAGGGCAAGGGGAGCTGCTGATAAAGTGGTGGGGGCGTGGGGGAGGGTTTAGGTTGGGGAGGGGACAGAGTGGTGAAGTGAACGCCGGTAGAGCGTACAGCTTGGTTGGTCAATGGGAGGAATGAATCCAGGCAGGTGGCAGGTAGGCGGTGAGAGTTCAATGGAAGGTTTACACGGAATAATGGTGACCCAGGGTGAGTTAAAGACTGGAATTGAATTGAGGGGATTAATCTCACTTACGTGCAGAGTAACAGTTACCCAGGAGTGAGTTCTAGAAACTATAGTCCCACAGCATGTCACACAACTGGTCCTTGTTGAAAAACTTTTCTGAACTGACCAAGCCCCATTTACACTTTCCTATCCTTATATCTGCCCTCATGTCTTTTAAATGTTGTAATTGTACTCCCCTCGATTACATCCTCTAGAAGCTCCTTCCATACACATACCAGGCTCTGTTAAAGATTTACTCCTCAGGTCCCTTTTAAATCTTTCCCCGCTCACCTTAAATCGAAGTCCATCATGGTTTTATAAATCTCGATAAGATCACCCCTCAGCCTCCAGTGCTCCAGGGGAAAATGTCCCAGCCTCTCCTTATAACTCAGGCCTTCCAGTTGGGGGAACATCCTTGTCAATCTGTTTTCCACCCTTTGCAGTTTAATAACCTCCTTCCTACAGCAGGGTGAACATGATGGTACGCAGTCCTCCAAATGTGGCCTCACCAATGTCTTGTACAGCTGTAACATGGCGTCCCAACTCCTGGGCTCAGTGCTCTGCCCGATAAAGGCAAGCCTGCCAAATGCCTCCTTCATCACCCTGTGACCCTACCTACCTGTGGCACCACTTTCAAGGAACTATGTACCTTCCCCCACGAGGTCTCTCTGTTCAACAACACTCCCCAGGGCACTACCATTAACTGTGAATGTCCTGCATATGCACACTCTCTCTCACTCAAACACACACTCCCTCACTCACACACTCGCAATCCCTCTCTCACGTGTACACACTCTCTCACTCACACACACACACTTCCTCAATCACACACTCGCAATCTCTCTCTCACGTGTACACTCTCTCTCACTCACACACACACTCCCTCACTCGCAATCCCTCTCTCACGTGTACACTCTCTTGAGCAAGTCTCCAAGTATTGATGCCCATGTAACCGTTCTCTGATATACTTCTTACACAGATTGGTTCCCTCCTCACATTTGGTCATTTTAGGGTGCGCGGAACTGAAACTCCAATTTCCTGATGCTTGCAACATTTTTCCTTTTTATTTATTCCCTGCCCCTATTCTCCCATTTAGACCTGCTCTGTTCCAATTCTCTAATGTATTGGCACTCCCACTAATTTTCTAATGCAATGGCACTGTGTACCAAACCCATCTACTGATGCCCCACCAGTTCTCCCATTTACTCATACCCCGATACTCATTCTTCCATTTACTGATGCCCAGCCCAATTCTACTATTTAGAGGTGCCCTACTCTAATTCACCCATTTACTGGTGCCAGGCCCCAATTCTCGTCCCACTGTGCACCAGTTCTTCCATTTAGTATTTTCTTACAACAATTCTCCCATTTAGTGGTCCGCTGCCAGAATTCTCTAATTTTGGCGTGCCCTGCATCAAATCTCCAAATTACCAATCCTGCACAAATCCTCCCTTTAGTGATGAACTGCACCAACTATCCCACTGAATATTGTCTGACCCCAATTCTCCCACTGAGTTGTTGACAGCAAAGTTGGAGGTGAAGTGAACAGCGAAGATGGTTACCTCAGATTGCAACAGGATCTTGATCACATGGGCCAATGGGCTGAGAAGTGGCAGATGCAGTTTAATTGAGATGAATGTGAGATGCTGCATTTTGGGAAAGCAAATTTTAACAGGACTTATACACTTAATGGTAAGGTCCGAGGGAGTGTTGCTGAACAACGAGACCTTCAAATGCAGGTTCATAACTCGGTGAAAGTGGAGACGCAGGTAAATGGGATAGTGATGAAGGCATTTGGAATGCTTTCCTTTATTGGTCAGAGCATTGAGTACAGGAGTTGGGAGGTCATGTTACAGCTGTACAGGACATTGGTCAGGCAACTGTTGGAATGTTGCGTGCAATTCTGGTCTCGGAAAGATGTTGCGAAACTTGAAAGGGTTCAGAAAAGATTTACAAGGATGTTGCCAGGGCTGGAGGATTTGAGATATAGGGAGAGGTTGAACAGGCTGGGGCTGTTTTCCCTGGAGCGTCAGAGGCTGAGGGGTGACCTTACACAGGTTTATAAAATCATGAGGGGCATGGAAAGGATAAATAGACAAAGTATTTTCCCTGGGGTTGGTTAGTCCACGACTGGAGGGTGTAGGTTTATGGTGAGAGGGGAAAGATATTGCAACTGGACAGGACTTTGGTTTGATGTTGCAACTGTACAGGACTTTGGTTAGGCCACAGTTGGAGTACTGTGTGTAGTTCTGGTCGCCTCACTTTAGGAAAGATGTGGAAGCTTTGGAGAGGAGATTTACCAGGATATTGCCTGGAATGGAGAATAGGTCTTACGAGGATAGGTTGAGAGTGCTAGGCCTTTTATCGTTGGAACGGCGAAGGATGAGGGGTGACTTGATAGAGGTTTATAAGATGATCAGAGGAAGATAGTGTAGACAGTCAGAAACTTTTTCCCCGGGTACAACAGAGTGTTACAAGGGGACATAAATTTAAGGTAAAGCGTGGAAGGTATAGGGGAGATGTCAGGGGTGGGTTCTTTACCCAGAGAGTGGTGGGGGCATGGAATGCGCTGCCTGTGGGAGTGGTAGAGTCAGAATCTTTGGTGACCTTTAAGCGGCAATTGGATAAGTACATGGATGGGTGCTTAAGCTAGGACAAATGTTCGGCACAACATCGTGGGCCAAAGGGCCTGTTCTGTGCTGTATTGTTCTATGTTCTATAAGAAAGAGACCTAAGGGACAACCTTTTCACACAGAGGGTGGTACAAGTATGGAATGAGCTGCCAGAGAAAGTTATGGAGGCTGGTACAATTGCAACATTTAAAAGGCATTTGGATGGGTATATGAAGAGGAAGGGTTTGGAGGGATATGGACCGGGTGCTGGCAGGTGGGACTAGATTGTGTTGAGATATCTGGTCGGCATGGATGGGTTGAACGGGTCTGTTTCTGTGACTCTATGACTCTAAGCACTGAGGTACAGGAGTACCTGACACAATGATGGTCTCTGTCTCTGTCTCACTCTCTCACATACGCACACACGCAGTTACTGAGGGACAAGGAATGACAGAATAATATGAGCATCTTCAAATATTAAAGCTCCGTGAGGGGTTGTTGGAGATAGTGTAGAGGGAGTTTTACTCTGTATCTAACCCTGTTCTGACGCTGCCCTGACGGGGATACAGTAAAGGCAGCTTTACTGTGCATCTAATCCCATTCTGTCCCTGCCCTGAAAGTGTTTGATAGGGACAGTGTAGGGGGATCTTTATTCTGGAACATAGGAAAAGAAAGAGGCCATTCAGCCCCTCGAGCCTGTTCCATCATTCAATGGGATCATGGCTGATCGGTGGCCTAACTCCACATTCTTTCCTTTGGCCCATATCCCTCAATATCTTCACTGAAAATGTATCTCTCTCCGATTTAACCTGAACGACTGATCCAGCATCCACTGCTGTTTGTGGAAGAGAGTCCCTCTCCCACCCTTTGTCTGTCAAAGTGCTTCCTGCCATCTCTCCTGAACGCTCTGGGCCCTCATTCTCAGACTCTGCTCCCTCTCGGTCGAGAATCTCCAACCAGTGGGAATCATAGAACATAGAACATAGAAGAATACAGCGCAGTACAGGCCCTTTGGCCCTCGATGTTGCGCCGATCCAAGCCCACCTAACCTATACTAACCCACTATCCTCCATATACCTATCCAATGCCCGCTTAAATGACCATAAAGAGGGAGAGTCCACCACTGCTACTGGCAGGGCATTCCATGAACTTACGACTCGCTGAGTGAAGAACCTACCCCTAACTTCAGTCCTATATCTACCCCCCCTTAATTTAAAGCTATGCCCCCTTGTAATACCCGACTCCATACGCGGGAAAAGGTTCACACTGTCAACCCTATCTAACCCCCTAATCATCTTGTACACCTCAATCAAGTCACCCCTAAACCTTCTTTTCTCTAATGAAAACAGCCCCAAGTGTCTCAGTCTTTCCTCATACGATCTTCCTTCCATACCAGGCAACATCCTGGTAAACCTCCTCTGCACCCGTTCCAGTGCCTCCACATCCTTCCTATAGTATGGCGACCAAAACTGCACAAAAGAATCGTTGATCTTGATCGATCCTGTCTCATCCTGTTTATACCTTGGAAGCTTTGATCAGATCACCCCTTAACTTTCTCAATTCTGATGAAAACCGGCCTCATTTGTCGAGTGCCCCCTCAGAACGTAACCCCTGAGGTTCAGGATCATTCTTGTAAACCTCCTTTGTGCTCCCTCTCTGTACTCCAACCTGATTCCCACACACTTGCTTTCACTGAACTCCATCTAACACAGCTTTGCCCATTCACCCAGTCTATCAATAGCCCTTTGTAATGTTAAGGTGCCATCTGCACTGTCTATAATGCTGCCTAACCTTGTACCTAACCCTGTGCTGTCCCTAACCTGTGCGTGTTTGATAGGAACAGTGCAGAGGGATTTATACTCTGTATCTAACCTCAGGGCGCACATGTCCTGGGAGTATTCGATGCAGAGAATGTGGAGGGAGATTTACTCTGTATCTAGCCCCATGTTGTCCCTATCCTGGGAATGAAGACACCATTGGCTCAGAGACAGGATAGAGGGGAATGAGGGTTTCAGATTGGAGTGAGCTACAGGCACGTACAGGTTGGGAACTGTTTTCAGTAAAAGGCAATTGATCCCAAATCTCCTTTCCCCCGCTCCTTTCCCCTCCTCTCGTTCCCCCATTCCAACCCCCTCCTCCTCCCCGTCTCCTCGCCCCACCTCTCCTTCATCCCATTTCTCCTTCACCTTTCCTTCTCCCCTGTCCTTTGCCCCCCTCTCCTTCACCCTCTTTTTCCTCCTCCTCCTCCCCTCCCTCCCCTTCTTCCTCGCCTCCTTGCACTCCTCTCCAACCGCTCCCCCTTCACACACTCTCCCCTTCTTCCACTCCCCTACTCTTCCTTCTCCCCTCCCCCCTTCGCCCTCTCTCCTTCCCCCCACTCCTGTCCTCCCCTCTCCCTCCTTCCTCAACTCTCCTTTTCCTATACTACCCCCTCCCTCCTTCCCCCCTCTTCCCTTCCCCACTCTTCCTCCTCTCCTTCTCCCCCCTATTCTCCTTCTCCCCTCCCCTTTCCCCCCTCTCCTTCCAACCCTCTCTTTTCCACCCTCTACTTCACCCTTTACCCCTTCCCCCACTCCTCTTCTCCTTTCCCCTCTCCTCCCCTCCTATTCTCTCTCTGCCTCTCTCCTCCATCTCCCTTACATTCTCCCTTCTCCTACCCTACTAATTGCGTCCCCCTCTACTCTGCCCTCCATCACCCCTTCTTCCCCCCCTCTCCTTCCATCCCTGCTTTCCTTCCCGCCCTGTTCTTCTTCCCTATCTCCTTCCCCTCTCCATTCGCCCCTCCTTCCCGCTCCACTCCTTCCTTCCCCCTCTCCTTCCCTCTTTCCTTCCCCCCTCTCCTTCTCCTTCCCTCCCTCACACCCCTTCTTCCCTCCCTTTTCCCTTCCCCCTCTACCTCCCCTCCTTCTCCCCTCTCTTTAGCCCCTATTCCACTCCCTCTCCTTTCCCCTTCTTCCTCCTTGTTCCCCCATTCCTATGTCCGCCTCCTCCCCTCGCCACCTTCTACTTCCCCTCTCTCCTCCCCCCTCTCCACGCCTCTTCTCCTTTCCCCTCTTCTCCCCCCTCCTTCCCCATCCACTCTTCTCTCTCTCTGCTTCTCCCCTCCAATATTACTTTCTCACTTCTCCTACCATACCAATCACATTCTCCCCTCTACTCCGCCCCGTCCTTCCCCTCTCCTCCACCTGCTTCCTCCCCCTACCACTCCTCCTCTCTTCCCCGTCTCTCCTCCCCCCCTTCACGCCTCTTCTCCTTTCCCCTCTCCTTCCCCACTCACTCTTCTCTCTTTCTGCCTCTCCCCTCCATCCCCCTTACTTTCTCCCCTCTCTTTCCCTACCAATCGGCTTCCCCTCTGCTCCGCTCCCATCCTCCCACCCTCTCCTCCCCACCCTATATCCTTTCCCCCTCTCTCCATCTCCTTCCATTCCACCATGCTGCCTCCTCACCCCTCTCCTTCACCCCTTTCCCGTTCTCCTTCTCCCTCCCCCCTTAACTCCTCTCCATCCCACCCTCCTTCCCCCTGTCCTTTCCCCCTCTCCCCTTCCCCTCCAATCCTTCGCCCCCACCATTCCCTACCCCTTGCATTCCATCTCCCGCCTCCAACTCTCCTGCCCTCCCTCTCCTTTCCCCCTTCAATCCCTTCCTCCACGCTTGCGCCTCCCCTCCTTTGCCTTTCAAATAGTGCTGTCTCTTTCCTCCCAAGGGATCTTGCTGGCCACTTGAAGATTCAAAGAGTGAAACTTTGGAATCAGGAGACCTCTGAACAAAAGCTTTCTCCAGAGGGGACACGGTCCTGAGGCCTAGTAGACAGGCTGCACCCCGAGTGGGCCCATGTGAGTTGTGTGTTTATTTACCCCGAGGGTGAATCTCCTCTGGGCTGCCCTGGGTTTTCGGGGCCTCTGGTTAACTACCTCCTGTCAGATTGCGGCCCTGTCATTTTTAAAATAGATTTGAAGCCTGGGGCTAAAATAACTGGGGCCTGGGATTTGGCACAAAAACATCAATCCCCAGTGAGTGTCTGACAGACAGGACTTCCAAGGTGGTAATTAAAACCTTAAATGAGAAACTCGATCTAAAGACTTGTTCTAATATCAGAGTAATACTACTTGTGGGATCTTGCTGTGTCTCAAACCACCTGCAGAGTGGCCTACATTGCTACAGTCTCTCCCCCCGAGGAGGGGATTTGATTTGGGAGCCGAAACGTGGGCGGCACAGTGGCACAGTGGTTAGCACTGCTGCCTCACAGCGCCAGAGACCCGGGTTCAATTCCCGACTCAGGCGATTGACTGTGTGGAGTTTGCACATTCTCCCCTTGTCTGCGTGGGTTTCCTCCGGGTGCTCCGGGTTCCTCCCACAGTCACAAAGATGTGCGGGTTAGGTGAATTGGCCATGCTAAATTGCCCGTAGTGTTAGGTAAGGGGTAAATGTAGGAGTATGGGTGTGTTGCGCTTCGGCGGGTCGGTGTGGACTTGTTGGGCCAAAGGGCGTGTTTCCACACTGTAAGTAATCTAATCTAATCTAATCTAGAAACTCGGACGATGAAGAGACAGACAGAATCCAATCATTCTGCCATGAGGAATAATCAGACAAGAGCTGGAACCAGAGAGCTAGAATAATCAGAAACCGTTCTGTCTCCTTGTTGTTCATTTACACACGCAGCTACACACACAACACTCACACACACACACACGCAGACGGAAAAGAATTGTGGGGTTCAGGTTGTTTCTGGGATTTTTACCATAAGGGGCGAGCTCTGGGCTGGAGGGGGGAGACAAAGGGGCAGAAAGGTTGGACAGGGAGTTGCTGCACATTCTGATCCCACAGATGATACTGCCTCCGTCACTCACTGCAGCTCCCATCTACATTCCCGTGTTCCCTCTCTCTTCCCTACATCTTTCCTTCAATCCCCATCTCTCTCCATCCTTCCCATCTCCATCCTGTTCATGTTCCCCTGAAGATCCCCTTCCTATTACTCTCTTCCTCCTCACTCTTTTTCCTGGAAATATTTAATCGTTCAGTCTTTCCCAATCTCTCTATCGCTCTCCCTGGGTTTCCCTGTCGTTCTGTCTCCCCCCCCCCCCCCCCCCGCCCCCCACCAGGTATTTGTTTATTCTGCTTTCTGACTTTCATTCTCTTTGTCTTGTTCTCTCACTGGGTTTTATTCTAACCACCATCTTCACCACAACCTGCCCCCCCCCCTCTCTCTCTCTCTCTCTCTCTCTCTCTCTCTCTCTCCCCCATTCTCCACTCCGTCCCTGTCCTGCTGTCCCAGAGGGTGACTTGGACTCCATGCCATGTGGGGGGAGGGAAGGTGATGGGGTGGGTAGGCGACTGGGGGAGAAGCCGCGGGTGGGAAGGCGATAGGGGGGTAGAAGGGCCATGGGAGAGGGGGTTGGTAAGGCAATGGGGGGGTGGGATGGCGATGGAGGGGGTGGGGAAGGCGATGGGGGGGCGGGAAGGCGATGGGGGGGCGGGAGGGCGATGGGGAGGAGGCGATGGGGGGTAGGAAGGTAATGGGGAGAAGGCGATGGGGGTGGGAAAGCGATTGGGGAGAAGGCGATGAGGGGTGGGAAGGCGATGGGGGAGAAGGTAATGGGGAGAAGGTGATGGGGAGAAGGCAATGGGGGGTGGGAAGGCGATGCGGGAGAAGGCGATGGGGGGAAAAGGTGATATGGGAAAGGTGATGGGGGAAAGGTGATGGGGAAGGTGATGAGGGAAGGTGATGGGGGGAAGGTGATGGGGGGAAGGTGATGGGAGGAAGGTGATGGGGGGAAGATGATGGGGGAAGGTGATGGGGGAAGGTGATGGGGGGAAGGTGATGGGGGAAGGTGATGGGGGAAGGTGATGGGGGGAAGGTGATGGGGGGAAGGTGATGGGGGAAGGTGATGGGGGAAGGTGATGGGGGAAGGTGCGGGTGGGAAGGCGATGGGGAAGGATGGTGACGGGGGAGAAGGGTGACGGGGGGAGAAGGGTGATGGGGAGAAGGGTGACGGGGGGAAGGGTGACGGGGGGAAGGGTGACGGGGGAAGGGTGACGGGGGGAAGGGTGACGGGGGAAGGGTGACGAGGGGAAGGGTGACGGGGGTAAGGGTGACGGGGAAGGGTGACGGGGGGAAGGGTGACGGGGAGGGGAAGGCTGACGGGGGGAAGGGTGACGGGGGGGAAGGGTGCCGGGGGGGAACGGTGACGGGGGGAGAAGGGTGACGGGGTGGAAGGGTGACGGGGGGGAAGGGTGACGTGGGGGGAAGGGTGACGGGGGGGGAAGGGTGACGGGGGAAGGGTGACGGGGGGAAGGGTGGCGGGGGGAAGGGTGACGGGGTGGAAGGGTGTCGGGGGAAAGGGTGACGGGGGGAAGGGTGACGGGGGTTGGGGGGCAAGGGTGACGGGGGTTGGGGGGAAGGGTGACGGGGGTGTGGACGGGGAAGTGTGACGGGGTGGGGGGGAAGGGTGACGAGGGTAGGGGGGGAAGGGTGATGAGGGTGGGGGGGGAAGGGTGACAGGGATGGGGGGGAAGTATGACGGGGATGGGGGGCAAAGGGTGGCGGGGGAGAGTGACGGGGAGGTGACGGGGAGGGGGAGAAGGGTGACGGGGGGAGAAGGGTGACGGGGGAGAAGGGTGACGGGGGGGAAAGGTGACGGGGGGAAGAAGGGTGACGGGGGGGGAAGAAGGGTGACGGGGGGGGAAGAAGGGTGAATGGGGGAAGAAGGGTGACGGGGGGAAGAAGGGTGACGGGAGGAAGAAGGGGGACGGGGGGGAAGAAGGGTGACGGGGGGGGAAGAAGGGTGACGGGGGGAAGAAGGGTGACGGGGGGGAAGAAGGGTGACGGGGGGAAGAAGGGTGACGGGGGGGAAGAAGGGTGACGGGTGGAGGAGAAGGGTGACAGGGAGGGAGGAGAAGGGTGACGGAGGAGGGAGGAGAAGGGTGACGGGGGAGGGAGGAGAAGGGTGACGGTGGGGGGGGGAGGAGAAGGGTGACAAGTGGGGGAGGAGAAGGGTGACGGAGGGGGGAAGAGAAGGGTGGAGGGCCTAACCAATGAACCACAGCAAAGCACGTTACTACTGAATTATAGATGAATGCTCAAATATATTCACCTCTGAATCAGTGTCATTGTACTTCAATGTAAACTCTCTGGCTGGAGCTTGAAGCTGAGAAGTTAGCACAGAACTGGCATCAGAGATACACTTCAGTTTTCATTCCTTCCACTATTTTGTAAAATGAGATGACAAAAGAAACCTGTTGAGAAACATTCAGAATATACAAATGTATCTTTTGGCTTGAGTGTTAAACATCCACCTGTTAAAGGAGTTTCCAAAATCTACCACCATCAGTTCAGGACAGGAATTTACAAAATGATTTGCGAGATCTAGTATTTTAATGACAATGTTATGTTGTAGAGATGATTTGAGAGATTGGTTAGATGCATCCAACTTTAAGATGTTTTTCTAACAGCCAATTTTGTTCTTCCAAAGGTTATTTGGATAGCAGAAGATTGGAATACAGGAATGAGAAAATTATTAATGAACAGAATTAACCATCTGTGTTAATCTCCTCAATGGCGGAGTACCTACCCAGCATCCCTCGCGGTAGTGAATACCCTCTATACTCACTACAGGCGAGGGCGGTGCAGCCGCAGTGCCAGGTTTGTCTCCGTGCGAAATGGGAAGAGACGCGCTTTTCCAGACGGTAAGGATGCAGGAGCTGGACAGAGGGATTCAGACCGAGAATAAACCCTTCCAGCGAGAAGCGAGCACCTTGAAAAATAACTTGTTGTTAAATGGTTTGCATTTCCGAGGTGAACAGCCGCCATCTTGGCCGGGAATGTGGACGCATGCGCAGAGGGATGCGTGACGTCACGGGGCGGGGCCTGAGAATGATTCATACAGATGCTGAAAACCTGAGACAAGAATCACAGAGATGTGCAGCATGAATACAGAGCCTTCGGTCCAACCCGTCCATACCGACCAGATATCCCAACCCAATCCAGTCCCACCCGCCAGCGCCCGGTCCATATCTCTCCAAACCCTTCCTATTCATATACCCATCGAAATGTCTTTTAAATGCTGCAATTGTACCAGCCCCCACCACATCCTCTGGCAGATCATTCCATACATGTACCACTCTGTGCGTGAAAAAATTGCCCCTTAGGTCTCTTTCATATCTTTCCCCTCTCACCCTAAACCTATGCCCTCTAGTTCTGGACTCCCCCACCCCAGGGAAAAGATTTTGTCTATTTATCCTTTCCATGCCCCCAATGATTTTGTAAACCTCCATAAGGTCACCCCTCAACCTCCGTCACTCCAGGGAAAACAGCCCCAGACTGTTCAGCTTCTTCCTGTCGCTCAAATCCTCCAATCCTGGCAGCATCCTTGTAAATCTTTTCTGAACCCTTTCAAGTTTCACAACATCTTTCCAATAGGAAGAAGACCAGAATTGCAGACAATATTCCAACAGTGGCCTAACTGATGTCATGTACAGCCGCAACATGACCTCCCAACTCCTGTACTCAATACTCTGAACAATAAAGGAAAGCATACCAAACGCCTTCTTCACTATCCTATCTACCTGCGACTCCACTTTCAAGGAGCTATGAACCTGCACTCCAAGGTCTCTTTGTTCATCAACACTCCCTTGGACCTTACCATTAAGTGTATAAGTCCTGCTAAGATTTGCTTTCCCAAAATCCAGAACCTTGCATTTATCCGAATTAAACTCCATCTGCCATTTCTCAGCC
This sequence comes from Chiloscyllium plagiosum, assembly GCF_037043375.1. Classification (NCBI taxonomy): domain Eukaryota; kingdom Metazoa; phylum Chordata; class Chondrichthyes; order Orectolobiformes; family Hemiscylliidae; genus Chiloscyllium; species Chiloscyllium plagiosum. The sequence continues at coordinate 94,976,290 of NW_028270167.1, forward strand.
CATTGGCCCATCTGGTCCAGATCCTGTTGTAATCTGAGGTAGCCTTCTTCGCTGTCCACTACACCTCCAATTTTGGTGTCATCTGCAATCTTACGAACTGTACCTCTTATGCTCTCATCCAAATCAAATCAGAAAGTGCTGGAGGAAGTCAGCAGGTCTGGCAGGAGATGTGGACAGAGAAACAGAGTTAACCATTCCAGTCCTGTGTGCATCTTCTTCAGAACCCATTGCCCGGGTGGTGCAGTGTCCTGGGCGATAGCTTTATAACAGCTTCACCCCCAGGTGATCTTTGAAACAAATAGCAGTCGACTTGAATCCCTGAATTTTTCTGCAGGTGACATTTTTAACCAACCTGTTCAGATGTGTCATGTCCCACTTGTGAAGCAGGTGGGCCTTGAGAAGCCAGGCCTTGTTAGTTCGAGGGGAGTTCCTCAGGGTGGAATCTCAGGGTCAACCATCTTCAGTTGCTTTGTCAATCACTTTCCCTTCAGAAGCAGGATTGTTGGTTGATGATTGGACAATATTCAGCATCATTTTCAACTGCTCCGATACTGATGTAGCAGATATCCATATGTTCAGGTTGTATGTTTGCTCGCTGAGCTGGTAGGCTTGTTCTCATTGAGAACAATCTTACAACCTGAACCACAACCTGAGCTAAACATTTTCTCAAAAACGGCATATCCATATTTAGCAAGACCTGGCCTGGATCTAAAATCTGCACAAATGATAAGTAACAGTCGTATCACATCCGAGCCTGGCAAAGACCATGTTCAACAAGAGAATATCCGAGTATCCCTTGTTGAAAATCCACAGCAATATCATTGTTGAATCCTCCATGGGCAGCATTCCAGGGGTGTAATATTGACTAGAAACTGAACAGGACTAACCATACAACTACAGTTGATACAAGATGCAAAAAATCTTACAGCGCTCAACTCACCTCCAGCCTGCCCACCTTACAAGACGTAAGTCAGGTGTGATACAGAATCCTCTCCACTTGCCTGGTTGAATGCTGCTTCAACAACACAAGAAGCTCATCAACATGTGGGACAAAACAGCTCTCTTGATTGCCAACAACCTTCCCCATTCCCTTTCTTCCCCATTGATGTACAGCAGCAGCAAAGGGGATCATCTCTTGTGTAACATCCTTCTGGATATGGGGCTGTGCTGTCCACCAGTTGGCGAGGTACATCCCACAACAGGCTTGCACCTCAGGACACACAATGTCTCAGAGATGTTGGAACAACAACCTGATTTATTCAGGAACATTCCTTTTTGCTTTTGATGGGGCTTTTTGCATCTTTTGATGTGATTGGATCATTTGTTTGGGAGGAGGTGTAGAATAGGGGGAGGGTGTCTTTCTGAAATTGGATTTGTTTGTTCTGATATTTTATCCTGTATGCACAATGATAATATTTGAATATCTTTTCACAGAGAAATAGATTGAAAGAATTGAAGATGAGTGAGTCAAATCAGACATGATATAAAGATCCAACAGAGTCACTAAATTCATTTGGACATAAGGGGAACATGTTTATCTGGTATGTCTGTAAGCAAAGATTTCAAAAAAACATTGTGAGTGGTAAAGTGCCAGCACAGACACACACACAGACACAGACTCACACACAGACACACACACACAACAGTGTGAGTGTTCCACTGAACTGACTGCAGAAATTATTTAACATTATCGAGTTAACATTCTTTAAAAATCTACAGACAGAGAAGCCATGAATATATTGTGTTTATGGGAAAGGATTCAACAGATTATCCAACTTGGAGATATGTGAGGAGATCAGCACCATGGAAATGTCTGGATTGTGAGAAGGATTGCAAATCCCCAGACCAGCTGGAGACTCATCAACACAGACATTCTGGGGAGAGACTGTTCACCTGCTCTATGTGTGGGAAGGGATTTACTCTGTCATCCAGCTTCATGTAACACCAGTGGGTTCGCACTGACAAGAGACCTTTCCCCTGACTGTGGGGGAAAAAAAACTTTAAGATGTGTAAATGTCTTAAATTCAATGGTCATAATTTAACACCTTAACCTCCCTCCACCTATTGAATTCCCAACGCCCCTCCCCCAAGTCCCTCCTCCCTACCTTTTATCTTAGCCTGCTTCGCACACCCTCCTCATTCCTGAAGAAGGGCTTATGCCCGAAACGTCGATTCTCCTGCTCCTTGGATTCTGCCTGACTTGCTGCGCTTTTCTAGCAACACATTTTTCAGCCATAATTTAACATCAACCTGTTCCCATGGGAGAGAAGGTATTCAGCTGTTCCATGTGTGGGAAGGTATTCACTTGGGGATCCAGCCGAATGTCAGACAAACGTCTTCATCATCGGGAGAGAAGCGTTGTCTGTTCTGTTTAGGAAGGAATAAACTTCCCAGTTCAGCCTAATGTCAACCGTTGAGTTGACACTGGAGAGAGACCAATCATCTGCTCTGTGTGTGAGAAGGGATTTATTAAATCAGCAAAGTTCAAATACACGAGCGTGGCCATACTAGAGAGAGAGAGAGAGAGAGAGAGAGACTGTACACCTGCACTGAGTGTAGGAAGAGATTCACTTAGTCATCTGTACTCAGTGAGCACCAGCACATTCACACCTTTTACCTGCTCCTTGTGTGGGAAGGGGTTCACTCGGTTCTCCAATCTCAGCAGCTATGGCTTTGTTCACATCAATGAGAGAACATGTCAATGCTCTGACTGTGAGAAGAGCTTTATGAGTAGCAATGATTTGATGAAACATCAACAAACACATTGTGGGGAGAGGCCGTTCACCTGCACTGTGTGTAGCAAGGGATTCAATTATTCATCCCCACATGTGACGCTCCAGTTAAGGGGAATCAGTTTCGCTGAGTTGGCTGTATTGTTGGTTTACAGAGCAGTGTAATGTGAACAGCGTGGGTTCAATTCCCATTACCAGTTTGAGGCTACCATGAAGGACTCTCCTTCTCAAATTCTTCCCTTGCCTGAGGTCTGGGCCCACTGGTCAAATCACCATGAGTCGCTTCTCTCTGTATTGAAGAGAGCAGCCCCTGTGGTCTGGGAAGACTATAGTGACACACACATTCCAGTGGGGTAACGTGATTGTATTCTGCTGTTATTGCATCCAGAACTGGACTGTGTTCATTCTGTCAGCAATAGTATACTTCATTGGATGTGAATTATCTCTTTAATTGAACTGGTGTTTAATTGTTAAGGTGTTAATCACATCAAAAACACAGTTTTTACCCACTGATTTCTCTCCGGTGAGATGAGATTGATAGATATCAATTTCCTGCCCTGTTCTTGGGTCTTTTATTCATTGCAAAGGTATTTATAAATGTATTTTCACACATTCAGGATTTCTGAATGTGCTTCATAGCAACTGAAGTCCTTGTGAGGTGTAGTCACTGTTGTGGGAGATATTGCAGCTGTACATCTCTAAGGCTTGACTTAGGGCCCCGCTTCCCTGCACCAATGCTCCCATTTACCAATCCCACACAAATCCGGGAATTGCACCAATTCTCCCATTGAGTGTTATCCTGCCCCAGTCCTCCAACATAGAATTTAAAGGCACCTGCATAGATTCTCCAGTTATTTTTGCACTGCATCAATTCCTTCTATTTAGTTGTTCCCTGATTTTTTTTTCATTCAGTGATGCAGTGTACTGAAGCTCCAATTTACCAATGCTTGCAACATTTCTTCTTTTTATTGATTCCCTGGCCCCTATTCCCCAATTTAGACATGCTCTGCTCCAATTTTCCAATATATTGGCACTCCCACCAATTTTCTAATGCAACTCCACTGTGCAACAGTGCATCACTTAATGATGCCTTAACCCGATTCTACCATTTAAAGGTGCGCTACTCTAATTCTCCCATTTACTGTTGCCATGCACCAATTCTGTAATTTAGCTTCACTGTGCACCAGGTCTCTCATTTACTGATGGCCCGCACCAATTCTCCAATTCCGTGCTGTTTAGTAACATTTCCCACAATTACTGACGCCCTGAACAAGTTCTCCATTCAGTTTAGCCTTTCACCAATCCTCATATTGACTGATACTCTGGCCCAAATTCCACCAAATCTCCCATTTACTCATATCCCTGGATTAAATCATCCATTTACTGATTCTACCATTTAGGGGTGCCCTACCCTAATTCTCCCATTTACTGTTGCCAATCATCAATTTAGCTCCACTGTGCACCAGGTCTCTCATTTACTGATGACCCGCATCAATTCTCCAATTCAGTGTTGCTTAGCACCATTTCCCCCAATTACTGATGTCCTGAACAAGTTCTCCACTCAGTGTTGCCTTACCCCAATCCTAACACTGACTGATGCCCTGGCCCAGTTTAGAGGTGCCCTACTCTAAATCTCCCAAAAGGTATGGCCCTGCCCCAATTTTCCAATTTAGTTGCAACACCGCATAACTCACCCATTTAGTGCTGAACTGCACTAATTCACCCATTATCTGATGCTCTGTTGCAAATATTCACATTTTGATAAGCTCTTTCACAATTTTGGCACTTAGCAGTTCCTTGCAATGATTCTCCAATTTAGTGGAGAGCTGCCAGAATTCTTAAATTTAGGTGTGTACAAGTTGGACTGAAGGATCTGTTTCCGTGCTGTACATCTCTAAGGCTGTAATTAGTACTCCGCTTCCCTGCACCAATTCTCCCATTTACCAATCCTGCACTAATTCGGGAATTTCACCAACTCACCCATTGAATGTTATCCTGCCCCAGTCCTCCCACTTAGAATTTAATGGCACCTGCATGAATTCTCCAATTACTGTTGCCCTGCATCAATTCCTTCCATTTAGTTGTTCCCTGAAACACATCTTCCACGTCCGGAACCCCTGATGATTTTCTTTCATTTCATGATGCAGTGCATCTCCAATTTCCCGATGCTTGTGACATTTTTTCTTTTTATTGTTTCCCTAGGTCCTAATTCCCAATTTAGACATGCATTACTCCAATTTTCCTGTATAGTGGCACTCCCACCAATTTTCTAATGTAATGGCACTGTGCAACAGATCTACCATTTATTGTTTCCACCAAATCTCCCATTTACTTATATCCCTATACTAATTCTTCCATTTACTGATGCCCGAGCCCGATTCTACCATTTAAGGGTGCGCTACTCTAATTCTCCCATTTACTGTTGCCATGCACCAATGCGGTAATTTAGCTCCACTGTGCACCAGGTCTCTCATTTACTGATGTCACGCATCAATTCTCAAATTCAGTGTTACTTAGCACCATTTCCCACAATTACTGATGTCCTGAAAAAGTTCTCCATTCAGTTTTGGCTTACACCGATCGTTATATTGAATGATGCCCTCGCCCAATTTAAGGGTGCTCTACTGTCATTCCCACATCAAGTATTTTTACAAGGATGTTGCCAGGGCTGGGGTTTTGAGCTACAGGGAGAGGCTGAACGGGCTGGGGCTGTTTTCCTTGGAGCGTCGGAGGCTGAGGGGTGACCTTCTAGTGGTTTACAAAATTATGAGGGGCATGGATAGGATAAATAGACAAAGTGTTTTCCCTGGGGTCCAGGAGTCCAAACCTAGAGGGCATAGGTTTAGGGTGAGAGGGGAAAGATATAAAAGAGACATAGGGGGCAGCTTTATCACGCAGAGTGTGGTACGTGTATGGAATGAGCTACCAGAGGATGTTGTGGAGGCTGGTACAATTGCAACATTTAAGAGTCATTTGGATGGGTATATGAATCAGAAGGGTTTGGAGGGATATAGGCCGGGTGCTGACAGGTGGGACGAGATTGGGTTGGGATATCTGGTCAGCATGGACAGGTTGGACTGAAGGATCTGTTTCAATGCTGTACATCTCTATGAGTCTATTGTCCTGTCCCAATTTTCCCATTTAGTGCTACACTGCATCAATTCTCCCATTTCCTGAAAAACTGAAACTCTCCCATTTGTTGCTAACTGCACCAATTTGCCATTGTCGGATGCCCCGTTCCAAATTCTCTTATTTCGATAAGCCCTTGCCCAATTCTTCCATTTAGCAGTTCCTTGGAATGTTTCTCCAATTTCATGGAGTGCTGCCAGAATTCTAAAATTGAGTCATACACAAGTTGATCTGAAGTGTCTGTTTCCATGTTGTACATCTCTATGATTGTATGACTCTATTTATGACTCCGCTGCTCTGCACCATTTCTCCCATTTACCAATCCTGCACAAATCCTGAAACTGCACCAACTCTCCCTTTGAGTATTATCCTGCACAATTTAAAGGCACCTGCATGAATTCTCCAATTATTGTTGCCCTGCATCAATTCCTTCCATTTAATTGTTCCCTGAAACACCTCTTCCACGTACGGGTGCCCTACTGAATTGTTTTCATTTCGTGTTGCACTGAACTGAATCTCCAATTTACCGAACCTTGCAACATTTCGTTTTATTGATTCCATGCCCCTACTCGCCAATTTAGACATGTTCTGCTCCAATTTTCGAATATATTGACATTCACACCAGTTTTCCAATGAAATGGCACTGTGCACCGAATCTCCCATTTACTCATATCCCTGTACTAATTCTTCCATTTACTGATGCTCTAGCAGATTGTACCATTTAAGGGTGCGCTACTCTAATTCCCCCATTTGCCACGCACCCATTCTCTAATTTAGCCCCACTGTGCACCAGGTCTTCCATTCAGTATTTCCCTGCAACAATTCTCCGATTTAGTGACCGCTGACAGAATTTGCTAATTTGCGATCCCTGCATCATATCTCCAAATTACCGATCCGACACATATCTTCCCTTTCGTGGTGAACAGCACCAACTCCCTCATTTCGTGGTGCACTGAATTGAATCTGGACCACGAATCCTTTGCAACATTTGTCCTATTTACTGATTCACTGCCCATGTTCTCCCATTAGCTCCAATTCTCGAAGTTATCAGCACCCTGCACCAGGTCTTTCATTTACTGATACCCCACACCAATTCTCCAATTCAGTGTTGGTTAGCACCATTTCTCCCAATTACTGATGTCCTGAACAACGTCTCCACTCAGTGTTACATAGTGACTGATTCCCTCGCCCAATTTAGCGATGTCCTACTCTGTATCTCCCAAATGGTATTGTCCTGTCCCAATTCTCCCATTTAGGGCAACACAGCATAACTCATTCATTTTGTGCTGAACTGCACTAATTCGCCCATTATCTGATGCTCTGTTGCAAGTTCTCACATTTCGATAAGCTCTTTCGGAACTTTGCCGTTTAATAGTTTCTTGCAATTTAGTGGAGGGCTGCCAGAATTCTTAAATTTAGACGTGGTCAAGTTGGACTGAAGGGTCTGTTTCCGTGCTGTACATCTCTAAGGCTGTAATTAGTGCGCCACTTCCTTGCAACAATTCTCCCATTTACCAATCCTGCACTAATTTGGGAATTTCACCAACTCCCCCATTGAGGTTATCCTGCCCCAGTCGTCCCACTAATAATTTAATAGCACCTGCATGAATTGTCCAATTAATGTTGCTCTGCATCAATTCCTTTCATTAATTGTTCCCTGATACACATCTTCAATGTACGGAAGCCCTGCTGATCTTATTTTTTCATTTAGTAATGCACTGAACTGAATTTCCAATTTACCAATGCTTGCAACATTTCTATTTTTTTGTTGATTCCCTGAACCCCATTCCCCAATCTGGACATGCTCTGCTCCAATTTTCCAGAATATTGGCACACCCTCCAATTTTCTAATGTAATGGCACTGTGCACCAGATCTCCCATTTATTGTTTCCACAGAATCGCCCATTTACTCATATCCCTGCACTAATTCTTCCATTAACTGATGCCCGAGCTTGATTCTGCCATTTAAGGGTGCGCTACTCTAATTCTCCCATTTACTGTTGCCATATACCAATTCCCCAATTTAGCCCCACTGTGCACCAGGTCTTCCATTTAGTATTTCCCTGCAAAGATTCTCCCATTTAGTAGTCCGCTGACAGAACTTTCTAATCTTTCCTGCTAAACTTTCCTGCTAAACTGAAACTCTCCCATTTGGTGCTAACTGCACCAATTTGCCGTTAACGGATGCCCCGTTCCAATTTATCTTATTTCGATAAGCCCTTGCCCAATTCTTCCATTAGTAGTTCCTTGGAACGATTCTCTAATTTCGTGGAGCGCTGCCAGAATTCTAAAATTGAGTCATAGACAAGTTGGACTGAAGTGTCTGTTTCCATGTTATGCATCTCTATGATTGTATGACTCTATTTATGGCTCCGCTGCTCTGCACCATTTCTCCCATTTACCAATCCTGCACAAATCCTGATACTGCACCAACTCTCCCATTGAGTATTATCCTGCCCAATTTAAAGGTACTTGCATGAATTCTCCAAGTATTAATGTCCTCCATCAATTCCTTCGATTCAAGTTTTCCCTGAAACACTTCTTCCACGTACGGGTGCCCTGGTGAATTGTTTTCATTTAGTGATGCACTGAACTGAATCTCCAATTTACCAATGCTTGCAACATTTCTTTTCATTGATTCGCTGGCCCCTATTCCCCAATTTAAATATGCTCTGCTCCAATTTTACATTATATCGGCATTCCCACCAATTTTCTCATGTAACGGCATTGGGCACCAGATCTCCCATTTACTCGTACCCCTATACTAATTCTTCTATTGACATTTCTCACATTTTGATAAGCCCTTGCCCAATTCCCACATTAAGTAGTCCCTTGCAATGATTGTCCAATTTAGTGGAGCGCTGTCAGAATTCTTAAATAGACACGTGGACAACTTAGACCGAAGGATCTGTTTGTGTGTTGTAAATCTCGACGATTGTATGACTCTGTTTATGGCTATTTCTCCCATTTTCCAATCCTGCGCAAATCCTGGAACTGCACAAATTGTCCCATTGAGTGTTATCCTGCCTGAGTGCTCCAACTTCGAATTTAATGGCACTTGCATGAATACTCCAATTATTAATGTCCTGCATTTTTTCATTTAGTGATGCACTGAAATGAACCTCAATTAACTGATGCTTGCAACATTTTTTTATTGGTTTCCTGCCCCTATTCCCTAATTTAGACATGCTCTGCTCTAATTTCCTAATATATTGACACACACCAGTTTTCCAATGTAATGGTGCTGTGCACCGAATCTCCCATTTATTGATTCCCACCAAGTCTCCCATTTACTCATACCCCTGTACTAATTCTTCAATTTAATGATGCCCTAGCCAGATTCTACCATTTAGCAGGAGCCTCGGCTTTGGGAAGTGTGACTAGACCACAAAACCAGAAGGGACAGAAAGCCGATTAAGTGAGAGAAACGAAAAGCAATGGAGTTGTCAGAGGGAGTGACACCTTTTACTACAGCAAAGAACCTAAGACCAGGAGGCAGTGTTTTCTCCCCATGCTGGGTTTCAGGAAATATAGTCAGAGCTGAAGCTGAGTTTGCAATGGGACGGGCAGGATTCATTTTACTGACCATGTAGGTGTGAACAACATACAAGGGTCTGCCTCGTTACTCTCGGGAACTCGCTATTTAACTAAGAAGCTGACCCACTGGATTAATATCTGTGTGCAGTGTTAATTAGCACAGGGCAAATCAGATCAGGGAAATCCCTTGGTGCCTTGCAGACTGCTGTGGGAGAAATGGGTTCTGGTTCCCTTCTCACAGATGCTGCCTGACCTGCTGAGGTTAGATTTCAGATCCCCAGGGACAGCAGGGTTTTCTCTATATGCATTTTCTTTCTCCTTATTTAATGGGTCATTTGTGATGCTTAAGATCCCACATGTTTTCTATTTCCCCCTTCAGCAGATCTTGTCACAGTAAAAGACCTGTGCACATGAACACCAAGTCAACTCTATCCATGTTCACATTTCAAACTCTGTAGTTCGGTCGAGTTTGTCTCTCTTTAGCCTTTTATGCCAAACTCCATCACAGTGGGCTTCAGTCTGTTCATTTCCCTCCACAACCTTCTGCTATTTCCTGGTGACATTATTATTCACCTGTCTGTGCAAACAATCCTGTTGGTCGGTATCATCCACAGTATCTTCTCCAAATCCATGTTAGATGTCAAAGAAAATATTGATTGTCTTTTTCTTTCTCAATAATAAATGACCGTCTGTATCATTCGTATGTAGAGAACAACATGATTAAAATATTCATCCTTGCCATAAAAAAGCAAATTGGATTTTAATTCTGTTGTTTGCAAGTTGCAGTAATTTATAACCACTTAGCATTTTTCCGTCTGAGCACATTAATTCTCCATGGTGAGCTTGAGCCATTTACTACAATAGCTTCAGTTTTTATCCAGCCTCGCATGCAATAATTTAAGAAACAGATTGGAGGGCCTTATCTTCATTAACCTTTTATTTTATTCCATCACGTATGTTGAATTTTAACGCCACACTGACTCTCCTTATACAGAGCCACCCTCTTCAGTTGGGTTTGTGTTGCTCTGCTCCAGGTATATTCCAAGTGTAAACAGCACCGGTGGCAAACTGACCCGCCTGTTGTCATCAGGAATAGATTCTTGTTGTACTTTTGAGACACGCGTCATATTTTCAAATCTGTATGTTCGGGCAGTGGAATTACCCTTTGGGTAGAGAACTGACTCGAAGGTAGAAGACAGAGGGTGGTGGGAGAGGGTTGCTTTTCAGACTGGAGGCCTGTGACCAGTGGTGTGCCACAAGGATCGGTGCTGGGTCCACTGTTGTTTTGTCATTTATATAAATGATTTGGATGTGACCATAGGACGAATGGTTAGTAAGTTTGCAGATGACAGTAAAATTGGAGGTGTGGAGGACAGTGAAGATGGTTACCTCAGAGGTCAACGGGATTTTGTTCAGATGGGCCAATGGGCTGAGGAGTGGTAGATGGAGATTAATTTAGATAAATGTGAGGTGCTGCATTTTGGAAAGGCAAAAGAGAGCAGGACTTATACACTTAATGACATGGTACTAGGGGTGTTGCTGAACAAGTAGACCTAAAGTGCAGCTTCATAGATCGTTGAAGGTGGACTAACATTTCGATAGGAGAGTGAAGAAGGCGTTTGACACTTATGTCTTTATTGCTCAGTTAGTTGTGTAAGGGAGTTGGGAGGTCATATTTGGCCATTTTTGGTATATAATGTGCAATTGTGGACCTCCTCCTATAAGAAGGGTGTTGTGAAACTTTAAAGTGTTTAGAAAAGGTTTACAAGGATGTTGAAAGTGAGGTCTGCAGATGCTGGAGATCAAAGTTGAAACTTTATTGCTGGAACAGCACAGCAGGTCAGGCAGCATCCAGGGAACAGGAGATTCGACGTATCGGGCACAGGCCCTTCTTCAGGAATGAGCAGAGAGTGTTCAGCAGGAGAAGATAAAAGGTAGGGAGGAGGGACTTGGAGGAGGGGCGTTGGAAATTTGATAGGTGGAAAGAGGTCAAGGTGAGGGTGATAGGTCGGAGTAGGATGGAGGCGGAGAGGTCAAGAAGAAGACTGCAGGTCAAGAAGGCGGTGCCGGGCTGGAGGGATCCGGCTGAGACAAGGTGGGGGGAGGGGGGATGAAGAAACTGGTGAAGTCCAAGTTCATCCCCTGCGGTTGGAGGGTTCCCAGTCGGAAGATAAGACGCTCCTCCTCCGACCGTCGGGTTGTTGTGGTTTGGCGGTGGATGAGTCCAATGACCTGCATATCCTCGGTGGAGTGGGAGGGGGAGTTGAAATGCTGTGCTACAGGTTGGTTGGGTTGGTTCGTCCGGGTGGCCCAGAGGTGCTCTCTGAATCGCTCCGCAAGTAGGCGGCCTGTCTCCCCAATATAGAGGAGGCCACACCGGCTGCAGCGGATGCAGTAGATGATGTGGGTGGAGGTGCAGGTGAATCTGTGGCGGATATGGAAGTTTCCTTTGGGGCCTTGGAGAGAAGTGAGGGGGGAGGTGTGGGCGCAAGTGTTGCACCTCCTGCGGTTGCAAGGGAAGGTGCCGGGAGTGGAGGTTGGGTCGGTGGGGGGTGTGGATCTGACAAGGGAGTCGCGGAGGGAGTGGTCTCTACGGAAAGCTGATAGGGGAGGGGAGGGAAATATATCCTTGGTGCTGGGGTCTGTTTGGAGGTGGCGGAAGTGACGGCGGATGATGCGCTGTACATGGAGATTGGTGGGGTGGTAGGTGAGGACCAGTGGGGTTCTGTCCTGGTGGCGGTTGGAGGGGCGGGGCTCAAGGGCGGAGGAGCGGGAAGTGGAGGAGATGCGGTGGAGGGCACCTTGAAGGACTGCAATTTCCCCCTCGACGTGGTCGACGGTGCCCTCCACCGCATCTCCTCCACTTCCCGCTCCTCCGCCCTTGAGCCCCGCCCCTCCAACCGCCACCAGGACAGAACCCCACTGGTCCTCACCTACCACCCCACCAATCTCCATGTACAGCGCATCATCCGCCGTCACTTCCGCCACCTCCAAACAGACCCCAGCACCAAGGATATATTTCCCTCCCCTCCCCTATCAGCTTTCCGTAGAGACCACTCCCTCCGCGACTCCCTTGTCAGATCCACACCCCCCACCGACCCAACCTCCACTCCCGGCACCTTCCCTTGCAACCGCAGGAGGTGCAACACTTGCGCCCACACCTCCCCCCTCACTTCTCTCCAAGGCCCCAAAGGAAACTTCCATATCCGCCACAGATTCACCTGCACCTCCACCCACATCATCTACTGCATCCGCTGCAGCCGGTGTGGCCTCCTCTATATTGGGGAGACAGGCCGCCTACTTGCGGAGCGATTCAGAGAGCACCTCTGGGCCACCCGGACGAACCAACCCAACCAACCTGTAGCACAGCATTTCAACTCCCCCTCCCACTCCACCGAGGATATGCAGGTCATTGGACTCATCCACCACCAAACCACAACAACCCGACGGTCGGAGGAGGAGCGTCTTATCTTCCGACTGGGAACCCTCCAACCGCAGGGGATGAACTTGGACTTCACCAGTTTCTTCATCCCCCCCCTCCCCCCACCTTGTCTCAGCCGGATCCCTCCAGCCCGGCACCGCCTTCTTGACCTGCAGTCTTCTTCTTGACCTCTCCGCCTCCATCCTACTCCGACCTATCACCCTCACCTTGACCTCTTTCCACCTATCACATTTCCAACCCCCCTCCTCCAAGTCCCTCCTCCCTACCTTCTTTCTTCTCCTGCTGAACACTCTCTGCTCATTCTTGAAGAAGAGCCTGTGCCCGATACGTCGAATCTCCTGTTCCCTGGATGCTGCCTGACCTGCTGTGCTGTTCCAGCAATAAAGTTTCAACTTACAAGGATGTTGCCAAGGTTGGAGGGTTTGTGCTGGAGGGTAAGACTGTATAGGTTGAGGCTATTAGCCCTGGAGCATCAGTGGCTGAGGGGTAACCTTATAGAGATTCAAAAATTCATAAACGACCCTCAATAGGGTAAAAAGGCAAGGTGATTTCCCTGTGGTGGGGGAGTCCAGAAGCAGATGGCATGTGTTAAAGTTGAGAGGGGAAACATAAAAGGGACCTAAGGGGAACATTTTTCATTGTGTGCATGAGCTGCCAGAGGAAGTAGTGGAGGCTGGTAGAATCACAACATTTAAAAGGTATCTGGGTGGGTGTAGGAATTAAAAAGGGTTAAGAGGGACATGGGCCAGATTCTGACAAATAGAATGAGATTTACGTCGGATATCAGTTCGGCATGGATGTGTTGGACTGAAGGACTGTGGCTCTGTTCGCCGAGCTGGGAATTTGTTGCAGACGTTTCGTCCCTGTCTAGGTGACATCCTCAGTGCTTGGGCTCACCCATCTCTGGACTCGTAGCAGAAGGTGTAATGCAAAGATTAGAACAAACAGTCTTACCGCAAATTCAACCCAAACTCTGGGTCAGACGTGTGGATGACACCTTTGTAATCATTTAAAACACAGAAATAGAAAACACACACCGGATCATCAACTCCACACGCACAGGAATCCGATTCACGAGAGAGGAAGAAAAGGACAACCAACTCCCATTCCTAGACGTGATGGTACAGAGAACACCGAACGGTCAATAGACAATAGACAGTAGGTGCAGGAGTAGGCCAATCTGCCCTTCGAGCCTTCACCGCCATTCAATATGATTATGGCTGATCATCCTTAATCAGTATCCTGTTCCTGCCTTATCTCCATAACCCTTGATTCCACTATACTTGAGTGTTCTTTCCAACTCTTTCTTAAATGAATCCAGAGACTGGGCCTCCACTGCCCTCTGGGGCAGAGCATTCCACACAGATACCACTCTGTGGGTGAAGAGGTTTCTCCTCATCTCTGTTCTAAATGGTCTACCCCGTATTTTTAAGCTGTGTCCTCTGGTTCGGCACTCACCCATCAGCGGAAACAGGTTTCCTGCCGTCAGAGTGTCCAATCCTTTAATAATCTTATATGTCTCAATCAGATCCCCTCTCAGTCTTCTAAAATCAAGGGTATACAAGCCCAGATGCTCCAGTCTTTCAGTGTAAGGTAATCCCACCATTCCAGGAATTGACCTCGTGAACCTACGCTGCACTCCCTCAATAGCCAGAATGTCTTTCCTCAAATTTAGAGACCAGAACTGCACGCAGTACTCCAGGTGTGGTCTCACCAGGGCCCTGTACAGCTGCAGAAGAATGGAGAATGCACCACAAAGGTATACAGGTACACAGACCAAGTCCTGAACTACGAAAGCAACCACCCCAACATACACAAAAGAAGTTGCATCAAGACCCTGTTCAAAAGGGCCACAACACACTGCAGCACACCAGAACTGCAAAAAGAGGAAGAAGAACACCTCTACAATGTATTCGCCAAAAACCGATACCCCCGCAATTTCATCAACAGATGCCAAAGAGAAAGACAATGGAATGAGGACATGCCACAACCCAAAGGACTAGCCACATTACCATACATCAAGAACATTTCTGAACTGACAGCCAGACTACTACGACCACTAGGACTCATAACAGCACACAAACCAACAGCCACTCTCAGACAACAATTCACCAGGACAAAGGACCCGATACCCAGCATGAGCAAAACCAACGTAGTGTACAAAATCCCATTCAAGGACTGCACAAAACACTACATAGGACAAACAGGAAGACAGCTAACGATCCATATCCATGAAAACCAACTAGCCACGAAACGACACCACCAGCTATCCTTAGTAGCCACACACTCAGATGACAAGCAACATGAGTTTGACTGGACAACACTACTATTATAAGACAAGCCAAACAGAGAACAGTCAGGGAATTCCTAGTGGCATGGCACTCATCCACAGATTCTATCAACAATAACATCGACCTAGACCCAATATACAGGCCACTGCAGCGGACAGCTGGAACTGAAAACCGGAAGTGGCAGATACAAACCGCTACAAATGCCGAAGGAAACATCACAGAAGTGCTTCACAGGAGGCTCCCAAGCACTGAGGATGTCACCAAGAAAGGGGACGAAACGTCTGCAACACAAATTCCCAGCTCGGCGAACAGAACCACAACAACGAGCACCCGAGCCACAAATCTTCACAAACACTTTGAATTAAAAAGGGTTCAAAGGAACATGGGCCAGATTCTGACAAATAGAATGAGATTGACATCGGATATTAGTTCAGCATGGATGTTTTGGACTGAATGATTTGTTTCTGAGCTTATATTGCTCTGAGTGGGTTGAGCTCCGGATTGTAGATTTATGAAGCAGAAAATAAAGTATGGCACAGAGTTAGACCGAGAAATCCTGCTAATCTCATCAGCTTTATCCTGTTTTCCTGATCCTCCTCCTTCAATCAATGCATTTTTCAGATCCTCATTCAGAATTCCTGGAGCTCTGTAACTGGCCTGGGACAATGTGTGGAAAGTCCTATTGCAGTCCACAGGAGGTACCTTTCCCACTGCCCTGCTCCCACGGCCTGCAATGCTGCAGACTGAGCAGACAACCCGAAGCACAATGATGAGCTCCTTCCGGCCCACGGCCCTCCTTCTCACTGAATGAAGACAATCACCAGAAGCAGAATCCAGCTCTTGTTGGAGCCTTGAATACCTGACTCTGTCTCACTGAGTGAAGATTGGACTCAGAAACAGAAATGAAATCAACTTCCTATCTGCATTGTGTCACTCTTTAAGATCTCTGTGTGTCTGAGTTCAGGTCATTTGATTGGAGACTGTGGATAGTGGGTCCCCAGTGAAATGGAAAGAATGGGGGAGGAGCTCACTGAGGGACATCTCTCAAAGAGAGAATCAGAAAGATGCTATTCCGCATTGGAAGGGTTTAAGGTGAATTGACGGCTCAGAAAAATGTTATACGGACGTTTGTAAAACTTAGGAAGTCTGTCTTGTGGCTGGAGTTTATTTTATCCTTGTGTAGATTTGACACATTAATCCTCCCTCCCTGACACTACAGAAGTTGTTGGAAATGTTCATTGTTTCCAACGGCTTCTGTAATTATTTCAGGTTCCTGACGGGAGCAGTCTCTCATTTTTCGAACAAAACAAACCCATCCTTGTGCTGCAACCAATACTTCAATAAGAAATGGGAAGCAGCAGAGTGGAAAGCTTCCGAGATGCCGAGCAATGCTGCCCAGTTCCACACTGCAATTCACAGGAACCATTGCCAGGAAGAGCAAGGAGCAATCTGACAGATCCGTTTTACCACAAAATGAACCCACAACCCTGCGATGGCTGAAAATGTATTTCCTCGATTTATCCCAGTGCCTTTCCTTTAAAAGGCTGATTGCAAACCACAACACTGCGATGGCTGGGAATCGAACGCGGGTCAACTGCTTGGAAAGCAGCTATGCTCCCCACTATCCCACCATCACCCTGCTAGCAGCTCCCTCCCCATTCCCAAACACACTTAACAAGGCCGTGATTATCACCAACTAGATTGGGGCTTAAATAAAAACAAGAAATTGCTGGGGAAGCTCAGCAGGTCTGACAGCAGCAGAATCAGAAGCCTTCAGTTCTGAAGAACAATCCCTGGATCCGAAAGGTTCCCTCCCCACAGATGCTGCCAGACCTGCTGAGTTTCCACAGCAATTTCTGTGCTGTCTCTCAGATCTGCAGCATCTGCAGTTCTTTGTTGGAACAAAGCAAACGTTGAGCCATCGAAGGGGATATTGGGTCAGGTGATAGTCTCCCTCATCCATAGAGGCAGATGGGAAGTAGCATAGAATCATTGAATCCCTAACTTGTGGAAAACAGCCATTCAGTCCATCATGCATTCCCACCAAGACACCCCCACCCCCACCCTCTCCCTGTAACCCCGCATTCCCCATGGCTAATCCACCTCACCGACACATGCCTGGGCACTATGGACAACTTGGCACAGCTATCCCACCCTAACCTGCCCATCTTTGGACTGTGGGAGGGAAACTGGAGCACCCAGAGGAAACCCACACAGACCCGGGGAGAATGCAAACTCCACACAGACAACTTTCAATCAGACAGGGGTCTGGGTAATTGGAGAGGTTTAGAGAGGGAGTCAGACGGTTAGATTGGCGTGTGAATAATGGGCCAACAGCCTGATCTCAGTGCTGTAAAAACTCTACAGGAACATGACTCCTTACATGCAGTATTCATCACAGTTTGTATTTTGTTTTAATCCGTCCTGTTATTGACCTTATTCTGAATGAAATGGTTGGAGAGGGGTTGTTTGTGCACTCAGGGAGCCATGTTACTGTAGAGTTTTTACAACACTGAAATCAGGCTGTTCGTGGTTGGGAGGGAGTACTAATGTGTCAAATCTATACAAGGATAAACTTCAGCCTGAAAACAAAGTTCCTAAGTATTACAAGCATCCATATAACTCTTTTCCTTGGGGAATGTCTCCAGTGCATCTTGTCTATGGTACACACTGCTGCTACTGAGTGTCGGTGGTGGAGACAGGGGATGTTTGTGGCTGTGGTGCTGAGCAAGCTGCACTGCAAGTTTATTCCACCGAATTATGGAGAACACAACTCCTCTCCATCATCATCAATCCATTTCCCAGACGGACACCCAGTGATTACACGGATCTGTTAATTGTACAAATGACCATGAGATTGTAACCAGATTGCCCTCTTCCCTGAAAATGGTCTGAGGGCCATCCCGCGGCTGTTGCACTGTCTCCTGGCCATTCCAAGTGTAAAAGCTGGGACTGAGCTGATGGGACACAGGCTGTGTTACAGATGGTTACACCCAGGGCACTCTCACTCACTGACAGCGTCACAATCACCGGAGTGACGCAAAGGCGCAAGGGGCTACGAGGTGACGTCACCCCAGGATGGCCGCCCGCACAGGGGAAGGATTGACAAGGAGGAAGCGGGAGGAGGCAAGAGGTGACTCAGACCAGGGCCGTGAGGAGAGGCAGACCGGCTCCCTCTGGCGGCCGGGAGGAGAAATCTGTAGCCACTGGAGCGTGGAGCGGATTGGTGGGAAGGAAGATTGACAGGTGGGACAGGTCATGGGGGCGGGGCTGATCTGGAAGGTTGGAGCTGGGGTGGGGTGGGGTGGGGTGGGGTGGGGAAGGGGGAGTGAAGAAACTGGGGAATTCCACACCCCCCTCCCTCCCTGTCCTCCTGTCCCTGAGGGAGATTTGGACTCAGTACCATGTGGTGGGGCTGCACATGTCATTAACACAGTGGAATCTTGCTGTGCCCTGGGTCTCCTATTGTTGTCCAAACTGTGGGGTGATGGGAAATAAAGCCCCTTTCTCAGTGAGCGGTGGGGTGGGGCAGGGGAAGCCTAGGGACTGGGATCTTGCTGTGCATGAAGACACACACAGTCGAATGGCCAGTCAGTCTCTGCACACACTCCCCGTGCCCCCCCACCCCCTCCAGCCCAGGACCTGGGACACAGCGAGGGGTGGGGGTTTGAGGGATGGTGGGGGAATTGTACACAATGGAGACACAGTGGGGCTTTTATACAGAGATGGGGGAGTATGGATAGAGGGGATAAAGTATGGATAGTTTGAGGTAGGGGGGTAAATGAAGGTGCACAGGGGGAGAGGGGCAATTAGATTGAGGAAAGGGGGGAAAGTGGGTGGGGCTGTAATATTCCAGGAGGGGTGGAAAATTGTGGTTGGGGTCACAAATTAGCCAAAGGTAGGGGAGTTACAGGGGAATGAGGCAGTAAATGTAGGGGGGAAGAGAAAAATAGGGAAGGGCCAATATCTGGTGGGGTGTGGATTGTAAAGGTAAATAAATGGGGATGGGCTGGAAATCAACTCCGCCCCAAAGAGGGGGTGGGGGGAGAGACTGATCATGGGGGTATTGGGAATTGTGGTCAGAATATGATGGGGGGGCAACAACATTCAGGGGGTGAAAACTTGATGGGGGGAGGTTTATGTAAATCCTTGTATCGGGGGGTGGGAGGGGTATTGGTGCCTGGGATCTTGCTCTGCAGTGAGACAGTCCCTGAAAAGGTCAGTGAGTGTCTGCACGTGCTCACTGTGTCCCCCCACTGTAAAGGGGTGGGTGGGGAGGCAGGAACAAGGGGGGAGGGAGGACGGAGGGAGGACGGAGGGGCGTTTCTATGTCTCTCTCACTCTTTTCTACCACCCTTCTCTCCCTCTCTTCTTTCTCACCTGCCCCTCCTCCTCTCCTCCCCACTCCTTCCTCCCATTCTTCTCTGTTTTCTCCTCCATCACCCTTGCCTTCCCCCTCCTTCCCTACCCCCTCTCCTTCCCTAGCACTCGCCTTCCCCTCTACTTGCCCCTTCCCCCTCTCCTTCCCCCATTCCCCCCTCTCCTTCACCCATTCCCCTCTCTTCTTCCCCCATTCTCCATTTCCTTCCCCATTCCCTCATTCCCCCTCTCGTTCCCCACCTCTGCCCCCTCCACACTCTCCTTCCCCACCTCTGCCCCCTCCACCCTCTCCTTCCCCTCTCCTCCTTCACCCCCTCCTTCCCCTTCCTCTCCTTCCGCCCTCTCCTTCCCCACTTCATTTCCCTCCCCTCCTACTAGCCTCTCCGTCACCCCTACCATCACTCTCCTTCCAAACCTTTCCTCTCCTCCCCCTCCATCCCCCACTCTTCTCTCTCTCTGCTTCTCCCCTCCATCTCCCTTACTTTTTCCCCTCTCCTTCCCTGCCAATCGCTTCCCCCCACACTCTGCCCTCTCCTCCCACCCTCTCCTCCCCCTCTCAAAACCCCCTCTCCTTCACCCCCTTCCCCCCTCATTCACCCCTTCCCCCTCTCCTTCAACCCCAATTCTTTCCCCCCTTACCCCCACTGCTCCCCCTCCTTCCTCTCCCTGCCCCTTCACCCCCTTCCTTCCCCTCTCCTCCGCCCCCTCCTCCCATCCTCTCTCTGGCTCCTCCTCCCACTCTCCTCTCCCAACTCTCCTTCAACCTTCTCTTCCGCCATCTCGTTCCGCCATCTCCTCCCACCCTCTAGTTCCCACTCTTCTTCCTCCCTCTCTCCTCCCTCCTCCTTCAAACCTCCCTCTCCTTCTCCCTTCCTTTTCCCCCTCCCCTTTTCCCTACTCTCCTTCCAACCCTACTCCCCCCTTCCCACCACTCTCCTCCTCCCCGCTCCTTGTCCCCTCTAGTTACCCAGCTCTCCTTCACCCCTTCCACCCTTCTCCTTCCCCTTCTCATTCCCCCTTCGCCCCTCTCCTTCCACCTATCCTCCCCCACTTCCCCAACTCTCCTTCCCCCGCCTCACCTTCTCCCTTCACCCTCTTCTTCCCTCTCCGCATCTCCTCCTCTCCTTCTCCAATCTCTCCTTCACCCCACATACTCCCCCTCCTCTACTTCCTCCCCTCCCTCATTTCCCCCTCTCCTCCACCCCTCCTCCTCCCTCCTTCCCCCTCCTACCACCTTCTCCTTCCACCCCTCACCTTTCTCTCCCCTACCTTCCCACATCTCCTTTCCGTTCCCTAATTCTCCACGTCACATTCCCCCAACCTCCCCACATTCCCCCTCTCCTTCAATCCTCTCCTTTCCCTCTCCCCTCTCCTCCCCTTTGCCTCCCCCTCATTCTCTTGCTCATTCACCCCACTCCTCCCCCTCTCCTTCACCCCCTCCTCGCCCCTCCTTCACCTCTCTCCTCCCCCACCACGCTTTCCTTCCTCCCTCCCTCCCCCACGTCTCCTTCCCCACTCCCTCCCCTCCCTCATTCCCCCTCCACCCCTCCTTCCCCACTTTTACCCCTTCTCCTTCCATCCCTCTCCCTCCCCCTTCCCTTCCCACATCTCCTTCCCGTCCCCTCCTTCTCCCACTCCATTCCCCCATACCACTCCCCCACCCTCCTTTCCTCCCCTTTCCTGTTGCGGGACTGGTGTTTGGGAGAAGTGTTCACATTTTTGGATCATTGGGATCTACTTCGGGTAGAAGTGACCTGTACAAGAAGGATGGATTACACCTAAATTGGAAGGGGTCTAATGTACTGGCAGGGAGATTTGCTAGAGCTGCTCGGGAGGATCTAAACTAGTAAGGGGGTTGGACCCAGGGAGATAGTGAGGAAAGATATCAATCTGAGACTGGGACAGTTACGTACAGAAGTGAGTCAAACAGTCAGGGCAGGCAGGGACAAGGTAGGACTAATAAATAAAACTGCATTTATTCCAATGCAAGGGGCCTAACATGGAAGACAGATGAACTCAGCGTACGGTTAGGAACATGGGACTGAAAAAAAAACAATGTACAGCTCAGGAACAGGCCCTTCTGCCCTCCAAGACTGAGCTGATCCAAATCTACTGTCTAAATCTGTCGCCCAATTCCGAAGCATCTGTATCCCTCTACTCCCCACCTACTCATGCATCTGTCCAGACACATCTTAAATGAATCTACCGTGCCTGCCTCTACAATCTCTGCTAGCAACACGTTCCAAACGCCCACCACCTTCTGCATGAAGTACTTGCCGCGTGTATCCCCCTTAAACTTTCCACCTCTCAGCTTGAAAGCATGACCTCTCCTTATTGAATCCTTCACCTCTGGGAAAAAGCTTAGAACATAGAACATAGAAGAATACAGCGCAGTACAGGCCCTTTGGCCCTCGATGTTGCGCCGATCCAAGCCCACCTAACCTATACTAACCCACTATCCTCCATATACCTTTCCAATGCCCGCTTAAATGCCCATAAAGAGGGAGAGTCCACCACTGCTACTGGCAGGGCATTCCATGAATTTACGACTCGCTGAGTGAAGAACATACCCCTAACTTCAGTCCTATATCTACCCCCCCTTAATTTAAAGCTATGCCCCCTTGTAATACCCGACTCCATACACGGGAAAAGGTTCGCACTGTCAACCCTATCTAACCCCCTAATCATCTTGTACACCTCAATCAAGTCACCCCTAAACCTTCTTTTCTCTAATGAAAACAGCCCCAAGTGTCTCAGTCTTTCCTCATACGATCTTCCTTCCATACCAGGCAACATCCTGGTAAACCTCCTCTGCACCCGTTCCAGTGCCTCCACATCCTTCCTATAGTATGGCGACCAAAACTGCACACAATATTCCAGATGCGGCCGCACCAGAGTCTTATACAACTGCATCATGACCTCAGGACTCCGGAACTCAATTCCTCTACCAATAAAAGCCAATACGCCATATGCCTTCCTCACCGCACTATTTACCTGGGTGGCAACTTTCAGAGATCTGTGTACATGGACACCAAGATCCCTCTGCTCATCCACACAACCAACTATCCGACCATTAGCCCAGTACCCCATCTTTTTGTTATTCTTCCCAAAGTGAATCACCTCACACTTACCTACATTGAATTCCATTTGCCACCTTTCTGCCCAGCTCTGCAGCTTCTCTATATCCTGCTGTAACCTGCCACATCCTTCCTCACTGTCAACAACTCCTCCGACTTTCGTATCATCCGCAAACTTGCTCACCCAACCTTCTAACCCCTCTTCCAGGTCATTTATAAAAATGACAAACAGCAATGGTCCCAAAACAGATCCTTGCGGAAGACCGCTAGTGACGGCACTCCATGAAGAAACTTTGCCATCAACTACTACCCTCTGTCTCCTTCCATCCAGCCAATTCCTAATCCAAACCTCCAACTCACCCTCAATGCCATATCTCCGTATTTTCTGCAGTAGCCTACCATGGGGAACCTTATCAAACGCCTTACTAAAATCCATATATACCACATCTACCGCTTTCCCCTCATCAACCTCCTTCGTTACCTTTTCAAAGAATTCAATAAGGTTTGTGAGGCACGACCTGCCCTTCACAAAACCATGCTGACTATCCTTGATCACATTATTCCTATCCAGATGTGCATAAATCCTATCCCTTACAATTCTCTCTAAGACTTTGCCCACAACAGAAGTGAGACTCACCGGCCTATAGTTACTAGGGTTATCCCTACTCCCCTTTTTGAACAAGGGAACCACATTTGCTATCCTCCAGTCTTCTGGCACTACTCCTGTAGACAAAGAGGACATAAAAATCAAGGCCAATGGCTCTGCAATCTCCTCCCTTGCTTCCCAGAGAATCCTAGGATAAATGCCATCAGGCCCAGGGGACTTATCTATTTTCACCTTTTCCAGGATTTCCAACACCTCTTCTCTACATACCTCAAAGCCATCCATTCTACTTATTTGTGACTCAGTATTCACATCGACGACAATGCCCTGTTCCTGAGTAAATACTGAAGAAAAGTATTCAATTAGTGTCTCCCCAATCTCTTCCGCCTCCACACGCAACTTCCCACTACTATCCTTGACTGGACCTATTCCTACCCTAGTCATTCTTTTATTCCTAACATACCTATAGAAAGCCTTAGGGTTTTCCCTAATCCTACCGACTAAGGACCTTTCATGTCCCCTCCTTGCTGCTCTTAGCTCTCTCTTCAGGTCCTTCCTGGCTACCCTATAACTCTCAATCGCCCCAATTGAACCTTCACGTCTCATCTTGAGATAGGCCGCCCTCTTCCATTTAACAAGGGATTCCAATTCCTTATTAAACCATGGCTCCCTCGCACCTCCCTGCCTGACAGGTACATAATTATCAAGGACACTCAATAGTTGCTCCTTGAACAAGCTCCACATATCATTTACACTCTTGCCTTGGAGTCTACTTTTCCAAACCACACATCCTAAGTCATGCCTCACCGCATCATAATTTCCCTGACCCCAGCTATAACTCTTGCCCTGTAGTACACACTTATCCCTCTCCATCACGAGAGTAAAAATCACCGAATTATGGTCACTATCCCCAAAGTGCTCACCTACCGCTAATTCTAACACCTGGCCTGGTTCGTTACCCAGAACCAAATCCAATATGGCCTCACCTCTTGTTGGCCTGTCGACATATTGTGTCAGGAAACTCTCCTGCACACATTGAACAAACACTGACCCATCTAACGAACTTGAGCTATAGCTTTCCCAATCAATATCAGGAAAGTTAAAGTCCCCCATAACAACCACCCTATTACTGTCACTCATCTCCTGAATCACCTTCCCTATCCTTTCTTCAATGATTTTAGGACTATTAGGAGGCCTGTAAAAGACTCCTAACAGGGTGACCTCACCTTTCCTATTCCTAACCTCAGCCCAAACTACCTCAGATGGCAAGTCCTCATCCATCGTCCTTTCCACCACTGTAATACTATCTTTGACAAGCAATGCCACACCTCCCCCTCTTTTACCCCCACCTCTGACCCTACTAAAACATTTAAATCCTGGAACCTGCAACAGCCAATCCTGTCCCTGTTCTAGCCATGTCTCCGTAATAGCCACAACATCGAAGTCCCAGGTACCAACCCACGCTGCAAGTTCACCTACCTTATTTCGTATACTTCTTGCATTGAAGTATACACACTTCAAGCCACTTTCCTGTTTACAGACACCCTCCTTGGAAATTGATGCCATGTTCCTAACCTCCCTACACTCCAGGCCCTGCACCCTGAAGCTACAATCTGGGTTCCCATGCCCCTGCAGAGTTAGTTTAAACCCCCCCAAGAGCACTAGCAAACCTCCCCCCAAGGATACTGGTGCCCCTCAGGTTCAGGTGTAGACCATCCTGTTTATAGAGGTCCCACCGTCCCCAGAAAGAACCCCAGTTATCCAAAAACCGGAATCCCTCCCTCCTGCACCATCCCTGTAGCCACGCATTTAAGTGTTCTCTTTCCCTATTCCTCGAATCTCTATCACGTGGCACGGGTAACAAACCAGAGACAACAACTCTGTTCGTTCTAACTCTGAGCTTCCAACCTAGCTCTCTGAAAGCCTGTCTAACATCCTCGGCACTCCTCCTACCTATGTCGTTGGTGCCAATATGGACCACGACTTCGGGCTGCTCCCCCTCCCCCTCCAGGACCCGGAAAACACGATCAGAGACATCACGTACCCTTGCACCTGGGAGGCAACATACCAAACGTGAGTCTCTCTCGTTCCCACAAAACCACCTATCTGTGCCCCTAACTATCTAGTCCCCAATTACTACTGCTCTGCTCTTCTTCACCCTTCCCTTCTGAGTAACGGGGACAGGCTCCGTGCCAGAGACCTGAGCCCCGTTACTTACCCCTGGTAAGTCATCCCCCCCACAAGTATCCAAAACGGTATACTTGTTCTTGAGGGGAACGGCCGCAGGGGGTCCCTGCACTGGCTGCTTCCTCCCAGTCCCCCTCACTGTCACCCATCTATCTGCCATCTTTGGAGTTACTACTTCCCTATAACTCTGATCTATGACCCCCTCTGCCTCCCGAATGATCCGAAGTTCATCCAACTCCAGCTCCAGTTCCCTAACACGGTCTTGGAGGAGCTGGAGATGGGTGCACTTCCTGCAAGTGTAATCGGCAGGGACGTCGATGGCATCCCTCACCTCATACATGTTGCAGGAGGAACATTGCACTGCCTTCACTGCCATCCCTCTAAAGCTAACTTTTATTTAAAAAAAAACTGGGTCTAAAGAATACAACAAGCAAAATTCAGCACTTACCTACTTACCACAACAGGTGTTATTATTAGGTTAGAGGAGGAGGGCGGGTGGGAGGCACTACCCGTGTACTGCCACGGGTTCCTCTCCTTCGCGATTTTAAAGGGGGAAAAAACCTACCCAGGTAAGCTTACAATAACTGCTTCCGGGTCTCGGCTGCCCCTCTGGTCGTCGTCACTTCCCCCTGGTGCTCCCGCTCTTTCTGTGAAGAGAGAGTGAAAGAGAAAAAAAAACACCGCTGCCCGCTACCGGTAAGCACTTTTTAAAACCAAACGGTCTTACCTTCGCTGCTGCTCGCACTGGAAATGACCGACGGCTTCGAAGGGTGAGTATAAATACTCACCGCTTTCCTTCCCGGCTGCCCCTCTGGTCGTCGTCACTTCCCCCTGGTGCTCCCGCTCTTTCTGTGAAGAGAGAGTGAAAGAGAAAAAAAAAAACACAGCTGCCCGCTACCGGTAAGCACTTTTAAAACCAAACGGTCTTACCTTCGCTGCTGCTCGCACTGCCTTCGCTGCTTATCTCTATCCACTCTGTCTTTCCCCTTCATGATTTCATAAACGTCAGTCACGGCCCCCCTTAAAATCCCGTTTTCTAATGAAAACAATCCTAACCTACTCAACCTCTCTTCATTGCCAGCATCTTCCATACAAGGCAACCTCCTCGTAAACCTTCTCTGCACCCTCTCCAAAGCGTCCACATCCTTTTGGGAATGTGGTGACCAGAACTGTACACAGGATTCTAAATATGGCCGAACCACTGTCTTGTACAATTTTAGCATGACTTGCCAGCTCTTATACTCAATACCCCGTCCAATGAAGGCAAGCAGACTATATGCCTTCTTGACCACTCTATCCACCTGTGTAACAACCTTCAGGGTACAATGGACCTGCACTCCCAGATCTCTCTGCCCATCAACTTTTCCCAAGGGTCCTCTGTTCATTGTATAATTCGCTCTCGAATTAGTCTTGCCAAAATGCATCACCTCACTTTTGTGAGATATCATAGCAATTATAGAAACATGGCACAGAGATGGGCAGGACAGGCAGCTTAATGTTGTAGGATACAAATGCTACAGGAAGGATAGAAAGTGAGGCAATAGAGATGGGAGAGTGGTGTTTCTGATGAGGGATAGCATTACAGCTGTGCTGAGGGAGGATTTTCCTGGAAATACATCCAGGGAAGTTATTTGGGTGGAACTGAGAAATAAGAAAGGGATGATCACCTTATTGGGATTGTATTATAAACCCCCTAATAGTCAGAGGGAAATTGAGAAACAAATTTGTTCGGGGATCTCAGCTATCTGTAAGAATAATAGGATGGTTATGGTCAGGGATTTTAACTTTCCAAACATAGGCTGCGACTGCCATAGTGTTAAAGGTTTAGATGGAGAGGAATTTGTTAAGTGTGTACAAGACAATTTTCTGATTCAGTATGTGGATGTACCTACTAGAGAAGGCGCAAATCTTGACCTACTCTTGGGAAATAAGGCAGGGCAGGTGACTGAGGTGTCAGTGAGGGAGCACTTTGGGGCCAGCGACCATAATTCTATTAGATTTAAAATAGTGATGGAAAAGGATAGACCAGATCTAAAAGTTGAAGTTCTAAATTGGAGAAAGGCCAATTTTGACGGTATTAGGCAAGAATTTTCAAAATCTGATTGGGGGAAGATGTTCACAGGTAAAGGGACGGCTGGAAAATGGGAAGCCTTCAGAAGTGAGATAATAAGAGTCCAGAGAAAGTATATTTCTGTTCGGGTGAAAGGGAAGGCTGGTAGGTACAGGGAATGCTGGACGACTAAAGAAATTGGAGGTTTGGTTAAGAAAAAGAAGGAAGCATATGTAGGGTATAGACAAGATCGATAGAGTGAATCCTTAGAAGAGTATAAAGGCAGTAGGAGCATCTTAAGAGAGAAATCAGGAGGACAAAAAGGGGACATGAGGTAGTGTTGGCAAATAGTATTAAGGAGAATCCAAAAGATTTTTACAAATGCTTCAAGGACAAAAGTGTAACTAGGGAGAGAATAGGGCCTCTCAAAGATCAGCAAAGCGGCCTTTGTGTGAAGCCACAGAAAATGGGGGAGATACTAAACGTATATTTTGCATCAGTATTTACTTTGTAAAAGGACATGGAAGGTATAGAATGTAGGGAAATAGATGGTGACACCTTCAAAAATATCCATATTAGAGAGGAGGAAACGCTGGATGTATTGAAACGCATAAAGGTGGATAAATCCCCAGGACCTGATCAGGTGTACCCTAGAACCCTGTGGGAAGCTAGAGAAGTGATTGCTGGGCCACTTGCTGAGATATTTGTATCATCGATAGTCACAGGTGAGGTGCCGGAAGACTGGAGGTTTGCAAATGTGGTGCCACTGTTTAAGAAGGGCGGTAAGGATAAGCCAGGGAACTATCGACCATTGAGCCTGACGTCAGTGGTGTGCAAGTTGTTGGAGGGAATCCTGAGGGACAGGATGTGCATGTATGTGGAAAGGCAAGGACTGATTAGGGATAGTCAACATGGCTTTGTGCGTGGGAAAACGTCTCACAAACTTGATTGAGTTTTTAGAAGAAGTAACAAAGAGAATTGATGAGGGTAGAGTAGTAGATGTGATCTAAGTCGACTTCAGTAAGGCGTTCAACAAGGTTCCCTATGAGATACTGGTTAACAAGGTTAGATCTCATGGAATATAGGGTCAACTAGCAATTTGGATACAGACCTGGCTCAAAGGTAGAAGACAGAGGGTGGTGGTGGAGGGGTGTTTTTCAGACTGGAGGCCTGTGACCAGTGGAGTGCCACAAGGATCGGCGCTGGGCCCTCTACTTTTGTCATTTACATAAATAATGCGAGCATAACAGGTACAGTTGGTACATTTTCGAATGACACCAAAATGTGAGGTGTAGTGAACAGTAAAGACGGTTACCTCAGATTACAACAGGATCTGGACCAGATGGGCCAATGGGCTGAGAAGTGGCAGATGGAGTTTAATTCAGATAGATGTGAGGTGCTGCATTTTGGGAAAGCAAATCTTAGCAGGACTTATATACTTAATGGGAAGGTCCGAGGGAGTGTTGCTGAACAAAGAGACATTGGAGTGCAGGTTCATAGCTCCTTGAAAGTGGAGTCGCTGGTAGATAGGATAGTGAAGAATGCGTTTGGTATGCTTTCCTTTATTGTTCAGAGTACCGAGTACAGGAGTTGGGAGGTCATGTTGCAGCTGTACAGGACATTGGTCAGGCCACTGTTGGAATATGGTGTGCAGTTCTGCTCTCCTTCCTATCGGAAAGATGTTGTGGAGCTTGAAAGGGTTCAGAAAAGATTCGCAAGGATGTTGCCAGGCTTGGAAGTTTTGAGCTATAGGGAGAGGCTGAACAGGCTGGGGCTGTTTTCCCTGGACCGTCAGAGGCTGAGGGGTGACCTGATAGAGGTTTACAAAATTATGAAGGGCATGGTTAGGATAAATAGACAAAGTCTTTTCCCTTGGACATGGACATGGGCGAGACTCACGGATGGTTTGTTGCCTCCCGGGTGCTAGGGTCCGAGACGTCTCAGACCGTGTCTTCAGAATCCTTAAGGGGGAGGGTGTGCAGCCAGAAGTCGTGGTGCACATTGGCACCAACTACATAGGTAGGAAGAGGGGTGGGGAGGTCATTCAAGAGCTCAAGGAGATAGGCTGGAAGCTAAAAGCTAGGACAGACAGAGTCGTCATCTCTGGGTTGTTGCCGGTGCCACGTGAAAGTGAGGCAAAGAATAGGGAGAGAGTGCAGTTGAACACGTGGCTGCAAGGCTGGTGTGGGAGGGAGGGCTTCAGATATTTGTACAATTGGACTGCATTCTGGGGAAGGTGGGACCTGTACAAACAGGACGGGTTGCACCTGAACCAGAAGGGCACCAATATCCTGGGGGGTAGGTTTGCTAGCACTCTTCGGGGGGGTTTAAACTAATTTGGCAGGGGGATGGGATCCGGACTTGTAGTCCAGCAAGTAGGTTAGCTGTTTGTCAGGATGCCCAAGACTGTAGGGAGGCTGTGGAGAAGGTAGCACTGACAGGGACTACTTGCAGACACAGAGATGGGCTCAAGTGCGTATACTTCAACGCAAGGAGTATCAGAAATAAGGTGGGTGAACTTAAGGCGTGGATCGGTACCTGGGACTACGATGTTGTGGCCATCACGGAAACGTGGATAGATGTGGGACAGGAATGGCTGTTGGAGGTTCCTGGTTACAGGTGTTTCAGTAAGATTAGGGAGGGTGGGAAAAAAGGAGGGGGGGTGGCATTGCTAATTAGAAATGGTATAACTGCTGCAGAAAGGAAGTTTGAGGGGGGTCTGCCTCTGGAGGTAGTATGGGCTGAAGTCAGAAATAGGAAAGGTGCAGTCACCTTGTTGGGTGTTTACTATAGGCCCCCCAATAGCAGCAGAGATGTGGAGAAACAGATTGGGAAACAGATTTTGGAAAGGTGCAGAAGCCACAGGGTCGTAGTCATGGGCGACTTCAACTTCCCAAATATTGATTGGAAGCTCTTTAGATCAAGTAGATTGGATGGGGCGGTGTTTGTGCAGTGTGTCCAGGAAGCTTTTCTAACGCAGTATGTAGATTGTCCAACCAGAGGGGAGGCCATATTGGATTTGGTACTCGGTAATGAACCGGGACAAGTGGTGGGCTTGTTAGTGGGTGAACATTTTGGTGATGGTGACCACAATTCTGTGACTTTCACCTTGGTTATGGAGAGAGATAGGTGCGCACAACAAGGTAGATTTTATAATTGGGGGAAGGGAAATTACGATGCTGTAAGGCAGGATTTGAGGAGCATACGTTGGGAGCATAGGCTGTCAGGGAAGGATGTGGTGGAAATGTGGAACTTTTTCAAAGAGCAGATACGACGTGTCCATGATATGTATGTACCTATCAGGCAGGAAAGAAATGGTCGTGTGAGCGAGCCTTGGTTGACGAGAGAGGTTGAATGTCTGGTAAAGAGGAAGAAGGAGGCTTACATAAGGTTGAGGAAACAGGATTCAGACAGAGCAGTGGAGGGATACAGGATAGCCAGAAGGGACCTGAAGAAAGGGATTAGGAGAGCTAAG
The DNA here is from genome assembly GCF_037043375.1 of Chiloscyllium plagiosum. Lineage (NCBI taxonomy): Eukaryota > Metazoa > Chordata > Chondrichthyes > Orectolobiformes > Hemiscylliidae > Chiloscyllium > Chiloscyllium plagiosum. The sequence goes on from NW_028270167.1 coordinate 95,007,194, forward strand.
AGAGGGCATGAAAAATCGTTGGCGGATAGGATCAAGGATAACCCCAAGGCATTTTATGCGTATGTGAGAAACCTGAGAATGACGAGAACGAGGGTAGGTCCGATCAAGGACAGTAGTGGGAGACTGTGTATTGAGTCGGAAGAGATAGGAGAGGTCTTGAACAAGTACTTCTCTTCAGTATTTACGAACGAGAGGGACCGTATTGTCGAAGAGGAGAGTGTGAAATGGACTGGTAAGCTAGAAGAGATACCTGTTAGGAAGGAAGATGTGTTGGACATTTTGAACAACTTGAGGATAGACAAGTCCCCCGGGCCTGACGGGATATATCCTAGGATTATGTGGGAAGCAAGGGAGGAAATTGCAGTACCGTTGGCAATGATCTTCTCGTCTTCACTGGCAACGGGGGTGGTACCAGGGGACTGGAGAGTAGCGAATGTTGTGCCCCTGTTCAAAAAAGGGAATAGGGATAACCCCGGGAATTACAGGTCTGTTAGTCTTACTTCTGTGGTAGGCAAAGTAATGGAAAGGGTACTGAGGGATAGGATTTATGAGTATCTGGAAAGACACTGCTTGATTAGGGACAGCCAGCACGGATTTGTGAAGGGTAGGTCTTGCCTTACAAGTCTTATTGAATTCTTCGAGGAGGTGACCAAGCATGTGGATGAGGGAAGAGCAGTGGATGTAGTGTACATGGATTTTAGTAAGGCATTTGATAAGGTTCCCCATGGTAGGCTTATGCGGAAAGTCAGGAGGCATGGGATAGAGGGAAATTTGGCCAATTGGATAGAAAACTGGCTAACCGGTCGAAGGCAGAGAGTAGTGGTAGATGGTAAATATTCAGCCTGGAGCCCAGTTACAAGTGGAGTTCCGCAGGGATCAGTTCTGGGTCCTCTGCTGTTTGTAATTTTTATTAATGACTTAGATGAGGGAGTCGAAGGGTGGGTCAGTAAATTTGCAGATGATTCGAAGATAGGTGGAGTTGTGGACAGTGAGGAGGGCTGTTGTCGGCTGCAGAGGGACTTAGATATGATGCAGAGCTGGGCTGAGGAGTGGCAGATGGAGTTCAACCCTGCCAAGTGTGAGGTTGTCCATTTTGGAAGAACAAATAAGAATGCGGAATACAGGGTTAATGGTAGGGTTCTTAGTCAGGTGGAGGAACAGAGGGATCTTGGGGTCTATGTACATAGATCTTTGAAGGTTGCCACTCAGGTGGATAGAGTTTGTAAGAAGGCCTATGGAGTATTATCGTTCATTAGCAGAGGGATTGAATTCAAGAGTCGTGAAGTGATGTTGCAGCTGTACAGGACTTTGGTTAGGCCACAGTTGGAGTACTGTGTGCAGTTCTGGTCGCCTCACTTTAGGAAAGATGTGGAAGCTTTGGAGAGGGTGCAGAGAAGATTTACCAGGATGTTGCCTGGAATGGAGAGGAAGTCGTACGAGGATAGGTTGAGAGTTCTCGGCCTTTTCTCGTTGGAACGGCGAAGGATGAGGGGTGACTTGATAGAGGTTTATAAGATGATCAGAGGAATAGATAGAGTAGACAGTCAGAAACTTTTTCCCGGGTACAACAGAGTGTTACAAGGGGACATAAATTTAAGGTGAAGGGTGAAAGGTATAGGGGAGATGTCAGGGGTGGGTTCTTTACGCAGAGAGTGGTGGGGGCATGGAATGCGCTGCCCGTGGGAGTGGTAGAGTCGGAATCATTGGCGACCTTTAAGCGGCATTTGGATAGGTACATGGATGGATACTTAATCTAGGTTAGAAGTTCGGCACAACATCGTGGGCCGAAGGGCCTGTTCTGTGCTGTATTGTTCTATGTTCTATGTTCTTGGGTTAGGGAGTCCAGAACGAGAGGGCATAGGTTTAGGGTGAGAGGGAAAAGATATAAAAGAGACCTAAGGGACAACGTTTTCACCCAGAGGGTGGTACATGTATGGAATGAGCTGCCAGAGGAAGTAGTGGAGGCTGGTACATTTGCAACATATAAAAGGCATTTGGATGGGTATATGAATAGGAAGGATTTGGAGGGATATGGGCTGGGTGCTGGCAGGTGCGACTAGATGGGTTGGGATATCTGGTTGGCATGGATACGTTGGACTGAAGGGTCTGTTTCCATACTGTATGTGTCTATGACTCTACGACTCTAAGTCAGTAACCACTGACAATTGGATGAATTTCGAGTCAGTACAAATCGGTGAGCACTGACATTTTAAAAGCTTTTGAGACAATTCACATCAGTAACCATCCACACTTAGAAAAATTTGTGGTCAGTACAAACCAGTAACCAGTGATTCATGGAAAAAAAATTCTGGTCGAAACACTGACTCTTCGAAAAACTTTTGGGCAGTGACAGTTTGAAAACTTTCAAGAAAGTACAAATCAGGAACCAGTGACAGTAAGGAAAAAATCGGTTCAGTATAAATCTGTAACCACCCATACTACGAAAAATTTGGGTTCAGTATAAATCAGTAACCGCAGACATTTGGAAACATTTGGGGCAGTGCAAATCAGTAACTACTGACAGTTGGGTGAATTTTGAGTTAATACAAATCAGTAACCACGGACACTTTGAAAAATTTCTAGTCAGTGAAAATCAGTAACAACCGACAGTTGGATGAATTTTGAGTTAATACAAATCAGTAACCACGGACACTTTGAAAAATTTCTAGTCAGTAAAAATCGGTAACAACTGACACTTAGAATAATTTCGGGTCATTACAAATCAGCAACCACCGACAGTTGGATGAAGTTTGAGTCAGTACAACTCAGTAACCACGGACACTTTGAAACATTTCTAGTAAGTGAAAATCAGTAACTACCGACAGTTAAATAAATTACGGGTCAGTTCAAATCGGTGAGCACTGACATTTCAAAAGATTTCGGGTCAGTACAAATCAGTAACTATCCACACTTCGACAAACTGAGGGTCAGTTACGAATCAGTAACCACCAACAGATGGAAATATTTAGGGTCAGTTCAAATCAGTCAGCACTAATACTTCGAAAAATATTGGGTGTGTGCAAATCAGTAATCACCGGCAGAGAAATTACGGGTCAGTACAAATCGGTAAGCACTGACAATTCAAAAGAATTTGGGACAGTGCAAATCAGTAACCATCCACACTCAGCAACATTTGTGCTCAGTAAAAATCAGTCACTACCGACACTGAGAAAATGTTCAGGTCAGTGCAAATCAGTAAACACTGGTACATGGAAAAAATTCTGGTCGGTGCAAATCAGGAAACACTGACACTTCGACAAACTTTGGGGCAGTGCAAATCAGGAACAACTGACAGTTTGAAAAAATTTCAATTCAGTACAAGTCAGGAGCCAGTGATAGTAAGAAAAAAATTGGGTCATTACAAATCAGTAACCACTGACATTTGGAAAAATTACGGGTCAGTTCAAATTGGTGAGCACTGACATTTCAAAAGAATTTGGGTCAGTGCAAATCAGTCACCATGCACACTTAGAAAAGATTTGGGTCAGTAGAAATCAGTAACAACCAAAACTGAGAATAATTTGGTGTCAGTACAAATCAGTAACCACTGATACATGGAAACAAAATTCTGGTCGGTGCAAATCAGGAAACACTGACATTTGGAGAAGTTTAGGGTCAATTCAAATCAGTCAGCACTGACACTTCAAACAATTTCGAGTCAGTGAAAATCAGTAACCACTGACAGTTGGTAAAAAAATTAGGGTCACTGAAAATCAGTAACCACCGACACTGAGAAAATGTTAGGGTCAGTGCAAATCAGTAAACACTGGTACATGGTAAAAAACGTTCTGGTCGGTGCAAATCATGAAACACTGACACTTCGAAAAACTTCAGGGCAGTGCAAATCAGTAACCACTGACACTTAGAATAATTTCAGGTCAGTAGAAATCAATAATCACCGACAATTGGAAAAAAATAGGGTCAGTGCAAATCAGTCACCATCCACACTTAGAAAAACTGAGGGTCAGTTACAAATTAGTAACCACCGACAGGTGGAAAAATTTAGGGTCAGTTCAAATCAGCAAGCACTAACACTTCGAAAAATATTGGGTGAGTACAAATCAGTAACCACCAACAGTTAGAGAAATTACAGGTCAGCACAAATCAGTGAGCACTGACAGTACAAAAGAATTTGGGTCAGTGCATATCAGTCACCATCCACACTTAGAAAGTGTTCGGGTCAGTCGAAATCAGTAACCACCAAAACTGAGACTAATTTGGGGTCAGTACAGATCAGTAACCACTGATACATGGAAAGAAAATTCTGGTCGGTGCAAATCAGGAAACACTGACAGTTGGAAAAAATTAGGGTCAATTCAAATCAGTAAGCACTGACACTTCAAACAATTTCTCATCGGTGAAAATCAGTAACTCTGACAGTTGGAATAAATTAGGGTCAGTGAAAATCAGTAACCACCGACACTGAGAATAATTTGGGATCAGTACAAATCAGTAACCGCTGGTACAAGGAAAAAAATTCTGGTTGGTGCAAGTCAGGAAACACTGGCACTTCGACAAACTTCAGGGCAGTGCAAATCAGTAACCACCAACAGTTGGAAAATTTTCAGGTTGTCACAACTCAGAAACCACTGACTCTGAGAAAATGCTGGGTTCGTACAAATCAGTAACCACTGACACTTAGAGAAAATTCAGGTCCATACAAATCAGCTACAACCAAAAGTTTGAAAAATTTCGGCTCTGTCCAAATCAGTAACCACCGATAGGTGGAAACATTTGGGGTCAGTACAAATGAGTAAGATCTGACTCTTCGACAAACTTTGGGTCAGTACACATCAGTAACCATCGAGACTTTGAAAAGTTTCCCGTCAGTTTATATCAGTAACCACAGACAGCTGGAAACATTTCGGGTCAGTGCAAATCAGGAACCAGTGACACTAAGAAAGATTTTGGGTCTGTGCAAATCAGTAACCATCCACACTTGGAAACATTTGGGGTCAGTACAAATCAGCAACCACTGACAGTTGGAAAAAATTTGGGGTCAGTACAAATCAGCAACCACCGACAGTTGGAAAAAATTTGGGGTCAGTACAAATCAGTAACCACTGAGAGTTGGATGAATTTCAAGTCAGTACAAATCAGTAAGCAGCGACACTGAGAGTAATTTTGGGTCAGTACAAATCATTAACCACCGACAGGTGGAAAAATTATGGGTTAGTACAAATTGGTAACCACTGACATTTAAAACAATTTAGGGTCAGTACAAATCAGTAACCACCAACACTGAGAAAATGTTCGGGTCAGTGCAAATCAGTAACCACTGACACATGGAAACATTTCTGGTTGGGGGCAAATCAGGAAACACTGACACTTCGACAAACTTTGGGGCAGTGCAAATCAGTAATATCTGACACTTAGAAAGATTTCGGGTCTGTACAAATCTGTAACCACCAAAAAGTGGAAAAATTGCAAGTCAGTACAAATCAGTAAGCACTGACATTTCAAAACATTTTTGGACAGTGCAAGTCAGGAACCCACACCATTAGAATAAATTTGGGTCAGTGCAAATCCGTAACCAACCACACTTGGAATAAAATTTGGGGTCAGTGCAAATCAGTCACCACTGATAGTTGGATAAATTTCAGGTCAAGACAAATTCATGTGGGAAAAGATTTGCTAACCCAGGATAGGCCCACAAATGCAAAATTGGCCAAACTGTACCAGAACACCCAGAATTCCCGAGCAGCTCACAAGCCGAATCAGACAGCACGCATACTAGGGATTAGGCTTCCTGGTCCCTCGGACATGACACGGCACCAGAGATATCTCAAAGCCCGAAGGGCAGTTTCACAACCCAGCAATACTAAAGCCACACAAGGAGTGGGTCAGACAGAGAGGCCCCAGCAAGGACACCCTCCAGGAACAGCACAATGGAAACATCTCACTACTTCAGAAGAGATATTAACACCCACCTGTGAAGAGGAATGGATCCGTCCTATACTGTCAGGATGTTGAATTGTGTGAAGGAACAGGACATTCATCCAATAGACTTTTCCAATTCACAGCCTTGTAACGAGATTACTCCATTTCCAGATACATTGTAGTTTTCTATTTCTTAATCAGTCACTTCCTTCCCATCTCTCCTTCTCCCCTCTCTCCTTCCCCCTTCCTTCCCATCTCTCCTTCTCCCATCTCTCTTTCCCGCTTCCTTCCCCTCTCTCTCCTTCTCCCCTCTCTCCTTCCTCCCTCTCTCCTTCTCCCCTCTCTCCTTTTCCCTCTCCTTCCCCCTCCCTACTTCCCCCACTCTCCTTCCCCCTCTCCTTCCCCCTCTCTCCTTCTCCCCTCTCTCCTTCTGCCCTCGCTCCTTCTCTCCTCTCTCCTTTCCCCTTCCTTCCCCTCTCTCCTTCTCCCCGATCTCCTTCCCCCTTCCTTCCCTCTCTACTACCCCCTCTCTCCTTCTCCCCTCTCTCCTTCTCCCCTCTCTCCGTCCCCCTTCCTTCCCTCCTCTCCTTCTCCCCTCTCTCCTTCCCGCCTCCTTCCCCCTCTCTCCTTCTCTCCTCTCTCCTACCCCCTCTCCTTCTCCCCTATCTCCTTCTTTCTTCCTTCTCCCGCTCTCCTCCACTCTCTCCTTCGTTCCCTCCTCTCCTTCTCCCCCTCCCCTTCTCCCCTCTCTCCTTTCCCCTCTCCTTCCTCCTCCCTGCTTCCCCCCTCCTTCCCCCCTCCTTCTCCCCTCTCCGTCTCCCCTCTCTCCTTCCCCCTTCCTTCCCCTCTCTCCTTCTCCCATCTCTCTTTCCCTCTCCTTCCCCCTCGCTGCTTCCCCCTCCTTCCCCCTCCTTCTCCCCTCTCCATCTCCCCTCTCTCCTCCCCCTTCCTTCCCCTCTCTCCTTCTCCCATCTCTCCTTTCCCATCTCCTTCCCCCTTCCTACTTCCCCCTCTCTCCTTCCCCCTCTACTTCTCCCTCTCTCCTTCCCCCTTCCTTTCCCCCCTCCGTCTCCCCTCTCACCTTACCCCTTCCTTCACCTCTCCCCCTCTCCCCAATCTTCGTTCCCCTTCCTTCCCTCTCTAATTCCCCCCTCTCCTTCTCCCCTCTCTCCTTCCCGCTTCAATCCTCCCTCTCTCCTTCTCCCCTCTCTCCTTCCCCCCTCTCCTTCTCCACTCTCTCCTTCCCCCTTCCTTCTCACCGCTCTCCTTTTCCATTCTCTCCATCCCCCTTCCATCCCTCCTCTCCTTCTCCCCTCTCTCCTTCCCCCTTCATTCCCCCTCTCTCCTTCTCCCCTCTCTCCTTCCCCTTCCTTCCCCCGCTCACCTCCACTCTCTCCGTCCCCCTTCCTTCCTTCCTCTCCTTCCCCCTCTCTCCTTCTCCCCTCTCTACTTTCCCCTACCTTACCCTCTCTCCTTCTCCCCTCTCTCCTTTCTCCTTCCTTGCCTCTCTACTTCCCGTCTCTCTCCTTCTCCCCTCTCTTTCTCCCCCTTCCTTCCCCTCTCTCCTTCTCCATTCTCTCCTTCCCCCGCTCTCCTCCACTCTCTCCGTCCCCCTTCCTTCCCTCCTCTCCTTCCCCCCTCTCCTTCTCCCCTCTCTCCTTTCCCCTCTCTTTCCCCCTCCCTACTTCCCCCTCTCTCCTTCCCCCTCTCCTTCTTCCTCTCTCCTTCCCCCCTTCTTTCCCCCCTCCGTCTCCCCCCTCTCCTTTCCCCTTCCTTACCCTCTCTCCTTCTCCCCTCTCTCCTTTCCCCTTCCTTGCCTCTCTACTCCCCCTCCTTCTCCCCTCTCTCCTTCCCGCTTCCTTCCCCCCTCTCTCCTTCTCCCCTCTCTCCTTACCCCTCTCTCCTTCTCCCCTCTCTCTTTCCCCCTTCCTTCTCCCCGCTCTCCTTCTCCACTCTCTCCGTCCCCCTTCCTTCCCTCCTCTCCTTCTCCCCTCTCTCCTTCCCCCTTCATTCCCCCTCTCTCCTTCTCCCCTCTCTCCTTCCCCCTCTCTCCTTCTCCCCCTCTCCTTCCCGCTTCCTTCCCCCTCTCCTTCTCCCCTCTCTCCTTACCCCTCTCTCCTTCTCCCCTCTCTCCATCCCCATTCCTTCCCTCCTCCTCCCCCTCTCCTTCCCCCTTCCTTCACCTCTCTCCTTCTCCCCTCTCTCCTTCCCCCTTCCTTCCCGTCTCTCCTTCTCCCCTCTCTCCTTCCCCCTTCCTTCCCCCTTTCCTTCTCCCCTCTCTCCTTCTCCATTCCATACACTCTCTCCTTCACCCCTTCTCCATCCCCCCCTCTCCTTCTCCCCTCTCTCCTTCCCCATCTCTCCTTTCCCCTTCCTTTCCTCGCTAGTTCCTCCCTCTCTCCTTCTCCCTTCTCTCCTTCCCCATTCTTTCCCATCTCTCCTTCCCCCTCTCTCCTTCCCCCTTCCTTTCCTCGCTACACCCCCCGCTCACCTTCTCCCGTCTCTCCTTCCCCTTCCTTCCCCTCTCTCCTTCTCCCCTCTCTCCTTCCCCCTTTCTTCCCCTCTCTCCTTCCCCCCTCTCTCCTTCTCCACCCTTTCGTTCCCCCTTCCTTCCCCTAGCTCCTTCTGCCCCTCTCTTCTTTCCCCTCTCCGCCCCTCTCTCCTTCTCCTTCCCATCCCCCTTCCTTCCTCTCTCTCCTTCCCCCTCTCTGCTTCTCCATTCTCTTGTTCTCCCTTCCTTTCCCTCGCTCCTTCCCTCCTCCTTCTCCCCTCTCTCCTTCCCCCTTCCTTCCCCTCACTTCTTCTCCTCTCCCTCCTTTCCCATTCCTTACCCTCTCTCCTTCTCCCCTCTCTCCTTCCCCATTCCTTACCCTCTCTCCTTCTCCCCTCTCTCCTTCTCCCCCTCTCCTTGCCCCTTCCTTCCTCTCTCTCCTTCTCCCCATCTCCTTCCCCTTCCTTCCCTCTCTACTTCCCCCTCTCTCCTTCCCCCCTGTCCTTCCCCCTGTCCTTTCCCCTCTCATTCTCCCCTCTCTCCTTCACCCCTCCCTCCTACCCCTCTCTCCTTCTCCCATGCCCCCTTCTTCCCCTCTCTCCTTCACCCCTCTCTCATTCTCCCCTCTCTCCTTCTCCCCTCTCTCCTTGCCCCTTCCTTCCTCTCTCTCCTTCTCCCCTATCTCCTTCCCTCTTCCTTCCCTCTCTACTTCCCCCTCTCTCCTTCTCCCCTCCCTCCATCCCTCTCTCCTTCTCCCCTCTCCCCTGCCCTCTTCCTTCCCCTCTGTCCTTCACCCCTCTCTCGTTCTACCTTCTCTCTTTCTCCCCCTCTCCTTCCACTCTCCTTCCCCATTCCCCCTCTTTCCTTCCCTGTTTCTTCATCTCTCTCCTTCTCCACTCTCTCCTTTCCCCTCTCCTTCCCCTTCCCTCCTTGTCCCTCTCTCCTTCCCCCCCTCCTGCCCCCCCTCCTTTCTCCATCTCTCCTTCTCGCCTCACTCCTTCCCCCTTCCCCCTCTCTGGTTGCCCCCACTTCCCCACTCTCTCCTTCCCCTTCTATCTATCCCCCTCTTCTTCCCCACTCTCTTTCTCCCCACTCTTTCTCCCCACTCTCCTTGACCCCTCTCTCCTTCCCCTTTCTCCTTCTCCCCTCTCTCCTTGCCCCACTCCTTCGCCCCTCTCCTTCTCCACTCTCTCCTTCTCGCCTCTCCTTCCCCCTTCTTTCTCCCCTCTCTCCTTCCCCGTTCCTTCCCCACTCCTTCTCTCCTCTCTCCTTCCCCGTTCCTTCCCCACTCCTTCTCTCCTCTCTCACTCCCCCTTCCTTCCCCTCTCTCCTTACCCCTTCCTTCCCCCTCTCTCCTTCCCCCTCTCCTTCTCCCCTCTCTCACTCCCCCTTCCTTCCACTCTCTCCTTCCCCCTCCTTCCCACTCTCTCCTTCCCACCTATATTCGTCCCCCTCTCCTTCCCTCCTCTCTATATCCCCTCTCTTTCTCCCCTCTCTGCTTGCCCCCTCTCTCCTTCCCCTCCCTCCTTCTCCCCTCCCTCATTCCCCCTCTCCTTAGCCCCTCTCCTTCTCCCCTCTCTCCTTTTCCCCTCTCTCCTTCGCCCTTCTTTCTCCCCTCTCTGCTACCTCTTCCTTCCCGCTCTGTTTCTCCCCTCTCTCCTCCCCGTCTCCTTTCCCCTTCCTACCCCTCTCTCCTTCACCGCTCTCTCCTTCCCCCTTCCTTTCCTCTCTACTTACCCCCTCTCTCCTCCTCCCTTCCTTCCCCTCTCCCCTTTCCCCCTCTCCTTCTCCATTCTCTCATTCTCCCTTCCTTCCCCTCACTCCTTCCGCCCCTCTCTCATTCATCCTTCCTTCCCCCTCTCCTTCTCCCCTCTCTCCATTCCCCTTTCCCCATCTCCTTCCCCCTCCCTCCTTCTCCCTCTCTCCTTCCCCCCTTCTCCCCTCTCTCCTTCCCCCTCTCCTTCTCCCCTCTCTCCATCCCCTTCCCCTATCTCCTTCTCCACTTTCTCCTTCCCCTTCCTTCCCCTCTCTCCTTCCCCTACCGCCTTCTCCCTCTCTCCTTCACCCCCTCCTTCCCCCCTCTCCGTCTCCCCTCTATCCTTCCCCACTCTTTCCTTCCCCCTCTCTCCTTCCCCCCTCTCCTTTCCCCATCTCTCCTTTCTCCCTCACTCCTTCCCCCTTCCCCTCTCTCGTTCCCCTCTCGTTCCCCACTCTCTCCTTCCCCACTCTCTCCTTCCCCCTCTATCCGTCCTCCTCTCCTTCCCCCCTCGCTTTCTCCCTTCTCTTTCTCCCCTCTTTGGGTCAGGTATGGTCAGAGTGACGATAATGGAGTGAGTGGGAGGGAGTCAGGGTTACGGAGACTTAGTGAGTGTGAGGGGAGCAGACAAATCATAACAGAGTGAGTTTTAAGGGTTCAGGGTAGCGAAGGAGTGTCTGGGGTTCATGCTGACAGTGACGGAGTGAGTGTGAGGGTGTCAGGATGACGATGACCGAGTAAATGTGTAGGGTTCAGGGTGGCAGTGAGGGAGTGAGTCTGAGGTGTTAGGGTGACGGTGACAGAGTGAGTGTAAGATGGTCAGGGTGGCAGTGATGGGGTGGGTGTGAGGGGTTCAGGAACAGGGTGAAAGAGTGAGTGGGACCGGGTCATTGTGACAATGATGAACTGAGCCTGAGTAGGTCAGTATCACAGAGTGAGAGTGAGTGTAAGGGGGTCAGGGTGACGGAGATGGAGTGAGTTTAAGACAGTCACGGTGAGTGTGACAGAGTGCACATCAGTGGTTCAGGGTAATGTGATGAAGTGAGTCAGTGTAAGTCAGGGTGACGGTGATGGTGTCTGTGCAAGGAGGTCAGGTTGACGATGAGATTTGTGAGGGTGAGGGACTGATGGTGACAGTGAGGGAGTGAGTGTGAGGGGGTGATAGTTGCCGAGAGCGAACGAGGGGTTAGGCTGACGTTATAGGATTCAGTGTGAGGGTGTCAGGGTGACAGTGACAGAGTGAGAGTGAAGGAGTCAGATTGATTTTGAATGAGTGACTGTGAGTTGTTCAGCGTGACTCTGACAGAGTGAATGTGAGGGGATTGGGTGGCAGTCTGAGTGTGAGGGACACAGGATGATAGTGATTGTGAGGGGTCAGGATGACGGTGATGGAGTGAGTGCAAGGAAATCCGTATGATGGAGTGAGTACATGTGGAGGTAACGGTGGCAGTGATGAATTGAGTGTGAGGGAGTGAGGGTGACACTGATGGAGTGAGTGTGAGGAGGTCCGGGTGACGGTGAAGGAGTGATTGTTATGGGTCATAGTGACGTAACGGAGTGAGTGTGAAGACGTCAGAGTGATGGTGACAGAATGAGTGTGAGGAGATCCGAGTGACAGTGACATACTGCGTCTGAGCGGGTAAGGGAGACAGAGTGAGTGCAAGATGCTCATGGTGACAGTTTTCGAAGTGAGTGTGAGGAGGCCAGGGTGAGAGTGATGAAGTGAGTGCAAGGAAATCATTATGATGGAGTGAGTACATGTGAGGGTCAGGGTGACGCTGATGGGGAGGGTGTACGTGTGTCAGGGTGTCAGTGACAGAGTGACTGAAAGGGGTGAGGGTGACAGTTAGGATGGATGGTGAGGAGGCCAGGGTGATAATGATAGAGTGTGTGTGAATTGGTCAGAGTGATGGTCAAGATTAAGTGAGAAGGTTGCAGGGAGACAGTAGGGTGGTGAACGCTATACGGTCACAGAGACAGTGGGGGAATGATTTCGAGGGGATCAGGATAAAAGTGTAGGAGTGTGTGTGAGTATATCAGGATGATAGTGATGGAGTAAGTGTGAGAGGCTCAAGGTGATGATGACAGAGTTAATCAAAGGGGGTCAGGGTGAGAGTGACCGGGTGAGCGTAAGGGCATCAGGGTAGGATGACGTAGTGAGAGCGAGGTGGTGAGGATGAACGTGAAAGAGTGAGTGTAATTGGGTCAGGGTGATGGAGTCAGTATGAGAGTGATGGAGTGAGTGTAAAGGGGTCAGGGTGAGGATGACCGAGTGAATCAGATAGGGTAAGGGTGACAGTAAATGAGTGACAATAAGGGGTTCAGGGTGACAGTGACCGGGTGAGTGTGAGGAGGACAGTAATGGTGACAGAGCTAGTGTCAGGGGTCAGCGTGACAGTGAGGGAGTGAGTGTGAGGCGTCAGGGTGTTGGTGACAGTGTGAAATGGTTAGGGTGATGTGGGAGAATGAGTTTGAGGTTGTCAGGGTAACACTGATGGAGTGAATGTGAGGGGGTCATGGTGACAGTGACGGAGTGAGTGTGAGGAGCACAGCGTGATGGTGACAGTACAATTGTCAGTTGACAGTGAGGGAGGGAGTGTGAAGGCGTCAGAGTGTTCCTGACAGTATGAATGTGAGGGCGTCAGGGTGACGGTGGTGGAGTGAATGTGAGGGAGTTCTTAATAATCGTATGGAGACAAAGTGAACGTGTCAGTGTGACGATGACTGAGAGAACGTGAGGGTGTTAATGTGATAGTAAGGGAGTGACTGCGAATGTGTGAGCGTGGTGGTGTAGGAGCGAGTGTGAGGTGATTTCGGTGATGGTAACATCATGACAGTGATGTGTAAAGTTGACTGTGATGGAGTGATTATCAGGTGGACAGGGTGACTGTGATGGAGTGAATATGAGGGGATTGGGATGACAGAGTGAGTGTGAGGGACTCAGGGTGATCGGGACGGTGAGGGGATCTGGGTGACAATGATGGAGTGATGTTGTGTGGGTGTCAGGTTGATGGTGATGGAGTGAGTGTGAAGGTGTCAGGGTGACGGAGACGGAGTGAGTGTGAGGGAGTCGGCTTGATGGAGTGAGTGTGTGAAAGAGTAATGGTGACAGTGATAGAGTGTGAGGGGGTCAGGGTGACACTGAGGGAGTGAATGCGAAGAGATCCGTGTGACAGTGATGGAGAGAGTGTCATGGGTCATGATGACAGCGATAGAGTGAGTATGCGGGATACAGAGTGACGGTCAGAATTGAGTGTGAGGGCTACAGGGAGACAGTACGCTATGAAGGTTATACGGTCAGGAAGACAGTAGAGGAGTGAGTGCGAGGGGATCAGCATAAAAGTGTAGGAGTGAGTTTGAATATATCAGGTTGATAGCGTCGGAGTGAGTGTGAGTGTATCAAGTTGATAAGGACGGAGTGAGTGTGAGGGGGTCAAGATGATGATGACGGAGTGAAGCTGGGGCGGTTCAGGATGAGAGTGACTGGATGCGTGTGAGGGGGTCAGTTTGACAGTGATGGCATAAGAGTGAAGGTTGAGGTTGACTGTGAAGTCGTGAGTGTGAGAGGGTGAGGGTGACAGTGAAGGAGTGACAAAGAGGGGGTCAGGGTGACGGTGAAGGAGTAAGTGTGAGGAGGACAGGGTGTTGGTGACCGAGTTAGTGTCAGATGACCACTGATCATCTCCTCTGCCCAGAAGCTCTTCAGCCACGTTCTCAAACAGACTCGCTACCACAGCCACATCTCCTTCCTCAGCACCTGCCGACGGAACCGACTGACCCCGCATGAACATGAAGTCCTCACTTTCTCCTCAGTGGTCAGTGAGACGGTAAGGGAGTGAATGTGAGGGCGTCAGGGTAATAGTAACACACTGAATGCGATGCAGTCAGAATGACAGTGATGGAATGAATGTGGGTGTGTCAGGTTGAAGGTGACGGAGAGAGTGTGATGTGCTCACATAGACATTAACAGAGTGCGAAGGAAAATGGTGATGGTGACGGATGAGCATGAGGGCGACAGGGGTATGGCAATAGTGATTGCGAGGTGGACAGGCTGCCAGTGACGGAATGAATATGAGGGGGCCAGGGTGATGGTGAAGGTGTTAATGTGGGCAATCCTAGTGACAGAGTGAGAGGTTGGGTTTAAGTGTGATTGATTAAGTGTGAGCGTGTCTGGTGATGGTGACATAGTAAATGTATTGCTCTCAGCATGACAGTGAAAGAGAGACTGCAAGGAGTGATCAGGGGGATTTTGATGGAAAGAGCGTGTTCGTGGCGAGGTTGAGAGTGATGGAGTGAGTATATGGGGGTGAGGGTGATGATGAGGGAGTGAATGTGCTGGAGTCAGGGTGACGAAGTGAGTGTAAGGGGGATCAGGGTGATGGTTAGCAGTGAGTGTGACCAGGTCAGGGTGAGGGTGATTGGGTCAGAGTGACGGGAGAGTGAATATGAGGGGATCAGGATAAAAGTGTAATTGTGTGTGTGAGTATATCAGATTCAAAGTCTGGAGTGAGCGTGAGTGCATCAGATTGATAGTGACGGAGTAAGAGTGAGGGGGTGAGGGTGAAAGTGAAGTTTTGAGTGAGAGTGTTAGGGTAACAGCGATGCAGTCAATGTGAAGGTGATGGAGTGAGTGTGAAGGAGGTGTCACGGTGAGGGTGACCGAGTAACTGTTAAGCAGTGAGGGTGAGAGTGAAGGACTGACAATGAAAGGGTATGTGCAATGGTGACAGAGCGAGAGTGACAGAGTTAAGTTAACTTTGACGGAGCGATTGTAAGTATGTCAGGGTGACTGTGTTGGAGTGAGTGGGAAGGTATTGGGGTGACCGAGTGAGTGTGAGGGACTCAGCGTGATGGTGAGTGTAACGGGGTCCTGGTGACGATAATGGAGTGTATGCATGGGTGATGATGATGGAGTGAGTGTGTGGGGGTCAGGCTGAAGGAAATGGAGTGAGTGTGAGCGAGTCTGGGCGATGGAGTCATTCTGATAGGATAAGGGTGAGAATGATGGAAAGAGTGTGAAGGGATGAGTGTGACGGTGATGGAGTGAGAGCAGGGGAGACAGGTTGACAGTGAAGGACTGAGTGTGCATGGGTCAGAGTGACGGTGACGGATTGAGTGTGAGTGGTGAGGGTGACAGTGAAGGAGTGACAATGAGTGGGTCAGGGTGACATTGACAGAGTGTGTATGAGGAGGATAGAGTGACATTCACAGAGGTATTGTTAGAGGTCAGCGTGAGAGTGAAGGAGTGAGTGTGAGGGCATCAGGGTGTTAGTAAAAGTGTGAGTGTGAGGGGGCAAGGTGACGGTGAAGGAGTGAGTGTGAGGTTGTCAGGGTTACAGTGACAGAGTGAAAGTGAGGATATCAGATTTACGGTGATTGAGTGGGTGGAAGTGTGTCATGGATGCAGTGCCGGGGTGTGTGTGGGGGCTTCAGGATGATGGTGTGCAGCGTGAGGGGGTCAACTGAACGTGACAGAGTGAGGCTAATGAGTTCAGGATGACAGTAACAGAGTGAATGCGAATGGAAATGGTGATGGTTATGGAGTGAGCGGGAGGGTGACAGTGCGACAATGATCGAATGATTGTGAGGTGGACAAGGTGATAGTGATGGAGTGAGTGTGATTGGGTCAGAGCGATGGTCAGGATTGAGCGTGAGGGTTACAGGGAGACAGTAAGGTCTGAATGTTATACGGTCAGGGAGACAGTGGGAGAGTGAATATGAGGGCATTAAGATAACTGCGTGGGAGCGGCTGTGAGTATATCTGGTTCATAGTGTATGAGTGTGAGTGTGTCAGTTTGATAGTGATGGACTGCGTATGAAAGCGTCAAGATGATGATTACGGAGTGAATGTGCAGGGGTCAGGATGAGAGTGACTGGCTAAGCTTGAGGGGGTCAGGTTAAGGGAGACGGAGTGAGGGTGAGGGTTGAGGGTTATTGAGAAGGACTGAGTGTGAGTGAGTCAAGGTGAGGGTGACCGAGTGAATGTTAGTGGGTGAGGGTTACAGTGAAGAAGTGACTGTGAGGGTGACATGGTGTTGGTGTCAGTGTGAAAGTGAAGCAGTTAGGGTAATAGTGAGGGGGTTAGGATGATAGTGAGAGAGTGAGTGTGAGGTTGTCAGAGTGACAGTGATGGAGTAATGTGAGGCGGTTCAGTGATACAATGACAGAGTGAATGTGAGGAGGTGAGGATGACGTTGATAGAGTGAGTTAGAGGGGGTTGAAGGTGACAGAGTGAGGGTGATGGTGTCAAGGTGACAGTAACAGAGTGAGAGTGAGACGAACATAGTGACGGTGATGCAGTGAGCGTGGGGGGGGGGGGGTTCAGTGTGGTGTTGATCAAGTTATTGTGAGATGAACAGGATGAAAGTGACGGAGCGAGAATGACATTCAGGGTAACTTTTATAGAATGTGCGTGATTTGAACTTGGTGATAGTGATGGATTGAGTGTGAGGGGGTATGTGATGGCGACATAGTGAGTGTGAGGGGGTCATGGGGACAGTGACGGAGTGAGTTCAAGGTGGATAGGGTGGCAATGATGGAGTGAGTGTGAGGGGGTCAGAGTGATGCACATGCAGAGAATGTGAACAGGTCAATGTGACGATGATGAAGAGAATGTAAGGGTGCCAATGTGACAGTAAGGTAGTGAGTGCGAATGTGTAAGGGTGACGGTGTAGTAGAGACTTTCAGGTGCTTTGGGTGACTGTGACGGTGTGAGAGTGAGGTATGAGGTTGACTGTGTTAGAGTGATTGTGGCAAGGACAGGGTGGCTGTGATATAGTGAGTCTGAGGGTTCAGAGTGATGTGGATTGAGTGAGTGTGACGGGGTCAGGTTGAAGGTGATGGATTGAGTGTTAGGGCGTTATGTAACAATAAGTAGGTGAGTGTGTGGGTCAGTGTGATAGCTGATGATATCGGAGTGAATGTGAGGGTGTCAGTATGAGGGTGACAGAATAACAGAGAGAGACATATTGACTTTGAGGGAGTGATTGTGAGTGGGTCAAGGTGACTGCGATGGAGTGATTTTGAGGGAATTGGATGACAGAGTGAGCGTCAGGGACTCAGGGTAATCGTGAGTGTGAGGAGGTCGGGGTGATGATGATGGAGTGTTTGTGTGGTGGCCAGGTTGACAGTGATGGAATGAATATGTGGGTGTCTGTTTAACGGTGACGGAGATAGTATAAGAGGGACACAACGTCGGTTAGGATTGAGTGTGAGGAGGTCAGGGTGATAGTGATTAAGTGAGCGTGAGTGGGTCAGAGTGGCATTCAGGCTTGAGAGTGAGGGTTACACGGGATCAGTAAAGTATGAATGTTATGCGGTCAGGGAGACAGCAGTGGGGTGAATGCGAAGGCATCAGAAATAAAGGGTAGGAGTGAGTGTGAGTACATCAGGTTGATCGTGAAGGCATGAGTGTGAGGGGCTCAAGGTGATGATGACGGATGATTGCGAGGCTGTCAGGGTGAGAGTCACCAGGTGAGCATGGAGGTGGTCAGTTTCAGGGTGACGCATTGAGAGTGAAGGGGTGAGGGTCACAGTAAAAGTGTGAGTGTGAGAGGGTCCTGGTGATGGTGATGGAGTCAATGTGACGATGACAGAGTGAGTGTGAGGGGAGTCAGGATGAGGGTGACCGAAAGAGTGCGAGGGGGTGAGTGTGTCAGTGAAGGAGTGACAATGAGAGGGTCAGGGTGACCGTGATGGAGTGAATGCTGGTGAGTCAGGGTGATGGAGTGAGTGTGAGGCGGTGAGGAAGACAGTAGTGGAGTGAATGCGGGCTAAGAATGATGGTGACAGAGTAAGTGTAAGGGCGTTAGAGAAACGGTGTCAGATTGAGTGTGAAGGGATCGGGAGAGCGTGAATGAGTGAGCGTGAGGGGGTGAGGATGACAGTGGGGCAGTGAGAGTGGGGGCTAGGGGAGATGGTGACGGAGTGAGTGTCAGGTGATCAGGGTGAAAGTGAGTTTGAGGGATTATGGGTGACAGCGACGGAGTGAGTGTGAGGGGGTCAGATTGAGAGTGATGGAGTGAGTGTGAAGGAGAGATGGTGACAGTGAAGAAGTGAATGTGAGTAAATCAGGATGATGGTAATTGCTTGAGTCTGATGGGATCAGGATGATGGTGACTGAGTGAGTGTGAGGGATCTGAATGACGGTGATGGAGTCAGTTGGAGGGGTAATTGACAGAATTGTGAAAGGGTCAGTTTTACGGTGACAGAGGGACTGTGAGGTGGACACGTTAACGGGGACGTAGCGAGTGTGTGGAGAGAATATGAGGGATGCAGAGTGACATTAGGAGAGTGAATGTGAAGGAATTCGACTGATGGTGTAGGAATAATTGTGAGGGGATCACGGACACGATGATGGACTCAGTGTGAGGATGTCAAGGTGATAGTGAAGCAGTGATTGGGAACGTGTAAGGGTTACGGTGACAGAGTGAGTGTGAGGGTTTCAGGGTGACGGTGATGGAATGAGTGTGAGGGGAACAGGAATTTGTGTGTCATCCTTGAACAAGTAGATGAGCAATTGAAACGTTATAAAACATTAGGATCTATAACAAAGAGAAAGACCCTTTGGCTTACTGCAGCCTTCTAATTCCAAACAATCTGCTAATTACCCTAATCCCAAATTGAAGCAATTGACTCTGGCTTTGCATGCCTTGGTATCACAAGTGCACATCTAAGTACTTCTTAAATCTTATGAGCGCTTATGCCTTTCATTGTAAGAGACAGTGAATTCTGGATTCACCATCGTCTGGCTGGAAAGGTTTTCATCACCTCTCCTTTGAACCTTGAGTGGCACACTGGCTCAACAGTTAGCACTGCTCCCTCACTAAGCCAAAGAGTGGGGTCCGATTCCAACCTGGGGAGACCTTGTGGAGTTCATGCATTCTTCACACCGCTGCTTCGATTTCCTCCAACAGTCCAAAGTTACGCAGACATGTTATATTGGCTATAGGAAATGCAGGAAAAAACGAGGTGTTGTGATGGAGCAGTTGATTGGGGGTGGGGGGGTGGGGTGTGGGGTGATTGACTGAATTGTGAAAGAGGATCTGAAATCAAATAATTAAAAAATTGACTTCATCTTATTATTTCAGTTTCTAAAGTGCCAGTTGAGTCAAGTTCGATGTGAGATTTCCACTGGGAGGTGAGGTGCATCTCACCAAACCTAATAATCTCTGCCAATTTCATGCTGTGATTGCCAGCATTAATAGAGGAACCCCGATTATCCGAATGTCAGATTATCCAAACAAGATCGCAGGGTCCGGATGCTTGGCTAAACTGTGTAATCAGGCATTTGATTATCTGAATATTCGATTCCTCAAACAAAATACTCCCTGCCATTGTCTTTCGGATAATTGAGGTTCCTCCACATTCCACATGGACATGGAACTTCATGCTTCCACCACATTCATAACCAATATTTCCAGGGACATTCTCTAATTGACATTCCATGGAGCATTCAATAACCGACATTTCCTGAAATATTCTGCAACGGGCATTCCCTGGTATATTCTATAAGGTGAACAAATGATAACATCCGGAGAGAAGAGATCCCATTACAAAGAGAAGGTGATACTGACTGTTTCTCTCAAGCAGTCAAAAGGGTGATACGTTTTCGAAGTTCCCATAGTGTTTTTTAATTACAAAAAACCTACCACAAATTAGACGGAAAGACAGCAATTTCCAATGCCTCTGTGTTTTGAAAGAACTGGGAGAGAATCCTTCAGAATGTAAATATTTTCATACTCTTTATTAGGTAACTCTAAAGAAGTGACTGATGTCTGTTCTCCAGCTGTTTGAGAGTTGATGAAAGTCATAGAAACAATCTGTTCTTATGAATATATGTTTGGGTGTTTAGAGAGGAATAGTTTCTTTTGTTTTACATACCATTTTTGAAAGTAATTTAGAGCTTCATATTTTTTATCTGAGCATCAAATATTTCAATAAACGTCCAAATATAGTGGCGCTATTGAAAATCTTACTGGATCCCCAATCAAACTGGTAACATTCACTCCAGACTGATGTATAAATTGTTCGTTTTCCCTCCTCAGTGTTCATGTAGTGACGCTTTTTGTACTGTTTTACTTTTTTTTTCTTTCAAACGGATCCCCTGTTTATTTTTTCATTTTTTGGGGCAATTCTCCTCTCCTGATTATTTTGTTTTTTCTTTTTTACTTATTTTTTTCTTATTTTTTTTAATATTAACCCCCACACTACCACCTAAGTGCAGTTTTCTGCCCACACTACCACAAAGTGCAAGAATCTTTATTCAATTTCCACCACCAGGAAGATAGGAAAACACCCGGGTGGCCAGTGACAAACACTGCCCTTCACATCAAAGGACAGTGCTGTGTGATCAAAACAGTGAAGGGGAGAGTAGGGACTAAATCAAAATAGAGCTGGAGGGAGAAATGATGCATTCCACTCCCTGCGGCGCCCACCTCTCTTTGTCCTGTTTTATGCAGATTGTGGATTGTCACCGTAGGTTTGTCATTATCTGGGGTGGATCTGCTGGTCGTTATCCCGATATGACATTGATACACATTCCCATTATGAAAAGGACAGTTTTATTTTCTATGAGACATCCCCGTAATATTTACGCCGCCCTGCAATGTGCAACCACTGCCTGTTCTGTCTGGTTCACCTTTAACGAATTTGCAGCCATTTGTCACTAGAAGACGAAACGTAAAGTTGCAGTGAGAATATGTCGGCTGTGGTTCTGGGAACAATGACTGCGCTGGGCTGTTTAAACTTTTTTTTCTGTCATTTTATGCTCAAACCTTGGTATTGGCTAAGGAACCTCCTCTGGTTTCGTTTGCACATGCGATGTTCGTTATTGCCATGTCTAGGCCACAATCGAGTTCCTCCAATGCATTGCACACCCGACTCTCCCATTTATCCCGGTTCTGCTGCTCAATAGTTTCACTGTCAGCATATTTTCGTGACCAGCAGAGCCAGCAAAGCACTCCGGGCTCACACGATTAGGGACGTTCAGTGTGATACAGAGAAGAGGAATCAAAAACAATCCATCCTTTTGCTGTTTAAAATTTCGGACAATTTTATCTTGTCATGGCCAATGCTAATGCTGTATTCTACATGGATGACTTGGGGGAAAAATTCCGTGTCTCTAGATTGCGTTTTGCAGAAACTGGGATTCATCATGCAGCTCCTCAATTACTGTTCAAATGCCTTGTGACCGAGACTAAGTTCAATCAGCAGCTGAAGAATCTGCTTAAATATCCTTTTCCACAAATTCATCAATCAATCAAATTCAATCATTAATCAACCCATCTAGGATTGTCTCATTCCAGTTCAATCCTTCATCAATAAAGCAGTCTGGCTCTATGCTAATAGTCTGGTTGTATTGCTGATTTGTTCAGAGTGATCCCATACAGAGTTGCAGGGACATATTTCAATGTTGCTCTCAGCTGAGGGTCCACTTAGAAAACTCACTATGCTACTAACTGAATCTATGATTCCAACTTGTAAATAATAACATTTTCCATAAAAAAGTTCCAAGAACTATATTGTTCTTTATATTCGTGTTAAATAGGCTGAGCTGAAAAGAGACAGACTCAGCCCCAATAGCTGGCAGTCAAAGAATGGTTGGGGAACGGGAACAAGCTCAGGTGTTGGGTTTCACCTCTGGGTCATCCACCCCAACACAATATTGACAGAATTCATCTCTCGCCCTTTTTACTGCTCGATCCACATCTCCATCCCACTCTCGGAATGTTCCTCTGTCTCTCCCCTGCTCTTATTTTCTCTCTCTTTTCCACTGTCCCTGCCTCCGCATTTTCCTCAGTCTCTCTCTCTCTCACTCTCTCCCCCTCTTGCTGTATTTAACTACTTCTTATCCTCCCTTCCCCTCTTTTCCTCAAATCCTCACTCACATTCCGTTTCTACGTTAAAAAGTAAATGTGTTGTCACAGGATCTTGCTAAGGACCACAGCATGTCTGAGAACAAAATCTGTTGTCAAGTGAATAGTACAGAGGTGGTGGATCAGGCTATTATTAGGAGAATAACATAGATGGAGGATCCCTGGATCTTGTCAGGGGAACAATATTGTGGTGGCTGAAAATCAGCGCCTTGAAACAGTGCGCAATGAGACCGAAGACTGCTGTGAATGCATAAGTTTACACGTAGGTCAAAAGGCCATTACCACAGTAAAGGTTGAGTCAGTCAATAAAGTGATATTAAACAAAGGAGTAATTGAAGGACAAGCAGTGAAAGCAGCTTATGATTGATATAGCTAAGGGGTCACATAAATAGCCGATCACGTGGAAGCTGTACAGTACGACCGAGGGTAGCTGTGAATGGAAATGAATAACAGCAGGAGACAGCTCCATATATATTCCAGAAGTCAATGTTGATGAAACACAGGACATCATTCCACCAACTGAGCAGAAATACTTAGATCCACACTTAGCAAAAGATATCAAGTTTCGAGAATCATACAATCCCTCTGGCGTGAAAGCAGGCCCTTCGGCCCAACAAGTCCATACAAACAGTCTGAAAAGTAACCCAATCAAACCCATTTCCCATCCCGATTATCATATATTTACACATGATCCACACATCCATAACCACTATGGGCAATTTAACATGGGTAATTCACCTAACTGGATTGTGGGACGAAACTGAGGCAATTGGTAGAAACTCAGTCACACACGAGGAGAATGTGCAAATTCCACAAGGACAGTCACCTGAGGCTGGAATCCAACTCATCTCCGTTGCGCTCTGAGGCAGCATTGCTAACAAACCAATTGCCGTGCTGCCCCGAAGTTAATAACCAAGTGTTTCAATTTGATTGATTATTGTCATATGTGTATCGGTATAGTGAAAAGTTTTGTTTTCCATGGGCAGTACTTTGACTAAGGGGTTAGCACTGCTGCCTCATGACGCCACGGACACAAGTTCGATTGTAGCATGGGGTCATGATCTGTGTCGAATTCTCAGCGTGCTTGTGAGGATTTCTTTCGGGTGCTTCGGCTTTCTCCCACAATCCAAAGATGTGCAGGTGAGGTGAATTGATCATAATAGATTGTCGATAGTGTTCATGGATGAGTGAGTTTAGGTGCATTACTCAGGGTTGATGTCAGGGAATAGGTTGGGGGAAATGGGCTTGGAGGGGTTCCTGTTCGGAGGGGTGGTGTGAACTTGTTCGGTCAAATGGCCTCTTTACCGACTGTAGAAATTCTAGTCACCCTGTAAACATTTCCCATTCACATATCTGTCCAAGTACCTTTTAAATGCTGTCAGTGTAACTCGCCCTGTCATTTATTCGGGCATCTCATTCCAGATACGCAGCAATCTCTGTGTGAAAAAGTTGACCCTCAGGTCCCCGCTCACCTTCAAACTGTGCTCTAAAGTTGGAATTCGCCTCTCCCTGTCACATAAAAAGACCTTTGTTTTTCACTTTTTCTGTGGCCTTCTAAATTTTATAAAACTCTATAAGTCATCACTTAGCCTCCAGCCCTCCTGGGAAAACAGCCGCAGCCTACTCAACGTCTCCCTTTAAATCAGAAACTCCGTTTTCAGCAACACCCGTAATTTTTGCTTCATCCTTTTTAATTTAACCAATTTTGACCGAGGGACAGGAAAGGAATTACCCTGGTCCCAGAGAGCTGTTCTATCATCGAGAGAAGGATAGATAGCAAGATAGATAGATATCGATAGAGAGAGAGAGACAGACGGTAATTGCTTCGCATTTATGTGAAACGGATTAGTTACCACTTGACAGCCAAGGACTGAATCTTCTGAGATGTTGCTGTATTCGACATGACATGCATCAGCACCTCAGGAGTTAATAATGCTGCTGAACATCGTGCAATGATTAATATACATCTGATTCGTGATATTATGATTGAGGCAAGATTATTCATTAAAGATATTTAGTCCTCGGATGCAATCATTAGGAACTACTACGGTGAAGTGCTGGAGCTTCCATGGCTGGCTTCCAACAACACATCAATAGCTGTGGCTGTGTAGTCACATGTAACCCAGACCAGTTAAATGCAGCAGTGTTCTGTCCTTAAAAGACATTAGTGAGCCAGATTGATTTGAATGATTTTGTACAATGGTTTAATGATCAACATTACAGTTAGAATTCCATACATTTATTAAATTGAAGTTCTGTCATTCGTCATGGTAGGATTTCATCCAGGTCCATGACAATAATAGTTTGTATGTTTCAGAATATGAGCCAATTCGATGACTGGCTCTTGATTTGGAGCCCAACATGATATTTCTGTTAAAATTTCAAAATAACGGTTTTACATTTCTTACAAATCGTTCAGTGTACAATTAATTTGGCTCTATTTGGTTTCTTGAAAATCGGAATGCAGAAAGATTAAGTGAGAGGTGTCAACCAGACGAAATTGAATTCAACCTGAACAATCGTGAGACAGTGCAGTTTAATTCTGATCGAGATGGTTAGTGTAGTTGTTCAGTCAGAAATTTGAAGGAGCCATGGATGAGCCGAGTCAATTGTTTTCCCACCCAATGGAAGGTACTGTGCACAAAGATAAAAGAATGATTTACGTGTGGGTTTGTGTAAAATACTGAAGACAATCTTCAGTGTTATCAGCGTTTTATTAAGAACGCTTGCTTTTAGTTACTCTGAAAGAATCTTAGACCGTGTTGATCTGACAAATTGTAATTCAAAAAACAGGGTTCAGGGAGCACAACTTGCTCCACTTCAGTTAGGATGGGAACAGCATTTGGAAAGAAAAAATGCTAAAAACGAAAAAGAAACTCATTTTCAGCCTCGCTTGAGCAGATTTATATATGATGCGAGTGAGCAATGTAGATTTGGCGAGGTTGAAGTCGACAATTCCTGAGGTCCAGGGGGATTTTAACTAGGCAGACGCTGTAGGGAATTTCAGGGACTCCTTCCCAAATCATTGATTCCTCTCGAACCACAAGGGAAATGCCCTGGTTACTACATCATAGGAAGGATGTAATTGCGTTGGAGGGAAGGCAAAGCAGTTCTACTGGAAAGTTCATTGGGGTGAATCAATTTATCTGTGAAGAAGTAGGCCAAATAAGCGTGGGCTGTTTTCTTTAGAGCAGGGATCGTGTTTAGATTAGATTAGATTAGATTACTTTATATAAGACTATGAGGGCTGGACAGGATTAAATAATTATCCATACATGTAGATGCTGAACAAAGTTGCAGAGATAGGGAGAGGTGTCATGACTGCAGGAAGTGGCAGAGGTATCGTGGGGTTTCAGGGCGGGAGGAATTTAAAGATAAGAAGGAACGCAGCTGCGAGCGGAGATTACAGGTGGGGGGGTAGGTAGTGTCTCTGGAGCTGAAGAAAATTGCAGATCAATGCAGAAATGTTGAGCCTCCACTGCAACGTGGAAGAAAGTTGGCTTTCTGTCATCTCCAGGTGTAAGTTTGCTCTCTGAGCTGTTAAATGTGTTGTCAGACGTTTCGTTACCATGGTAGGTAACATTATCAGTGAGCCGCCAAAGTGGAGTTCCTACTAATCTGTCTCAGTTTGTTGTGGTTGGTGATATTATTTCCCGTTCTGTTTCTGAGAAGTTTGTAAATGATATCCTAATCAATGTCTTTGTTAATGGAGTTTCCGTGTGAATGTCAGGCCTCCAGGAATTTCTGTGCCTGTCTTTCGTTAATTCATACCAGGATGGATGTATTGTTACCGGCCAACTAGAGACCCTCTTCGTCTTTGTGTACGGATACCATTGTTAGTTGGTCATGAATTTTGGTGCCTAGTTGGTGCTCATGTATCCTGTTATCTA
Organism: Chiloscyllium plagiosum; assembly: GCF_037043375.1. Lineage (NCBI taxonomy): Eukaryota > Metazoa > Chordata > Chondrichthyes > Orectolobiformes > Hemiscylliidae > Chiloscyllium > Chiloscyllium plagiosum. Next base: position 95,033,087 of record NW_028270167.1, read on the forward strand.
GTTTCCGGCCCGTTTGTCCAATGTATTGTTTGTTGCAGTCCTGGCAGGATATTTTGTATATGACAGTGGTTCTACTGGTTGTTGGTACGGGGTCCTTAAAATCTACCAAGAGCTGTTTCAGTGTGATGGTAGGATTGTGAGCTACCATGATGCGAATGGGAATGCGCATCATGTTCGTGATTCTTTAGTGCATGGCAGGTTGGCGAGAGTCTCTGAGCGTGTTGCGTATTCTTGTTTAAGTCAGCTGTTCAAGAATCAGCAGACTGCACTTTGAGAAGTATTCTTGACATTACGTTAATTAGAGTTTTTTCCACTGAAATTGTATCTGGGAACCCCGAATGGAACTTTTCATGAGGAGGCCGCGTGAATTTGATGGCACTTCCCGCTGCTTACAATATTTTATGACATCTCGCAAAAATCCTAACAGAGAAAGCATTCAGAGCTGGAGGGGATGAGACCACAAATGGGTATGCTCATCTTCTTCTCCTCATATCTCAGAGACGTCATTACAAGGGATGAGTTAACACAGGTCTGTGTCTCAAATCATTGTAGCACTCCCTCAGAGTGAAGAACAAAACGAATGTGTAACGTAAGAGATTTACAGAGTATGATGTTGTCTCCAAAAACAGTCCACTACTTGAGCGATGGCATGGGGAGTCCAGCAGTGGATAGTATTGCAGTACTTTAAACATCAGAAGGACAGGCAGGGAGTGCAAGAGAAAGTGAAACCGTGGAGATCCTACTGAACAGACATACACAGACGTACACAGACGTAGAGATGCACTGAAACATTCCCAGGCTGATGCAAACCCCAGTAGCAGAGTCTCTCCCTTTAGGGCGAGAGGGATTGTCGTTTCTTCATGTTTTAACTTCTGTTTGTCTCTGGCTAACTTTTCCTTTCTCCCAAAACATTATGCCCCTATTTTACTACCTTCCCAAGTTTATACTCTTCCCCAGATATTTGCCTGTACAAATGTACCTGCGCAAATGTTTTGTTGCGCTAAGATCCATTCCCGGTGGCAGAGTTAAATGAATCTGTGAGGACTGACTGGCCTGTGACTAACTGCTATAATGCACAGCAAGATCGAAGTCTGCAGCTATCCTCGGCCACACACACAATGAGAAAAAAGCTTCATGACACATCCACTCACCGCCTCACGACATTGGGATAAATACCCAGAAGAGTGAGTTGTCTAGCGCACTGTGGCACTGAGTCCAAATCCTCCCAAATCCCCATCGCAATCACTGGGATAGAGCAGAGTGATCCATGGAGAAGATGGAGAGAAAAAGTATAAAGACATAGAGAGAAGACCTGACAGAGACAGGAAGAAGACAAAGAACAGAAGAAGACATCAAGAGAACGAGGGATGGACAGAACGAGAGAAAGACAGTCAGAGGATGGCACAGAACGAGAGAAGCATATACAGTAAGACGTAGTGAAAGGACAAGAGAAGAACTGTCAGACAGGGTACAGAGTGAGATATTAGAGAAGGACAGATAGTGAGTGGGAGTGAGAAACCGAGGAAACACTGACAGACAGAGGGAGGGGGTGAGAGAATAAGGAAAGAGCAACAGACAGCTCGAGAGCAACAGAGAGAGAGTGAGAGACAGACAGGCAGAAAGGAAGAGAGGGAGAGAGAAAGCAAACCTCAAGTCACAAAGAGAATGTCAGACTAGTAAACGCATGCTTCCCATATCCCTTCCTTGTCCAACTGTCCTTATATATTCAGGGACTGGCAGAAACATATATCAAGGTCTTTCTGACCTAGATTTCATCACTTATTTCAGTGCCTTGTTTGTCCATCCCAAGTGCGTCACTCCACCTGCATCAATACCCCTTACCTCATCAGTGCTGGGGCTGATGTTTCCTCGACATGGAGGTTAAACTTCCTTTTTGAGACACATTTTTAAATCTCACCAGCATAGCATGAAATCCAGTGTCACGATCGTTACTGAATCTCCTTTATCATGTCCTCTGGGAGTGAGGGGCAATTAAGTAGAAACTGAGCGAGACTTGCTGCATAAATATGATTTCCTTTAATAATATCAAAGGCAATATCCTCTATCCTGGCGAAAAACTGCATCTATCCTGGGGAAAACTAACTTATCTATCTCTGTAAGTTCTCCCTTCATTTTCCTATGTTCCATTGAAAGTAATCCCACCCTCTTCTTGTAACGCAAATCGTCCATTCCAGGTAGAATTGTCGTCATTTTTCGCCCTTTTTCCAGTTCAAATGCCTCCTCTCTATACTATGACGACCAGAACTACACTCAGTACCGCAATGTGTCCTGACCAACTGGCAGTCTAAAAGAAGAGGGCATAGCCTAAACGTGAGAGGACAGAAATACAAAAGAGTCCGGGAGCATTTGTTCACACAGAGGAGATGATTGTCTGAGACAGGCTGGCCGATGTCGTGGTGGGGTTAAGTACAATTTTGTCACTTAAGTAGCATTTGGGAGAAATACACGAATGGGACAGGTATGGAGGGAAATGGGGCAAACGCAGGCAAATGGGAATTGTCTAAATGTGAAAATTGGGCAGCATAGGCAGTATGGGACGAAGAGCCTGCTTAGACGCTCTAAACCTCAGTGCTTTTATACTTGACTTTCTCTGTTTGCCACCAGTTCTTCACTGTCACGGGGTCATATACTTGTAACTATCTCCCTAACTGCGTGTCTCAACATTCCAAAGGCAGCAATAGTTCGAAAAGGTGTTCCTGAGAATAATGATGAATGGGTAATAAAAACCTGATGCTAAACGTAGCTGACATGTCATCAGAAATACGTTAAATTTGTCTCCTTCAGCGTAAGCAAAACCATTTTTGCTTCTTCTACTGTAATTAATGTGTTTCGCTTTGATATTGTATGCATGCCTGCTAAAATACGAGGCACAAACATTCAGTTGCTGTGTGAGCAAAATGGAGTGTGTAGTGTTATGACACGGAGTAAACCTCTCTGCCAATTTAAAACAGTCACACAGAAAAACAGTCAAACAGTCACACTTCGTGCTGAAATATATTAAAATTCGACAGATGAAAAAATATGCCAGAGCTTGCTATTTAAAGTCAAAATTAAACATTTTATGTTTAAAGTCGGACAGGGAATATTAATACCAAAAACTATTTGCAACTCCTTTCTTGTATAAAAATATCTTTTACATCGCACTCTACAATCCTGTTCCGACGAAAATCTCGATTAAGACTTACTTAAAAAAAAAGTCGTTTTAAAAACCAGTGACCTGTGTCGATCCTTCTTTGTCGTTTTTCCTCTGTTGATTTTCTCTCGGTCGGTTTTGATGTGCTGCCCCTAGCTGTTCAAAATGTCCTGTTTCAACCTGCAAAAATACCGGTCATTTCATTAGTTTGATGTCATCAAAAATTTTATTCAAACTTGATCGGATTTTGTGTCTTGCGGGATAATTTAAACTGATTGACTGAATTTGAATTTCTTTTGCTTCCATAGCAACACAACTGCACTGTCGGTTTCACAGGCAAATTGTACATTTTAACTCCTTTCAGTACATTCTGTACCGCTGTAAGTCCGTGTCAGCTTTTCAACTCTTTTTAAGGTACAGAACGCAGGTGGAACTTCATAACATTGCCATCCATTAAAAAAACCATCATAATGGCTTCTGCTTTTCTCTGTTTCTTAACCACATAATCATGACGTACATATAACTTTAATCTAAGTTCATATTAACTTCTTCTCACACAGAAATAACATTGAATAGACAACAACTTTATCAGGAAAAACTGCGATGACACATGTGCGATTACATTCTTACGACCTGCAAGGTGTATGATATATACATTAAAAGTCTGTAACATAAGACTTCGAAAAAGTAGTTTCATAATTTTGTCTTCAAAGCTTTCCCAGAATGTAAGAGGAATGTGATCCGTGCACACAGCCGTCTCCAAAACTTTTTTCATGACATTGCACATTAAAATGATGCAACGTCAGTCCCAAATTCACTGGTTCCTTTCCGGTGATGGAGGATTTCCTCTGTGGATATTGAGTTTGTTCGAAAAGTAATCAACTCGAAATTCAATCCCCTCATCGTCTTTCTGCAACAGTGCAGCTCGACTCCTACGTCACGAGCATCGATGGCAAATTTAAAAGGCTTTGGAAAATTTGGTGCAGCTAAAACTGGTTTGGAGGATAATATTATTTCGAAATAGACAAATGACCCCTGCTATTGTTCTGTCCACCGAAACGTTGCGTCCTTCGTCAGGAAATTGATTGACGGTGCCACTACACTGCTGAAGTTTGGAACACACTTCTGATAGAATCAGCTTAGTACCAAAACTTGAAGCAACTCTATCTTCTAGTTTGGTGATGGAAATTTCACAATGGGCCCCGTTTTTGCCATGGAAATTTCTCGATGGCCTTCGTAGGGTTAACCTTCCATGACCAATGTTGTGTCCCAAGAACATCACCTTTGCTTCAGCGAAATCAGTTTTGTTTTTAAGTTTATTACCAGTTTTGCTTCTTGTAGTCGTTCAAAGAGCTTTTCCAATGGTACTCAATGATCTTTCCAGGACTCACTAAAGATCATGGCATCGTCCATATCGGCTGCACAGTCTGAAAACGCTGTCACGACAGTGTTTATGAGTCTTCAGAATGTGGAGGGTGCGTTCTTCATTCCAAAGGGCATCACGTTGAATTGATAGAGCCCATTTGTGGTTATAATCGCAGAAATTTCTATCGCTATCTTCGATAAAGACACATGCCAGTAACCACGCAGTTATTCCAACTTGGTGATGTAACTGGTTTGTCCAACTTTCTCGATACAGTTCTCCAGTCGCGGAATTGAAATTGTGTCCGATTTTGTAATGGGCGTTGGCCTTCTGATAATCTATGCAAAACCATTGAGTCCCGTCAGGTTTGGGAACTAAAACAAATGCTCAGTTCGATGCTATCCGCGCGATTATGGCCTCTCCCTCCTTCTGGACCTGTATGGCTTCGAAAGGATTAAGCAGATAGAGGTGTTGCTTTATTGGAGCGGTATTCCTAACGAGAAGTCGAGAACCGCAGATACTCGAAGTCAGAGTCGAGAGAGTGGTGCTGGAACATCTCAGCAGGTCGGGCAGCAATGAGGAACAGGAGAATCAATGTTTTGAACATAAGCGTTTCATCAGGATTCCCGAAACTTTGGTTCTCTTGCTCCACGAATGCTGCCTGACTTTCTGTGTTTTTCCAGCACCACAGTCTTGACCCCGGCATTCCATACCTCCACTTCATGTACAATAGCATTTGTTCTCCCCATCTTATTCTTACATATTTCCTTAGACTGCATGAGAAACCTTATGAACTGCGTTCTATGCTCCTCAGAGAGATAGCGTACCAAGCTATTTCACTTCTCAAGGATATCTTCATTTTTTCAAATCTATTTTGAGGCACATCAAATTCTGCACCATCGGGATTCGATTCCTCACTCTGAATGGCAGTAACGAACTCCCGTTTCTCCAGTTCATTCTCTGTCGTATAATACGGTTTTAACAAGTTTACATGACAGAGCTAATACCGTTTATTTTCCTATCTGACATCTTTACAAGATCGTTCAACTCACTCAACTTTTTCTCAATTTGATAGGGATTACTAAACCTGGCGTTGAATGGATCTCCTATGACTAGTTACAGTGCTATCACGTCACGCCCTACGGAAAAAAAATCCAACGCTCAGTGATTTTATCTGGCAAATGCTTCATTCTATGGTGTGCCCTCTTTATGTGCTGTTTAGGTAACTCACCTATACGATTTTATCTCTCCCTCATCTCTGATACATAATCTAAGTTTGAAATCTCTTGCTTTGGTCCCGTCAATTTTTCATTACTTAAATTCAAACCGCTTCTCACGTCATACCCGAATATTAACTCGAAGGGAGTGAACTGAGTAGATTATTGTTAGTCGTCTGTTATGGCAACCAATATGAATGGTGTACCTTTATCCTAATCATTCTCTTAATCCTAACAGTATACTCTAAAAATGATCTTCAAGAACTTCAAGGAACTAAAGCTCCCTGGGATTCGGGAAATATGCACTGGCTTTAAAGTGCTGTTGTAAACGTCAGCTCTCCATGACCGCCGTAAACGGCTGGGGTGTACATTTCGACCCGTTATAGGAATGAATCTCTCGGGATAGACCAGACTGTGTGAAGAAAGCTACTAACTCCTCTACTAAACTTTTTTCCTTGATACTTCATAATGGAATTGCCTGCAGATATCTGGTAAACTCCAGATGAAGGGTCTGTGCACGAATCGTCGATTGACCTGCCCCTCAGATGGTGACTGACTTGCTGAACTTTTCCAGCACCACACGCTCAACATCCGTTATGGTTAACAAGTATTGGGCACATTGGCCCATTTCTCCTCTGCCCTGAACTGCCGTGGTCTCCATTTCTGTCTTAGGATTCTACCTTTCAGATAATAATTCTCTTGAATATAATTAAAAATCACACAACACCAGGTCATAGTCCAACAGGTTTAATTGGAAGCACACTAGCTTTCGGAGCGATGCTCCTTCATCAGGTGTTAGTCCTGCAACATGATGAAGGAGTGTCGCTTCGAAAACTAGTGTGCTTCCAACTAAACCTGTTGGACGATAACATGGTATTGTATGATTTTTAACTTTGTACACCCCACTCCAACACAGGCATCTTCAAATCATGACTACTCTTAAATATACATTGCCTTCTTTTCTGAGTTTCCATTCACGTAAGGATATTTTATCGCCTTGTCTTGCTGTTGCAAGTCCCTTAGCCATTCAGGACAAAACACTTCTGTCTGACTCTCTGATTGTCCAGGTTTTTCCTGCACCATTACATCACACAGGGTGTTCGCTAACTGAACCTCAACATCTTCATCATTCTCTTCCGTGTTTTCGTCATGCTGTAACTTATGAAATTTGAAACTGGTTACTACACAGTCAGGGAAAATACCAGGATACTCCCGTTTTCACTCCTTAGCTTCTTGGTCTTCCTTGGGCTTCTCCACAACCAAGGCGTGTCACCTCTTGGTTGGAACCTGCAAAATCGTTCCCAACAATAAACTGAATTGCTGGAACTGACACCCTGTCAATCTCTCCCAGTGCTACTTGTTCAGTTTTGGCTCGACACTCCAACCTAATCTTGTATAGTGGAACGCTAAATTTCCGTCCATCTTTCCCACAAATTAACACTATCTCGGTTAAAGATAAGAAAGAGTGTAAATTCGCTAAACGCTTAGTATCAGTGACTGGTTAGATCATATGTCCCACAAAATTATGCGTTCTTGTCTTCATCCCGTTCTTTCTGAGTGACCTTTACCCACAGAGGCGAATTCTTCCTAGAGATGGGCGGCACGGTGGCACAGTGGTTAGCACTGCTGCCTCACAGCGCCAGAGACCCGGGTTCAATTCCCGCCTCAGGCGACTAACTGTGTGGAGTTTGCACGTTCTCCCCGTGTCTGCGTGGGTTTCCTCCGGGTGCTCCGGTTTCCTCCCACAGTCCAAAGATGTGCAGGGCCAGGTGAATTGGCTATACTAAATTGCCCGTAGTGTTAGGTAAGGGGTAAATGTAGGGGTATGGGTGGGTTTCGCTTCGGCGGGTCGGTGTGGACTTGTTGGGCCGAAGGGCCTGTTTCCACACTGTAAGTAATCTAATCAATCTAATCAATAAAAAGATCTGGTACTAACCCCACACCTAACCTTGCCGATTCTGTGCACTTGCCGCATCCCCTCTGCTCTTCTTGGGGTTTCTTTTCCTACTTTCACCAAAGCCACTGGCTTACCATCTTATACCACATCATTTCCCGTAGTGCCTTTCCTTCACGAGGAGCACTGTGACTTTACGCGTCCTTCTTTACCACAGTAGAAACACCTGATTCCTTTCACCTCCTTTCCACATTCTTGGATATCCTTTGTAAACCTGTGGTAAACTCTTACCAGTGTTCTCGAATCTTTGTTTCGTAGTGCAGAATCCCCTGTTCCCCCATCTTCTATCCGTGACAGGACGAAATTTTGGACGGAAGCTTGTCTTCTGCACCAATATGTGTTCAACTGCTAATTCTGCTGCCCTTCTCATTTCCTGAAATTTCTGTTCTTCCACGTGAATTCTTATCATCTTTGCAAGCGAGTTTTCAACTCGTTCACAAGAATAATTTGTCTTAGAGGCTCAAAAGTCCTAACTATCGTTAAAATAGCGACCCATCTCTCGAAATACTCAGCATGCGTCTGGCTCAGTTCTTTCTTTATTTTAATGAAGCGCTGTGTATATGCTTCTGGTACCATGTCATAAGCACTTGAAATAGCCTGTTTCAACTCTTCATAATCTCTCGACCCCTCATGTGACAGTGCAACAAATACCTCACTAGGTCTGCTAACTGAGGAGTTATCCCGGACAAAATGTTACAGATTGTGGTTGATTACAATTCTGCTTCAGCTCCTGCTCTACAGCACAAACGGTTAGTTTGAGCTCCAGCATCTGCAGTACAATTCTGCCGTCTGTCCCCCAGTTCACAACGAGACCCATTCGCCTGTCAGCCATTTACAATAACCTACTGTAGTTCCTAATGTGCTAGAATATTCATTTTCATACTCTCATTCTGCCGACGGTCTCTCCATGTTGTCAGGCCTCCAATTTATCACATTCCTCAAAATCATTTCACATATTCATCTGAATTTTTCCCTTCCGGTAATGCCAAGTTCTGTGTTACATGTGAATGTGTTTCCCTCGGTTTCTCTTCCTGACCGTGATTAAGACCTGTGTAGAGTCAGTAATGCCAGATTTACGTCTTTTCAGAACCAATGAATTTGTGAACCTTGCAATGTCATTTGCATTCCGATGTAAGGCCCTCCATATTGGACAGGGCGTTTGAGCAGATTTCACACACATCTTCGAACTTGTTCAAATCATTTATTGCTGGATAAACTAAGCAGCTCTGGCACCATCTGTGAAACGAAAGCTAGATAATCTTTCGGGTCCAGTTATCCTTCTCAAAGTTCCCATTTCTGCAGCATTTTCCTTTTTTGTTTCAGGTTTCCAGTATCCACAGTTATTTGTTTTATTGAAAATCTTTTCTGTGCCTGCTCATTCCTGGAGAAAACCGACAGCTGTGGTAACATCATCAGAGACAAGGAAACACAGATAACATTTGACGTCCAGCTTGTCGCTTCTTCAGAACTGAAAAAAGATTGGAAAATGGGCTTTTTATCGCTTGACAGAGGTGGAGGAGGGGTGATGGAAAACAATGGATGTGGAGACCTAGCGCAAAAGACAAATGGCTTTTATTTGTATTAAAAGAGAATGAAAATAAGAATGGATGTAAATTAAGATTTGATTGTTGGAAATGGGTTCTCTCTATTGCTTACAAAATAAAAAGACACAACCAAGACAAAGTCATAGGGAGACCAGGAGGGCAAATGTGTGACAAATGGGGAAAGTCATAACAGAGGCGGGCGGTGAAGTTTTGGAATTGAATATTAACTCTGACAGACTGTAATATAGCAAAGTGCAAAGTGGGGTGTTAGTGGAGCTTGGATTGTGATTCATTGGAACATTGTAGCATCCAGGACCGAAATGTTAGCATGAATGCAAGATAGGCTATTGAAACGGAAACGGAAATGTGTTGCTGGAAAAGCGCAGCAGGTCAGGCAGCATCCAGGGAACAGGAGAATCGACGTTTCGGGCATAAGCCCTTCCTCAGGAATGGGGAAAGTTTGTCCTGGATGCTGCCTGACCTGCTGCGCTTTTCCAGCAACACATTTCCAGCTCTGATCTCCAGCATCTGCAGACCTCACTTTCTCCTTATTGAAACGGAAAGCTATTTGAAGGTCAGAATTGCTCCTACAGATGAAATGGAAGTGTTCCTCAACACGGTCTCCAATGTAAATGAGACTGCATTGTGAGCAGCAATGATTGGAGATGGGATTGAAAGAGTAGAAGCTGCTTGACCTGAAGGGTGTGTTTGGGGTCTTGGACAGTGAGGAAGTAAGACGTCAATGGGTAAGTGTTGTAGCTTCTGCAAGCAAATGAGAAGGTGTCTTGGACAACTGGGGAAGTATTTGGCATGTTAGAGGGTGTCATAGAGGGAGCGGTCCCTGTGGTATGCTGCTTCACCCAGAAGATAGAGTCAGAAGGTCCGACAGAACCGAGACAGGTTGTTCGACTTTAATACAAAGTCAAAAATCACACAACACCAGGTTATAGTTCAACAGGTTTAATTGGAAGCACACTAGCTTTCAGAGCGTCGCTCCTTCACCAGCGACGCTCCGAAAGCTAGTGTGCTTCCAATTACAACTGTTGGAGTATAACCTGGTGTTGTGTGATTTTTGAATCTGTACAGCACGTCCAACACCGGCATCTCCAAATTACGACGTTAATACGTCCATGCCACCCAAAATGTTCATCCACGCTAATCCCATTACAATGCACTTGGCCCATACACGTCTAATGCTTTCTTCTGTTCTTGTCTGAAAGTCTTTTGAAATATCGCTAAAGTACCAGCCTCAACCACTTCTGCCGGCCGCTTATTCCATATGCGTAGCACCCTCTGTGCCAAAAACGTTGCCCCTCAGTTTCCTATTTATTTTGTTGCCTCTATAAACCAATACAGTCGTGTCCTCGATTCCGCAGCCCTCGGAAGAAGATTGAGCGCATTCACCCTCTCCATGCCTCCCATGATCTTATGTGCTTCTGTAAGATCCCGTTCTGTTTGCTACGTTTTAAAAAAAATGTACTGAATTGTACAATCTCTCCCTATATCTCAGATCATTGAGTCCAAGAAACACTCTTGTAAATTTCTTCGGCACTCTTTCCAGTTTAAAGTCAATCTTCTGATAACAAGGTGAGCAAAATTGAACACTATACTCGAAGTGCGGCCTCAGCAAAGTCCTGCACAAATTCATCAGAACTTCCCAACTTTTATTTCTCGTGCTCTGACTGATGAAGGCTAGTGTGCCAAAGCTTCCTTCACGGTCTTGTCTTCGTGGAAAATTACGTTCAGAGAACTGTGAACCCGAACTCCAAGCTACCTCTGTTCCACTACAGTTGTTAAGGCCCGACCATTCACCATGATTCTCTGACTTCCGTTTGACTTTTTAAAATGCAAGACTACACAGATATCCACAATAAACACCTTTTGCTAATTCACAACCCACTTCCCCAGTTCATCAAGGTCTCACTGCAATGTCTGATAAGCTCCTTCTCTGTCGACGATATCGCCTATTTTAGCGTCATCAGCAAACTTCTAATCAAGTCTTTACATTCTCATGCAAATCATTGATATTGATAACAAACAGGAATTGTGCCGGCACCGATGCCTGAGACTCTCTCTCGTCACAGGCCTCCAATATGACAATCATCCGTCCATTATTACACTCGGCTCCCACCAACAAGCCAACTGTATACTCAGTTTGCCAGCTTCCCTTGGATTCCATGTGATCTAGCCTTCCATATGCGGACCGCCCTCTTTTTAAAATGTTGTCATTCAGGTTCCCTTTTATTCTGTCGCCTCTAACTTTAAATCAATGCCCTTTAGTCCTCGATTCCACAGCCCTGGGGAAAGAAAGATTGAGTGCATTCACGCTACCCATGCCTTTGATGATCTTGCAAACTTTGTAATGCAGATATGGGTGTACTGAACCTTTAAGAGAGTTAGAAGAAACAGAACTATCTTACAGCTCAAAATGTTCTGAAAAAAGATATAATGGAACCTATTGGTTTGGCAGTTAGAATAGGTATTTGCCAATCGGCAAAAATATATTCGAATTCGGTCAATCAGTTGAAGTGATACCCCGAAGAAAATAAAAAATCTCCAATCCATGTTGAATTAACATATTGACTGTATTAATTCGATTCTTTAGAAGTATAAGATGGGGGAAAACTGAACAGTTGAGAGGTGAAATGTTCAGCCACCAACATGTAGAAATTTCCCAAAAAATAGCTCTATTAAAGGTATCTATCTCGAGCAGTAACCTGTGAAGCATTATCCCCAGGAAGACGAAAATAGGACAGGAATTTAGAGAAGATCCGAAAGCTGCCTTGTTGTGAGATATGTAGATCTTGTTTTGTAAAATTTTATCGTTACTTTTAACGGACCAGTACAGGAGACATGAAAGTGAAAGATAGATTAGAGGAAGTAGTTGAAAATTGTTGTTACTTATTTATTCTGTTTTCTATTTTCAGAGTTAAAGTTGTTTATTTTTACTGTAAATAATTATTTTCCTCTCGAATTTTCACAGATTACAGACCAGCATAGAACTTTTATGTGTTGCTATTCAAATTAAGCAGGATGGTTTACACCGTGTTGTAACAACTTCTACAGGATTACCCCAAACCACGGGGGATGTGACACCTCAGCTGAAGATCAAAGAATGTTTGATAAATGTTGCACATTACATTCAGTGTTTGCTAACTGTACCTCCCCTCCGTTGTTCTTTCTACCTGCACACATTGATTACGCAGTGCATTCCCCATTCAAATCATCATGTTCTATTGACAATGCAATTTTTCATTACTTCTTCCAAATATATTCCGTTTCTTTCTTTGTGTTTTACTTTATTGCCTCTGTCAAAACGAAAAGAAAATTGGCGACTGGGAGTCATCAGAGTCACTGTCTTCCGTTCCTTTGCTTTTAACCAGTGACACATATATTCTGTCTCTGAACCTTCAGTTCATGGTTTCAACAAAGAAGCTGATTGTAAATGGACAGTTCATTTACATGTAAACTGCGCAAAATACTATAACAGCTTTACAAAGAAATTATTGAAGTCCATTGCGTTAAAGATAAAATAATAACTTATTTGAACAGTGATGAGAAAGTCGGGAGAAATCTGACCTTCTGGTGCCTGTTCAGGGCAGTTGTGTTCAGAGACAGTGTTTATATTGGGAGACACTGTGGTGGAGGAGATCTCCGTGTACTAGCAACCTCTCGACTGGCTTTTTGGGATGTAGTTGCATAGAGCATTACATGTGGATAACACAGCAGAATCATAGAGCCTGTGAAGAGAAATCATCACCTTTCTCCTTTACCTATAACGTGGTTCGAACAAATGGAGATGGTTGATAAGGCCAATAGCGGGCGATGTCAACATTCTACCTCGAACAGGTAATGTTGATAAATTAAAAGTGCTGCAGTGGAAGGTGTTGTTTATTCAATGACCGTGATTGATGTCAGTCTCCAGGAACCCTACTGTGCCATTATAAATGCCGGAGAAAACATCGCAGACGCGCTTCACAGGAGGCTCCCAAGTACTGAGGATGTCACCTAGACTGGGGACGAAACGTCTGCAACACAAATTCCCAGCTCGCGGAACAGAACCACAAAAACCTAAATACTTTTTGAAAAGGAGGGAGAGGAACATCAAAGAAAACAAAATTTTGGACAGCTTCGCATCAGTACTCAGGTAATATTAGAATCTTTCAAACCGAATGTGATAACTGGACTCTTGGGGAATCATGATCAAACTTGGCAGGCTCAGCTTAGCTTCAGGAAAAGGAAATCATTTTTGTGAAAGATGTGGAACTTGTATTAGTTGAGATGGCCACGCAAACGAACAAGTGGAAGCAGTGTATACGAATTTGTAGAATACTTTTGAAGTGGTTGTTGACAGCTGAGAGATAGTCAATGCGTAATTGGCAATGTGCTGCATGGATTGACAATCAGTTATGATAGACAGTACAGAGAGTAACAGTATTTTCTGGGCAAACGTCCGTTGCTCATGAGGTATTGCACGCATCAGTGTTTGTGCCACATCAACTTGCAAGGCATTCAATTAATTTGAATGTGCAAAACAATGACGTATATCGGATTTTGTGTTGATTAATTGTTGTAAATTTGGGAAATGCCGCTGGCCAAAAGGACTGGCGTGCCCTTGATCATAAGTGACCAAAACTAGTACACACGGTGTTTTAAGTAATGGTGGCAGTAAACAGTATGTTATCCTTCAGTAAATGATGATAAACGTATATAAGTAAAGCAGACTTCTGCAATTACAGACCCTTGCTGAGAAAGCATTTAGGACGCTGTGTACAAATTTGATCGTTTTTGCCAGGAACGATCTTCTTATCACAGACACAGACAGTGCTGTCATGGGGAGATCGTGAAGAAAGTGACTATTCAATCTGGAGCACCGTGAGAGAAAAAAAAGAGATGAGTGCGTTGAAACATGAGGGTAGGCAGGGATCAGTTATTTCCAAAAGAGAGATTGATAGGGTGAGAAATTTCTTATTTTGCCCGGATTGTTTGATTTAATTTATTGTCACATGAACCTAAGTACAGTAAAAAGATTTGTTTGTGCGTAGTACGGGCTGAACATGTTATGCAAGGGCAGACTGATCACAGCACGATATAAAACTTGACAGAGTAAGGCGTACAGATTAAAAGTGCACTAGCAATGAGCAACATAAACAAGGTCAACTTTATTTGCAGTTGGAGAGTCCATTCTTCAGACTAACAGGGCCTCCCTAATGATTGATGTGGAACTTCGGAACCTCACACTGACTGACAGAGAAGGGCAAGTCTGAATGAACTCACCCACATTAATATGCACTCGCTGTGTGTGACCATGCACTGAGTATCATGTTGTACACAAGCCCTGACAGCAGCCATCATACAATCATTCTGGAACACTTAGACTTTCCCATCGGCTTCTGACCTCCATACAGAAGACCAGTCTGTCTTCTCGGACATGGAAGATGCATCATTGAGTCCTCACACAAAATATTTGGCTTTCCTCCTTAGTGATAGAAAACGACCTTAATGTCCCAAATGTACCGTGAGCAATGCAGCCACGAGGAACAGTCTGCCTGTACAACTTCTTCTCCATTTGTTTCTTGTGTTGGAACTTCAGTTAAATCAGTTGATCCTCTGTTCGAGAATCGAGGGAAATAGATTGGGAGGCATTGGGTTTATTTTACGGCAGCCTGAATGATAGTGACCAACTCTCACAGATTGGGATTTCGAGGTTTTGGTTTCTCAGGAACATCAGAAGCTACTAGGGTCTCAGCAGAGGTTGACCAGCTCCTGCGTCCCATGTTCTCACATTATGTTATGGGAAAGTTCGTGGGTGCTATTTTCCTGAAGGTGCTGTTATTGAATGTTGCAGTCAGGGTGACCTGAGTATTTTGTGAGGCATCTCTGATTGAGGTCGGGGGTCTGTTTTCCCAGTGAATTTGAATCTAATACGTAACTAAGAATTGAATCAGAAGTTACAGAGCGGGGAAGCTCTGTAAACTGAGATGAAGGGCACCTTTCATACCCAGCCTGAGATTTCCAATTGCAGTTTCGAAACCACCCAAACCGTGTGGTTTGAGGGGCTTCAGGGGCCGAATGGTCTCCCCTCTTTCTGTGCACCAGTTTTTAGGAGCACATGGCCTACAAATGCTCCTGTCTAGCAAGTCTGAGGGGTTGAAAGGGAACACAAGAACCCAAGAACAAAGAAGCAAGTGTAAGTCTTGAGACATTTTGCACTGCTCCTCTAAGCATTAAGATTGGCTCATCAGGTTTTCATCTCAGCCCCATTTTCCAGTCTATATTCCGTTATCCGATACTCACTTCTTTGTCAAACATTTTATTAATGCAACTTTGAACAAATTGATATTGACGGGCACCACAGAATTCTGGGGAAAAGGATTCCCACTCGAAATGCCCTTTAAGAATTTCTCCTCATTTTTTGTTTGGAATCAGCATGTCATACAGCAGAAAAACAGACCTTCAGTCCAACTTGTCCAAACAGACCAGCTAACCCAATCTGATCGGATCTAATCCCATTAAACAGCATTCTGCCTATATCACTTTATATTATTCCCCTCTATGTGTCCATCCTGATATATTTAAAATGTATAATTGTACCCACCTTCGCCACTTCCTCTGACAACAGTTTCCAATAACGTACACCCCATCCACCCCCGGCCAGCATTAAAAGTATAACTGAGCATCCCTTTTAAATCATTCGCATCACAACTTCGACCTCTACCCTCTAGTTCTGGACTCCCCTACCTGGAGACTTTCACTGTTTTGACTATCCATGTCCCTCATGAATTTCTAAAACTTTTCCACGTCAGCACCCGGGCCTCCAACAGTCCCGGGCAAAAGGCTCAACTTGTTCAACGCCTTCTTATAACTCAAACCCTACAGTTCGAGAATATCCTTGTAATTCTTTTTGCGGCTCCTTCTCAACTTTAACACCATGTTTCCTTCAGTACAGCAATCTGAATTGTACACAGCATTTCTAAAGTGGCCTCAGCTATGTCCTGTACAGGTGCAACATGCCTCTCCACCTCCTAAACTCAATGTGCTGACCAATATAGGCAAGTTTGCGAACTGTGTTCCTCACTCCCCTGTCTGGCTGTGACTCCCCTTTCAAGAAATTGTGCACCTGCACCCAGGTCTCTCTGTTCAGCAACATTCTGAAGGTCCCTACCCTTCCTTACCTGAACAAGATGCAAAATCTCCTAAACATTTAAATTAAATTCCAGTTACCATTATTTGGGATATTGGGAATCATGGATCCCTTTGTACTGCACGATAATTTTGTTCACTGCCCATTGCATCAAATTTTTAATGTTATCTGCAAACTTACTAATCATGCCTTCGATACTCGCATTTAAATTATTAATACCAGTTATCCCAAGTAGTGAACTACGCATTATTTTTTTTTTCAGCACACCGTTGGCTACAGGCCTTCAGTCTGGAAATCAATAATTTACCTTCAAGCCAATTCTGTATCCATTGGTTATCTTCCAACGGATCCCAAGTGACCTAACCTTAAAAATCTCTCTACATGTGGAACCTGATGAAAGGCCTTGCTGATGTCTATATCGATAATGTACCACACTGCCTTCAACAATCTTCTTTACCGCCTCACATTTCTCAATAATTAATGAGACATGATTGCCACCACACAAAGCCATGCTGTTTAACTCTAATCAGTCCTTGTCTTTCTAATTGAATGAAGACAATATCCGTCAAAATCCCCTCCAACAACTTAACCAATACTGATGGAAGGCTCTTTGCTCTTTACATGCCTGAGTGTTAGAGTCACTATTTCATTTTCTCGACCCATACCTCCACTGATCAAATCAAAATTTAAATGTCACCAGTTTGGTGATATGGTCAATAATCTCGATCTCAAACTGAGTCAGCGTCAGTGCTAGGAACAAATCAGTCAGATTTCCTTAATCTCCGAAAGTAAGACGCTTATGACCAAAAGTTAATTGCTAAAACTATGATTGAAAATTGAATGACAAACTGTCTGGATATTGCTAATATGGACATCGATATTTCCCTTTCTAAAATTATGGAGGAGCACGCACGCGGCGCGCTCACATGCACACACACACACGCACAAGACAACAAATTGAAAAAAAGACAAACACAGTGCGATGTTAACTTAGAGTCACTGAGATGGACAGCATGGAAGCAGACTCTTTCGTCCTACTCATCCATGCAGACCACATACCCTATCCTAATCTTTTCCATTTGCCAACATTTAATCAATATCCCCGTAAATCATTTCCATTCAGGTGCCTATCCTGATACCTTTTAAATGTTGTAATTCTACCAGCCTCAACCACTTCCTTTGTCAGTTCATTTTACACGCGGTCTACCCTCTGCATGAAACAGTTGCTTCGGCAGTTGCTTTCAACATTTTCCCCTCTCACCCTAAGCCCTTGCACTCTTCTAATCCAGGGAAATGGCCTTGACTATTTACCATATCCATGCCCCTCATCATTTAATAAACCGCAATAAGGGCATCCTCAGCCTCCGATACTCGAGGGAAAACATCCCCAGTCTATTCAGACTTTCCCTGTAACTGAAACCATCCAAACCTGGCAAGATCCTTGTCAATCTATTTTGAATCCATGAAATTTCACAACATTGTTCCCGTAGAGCGAGACCAGAATTGCACACAATTCACAAAAATGGCTTAACGAAAGTCTTACACAGATGCAACATGACCTTCTAAATCGTATACTCACACTCTGACCAATGAAGGAAAGCATACCAAACGCCTTTTTCACTATCCTATTTTCTTACGACATCACTTTCAAGGAAACATGTACCTGCACTTTTTTCAATAACATTCCTCAGAACTTATCATTAAGTGCATACGTCCTGCTCTGATTTGCGTTTCCAAAATGCACTTCTCACATTTCTTTAAATTAAACTCTATTGGCCACTCCTCAGCCCATTCATTCAAATGACCAACACCCCGTTGTACTCTGAAATATCCTTCTTCGTTGTCCACTACACCTCCAATCTTGGTATCATTTGCAAACGTAGAAACCAACCTCTTATTTTCACATTCATGTCATTTATATAAAGGGCGAACATCAGTGGACTCAGCACAGACCATCATGGCATAACACTGGTTGCAGGCGTTCAATCTGAAAAGCGACCCTCTGCTGTCACACTCCGCCTTCTATCTTCCAGTCAGTTCAACATCCAAATAGCTAGCTCTCCCTGTTTACCTTGTGAACTAGCCTTGTTTAAATCTCCCATGTGGAAACTTGTTGCACGCATTACTGAAATCTGTTTAGATCCCATCCACAGGTCTACCTTCATCAATCTTCTTCGCACTTCTTCAGAAAACTCAAGAAAGTTCGTGAGACATGATATCATTTGAATGAACTTAGCCCAAATATCAGTTGAACTCTTGAAAAAAAAAACCGTAGAGTTTGTCTCAAATGTTATTCTCTTTCGAAGATATTCTGCTCACACAAACTGCTGGCAATGGGAATGCTTCTTAGAATAATTGGATTTGTCTGAATACCTTTTGTTTCCAATGAACACTCATCAGTAATCCCCAATGAGTGGCACGGAAGAATGGTGATTTGCTTTTGTTTCAGCTCACTCACATTGCTGTGGTGGAGAAAAGGGAGTGTAAGCGACCAATATGATAATCCTTTTCAGGAAGATTAAATTTCTTCCCTCTGAGTTGAAACAGTAACGTTATCAGACACGTATTCGACGACGTGAGATCTCATTGAATATTGTCTAAACTATATGAGTCCATCACATTTCCTGCTCTTGTGGATACATCATTGTTGCTGTCATACACGGAACCCTTTCCTTAACACGGTCCCACTTTTTTGAAGATGTGTTTATATGTGATTGCGGAATTTAAACATAAAACATATAATGTCTTCATAATATCTGACCTTAAAATAAACATTCTTAAACAAATGCAGAAATTGTTGGAAATGGTCAGCAGGTCTGGCAGCAGCTATGAAGAGAAATAAGAGTTAACGCTTCAGGTCCAGTGACACTTCCTCAGAATCTGCCTTATTCGTAAATTACTTCCCCAGTTTTATTTTCCCATATAAGAGGGAATATCCATCAGGTATTCTCCAACTACACTCCTCACAAGATATTACATTTTTAAAAAGAGCCCCTCTCCTTCTCAGGCCTAAATTGTTAATCCTAAAAACAGAATGCCTTTCTCCTTAAAGAGAGTAAAACATATTTGAAAAGTTTGAAAAGCAAGATTGTTTCATTTTTCTCATTTTAGGGCATGATAACTACACATAACTACTATATATCATATGTCGTCTCAGACATTCCCTGCTCAGATGCAGAAAAATATTATTGAGATCGTACCCAATACCCCGTGCAAGGAACAGCTACAATCAATTCCAAATCACTTGCGGCATCTTCAGACTAACTTGACTGCATTTGTTGTGAAAGTGTAGGTGTGCTGTATCTTGAAACGCGAGCCAGGACAAAGCACGGGGAGTCTGGAACAAGGTAACAATGTAACAGCTGGTCGTAGCTGCTAGCAGTAGGTGTGTTGCCATGGATAAAAGAACAAATTCAAATTCGGCCGAACAGTTTAAATTATGCCCCAAGATATCAGAATCCAATCAAATGTTAATTTCTTACTTTGGTCTTATTAAACCAATGAAACGATCCCATGTTTTGGGCTATAAAACCGGTCATTTTGATCCGGTGCATGGAGAACTGGCAAAAGACCAGCAGAAGCAGACTGCTAGTTTTAGGACTGTCTTAAGTGTACCTGTCAATGAAATGAGTCTGCAAGCAAAACATAGAAATCGACCTCATGAGAATCTACAGAGGAAAATCTACAATGGAGAGTCCAAGGAGCAGCCTGGTTTTGAAACGAGTATTTTTTTTGTAAATTTAATCAGGACTTTTCCATTTGACTAGTATCATTGAGTGGGAGGCAGAAGACAAGGTTAAAGGAAAGGAGCTGTAAATAGTTGGTGGTTTATTTATTCTCTATTTCACTTTAAAATAAAGTTGTTAATTTTTACTTTAAGTAGTGACGTCTGGGGTAGTTCTTTGCCTGTCGAAGTTGAACAAACTACCACACAGGGTGACTTTTTTCTGTGCTGCTGGTTTAAATTAGAAGAAATGCTTACCCGCGTCTCATAACAGCTTGGGAGATTTCTTCCGTGTTTTGAACATGTTTAGAAAGATCCAGTCTGAGATTTGGGCAGAAGTGAATAGATTTGGGTTAGGAGAAAGCTCAGTAGATATAACCAACTTGCTCGTGAGTATCCTGGGTCTTTAAATAAAACATGTGAGACTATCTGTTTAGTTTAGGTAACCTGCGGTTGGTTAAATTAAAAGTCAGAGAGATGCCTCTCAAAATTGCTGATGAGGTTCTGGGGTTTGAAAATGATTCTCACACTTGCCAAGAAAGTTCGGAAGGAAAGAACAAGGCCATTATGTCTGAATTAGCAAAGACGTTAGACTTCCGTTTCACGAAGAATTCTTAAAGTTTAGAAAGAGACTCTGGAATTTGAAGATGATTTTCAAATTTGCCAAGAAAGTTTAAAAAGAAAGGATAAGATCATACTTTTAGAATTAGCAACTAATTTAGGTTTGGGTCTAATTAAGGACAAAAGTAAATCTGAATTTGTAAGAGAGTTACTCAAACATGTTGGCGTGACAGAGAAATGGACATGAGCGGTAGGGTTGAAAAAACGTAAATTCAATTGAGGAAAATGGAATTCGAAGATAAACCAAGAGAGAGAAAAAAGAGAATGGGAGAGACAAAGAGAAAGAGAGAGAAGAGAGAAACAGGAAAAGGAGTGAGAGAAGGTACTTAAATGAGCAAAGAAAGAGAGAGAAGAAAGGCAGAGAGAAAGAGAGAGAAGAGAGAGAAAGAAAGAGTGGTGACTTGAAATCGAGATGTTGTGACTTAGTCAGCAAAGTCAAGTTGACAGGTGGAGATTAAAAGAGACGGTAAAGAGAATATAAACAAATATATCAAAACTCTGCCACATTTTGATGACAATGATGTTTAAGTCTTTAAAATTCATTTGAAAAATTGGCTGGGCAGATAGAGTCGTCGGAGGATTTATGTGTAATGCTAATTCAGACGAAACTGGTACGAAGAGCAAGTGAAATATTTGTTGCGCAGTCAGACGAGAGGTCAAGAGATTATGAAGAGATCAAGCATGTTGCTTAAAGTGGTTACGAACTGGAACAAGAAGTGTACAAATAGCGGTTCAGAAACGTAAAGAAGGAAGCAGGTCAGACTTACGATCAGTTTGAAAGAATTAAACGTAGTCAATTCAAAAGATTGTGCGTGCTTTAAAGATAGATACAACCTATAAGACTCGAAGAGAGATTATTCTGCCGAAGGCGTTTAAAAACTCACTTAAAATAATGAAAGAATGCACGTGGAAGAACAAAAATCTCATGAAGAGAAATGGGCAGCAGTATTAGCAGATGAATTATGTTGGTGCATAAGACAAGCTTCTAGCTGGAATATCGTCCTATGAGGGAGAGAAGTTGCAAGAAAGGGAGATTATATACTACAAAACAAAGAGTAGACAACATTGGTAAGAGTTTAAGACGGTTAGGAAAAACGCCAAAGAGGGTGGAAAGAAGTGAAAGGTCTTACATAAATCTACTGTTGTGACGTGTGACACGTAAAGTCACAATGCTGGTCCTTAAAGAAAGACAGTATGTCGTGAAAGAAGCTTAGCTAGTGGCATTAGTGAAAATAGCAAAGGAAACTCCTGAAGGAGCCAAGCAGCTGCAGGAGAGTCCACAGCAGGGGCTGGCGATGGAGTAGGTACCTGATCTCGATGAGGGATTCGTGTCTGTGGGTACAGTTTATGCAGAAAGAACAGGGAGAGAAGGGCAAGAAGTTATCATTCGGAGAGAAACTGTATCTAACCAGTCCCTGTTAGTAAGAGATGAACGAGTTTGCACACTTTCTGATCCGTTGCAGAATGTGTTGTATTTGTGGGACAGATGGACAGAAATGTAGCTTTCCACTATGTAAGGTCAGTTTGGAATGCCATCTCAAGACTGGGGAAGTAATAGTGGAAGTCATTGACAGAGGGTTAGTTCCAGATATCCAATTTGTTATTGGCAATGATTTAGCAGGATCCAAACACCTTGTCGTGGAGAAGCTCAAGGAACAACAAGAAAAAAAGGAGTTAAAACAGAAATATCCCAGCATTATCCCAGAGTATGTTGTTACAAGATCCAACTATCATAAGTTACAACACGTTGCAAAGACTAAAGTAAAGGTAAGGAGTTGAGGTTCAGTGAGCAGGCCCACTGTTTGACGTTTACCGTATTAGCATAGGAAAATCCTGATCAAGCAGAGGTTCAGACGGAAGTGCTTAATCCTGAACGGTCAAGGAACCTGAAACGGAAAGACAAAATTATAAAAGGAATATCAGTAGCTCGAAAAGGAGGCAGAAGATAAACCTGATGGTTATTAAAAGAAATATAGAATCCTAAGATGGAAATGGAGACCACGGCTGGTTAGTGCAGAGCAGAAATGGGTACAAGTGCGACAGATTGTGTTGCTGATAGCATAACAGACTGGAGGTGTTACAGTAATACATACATCACCTGTAGGAGGTTACTATGGGTCCTAAAGACTCAGGCTAACGCACAACAACATTCTTATTGGTCTGGAAAGCACAAGGATGTGGTTAACGTTTGTCGTATGTCAAGATTAGAGTGGTGCTGAAAAAGCAGAGCAGGTCTGACAGCATCCGAGGTGCAGAAAAATCGTCGTTTCAGGCAGGAACCTTCCTGCCAAATGGCAGGTAAGCCACAGGCAGCAATAAAACTAGCACATTTGTTGCCTATTCCCTAACTTGAAGGACATTTCACACAAGTTATCATTGACTGTGTACATCCCCTCTCAAGAAGTAAAAGTGGGAACCAGTGCTTGCTAAACTTCATGGATGGGTGTACCAGGCTACCAGCATCAATTCCACTACGGAGTATCAAGTCCAAAACGGTGGTCGAGGAGATAATATTTTTCTTCACATGGTATGGACTACCCAGAGAGATTCAGTCGGACCAAGAGTATTTTTTTACATGCTAGGGTATTTAAGGAAGTTACGGATAGCTTAATTATATCGCACTTCAAATGCATTGTGTATCATTCCGAATCCGAGGAAGCTTGAAAAAGGAAGCATCAAAACTTAAAGATCAGTTGAGAGCATACTGTCAGGATTACCTGAATGATTTGGATAAAGGTATCCCATTCGAATTATTTACGATTAGACATGCCCGAAACGAATCTACAGTTGTTAGTTTCTGCCTCCACATAGTGAGGAATCAAATCCAGATGATTTGGATTTTGCTGTGCCTCAAAATAAGTCAAAAAATGAGGAAGTCCTTGAGGTGTAGGATACGTCAGCAAACTATCTGTGACTGGAGCACAGAATGCAGATGAAAGGTTTGTAACTGTTATATAAGGACATAAATAAGTATCAGATGCGGAGAACTAATGCTATTGTACGTAAGGTAGACGGAGGGAATACTGCACAGACAACACAACACCCCCATCACCTTAATCATTTCACATCCAGACAGGTCCTCAAGGAGGTGGAGGACATGCTCAATGACGACATCATGGAACTGATCCAGACTGAGTGGAGTTCACCGATTGACGTCGATCTGAAACCGGAAAGGGAATAACCGATTTTGCAGATTACGGCAGGTCAATGCTGTTACAAAATCGGACTCACAACGAATTCTGAGACTGGAGGACAGTATCAAGAATGTTGGACAAACCAGTTACATCACCCCTAAGTTGGATACTACCAAGAAGCTTTATCAGAAATGGCGAAGGTTTCAGTGGACAGGTCAATGCCAGAACGTATTCGACCGTTTGAAAGTCATACTAACCAGTGCACCAGTTCGTGCGTGCTGCCCAGTCAGCTCTATGTGGATATACTAAAGTCTTGTTAACATTACTGACTTACACAGAGGGCATTTCT
Source organism: Chiloscyllium plagiosum (assembly GCF_037043375.1). NCBI lineage: Eukaryota > Metazoa > Chordata > Chondrichthyes > Orectolobiformes > Hemiscylliidae > Chiloscyllium > Chiloscyllium plagiosum. The sequence goes on from NW_028270167.1 coordinate 95,057,291, forward strand.
CATTGTTGGACAAATGCAAGGTATTATCCTCAACCATAGGATGTTTAGTGCATATAGGCTGCATTGGAGATAAACGATGAAAACCTTTCATTGCTTGGCTAAAATTTCCAGCTGATTTGCCTATTATCTATCGTCTGAAATATTAAGGAATGAAATCCTGCAGACACACTCTGCACTATGAAAGATCTCGAATAGACATCAATATTGAGCGCCAGAGACGATGAAAGAGGGCAATGTCTGGTCCCAAAACAACGGTCACTATTCCCAACCTCCAACAGATGGATACTGTCTTGCTAAAATCATAAAGTGACACGTGCCACCATATTAATTTCCAGCCTGTCCTCACCCGCTCATTCCCTTGCCAACACAAGGCAAATCAAGATCTGGGTCTTTCGCACAATCAATTCTGGAGATTGTCGGCCTTCTGGAGAGGGGGAGATGTTTAAAATTGAAAGGGGAGTGTGAGGGGCAGTAATATCACTCTCAGGGCTGAGTCTGGCAGATGGAGTTTTTCTTGGATAAATGAAATATACAGCGTTTTGGTAAATCAAACAACGGGAGGGCTGATGCAATTAGATTAGTTACAGTGTGGAAACAGGCCCTTCGGCCCAACAAGTCCAAACCAACCCTCCACACACCCAGACCCATTCCCCTACTACCCTCACCTAACACTACGGGCAATTTAGCATGGACAATTCACCTAACCTGCACATTTTTGTGTCTGTGGGAGGAAACCGGGGCACTCGAAGGAAAATGGAGAATGTGCAAACTCCACACAGTCAGTCACTTGAGGCGGGAATTGAACCCTAGTCTCTGGTGCTATGAGGCAACAGTGCTAACCACTGTGCCACCGTGCAGCCCACTAATTAATGCTAGGGTTTTGATATTGTTATAGGAAAGAGTGAACAGGGGTGCAGATATAATTGTTTGATAATTGTGGTACATATAGACATGGTGTTTCAGGAACTTTCATTGCTCAGACCTTTGATTTTAGCAGTTGTGAAGTCTTGTCGAAATTCCACAGGATATTGGTGAAACGTCGCTTTAGTACCATGTGCAGGCCTGGTCATCCTGCAATAGGAAGGATATTATTAATCTAGTGAGGGTTCAGGAGAGATTTATCAGAATGTTGCCGGATCACATTATCTTCTGCCACTGGAGCCTAGAAATACACGCAAGAACATTGAATTCAAAAGTTCCAAACTTGCCCTCCCCAACAACATCCCAGATCCAGTCCTCCGACTCAGATCCGCCCTCGACAAGGGACCTAAATGCTAGTCTGCTTTCCCAACTATCCAGTCCACACTTCCCACCGACCTATGAAAATCACTTCCTACATTCGCGTCCCTACCACAAACTCTACCACAGCCCCAACCCAACCAGCACACCTGCCTTTCCCCAGTCTGAAGAATGGTCCTGACTGAAAAGTTGGTTCTCTTGCGTATCGGATGCTGCCTGACCTACAGTGCCTTTTCCACCACCACACTTTATACATTCTAAATTGTCCAGCATCTGCATTCCGCATTGTATCCGGGGTATAATTCTCTGTTAACATACCGATGCAGATTGCCTGTTATAAACCCGCATTATCTTCTGCAAATATTGCTCTCAGATGATGATCTCTCAATGTTTCACTGATATGTTAATACTTGATCAGTAAAGAAAGGTTGTATGTTTCTGTTTATGAACAGAGAAGCATGCTTATGTTGCGATAAACCTTTCACAATACTCCTATGTCCAAGGCACTTTGAATGGTAAACAAAATGTATCTATCATCTCTAACATTCTTTACCTCACTTGAACTCACATATCCCATTCAGAATGGTAAATCTTAATCGTTGTTTTGAATTTTAATAAAACAGTATTGAATTGAAAGGCGTTGGTTGAAGGCAATTTTCAGCATCTATGATTAATGCCAGCCTCCGTGGCGTTGTGAAGTTGTGGCTGTACTGTACCTTTATGGGAGATGACATTTCTGGCTGGCACAAATTGTGCAGAATATTTCAAACTGTAATATTTGAGTTGAAACACATATCTAGTTCTGTGTTACCAGGGTACCAAGACAAATTCAAAATTTGGCCATTCGGTTTAAATTACACCTCAGGTGCAAAAGTCAAATGGAATTTGAATCTTACTATTTTAGATGACATCAAACCCAATGAAAGGATCTGATGTTTTGGAGTATAAATAGCAGATATTTTGAACAGTTAGCGAGAGCAGCAAATTGCAGCAAACACAAACAAGCCTGCTGCCGAAATATCTATTCTGAGAAGAGTTCCTTTACCTGTCAACGTAAAGCAGAATCCCGAAGAAGAAAAAAGAAGACAGGAATACAAAGAAAACCGAAAGCTGCCAGGTTTTGAAATAAGAGGGACAATTTTTACGATTATATATGGAAGCCCATATTTAGTGTTGCAGATACCTTTGTGTCCAGGTAAAACAAAGGGCAGGCATGCTTGTAAAAATTCTCAAATTTGTCAGAAACTCCACGGGAATTTTCTTCATAATAATCTCCCACCACCTCGACAAGCCTGGTGGGATTTCGCATGCCCAACTGAGCAAGATATTCTTCCTTGCACAGAAAGTGAGAATGTTGCAAAGTCTTTTTTTTTCTTCTTGTGCGCACCAACACTGTGCAGGCCAAGAACAAGAGAGATCGGGTCCTTCTCCCCGCTTACACTCAAAATTCCCTCAATTCGCAAACTTTACAGCGCTTCACATTGCTTGAAACCTATCACAGGACCAGAGACATGAGAACCGAAGCCCGTCCCATCTTTGAAGATTGTGTTTAATTTTGTCAAATAATTAAGCAATATTAGATTTGAACAACTGATCCAGAACTGAAAGAAAGAATATGCCCAAATACATCACCCCCCCCCCCCCCCACCACCACCCCACCGTGGTCAGTTCAATGGGAATCGATATTCGCCCTCAAGACATCGCACCTTCATAAGATCACATATAGGTATAGCCTCTGATTCTGCAAGATTAATCTTGCACCCCGAAAATGCACGAAATGCACTGATGCATTTTACCAGGTGATGCACAGAAACCGTTGGATTTGACCCAAAAAAGGACATCATCTGTGTTCAATGAACACTTATGTAATTTTGGCTCAAATTCTGCAGCTAATATACTGGGATCCCTACGAAATTCCTTTGCCAATGGTTCAATCGCCATTGTAAACAGCAGTGGCAAAAGGGGATAGCCTTGTTGGCTGCCACTAAAAATCTTAAAGTTGGTATATTGCACTCCATTGGTGATGATTGCAGCTACAAAACCACAGTGGAGAACCTTCACCCATATTGTATAGACGTCCCGCAAGCCAAACTGCTCCAGAGTATAAAAGTTGTGCGGCTAGTCAATTCGGTCAAATGCATTCCCTGCATCTGCAAAAATCACCAATCCCTGTATTGACTGTTGATAACATGCTTGAATTGTATTATTGGATTAAAACGTTATTGTGGGACCTGTGGTCCTTACTGAAGGCCGTCCGGCCCTCTTTAACAATAGAAGGTGACATAGACTCCAGACTAAAAACAGGAGTCTTAGAGAGGATTTTAAAGTTCACATTTAAGAGTGAAATAGAAAGAGTGAAAGCGGAAACATCCTGTACCTTCCATTTTTAAAGAATAAAACAGAATATTGGCCTGGGAGATGCAGATCCTTAAAAAAGCCGCCCGTCCACACAACCTTCAGATTGGTAAAACTTCCAATAAAATGTCTGGAATGTCACAGTAACCTTTTCGGAGTCACATGAATTTTACGATTTCACCCACGACGAAGTTCAGCTTTATTCGTCTTTAATTTTTCCGTCTTTTGCCTTGAACACTGTTTCGACAGGGATGTCACGTTAGCGATTTTCCAGTCGTCTGAGACGGTCCCTGTTTCCAGTGATTCCGGAAGGATCACTGGTAACCCCTCCACTATTTCTTCGGCTAACTCCCTTCGAACTTTCGTGTGTAGTCCACCTGGTCCAGGAGATTTACTCACCTTCAGCCTATTCATTTTTTCTCGCAACTTCTTGATGATGGCCACCATAACTTCGCTATTCATGCTATTGAATTTCCTGGGTCTTCTTCTTCCTATCTACTGCGAATATATTTCATAGGAAGAGATACCTTTGCTAGAGAGTTTCACATTTTCTTGGAAAACAAAGTATTACCTCCCTGGACATGTCTATCGCAATGGCAGTTGTCTGTCTTCAATTTTCACCATGTCTACATTTTTATATCCCAAGAATCAGATCGTCTCACTGGTTTGATTTTGCTAAAACAATAAATGCAAACTCGATTGGATCTTAGTGCCAGAGAGAGTGAAGGTAAGTGCATGCTGCATGCAAAAGTGAGAGTAGTGGAGCGTGTGCTTTGTTCGGGGGTAGGTGGTATGACAGACCTACAGTGAGTGTGACGGAGCAGAAAAAAATATGGTGACACCTTTTCCTAGCAACATTTGGTTGGGAAAATGAAATGCAGTGTTTCCAAGCCTGCTAATGGCAGTAAGGGAGGTGAGTGGGTGAAGAGGAAGTTTTAAAAAAAAAGCTCCAAGGTGATTGAGACAAGTGACATTTGGGCAAATATGTGGCAGATGAAGAGCAATATGGTTAGATGTGACGTAATGTACTTTAATAGGAACAAGATAACAGCAGTCTTCCATTTGAAGACGGATTCCTGAAGAAATGTTGATCCATAAAGTGAACACTGCTCTTTTTTTTATTACTCATTTTCTTCTCGACAGACTTCCAAGGTCCATGCATGTCAGTGAGTTCTGGAGCTAGATGTCAATATTGGGAATGGCGTTGACACACTGAAAAGTGTACATAGACTCACCAAGTGGGTAGCTGTAATATTTTAAATGATCTGGATCTCCTTGTTCACCAGTCACTGAAAGCAATATTGCAGGAACAGAAAGCAGGTACATGTAAGGAAGTCTTCCTGCAGCTTTACAGCGACTTGGTAGAAGCTCATCTCGATCATTGTGCAGTTATGGTCTCCTTGCCAAATAAAGAACAAACCACTGATTGAGAAAGTGCAACTAAAAATGATAATTAGACTTATCTGTGGGTTCACAGGGTTGTTGCATTTGCACACTTTGTGTCAAATGAGCGTGTATTCCGTGGGGTTTAGGAAAAGGAGTGGGTATCTCAGTGAAATGTATAAGGCTCTGACAGGACGAGATAGATTGGAAGAAGAGAAGATAATTCTGGGACGTATAAAACAATTGTCCACAGTATGAGGTTCAGGCAGGCCACTCTGCATTGAGATGAGAATAAATGTTGGCACTCAGAGTCTGGTGAACCTGAGGAATTCTCTACTGCATAGAGAATTCCACTCTACTGTGGAAGCCAAGGTACTGACTATACATAAGGATATCTAGACTCGAAAGTTATGGGGAGTGATAAAGAGTATGGCGTGAAGAATGAAGATCAGCCACTATTATGTTGAATAGCCAGCAAAACTGAAGGACTGAAGTGACTATTGCAGTTAATATTATGTTTGTTAAGTTCATAATAACATTATGTAGTATGCACGTTGTTCATAAGGTTGCAGTGAGAAGATATTCGGACACGAACTAGAATTGGGACGGCTCAATGTGTTGAACCGGTGTCCTCCTTTCCTGATGTTTCTATGCAGTCTGCGGGAAAGCTCTGTGAATGTTATCACAAGCTCACAGATGTTAGGAAGGAGGTCTCTGCGGGTTCAACAGGAATGTATTTCCCATTCCATTCCCCTTTCCAATACCGAGACTGTTGCCATGTGTTCTGCCCAGTTTTATCCTTGAAGATCTCGAAGCACTTTTATAAAATTGAGTGCCTTGTTTGGCTGTTTCAGTGACCAATGAAGAGTTTATCACATTTCTTTTTGTCTGGAGTGACTTTGAGAACAGACCAGGAAATCACGGGCTATTTGCTTCCTGAAAGTACATTGGGGAAGCTATTTGGAGTTGAAAATATACATTGTCTTCAAGGTCACTATTATTGACTCCAGATTTTAGATTTCGATATTGAATTAAATGTTCTAACTTCGACCAGCTGCCAGAGCATTGGTCTGGTCTGAATTAGTAATCCAGTGATATATCCGAAACTGCACCATTCCAAATTGAGTCACATTGGAAACCACAGTGAACAGGTTATTTCTGTGCTGCTTGACAGCTCTGTCAAAAAGAATTTCCAACTATTTGACTATAGTGATGGGACTGAGGAGGTGTTAATTCGTCAGATTGTAATTATTCTCCTGTTAGGAGACTGGACCTAGCTAAATCATTCCCTACATTGCCATGGAGATGTCAGAATTGGAGCTGGACCGAAACAGCTTCCCCCGGGGACACGGCGTGTTGCTCACCATAAGTCTTCAGTCCCATTACAGGAATGGTGTCAGGGCCCATTGCATTTTTCACATCGACTGTGTTTAGATGTTTCTTTATGTCATGTGCAGCCAAATGAATTGGTTGAAGATTGGCATCTATGATTCTGTGGGCATCATGACGAACGTGACGAGGATCATCCACTCCACACCTCTGGCTGAGAATCGTGTAGACACTGCATCTTGTATTTTACACTGACTCCAGCGCTGTCCCATTATTTAGAATGGAGATATTTGTGGAGTCCTCTCCTTCAGTGAGTGTACAGTTCTCCATCACCATTTATGAATGGATGTGGCAGGAATCAGAACTTAGTTTTGATCTGTTCGTCTTGGGATCATTTTGCCCTCTCCATCAGATGTTAGTTCTGCTGTTTGGAATTTAAGCAGTCAAGAGCAGTTGCTTTGACGGAAAGTAATCAGTTTTAGGTACACATGGTTCTGGCACTGACATGCTCACTCACACCTGTTATTGAACCATAGAACGGCTTGATGGTTATGGTATACTATGGGATTATCCCAGGCGAAATGTTACACATTGTGGTTGAATTCAATGCTGATTCTGCAGCTGCAGGGGTGTCTAACATCTCATTAACATCAGAAATACTCGTTCAAGAAAGTTTGGAGAGCTAGATCATTGGTGTGATTTACAGAGGATTATTCACTCGGAAATAAATTGAGGACAACGAAGAATTCGTGATGAAAGAGGAGTGATAAAGTCATAAAATATGCCAACAGGCGGTTTGACCCAACTCGTCATGATCACCAGATTTCCGAAACTGAACAAATATAGTTTCCTACACTTGGCACATACTCCTCCAAACTTTTCTCATTCACATACTCATGCAATTGTATTTTAATTATTGTAATTGTGCTCGCCTTTCCCACGTTCTCTAACAACTCGTTAGGTATTCACACCAACCTCTGTGAGAAAGAGCTGCATCTTATCTCCTCTCACCTTAAACGTATGCTCTCTGGTTTTGGATAAATCTACCCTTGTGAAAGCACCCTCGTTATTCATCCTACCCATGCAGCTCATAACCTTATAAACCTGTAAGTATTGACCCCACGGCCTCCTACCCTAAGGGAAAACCTTTATATCTCAAAACCACCAGTCTCTGTCACAACATTTGAATAATTTTGCACCCTATTCAGTTTATCCCATTGTTTCCAAAGCAGAGCGACACAAACTGTACACAGTTTTCCAAATGCAAATTGACCATTGACATGTACAGCTTCATCGTGATGTTCCATAGCCTATATTCAATGCTCTAACCAATAAAGGCAAGCAATATAATGCCTTCTTTACTTCACATTATATCTGCGACTCCACTTTCAAGGAACTATGTACCTGTACCCCTGGTGCTTTCTGTTTGTCAACACTCCCTCGGAGCCTACCTTTATTGGTGTAAATACTGCTCTGGATCACCTTACAAAATGCAGAACCTCACAAGTATCTGTATAAAGCTTCATGTGCTATTCCTTGGCCCATTGGCCCAGTTGATCTCACTTTCATTGTCGTTTTAAACGACCTTCGTCATTGCCCACAATAGCAATAATTTTGGTGTCATCTACAAACTTAGTAACCAAACTTTCTATACTGTTTTCCAAGTTATGTATAAAGATAACGACCAGCAGTAGACCTAGAACCCACCCTTGCACCACTGCTCACGGACTTCCAGTTGGAACAACAAATCTCTCCCATCACCCACTGTCTCCAATTGTCAAGCCAATTTTATATCTAATTGGCTGTATCTACCTGATCCCTGTGATTTATCCTTATTAAACAGGTTACCGTGTAGAACACTGTTGAGCCTCACTTCAGTCCACATAGACCATGTGTGCTGCTTTATCTTCATCTATCTTCTTGCTCAAAACTTGAACAAAATTCAATCATATTTTTCTGACACGCTTGACCACACGCAATGTCATGATGACTCTCTAAGATCAAGCATTTCTTTTCTGAATGCATTTAAATCCTGTCTTTCTGAATCTCCTCCAAGCCCATGTCTCCCCCTGACATCAGACTCATCGGTCGGTAGTTCTCTGGCTTTTCCTTATAGCCTTTTGAAAAAAAAAATGTCAAAACATTAGCTGTCTTCTAGTTCAGCAGCACCTAACCCGTGGCTGTCAATGATAGAAACAAAATCGGAAAGGATTATGTGTGCAAACGTTCAGAAACCAAAGCAGGAGTTTCTGGAAAAGCTCACGCCGTCTGGCAGCATCTTTGCAGAGCAGTCAGGGTTAATACTTCTGTATCAGTGACCGTTCCACACAAGTCTATGATTTGATAATAATATCTCAGCTAGCAGCCCCGCATTTTGTTTCCTAGATCCTCACAATGGCCTAAGATACACTTGATCAGAATCTGGGTATTTATCCACTGTTATGCATTTTAGATCTCCTGCACATCCTCTTCTGTAATGTGTCTCCGTTTCGAAACAACTTTCTTGACAGTCCTGAGTGCCCTCGCTTCCATGCCTTTCTCCACAATAAATGCTGACATGGAGTGGCACGGTGGTTCAGTGGTTAGCATTCCTGCTTCACATCCACGGGCAGCTTTCTCTGTGTAGTAAGCACATTCACCCTGTCTCTGCGTGGATTTCCTCACACAGTCCGCAGATGCGGAGGTCAGGTGAATTTGCCATGCTAAATTGTCAATTGTGTTAGGTGCATTAGTCAGAGGGAAATGGGTCTGGGTGGTTCCCTTTCGGAGGGTTATTGTGGACTTGAATCTTATCTAACCACTATATATTCATGTGGAATCTCATCTATCAAGCAAGAATAGGCTGTGTGGCAGCGGAGTGGGGGATGTGGAGTCCATGTGAGCCGTGTGAACCCAGCATGGCCTAGCACTAATGGATTGTGTTGTTGAACAGTTAATTGTGTGCTATCCACTTTTACAGGAAAGACTGCAATGCTTTACAATTTAACTTGTTTTCTTTGATTTTCTACTTTGTACCAAGATTATATACCCATTGGGCACAATTGTACGTAAGCTTGCATCACGTGGAGACTTGTAAGCTTTTCAACGTCCTCAAGTGAGTACATATAATAATAAACAACTAATAAATCTCCTTTCGAAAAACAAATAGTTGGTTCTTTGAATTTTAAGAGGCCTTAGTCTCTCACTAGTTTCAATTCTGCCCTATTTGTAGACTCGCTTTCAGTTCCCTTTAATCTTACGTGCCAAAACTATCTCATGCCTTCTTTTTGCACTCCTGATTTCCCTCTTATGTGTATTTCTACACCTCTAAAGCTCCATAAGGGATTCGCTTGATCGCAGCTGCCTATACATGATATATACCTCCTTTTTTTCTTGACTGGAGCTTCAATAGCCCCTTTCATGTACTGTTCCCTACTACTGGTAGCATTGCCCCTCATACTCACAGGCACATGCTGTCCCTGAACTCTTGTTATCTCGCTTTTGAACCGCTCTACTTGGCAGACGTCCCTTTGCCTGTGAACAGCTTTCACCACAACATCTTTTGCAAGTTCCTGCTTAATGCCATCAAAATGAGCCGTGCCATAATTCAAAACATTAATAGTGGATCAAGTCTATACTTCTCCAGAACTAGTTTCAAACTAATAGAATTAGAGTTACTGGTCTCAAAGTTTTGTCACTCAAATAGCTCAGTGACATTCCCTGCCTTATTTCCCAAGGAGAACTAAAGTTGAGGTCTAGATCAAATCAGCCATGAATTTATTGAATGGTAAGGTATTCCAGCTTGAGTAGCGGCAAGTCTGAAGTATCTGCGTGCTTTTGGTTGTGTTAGTGTGTGTGTGTGTGTGGGTGTGTGTGTGTGTGTGTGTGTGTGTGTGCGCGCGCGTGTGCACGCGTATGTGTCTGTGTTTGGCTTGCCTTTCTCTATATATATGTTTAGTGTATTTATGTGTTTATTGCTGTATCTGCATCGCTGAGCATTTGGATTTGTTCTTCTTTGAGAGAATTCATTGAAGTGGGGATGAAAATATCCTTTCTCACTCACTACTTATTTCTCCTTCTGCCTCTTCTTCTTGTGCTTAAAGTGTTGGAGTGCCAACCATGTGCTGACCAACTCACACTATTGCAGAATCATCTGCATTGCTTGGAAAAGGCCTCAAAGACGGTGACTCTCCCACGTCTGAACTGAATTGCATTTATTTTCATGTGCACGCTAATGAGCACAGTCAGACGTTTGCAATGTCGTTGCTTATGGTGCCAACTTTGGTGCAAGATAGCGAGGTACCGATTCTAGAGTATTTGGTAAAATCATTGAAAGAATCATAAAGGAAAGTCTTGCAGAAGTACAACAAAAAGCAAAATAAGACACTTGCTTTACAGTCCCTTCAAACCAGTTTTTGCCAGCATTGAGTCTCCATAATGCACTGTGCCTAGTTTCAGACCCAAACGAGGTCCTGTCTCCAGACCACATCGGACCCAGTCGCCACACCACACCATGCTCAGTCTCCAGACCTCACCTGGTCCAGGTTCCAGACAACACCGGGCCGAGCCTTCAGGTTGCACCTGGCCCAGTCTCAAAGCCCGCACTAGGTCTACTCTCCTGAATGGAATGGGCACAGTCTCCAGACCACACCGGCCCAGAGTCCAGCCCACATCAGGCCCAGTGTGCAGACCGCAGCCGGTCTAGTTTCGAGACTACCCCTGGGTCCAGTCTCCAGACTGCTCCTGGCCCAGTCTCCATACGGTACCGAGCCCTCCAGAATGCAGCAGATTTAATCTCTCGGCCACACTGGCAGCAGTCTCCAGACCATTCTCGATCCAGTCTCCATACGTCACTGTGCGGTAAATCTCAAGGACTCAGCAGGCCCACACCAGCCTCTGAACTGGGACTTCCCTCTGGGACAGACCCCCTCACGTCAGCCTCTGGTCTCTGTCTCACCTCCCCATTCCCATCTGAATAAGCTTAAAAATTTAAACTTTTGAAAAAAATACACTTCAGAAAACAAAAAAAAGAAAAATAGAAAAAGAATAACGGGCCGAGCAGAGGAGCACCTGCTGGAAAATTCCGATTCTGCCACTATCTTTAAGACACTTCGTGGTTGTTTCCATTTAAAAGAATGACTTTGACGACTCGGATAAATTTTGTCCGATTCCTTGCAATGCTCCCCCCAGGATACTAAGGGAATGAGATGAACATGGCCGTATACTGGCATTGGGTTGGTTTCCAGACTTAACAATGCATTCTCACTTTGGTTTGAAAGAGTACATCAAAAACTATGAAAGACAGTCATCTCAATACCTCCCAGGGTGATTTACTCAGACGGACCCAGATACAGTTGTACTGCTGTTGTCTGATGATTAGATTAGATTAGATTCCCTAAAGTATGAAACAGGGCCTTCGGCCCACCAAGTTCACACCGACCCTCCGAAGAGCAAACCACCCAGACCCTTTTAACCCTGCACCGAGGGTTACAGAAATTTTAGCATGGTCAATTCACCTAACCTACACATCTTTGGACTGTGGGACGAAACTGGAGCAGCCAGAAGAATCCTACACAGATGCAGGGAGAATGTGCAACTATAGACAGGCAGTTGCCCGAGGCCGGAATTGAACCACGGTCACTGACGCTGTGAGGGAGCAGTGCTAACCACTGAGCCACCGTGCCGCCCCGAATCTGGGCAGCTCTTGGTGCCCAGTCTGGGTGTATTGATGAATGCACTGTTGTGGTCTGAATGGATCCCTGTGCTGGACAGATATTGAATCCGTGTTTTTGATCAATGCATTGTTGTGGTCACTGTAGCTCCTGGTGCTTTTCCGACATCTCGTTCAGGTTGATAGATCAATGCACTGCTGTGGTCTGCACAGTTTTCCACAGTCGGTAGATTGCATGATTTGACCAGGCAAAACTTAATCTGCACAGTGCTCCGTGCTCAACAGATATCTCCTCTGAGTTTATGGTGTCTGAACTGTTTCTCTGAGGTGGAGTGAGAATGTGATATATCTAACTGTATCAACTGATTTGACAATGCCTTTATTTTATGATCCGATTCTTGTGAGTGGACCCTCTGTTTCTCACTCCATTATTGTCGCATTGTGTTCATGTGCAGTTCATCATGTTGGTGAGTACGCATTATCCTCGCAGCATCCACAGCGTCTTCATTCAGAAGCAGTCAATTATTCATCTTCGGGTCTCCACATGGAAAGTAAGGATGGCTTCTTGGATAAAGGATGTCCGGTTGATACATGGCTCAAAATACCCTCACCCTCAAAACATCCAAACCGCCAAACAACCACATCAAAATATCTTATGTGTACTGAAAGCAATGGGGCAAATGGGAATATTAGAGAGAAAACCATCAGAGAGGTGGAGCAACACTTCCAATGTCTGAAGTGGAAGCAAATCCCACAATCTAGACTGTATCACTCAGTCTTGCAATCTCTATCCATTTATATAATACATAGTATTTTATTATTCCTGAAAAATTGACAGGTTCACCGTTATACAGGTATAAAAATTGTTGCCCATTGCTTATCTATGCACAGACTCTCTACCTCCTCGTGATAACTTAGTTTCCTGCATATCTTGGCGTGATTGACAAACATAGTTTGAATATACTTGTTCTATTTATCCAAACGATTAACAGAGTTTGAGCTGAAAAATATGTTGCTGGAAAAGCGAAGCAGTTCAGGAAGCATCCAGGGAGCAGGCGAATCGACGTTTCGGGCATAAGCCCTTCTTCAGAAATTAGGAGGGTTTGCCAAGCAGGCTAACATAAAAGGTAGGGACGAGCGACTTGGGGGAGGGGTGTTGGGAATGCGATAGGTGGAAGGAGGTTAAGGTGGGCGTGATAGGCCGGAGTGGGGGTGGGGGTGGAGAGGTCGGGAAGAAGATTGCAGGTGAAGAAGGCGATGCTGATTTCGATGTTTGGGACTGATATAAGGTGGGGGGAGGGTAATAAGAAAGCTGAAGAAATCTGCATTCATCCCTTGTGGTTGGAGGGTTCCTAGTTGGAAGGTGAGTCGCTCTTCCTCCAGGCGTCGTGTTGCTATGGTCTGGCGATGAAGGAGGCCAAGGACCTGCATGTCGTTGGCGGAGTGGGAATGGGAGTAAAGTGTTCAGCCATGGGCCGGTTGGGATGTTTGGTGCGGGTGTCCCAGAGGTGTTCTCTGAAACGTTTCGCAAGTAGGTGGCCTGTCTCCCCAATGTAGAGGAGGCCACATCGGGTGCAGTGAATGCAGTAAATGATGTGTGTGGATGTGCAGGTGAAATTGGAACATATATGGAAGGATCCCTTGGGGCCTTGGAGGGAAGTGAGGGGGGAGGTGTGGGCACAAGTTTTGCATTTCTTGCGGTTGCAGGGAAAGGTGCCGGGAGTGGAGGTTGGGTTGGTGGGGGGTGTGGCCCTGACGAGGGAGTCACAGAGGGAGTGGTCATTTCGGAACGCTGATAGGGGAGGGGAGGGAAATATATCCTTGGTGGTGGGGTCTGTTTGGAGGTGGAGGAAATGACGATGGATGATACAATGTATCTGGAGGTTGGTGGGGTGATATGTGATGACCAGTGGGTTTCTGTCCTGGTGGCGATTGGAGGGGCGGTCTTCAAGGGCGGAGGTGCGGGAAGTTGAGCAGATGCGGTGGAGAGCATCGTCAACCACGTATGAGGGGAAATTGCGGTCTTTGAAGAAGGAGGCCATCTGTGTTGTTCGGTATTGGAATTGGTCCTCCTGGGATCAGATCCGGAGGCGGGGAAGGAATTGGGAATACGGGATGGCGTTTTTACAGGGGGCAGGGTGGGAGGAGGTGTAATCTCGGCAGCTGTGGGAGTCGGTCGGTTTATAGTAAACGGCCGTGTTGAGTCGGTCACCCAAGATGGAAATGGAGAGGTCTAGGAAGGGGAGGGAGGAGTCTACGACGGTCCAGGTAAATTTGAGGTAGGGGTGGAAGTTGTTAATAAAGAGGATGAACTGTTCAACCTCCTCGTGGGAGCACGAAGTAGCGCCGATACAGTCATCGATGTAGCGGAGGAAAAGGTGGGGTGTAGTGCCAGTGTAGCTGCGGAGGATGGACTGCTCCACATATCCGACGAAGAGGCAGGCATAGCTGGGTCCCATGCGGGTGCACATGGCTACTCCTTTGGTTTCGAGAAAGTGGGAGGATTGGAAAAGAAGTTGTTCAGCGTGAGGACCAGTTCAGTCAGTCAAAGGAGTGTGTCAGTTGAAGGGTACTGTTTGGTTCGGTGGGAAAGGAAGAAGCGGACGCCTTTGAGGCATTCGTGGTGGGGGATGTAGTTGTACAGGGACTGGATGTCCATGGTGAAGATAAGGCGTTGTGGGCCGGGGAAGCGAAAATCATGGTGGAGGTGGAGGGCGTGGGTGGTGTCGCGAACGTAGGTGGGGAGTTCTTCGAATCAGGGGGACAGGACCGTGTCGAGGTATGCAGAGATGCTATCGGTGGGGCAGGAGCAGGCTGAGACAATGGGTCAGCTGGGACAGTCAGGTTTGTGGATTTTGGGCAGGAGGTAGAAACGGGCAGTACGGTGTTGTTGGACTATGAGGTCGGAGGTGGTAGATGGGAGGTCCCCTGATTTGATGATGGTATGGATGGTCTGGGAGATAATGGTTTGGTGGTGGGAGGTGGGGTCATGGTCAAGGGGGCAGTCAGAGGTGGTGTCCGCAAGCTGGCATTTAGCCTCAGCAATATAAAGATCAGTGTGCCAAACTACCACCGCGCCTACCTTGTCTGCTGGTTAGATGGTGAGGTTCGGGTTTGTACAGAGGGAGTGGAGAGCGGCACGTTGCGAGGGTGAGAGGTTGGAGTGGGTGAGAGGGGTGGAGAGTTTGAGGTGGTCAATGTTGCGGAGGCAGTTGGCTACGAAGAGATCGAGGGCGGGTAAAAGGTCAGCACGGGGTGTCCAGGTGCATGGGGTGTGTTGGAGATGGGAGAAGGGGTCGTCAGAGGGTGGGCAAGAATCCTGGTTGAAGAAGTAGGGACGGAGGTGAAGGTAGCGGAAGAATTGTTCAATGTCTCTCCTTGTTTTGAACTTGTTAACCCGGGAGTGTCGGGGGATGAAGGTGAGGCCTCTGCTGAGGACTGATCTTTCATCCTCAGAGAGGGGGAGGTCTGGAGGGATGGTGAAAATATGGCAGGGTTGGGAGCTAGGACCGAGGACCTGGTGTGGGGCTGGAGCTGGGCGTAGGGGCGAGGTTAGGCTTGGGGGCGGGGTTAGGAAAGGGCGGGGATCGGCCCGGGGGCGGAGATCGGCGCGGGTGCGGAATCGGCCCGGTGGCGGGGATCGGCGCGGGGGCGGGGATCGGCGCAAAGGCAGAGATTGGAGCGGGGGCGGAAATCGGCGTGGGGGCGGAGAAACATGCGGCGTATTCTTTCTGCAGGCGAGTGACGTCACTGGAGGCGGAAGTAGATTTGGCGACGGCAACTCCGGGGGCGGAAGTGGCTGCGGCGACAGCGGAAACGGTGTTATTCCCGGTGGTTGTGGACCCGCGGAGGCCGCGAATATGTCGGCGATGGTTTTCCTGGCGATCGTGGAGGCGGTTGTCTGGGCGGCGATCGCGGAGGTTGCATGGTCGGTGGGGGCGGATGTGACGTCATGGTTCCCGACAGCGTCTGCTTAGCGGCCGCGTGGTCAATGGCGTCCGAGCGTTTCCGGAGGCCGAAGAAGATTCTGGAATGGTTGATGAATCTGGAGTGTGGGGGTAAGTGCATGAAAGTGTTTGCTACTTACCGTCTTTAATTTCCGATGTGGCCAGGAAGAACTGTTTGTTTAGTGTTTAACAAAGTTTTGCAAATATTTCAGCTTCCCGCACTGGTCACTGTTTATTTATGGCCATAAATTTGTGTTAAACTGGTAAAGGCTAATGTATCCCTGCTTCCCGTCAATAACCAGTCCTTTCGTATGCATGTGCAACAGCTTTGAAGCCTGAATGATCAATTCAGCTTCCTATGTAACAGGCATGAGAGATTCATAGATATGCTCCAATTGCTGACTAAGAAGCTCATTCTGTTCCTGATTAAAACTCTTCATGGGCTGAATAGCCTGTTTCAATATAGTGTAGTTGTGAAATTTGCTGAACATTTTAGAATCATCAGTGAACAGACCACTTCTCCCGATATGATGAAGGGAAGGCCATTGATGCTGCAGCTGCTGATGGCCCACGGTGCCTCATAAATACCTGGTTTCCGTTTGATACGTCCTTTCAAAGTACTCCCTCCTTGACATAACACAGTGAGCGATATCTTCTATACGTGGCTGTGACTTTCACTCCGCCAGGACTGTATGTGGCAAACTGTTTGGTGAGATTGTTTCCCTCTGGCTGGTTTCCCCATCATGCCCAATAGTCTGGCTGCTGTTCATCTGAGGCCTCGACATGCTCAGAGTGGTGGGTATGTGGAGCTACTCTTGATTATGGACATGGGAGTCCCAACTCCAGAGTACGTACTTTGTCCGTGTCACCCTCAGTGCTTCCTTCAATTTGTTTTCAACCACGAGGGGATCTGATTTATTATGGCGAGGTGGTGTGGACGGCAGTAGATGTACATTATCAGGCGATTTTCTTGACCATCTCTGACCTGTTACCATGACATTTTCTGGGTTATGGAATCCATGTTGAGGAATTCCAGAGGAATTCCTTTCCGAATTGTAACCCAGGGTCCACCCACCACATTTGGGTCCGCCCTGCCGGTGGGTCAGAATATACCCAGGTATGGTGATTGGGCTGAATGAGACATTCCCTATCACATCAGGTTCTGTGCGTATGACAATGTCAGACTGCTTTTGACCGCTTCAATGTGAGAAATAAAGGAACAATGGAGCAGGGAATAATGGATTAAAAAGTTGAAGGAAAGGTGCTCTTTCTGAATGTGTGTGGCATTCTCAAACCAGATTGAGGAAATCATTACATGCATTGAGGGAAATGCTTATGATTTAATGACATTAGAGAGACATGACAAATGGAAAATGATTTTGGGAACTGGATATCAAATATATTTTAGAGCTGGGAGTGTTGGATAGAACTGAAGAAAGAGGTGGAGGGAATACCTGAATAACGGGTTACATCTGCTTAATCATGTAAGTGGATCTTACATGAAATGTTTGAACTATGATCTTTATGTTATTCATTTTGTGAACAAAGTGCCTGTTGATTTTAGTTTGGAGAGAGCTTCGTACCATGACGGCTAAGTGGGTCTCACCAAATTTTATTGGCAGTGGGGCCTTTGTGATGTGGATTCTTATGACGCCATCACTTTCTATAACCGACATTCTCTGGAACATTCTGTACCGAACACTCTCCGGTACATTGTGTAATTGACATTCCCTGGAACATTATCTTCCGAAAATTCCCCGAAATATTCTGGGCCCAACATTCTCCAGAATATTCCGTACCTGATATTCCGCGGAACATTCTGTAACCGACATTGTTTGGAGCATTACAGACGTACATTCCCTGGAATATTTTATAACCTACATTCTCCAGAACTTTCTATTCCTGACATTCAACAGAACATTCTAGACCGGACATTCCCCAGAACATTCTACACTCGACGTTCCACAGAATGTTCTGCACCCGACATTCCTGAAATATTCTATAACTGTCGTCCTCCAGAACATTTTGTAACTAAAAGTCTCCAGAGCACTCTGTTCCCGATATTTCTCAGAAAAGTCTGTATTTGGCTTTTCTCGAAACGTTCTGTAACCGTCATTCCCTGGAACATTCTATTACCGATATTCCCAGGAAAGTTGTATAACTGACATTCTCCAGAATATTCCACAACTGACATTCTCTGGAACATTCTGTATCCGATGTTCTCCGTAATCTTCTGTACCCAGATGTTCCACAGAAGATTTTATAACTGACATTCTCCAGACCATTCAATAACTGCCATTATTTGTGGACGACTCGACATCGGTGAAATGCACAAATTTCACGATGAAGATATTCCATTCTCGGTAGTAGGAGACAATGTTTCGAAATTCTCTCAGGCAGTTAAAGTGGTGAATGCACTTTCCCTTCGTTTGCATTTTTTCACGACAAAGTGTCGAACACAATTTAGACGAATAGACGGAAATTTCCAACCTCCAATTGTCTTCAAGGAATTGGGAGAGAATTCTTCAGGACGACAACGTTTTCTCCCTCCATTTTAAGAAGTAGAGAGAAGTGACCTGTCTCTGCTCTCGAGTGATCAAGTGTGTGGGAATGTTTTTGACACTACCTGTTCCTATGCTTTTACATAATTTGCTTGTTTCCATCCTCACAGTTAACGTAGTGACGATCTACATCCTACTTTGTAAAGATTGTGGATTATCTCCATGTGTAAGACGTTACCTGGGGGCCATGGCAGTAGCGGATCTACTGGTCATTATCTTCGAACTGATATTGAGACATATTCCCATTCTTTATCAGAAACAGTTTTATTTCCTGAAGTCCATTCCCTTGTGTAATATCCATGCCGTCCTCGCGTATGCAGCCACTGACTGTTCTGTCTGGTTCACTGTCACTTTCACTTTTGATCGCTTTGTGGCCATTTGTTGCCAGATTCTGAAAAGTAAATATTGCAGTGAGAAACCAGCGGCTCTGGTTCTGGGAGCAGTAATTGTGCTCAGCTGTTTAAAGAATATTTTCTGGTATTTTATGCTAACAGCTTGGTATCGGCTGTCGAACCGCCCCTGGTTTTGTTATGGAACACCTGATCTTTATAATTCCCGGGTCTGGGCCACAATCGAGTTCCTTCACTACATTTTAACCCCGGCTCTCCCATTTTTACTGATTCTGTTGCTCAATGGTTTCATTGTCAGACACATTTTAGGGACCAGCAGAGCCCGCAAGAGACTCCGGACTCACATCACTTGAGACACTAAGTGTGACACAGAAATGAGAAATCGAAAAAAATCCATCATTTTACTGTTCGTTATCTCGGCCAATTTCATCCTCTTATCGTCAACGTTAATGATGTATTTTATATGGCTCCGGATGCGTGTTGTGTTAGACATCCGTGTGCATCTAGGTCCATTTGTGCGGGAATTCGGCTTCATGCTGCAGCTCCTCAGTTGCTGCACAAATACTGTGATTTATGCCGTTACCCAGACTAAGTTCAGACAACAGCTGAAGAATGTGTTGAAATTTCCCTTTACCCACAATCATCAATCAATCGAATGCACCCATTAATCAATCTATCAGGGATTTACTCATTTCAGGTCAGTGTTTCTGTCAACTCAGGTGCAAGAGAGAAAAGGCACCATCCGTTGAATGTGTCTGTCACTTCAATTTGTATAAAATAAAAATGTTCATTCAAGAGTGCCAAGCAGCAGAGTGAACGATATTTCTCTTTGAATATGTGTTGAACAAGCTGTTTTGGAGAGATACAAACTCAGCCCCAAGTCCTGGTATTCAGAGATGGGCCTGAGCTCAGGAGTAGGGTTTCATTTACTCTGTTCTTGCTTTAACCTCTGGTGTCCCCATTCCAATCGAGCACAATTCTTCTCTCTAACCCGTTCCCTCCATCGCCACTCAAGCACATCCCTCTCTCTCTGTTACTATCCATCCCTCATTCTACCTCCTCACCCTCTTTCTCCTAATTTCCCTCTCTAGCTCTGTGCCCTTTCCCTTTCTGCTTCCCTCACCATTTCCCTCTCTTCTCTCTTTCACTCTCACACTGTTACTCTAAACACTTTGCTCTTCGATCTTTCCCCCACCTTCTCGTCCGTTCTCCTGCTATCTTTGTCTCTCTCCTATCTTTCTACGTTGCACCATTCTTACCCTCTCACATCCCGCGCATCCTTATGTGATCTCCAACACCCCCCAACCTCTATAATCCCCAGCCCTCCATCCCTTGCTGCTTCTGGGTCCGACGTAGAGAGAAGGAGGGAGACAGTGTTTGTCAGATAGAGGAGCAGGGCGGGAGGGAAAGAGATTCAGTCATAGGGAAATGAAGAAAAGGTGGCGGGAGAGAGAGGGATGGAACCAGACAGAGCAAGTGGAAGGGTGGAAAAGGGGGACTGAAAGAGAGTCAGGCATAGTGAGAATACAGGAATGAGAGACAGATAAGAAAGACAGTGATAGATAGATAGAGAGAGAGAGAGAGAGAGAGAGAGAGAGAGCCAGGCAGGGAGAGGAAGCGAGAAAGAGACAGACAGAGGAAGGGAGGGAGTCGCAGCGAGATGGAAAGTCAGACAGTGGGAGAGGGAGATAGTGAGAAAAGGGGAGAGAGAGTCAAACAGAGGGAATTGCAGGATGGGACCGAGCGAGAAAACAACAGAGTCGGACAGACAGAAAAGGAGGGACGGAGAGAGACGGGGAATGAGAGAGAGACAGTCAGACAGACCAACAGGAAGGAATGAGAGGGAAGACAGACAGAAAAAGGTGGAAGGAGCAAGATAGAGTGAGAGAGTCAGACTGACGGGGACAGAGATGGAAAGCTTTGGACAGACAGAGAAGGAAGTTGTGAGATAGAGGGAGAGGGAAGGAGACAGAATAAGAGGGTCAGACAAATGGATAAGGAGGGACAGACCGAGGAATAGGGAGTGTTAGAGAGTGGAAGAGGGAAGGAGGGAGGAAGGGAATGCGAGAAAGCAAAATAGAGAAAGGGAACGTCAGAGAGCGAGAGAGTCAGACAGACAGAGAGAAAGTAAAGGAAGAAGTGAGAGTCAGAGAGAGATACGGAGAAGTTGGGAGAGGTGACGTCTAAAGGTGAGGAGGGAAGGAGGGAGGGAGAGAGCCAGACAATTGGAATTAGTGCAGAGAGGATGTGAGACAGTGAGAGAGTGATTCAGAGAGGGAGAAGGTGGGAGACGGAGAGAAATAGAGAGGGAGACAAAGAGAGAATTAGACGGCCAATAGTAAGAAATGGGTGAGAGAGTTTCAGAGTCAGGCAGAGGGGGAGGGATGGAGGGACCGAGATGGAGGAAGAATCAGACAGAGGGATAGGAATATTGGGAAAGGGACAGAATGAGTCAGACAGAGGGACAGCGAATTGGAGAAAGGGAGAGGGAGCCAGAGCCAGACAGATGCAGAGGAAGGAGGCACGAGGGAGAGGGTGAATCAGTGAGAGTTGGAGAATAATTCTGAAGAGACAGAAGGAGGTGGTGGGCGGGAGTGAAAAGGAGAGTCAGACAGACGGAGACAGATGGAGACAGAGAGAGAAAGAATCAGACAATGAGAGAAGAAAGGAAGGAGGCAAGCAGCGAGACTCAGACAGAGGGAGAGGGTAGGAGAGAATGATCAAGCGAATCAGAAAGGCTGAACGTGAGAGTGGGAGTAGAGAAAGAGGCAGACAGAGGGAGAGACATGGGAGGGGACGGAGAGATAGAGAGAATCCGACGGACAGAGAGTGGGACAGGGAGTGAGAGAGCGAGTCGGAGTGAAGGAGAGAGATGGGAGGTGGGAGGAAGATAGAGAAAGTCAGATTCAGGGAGCAGAAAGCAGGCAGCGAGGGAGAGGGGATATCAGACAAATGGAAAAGAAGAGAGTGAGTTAGCGAGAAAGAGGAAATCACACAGGGAAAAAAGAGTGCCGAGCGAGAGAGAGAGTCTCACAGGGCGATTGGGGGGAAGGTAGCGAGAGAGACAGTGTCAGACAGAAGGAGAAAAAGATAGGCAGACAGAGGGAGGGATCGTGAGAGCGCGTGAAACCGGATGAGAAGGAGAGGATCAGACAGAGAGAGACTGAGAGGGAGATGGGCAGGAAAATGAGAGGGTGATATTAAGACATGAGGTGAGGAAGACAGAGATGGTCAGACAGAGGAAAGGGGAGATGGAGAGGAACAAGGAGAAGGAGAGGTTCAGGCAGAGGGAAAGGAAGAGGGACAGGAACGGGAGAGGGAAAGGGGTAGGAGTGGGAAAATGTCAGGGACAGGGTGACGGAGAGGGAAAGAGTCAGACAGCCAATGATAGGAAATGAGTGAGAGAAAGTGGGAGTCAGAAAGACGAGAGGAAGGGAGGGCCCAAGGGAAAGAGAGAGTCAGACGGAGGGATATAGAGGGACTCAGAGAGAGAAAAAAAACATGAAGATGGAGGAAGGGAAAAAAAGAGTGAGAGACAGACAGAAGCATTGGTATGGAACGAGACATTATTTTACATCAGTTGGGGGACTTGGGCGTCACTGACTGGCCAGCTTTGATAGCCCATTCAAATTTGCTCTTGAAAAGGAGGTTGTGAGCTGCCTTATTCAAACGCTGCAGTCCACTGTCTGGAGGTTGACCCAAAATGCCAGTGGAGAGGGAAGTCCAGGATGTTAATTCAACCACTGTATGGAACGGTGGTATATTTCCAAGTCACTGTGCTTAGTGGCTTGGAGGGAAACTTGCAGATACTGGTGTTCCCAAGTACCTGCTGCCCTTCTCGTTCTAGGTGGAAGTTCTCGTGCGTTTGGAAGGTGCTGTCTAAGGATCTTTCATGAATTTCTGCAGTGCCATGTGTAGATACTACACAGCCGCTGATACTGAGCGCCGGTGGGAGAGGGATTAAATGTTTGTAGATGTGATGCCAAACAAGTGGGTTGCTTTGCCCTGGAACGTAGCAAGTTTATGGAATGTTTTTGGAGCTGCACCCATCCAGGCAAATGGGAGTATTACGTCAAACTCCTGGATTATGTCTTGTAGAGGCGAGATAGACTTTTGAGTGTCAGGAGGTGAGTTACTCCCTGTGCTATCCCTGGTTGTCTGTGACCTGTTGCTCTTGGAGCTCTTGTGTTTACGTGGTGAGTCCAGTTGAGTTTCTGATTAACATTAACTACAAGAATGTTGACAGTGGGGGATTCAGTGATGGTAATACCGTTGAATGACAAAAGGTTAGTGTCTCTGTTATTGGTGATGGGAGTGACAGAAGTTAGACTATGGAGCGGAAGAAACAGAGTGAGGTAGAGGGAGAGTCAGACAAAGGGAGAGAGAGACAGAGTAAGGGGCATAGAGTGTCCTTGAGAGGGAGGAAGCGATCGAGTGAGAGCGAGAAGGAATGAGTTGGTCAGAGAAAGGGGAGGGAAGCAGAGAGCGAGAGGATCAGTTATAAAAAGAGGGAGAGAGAATCACACAGACGGAGATAGTGGAAGGAAGAGAGAGCGAGGGGGAGACAGACAGAGGAAAGGGAAGGAAGGACAGAGAGAGAAAAAGAGAGACGGGAAGTGCAAGAGAGACAAAGTGTGGGAGAGGGAGATCGTGAGTGAGGGACAGAGCGAGTCAGACAGAGGGAGGCTGAGAAAGAAAGAGACAGCGTCAGACAGCGGGAGCAGGAGGGACCAAGAGATAGAGAGTGAGTCAAACAGAGAGAGATGCGAATGGAGGAGGGGAGAAAGGGAAAGGTCATATAGAGGGAGAGGAAGGGAGAGAGCAATTGAGAGATGGAGTGACAGACTGTCAGAAGGAGGGAGAGGGATCGAGGAAGAGTCAGAGAGAGGGAGAAGAGAGGAGGGAGGGAGAGAGCAAGAGTCAGACAATGGGTGAGGAAGGGAGAAATCGAGCTCTAGGGAAAGGCTGCGAGGCACAGTCAAAACGAGGGATGGGGTCGGAGGGTGAGACAGACAGGGAGAGGGAGTAAGGGAGCGAGGAATCTCGAGGAAGACAGACAGATGCAGAGGGAGGCAGTGGAGAGTAACAGATTTGGAGGGTAGAAAATGAATAAGATAGGGAGAGAGTCAGACACAGGGAGGGTGGGTGGGCTGCAGATAGAAGAAGCTGGAAGGAACTGCTGACAAAGAGAGAGACAGGAAAAAGGTTGAATAGAGGGAAAAGAAGGGAGCGTGAGAGAGAGAGAAATAGTGACAAAAGGAGGGAGAGAGAACGAATGAACCCAAGACAGAGTCAGAAGCATGGAGTGAGGGAGACATGGAGGTGGAGAGAGAGAGAGTCAGGCAGAGAGAGATCGAGCGAGAATAGTTAGACAGAGGATGAGGGCGAGACATGGAGGGAGAGGGAGGAAGGGAGCAAAAGAGATTGAGAAAGACCGACAGAGGGAGAGGAAGTACTGAGCGAGGTGCATGGAGAGACTGTCAGACTGAGTGAGACAGAGCGAGGGAACAAAGGAGAGAAACAGAGTGGGAGAGGGAAAGGTTGAATGAGCGAGAGAGGCAGTGGGAAGGAGGGTGAGAATCATCATGGAATCACTGCAGTGTGGAAAATGTCCCTTTTGCCTAACAAGTTCACACCGAACCTCTGAAGAGAAACGCACCAAGACCCATTCCTCTAACTGATTACTCTGCATTTCCTGACTAATGCACCTAACCAACATATCCTTGAACACTCTGGGCAATGCAACATGGCCTATTCACCTGGCCTGTACATCTTTTGATTGTGGGACGAAACTGGAGCACTCAAAGGAAACCCACGCAGACACGTGGAGAATATGCAAAGTCCACTTGGGCAGTTCTCCCGAGGCTGCAATCATTTCCTTGTTGCTGAAAGGCAGCAGTTATAACCACGGAGCCACCCTGCTGTCATCTTCACTCTGTCCCTCTGTACTCACGGAGTCAGAAGCGAAAGAGAGAAACAGACAGAGAAAGAGGGAAGGAAGGAGAGACAAAAAGAAAGAGTCGGACAGGGGGAGCAGTAGACAGAGGAGAGGTAAAGTCTGACAAACGAACTGATGCGGTGAAAGAAAGTTAATCAGAGGGCAGCAAAGGAATGAGGAAATCCCAATAGAGAGAGTCAGATGGTGTGAGGGAGAGAGGGCGAGAGAGTCAGGGAGAGAAAGAGAGTGTGTGTCAAGAAAACTGTGAATCCTCTTGCAAGGATGCCTACCTTGAAGACGTTCTCCTCGTTTCTTGACAAAGACTCAGCGAGTCTCTCCCTCTCACTGCAACTACCAGAACATCTGCTCTGCCATTCCTGATGAAGGGCTCCTTCCCGAAACGTCGATTTTCCCTGCTCCTCGGATGCTGCATGACCTGCCATGCTTTTCCAGCACCACACTAATCTTGAGTCAGCGAGAAAGGCCGAAAGTCTGAGGGGAGAGGTAGGAGGAGATCGAGTTCCGGGGGAAGGTGGCGGGGGTGTGTGAGAGAGACAGTCGAGGACAGAGAGATCTAGAGAGAGCGGGAGACTGAAATCGAGATATCCAGAGAGAGACAGTCAGGGATAGAGACAAAAAGAGAGAGTCATGTGAAGGAAAAGAGTGTCAGGGAGACAGAGAGAGCTTTAGAGTGGGGGAGAAACACTCTTAGTCGATGAGAAAAAAATGAGAGTTGGGGAGAGAGAGAGACAGAGTCAGCGAGAGACAGAGACAGAGATTCGGGGAGAGAGAGAGGGACACAGACGGGGAAAGAGAGAGTCGCTGGAAAATAAATTAAACTCGGGCAGAGAGAGAGAGTGAGTAAGGGAGAGAGAGAGAGACAGAAAGAGACAGTTTTCAAGAGAGAGACTCCAGGAGAGAGAGAGTCGGGGAGAAAGAGAAATAAGTGAGATGAATATTGGGGGAACAAGAGAGAAAGTCTGGGAGAGACAGACATCGGGTGGGTGAGAGAGGATCAGAGGGAGACAAATTCGGGGAGAGAGGGACAGAGAGAGTTGGTGAGAGAGCGAGAGAAAATGAGGGAGAGACAGAGTAGGAGAGAGAAAGTGTTCAAGAAAGACAGAGAGGATCAAACAAGAAGTAACATGGTCAGTGAGAGAGAGAGAAAGAGTTTTGGAGAGAGAGAGGATACTCAAGGAGAGAGAGAGACTCGGGGAGAGAAAGAGAGCAAAGTTCGGCAGAGAGCGAGAGTCGGGAGAAAGGAGTATGGGTGAGAGCGAAAGAGAGAAGGGGTGAGAGTAGGGGAGAGTGGCATACAGAGGGAGATTCGGACAGAGAGAGACAGTGAGGGAGAGAGTAAGAAAAAGACAGTCGAAGAAGAGAGAGTCTGGGAACGAGAGAGCGCACGAGAGTCAGAGAGAAGAACGAGACTCGGTTTGAAACAACGAGGCTCAGGGAGGGAGACAGAGAGTCAGGGGGAGGGGGAGTGTCGGTGAGAGAGTGAGATTGGGGAGAGTGAAAATGTCAAAGAGCGAGCGAGAGGGAGTCAGGGAGAGAGAATCGGAGAGATGTAGAGATAATCAGGGAGAGAAAGAACTGTTCAGAGAGAGAGAGTCACGAAGAGAGTGTGACTAAAGTCGGAGAGAGAGAGAGTGAGTCAGTGAAACAGTGGGCGAGTGAGCGAGGGAGGCAGAGTCTGAGACGAAACAGATCATCAGAGAAAGACAGATGTCTCGGGAGAGAAATTGAATCAGAGGGAGTGAGAGTCGGTGAGATAGAGAGAGACGGGGGGAGAGAGGATCAGAGAGAGAAGGAGAGAGACGATCAGAGAGATAGAGAGAGAAAGGCTCAGGGAAGGAGCGTGAGAGCAAGATTCGGAGAGAGGGAGAGCAAAATCCGGGAGAAAGTAAGAGATTCGTTATGACAGAGAGAGAGATTCTGGGAGAGAGAGTTAGCAACGTAAAACATAGAACAATACATCACAGAACAGGCCCTTCGACCCACGATGTTGTGCCGAACATTTGTCCTAGCTTAAGCACCTATCCATGTAGCTATTCAATTGCCGCTTAAAGGTCACCAATGATTCTGACTCTGCCACTCCCACAGGCAGCGCATTCTATGCCCCCACCACTCTCTGGGTAAAGAACCTACCCCTGACATCCCTCCTAAACCTTCTACCTTCACCTTAAATTGTTATCCCCTTGTAACACTCTGTTGTACCCGGGGTAAAGTCTCTGACTGTCTACTCTATTTATTCCCCTGATCATCTTGTAAACCACTGTCAAGTCACCCCTCATCCTTCACCGTTCCAATGAGAAAGGCCGAGCACTCTCAATCTATCCTCGTACGACGGATTCTCCATTCCAGGCAACATCCTGGCAAATCTCCTCTGCACCCTCTCCAAAGCTTCCACATCTTTCCTAAAGTGAGGAGACCAGAACTGCACACAGTACTCCAAATGTGGCCTTACCAACGTCCTGTACAACTGCAACATCACTTCACGACTCTTGAATTCAATCCCTCTGCTAATGAACGCTAATACACCGTAGGCCTTCTTACAAGCTCTATCCACCTGAATGGCAACTTTCAAAGAGCTATGAACATAGACCCCAAGATCCCTCTGCTCTCCACCTTACTAAGAACCCCACCGTTAACCCTGTATTCTGCATTCTTATTTGTCTTTCCAAAATGGACAACCTCACACTGGGCAGGGTTGAACTCCTTCTGCCATTCCTCAGCCCAGCTTTGCATCATAACTAAGTCCCTTTGCAGCCGACAACAGCCCTCCTCACTATCCACAACTCCACCAATCTTCGTATCGTCTGCAAATTTACTGACCCACCCTTCGTCTCCCACTTCCAAGTCATTAATAAAAATTACAAACATCTGAGGAATCAGAACTGATCCCTGCGGAACTCCAATTGAAACGGAGCTCCAGGCTGAATATTTACCATCTACCACCACTCTCTGACTTCGACAGTTAGCCAGTTCTCTATCCAACTGGCCAAATTTCCCACTATTCCATGCCTCCTGACTTTCCGCATAAGCCTACAATGGGGAATCTTATCAAATGCCTTACTAAAATCCATGTACACTACATACACTACTCTACCTTCATCCACATGCTTGGTCACCTCCTCAAAGTATTCAATAAGACTTGTAAGGTAAGACCGACCCCTCACAAATTCGTGCTGGCTGTCTCTAATCAAGCAGCGTCTATCCAGATAATCATAAATCCTATCCCGCAGTACCCTTTCCATTACTTTGCCTACCACCGAAGTAAGACTGACTGGCCTGCAAGTATCAGGAGAGAGAAAAAGAGATTGTCGGGTGAGAGAGGAAGCTTATAACACACACACACACACACACACACACAGGGAATCAGGAAGAGAGTGAAAACAGATTGAGGGAGACACAGTCGGAGAGAGAGAGTATCACGGAGAGACAGTAATGGTCAGGTAGAGAGAGCAAATTCGGGGAAATAGAAAGAGAAAATCACGGACAGGGCGAGAGAAAGAGAGGGGAGAGAGACAAAGAGTTGGTGAGAATGAACGCCAGTCGGGGAGAGAGACAGAGAGCATCGCTGCAAAAGAGAAATGGAGAGAGACAGATTCGCGGAGACATAGAGAGAGTCGTGGAGAGAGAGAAATTCGTGGAGAGAGTCGAGAGAGAAAGATTCGGGGAGAAAAGTGAGTGTCAGGGAGAGAGCGAGAGGGAGAGTGATGGAGACAGAGAGTCAGAGAGAGAGGGAGAATTGGGGATCGACAAGCTGTTCAGAGAGAAAGGGAGCAAGAGTCGAATGGAGGCACAGAAATATCCGGGGGTGAGAGATTGAGTTGGCCAGACAACGAGAGGGTGAGGGAGAGACAGCGTCGGAGACAGAAAGGTAATCAGAGAGTGAGAGACAGTTGGTCAGGTAAGGAGAGCGAGAAAACAAGATTCAAGAAGAGAGAGCCAAGCATAGAGAGACAGGGAGAGAGTGGGGTGAAAGAGTGTCAAGGCTCGGTATCGAAAGAGAGAGTCAGCAAGAGAGAGAAAGGGTCAGGGAGAGGGCGAAAGTCAGGGAGAAAGGTCGAGAGTCGGTGCGAAACCAACAGAGTCGGGGAGGAGGAGGAAGAGAGAGAGAAGGAGAGAGACAATGAGAGAAAGAAAGTGAGAGAACGAGAGATTTTTAGGGAGAGAGACACAGCCGGGGAGAGAGTGAAATGAGCAAGAGAAAGAATCGAAGACAGAGTGAGAATCAGGGGGAGGGAGGTAGAGCTGTTGAGAGAGAAAAAGAGTCGAGAGAGAGAGACAGAGAGAGAAAGAGAGAGCGAGTCTTGGCGAGAGAGAGCCGGAGACAGAGCGATAGAATCGGTGTGGGAGGGGGGGTAGAGAGAGAGACTGTATGTATGACACTGCAAACGAGAGTGAGCTGTGAGAGAAGTGGGGAGGGAGAGAGAGGATTAAGGAAAGAAAGGTTATCAGGAAGAGGGGAGAGAGGGGTTCAGCGAGAGACTGTGGGGGAGAGAGAGAGTCAGGGAGAGAGGGAGAGAGAGCAACAGACGGGGAGAGAGATCTAGAGTCGTTCAGAAGGAACGAGAGACAGGGCGAGAGAGAGAGGCAGAGATTCGTGGGGACAGAGAGAGATTCATGAAACGATAAATTCTTGTAGAGAAAGAAGGAGAGAGACAGATTCGTGGAGAGCAAGATTGTCACGTGGAGAGAGAAAGAAAGTAACTGTGGGAGTCGGAGAGAGAGAGAGATTCAAGTAGGGGGAGAGACCCGTTGAGAGAGAGAGGTAAAGTCAGGGTTAGCGAGAGAGAGAGCAACCTCGGGGAAATAAAGATTTTCGGGGAGAGAGAGACTGAGTCCCTGACACAGCGAAAATGAGTGAGGTGGAGAGAGAGTCGGAGGGTGAAAGAGAAAATGTGGGAGAGAGAGATTGATAGTCAAGGAGACAGAGACAGAGGTCGAGATTTATGCAGAGCCAGCGAGAGTCCAGCAGATAAAGATAGACTCGCGGGAGAGAGACAGTTGGGGGCACAGAGAGAGAGGGGGGAGGAACTCGACAGGGAGAAAGCGAGAGTTCCAGTGACAGAGAGTTGGGGACAGAGAGAAACGGAGTCGGGGACAGAGAGAGAGAATGAGAGAGCGAGGGAAAAAGAGATAATCGAAGAGGGGGATTAGGGAGAAAGCTAGTCAGGGACAGAGAAAAAAAGAAGGAAAATGTGGGAGAGAGCTGGAAGGAAAGGCGAGGAGTGAGGCAGAGAGTCAGGGAGAGGGAAAATTAGAGGCAGCGAGAGATTGTCAGGAAGTGAGAGAGTCGGGAATGGAGAGAGAGAGTAATTACAGGGAGGAGGAGAGGTAGTTTGTAATAGAGAGAGAGTCATGGAGAAACGGGAGAAAATCGGAAATGAGAGAGAGAGAGTCAGAGGGGGATAGAGAGTCGACAGAGAGAGAAAGAAGGAGAGAGAGTCAGGAAGAGAGAGGATCAAAAGAGAGGAAAATGTTGTCAGGGAGAGAGAGAACAATGTTGGGGAGAGTCGGGGAGCGAGAGATAGAGAGAGAAAAGAAGAGGAAGTTTGGGAGAGTGACAGAAAGAGTGGGGAGAGTAAGAGCGAGTCAGGGACAGACAGAGGGAGAATGAGCGTGAGAATCGGAGAGAGAGATCGAGAGTCGGTGAGAACGAATGATAGTTTGCGAGAGCGAGAGAGAGTCGTAAGAGAGACAGAGTCGGGGAGAGAAAGTGAGAGAGATTCAGGGAAGTTGAGTGAGTGTCGGAGGGACAGAATCACCGAGACAGAGTGTTTCACGGACGGCACGGGAAAGTTCGTGAAGATGAGAGATGTCAGGGAGAATATGACAATCAGGAAGAGAGAGAAAAAACTTCCAGGAGAGAGAGATGCGAAGAGACGGAGATCGGGAGAGAGACAGTCAGGGAGAAGGAGACAGTGTCAGGGAGAGAACGAGAGGGATAGTGATGGCGAGAGAGAGTTGGAGAGACGGGGTGAACGATGGAGAGAGACAGCTGTTCAGAGAGTGGAGCGAGTCATTTAGAGAGAGACTGAGTCGTGTAGAGAGAGTTGGGGAGTTATAATTAGTCGGTGAGGCAGTGAACGAAAGTAAGGGAGAAACAGAGTGAGAGAAAGAGAGAGATATGCTGTCAGTGAGAGAGAGATGGTCAGGCAGAGTAAGCGAGTGAGCGAGATTTGGGAATAGAGAGAGACAGTGTCAGGTACAGATAGATAGAGACAGAAAGTTATGGAGATAGACAGAAAGAGAGAGTCATGGAGAGAGAGAGATGGAGAGGGAGGCTGGAAGGAAAAGAGGGAGAAGGTGAAATTCGGTGAGAAAAACCGACAGTCAGTGGGAAAGCACGAGAGTCGGGGAGAGAGAGAGAGAGAGATTCGGGGCGAGAAAGAGGGTCGGGGAAAGAGACAAAGTCGGGATGAGAGAATCGGGGAGAGAATTAGATAGAGAATGAGGGAGGGAAAGATTTGGAGAAAGAACGAGAATAAGGGGAAAGTGAGAGAGGCAGAGAGCGGGACTCGGTCAGAGAGAGAGACCTGGACTCGAGGAGAGAGAGACCGAGCATCTGTGGGAGAGAGAGAGTCGGGGAAAGCGAGACAGAGAGAAAGATACGCGAATACAGTGAGAATGTTGGCCAGAGAGACAGAAAGGCAAAGTCGGAGGGTGGGGTGGAGAGAGAGTCTGACAGAAAGGGAGCGCGTGAGAGTCTGGGAGAGAGCCCAAGAGTCTATGATAAAGAACCAGGGTCAAGGAGAGAGACAGAGAGTTGGAAAAGAAGGAGAATGTTGAGGAGAGTGTGATATTCGTAGACAGTGAGTTGCAAGGGGAGGGAGAGGCGGGGGAGAGCGCGAGATTTTCAAATAGACTGGGAAAGAGGGAGAGAGAGAATCCGGGAAAGCGTGAGCTGTACAGAGAGAGAGAGCGGGAGTCAGGACGGAGTGAGAGAGTTGTGGTAGAGTGACAGAGAGAAAGAGTCTCAGAATAATAGAGTCAGAGAGCGAGCTTTGGGAAGAGAGTGGATCAGGAAGAGTGGTGGAAGAATCACTCATTATTCTTTTTTAAAAAAACAGGAGATGCAGAAATTCCTTCAGAAAATTAAACTTTAGTCTTGCCAAATCAAAGCTGTGGGAGCCAGCAACAGTTCTTCCCTGACTCCCCGCAATCACTTTGTTCATCTGCACTTGATATAATTATCGGTTCTGATCACAGCCAAACATGCTGGCTTGCGTTGTCTTTCTAAGCTAATCATTATCTGCCACACTGGATCCATCCATCACACTTAACCTATCACATTACAAAACCATCATCTTCGGCATTAGCACATCTCCCAGTGATTTAGCTAGCCGATCACAACGCAGAAAGGGAAAGTAACAATTGACAAAGGTCAATACCAATTTTCAGTGTCTAAACCTCAAAGTATTCTCTCTGTGCACCTGGAGCCACTGCTCCAAAGAACCGTCCATAATTCACTGGAACAGGCTAAAAAAGAGCCAAAGATCCTGTACAATCTAAATGCAGACACAACACATGCAAATCCGGCGTCTCCATCCAAACAAAGCTTCAGCACCACAGCTGACGTCAGATCATAGAAGTAGAGCAGTGAACCCGAAGTGGAAGAGGGGGCTGGTCAGAATCCACTGGAACAACATGGAATAATCGTGCATCAAGACACACTTAAAAAAGACTTAACAAGAGGTAGAGCACAGCAAAAGTAAACGACAACAAGCAATACCAGGAACACTCCCAATCTTAGCGAATCAAGCCCTCGATCTACCCAAAACACCATCCAACCAGGCAAATACCCGATAGCCAGACCCCACATTCTCCTTAAGCTCCTCCTGTAAAGTCCACAGCTTTCCCTTTGCCAGATTAATACATCTCTCTGAGCTAGTGTTATGGGAAATGAAGGGACTGCAATGTTCCTCAAACAGTACACAGACCCCATTTTTCTCAGCCGACAACAAGTACAAGGCCTACTGAGTCCGCCATGCCATCGGACTGCTCGCATCCAATTGCTCACCTAACACAGAGGAGACATCATCAGAGTATTTAACAAATCTCTGCTGATTGTATTAGATATAACGAATCCACTCAGCAGTCCTGGTAACACCAATGGCAGGGATAAGCAACTTCCAGCCCTGGGCAATCGCATTCCCGACCTTGAACACTTTGGGGAAATCCCGAGGCTAACCTATACCCACAACGTGTATTGCCTGATCAGGGACATGCTTCCGATTGTGATAGGGCATAGGCACGACCAAGCGAGATCCGCCATGTCCTCAAAAACAATTGACCCTAAGTCAGCACAGGAGCAGAAAGGTTTAGGACTGGGGAGGGGGCTTCCTGTTACCAGACACTGGCTCCCTCAGCATTTTCTCTGTGTGAATAGAATCATGACTCATAGTTAGCTGTTGCATGTACTACTTAATCTTAAGCTCCAATCGTTCTAAGCTAGCCCCATCAAATTAACTCTTCCACTAAGGTACTGACATGTGTCCACTAGTTAGCAATTCAGGCAGCGTCAGTTAGCCAGGCAGTTAGTCTGTAATACGGTTGTCCATTAATGCCAGCATTGGCACATCAACCCAGGTACGATAAGTAATAGAACAAAGTAGATTCAACTCAGTTTCCAAAGTACTAATAATCTGTTCCACCATACCCTGATACATGTATCCAAACTTCTGTTTAACCCACAAGGTCCGCAGCAGCAAAATTAACCACCTTCTGGATAAAGGTAGATCCATTATCCGATATGATTTCAGATGATATGACAAACCTCGGAATAACGTCAGTTGTTAAAAACTTTACCACAGTGGCTGCCCCTGAATCTTTGACAGAGGCCACTTCTACCTATCTATTAAACCTATCAATGACCACCAACACTTATCTCTGCTTTCTCACCGTCCTTATCGTATCCACATATTCAACTAACAAATAATTAAAAGGCGCATCAGGGTATTTGTCCTATAGTGGTCGTTGTTGCCATTCTGACATAAGGTTGAGCACAAACATTATATTGCGATAATATGTAGTCCACTGAATCCTGCAAATAAGGTGAATAAAAGCCATCCCTCTTTATCTTCCGCAGTACTGTGCCTCTAGCATAGTGATCTAACTTACGTGCCTCTGAGATAAGAATGGTCGACAAAGGGGTAGGTGCCACGAATAA
The DNA here is from genome assembly GCF_037043375.1 of Chiloscyllium plagiosum. Taxonomy (NCBI): domain Eukaryota; kingdom Metazoa; phylum Chordata; class Chondrichthyes; order Orectolobiformes; family Hemiscylliidae; genus Chiloscyllium; species Chiloscyllium plagiosum. The sequence goes on from NW_028270167.1 coordinate 95,091,224, forward strand.
ACGTTCCTCTGTGCACCACAGGCCTTTCTGGTTACGCCTGGCCCCACTTTGCCCCCACAACAGCTGCTCAGCTAATGTTGCCTCAACTTGCATTGCTGTGATGTTGGCTATGGAGAATTCCAGATGCAATGGGGTGTAATGACAGAAGCAAACCCAATCCCTTCATCTGCTGCCTGATTACCCTTGACCATCAACTGGCACAGAATGTTAACCTAATCAACAGCGGTCTACCAGAGAACTCTTTAGCCGTCGTAAATTTACCTGACAGGGGAACGTGGGAGGCATAGTGTGGTTGGACACAAGAATATTTAGCCACAGCATTTATTATCATAAGCATTAACCGCCCTTCGACATTAACCTGTAAAATAGGTTCCTGTTCAGCCTCCTGTGTCATCGTTGTGTATAGCTCCTTTCCATTTGGATTCTCTGGGCACCCCCAGCGCATTTTATACGCATTTACAGACCTAGTCGGATCTGTTTGGATTTGTGGCGGGACAGCCGGACGTTCCCGACTGATCGAGGCACACTGAGGCCTTGAGGGTCAGGGCCAATATGGGCAATTCCCCTGAAATGGCCGAGTTGATAACACCAACGATACATCATTACTCATTCTCTCTGAATCTGACTTCTCACCGTACCGTTTGACACCCCACCTCTTTGTCCTTGTCTTTGAAGCCCCCCAGGGAGAGGGTTCTCCATGGACTGGCATGTTATTTATTCCATTAGCGCCAATCAACCAGGTAGTCACTGGCAACATCATCTTCGTTTTTCTCTGTCTTTCGCTTCCCTGAACTGCATTGGTGTCACATTTCTTCGCAACTTCTTTTGTTGATCAGCCAGCTTCTTTTTATCTTTCTGGTTGTGATATGACCACATGGACTACATGATTTCTGAATTCCTGTCGGGCCATGGACGTTAGACCCACTACCTCCTCTGGCTTAGGTTTGACTTAAGGGGCATTGTCTCGACAGTAGCAGCTCAGGACATTGCAGTGAACAGTTAACTACTTTCCACAACTTGTTCTGTTTCAAGCCTCCACCTTTGAAACTGGTTTTCGAAATGGGCTGCTGCGTTTCCAATATTCCCAAATGGATCCCTGCTCAATTTTTTAGGATCTACCTTAAGTGAGTAACAGTCTAAGAGCCCGCCATATCTTTTGTCATTCTCCATCAAAGCCAGCACCATCAATCATCGGATTGTCCACAACATTCTTCTGACGGGTTCAGTCCGTTATCTCTATCAATTGCGGGATTCCCATCACGTATACTAGCAGTGCCTTCAAATCCTCTATCACCAGCAACTGTCCTGTGGTTTCATATTCAAAGCCTCCAATCCATTTTAATGCTCCATTATGTAAACTGGACAACACATTTCTCAGCTTTTCCAGATCCTGGGTTCCCCAAGGAGTGTATTGTGGGTGTCTTCCACCTTTGATAGACAATGGCAACATCTTCCCCTGTATGAGCTCTTCATTCCGTTATTAAAATTACTACATTGTGTTTTCTCATTGTAGGTGAGAATACAAATTCTCACCTAACTTACTTTTCCTCCCATCCCCGTGCTTTTGTTACTGCCTCCTTTGCTCCCCTCCTCCCCCGGCATCGCTCTCTGCCAGTCTCTATACAACACACTTGGAATAATTTAGAGGTGCCACATAACCTTTGTTCAGTTAACATGCGTAAATCTGAATTTCACCTTGCAATCTCTCTTTTTCCAGTTGTAAAGCTCGTAATTTTGTTGGCCTCCTCGCCTGTTCTACTCTTACTTTTAACGCTTTCTGCTCTGGATCAGCTACTTTTCAATCAATTTCCTCCTCCATCTCTCATGTCCCACTCATTACAGAACAGTAGGTCGGAGGGCACTAGGGTTTTTGAAAGTCGAAATCTGGATTTCATAAATGATTTCCTTTGCTGAAATTCTAAACCCAACGGCTCTTTGTTCTGTTCTAAACACGATGGGATTTTCTCTTCCAAAGTCTTTGTTCCCAAGCCCTGTTCGTTCTGCTCTCTGGCGCCCTCTGGTCGTAACTGGCGCCTGAAAGGTTTTTCTCAATCCTCCCCTTCCATTCGAAACTCCTGTTCTCTCTTCAGTATTCTCTGTGTTAGAACATAGAACAATACAGCACAGAACAGGCCCTTCGGCCCACGATGTTGTGCCGAACTTCTAACCTAGATTAAGTACCCATCCATGTACCTATCCAAATGCCGCTTAAAGGTCGCCAATGATTCCGACTCTACCACTCCCACGGGCAGCGCATTCCATGCCCCCACCACTCTCAGGGTAAAGATCCCACCCCTGACATCTCCCCTATACCTTCCACCCTTCACCTTAAATTTATGTCCCCTTGTAACACTCTGTTGTACCCGGGGAAAAGGTTTCTGACTGTCTACTCTATCTATTCCTCTGATCATCTGAAAAACCTCTATCAAGTCACCCCTCATCCTTCGCCGTTCCAACGAGAAAAGGCCGAGAACTCTCAACCTATCCTCGTACGACTTCCTCTCCATTCCAGGCAACATCCTGGTAAATCTTCTCTGCACCCTCTCCAAAGCTTCCACATCTTTCCTAAAGTGAGGCGACCAGAACTGCACACAGTACTCCAACTGTGGCCTAACCAAAGTCCTGTACAGCTGCAACATCACTTCACGACTCTTGAATTCAATCCCTCTGCTAATGAACGATAATACTCCATAGGCCTTCTTACAAACTCTATCCACCTGAGTGGCAACCTTCAAAGATCTATGTACATAGACCCCAAGATCCCTCTGTTCCTCCTCCTGACTAAGAACCCTACCATTAACCCTGTATTCCGCATTCTTATTTGTTCTTCCAAAATGGACAACCTCACACTTGGCAGGGTTGAACTCCATCTGCCATTCCTCAGCCCAGCTCTGCATCATATCTAAGTCCCTCTGCAGCCGACAACAGCCCTCCTCACTGTCCACAACTCCACCTATCTTCGTATCATCTGCAAATTTACTGACCCACCCTTCGACTCCCTCATCTAAGTCATTAATAAAAATTACAAACAGCAGAGGACCCAGAACTGATCCCTGCGGAACTCCACTTGTAACTGGGCTCCAGGCTGAATATTTACCATCTACCACCACTCTCTGCCTTCGACCGGTTAGCCAGTTTTCTATCCAATTGGCCAAATTTCACTCTATCCCATGCCTCCTGACTTTCCGCATAAGCCTACCATGGGGAACCTTATCAAATGCCTTACTAAAATCCATGTACACTACATCCACTGCTCTTCCCTCATCCACATGCTTGGTCACCTCCTCGAAGAATTCAATAAGACTTGTAAGGCAAGACCTACCCTTCACAAATCCGTGCTGGCTGTCCCTAATCAAGCAGTGTCTTTCCAGATACTCATAAATCCTATCCCTCAGTACCCTTTCCATTACTTTGCCTACCACAGAAGTAAGACTAACAGGCCTGTAATTCCCGGGGTTATCCCTATTCCCTTTTTTGAACAGGGGCACAACATTCGCTACTCTCCAGTCCCCTGGTACCACCCCCGTTGCCAGTGAAGACGAGAAGATCATTGCCAACGGTGCTGCAATTTCCTCTCTTGCTTCCCACATAATCCTAGGATATATCCTGTCAGGCCCGGGGGACTTGTCTATCCTCAAGTTGTTCAAAATGTCCAACACATCTTCCTTCCTAACAGGTATCTCTTCTAGCTTACCAGTCCATTTCACACTCTTGATTCATGTTAGATCTGTAATTCTTAATTAATCTTTCCATTTCATCGCACATATTTTTATCAAAATACCCTCTTTCAGCCATTAGTAAATCAATCTTTAGTTGGTCTTTCCCATTTTTCAGAATTTTATTTTAGAAAATCATGTTTTGCTACCGGAAATTCCTTAACCAAAATTCCAACAATATTCCCTTCATTCATCCTGACATATGTTTCAATCCAGCTAATCTATTACCTCTGGTCTCACAATCCACTTCCTTGTGTCATACAAGTCTGGTAGCTCCTGTTATAAATATTCCCTAACTCTTTCACGCGCAATCATCCCTTACCAATCTACCAGTCCCTAAACCACACTCTTTAGATTCAATTAATTAATAAAAACAATATATTCTCATTTGTTCTGCCTGAACCATTCTGCGACTGCATCTGCAGAATGCACCAATCTCCTCGAAAAACCTGCTTTTAAAAACTATCCTAAATTCTTCCAGGGAAAAATAAAATCAAAACAATCCTGGACCTGGAACTCCGGGGAGCAAATGCCAAACATTCACTCACCAACAAGCATGCAAACCAGACCACAATGGTTAATCTATACAATCTCTGTCATTCTTTTTGTCTCTCTCTCTCATACACAGAGACACACAAAAAGACTTTCTGCAAGCTCGAGCTGCTCTCTCTCTCTCTCTCACAGATCGTTTCCTCAACAGCTTTTATCCATTTCTAAAAATACAGTCTAATTATCATGCAGGCCTTGTCTTAAAAATTCAACAATCTAGTAACACTTTAACGTTATGACTGTTCTCTACAATTTTACTTTTAATCATCAACTACCAATCTGCCGGCTTTCAATTTCATCCAAAATCACTAAAACTACACAGCCCTGCCCGAGCAGAATGTCACGCACTCTGTGAAACCCTCATGTAACTCATTACGCAGTAACCTCAGAAACTTACTAACACCACGTGGAATTTTGTGTCAGTCTCTTTATTCTACACTCGTAAACACCCACCACCGTGCTGTTTTCCAGAAAAATCCTCTGCATCTCCTCAAACCTTACTTTTCCACCCAGCTTCTGGTTCTTTGTATTGGAGAGACCCAACAGCAGCTTTCTTTGCACTTCTGCGCTCCTGACAACCGTTCTTAGTTGACAGAATACAACCAAATTAACAGCGAGACGCTTACCTTCTCTTTTGTGTGTGGCCAACTGTTTTATTCTGTCTTTCTCAGGAGACATCTCGGTTCAAGTGATAACCTATCACCTTTATCTCAATCATTCTTGACATCCTGACATTATGCTCTCAACATGTCTTCAAAGTCTGATTCCACCTTTCAAAAGCTCCCTGAAATTCAGGATGCTACGCACTGGATTTTATGTCCTGTATACCTCAGCTTTCCATAACGTCATTAAATAGCCTCGCAGTAAAATCAGACCCTTTGACCGATTGAATCTCTCTGGGTAGCCCATACTGTGTAAAGAAAGCTACGAACTCTTCTACCACCTTGTTTGCCTTGATATCCCAGAATGGAATTGCCCAGAAATCTGGTAGACTCTTGATGAAGGGTTTGTGCATGAGACGTCGATTTTCCTGCTCCTCGGACGGTACCTGACATGCTGAACATTTCCGGCACCACACTCTTAGAATTTATTCGGGTAAACAAGTACTGGTTCTCGCTTTTATTTGTTTGGATGGGACCTATGCAATCAAATATAACCCACGTGAAAGGTTGTTCAAATGCAATACTTGGTAACAAAGATGCTGGTTTTATTGCCACCTGCGGCTGACCTGCCATTTGGCATGTATGACAATTACTGGAAAAGTTAAACAAAGAACAAAGAAAATTTAGAGTCCAGGAATAGGCTCATCGGCCCTCCAAAACAGACCCGATCCAAATGTGCTGTCTAAACCAGTCAGTCAAACCCAAACGTCTGTATCTCTCTGCTCTCCACCTATTCAAACATCTGTCCAGACTCAACTTGAATGAATCTACCATGCCGGCCTTCTCCATCTCTGCTGGCAACGCGTGCCAAACGCACACCCCCCCGTGTAATTCTCACCGCGTGTATCCCCCTTAAAGTTTCCACCTCTCACATTGAAAGCGTGACATCTCGTCAGGGACTCCTTCACCCGAGGAAAAAGCTTAACATAGAACAATACAGCAGAGAACAGGCCCTTCGGCCCACGATGTTGTGCCGAACTTCTAACCTAGATTAAGTACACATCCATGTACCTATCCAAAAGCCGCTAAAAGGTCGGCAATGATTCCGACTCTACCACTCCCATGGGCAGCGCATTCCATGCCGCCACCACTCTCTGGGAAAAGAACCCACCCCTGACATCTCCCCTATACCTTCCACCCTTCACCTTAAATTTATGTCCCCTTGTAACACTCTGTTGTACCCGGGGAAAAAGTTTCTGACTGTCTCCTCTATCTATTCCTCTGATCATCTTATAAACCTCTATCAAGTCACCCCTCATCCTTCGCCGTTCCAACGAGAAAAGGCCGAGAACTCTCAACCTATCCTCGTATGACTTCCTCTCCATTCCAGGCAACATCTTGGTAAATCTTCTCTGCACCCTCTCCAAAGCTTCCACATCTTTCCTAAAGTGAGGCGACCAGAACTGCACACAGTACTCCAACTGTGGCCAAACCAAAGTCCTGTACAGCTGCAACATCACTTCATGACTCTTGAATTCAATCCCTCTGCTAATGAACGATAATACTCCATAGGCCTTCTTACAAACTCTATCCACCTGAGTGGCAACCTTCAAAGATCTATGTACATAGACCCCAAGATCCCTCTGTTCCTCCACATTACTAAGAACCCGACCATTATCCCTGTATTCCGCATTCTTATTTGTTCTTCCAAAATGGACAACCTCACACTTGGCAGGGTTGAACTCCATCTGCCACTCCTCAGCCCAGCTCTGCATCATATCTAAGTCCCTCTTCAGCCGACAACAGCCCTCCTCACTATCCACAACTCCACCTATCTTCGTATCATCTGCAAATTTACTGACCCACCCTTCGACTCCCTCATCTAAGTCATTAATAAAAATTACAAACAGCAGAGGACCCAGAACTGATCCCTGCGGAACTCCACTTGCAACTGGGCTCCAGGCTGAATATTTACCATCTACCACCACTCTCTGCCTTCGACTGGTTAGCCAGTTTTCAATCCAATTGGCCAAATTTCCCTCTATCCCATGCCTCCTGACTTTCTGCTTGTCTCAATCCATTCTGTCTGTACCCTTCATGATTTTATAAATCTCAATGAGGTTCCCCCATCAACCTCCTTTTTTTCTAATAAAAATATACCTAACCTACTCAATCTGTCTTATAGCAAGCAACTTCCATACAGGTAATATCCTCGTAAACCTTCTCTGCATCCACTCCAAAGCGTCTGCATTTTTTGGTAATGTGGTGACCAGAACTGTATGCAGTATTCTAAATGCGGCCGAACCAATGTCTTGTACATTTTTAACATGACTTGCCAGCCCTTATACTCATCACCCCGTCCAATGAAGTCAAGCATACTATATGCCTTCTTGACCAATCTATTCACCTGTGCAACAACCTCCAGGATACAATGGACCTGCACTCCCAGATCTCTATGTCCATCAACTTTTCTTAAGACTCCTCCCTTCATTGTATAATTCGCTCCAGAATTAGTCTTGCCTAAATGCATTACCTCACGTTTTTATGGATGAAAACCATCCGCCAAACTCTCCCGTCTGGCTATATCCTCCAGTATTCTCTGACAGTCACTTATGCTTTCTGCTACTCCACCAGACGTCGTGTCATCTGCAAACTTGATGATAAAACCAAAAGTGCCATCTTCCACGTCATTTATGTATATCACAGACAACAGTGACCCCACCACTGACCCCTGTGCAACACCACTGGTCCCCTTTCTCCATTTCGATGAACTCGCTTCAAATACTACTCTCTCTCCTGTTGATCAACCAGTTCTTTTTCCACCTAGCCAGAACACCCTGCACACCCCGTGACTTCATTTTGTCCATTAGTCTATCATGGGGAACTTTATCAAACGCCTTACTAAAGTCCATGTATGTGACATTAACAGCCCTTCCTTCATCTATCAACTTGGTCACTTCCTCGAAGATTCCATTAAATTGGTAAGGCACGATCACCCCCGCACGACACCATGTCCCCTATCACTGATAAGACTGTTCTATTCGAAATATAAATAGATCCTATCCCTCAGTACCTTCTACATTAACTTTCCCACCCCTGAGGTCAGGCTCACTGGTCTGTAGTTACACGGAATATCCCAACTCCCATTATTGTACAGTGGGACAAAATGAGCGACCCTCTAGCCCTCTGGCATCTCACCTGTATTTATGGATGCTACAAAGATATCTGTCAGGGCCCCAGCTATTACCTCTCTCGCCTTCCTCATAAACCTGGGATAGATCCAATCCGGTCCAGGGAATTAGTCCACATTAATAACCTCTAGCCTACCCAACACATCTTCCCTACTTATGTTAAAGTGATCCAGACGAATCAAACTTCTATCTCTAATCTCAACATTCATCATGTTCCTCTCCTCAGTGAACACTGATGCAAAGTAATCATTCAGGATCTCACCCATTCTCTCAGGTTTGACATACCGCCTTCTTCCTTATCCATTAGTGGACCAATCCTCTCTCTAGTTAGCCACTTGCTTCTTATATAAGAAGAAAATGCTTTGGGATTCTCCTTAATTCTCGCTAAAGCTATTTCATGACCCCCTTTAGCCTGTTTTTTTCCTCGCTTAAGAATTTCCCTACTCTTCTGATATTCCTCCAGGGCCCGTTCTGTTCTTAGCTGCATAGACCTTTCCTCTTTCCTCTTGGTTCGTCGTGCAATTTCTCCTGTCATCAATAGTTCACGAATCTTGCCCTTCCTATCCTTTGCCTTCAAAGGGACATGCCTATGCTGAACTATCTTTAACCTATTTTTGAAATCCTCCCACATCTCAAATGTGGACTTCCCCTCAAATAGCTGTGGCAAATCCACATTTACGAGCTTTTGACTAATTTTGATATAATTGGCCTTGGCCCAGTTTAGTACTCTTCCCTTAGTACCATTCTCTTCTTTATCTGCAAGTATTCTAAAACTTACAGAATTGTGGTCACTGTTCCCAAAGGAAAACCCCACCGCAACTTCTACCACCTGACCTGGCTCATTCCGCAGCACCAGGTCCAATATGGCCCCTTCCCTCGTTGGACTTTTGACATACTGCTCCAGAAGATTCTCCGGGACTTTTCTTACAAATTCTACCCCATCCAGACCTCTGACATTAAATGTATCCCAATCAATGTTGGGAAAATTAAAATCTCCCATCACACTACCTGATGGCCTCTCCATCTTTCCATAATCTGTTTACCTATTTGTTCTTCTACCTCACGCTCACTTTTGGGAGGTCTGCAATACAGCTCCAACAGTGTAACTGCACCCTTCTTATTTCTCAGCTCCACCCATAATGCCTCACTACCCAAGACCTCCATAATGTGCTCCTTTAGCACAGCCGTGATATCGTCCTTGACCAGCAATGCAACTCCACACTTCCGCCCCCCGCCCTTTTGTTTCCCTCCCATTCCCGTCTGAAGTGTCTATCATCCGGAACATTTAATTGCCAATCATCATGGTCAACCAAGTCTTTGTGATTGCAATAACGTCATACTCCCAGGCACAAATTCAAGCCCTATGTTAATCTGCCTTACACACTATACTTCCAGGGTTTAAATGTTTTAGTAGGGTCAGAGGTGGGGGTAAAAGAGGGTGAGGTGTGGCATTGCTTGTCAAAGATAGTATTACAGCGGTGGAAAAGACGATGGATGATGACTCGCCATCTGAGGTAGTTTGGGCTGAGGTTCGGAATAGGAAAGGTGAGGTCACCCTGTTGGGAGTTTTCTACATGCCTCCTAATAGTCCGAGAGATGTAGAAGAAAGGATTGCGAGGATGATTCAGGAGAAGAGTTAAAGTAATAGGGTGGTTGTTATGAGGGACTTTAACTTTCCAGATATTGACTGGGAAAGCTATGGCTCGAGTTCGTTAGATGGGTTGGTGTTTGTCCAATGTGTGCAGAAGGGTTTCCTGACACAATATATAGACAGGCCAACAAGAGGTGAGGCCATACTGGATTTGGTTCTGGGTAACGAACGAGGCCAGGCGTGAGAATTGGAGGTAGGTGAGCAATTTGGGGACAGTGAACACAATTCGGTGACTTTTACTCTAGTGATGGAGAGGGATAAGTGTGCACTGTAGGGCAAGAGTTATAGCTGGGGGCAGGGAAATTATGATGCGGTGAGGCATGACAGAGGATGCGTGGCTTGGAAAAGTAGGCTTCAAGGCATGGGCACAATTGATATGTGGAACTTGTTCAAGGAGCAACTATTGAGTGTCCTTGATAAGTATGTACCTGTCAGGCAGGGTGGAAAGGGTCGTGTGAGAGAGCCGTGGCTTAATAAGAAATTGGAATCCCTTCTTAAATGGAAGAGGGCAGCCTATGCAAAGATGAGGCGTGAAGGTTCAATTGGGGCGATTGAGAGTTATAAGGCAGCAAGGAAGGATCTGAAGAGAGAGCTAAAACCAGCAAGGAGGGGACATGAAAAGTCCTTAGTTGGAAGGTTTAGGGAAAATCCTAAGGCTTTCTATAGGTATGTCAGGAATAAAAGAATGACTAGGGTAGGAATAGGTCCAGTCAAGGATAGTAGTGGGAAGTTGCGTGTGGAGGCTGAAGAGATTGGGGAGACACTGAATGAATACTTTTCGTCAGTATTCACTCAGGAACAGGACTTTGTTGCCGATGTGAATATTGTGTCACAATTAATTAGAATGGACGGCTTTGAGGTATGTAGGCAAGAGGTGTTGGAAATTCTGGAAATGGTGAAAATAGATAAGTCCTCTGGACCTGATGGCATTTATCCTAGGATTCTCTGGGAAGCAAGGGAGGAGATTGCAGAGCCATTGGCCTTGATTTTTATGTCCTCGTTGTCTACAGGAATAGTGCCAGAAGACTGGAGGATAGCAAATGTGGTTCCCTTGTTCAAGAAGGGGAGTAGGGATTACCCTAGTAACTATAGGCCAGTGAGTCTCACTTTTGTTGTGGGCAAAATATTAGAGAGAATTGTAAGGGATAGGATTTATGAACATCTGGATAGGAATAATGTGATCAAGGATAGTCAGCATGGTTATGTGAAGGGCAGGTCGTGCCTCACAAACCTTATTGAATTATTTGAGAAAGTGACTAAGGAGGTAGACGAGGGTAACGCGGTAGATGTGGTGTATATGGATTTTAGTAAAGCGTTTGATAAGTTTCCCCATGGTAGGCTACTGCAAAAATACGTAGGTATGGCTTTGAGGGTGAGTTGGAGAATTGGATTAGGAATTGGTTGGCTGGAGGAAGACAGAGGGTAATAGTTGATGGTAAAGGTTCATCTTGGAGTGTCGTTACAAGCGGTGTTCCACAAGGATCTGTTTTGGGTCCATTGCTGTTTGTCATTTTTATAAATGACCTGGAGGAGGGGCTAGAAGGTTGGGTGAGCAAGTTTGTGAATGACACGAAAGTCGGTGGAGTTGTTGACAGTGAAGAAGGATGTGTCAGGTTACAGCGGGATATACATAAGTTGCAGAGCTGGGCAGAAAGGTGGCAAATACAGTTCAATGTAGGTAAGCGTGAGGTGATTCACTTTGGTGAGAGTAACAAAAAGACGGGGTACTGGGCTAATTGTCGGATACTTGGTAGTGTAATGAGCAGAGGGATCTTGGTGTCCATGTACACAGATCTCTGAAAGTTGCCATCCAGGTAAATAGTGCGGTGAAGAAGGCATATGGCGTACTGGCTTTTATTGGTAGAGGAATTGAGTTCCGGAGCCCTGAGGTCATGTTGCAGTTGTATAAGACTCTGGTGCGGCCGCATCTGGAGTATTGTGTGCAGTTTTGGTCGCTATACTATAGGAAGGATGTGGAGGCACTGGAACGGCTGCAGAGAAGGTTTACCAGGATGTTGCCTGGTATGGTAGGAAGATCGTTTGAGGAAAGGCTGAGGCACTAGGGGCTGTTTTCATTGGAGAAACGGAGGTTTAGGGGTGACTTGATAGAGATGTACAAGATGATTAGCGGTTTAGATAGGGTTGACCATGTGAACCTTTTTCCACGTATGGAGTCAGCTATTACGAGGGGGCATAGCTTTAAATTAATGTGTGGTAGGTATAGGACAGATGTTAGGGGTAGGTTATTTACTCAGAGAGTCGTGAGTTCATGGAATGCCCTGCCAGTAGCAGTGGTGGACTCTCCCTCTATATGGGCATTTAAACGCGCATTGGATAGGCATATGGAGGATAGTGTGCTCGTGTAGGTTAGGTGGGCTTGGATCGGCGCAACATCGAGGGCCAAAGGGCCTGTACTACGCTGTATATTTCTATGTTCTATGTTCTTGCATTGCTGAGGATGCATTTCAGGCTACCAGTTCTTTTTTGCGCTCATGTGGTCTCTGCCTGCTCTTCCCTTCATTAATGCAATCTTCAATTTTTTTACAATCTCCAGTGTCCTCCTCGCTGCCTACTTGTTTACTCTTGTGGTTCCCTGACCCCTGCCAAATTTCTATAAAACCTCCACAACAGCAGTAGCAAAATCTCCCCCAAGGACTTTGGTTCCGTATTGTTTCAGATGTAGGCAATCATTTTGTAATATTCCCATCTTCCCCAGAACCTATCCCAATATCCAACAAATCTGAACCCCTCCCTCCTACACCCTTTCTCAAGTCATGTGTTCATCGTGCCTATTTGTTTCTTTTTCATTTCTACGCTGGCTAGCACGTGGCACTGGTAGCAATCCAGAGATCACAACGTTTGACGTCCTCCTCTTTAACTTCTCTCCTAGCTCCCTGAATCCTTCTTTGAGGACCTCATCTCGTTTTGTCCTTGTATCGGTGGTGCCTATGTGCACCACGACAACTGCCTGTTTACCCTTCCCTTTCGGAGTGCTCTGAAGCCGATCAGTGACATCCATGACCCGAGTACCTGGGAAGCAACATACCATCCGGGAGTCCCTGTTTCGGCCACTGAGCCGCATATCTACACCCCTCACAATAGAATCTCCCATGACAATGACCCTACAAATCTTTGTCCGCCCTTCTGAACAGCAGTGCCCTCCACAGTGCCATGATCCTGGCAAATGCTGCCCTCTCCTGGTGAACCATCTCCCCCAACAGTTTCAAAAGCGGTATACCAGTTTTGGAAGGAGATGACCGCAGGGGTCACCGGCACTGCCTTCCTACTCTTTTTCTGCCTTTTGGTCACCCATTCACTGTCTCCCTCAGCAGTTCCACCCTGCGCGGTGTGACCAGTTCACTAACTGTGCTATCCACGACCTCCTCAGCATCACGAATGCTCTACAGTGATTCCATCCGCAGCCACAGAGCCGTCATGCGGTCAAACAAGAGCTTCAGCTGGACACATATCTTGCAAGTGTAAGAGTCAAGAATGTCAGACACGTTCCTATGCTCTCACATCAGGGGAGAGGCACATGCCACTGGTCTGAGGTCCCCTGCAATTGTAAACCTAACTTTATATGAACTGACCAAAAACCAAACAATGCACTTAAATGTGTGAAAATGAAAGATAAAGAAAAAAATAAAAGCCATATCTTACAGAGTATTTTTCTTCCAGTTAGATTAGGGTTCTACATGGGTAGTATCTGGGGTGTAGCGACTGCCCAAATATTAATTAAGTCCTTACCTACATGGCAGCCTTCGCATCACTCCACCTTCTCTCTTGGCCGCTCAGTCAAAATGGAGCCCCGACTCCCGAGGTAAGTCCCTTTTTAAGTGGGAAAGCTTACCCTTCCCGGCAGCCCTCGATTCACTCACCTTCTCTCTTCGCCGCTCTGTCAATAAACACGTCCTTGTGCATTCCAGGCCAATTGTTTCTGCTTCGCCATTTAATGAGATCATGGTTTATAATCTTTTTCAACTTTACTTTCCTGCCTTTTCCGCATAATCCTTTATTTACCATGTTAGTCACATTGTTACCAAGGAGATAATTTCTTAAACCTGCCTTATTACGTATCACCAGATCCAACGTAGTTTGTTCCCTGGCTGGAACCAAAACATGCTGCTCTGAGAAAATGTCTCAAACATACTCTACGAATTTTTCCTTTAGACTATTATAGGCAATCTGTACTTCCTAATCTATATGAACATTACCGTTAGCCAGAATTTCGTTACATGCCTGCAGTATCTACCGATTTAACTCCCCAATGACCATCCAATGCCTGGAGGAAGAACACCTCACCTTCAAACTTGGGACCCTGCGACCACGCGCGATTGATGTGCATTTCACCAATTTCTTCATTTCCCTTCCCCCACCTTATCAAAGCCTTCAACTCATCATCACTCTCCTGACATATTCATCATCTTTCCCATCTATCTGATCCACTTACCTCTCTCACCTATCACCTTCTCCCCATATTTATCTATCTACTGCATTCTCAGTGATCTTCCCCCCAGCCCACTTCATTCTATTTATCTCTCCCCCGCCCACAAGCCTTATTACTGATGAGGCCTTATAGCCGAAACGTAAAATCTCCTGCCCCCCGAAGGTGCTGCGTTTTCCAGCACCACACTCTCGACTCTGATTTCCAGCATCTGCAACCGTCAGTTTCTCCGAAGCGATTCTCAGAGTTTGATAAAGAACACTTTGGAAGTACCAGTTCGATATTCGTCATCAAACACACGGGAGACACTTCAGGATTACACAGAAGTGATAGAGATGCTAATTAAAGGGATCAGGAGGTCAAAAGGCGCTGTGAGATATATCTGCCAGGCAAGATTATGCAACACCGCATAGCATTTATAAATTCCTATGGAACAAAAGCATTAAAGGTAACGAATGTGGCTTATTACAGATAAAGAATCAGTCAGTGCTGGTAGCCAGAGGATGTGGGTGAGGTCTTCAATGAATGCTTCTCATCCGCATTCAAAATGGAGGAAGATATTACAACAGAAAGTTTTGAAACGAATGGTCAGATTCGAGAGAATGCAAAGTTTAATGAGGAAGAGGCAGGAGACATAAACGTGCAGAAACCCCCAGATCTGATGAGGTGGATGTCAGATCTGAGAGGAGATCTCTGGGTACCGTTCGAGACATTTCATGCTTTGAAACCCATTTTACCAGGCTGCCTCTGATTCCATGTGACTTCACTTTTTATGTCAGCTTGACATGGGGCACTTGGTTGAAAGCCTTGCGAAAGGCCATGGAGACAACATCTGCCACCCTTCCCCTCATCAATCTACTTTGGATTTTCTCGAAATAAATCAATCAATTTTAGATATACATCCCCATTCAAACTAATGCTGCCTATTTTTGATATATTCATGTTTACCCAAATGTGAAGAAGTCTCAAATGCCATGGTCTCTGAGCCCTCTCAGTCCTCTTCCTAGATTACCGTACTGCATGCTCTCAAGTGACACGCTGCACTAGCACAACACCAAGCTTGTCACTATCTTTCACCTGTATTCTCCTATTCCCCTGAACCCTAACTTTTTCCTCTGCAAAATTTTGACTGACTCCCTAATCTGTCAATTCACAGTCCTCAGATCCTCCATTGCAAACTCTTTCCAGATTTCCTACGTTCAAAATTGAGACCACTGCAAGCTCATGTCTGGCTCCTCGTATTCACCTTTCCCCCTCTCCAATAAGTTTGACAACTTAGCAGGGGATCTTCGGGGAAATAACAAGTAAATTTGATGAAGTGGTGATGTAGGATGCTGAGATCGCAGAGGGTATTTTGCAAGGATACACAAAAGTTTGGGATAGAAGTTAGGAGCTCACAGTATTGTTAAATTTATATCGATCGAGAATTGGTAAACGCACAGATTGCAAAGCGTCGGGATCATTGCGTCATTACTCTTTGCATGTGTTTTTGTGTGTGTAAATCCCAGTTTAGTATTCATGCAAAATACACATTCTCCATCTTCACAGTATTTTTACTCCATACATTTTGAATGGTTTTCCTTATTCTTGAAGGAGTTCTTTCTCATAAACTATTATCAGATAACAACAATCTTTCAGTACAATATTTCCTAAGCATTTGCAGGTTCTTTTGATGTCTTAACATTGCAACATTTATTTTGGGACATTCCACCACATATTTTGATAAATAATTGATCCTTGTTTGAACACATTCATATCTTCCTTAGTCTATCAGGCGTCCAAGGGTTAATGAGATTTTCAGTGAATCCTTGATGCTTTCTACTCGAGAAGCGGGCACGCCCAAGTTCTGTTAATCTTCAGTGATCTTTTGTTGTATTTTTTCTGTTGCCCCATTAAATTGCTGCTTTCACATTTGCTTATTTTCCACTTAATTGTAATTGCATGCACATGTTAATTTTGTAAGTCTTTTCAGAAGCACTATTTCTAAGTGTTTTACTTGTACAATTTTTCAAACCTGCTGAGAATGGTGCCAATATTTCATTACTTTTCGTGATAAAATGAACATTCATAATCACAAGGATGCACAAAGAAGTGATTGTCCTTTCCTCTCAGTTCTGGAGTGGTGAAACCTTGGATCAAATGAGTTCCGTTTCCTTCACCTCTGGATTCATAAGATCTCTCAAGCAATGCAGTTCTTGTCAATTTTGTAAACCAGTTTCTTTCAGTGTCTTGTTAACTCAATCACAGAGTCATTGAAATTCAGAGCATAGGAAAAGGCTCTGAAGCCCATTTGCCATTTAAAAGCCAATCCTAACTGTACAAGTCCCATTTGTCAGCGCATGACCCACAGCCTTATATGCCTTAATATCATGTGTGCCCGTCTCAATAATTCTTGAATGTTTTGACGGTTGTCCCTCCACTGTTTATAACAGAATTGATTCTCTACAGAGTGGAAGCAGGCTATTTGGCCCATCAAATCCACACCAACCGTCCGAAGGACATCTTGACCCGAACTACCCCCAACCATGTCACTCCAATACTGATTTCCCCAAGGCTAATCCATCGATCCTGCACATCTCCAAAAGTATGGGCAATTTAACATGGCCAATTGACATAACCATCACATCTTTTGGCTGTGGGAGGAAACTGGAGCACTCAAAAGAAACTCACGCAGACCCAGGGAGTGCGTGCAAGCTCCTAGAAGTCGATCTACTTTTTCAATCCTATTTAGCATCTTGCATAGCAGCTAATCTATTCTTAACAGACACCTATGGAACCAGGAAGTGTGTCATTTTATCAAATATTCTGGACAACCAAAATGACACATAATCGCAGGTTTCAAAATGTTCAAGATATCATTGAAAATTTTTGATTTTTCCAGCGAAAACAAAGATTTCCAAATAATGTGCTTTTGTTTGATTAATTGATAACGTTGGTTGAAAAAATGTTTAGCCAGTTTCATGTTGGAGATATACATTGGTAGCTGCTAACATCAACTGGTTCACCTGGAAGGAGAGTATGGAAGCATGGAAAATGTGGAGGAAGAGGTAAAAAGGAAGTGTTGCAGATTCTGCGATTGCATGGGAAGTGTATTTAGGAGGTGTTGAGAATGGAAGAATGGAGCAGTATGCCCTTACAGGAACAGTCCCTGCCAAATGCTCACATGGACGATGGGGAATGTGTGCCCAGTTATGGCATCCTGCGAGGGGAGGCAAAAATTATGGCTTATGGTCCTTCGAATATGGAGTTTGGTAGAGTGAAAATTAAAGACCAGATTAGTGATAACGTTCCCGACTGGAAACGTCAACTTCCCTGCTTCTCCGATACCACCTAAGCTGCTTTGGCTTTCTAACTCTGCAATTTTCCGACTTTAAAGTCCACGTTGTTGTTGGAGGAGCGCAGGTGTACACGAAATCAATTGCATACATCCGTGGACAATTGTGCACAGTTCTTGTCACCGCATTAGAGGAAGGATTGGAAGCTCTGGAAATGGTTCAGATGAGACTTACTCGGGTGTTCCCTGGTATGGAAGGACGGTCTTACAAGGAAAGGCGGGGGGAGCTGTTATTGTTGGCGAGAGGAAGGATGAAAGGTGATGGAACAGAGATGTAAAAGATAGTCAGAGTGTTAGATAGGGCGGACAGTGACAGTCTTTTACCTCGGATGGCTAAAGCTCATACGAAGGGACGCAGCTTTAAATTGAGTGGTGATAGATTTAGGACAGATTTCATGGGTAGTTTCTTTACTCAGAGAGTAGTAGGGGCGTGGGACGGCCTGCCTGAAACAGCAGCAGACTCGCTGACATTAACAGCACTTAAACGGGCATTGGACATGTACATGAATAATAATGTTATGCTGTAGGTTAAAGCACATCCGATTAATTTCACAGCCCAGTGCAACATCGAGGGCTGAAGGCCCTTTACAGAGCTGTACCGTTATATGTTCTGTGTTTGAAGGGTGGTGTGGAATTTTCACTTGGGAAAAGTGGAGAAGTTTCTGAGCACGCCACCCATCTCCCATTCATGGAAGGTGGCATCAAAATAACAGTTGCAATAAAGATAGTGAAACAGCGGGAATGGAATGACGTTCTTGCTGAAAGTTGGGTTTGTGAATGCATAGTCAAGGTAACTGGGTGTCGATGGGATTGTACTGGAAAACAATGACGAGCCTGTCCCCTGAAATCGAAACAAAGATGTCGAGGATTGGAAGAGAGCAGTTAAAGATGGATCAGGTATGGAAGAGAGTAGGATGTAAATTGGCAGTGAAATTGATAAATCCAAATCCAAACGAGAGGGAGATGAAGCACCGATGATGTCATCGATGGAGCATTGTCATATTTGTGAGGAGGGAATTGTGTAAAACTGGAACAAGGAATGTTCCACGTAGCCCAGAAAGGGGCAGGCATGTTGGCACTCATGACCACACCTTCACCATCGATGGGGGATTGGACGTACAGAAGGTGATGAGGCAGTTGGTGCAGGCAAAATGGAAATTCTGAATCTTCACGAAAGCTTCTGAAGAATCATGGATGAAACTGTTAAGGGAATGGACAGGGAGAGAAACATGACAGTCAAGATAGCAAGAAATGTGTTCCATCCAAAGGAACACGCAGACATGATGGGTCAGTTGAAACATAAACTTTGTGAACTTTGGGAAGAATTTAGAAACGGCCTTTACGGGGTTGAGGTTCTGTCACCTTGGAGGCTGTGTGAGGAAACGGGGAGATACACAGGCAACAAGAGATATGTGCTTATAGTGCACAAATACAAACATCTCCACGTTCTTAATCAGTTCTGAAGAAATGTCAGTTGACTCAAGTGTTGATTCAGTTTCTACACAGATGCTGAAAAATCTGCTGAGTTTCTTCAGAAATTTCAGTCTTTTGTCTCAGTACAGACTGACTGAATCCAGAAGGTTATATCACTGCACCCTCTAGGTAGTTCTATTATGTGTACAGTTGGGATTTTCAAATGTTCTTTATTGATTCTGAACACAGATAAACATATCTGTACAATCCAGAACTCCAACACTCCCAAAATCACGGCAAACGACAGTAAACACACGTAAATATCACATTACAAGTAAAACTGCTCTCTACATGAAAATGTATCAAAGAAAGTGACTTCAGCATCAAAATTGCCTTCTCACTCGTTGTCTGTTATACGAAAAACAAGAACATGTTAACACGAGAAATACAAAGAATAAATGAAGTGGTTTGGATTTGCCCCGTGAATACTTGCAGTGACCAGGGTTCATCAGACATAAATGGTTCCTCAACAGGAACTATGCAGCTCAGTCACGTTTCAAAAGAACATAGTGACTATACTTATACTCATCCCATCAAAGAAAATTATCTTTGGCACTTACATATATCTTTGCATTTGCCTCCTGCTGTGGAACGGCAGTTTGACCACTTTGAATCGCACACGGATCCTTCGATCTGAATAATTATGAGAAATGAACTGAGCATTGGCATTAACGATTCTCAATTTGAACAGACATCAACCAGAAATTGAATTGCTGACTGCTCGCTTTTGAGTGGTGGTCTGGTTTATTTGTCCTCGTGATTTAAGCAGCAGAAACCAATGTGAGGTACTACATTTTATGAAGCCAGCATTTTGAGGTGAACGTCTGCATCCAGTTCGATGTGAGTTTTGAAGAACTAGAAAACAAGTTAGATGGGAAGTTCACAGGATTCATCCATCCTAATGTAAAATGCTGTTTATTTCATGTTAACACATTAAAATGTCCTTCCTTCTGTATGCCTGCCCTCTGTCTGTCTGTCTGTAACTCTGTCTGTTTGTTCCCCTGCTCACAATTCTCCGTCTGTCTCCCTCTGGTTCTTGGATCCTCTCTCTCTCGTTCTCTCTCTCTCTCTCTCTTTCTTTCTCTCCATTCACTACAAGATCTCCGTCACTGTCCTTCAGCCTGTACGGGTTGGCAATGTAGCTGCATCTTTCTGTTCCTCGCCCTGCCTGAGTTAGAATCGTTTCACCACTCACCCACCCCAACCTCCCCAAATTGAAAGGTAACGGTTTTGTAAGATCAAGTACCTTTCTCAGTGGGAGGACATCTTCCTGGGAACTGGGAGCTTGCTGTGCAGTAAGGAACTCAGATAGAAGGCCAGTCATTTTCTGGCCATATTTCCAGTGCCCTCCAGGTCCTGAGGGAGTCATGGAGGAATTAGCAGTGGTGATGCTGCACAGAATTGAGGGTGCTTATTAGAAATTGAGGCTTCAAATATTTTAAGAGTTCAAAGTGGATGTTGGTGGAATATCAGGTTGGTGAATAATTAAAGGGGCGTAAAACCTTATGGGTGGAAATATTTCATGGGCAATGAAACTGGAGGTTTAGAATTGGGATGGAGTGCAATCATTGGTTGCAATATTAAGGGGATGAAAATAAGGAAACATAATATTTGATGAGACAATATTTGGAAAGACGTGCACAAAGTATTTGTGTGGAGGAGTGAATATCTGATAGGGTACACTATTGCTTTGGATAGCACAAACTTTGAAGGGGGCAAAATTGAGGACATACCTCTGGGTGCAAAGAGATGGGCAAATACGGAACTCAGTGAATTGTGTTGGGCTAATATCTGAGAGGCTTAAAATAGAAGAAGGGAGGGATGTGCAATGAAGGGATATATGGGGACTGAAAATTAGATAACACAGTTTGTTTGGGTACTGTTTGAGGGTCGGGGAATTTGAGGGAAACAATCATATTTAAGGGAGGAGTATTGTGGGACTATATTTTCGTGGGGTGTATTTGTGGGAAACAATTGCGGCAATTCTGGATGGAGCCAAATATTTTGGGGTTTGGTGTTGAAATAAAAAAAGAGGGAAACAGTGAAAACAGAGAGATAGAGAAAACAATGGGAGTAGGCAGACAGAGAAAGGAGAATGCTGGCAAAGAGAGAGAGAAACATGGAGACAAAGAGAGAAGGGGAGACAAAATGAGAAAACGAGGGAGGGGATAAAGAAAGAAGGAGTGGGCAAAGGGAGAGGGAGGGCGGGAACAAAGACAGAGAGGTTGCCAGGAAGTGGAAGAATGAAAGAGCGACTCAAGAGACAAAGACGAGAGAAAGAGTGAGAATGAGACAAAAAGAGAGGGATACTGAGAAAGAGAGAGAGAGTACAAAACAGAAGCAAGTGAAGAGACATTGACAGAACGAGACAGAAAAAATGAGAAAAAGAAAGAGAGAGGAGAAGAGAACAAGAGACAGACAGAGAGAAGAAGAACAGAGAGATCAGTCAGAGAGACAGTAGTTCAGGAAAGGCACGATGTCTGAAGAGGCGCTATTCAATTTTCCTAAGGGTCTGAGCTCTCTCTCTCCCTCTCTCTCTCTCTCTCGGTGCTTTCACACAATCCAACTCCCCCGTGAATGACAGAAATTTCTCCTGTGGTTTGGCTCACCCTGGAACTGTTTCAGTGAAGGGGGTGGGATAACGTTGTATCCTGGATTTGAGATTCCAGCCGTACCTGCACGGCCTCTCTCACACACAGAGATTCAGAGACGGAAACAGCCAGAATACTTCTGATACTCAGTGCTTAGCTCCATCCTCACGTCAAAATGAAGTACAGCTACCAAGGCCTGGTTTATAAACACCCAGGTGTGTCGCTCCAAGTATTATCTCCTCTTAAATCCCAATTCATCTGGTCAATTCCCAGTTTTTTCTATCTAGAACACACTTCCTCGATGTACGGAGCAAACCAAGAGGCTTCTATGTGACAGAGTTCAACAATGGTAGGGAGTGGCCAGTTCTCTAAGTTCATGTCTTTTCTAGTTTGGTTTCGTTTTAACAAAGGCAGTTATGAGGTTCTGCAGTCGAGAGGATGCCCTCAAGCATCAGCAAATGGTTCCTGTATGGATTGGTCTCTGAAATCTCTCCTGCTTGTGTCATGCAAATTAAATTGAGTCGACTCAAATGCAAGCAAAGGAAAAGAAAAAGTCTATTCGGATTCTGCAGAATCGACGCAAAACATTTGCCAAAATGCATCATTTAAGGGGTGCCTGAATAGCTTTCACATATTCCCTATATACTAAACTTCGCTTACTCTTATCACATCTGGGAACATTCGAGCTCCTTTCCACACATTGAGTTGTTTTTCTCACTCCTTGACCGTTGATAAGATAGTTGACTGTCCTTCTGAGACGACTGTGAGTCTGGTTTAACTTTTACATTTTTCCCGACATTGCTTTTCTGCCTTCCTGCAAAACTTTGCAAAGTATTCTTTCTCAGATTTCAAATAAATGTTAATTGCCATTAAGTTTCCCCTCTTTTTTTTAATCACTTTATGACAACAATGACAGAAACAAAAAAAATGTGCAGAGCCAGGTGGCTATAGATTACATTGCTGAGGGAGCACCAGGCCTTTCCTCAGAAACTACCGATCTGTAACACAGCTTTGTGGTAGTATCATCACTTGCTCTGGTGTGTCCTGTACATTGCCCATTTTCACACGTCACACACTTCAACGTCAAAGTATGATGGAGTCCTCACACTCCAATCTTTCTGCTGTGGGGCCATTGATCGTTTTACCATTTGGTATCCCAATGCATTCATAAGCAAATGGTATAGGTAGTTACACAAGCCGAATCCTTTGCAAAGCACAATGATTATGACCATTCCTATAACTTGTAGAACGTTTAGGATCCAATGCCCCGATTCTCCCCAAAGAGAGGTGAGCCATCGGAACGAGGAGTCATCTGCTGGGGGAGGCGGTCGTATCGCCGCCGTCATATGATTTATTACACGAGTGTTATTCTGGGACTCATCAGGAATATTAAAACAGCATGAGGTACCTAACATTTTGCATATGCCCGCCATTATGGTCTGCTTAGTGATGGAGGAATACGTAATGTTGATGATCATACCATTCACTTTGATTGCTGAGCAAAAGTCATTGTTCAAGTACTGCGTCATAGTACACTGGGAGATGCTCAAATGTAGTTTCCCCTGATTTGTGAAAATACAGCTTTCTCCCCTGCCTTCGACTATTTGAAAAGCTGTGGTTGGAAGCGTGTCAGCCTTGGGACTGCAGTTCGCCTTGAGTTCGGGTGGTGCCGCGAGATTTGCCGTTATTGTTCCCCCTATCAGTGTCACGGTGGTGGCCGCCCTCAGAAGCAGGCAGCGAGCATTTCTCGCCAGGTTCTCTGTGATTGGTTCGGCAGTCCACCGTTGGGTTATGTGCAAGCATATTCAACAAGTGTGGCCGACATCTAATCTCTGGTACTGTATTCGGGAAAAAACACATGCTCTGTTCTCTTCACATCTAGCAAGGGCCCTCCGCACTTCGCAATCTATTGGCGTAGCCTTTACAACATTTATCTTCTGAGGGGCCAATTCCACAACCGCGTTAGACTCGCTATTATGCCTCGGTCAACACCCTCCGGGTTCGTGTAAGACATTAATGCCCTCCACCCTGCTTGGATTCAGGTCCATTATTAGGTTTGATAGGTTGACATGCCCTAGTGCAACTATCTTCTGTAGGACCTTCTGCACTGCATCTCGGGGAGGCGACTGTATCACTATATTCACCTGTCTATAGATGTCGGAGAAGGCTCTATGCCAGATGCCCTCATCGCTCTTCTGAGTCTTGGATATTGCCGCCCGTGCTCTGGCAACTCCAATCTTGATTATAGAATATCTATTTCCCGTGTCAGGTGTCTCTTTGGCCTGGTGGCTACTTCTAAGTGCCAGTCACCGGAGCCACAAGTATCCCTTCGTAAATATTTATTATCCATTTATAGTCCTGGTTTCTAAACGGCCATGTGTCGCATGTGAAGGTCCCCTTAGTTCCCTCAGTTAAGATTCCTCTGTGCGGCTGCATCACGGATGTCCTTACCCTTATGAATAGTCTTACCAGGGCGCTTGCTAAAAGTTTGAGCTGGGGCATCCCCATAATTGTATGAGGCTTCTGATCACTACTTGCACTTAATTGGTTATGGTGCTGTCCCACGTCTACTCAGGTCCAGCTACACGCTTGCAATGACTGGCGTGTATCCACGTGGCTCTTTCTGCGATCTTAACTGCTGTCTGTGTTGCAAGGAGCACTTGAAACGGTCGAAGCCACGTCTTCGCCTTCCAAGTTTTCCTCCTGATGTCTTTCACCACTATCCAGTCTCCCGGTTCTAAATCGTGCAACTTCCCTTCCGTTAATCCGGTTGGGGTAACGCTGCTTTCACTTGATTCTGAATTTGAGATAAAACTGTAGAGAGTTTTATACAGTAACAAACCATCTCATCCTTACAATGGCCTGTTATCTGTCTCACCTTAGGTCTTGGGGCCAATTCCTGTGTTGGGCAGTCTACCAAACAAAATCTCAAACGGGCTAAGATTAGCTTTTCGTCTCCTCCTGGATCTCATATACATTAACACAATCAGAAGTGCCTTTGTCCATGTTACTCCTAGTTCCTCGCGAGATTTTGTCAATTTATTTTTTAGGGTAGCATTTTCTCTTTCCACTGGCCCACCACTCGCTGGGCGGTAGGCACAGTATTAACTCATGTTTATTCCCAAGTCATCAATGATCTGGTTTAAGGCATTATTGACAAATGGTATCCCATTGTCGTGACTAAGCCATTCAGGGTTGCACCATCTCGGAATTATCTCAGTTAGCAAAGCTTTGGCTGATTAGACGTGGAGAACGCTTCCACCCATTTGGAAAACATATCAACTATTGCCAGACAACACCTTTTCCCTTCACTGGGTGTGAGTTCAATAAAATCCGCCTGTAAATGTTCAAAAGGGTTTTGGGGTGTGGGGTGTGCTGCCTGACTTATCTGCATTCGCCTCCCCACGTTATTAGTTGCACAGATAACACAACACTCACAATATTTCTTGGAGTAATGAGTAAAACCCTTAGTGCAACAGTAAGCCGAAATATTGTCGGAGATCACCCTTTTGACACATGGTCCTTAACATGTGTCAGTTTGGCATAGAACGGAAATCATGATCCTGGTAGACAGGGTTTTCTATTGGGGCCACACCATATTCCTTCCCTCACACTGCATCCTGCTTTCATCCACTCACGCTTTTCTTCCAGTGTGGCCTGTAAATGTAACTCCCGTACGTCTGCTGTTGGGATACAAATTTTTGTCATACATCTGTCAATCTGCTCACTTATTAGCTGCTAGGCTGCTGTTTTTGCTGCTGAATCTGCCCTTGCATTGCCTTCAGAAATAAATTCACTATTTTTTGTGTGGGCTTCACACTTACACACAGCGATTGATTTCCGCATAAAGACCACTTCCTGGAGGTCAGAAATCAGGCCACGTCGTGTGATGGGTTTTCCAGCGGAAGTCAAGAAGCCCCTGTGTTTCCAACGGGTTCCAAAATCATGTACAATCCCCAATGCATATCTGCTATCGGTGGAAATATTCACTGTCTTTCCCTCAGCCAATTTACAGGCCTCAGTCAAGGTAATCACTCCGCTGCTTCCACTGACAGATGAGAAGGGAGTCATCCCGCTTTCAAAATCTCCTAGGTAGTCACTACAGCATACCAGACACAATTCTGGCCTGTCTCCTTGCTCGCGAATGCTGACGCGTCCACAAAAATCTCCATATCGGCCTTCTGAACTGGTGAATCCTGCAAATCTGGTCTGGGACATCAAGTCTCATTAGTTAACAGCGACACAATCATGTGGGTAACCGCCTCCTTCTGTGGGGAGAAGGCTAGCAGTGTTAAGGCCGTTACATCGCTTTATTGTAATGTTAGGCATCTCCAAGAGCACAGTATTCTACCTGAGCCAAAGTGCTGCTGAAATGGGTGTGATCCTTTGCTCGGAAAGCATAAAGGATACTGCATGTGGGACGAGACGAGTTAATTCACCGCAGCCAAAAATATTCCTGGACACTACAACAGGTTTTTCATCTGCAGCCGCGCCGCCCAGGTATTTAGGCAATCCTGCCGTTACGGGGTCTAGTTTAGCTGAAAAATAAGCTACCGGCCTCAATCTTCCCCCATGATCCTGCAACAGCAAAGATGCCATGCTGCCACGCTTCTCATCCACTGTTGGTACAAAAGACTTGTTTGGATTCGGAATCTCCAGGGGATGTGTAGTTCGGAACGCGTTTTTAATTCAGCAAAGGCACTCTCGTCCACTGGGGCCCTCTGCAACGGACTTTCGTTCTGCAAACCTGTGCCGTGGGCTATGTCACTTAGGGTAGCCTGAAGGGTTGTGTAATGTAAGATAAACGTTCTACAGTAGGAGCACATGACCAAAAGGGTAAGTAATTGTTTCTTCGTGTGAGGTTTTGGAATTTGCTGGGTTGCTTGAACTCTGTCTTGACCAATAGCCTTCCCTTGTTCAGATATTACGTGACCTAAGAACTTCACCTGTTGTTGTGCAAATTGTAGGTTTGTGAGTCTGCCTTTGTGCCCTTCCCTTGCTAGATGGCAGAGCAGTGCAACGGTATCATTCTCACATTGTTCCTTTGTTAGTGCCGCTATCAAGTAATTATTGAATTTCCAGTGCGAGCAGCAGTGAAGGTAAGACCGTTTGGTTTTAAAAGTACTTACCGGTAGCGGGCAGAGGTGTTTTTTTTCTCTTTCACTCTCTCTTCACAGAAAGAGCGGGAGCACCAGGGGGAAGTGACGACGACCAGAGGGGCAGCCGGGAAGGAAAGCGGTGAGTATTTATACTCACCCTTCGAAGCCGTTGGTCATTTCCAGTGCGAGCAGCAGTGAAGGTAAGACCGTTTGGTTTTAAAAGTACTTATCGGTAGCGGGCAGCGGTGTTTTTTTTGTCTTTCACTCTCTCTTCACAGAAAGAGCGGGAGCACCAGGGGGAAGTGACGACGACCAGAGGGGCAGCCGGGAAGGAAAGCGGTGAGTATTGATACTCACCCTTCGAAGCCGTCGGTCATTTCCAGTGCGAGCAGCAGTGAAGGTAAGACCGTTTGGTTTTAAAAGTACTTACCGGTAGCGGGCAGAGGTGTTTTTTTTTCTCTTTCACTCTCTCTTCACAGAAAGAGCGGGAGCACCAGGGGGAAGTGACGACGACCAGAGGGGCAGCCGGGAAGGAAAGCGGTGAGTATTTATACTCACCCTTCGAAGCCGTCGGTCATTTCCAGTGCGAGCAGCAGCGAAGGTAAGACCGTTTGGTTTTAAAAGTACTTACCGGTAGCGGGCAGCGGTGTTTTTTTTATCGTTCACTCTCTCTTCACAGAAAGAGCGGGAGCACCAGGGGGAAGTGACGACGACCAGAGGGGGCAGCCGAGACCCGGAAGCAGTTAGTGTAAGCTTACCTGGGTAGGTTTTTTCCCCCTTTAAAAGCGCGAAGGAGAGGAACCCGAGGCACTACATGGGTAGTGCCTCCCACCCGCCCTCCTCCTCTAACCTAATAATAACATCTGTTGTGGTAAGTAGGTAAGTGCTGAATTTTGCTTGTTGTATTCTTTAGACCCAGTTTTTTTTTTAAATAAAAGTTAGCTTTAGAGGGATGGCAGTGAAGGCAGTGCAATGTTCCTCCTGCAACATGTATGAGGTGAGGGATGCCATCGACGTCCCTGCCGATTACACTTGCAGGAAGTGCACCCATCTCCAGCTCCTCCAAGACCGTGTTAGGGAACTGGAGCTGGAGTTGGATGAACTTCGGATCATTCGGGAGGCAGAGGGGGTCATAGATCAGAGTTATAGGGATGTAGTAACTCCAAAGATGGCAGATAGATGGGTGACAGTGAGGGGGACTGGGAGGAAGCAGCCAGTGCAGGGACCCCCTGCGGCCGTTCCCCTCAAGAACAAGTATACCGTTTTGGATACTTGTGGGGGGGATGACTTACCAGGGGTAAGTAACGGGGCTCAGGTCTCTGGCAAGGAGCCTGTCCCCGTTACTCAGAAGAGAAGGGTGAAGAAGAGTAGAGCAGTAGTAATTGGAGACTCGACAGTTCGGGGCACAGATAGGCGGTTTTGTGGGAACGAGAGAGACTCACGTTTGGTATGTTGCCTCCCAGGTGCAAGGGTACGTGATGTCTCTGATCGTGTTTTCCGGGTCCTGGAGGGGGAGGGGGAGCAGCCCGAAGTCGTGGTCCATATTGGCACCAACGACATAGGTAGGAGGAGTGCCGAGGATGTTAGACAGGCTTTCAGGGAGCTAGGTTGGAAGCTCAGAGTGAGAACGAACAGAGTTGTTGTCTCTGGTTTGTTACCCGTGCCACGTGATAGAGATTCGAGGAATAGGGAAAGAGAACACTTAAATGCGTGGCTGCAGGGATTGTACAGGAGGGAGGGATTCCGGTTTTTGGATAACTGGGGTTCTTTCTGGGGACGGTGGGACCTCTATAAACAGGATGGTCTACACCTGAACCTGAGGGGCACCAGTATCCTTGGGGGGAGGTTTGCTAGTGCTCTTGGGGTGGTTTAAACTAACTCTGCAGGGGCATGGGAACCCAAATTGTAGCTTCAGGGCGCAGGGCCTGGAGTGTAGGGAGGTTAGGAACATGGCATCAATTTCAAAGGAAGGTGCCTGTAAACAGGAAAGTGGCTTGAAGTGTGTATACTTCAATGCAAGAAGTATCCGAAATAAGGTAGGTGAACTTGCAGCGTGGGTTGGTACCTGGGACTTCGATGTTGTGGCTATTACGGAGACATGGCTAGAACAGGGACAGGATTGGCTGTTGCAGGTTCCAGGATTTAAATGTTTTAGTAGGGTCAGAGGTGGGGGTAAAAGAGGGGGAGGTGTGGCATTGCTTGTCAAAGATAGTATTACAGTGGTGGAAAGGACGATGGATGAGGACTTGCCATCTGAGGTAGTTTGGGCTGAGGTTAGGAATAGGAAAGGTGAGGTCACCCTGTTAGGAGTCTTTTACAGGCCTCCTAATAGTCCTAGAATCATTGAAGAAAGGATAGGGAAGGTGATTCAGGAGATGAGTGACAGTAATAGGGTGGTTGTTATGGGGGACTTTAACTTTCCTGATATTGATTGGGAAAGCTATAGCTCAAGTTCGTTAGATGGGTCAGTGTTTGTTCAATGTGTGCAGGAGAGTTTCCTGACACAATATGTCGACAGGCCAACAAGAGGTGAGGCCATATTGGATTTGGTTCTGGGTAACGAACCAGGCCAGGTGTTAGAATTAGAGTTAGGTGAGCACTTTGGGGATAGTGACCATAATTCGGTGATTTTTACTCTCGTGATGGAGAGGGATAAGTGTGTACTACAGGGCAAGAGTTATAGCTGGGGTCAGGGAAATTATGATGCGGTGAGGCATGACTTAGGATGTGTGGCTTGGAAAAGTAGACTCCAAGGCAAGAGTGTAAATGATATGTGGAGCTTGTTCAAGGAGCAACTATTGAGTGTCCTTGATAATTATGTACCTGTCAGGCAGGGAGGAAAGGGTCGTGCGAGGGAGCCGTGGTTTAATAAGGAATTGGAATCCCTTGTTAAATGGAAGAGGGCGGCCTATCTCAAGATGAGACGTGAAGGTTCAATTGGGGCAATTGAGAGTTATAGGGTAGCCAGGAAGGACCTGAAGAGAGAGCTAAGAGCAGCAAGGAGGGGAAATGAAAGGTCCTTAGTCGGTAGTATTAGGGACAACCCTAAGGCTTTCTATAGGTATGTTAGGAATAAAAGAATGACTAGGGTAGGAATAGGTCCAGTCAAGGATAGTAGTGGGAAGTTGCGCGTGGAGGCGGAAGAGATTGGGGAGACACTGAATGAATACTTTTCTTCAGTATTTACTCAGGAACAGGGCATTGTCGTCGATGTGAATACTGAGTCACAAATAAGTAGAATGGATGGCTTTGAGGTATGTAGAGAAGAGGTGTTGGAAATCCTGGAAAAGGTGAAAATAGATAAGTCCCCTGGGCCTGATGGCATTTGTCCTAGGATTCTCTGGGAAGCAAGGGAGGAGATTGCAGAGCCATTGGCCCTGATTTTTATGTCTTCTTTGTCCACAGGAGTAGTGCCAGAAGACTGGAGGAGAGCAAATGTGGTTCCCTTGTTCAAAAAGGGGAGTAGGGATAACCCTAGTAACTATAGGCCGGTGAGTCTCACTTCTGTTGTGGGCAAAGTCTTAGAGAGAATTGTAAGGGATAGGATTTATGCACATCTGGATAGGAATAATGTGATCAAGGATAGTCAGCATGGTTTTGTGAAGGGCAGGTCGTGCCTCACAAACCTTATTGAATTCTTTGAAAAGGTGACGAAGGAGGTTGATGAGGGGAAAGCGGTAGATGTGGTATATATGGATTTTAGTAAGGCGTTTGATAAGGTTCCCCATGGTAGGCTACTGCAGCAAATACGGAGATATGGCATTGAGGGTGAGTTGGAGGTTTGGATTAGGAATTGGCTGGATGGAAGAAGACAGAGGGTAGTCGTTGATGGTAAAGGTTCATCTTGGAGTGCAGTTACTAGCGGTGTTCCGCAAGGATCTGTTTTGGGACCATTGCTGTTTGTCATTTTTATAAATGACCTGGAAGAGGGGTTAGAAGGTTGGGTGAGCAAGTTTGCGGATGATACGAAAGTCGGAGGAGTTGTTGACAGTGAGGAAGGATGTGGCAGGTTACAGCAGGATATAGAGAAGCTGCAGAGCTGGGAAGAAAGGTGGCAAATGGAATTCAATGTAGCTAAGTGTGAGGTGATTCACTTTGGGAAGAATAACAAAAAGATGGGGTACTGGGCTAATGGTCGGATACTTGGTAGTGTGGATGAGCAGAGGGATCTTGGTGTCCATGTACACAGATCTCTGAAAGTTGCCACCCAGGTAAATAGTGCGGTGAGGAAGGCATATGGCGTACTGGCTTTTATTGGTAGAGGAATTGAGTTCCGGAGTCCTGAGGTCATGATGCAGTTGTATAAGACTCTGGTGCGGCCGCATCTGGAATATTGTGTGCAGTTTTCGTCGCCATACTATAGGAAGGATGTGGAGGCACTGGAACGGGTGCAGAGGAGGTTTACCAGGATGTTGCCTGGTATGGAAGGAAGATCGTATGAGGAAAGACTGAGACACTTGGGGCTGTTTTTATTAGAGAAAAGAAGGTTTAGGGGTGACTTGATTGAGGTGTACAAGATGATTAGGGGTTTAGATAGGGTTGACAGTGTGAACCTTTTCCCGCGTATGGAGTCGGGTATTACAAGGGGGCATAGCTTTAAATTAAGGGGGAGGTAGATATAGGACTGAAGTTAGGGGTAGGTTCTTCACTCAGCGAGTCGTAAGTTCATGGAATGCCCTGCCAGTAGCAGTGGTGGACTCTCCCTCTTTATGGGCATTTAAGTGGGCATTGGATAGGTATATGGAGGATAGTGGGTTAGTATAGGTTAGGTGGGCTTGGATCGGCGCAACATCGAGGGCCAAAAGGCCTGTACTGCGCTGTATTCTTCTATGTTCTATGTTCTATGTTCTATCTACATACTGCAAAGGCGCTGACTCAGGGGTTAGAGCAAGACTCTCCAGACTCCTGCGTCGACCCTCATTATTTCTGGTGTGGGACTCACAGTAACCTTGACAAAGTCGCGTGAAGGTATATGATTTCACTTTGAATGAAAACGCGAACCAGAATTGACTATCTGGGT
Source organism: Chiloscyllium plagiosum (assembly GCF_037043375.1). Classification (NCBI taxonomy): domain Eukaryota; kingdom Metazoa; phylum Chordata; class Chondrichthyes; order Orectolobiformes; family Hemiscylliidae; genus Chiloscyllium; species Chiloscyllium plagiosum. The sequence goes on from NW_028270167.1 coordinate 95,122,894, forward strand.
GCACCAGTACACTAAAGAAGGCATTTGCTAAATCCACAACAGAGAACCATTTACTGTCCGGTGGAAGTTGAGCCAATATAGTATAAGGGTTAGGAACATTTAGGGCGTGCGGCAGAACAGCGCTATTGATTGCCTGCAGGTCTTGAACAAACCTCAATTCCTCCGGTTCACCAGGAATGTTTGCCTTCTTCACCGGGAAAATGGGGGTTTCTCACCAATGAGTTTTCACAGGGGATTATCACTCCAACCTTTAGGAGGGATTCAAAGACTCGAGTAATTCCTTCTATGGCTTCGGGTTTTAACGGGTATTGTGCTCTGCAAGGACGTTATTCAGACTTCGGGGTTACCCTTCTGGGCTCACAGACCCGTCTAAGCCACATATCATGTTTGCCCTTTGCCCACAACTCAGTAGGGGCCATTTTTAATCTTGGGTCTGAGGCTTCTATCTTAGGCTAGCCCCTTAGACTTTTCAGGGCTAGCTGGGGTTACCTAGATGGTCCTATCTGCCTGAGTTAGCCAATTAAGTTTCTTCTTATATGTCCGCATATCTGCATTGAACCAGACACCCACATCGTCCATGAAGACCCAACCTTTCGTTCTTTGTGCCCTTAGTACCCATGGCCCCAAATCCTGCCACCTGTCACCAGACGCCTTTGCCAGTGACACGTGAGGAGCGGAGCCTTCCACATCAAAAAGATAGGGTCTGCATGCTGTTACGGATACCTTAGATAAGTTCACAACTGACTGCACATCCGTGATCACTCCAGTAAAAAATCGCACAATAATAAGTGATCTGGTCTAACCAATCTCCTGAAACAATCCTTCTCAGATGATTCATCAGGGCCATCACGGTGTATGTGTTCTGAGCAGTACAGCATATCTCCGGCAAGAAAATCGGTGTTAATAGGATAAACATGCTTGCTTGCTTCCAGGGTGAGTGAATTGCTCACTAAACGTATCGCTCTTTGGCCTTATCGCCACTCTTAGATATACATCAGGGATCGTGGGTCATATTTTACAGACTACACTGGTAAATATTCCCTTTGAATTACCTGCAAGCCTATCGGAGTACTGACCAAGTCCAACCTCATGCTTCTTATGAGGTCCAAAGCCATCAGATTTAAAGGACAAAATTCCAATAACAAGAAGGAGAAGTGGAAAGTTTCATCATTAGTAGTTTTCCACAATCGGGGTGCGGAAAATCTCTCCCGCACCACGACTCCTGATGCACTCGTTGTGTTCAGGAACCTTTCACTCATCTTTATTTGTGTCGATTGTCTGAACTGGCTTAATTTAAGGAATGATTATGTTGCCCCAGTATCTTCCAAAAAGGTATCTGATGTACCTTCAACATATAACATAGAGTTGGGCATTGACTTATACGCATCATTGTGATATTGGACATACTGTCCACACTTCGCAATCTCAGCGCTGAAAGTAGAGGTGTGACATGTCTCATTGCCTGTCAGGTTAGTAGAATAGATAAGCATAAGTGAGTCTTCGTTGCCAAGCATAAAAGAAAGAGACTTACTGTACCTTGTGGGCTTCCCACCTCCACCTCAGCCTTCCCCTGTCAATCATCCTGCTGTCCAGCCTCCAGGGCCGATTGAGGCTGTCTGTGTGGGCACTATCTCGCCCAGTGGTCCATTGCTCCACAAACAAAGCACCCGCCCGATTTATTTCTGCCGGCCCCTCTTCTGCGACAACTTCCACGACCTCCTTCTCTTCTGCGACATCCACCTCTGCCTCAGTCTCTTCCTGCAGCACCTCTCTCCAACGGCTGCGTGACCATTTGCATCATAGGTAGCTGAGCTTTATGTGCTTGCTGTTCCATCTTTAGCTTCCGCTTATCCTTCTCTTGGCTAAGCAATTTTTCAGCATGTATCGCATGTTGTTCTATCAAATTCAGCTTTCTCGTGTCCCAGGCAATACATGAGTCTTTTATCTTTTTCGCTATTTTTTCCTTCATACTATTGATGAAGCTGTTCCTCAGGTGTGCCTCATACGGCGTGATTTCTCTGCTGTTCTGTCATCGGTTGGTCCAGGTTCACTATGGATGTTATGCACTTCAGTGAGGCGAGTACGATACTGGGACACTGTCTTACCTTCTTGTTGCTTACACATTGCAATTTTTGTCATTTCCATTCGTTCTGCGAATGCCTCCCTACAGGCGGATGCCAGCACTTCAACAAAAGCTTTAACATCTCCGTTCTGCTCCGCTTACGGATTGGCTGCTCTGGCTTGGATGTTTGCAGCTGGCCAATTATACTTGATCTTGGTGACATCGGCACCCACCATTTGTCCCAGCAGACGTTTCATCTCATGTGACGTGGGATGGAATGCAGTACAGAACTTTGTCACTTCTTCGGTGAACTTATTACCTCCAAACTCACGTGGTTCAGGCAATTGCCTCTCGGCAATTTCCAAATCCTTCATGGTCCATGGCCGCTGGACCAACATTGGGTACCCTTCTGGACTTGCAACTTCAACCACTTGCGCTTGCAGGACAACTTAATTAGGTCATCGCACGACAGTACTCTCGCCATCTTACTCATCGTCCGTCGAGGAGCGATCGCGAACAGGTCTTGGATATCTTTCTGCGTTGGAGTGGTCATCGTTCTTTTGGGCTTCTCGCTCCAATAGGTTGTGCGTACGAAGTACCACCGGCGAATCAGCAGACACCCAGGCGGCAGCCGCTGAATTGGAACCTTCGCCAAGCGGATCTCGTAGGGGGGCTGTAGGTCCCGGAGGGCAGTCATCAAGGGCAGGATCTGAAACAGACATAAGACACTGTGAAGTTGCATTAGGTTGTTTTCCAAACTCGTCTGCATGTGCGCTGGTGATTGTACGTGTATTTGAGCTATCTTTTACTTGAGATTTCCTTTCCCTGATGTCAGTCTCAGCCTTCCACATGTTATAAGCACTCCAGTTTACGGACTCTATTTTTTCCCTTCCGTTTCTCCTTCTCTCTCTCTCCTCCAACCGTGACCTCAGTATTTCCACCTGCCTTTTACTAAGATTTCCTCCCTCTGGAAAACCACATACCTTGATCCACAATACTAAATGCTTTACAGACTCTGGGTCGTAATTATTTAGCAAGTATTATATTTTTGGTTGGCCATTTGGTGGACTCTCTTTTTTTTTTGCTCGTGCTGGAGCCCAATTTCAGCGTTACTGGAAAAGCGTTCAGCTATCTCTGTCTCTCTGTTGCGGTGCAGTTATCATTTCCATTTTATCTACTTTTACCTCCGGAGGTCCCTTCTCCCATTGGGGGCGTCTGCCTCAATGCCTTGATTTTCGTAAACCAAAAACCACATACCCGGTACGTCATTGACGAGTCCAACTCAGCCAGCGGTGGCTCCAAGTCTGCTGTCATGAAAATTAAATCGACTCGACTCAAATGCTATTTTTCTGTCTGTCTGCAAATGCTTGCAAAATCAAGACTTTACTTCTTTGTTTCAAACAAGCTTTTACAGAGTCACAATAACTGTTAATTTTCCTTTACAACTGTCCTACCATCGAATACTTCCAGGGTAGTGACAGCATGGTATTAGACCCGGAGTAAAGCTCTCTCTACATTGTCCCCATCAAACAATCCCAGGGACAGTGGTTTAGATACAGAGTAAATCCTCCTCCATAGCATCTCGTATCAAACACTCCCAGGATAAGGAAATTGGTCATAGTATAAAGCTCTTTCCACACTGTCCTCCACTGTCCTGACACCCGGGTCAAGAAGACATCGGGATGAGACAGCTCCACGGTGGCTCAGTGCTGAACACTGCTGCCTCACAGCAACACCAACCCGGGTTCGATTCCAGTCTTCAGGCGACTCTGTAAGTGGAGTTTTCACATTCTCCCTATGTCTGCGGGGGTTTTCTCCTACAATCCAAACATCAGCTGCTTCAGTTAATTGGCTCTGCTGTATTGCCCATAGTGTTCAGTGGTGTCGAGGATGGATGCATGAGTCAGGGCTATATTAGCGTAGTAGGTTAACAGAATGGGTCTGGGTAGGTTACCCTAGCTATCTTTGTCCTAGCTGGGTGAATAAAGAATTGGTTAACCAACAGGAGACAAAGAGTCATAGTAGAAGGGAGTTTCTTGAAATGGTAAAAAATGACCAGTGGTGTTCCGCGGGGATCAGTATTGGGGCCATTGTTGTTTGTGATACACATAAATAATCTCAAAGAGGACACTGTTGGTATGATCAGCAAGCTTGCAGATGACACAACGATTGGTGTAGTAACAGAAAGCATAAGGGATTGTCAAAGAATAAAGGAGAATGGAGATTTGGGTGGAGAAGTGGTAGGTGGTGTTCAAGCCAGTCAAATGTGAGGTGATGCATTTTGGCAAGTCTAATTCTAATGCGAAATATACAGTGAACGAAACAGTCTTGGGAAAATTTAATGAGCAGAGAGATCTTGGAGTTCGGGTCCATTGTCCCCTGAAGGGGGCTGCAACGTGGATAGAGTCGTCAAGAAGGCATATGGTGTGCTTGCCTTTATCTGCCAGGCTATTGAGTGTCAGAGCTGGCAGGTCAAGTTTAAACATGTAAACAGAGAACACAGAAACGTACAACACAGAACAGGCCCTTAGGCCCACGATGTTGTGCCGAGATTTAATCCTCTTGCAAAATATAGTAACTTAACTTATGCAATCCCCAAAACACTGCTATCCATGTGCATGTCCAGCAGTCGCTTAAACGTTGGTAAAGACATTGGTTCGGCAACATTTTGAATACTGTGGACAGTTCTGTTTACCACATTCCGAAAAGGATGTGGACGCTTTGGAAAGGGTGCAGAGAATGTTTATGAGGATGTTGTCAGGAATGGAAGGTGCTAGCTATGAAGAGATGTTGAATAGGCTAGAATTATTTTCATTAGAAAAAAGGAGATTGAGGGGGGATCTGATTGAGGTCTACAAAATCAATGAGGGTTTCGACAGGGTAGATAGAGATAAGCTTTTTCTCAGGGTACGTTTTCAAGGTGAGAGGTGAAACGTTTAAGGGGGAGACACGCAACAAGTACTTTACACAGAGGGTGGTCGGTGCCTGGAGCACTTTGCCAGGAGAGGAAACAAAGGCAGGCACGGTAAATTCATTCAAGATACGTCTGGATAGACGCATGAGTATGTGGGGAGCAGAGGGATGCTTAGCAATTGGAGGAGATGTTTAGACAGTGGATTTGGATCAGTTCAGGATTGGAGGGTCGAAGCGCCTGTTCCTGGGCTGTAAACGTTCGTTGTTCATTGCGCTAGGAGCGCCTCGCATTATAATCTGTTCAAAAGGCCGGTAAGAAAATGTGTAACACTTTTATTTCATGACGATGACTTTGCAATCGACTTGATACAGTTTATTTACCTAACTATAACATTGAACGAATTAACTAAACTATTAACAGAGTGAACAATTCCCCTCGACCTACTAATTATTCGAGACTAATTTCAATAGTTGCTGCTCCAATAAATACAATCCACTTATGTAAAAGAACAATGTAATTTAATCTCTTGAAAGGACAGCCAGGTCAAATCTTTTGTAATGTTCTGTGCATTCTTCCATCGTTTCCCTCTCCCCGAAATAAGTTCGCTGACGTATTCCTCTGTCGAAATGCTGTCTCCTACGTTAGTACTGATGTGATGTAAATTGCTTATTAAGATTGTACTTTCTCTAATACATAGAAGACATTGAGAGTTAATTTCTCTCTCTCTCGGGACAGAGAGAGAGAGAGAGCTGAAGACTGATATCTGGCAAATGGCAGTGCGTGGTGTGCGATTTTCAAGGTCACCTCATCTTTTATACCCTTGACGACCTCTCAGCTTTTTTACAATCCGATTGGTTCTATGTTGTGATAAACATCAGACTTAAATTTAATAGGGTTTTTGTCATCTAAAGGCCTAATTTAAATTGATTAGCCAAATTCAAAGTTGTTTTTAAAGAAAAACAAAACTGTTGCATGGAATGCTGACCACACAGCAGTGCTGATATAAATAATTAAATTCAGTGTCTCTGTGCACCTGAAAAGGCATATGCATTTTTTTTTAAATCTCTAAGCTTAGGGAAAACGCCATCCTTTAAAGGCACAACGCAGTTTTTTCCCCACTTTGAAATATTAAAGTTTTACATGCAAATTCCGCAACAATAGGCGACTCTATCCATGCGATTTGACACCCACACAACTAACCTGTCACGAATTCAGCTGAGGTCTCCACCCCTGTTTTTCTCCTCCCCACCAACCCCATCCCTGCAACCAAACCCAGAAAACCACGTGACCTGTGCTCCCACCCTCCAAAACTGCTGTGGTTGCTCTACCCACGGCAAAACCACAGGACCAATATCTCCTATTCCACCTCCCGCCCCGAAGTTCACATCATTGCCTGGCCTGAAACCAATAAACAACTGGGCGCTAACGTTTCTGTCACCATCCCAAGTCAAGCCCTCAGTACCCATAGACGTAACCTTTCATTTCTGTACTGCTGTGGCAGGGAGAAAATCCTTGCTGCGTTCTAATCTAGCGTTGACCATGATGTTCCTGTGAGATCCTGCCCCAGTCCTTCTGAACGCCTGTAAATATAGATAAATCTTCGCTGAACCCATTCTGTGGTCAAAAAAACCCTTATTCTGATAGTCAGTTTTTTTTAAAAAAAAGTGAATGTCGATTCATTTCTGGTAACTGAAACTGAAACACCGAGAGAGTTTTGCCTAGATTAATAATCTCTCAACTCCCGAGGCTTCCAGCCTCATTCCTGATGAATACTTTTGCACAAAAGGTCGATTTTCCTGCTGCTCGGAAGCTGCCTGACCTGCTGTGCTTTACCAGCACTTCAGTCTTGACTCTACTCTAAAGCATCTGTAACCCTAATTTTCGCTTCATATTCTGTTAAAAGACGCATGAACACTGTTATTACCTACCACTCACCCTCCCAATCTGCAATAACAGAGTGGTTAATTGAAAGGAAATCCTTTCACTGACTCAATAATCAAGAAGGAAAGATTTCTTTATTTAACACCAACAGTGATGAAATGAAAAGAACCAGGAACAAACCAACCAATTCCCCTGTAACTACTAACTCTTCCTGAATATAACAAAATCGATGTTTAGTGCTATTTTAACAAATAAAAGTCCCACATATGCAACAAAACAATAGAATTGACCCTCTTGAATTTCCAGCTGGGATATGTCTTTCCAAAGCTACACATTGTCTCCACTGATCTTCTTTCTGGAATACCCACTACTTGCAACAGCAGCGCCATTCTCCATAGAATTTATGCGTCAGGAAAATTCATTAATATTGCCACTGTACCTTTCGTCAGATGATAGTTACTCTAAGATCTGAGAGACCTAATCTCTCCAGATGATAGTTTGCTTTCCACTGATTTTCAAACGACTTCTTTATTTATACCCCTGATGACCTATTAATTTCTGTACAATTGGAAGGATGCTAGGTTTTCAAAACAATCAGTTTTAAATTCAATTGGTCCTTAGTGCATGTTTTAAAATAATTGGCTAAATTTAAATATCTACTGCCTTGGTAAAACAGTAAAATGCCTTTCCTGTAAACAGTGCAGCGTTTTCAATACAACTGTTTCAATTCGAGCAGCTGCAACGGTCTACTTACGTGACCACTTTCAGGGAGTGATGGACCAGGGCCCCAAGCTCTCTCTGCGCATCAATGGTGTTAACGGGTCTGCCATTGACTGTATACTTTTTCTTAATATTTGTTCTACCAAAGAGGAACATCTCACACTTGGCCAGATTAAATTTTATGTGATGTTTCTCCGCCCATATCGGCAATTGATTTATATCCTGTACAGTTGAAAACATTCTACACAATCCACAACTTCCCCGCTTTCTGTGTCTTATGTAAACGTGCTAACCAACCTTCCTACGCTTTCATCCAATTCATTTGTAAAAACCACAAACTGCAGAGGTCCCTGTACGGATCCTTGCGGAACACCAATAGTCACGACCTCCAGTCAGAGGAACATCTAATCCACCTCTACTCTTTGTCTTTCTTGCGCAAGGCAATTCTAAATCAAAATTGTCAAGTCATAGCGGATACCGTGCATCTTGTTCTATTGATGAGCCTACCAGGCGAAACTATGTCAACAACATCCGCTGCTCTACCATCATCAATCACCTACTCAACTCCTTAAAACAATCAATAAAGTCAGTAATATATTACCTGCATGCACAATGAAATGCTGATTTTCTAAAATAGGCCATGCCTTTCCTCATGCACATTATTCCTATCTCGAAGAATCCTCTGCATAAGCTGCCCAACTAATGATGCAAGGCTCACTCATTATTTCCTGGATTATCTCTGTTCCCCTTCCTGAACAGAGGAACAGCATTAACTACTCGTCAGGTCTCCAAGACATCTCCAGTCAATACACATGAGAGAAAGATCTTGATGAAGATTCCAACAATCTCATCTCTTGACTCTCTCAATACGTGGGTTCGAATCCACCGGGCCCTGTGTACTTATACAACTTAACATACGTCAAGAGACTTAACCCCACAGCGTTTTTGATTTCAAGCTGCCATACCAAAATGCCCTAGACTAATATCAGTGTCCTCTATATCCTTCTCCTCGGAGAATACAGGAGCAAAAAGAACTCAATTATGATTCGTCCGTATCCTGTGTATCAAGTGCAAGTTTCGTCCTTTGCACTTGAGTGATCCCAATCTCACCCGCGCTATCGTCCTGCTTTTAACTGTCTTGGGATTCTATTTATGTAGTTATTATGACGCCGCCTTTGTCTCCAACTTCAGTTTTATTGTACTTTCATCATATTCCGCAAGGGCTCTGTCTGATTTTACCTTCCTAAACTTAATAAACGTTTCTTTCTTCCCTCTTTAATTAAATGCACAATCTCCCTCATCCCTTACCTTGACATACTGGTGCTTTCTCCCCAGTGGAACCTGTCGGTCCCAAACTCTAATCAGCAGATCGTTGAAAAATTCCCACAAGTCAGACGTGGATAATAGCTCCTCCCATTTAGCACTCCACTAATTTTGACATAGTTTTCCCTCTGCAATTTAGTACCACTCCGGAAGTTCCTGAATTATTCTTATTCATAGCTACCTTAAAACGTTAGGAGAGATAATCTTTGTTTCCAAGATGTTCTCTCCCGAATGGTTACTCACTTGGCCAGGCTCATTATCCAATACAGGATTAAATATGGTTACTCCACTAGTTTGACTATCCATATACTTTTTCAGGAAATATTCTTCGATACATTTAACAAATTCTGCCCAAAGTCATGTAGCCTACAAATCAATCAACACACTAAAACAGCAACAAATGAATTTGAAAGAACCTATACAGAAAACAAGCAAAACTAATGTAATTTACAAATACATTGCAAATACTACATTGGACAAACAAGGTGAAAACGAGCCACCAAGCTATATGAACAGCAACTAGCCACAAAAAGAAATCATCCACTCTCGGTCGTAGCTTTACATTCTGATGTGGAATGACACCACTTCGACTGGGACAACACATCAATCCTCGGAGTAGCCAAACAAAGACACGCACGATAATTCCTGGAAGAATGACATTTCAACTGTTACTCTATAAACAAACACATTGACTTGGACTGCATTTACAAACAACCGAGAAAAAAACACGAAATGACATCACCACGGGAAATAACATCACCGCGGGAAATGATGTCACCAACTCAATGAAACCTAAACACATAAATAAAAGGCAGGTGGTATCACCTATACTTCATCCAGAGGCCTACTGACGACGTTATGTAGCATGATGATGAAATGTCTGAAAATGTACCTTGCATCTCATTGAGCAAATCTACATCCAAATTCCGCCCTAAGTATCTTGCTGTAAGCGAGTTCCAGTTAATATTGGGGAACGTAAACTCAATCACTATGACAAAAGTGTTGCTATTGCATCTTTCTATTATCTGCCTCTACGTTTCTTTGACAATAACTCGATGGCTGCTGGGGAGCCCATAGTACAATCCGAGCAGAGTAATTGCACCAATCGTATTTTTGAGCTCTGCCCATATTGCCTCTGTGGATGAGCCATCCAGTGTATTCTCTTGATTCCCTAACTAATAACGTAACTCGTCCATGTCTTTTCCCTTCTTTTCTACCTGGTCTAAAATAATGAAACACTGGAACATTGAGCACCCTGTCCTATCCATTGCTCAGCCAGGTCTGTAATGGCCACAGCATCATTTTACCATGAACTAATACAGGAGGTTAGCTTTACCTGTCATATTTGCATTGAAATAAAAATACATCAACTTATGATTACCATTGTGTTCATCTACCTGTTTTGGCCTGTCATTCCTGTCCCATTTACTGGTAGGAAGATTTATTTCACCAATCCTCTACTTGCTGATCTGCTGCTCTGGATCTAAACCAACGGCCACTCGAGTATAAGCCGTCGAGGGTAGCACTAGCTATCCATCATGTGAATGTATGTGTTCCTCGCCAGTTTAAGTGCTAATCGTCTCTCTAGTACAGGACACCCATGTACAAGATGCCCCAATAATCAAGAAACCTGAAATACTGCCCTCCGACCAGTTCCTTCGCCACATGTGCATCTGTCCTTCCTTCCAATTCTTTGCCTAACAAACACATGGTACTGGTAATAACCCAAATATTACAAACCTTGAAGTCCTTCTTTTCAGTCACTTTCTAATCTTCCTGTATTCACTACGCAGGACCTCACTACTCTTTTTCCCTATGTCCTGACACCAATCTGCACAACGAGCTCTCGCCGTTCAATCTCCCCCCTTCAGAATGTCATACTACAGTTTAGAGAGGTCATCACGTTGGCAGCCACGAGGCAACACGTTTCGCTGCAGTCTCGAACGTGACCACAGAAACGCCTATCTGTGCTCCGAACTAGCTAGTCGCCGATCACTATCGATCGCTTGGACTCTGCCCGACCCTGATATACAGCAGAGTCAGTTGTGGTGCCACCAGCTTGGCTGCTCTGTTATACTGTTCCAAGAGGCTATCCTCCCAACAGTATCCAAAACGATATACATGTTCAAGAAGGGGTTAGACACGGAAAACTCCGTCATGGCATTTTGCAAGAATTAAAATGAAAAAATTATCCTATCATCAGAAAGACTGTTATTTGACATTGAGAAAGAAAGAAATATAAATTACACACAAAATAACAATCCTAACGTAAGAAATTAGGCTAACGTCCTTTAAAAGGGGGCTATAGATAGTGGAGAGGAGACCCCATCTCGTCAGAAGGTGTGACTGAACAAAAATGGGACATCAGTTACCATCTGAAAGATCCCAGCCTGACTTCGAGAAGTTAAACAATGACAGCATCACGACCTATACAGTGAGCCAGTCAATGATGACCGAGACAACTGAAATGAATTCATTCAGCCGCGAATCAAGGGAGAAATGACAAAGATAAATGATAAGGTAAAAGGCAAGCAAGAATATATTTGATAAAACCGGAGGTGTTCAGACAATTTTATTGAGCTGCAAAAATGTTCTAGTTTAAATCTTGTGAATATGAATTGAGTCTATTTTGTCTTATGAAGTAAAAGTGTCAGTTTGGCAACATTTACATAAGGGTCAGTAAATTTCCTCTTAGTAGCAAAGTCCTCTTCAAGACAAACTTAAAAAAATGGAATACTAATGTATAGTGTTTCACATTAGAGGAGCAAAGATTGTCTGGTCATTTAAGGTGAGGTGAGACTGATGATGCTCACATTTTGTAGCATAATAATGATGACATTCGCAGTAACCACATAAGTTTACATAATCTACAATCTTAGAAGTGATGTCATGAAATGCATAGCAATTATTTGGATTTAGCATATTTTTAGCAACATTTATCGTACCTCCCGAATTGCCAGATGACAGTATAAGTGAACGAAGTGACTGTGGATCTGAAGTCTGATGGAGGCAAGAAAGACAGGTTCCTTCCCTAATGGACATTAGCGAAGAAGGTGGGCTGTTTCAACATTCACAAATGGATTCACTGTCATCATTCAACTCTTATTTGGAGATTTTATTTAATTCACATTATACCAGTGCCAAGGCATGAGACTCGAACCCAGGCATCCAGAACATGACTGGAGCTTTTCGGATTAACAGGCCGGCGAGAATGCCATTCGGCCACTATCTCCTGGTGCATTGCCTGCTCTTAGGATAATGGGAAATATAAGGTGAATAAATGAATAAAGAAATGAATGCACAGAATTCGAATGTTACTCACAAAGATAAGTGAGCCTGGAAAATCTCTGAGAATATGCATATCCATTAAGATTGGAACGTGAATTAATGTGCAAAATTGTCAAATCGCAAGGCCAGATAATAACGTTGTCTGGCATACATCATGACATTACGGAAAACCTAGGGCAAAGAAGGCACGCAGTATATTTGCCTTTATTCGTCGAGACATAGAGTTTTAGAGCAGGGAAGTGATGCTGGAATTGTATTTAACATTAATTAAGCCACAGTTGGTGAATAGCGTGGATGTGTGGAATCCACAATATTGAAGGGACATGAGTGGCCTGCGAGGGTGAATAGAAAATTTCCCAATATGTTCCACAGACTGAAGAAATTTATTCATGCGGAATCATGGAAACGCTATATTACGGAAACAGACCATTCGGCCCAACTGTGTGGAGAGAATCCCTCCCAGACTGATCTACCATCTGTATCCACGTAACCTTGCGTTTCTCATGCAAGGTTCACCACATTAACATATCTCCTGACATGATGGGCATGGGACTATTACCCTAACTGCACATCTTTGGACTATGGGAGGAAACTCATGCGGACAAAGAACGTGCGCACTCCACAAATACAGTCGCCCCAAGCTGGCAATAAACCCGAGTCCCTGCCACTGTGAGACAACAGTGTTAAACACTGAAACAGTATTGCACAGATTTGTGCTATTAAATTTCGAACAGGGAAGTTTGGGAGTGGACGTGACTGAAATGTAAATAAAGATACGAAGAGAACAGTTGTGGAAACAGGATAAACGTTGTCTCTTGACAGAGGAATTAATGATTGTGGGCGTGCATTAAAGGTAAGGTGAAGAAATTTAGATGGAATTTAAGCAAATACATTTTTTGCAAGCAAAGGGTGATGGCAATCTGGAGCCCACGCTTTGGAATGTTGGTCGAGTGAGAGCTGTTCACAGCTTTGAAGAATTATTTCGATGTGCATTTGAGCTGTCAAGGCATGTAAGGCTATGAAGGGCTGATGATGGGCTATTGCACGAAACGTCGATTTTCCGGCTCGTCGAATGCTGCCTGACCTGCTGCGCTTTTCCAGCACCTTACTCTCGACTCTATTGACCAGCATCAGCAGTCCCCACTTTCGCCTATGCAAGCCTTAGATCCAAACGGTCTAAATAGTGACTCAAACAGTTACTGTGCAATGCTGATTCTCCATGCAAATGTGACTAGACCTGTACAATGGAGAGAATACTGAAGCATCACTTCACTGTGACGGACAACTCGCAAAACAGCAGTCTACCAGTTATATGCCTGCATTCTATTGGGCTCGACCAACGTAGCAGGGGACGCTTTCAACGGAGGGAAATATCATCGCACCTCATTGGACAGTTACTACCCGCCTCAAACTGGGCAGCACCCAGCTGATTATGTGCAGACCCGCCACAGTTCGCCCGCTTCACTGGGGTCGTTGGGTCTTAGGGAGACAAGTAGCCCGAACTGCGGACTGTTTATACCACAGCAAGCACAACAAGAAGACAAAGAAATAAGCCAGCACTGAGACTTGGATTCTGGAACATACGGACGATGACCACTGTTATATCAGAGAACATTACGCAGATCAGCGACACATGCAAGACAGCAGGGATTAGCAATGAACTGCTGCGACTTCAAGTGGGCATCGCAATGCTCCAAGAGAAACATCCCACAGAACTGAGAACCATGCACGACAGAGTCTGTACTTCCTGGCAGAGGAAGAGCTCTGATGAAAGCAAAGAGCATGGTATCGGCTTGGCCATGAAGAACCCATTGCTGACCCAAGCAAGAACCGGACGGACCAGATTTTCTCACTTCGACTCCTCGCGTCTGACAGGCCTGTCAATCTTGTCATTGTCTCTGCCCCAACCCTTAACACTACACGCACCGCAAAGGATGAGATCCCCGACAAGCTCTCAATGAGAATACAAGGGATCCAAAGTCATGAACAGTAGCTGCTATTTGGTGACTTCAACACCATAATAGACGGCGACCATGAATCTTGTTCCAAGCTGCATGGGACGGTATAGGATTGGCAGGATGAATGACAATGGGCAACGACTGCTTGATCTTTGCATGCTCAGTGAGTGGTGTGTCGGCATCACTTACTTCCAGACCAAAGTTCAGCACAAATCGTAGGTCGATTCTCTGCTGACACCAGATAGACATCAGATAGACCTGATATTCACAAGACACCACCACCTGAGAATCGTGCTCATGAATCGCTCCTTTCTGAATGCCCCCTGCGACAATAGATCACTCTCTGTTTTGCTGCAAAATCAGTATTCGGCAAAAGAATTTGCACTGTGCCAACCATCCAGACAGGTAGGTTATCATTATCATTAAGACCCTACACCTAAACAATGCGGTGAAGTTCAGCAAGTCACTGGAACATGCGTTCCTTGCAGACTCACCAGAAGGAGATGCTCAGCAGTGGTTGGGACTCTCTCAGGAACAACATTCACAGCATTGCACTCAAGGCCTTCAGCAATAAACAGGGCAAGAACCAGGACTGGTTTGAAGAGAGCTCAAGGAAGCTCATGGCTGTCGTGAAAGCATAGTGTGTTGCACTGCTGGAGGACAAATAGAACCTTGCCCAGGCAACATTGCAAGTGTTACGGATAACAAGACGCAAGACCAAGTAATCAGCCAGACACTGAGCAAATGATTATTGGCTACAACTACGTGAAAGTGTTCAGTCATCATTTGAGACTGGCAGCATCCATGGAGACAACAAGGGGATCAGGAAAACCATCGGTTCAACCAAATGCCAGACAGGTCGACTGAAAATAATTACAGGATAGTCCATCAAAGACAAAACCAAGCAGATTGACAGATGGATTACTGTGAAATGTATTCTGGAGAAAACTGCATCTCAGACAGAAACCTAGACATCGTGAAATGAAGCAACTGGACGTCTGTCACGAAGGAATTGGATGCATTGCCAACTGCCAAAAAGTTGAGTCAAGGAATCTACAAACTGACGACTGTCAAATCGCCAGGAATGGCTGGCATTCCAAGAGAGGTCATGAAGTGCACAAATAGCGTCCTGCTAAACCACCTGCATGAAAAGCTGCACGAATGCTGGAAAGACAGAGGATTGCCGCAAGACAGGAGAGACTGCAACTATATAAGAACAAAGGGGGCAGATGCAACTGGAAATATTCACGAGAATATCCTTCCAGAACTTTTTTGGGACGGTCATTACCCGCGTGGGCCTGCATGGACTGCAAAGCATCGCCGACGGAATGCAATCTTCTTCCTTTAGCACTTATAATAAAAACGCAAGAAGCAAATGCTACGCTCGACATTGAACTTATGAAGGCCTTTGACCTTGTGATCAGAGACTGTCTGTTGAAAATGCACGTCAGGATTAACTGTTCTCCGAGACTCCTGAGGATAATTCAGTCATCCCACGCAGATATAAAGGGTATCATTCCGATTGACGGCTCTTCCTCAGAGGACTTCAACATTCGCACTGGCGTCAAGCAGAGCCGTGTGCTTTCCCCGAACCTAATCCGATTTCTAATTCAACGTCACGCAGAAGCAAGCCTTTGGAAACTTCAACTGATGGTGTCCACCTCCACACCAGGTCAGATGGGAAGCTGTTCAGTGTGCTCCGCCTGAGGGCAAGAACTCTTGAAGTACTCATCAGGTCAAGTTGTCTGCAGACGACATGGCTCTGGTAACACATTCAGAAGAACAATTGTAACACCCCATGGATGGATAAGGCACCAAAAGTAAGATCCACGCCGGCGCCCAGATGCCTAGCCTCTTCACCTTGCTCCAACACCATTGTCTCCGCTGGCTGAGCCATGAGGACATTTCAAGTTAACACTCTTGCTGGAGGCTGGAATTACACATTGGAGTAAAAGGAGGAAAAGAAAAAGTGAAGTTTGCTACTGAAGAAAACCGCAGTCACCGATTTAAAAAAAAGCACCAAGACAACACTGGAGAACAGCGCCTTCAAGTGCAGTCTCTGCAGTAATAACTGCCACTGCCGTGTGGGCTTCCACAGCCACAGCAGACGCTGCTCTACTACCAAAGATTGAAGCAAGACTCCCAGGCGCTTATCCATCGTCCCGTGAGACTAACAGATACAACCAGATTCAATTTGGACCATCTTTACTTCTCGATGGGCTATTGTTTCCTTCTCAATATTTTTAAAGCACGCAGAGAATTGTAAGCCTATGTTATACCAGTCTACATTACACCGACTACACAATGACTACTGGAGACAATTTGGATTAACTGAATACTGCTAATTTTGCTTGTACTGAACTAGGCTCATGAGGCAAGTGCAGAAGGACAACATGCAAACTGCTCAGGGTGTTGGCAATATTCGTTTCCTTGACTATCAAGGGTTTGTACATAATACTGACGAGCTACTAATGTTGTACTTCAAGGAGGTGTTCTCATGTCAATCACACATGAATGCATACATACTCTCACAGAGATAGTATCACTGTCTCACACCACATTCGTTCACAAATACTCTCACATACATTTTCTCAAATATTC
This sequence comes from Chiloscyllium plagiosum, assembly GCF_037043375.1. Taxonomy (NCBI): domain Eukaryota; kingdom Metazoa; phylum Chordata; class Chondrichthyes; order Orectolobiformes; family Hemiscylliidae; genus Chiloscyllium; species Chiloscyllium plagiosum. The sequence continues at coordinate 95,139,641 of NW_028270167.1, forward strand.
TCTTTGCATCCTGAACACTAACTCAAAGTCACACACACAGTCTGTTGCTCATTTACTCACACGCACATTCAGTCATATACTTGCTTTATCGGACGGAACACAGACACTTACTCACTATTTCCCACATACAGTCGCTGACACACATGAGCAATTTCTGTCTCTCACACACACACTGTGTCTCACATAAACATACAAACACACGCTGACTCATTTTCGCTTGCACACATCACCTCTTGCACAGAAAACTGACATTGGAGCACACGCATGCAAATTTACATGCAAACTATCGCAAACTGTCACATATTTGTTCAATCGCATTTGCAAACATTACCAGATGATACAAGCTCTAAATGCCTCGGAGGAGATGGAGAAGGACAGTTTCAAGGGGACTGCAATTTACAACCGTCATTGTACAATCGTACAACCGTCACAACTGTGCATCATTTGTGGATGCAGTGGTTGATGAACATAATAGTTGCCCCCCCCCCCCCCCCCTCATATATCCTTATTATATCGATGTTCCTTTTTCATCACTTAGTGCAGCAACGATTGTAATCCTATCCAGTGGAGGTGTGGACTCACCAGTCTCACAGTATCTCGGTACCTCGTGGCCAGGGCGATGGCAGATCAGTTGGTGGTGAGATTTGAGTGATATTGAGACATGTACCTACTCTTTTTTTCGGAATACTTTCTTTTCCCGAATGATATCGATGGGTCTATCATTCACGCTGTTCTGTTTTATGCAGCATCTGACTGCTTAGCTTGGTTCACTTCCACATTCACTTCGGTCGATGTGTGGTCATTTGTTGCCAGAAGCTGAAAAGTAAATATTGTAATGAGAATGTAGTGGCTTCGGTATTCAGAACAGTGACTGTGCTGAACTATTCAAATTAAAACAAGTGCAATATTATGCATAACATTAATTATGGATTCTCGAATATTCTTGTGTTTTCTGGTATGGAACACAGTGATGCAAAAATACAATTATAGAACTCAGTTTAAGTTTCTCACAACATTATCACACCTTGTGCTCCACTTGCACTGATTTTCTTGCTCAATATTTTCAGCGTAAGACACATTTCAGTGGGTAGCATAGCCCACATTTCAGTGAGTACTCACAGCAATGGGGAGAGCCCAAGAGCAGAAGGCAATCTATGATTTTATTGTTTGTTATTAATGCAAATTTCATTATGTTTTGGGCAGTGTTTAGGGTGACTTCGATATTTGAGCGAATGGAGAATCTGGGTTATTTGATGTCTGTGTCCGCATGCATCCAAGAATTAAGGTTTAATCTCCAGTTCCAGAGGTGCTGCACAAACACCGGGAACGACACTGTCACCCAGGAAATGTTTAGAGGACGATGAAACAATGTATTCATATATCCCTTCAGTCTAGCACCTACATAAATCAAACACTGGAAGCATTGACGGGGACACTGAGTTATGGGGATCAAGCAGTGACAGTATGAGTTCGGACCGAGATTCACTGGAAGTTAATAAGAAACGAGGTGGTCGAGCATCTGCTCACTGTTTAAACTGGAAAAGGACGAGACGGGACAATACAAGATGTATATTCAAAAGGACTTGGAATCAGACCGGATTCGATGAGTCACAGATTGAGGAGATTTCGTCGAGCTGAATTGAAGGGGAATTTCTTCATTCACAGGAGAGGGATAGGCAGGTTTGAGCCTATGTTATTATCTGCTTGAGAGTGGAGCCGGGAGGCCCCAAAACATTGCATGTTCAACATAATGATGTGGATCTAGTTCCAAAGGGATCGCAAGCGAGTTACAGAGAGCCCATCTAAGTTGGACAATCAACAATGATCCCACTGATTGTTTGGAACAGGCTGAAGGGATTGAATGTTTTTTACCGTGTTCCCATTTGCCAGAATCAAGACGTTTCTCAAATCCTTTTTGTAATATTGGAGTTGAGTCGTGTCACCTTCAGACTTTTAACACGGTTTCTGACTGCTTCTACTCTGATTCAACATTGCCTGCCAAATCAGAACAGGATTTATGGACACTCAACCGATGCCTGCCAATACCATAAGATATTAGAGCATAATCCGTCCGTTCAGCCAATTGGATAGGCTGGGGATGTTTTCCCTGTAGTGTTGGCTGACCTTACAAAGGTTTATAAAACCACCGAGCTATGAATATGGTAAATGTGCAAGGACTCTTCCCTGGGTTAGGGGAATCAATAAATAGAAAACATAGGTTTATGGTGAGAGGGGAAGATAAAGAAGAAAATTAAGGGGCATCCTTTGCGTGCAGAGGGTGGTGACTTGTGGAATGGGCTGCCAGAGGAAGTCGTGGAGGCTAGTACTATTGCAACATTTAAAAGGCATCTGGATGGTATACGAATAGGCAGGGTTTGGAGGGAGATGTACTGTACATTGGCAGGTGGGCGAGATTAGGATGGAATACCTGCTTGGCATGGATGAGTTGGACCGAAGGCTCTGTATCTGTGCGGTACATTTCTGCGTATTTTATGACTCTATGATCTTGTTCCGCCATTCCACTATTACCAATATCTTTTTCGAACCTATTCGCCTGCCTTCTCCCTACTTTGATGACCTTAACATTGAAGGAAAGATGGATCTATGTATTACTTGTACGCAATATTTTGACCTGCATAACGATCAGGGACAATGATTTCCACAGACCTAACTTTACAGATGGCCCAAAAAGAAGCAGCATCGTGGGCAGTGAGGAAGTTTATCAGAAACTACTGAAGGACCTTGATAAGCTGGGGAAGTGTGCCAAAAAAAATGGCAAATGGAGTTTAATATACATAGGTGTGAAGTCTTGCATTTTTGAACTGAAATTAAGTAGGATTTTCACGGTGAATGGAGCGGCTTAAGAAGGTTAATTTAAGAGACGACTTTGGACATATCTCTAAAAACGGAGTTATAGTTTGGCAATCTTTTCGCACGCTGGCATTTTCCTTGTGTAAATTTACGATATGTGACATTTTCCCACATGGTGTTGCAGTTATGCTTTCAATCGTCAGCCATGGAACCATCAATTGAGTAGTGGTATGGCTATTAGATGTTGACCGGTAAAAAAAGTTTACAAATAGCTGTGCATAAAAGATACCGTGGTTTCTGGATATATATTAGATATAAAAAATTAAAATATCGTCCTCAGCCGCTTCCCTTCCTACCATTCACGTGCAAAAAAAAAACTTTGCTCAGACCACAACTGGAGGCTGTTTGCAATTCTGGTGCCTGCAATGCAGGAAGGAAGTAATTGTACTTGGAGGGATGGGGGAGTGCAGAAGATACACTTTTATTGAACATTTTCCCATTCAGAAAATAGACTGAGCATGTATACATTATATAAAGTTCCACAACTTCACATTTTATCTCATTGCTTTCTATGAACCACATCTTTGCTATTCGCCTGCATTTCCAAGTCCTTCCACAGCCTCCCCGCTTCCTCACCACTCCCTGAACCTTCGCAGATGTGGTTCAGTGAACTCTTTGAATACCTTTCCCAGAACGTAATTCCCCTCAACGGGAACACCCCTGGTCTCTTCCAGTCTCTAGCTCGAACAGAAGACTTTTGGTGGCTTGAAGTAAAAAAACAACTTGTCATCTCTGACCGTTCACGAGATTATAGAATCCGACATTGGAAAAAACATCCCTTTAGGTCATTCATTCTGTCCATCCAATATGTTACTGTTTCTGGCAACCACCGAACGTTCCAACATTGGCCTTGAGCATTATGACATTGGAAGTGCTCATCTGAGTAGACTTTTATTGTTGCGAGTTTGGTTGCTTCAACTATGCTCCAAGGCGGTGCATTCCAGACTCCTAACACACTCAGTGTGAAAACTAAACCCGAATCCTCACTCAAGCCCCTGCTTTCACTTCCAAATAATGCGCCCTTATTGACGCTTCAACTCAGTGGAGCAGCTGACGTTTCTTCATGCCTCTCCATGTCTATTGTGATCGAGTGCACCTCCACCAGTTTCTCCATCAACCATCCCTTTTCCAAACAATTTCAACCCGAGCTTCTCCTGCCTCTCTTCATGGATAAAAAGATCCATCCCACGGCAACGCGCTGGTGAATTTGCCTATTCACTCCACCCGACATCCCCCATCCTGCCGAGTGCAATCACACCCTTCCCGTTGTGCAGACACTAGAATCGCAAACAGTCCTCTCGTTCTGGTCTGAGCAAAGTTATTTGCCAGCCCTAGTAACGACTCTGTTCTTATAATTGAAGCCCAACTGTAAAAGGCAAGTGTTCTGTATGCCTTCTTGACTAGCCAATTAATTTCCTATTTTCCTTGCCAATTAATATAGTGGCCTCTTCTATATTGAGGAGACAGGCTTCCTTCTTGCGGAACGTTTCAGAGAACACCTCTGGTACACCCGGACCAACCAACCCAACCACCCCGTGGCTCAACACTTCAACTCCCCCTCCCACTCCACCAAGGACATGCAGGTCCACGGACTCCTCCCTCGCCAGACCATAGCAACACGACGACTGGAGGAATAGCGCCTCATCTTCCGCCTAGGAACCCTCCAACAACAAGGGATGAACTCAGATTTCTCCTGTTTCCTCATTTCCCCTCCCCCACCTTATCTCAGTCCCAACTCTCGAACTCAGCACCACCTTCCTAACCTGCAATCTTCTTCCTGACCTCTCGGCACCCAACCCCACTCCAGCCTATCAACCTCCTTCCACCTATCGCATTTCCAATGCCCGTCCCCCAAGTCCCTCCTCCCTACCTTTTACCTTAGCCTGATGGACACACTTTCCTCATTCCTGAAGAAGAGATCATGCCTGAAACGTCGATTCGCCTGCCCTTGGATGCTGTCTGACCTGGTGCGCTTTTCCAGCAACACATTTTCAGTTTTAGCAAATTAATTTGTCCTGCTACATTCAGTGATCTGTGGACCCAAACGCGCTCAAAGCCTCTTGGTATCTGTCCATTCATTGAGTCCTCCCTTGACTCTATACTTCTTCAAAAGATTGTTCGGGGAAGACACAAGCTACCAGTGATGTGACCGATGCATCTGCATCGTCCTACAGCGTTAACACCTCCCTTCTCCCCTTTCTAATACTGGTGTCGTCTGCAATCTTGCTTATTTTCCACCACATCCTCATCAGAGTTCTTTAAGGGAGTTGCAAATGATAGCAACCCAGTTCTGATCCCTCTCATATATCACTGTATTCCAATCATGTGCAAACAGCCTTCCACAACGACCTTCCTGTCACGAAGCCAATGTTTCAAAAATATTTCCAGATTACTCCGAATCCCGTGTGATTTCCCGTCTTTACGAAGTAGAGGAGATTACTGCTTGGCAGGGCCTCAGGTCCTTGTAGACAGCAGGGTCGGACGATCAGGTAGTTGACAGTGGATATGGGATAGTTGCCTGTCGAGAGTCATAGAGCATGGAAACAGACTCATCATTCCAACGCAGTCCAACCATATTGATCAGATTTCCTCAATCAAACTAGTACCATTTGCATGCATTTGGTACTTATCCGTCGAAACTATGCACCTGTAAAAATGTGTTTTTAAATCTGGCACTTGTACAGGTCTCTCCTACTTCTGCTGATAGCTCCCTCGATATAAGCACAACACTGTATATGAAAAACGTTACCCCTCAGGTCCGTTTGAAACCTTTCCCCTCTGAGCTAAAACCTATGCATTCTAATTTTGTAATCCTCTACTTTTTTTAAAAGTTCCCTTTGGAATTCACCATATCCATTCCCCTCAAGGTTTCGAAACGTTTATAAGGTAACCCACAATCCTGCTAAATGTCAAGGAAAGAAGAGGTATTGGCCAATCCAGACACAACTTACAACTCAAAACTTCTACTTGCAGGAATATTCTTGCAAATCATTGTTGCACCCTTTCCAATTTAATTGCATTCTTCCGATACTATAGTAACCAGAATTGAATGAAACCATACTAATGCTTTTTAAAACCGCAACATGACATCCAAACTCCCTTCTCAATGCTCTGGTTGATGAAGGCCAATGCCAACTTCACCACGCTGCTTAACTGTCACACCACTTTCAAGGTTTTCGTAGAATTGCACCCCCCCCCCCCCCAACCCCTCGATGTCTCTGTTAGGCCACGCGCCCCTCAGAGCCTTGTCATTAAATGTCTGCTCCTGCTCTGGCTTTCCTGACTAGAATGCAACGGAGTTCAATTATGTAAATAAAACTATATCTGCAGTTCCGCTCTCCATTGGCTTAGTTGAGTAAAGTTACATTGTACTAAAAGTCCGAAACTTAGAGTTAATTTTGTTACGAAGATAAACTAGCTACAACGTCAGCCAATAATTCTCACAGAGAATTTCTGTCAACTGAGAAGCATCTTCCGCTATTCTATACTGTTTTCAGCCATAGGCAGCCCCAAAAGTTGCAATTCGAATCAGGTACAAACACTCACAAAAGTAGTCAGTGTTTTGGCTTCGAATGTGCCCTGAGGCAAAGAATTTCACAGTCTCACGGTCTCTGGAGAGTGAAGAATTTACCCTCATCTGTGTCCAGCAAGTACATTATATTATGAGCCTCGTCCTGTTTTTTTGAACTCCCACAAACATCTGGAATCCACAGTACGGTAAGGATGGCATTGCACTGGCGGATAAATAAAAGAATTATAGAACGTAGAATATAACAGCACAATACATGTAATTCGGCAGACAATGTTGTGCCCAGCATTTATCTTAATCTAAAGGCAACCTAATCGAAACACACATCAACTACCTGCCGTCTATTTGTTTGTCCAGCAGTCGAGTAAATGTTCCGACTGTCTATGACTTTTCTACCACTGCTGGCAGTGTATTCCACATACCCAAGACTCTGACATTTCCCCGATATAGTCCTGAAATCATAAACAACTATGGCACCTCGTTGTAGTTACTTCTGCCCGCGAAACTGTATCTGGCGATGTACTCTGTCTCCTGCTCTCATTACTTTGTGCACGGATATCAAGTCACCTCTCTTCCTTCCTTTCTCCAGTTTGCAAAGCCACTAGCGCACGCAAACGCTCTTCACAAGCCACGCCCTCCAATCCAGGCAGGCTCGTAGTCAACCTCCAGTGCAACCTCCCTGAAACATTTCCATCATTCCTATAATGAGACGATCAGAACTGGATACAATATTCCACATATGGTGTAACCACGGTTTTATAGAGTTGCATCAACGCCTCAAGGTTCTTAAACTCAATCCCCTGTTAATGAAAGATAAAACACAATGCCTCTTCTTCGCAACCCTATCAACTAGGCTGGCAAAATTGACCGATTCTATGTCCATGGACCTCAAGATCCCGCTGGTCCTCCACATTGCCAATAATCCTATTTTTAACCGTGTATTCAGCATTCAAATTTGGCCTTCCAAAATGAGTCGCTTCGAATTTATCCAGGTTAAACTCCATTTGCCACTTCTCAACCCAGTTCTGCATCCTGGCAATGCCATGTTGTTGCTTGCAATAGGCCTCGACACGATTTACAACAGCACCAATCTTTATGTCATCTCCTGAACCCAACCTTCCACTTCTTCATCCAAGTCATTAATAAAAACTACAAAAATAAGAAGTCCAAGTGAAGATCCCTGTGGTAAACCTGTCGTCTACGACCTCCAGGTGGAATTCTTTCCATCCACTACCTCTGGCTGTCTTCGTTTGGCCAGCAAATCCTGTATCCAGACAGCCAAATGTCGTAGACCCCATACGTCCTAAATTTCTGAATGAGCTTACCGTGGGGAATCTGATCAAACCTGGCTTTGTGATTGGAAAGCATGTCTCACGAATTTGCTTGAGTTTTCTTTTGAAAATGTAACAAAGATGATTGATGTATGAAGAGCAGTAGACGTGATCTATATGGACCTCATTAAGGCGTCCGACAAGGTTCCCCATGGGAGACTGCTTCGCAAGGTTAGATCTTATGCAATACAGAGAAAAATAGCCGTTTGGGTACAGAACTAGCTGAAAGGTAGAAGACAAGGGGTGGTGTTGGAGGGTTGTTTTTTTCCAGACTGGAAGCCTATGACCAGCGGAAAGCCACAAGGATTAGTGTTGGCTCCACGACTTTTCGTCATTTATATAAATGACTTGGACGTCATATTGAGAGGTAGAATTCGTAACACCAAAATTGGATGTGTAGTGGACAGCGAAGAAAGATGCCTAAGATTAAAACGCGATCTTGATCAGATGGACCAATGGGTTAAGGAGTGGTAGACGGAGTTTAAATTTGATAAATACGAGTTGCTGCATTTTGGGAAAGCAAATCTTAGAAGAGATTATACACTTAAGTTCGAGAGAGTGTTGCTGAACAACGAGACATTGGAGTGCAGGTTCATAGCTCGTTGAAAGTGGAGTCACAGGCAGACAGGAGAGTGAAAAAAACATTTGGTATACCTTCCTTTATTGGTCAGTGTATGGAGTACAGGCGTTCAGAGGTCTCATTGCTGCCATACAGGACATTGGTGAGGCTACTTTTGGAATATTGCATGTCATTCTGGTCTCCTTCCTTTCGGAAAGATATTCTGAACTTTGAAAGGTTTCAGGATAGGTTTACAAGGATCATGGCAGTTTTGGAGGATTTGGGCTGTCGGGAGAGGTTGAATTGGCGAGAGGGTTTTTCTCTGGAATGTCGGCGGCGGAGGGGTGATCTTATAGAGTTTTATGAGTAATGAAGGACACGGATAGGATAAATAGACAATGCACTTTCCCTGGGTTGGGGGAGACCAGAACTCGACGACATAGGATTAGTTTGAGAGGGGAAAGATCTCAAAGTGAACTAACGGATCTTTTTTCATTCAGGGGGTGGTCCGTTATGGAATGAGCTGCCAGAGGAAGTGGTGGAGGTTAGTACAATTGTAGCATTTAAAAGGCATCTGGCTGGGTATTTGAACAGGATGGGTTTGGAGTGATATGGGCCGGTGCTGGCAGGTTGGACGAGATTGGGTTGCAATATTTGGTCGGCTTGGACGAGTTGGAGAGAAGGGTCTGTTTCTGTCCTGCGTATCTTTCTGATTCTGTGACTCTGAGTGTCTTTCTAAAATCCATATCCACCACATCCACTGCTCGACCTTCATCAACTTGTCTCTTCACATTCTCAAAAAAATCAATACGGCTTGTGAGGCATCATCTGTCCCTCACGTAGCCATGCTGACTACCTTTAATCAAACTTTTGTTTTTTTCTTTCCAAAGAGTCATAAGTCCTTTCTCTCCTTTCTAGTACCTTGTTTACCACAGACCTAAGACGGACTGATCTTTACTTCCCAATGATTTCCCTATTTACTTTCCTAAACCGAGGGAATATATTGAACTCCCTCCAGTCATCCAGTACAGCTCCTGTGGAGAGTAAGGATGCAAATATCAGAACCAAAGACACATCAATCTCGTGCATCGATTCTGTAGTATCCTTGGGATGTCTGGTATGGCCCGGGAGAAATATCCATGTTAATTGTCACCAGACTTTCCAGCACATCAACTTCGTTTGTTTCGATTTGTTCAAGACAATTAACCTCATCCACCGTGTTCTCACTCTGAACAATGTTAGAACACTCAGGTCAAACTTTCTGCTAATTATGCCAAACAGATGGAAAAGCTCACATTGGTTCATAATCTATTAAAGAATGAGTAATAAATAGCTAGCCAAATTCTACTATTTTAAAATAAATCACTAATTTTTAACTCTGAAAGTGAACATTAAAAGGACAACTATTTACAATAATAATTCTGACTCTTCTTACAGATTTGCGATCTACCTCCAACCCTATAACAGCATACTGATCCAATAAACCCTTTATTAAACTTACAGAAACTCAATTTTAAAAGAAACCGAACATCAGCTGTCGTCTCCGGTGTTGACCTTCCTTTGATTGTAGATCTCCCTCAGTCATCTTTGGTGTTCTGTTGCAAAGATGTTTCAGGTGAAAAAGTAAATTTGACAGAGAATATGCTGAGTAGCAGTACTTGAAATAGGTGGTATTACTTATTCAGCCTAACTGTCCATAATACATGCGTTTTATAACTCAATAATCAGATCTTCCATTCGTTCAATGTTGTCAAAAGTGTGAAATTCAAATCAATTTGGATTTAGTAACTCAAGGCATAATGTCAGCTGATTGGTTAAATTTGAACCGCTGTGAAATCAATTGAGGTATCTCGGTGACAGCCAAAGTTTACATATTAATGTTACATCTTTAAATTGTCCAGTGCAATCTGCCTGCAAGTCACTCACATGGCAGGTGCTTGAAGGTTTCACTTTATGTTAACGGTACATTACATGTCGTCAACTTCATTACACGTCTGCCTTATGGGAAGAGAAGAACCATAATTTTTTCTCTATTTATTTTTAAACCCAATTATCATGAAATACATAGAGCATTAATCTAAGTTCATATTAACACACACACACACACACACACATATATATATATATATATGTTAATATGAACTTAGATTAATGCTCTATGTATTTCATGATACTTGGGTTTAAAAATAAATCGAGAAAAATTATGTTTATATATATATTATATTATAAAATTATATATATGTGTGTGTGTATGAGTTTATGTGCATGTATCTAGCTATGTATATATACACATACATACACACATAAACATATAAAGTGTGCATGCGTGTTTACAGCTAATATGACATTGGTATCTGTTCGATGTTATCCATCTGCTAACACATTCCTATGAACACCAACATGTATGATTTGCAAATTAAAACTCTGTAGCATAAGACTCAAATGAAATAGTCTCATATTCATGTCATTAGATTGTTCCAAGGATATAACAATATTGTGAATCTTGTGCTCACCCGTCTCCATCACATTGTTAATGACATAAACATTAAATGTTGTAAAGCCAGTACAAAACTGAATCATTCTTTTTCGATTTCAGAGTATTTTCTCTGGTTGGTATTGATTTTCTTTGAAAAGTAACCAATTAGCAGTTGAATTCCATCATCATCTTCCTGTAGCAGTACAGTTCCAACACTGATATCATTAGAATTGATTGCAGTTTCGAAGGTTTCAAAACGCTCAGTGTAGCTAAAAGTGGTGCGGTGGTTAAGATTGCTTTTAAGTAGTCAAGTGCCTCCTGGCAATGTTCTGTCCAGCAAAATGTTGTGTTTTTCTCCAGTGAATGTCTTAATGGTGCCACTACACTGCTTAGGTTTAGAAGAAACGTGCTGTTGATTCTGCTTCATCACAAAAAATCGATACCTCTTTCTTCGAAGTTGGTCGTGGAAATTCCTTCGTGGCTTTTGGCTTTGCGTTCCTTTGTTTTGATATTGACCATCAGGTTTGGGAAACACTGAACTTTCTTTCGCTTTCTTTGATAAATGGACCTGACAATAACGATGCAGTAAGTCCAACTTAGTGATATAATTGGCTTGTCCAACTTTCTCCATGCTGTACTCTCATCTGGGTTTTGGATATGAGTCAGAAAATGTTATGGCGTTGAACTTCCGATAGTCCACAAAAAATCATTGAGTCCCGCCAGGCTTGGGAAACAACAGGATAGGCAAACTCCACTCGCTCTGACTTAGTTCGATGATATCTTCATTGAGCATCGCATCCACGTTCTTGAGGATGTGTGTGGATTTGCAAGGATTCAGACTGTTATTTTATCTGAACACCATTCCCTACGTCTGGGCGATGAACAATATCGTAAGTCCTCCCACCTTATTCCTACATGTGTCCTCATATTGCCGTTTAAAATTATCTTCCAGCTGTGTTATTTGCTTCTAAGTCAGATAGTTTAAACTTAACCCACTTCTTGAAGACTTCAACATGAACGAATTTCAAGGCACATAAAACTCCACATCATCGGGATTTGATTCCTAACTCTGTTAAGAAGTAATTAACACCTTTTTTCAAGTGAATTCTCTCGATTATAATCAGCTTCAACATATTCACTTGACATTCACGATACAGTTTTTTTCTCCTATGTGGCATCTTTACCACATAGCTTATCTGTCCCCACTTTGTCTCACTTTGATAGGATAACAAAACCTGACTTGAACGTATCTCCTTCGCCTGGTAACAATACTAATACGTCAGCCCCCAAGGAAGACGTCGGAATTCCAGTTTTTATGTGCCACCTGCTTCATTATAAGCTGTGTCTTTCGTAGATGCCGTTTAGCTAACTCGCCTATCGGATTTATCTCTCCCTTACCTCTGGTCATCATCCAAGAGTCAAATCTCTGAATTATATTCCTATCAATGTCGCATTAATTAATTCAAATGGCCTCTAACTTCATGCCAGAATGCTAACTGGAAGGCGGTGAACTCAGTAGATCCATTTGGGGTCTAACGGACAGCAAACAATACCGATGGTGCACCTTTATTGCAACCATTTGGATAATCCAGACAGCATGATCTGAGCATGGTCTTCAGGGTCTGATGGCAGCTTTCTAAAACTCCTTGGGATTCACAACGGAATACAATTAATTTAAATTGTTGTATGCCTAAACTATCCAGGGCTTCCTTGAAATGATTATTAGTACAATTCGTCACTGGGTCTGATGGAATTTCTCTGGGAAGCCCATACCCTGTGAAGAAAATGGCTAACTCCTCGAACATCCTTTTTGCCTTAATACTACCTCATTGCATTGCCTTTGAAAATCTGGTAAGCAATTCGATTATGATAGACAAGTACACTTTCCCATGTTTACATTTTTGGAGGCAACCGACTCAGTCAATGACAACCCTCGTGGAAGGTTGTTTCAGTACAGGAATTGGCAACAAAGCTGTTGATTTTAGTACTGACTGTGGCTTATATACTATTTGACATGTGTGACATGCATGGCAAAATCTTACCACATCCTAGTGAATTCCAGGCAATAATTCTTTTTTGTACCTTAGCCTGAGTCTTGCGTACCCCTAGGTGACATCGTGCAGTTCGTTTATGTGGTACCCGTAAAACCTCCTGCCTATATGCTACCGGAAACATAATCAATTGTCCTTCTGTCCGTTTCTCCTCTGCATTAATCTGTTGTTTTCTCCATTTTCTTCTTAGGATTCTATCTTTCAGGCAATACCCCTCAGGAATGTTCTCTGAGTCCTTTTCTGAGTATGCATCATTTTGTTTAATTGTCTCTTCTGTCTATTGTAAGCCCAAGAGTCTTTCAGCACTGAGCACTTCTGCCTGACCCTCTGCCTGTTTAGATTTTCCCTGCAGCATTATGCCAACCAGGAAGTCCGCCAACTGAACTTCTACTCCATCATTTCTCTCTTTTTTTTGCTTCGGCCTTTGACTTATGGTGGTGGAATTTGGTTACTATACAGTCTGGAAAAAAATCAGGGTATTTTTGTTTTACCTCCTCAGTTTCCTGGTCGTCACGGAGCTCCTGCAAAACAAGTGGTGTCACTCCCACCTTGGATTCTGCGTAACTATTACCAAGAACAAGCTGAATTCCTGGAACTGACAATCTGTCAATCACTCCCACGTTACTTCTCCAGTCTTGAGTGGGCACTCCAACCTGACCTTACATAGGTTACACCGACTTTCTGCCCATCTATCCCAGAAATTGCCAGTCTATCAGGTACCAGGTCAGGAAGAATGCAAAGACGTTCAACTCGTACTATTTGAAACTGGTTAGATTCTGTATCTCTCAAAATTATAACTTACTTTCCTTCTCCCTCTGTTGCTTCTTTGCAAAACTTACGCTTTGAGATGAATTCTTGATAGAGATCAGTCACGAGCCCCACACCAAGCCCCTTTCTGGGCTCTGAACTCTCCCACAGCTTCTCGTCGTTTCTTGGGGTTTCTTTTACTGCATTCACTAATACTACTAGCTTAGCCTCTTTTACCACATCTTTTCACACAGTGCCTTTCTTTAACGAACAGTGCTGTAACTTTACCACAGAAAGAAAAAAAATCTGAAGCCTTTCATCTCCTTTCCCCACCCTTGGGGTACTCTGTTTTTAACCAGTGGTAAACAATTACTAGTTTTCTCTGCTCTTTTTTTCGTAGTAGAGGATCTGCCCTTTTCCCAATTTCTATCGCTTACAGGATGGAAGTCTTCCAGAAGCTAAACTTTACCTTATGCAGCAACCTGCCACCTCTGCTACATTTCTCACTTCTTGAACTTTCTGTTCATCCACATGAATTCTTACTGTCTCTGCACCTGAATTTTTAAACACTTCCAGCAGAAGGTATGTCTCTGACAACCTCATTGGTCTTATCTATTTTAAGTCCCGCACCCATGTATCAAGATTATTATGTTTAATTGTTTCCAATTCAAAATATGTCTGACCTGGTTTCTTCATTATGTTTCTGAACCGCTGTATACACACTTCTGGTACCAATGTATCCAGCACTCAAATCAACCCATTTGGCCTCTTCATAATCTCTTCACCTCTCAGCTGACAGCGTAGCAAATACCTCACTGGTTCTGCCTCCGAGTTTACACGGAACCAGCATGACCGACAATTCCACTGACCACTCTATTTGCCTTGCCAATGTTTGAAATGAAATAAAGAAAGCTTCGACAACTTTCTCATCAAAATGTGATAGTATTTAAATGTTTGTTTCTATCACGACTTTGTCTCTTCATCTCCATCCTGTTAACTTAACGTTCTTGACTGAATTGCAATTTCTGAATTTCAACTTCTCTCACATTTTGCCTTTCTTCTCTCTCACTTTGTCCGCACCTTTCTTCTCTCTCACTTTGTCCGCACCTTTCTTCTCTCTCACTTTGTACGCACCTTTCTTCTCTCTCACTTTGTCCGCACCTTTCTTCTCTCTCACTTCGTACGCACCTTTCTTCTCCCTCACTTTGTCCGCACCTTTCTTCTCTCTCACTTCGTACGCACCTTTCTTCTCTCTCACTTTGTCCGCACCTTTCTTCTCTCTCACTTTGTCCGCACCTTTCTTCTCTCTCACTTCGTACGCACCTTTCTTCTCTCTCACTTTGTCCGCACCTTTCTTCTCTCTCACTTCGTACGCACCTTTCTTCTCCCTCACTTTGTCTGCACATTTCTTCTCTCTCTGTTCCGTTAAGAACCTTCTGTACCTTTTATTTTCACTCTCTCTTTATTTATCTTCTCAATCCACTTTCCTCAATTGTAAATTGTGTTTTCTAACTTTACTGCACTTGTGTGTTTCTCTGACACATCTAAGTGCTTGATTCACTCCCTTACCATTTCAGAGTTACTTTCATCCTTGATTAAAGCAATATCTACCCTCTTCACTGATTCTAAAAGTGTGCTCTTTTCTTTCTAAATATTCTTGGCAAATTTAGGAAGCATCTTCAAACCCCAGAAATCCTTTAGCAACTTTAAGACCCATTTCTCTCATTTTTAATTTAATTAACCACAAGTAACTGAAATTTGAGAAATTATCTCACCTCTGTTTCATTTAAAGAACTAGCACACTAATTGGCAAATGTTCAAATCTGCTGGGATCTTTCCGTCCAACAATCTGTTAAAATCTGACAAAATATCTGACAGGATCTGTGTACCTCTGTCCAGTTCACGTAAGCCCCTAAACTGTCGTAGCACAGTAGTAAACCCTTCTGCTAATTAAAGCAAAGACACAGAAAAACTAACTCCGCCTCATAATGTGCTAAAGTATCAAAGACAGAAAACTGTCCAAAATTCCAAGATTTAACAGAAAATATCGATTTTATTCTTTAACACTAAAAGTGGATATTAAGCAACAACTATTTACAAATATATGTTTCTTTTCTCTTAAAGATTTGTTAAAGACTTCCCAAGCTGTAACAATATACTGCTCCTATAAAACCACGATTAAATTTATCGAAATTCAATGTTCAAAACCAGACAATGGCAGTCATTTCCACTGTCCATCTTCCTCTGTTCGTATATCTTCCTGGGGCGCCTTCGATGATGTGCTGCATAGATGTTTCATATGAGGAAATGTTATCTTTGTCAGCGAGTGTGGTGATAGCAGTCTTTCAAGTGATAGCTAGTGCTCTTTCTGGCTGACTGTCCAACAAAACATGCTTTATATAACCCAAATATTGGATCGTATCATTGGTTCGATATTGTCAAAGCAGTAAAATTCAATTCGATTGGGTTTCTGTATATTGAGCCATAATTTAGACTGATTGGCACAATTCGAAATGCTGTGAAAACAATTCAGGTTTGTCGGTTACAGGCAAAGGTTCCATCTTAACGTTAAATGTTTCCATTGTCAGTCACATGACAAATGCTTGCCAGCTTTCCTTCTCTCTTAAAGTTACACCTTCAACTTCATAACAACAAGGTCCCTCTCTCTATTCAAAACACTCCTTTCGGGCATCCGCTACTTGTTCAGACTCCAGGCAAATGTTCCCTCCAGAATCACTGATTGGTCTATTCTATCACTGATCATTGTCTTATTCCTCATGTATGTGTCGTATGATTTTGCCTTTTAGCTAATCCTTCCCACCAAGGCTTTTTATTACCCACTCCATTTCTCCTCAGTCCATTTTTGAGTTCTTTCCAAACCACCGTGTAATGTTCTAGAGCTGTGCCAGATCCGTGCTTCCTCAAATATAAGTAGGCTTCCCTCTTCTTTTTGACGAAAATCTCCTGTGCTGTTATCATCCATTGTTTCCTCAAGTTAATATTCTATGCCTGGCTCAGTGGGATAAAGATATCTCACTCTCGCAACAAATTATCCATAAACAGCCTCCACATTTCTGTTGTATCTTTCTGGTCGAGCAACTGTTCCCAATGTACCCTCCACAGGTCTTGTTTGATAGCAATATAATGACCCTCCCACAATTAAATACCTTGGTCTACTGTCTGCTCCTATCCCTCTCTATGGCTCTGGTAGTTGTAGTCACTGTCACTGAAATGCTCGCCCACTGAGAGATCTGACACCTGGCTTGGCTTCTTGCCGAGCACGAAATCCAAGATGGCCTCCACCGCAGTCGGCCTATCTATGTACTGAGTCAACTATCCCGCCTTGTCGCATTTGACAAATCGACTCCATTTAGGCCATCTGCACGAGGGTGGTTCTAAACAATATTGGGGAAACTGAAGTCAACGACAACATCAACGCTGTTAAATTTGTACCTTTAAAGATCTGCTGTCGAATCTGTTATTCCATTCCTCTCCTGTTATTTGGGCGTCTATAGAAAACAAAAAATAAAGTGATTGCTCCTTTCCTGTTCCAGGCTTCGATCCATTCGACAAGCCTTCCTCAGCAGCCTCATTTTCTACAGCTATGATGCACTCTCTATTTATGAGGATGTTGCTGAAGACATTTATCAGGGTATTGCCTGCTTTGGAGATATTTAGTCATTAAGTAAGATGGGACAGACTGACGTTGTTTACTGCATAGCAGATTGCGGTGGTGGTGGGGGCATGATTCGGATATGATAAAGATACGAGGGCCATAGATAGGGCAGATTGACTTCCGCGAAGGAGGGCAGTGAACATGGGATATTGATGAAAGTTCAGTGTGAGTATGTTTAGAGGAGAAAGGATGCAAAATTCATCCATCCAGATGATGGTAAGGAACTGGAAGGCACTGCCTTTAAGTGTTCGAGGCAGAAATCCTTCAGGTTTTAACAAGTATTAATGGACAAGTGCAAGACATGCAGCACAACGGCTCAGTACAGGAAAATGCAATTCATATAATTTGCTGGTTGGCTTTGATCATGATAGAGGTTGGGCACTAATCGACTTTTTTTCTGCATTGCATATCCTTCTGATACTAATTCCAATCTGCTGGAAAAAGCTCGGATTATTTTAGAAAGCTCCCGCAACCGTTGGCATCAGCTCTTCTGCAATTGAGCCTTCATTCCTTGAATTAGCTGCTGTTCAGACAACAGTTACAATGAGTGCGAGCTTACTTATTTATTAACTGTATCTTCAACAATCTTTGGTCTTTAAAATTAGTTCGTTTTCTCCCGATTCCTATATATGAGTTAAATACAGAATAATGTACACTTAAAAAAATACGTTGTGCATCTGCCCTCCCACACTCGTGTTTTTTAAACCAGTGGGTAATACACCTGCAAGTTTTAGAATTCATTTTCATCAAAGTATTTCAGCTACATTAAAATAAAAATACATCTGGTTTGAAATTAATTTGAATCATTTGCCCAGTGAGGGGAAACGCGATGAACAATTCTATTAACACAGCTCAGGTGTTCATGATGACTCGATGGTAACTCAGAAAAAAAACATGTCCCTGAGGAATTGTTCTTTCTGCTCTATTTAAAGATTCCCCTTTACTAGCACGAGCGTGTACTGGCTGCATTAAACATAATTACCTTTGCACCTTGGACGGGAGAGGCATCATGAATGTAGCGATTATAGTTTCAATATATGAGGAGAGAGCTATCATACAACGCATATTGAAGAAGATCGAGAGGATATACTTCCCGGTACTTGCTGCTGTCAGTGTCCCTCGTAAGTGATATCCTCTGATATCAATTCTCCAAATTGTGGTCCACTCATTTCTTATTCTCTTGAATTGTTTCCCTTCTTGTGACAGCACGGTGGCTCAGTGGTTATCAATGCTTCCTTAGAGCGCTTGCGATCGATTCAAGTCCCAGGCCTTTGTGGGGAGTTTGCATATTCTCCCCGTGTCCAGGTGAGTTTCCTTTGGGTGCTCCTGTTCCTCCCACAATCCAAGACTGTGCAAGTGAGATGATTTGGCCATGTCAAATTGCCCATCGTGTTCAAGAATACGAAGGTTAGGTACATTAGTAAGGATAAAGTCGAGCTATAGGGTCAGGGAATAGATCTGGGTGGATTACTCTTCAGACAGTTAATGCGGAGTTGTTGGGCCAAAATGGCCTATTCCACACTACCGAATTTCTAATTTCTGCGTTCTAGAAATCTCCATCTTGTATTGTGCATGAACTGCTGTGTCCTGTTCACTCCTTCCGTGCGCATGGTGAATGTTAACCACATATTCGACAATTCTGAACTGTATCTAGCGGAGATGATTGGAATTATATCACAGTGATTGGTATCTAGTTTCATGTTATTGTGAAGATGGACTGCGTGAAATCTGCTGCATTGGTTTCATGCTTTCTTTTATTGTTATTATAGACCAAAAATAATTAATATATGAAGCTCAGTAACTTTGAACACTGGATTTCAGACATTTTACATACTCAGAGATACAGTCATACGCTCACCCAAAATACTCACTCTCCCTAAAAGACTCTCTGTCGAACACACCCACAAACACCTACACACGATCTCTTATTCTCTTACATTCTCTCTCGGACGCACTAAATCGCTCACAGCCTCATACACACTCACTCTCTCTCTCTCATAAACTGTCACACATGAACCCCGTCTCAAAGACAATTGCTCGCACACAGTCAATCTCCCTCTCATGTATAGCTTTTCTGATACACTCATTCTCTCACGCACTCTATCTTGCATCCACGAATTATCCCACTCACACACCCATCTTGAATTCAATTGACACACACACACACTCTCTCTTCCAGATTCTCTGTCTCTTTCACGGACAATTTCGATGACACACTCTCTCTCTCACCATTACACATTCACACATTCACAGACCCTTCTCTCTCTCACATACACACACATTCACCAAGTCACCGAAATTCACATTTGTATACATTGTCTCTCGAACACTTGCATTCATCCACTCACTCTCAAACTTGTGCTTCTGCATGTTCACACACACAGAAACCCTCAAATAAATTCTCATCATGTTACAAATGCACACTCACTCATGTACACAAGCATAAACACACACTCTTCCCACACTTATTAATTCACTCGCTCTCTTGACTATGTTGCCTCAGACACGTACACACGTTCACTTATCTCCTCTGATTATGCAGCATTTATCATCTGCCAGTAACTGCAGCAGACAAATTATTAATGAGGTTCCTTCTTTCCCTGGTGCAATCCCTTTGGTGTAGGGGCCCCGATCGTGACATTTGGAATGGGGTACTTGGGTTTTGATTTTGATTTGATACTGCATGGTTCATTGGGGAGCACTGCAGGTGTTTGGATTCCCTTTATCCTCAGCATCTTTCCTTGAAGGTAATGGTGGAGATGGTTTGAAATTTCTGCTTGGAGGAGGCTACAGTGTAACTTACAGATGATGTACAATGCTGTTACAGGGATAAATGCTGAATTGTGGGGTTACCACCACCGTGCATGTTGTTGTATTAAAAACATCTTATTTGGCTCAGTTAATTTAGTGACCATTGTGATCCTGTCCCGTGGAAACTGTGGACTCTCTACGTCTGTGACTCGGTACCTCGTGGCTATGGCAACAGCAGATCTACTGGTGGTGATCCTCGACTTGATATGGAGACATATACCTGTTCTTTATCCAGAAGAATTTATTTTCCTGGATTATATAGATGTGTGTAACATTCACGCTGTCCTTCTTTATGCAGTCACTGACTGTTCTGTCTGGTTCACCGTGGTATTCACGTTCGATCGATTTGTAGCTATTGCTTGCCAGAAGCTGAAAACGAAGTATTGCAGAGAGAAAACAGTGACTTTGGTCCTTGGAGCAGTGACGTTGCTGAGCTGTTTAATTAACCTGACCTGGTATTTTATGTATAACGAGAGGTATAGACTTGGCAATTATCCTATGTTTTGTGGAATGTCTGTCTCTGATACGAATTTAATGCTGTGGGTTGCAATTGAAGTTGTTCATTATATTTTCACACCCTGCATCCCATTTGCACTGATTCTGCTCCTCACCATTTTCACCGTAAGACACATTTTAGTGAGCAGCAGGGCCCGCAGGAGACTCCGGGCTCACATGAATATGGAAAGACCCAGAGATACTGAGATGGAGAACCGAAGAAAATCCATAATTTTACTTTTTGCTATTTCTGTCAATTTCATTCTGCTGTGGGCAGTGTTCACTGTGAACGCTTTAGTTAAGCGGATACGTGACCTGAGTAGTACTTTTCCTCTGCTTCCTCACTTCCAAGAAATTGGCTTCATTCTCCAGATGCTGAGTTGCTGAACAAACACTGGGATCTACGCCGTCACCCAGGCAAGGTTCAGAGAACAATTCAAGAATATGATGATGTTCCCTTTCATTTTAATTTTTAACCTACTGGGAAAATTCAAGAACTAAACATTACCAAGCATTGAATCTGAATGTTATGCTCAATTCTTCTCGCGCACTGTCCAAGATTTTTTTTTTTAATATCCATCCAATGAGCAGCAGTATTTACACTCACTTTGACATACAGCAGAAATTTTGTTCAGTACCGGGAGCCCAAGGAGTGCAGTCATCGAGTTGTTGCCTCATAAAGATAGCGTCATACAGCACGAAAACAGACCCGTCAATCCTACTCGGCCTCGCTGACAGCATATGCTTAACTGATCTCGTCCACTTTGCCAGCAACTTGTCCATATCTTTCTAAATCGTTCCTGTTCATCTAGATGGTTTTTAAATGTTTTAATTGTACCCCACCCGTGAAACATTCTTTGACAGCTTGTCCCATATACATGCCATCCTCTACGTAAAACGTTTTAGATCGTTCTACTCTCACCTTGAACCTATGCTCTCTTGTTTCTGTTTCCCCTACACTTATAAAAACATACCTTGGCTGATCGCTTTAATCAGGCCCTGCATGACTTTGTTAATATCTGTAAACGACCCCTCAGCCTCTGATGCTCAGGGGAAAATAGCCCATAACCGATTCGAACTCATCCTGAAGCTCAAACTCTCGAAACTTGGACAAAATTCTTCAAATCATTTCTCAACCCTTTTCAGATTAACAGTAGGGTGAAGCACAACTCTGCGGCAATGCCAGTAGAGGAATACTTGAATCAAGCTTGTTTCGCAGTTGGGGTGTTTGTTGATATAAGACCATAAGACATAGGAGTGGAAGTAAGGCCATTCGGCACATCGAGTCAACTCCGCCATTCAATCATGGCTGATGCGCATTTCAGCTCCACTTACCAGCGTTCTCCCCGTAGCCCTTAATTCCTCTAGACAACAAGATTCTATCAATCTCGGCCTTGAAGACATTTAGCGTCCCGGCTTCCAATGCACTCCGTGGCAATGAATTCCACAGGCCCCCCACTCTCTGGCTGAAGAAATGTCTCCGCATTTCTGTTCTGAAATGACCCCCTCTAATTCTAAGGCTGTGTCCACGGGTCCTTTTCTCCTCGTTTAACTGAAACAATTTCCTAGCATCCACCTTTTCCAAGCCATGTATTATTTTGTACGTCTCTATTAAGTCTCCCCTTAATCTTCTAAACTCCAACGAATACAATCCCAGTATCCTCAGCCGTTCCTCATATGTTAGACCTGTCATTCCAGGGATCATCCGTGTGAATCTCCGCTGGACACGTTCCAGTGCCAGTATGTCCTTCCTGAGGTGTGGGGACCAAAACTGGACACAGTACTCCAAATGGGGCCTAACCAGAGCTTTATAAAGTCTTAGTAGTACATCTCTGCTTTTATATTCCAACCCTCTTGAGATAAGAGACAACATTGCATTCGCTTTCTTAATCACGGACTCAACCTGCATGTTTACCTTTAGAGAATCCACGACGAGCACTCCCAGATCCCTTTGTGCTTTGGCTTTATTAATTTTCTCACCATTTAGAAAGTAGTCTATGCTTTTATTCTTTTTGCCAAAGTGCAAGACCTCGCACTTGCTCACGTTAAATTCCATCAGCCATTTCCTGGACCACTCTCCCAACCTGTCCAGATCCTTCTGTAGCCTCCCCATTTCCTCAGGACTACCTGACTGTCCACCTAACTTCGTATCATCGGCAAACTTCGCTAGAATGCCCCCGGTTCCCTCATCCAAATCATTAATATATTATGCGAACAGCTGTGGCCCCAGCACCGAACCCTGCGGGACACCTCTCGTCACCGGCTGCCATTCTGAAAAAGAACCTTTTATCCCAACTCTCCGCCTTCTGTTAGACAGCCAATCCTCAATCCATCCCAGCAGCTCACCTCGAACACCATGGGCCCTCACCTTGCTCAGCAGCCTCCCGTGTGGCACCTTATCAAAGGCCTTTTGAAAGTCTAGATAGACCACATCCACTGGGTTTCCCTGGTCTAACCTACTTGTTACCTCTTCAAAAAATTCCAACAGGTTTGTCAGGCATGACCTCCCTTTACTAAATCCATGTTGACTTGTTCTAATCAGACTCTGCTCTTCCAAGAATTTAGAAACCTCATCCTTAATGATGGATTCTAGAATTTTACCAACAACCGAGGTTAAGCTGATTGGCCTATAATTTTCCATCTTTTGCCTTGATCCTTTCTTGAACAAGGGGGTTACAACAGCCATCTTCCAATCATCCGGGACCTTTCCTGACTCCAGTGACTCTTGAAAGATCTCAACCAATGCCTCTGCTATTTCCTCAGCCACCTCTCTCAGAACTCTAGTGTGTATCCCATCGGGGCCAGGAGATTTATCAATTTTAAGACTTTTTAACTTTTCTAGCACTATCTCTTTCGTAATGGCAACCATACTCAACTCAGCCCCGTGACACCCTTTATTTTTTGGGATATTGGGAGAATTTCTCTGTATATCTGGGATTGGTGGTTGTACGGTGCTGCAGTTAGAGAACAGAGCGGATGACGGGAAAGAGAAGGTACAAATGCATCATTTGTGAGTCACAAGCAAAGGCAAGTTTTTTAGCACCGTGGACTGTGCTTTGACACTACATGTTAGGTGTTTAGAACTCATGAACAAACTAATATTTTTACTAATATATGTTTCACAACAGATATAAATTCAAATGAGGAAAGAATGTAATATCCCCAAGTATATCGGTAACAAAAATGTCCTCAGATTGTGAACTATGGGAAGAATGTTGAGATGCTGCATTTGGACATGTCAAGTGCATGGTAGATGCAGATTAATGTTGGTAAGTCCGTGGTTATTCATTTTGCGAGCAAAAACAGGAAGGCAGATTGTTATAGGAATGGGGTGCGATTAGAAAGGTGGTGTAGGGTGTGCAATGAGGCCTCTGCGTCTGCATCTGTGGCTGCAGTGCTGCAGTTTTGACCGACACTGGTCTGCAACAGATTTGATAGAGCCTGGTCCTCGGTAGTATTTACCGGTCCCCAGTCATAGTGTCATAGAATCATGAAGCACGAATCGGACAGCTCTATGCAACCAGTCACTGCCGAACATAGTGCCAACAAACTAAACTGTTCCCACTTCTTTGTTTCTGTTTCCCATTTTGAACGGGAAACCTTTCCTATCCATGCACTTATCCAAAAGTGTTTTAACCGCTTTAATTGTACCGACATCCAACACTTCCTCTGGTCGTTTATTCCTCAGGTGAACCCACGTCCGTACAAAAGACGACATTTTCCCTCGTGTCTTTTTGAATTCCTCATCACAGGAAATAAAAACACCAATAATGATAAATCTACCTGTACTCTCAGCATTTCATGAAATACTATCACATAGGTTCTCAACCTCCTACATTCCAATGTAAAATGTCATAGCTTTTCATTGAAACTTCCGGGCACATCCTGTGAATGTGGCCTGAACCCTCTCCTGTTTTGTAAAAAATCTTCTTATAAATGGGCGATGAAAAATGGATACAGCATTCCAGAAGTGGCCTCACTAATGTATCGTATGACCTCACCATGTCTCACGCTACTCTGTCCACTCCACCCAAGAATTCCTGAAGATCATCAAAGGTACTAAGATGGAAGAGGATGAAGTAATGGCCTTCTTTGAGGTAACGGCCGGGTTTATATTAATCACCATTCACCTGGCCAAGGAAACACTGACTACACTAGTAGAAGACCCAAAGGCACATACAGCAAACACCACTAACTCCATCAACACAGACATTAACCGCCTTACCACACACTTCATGTTCAACAACAAAACCGACAGATAAACCAAAGTAACACCCATGGGAACTCCAATATCAGTGCTCTGAGCAGAGGATGTAATGCAGAGACACGAACAAACTGCTCTCCCAAAAATTCAATCCAAACTTTGCATCCAATATATGGATGATACCTTGATCAACACTAAAGGAAACTTTCAGGACAATCTATAATAGCTTTACTTCATAAAATTCACTAAAGTGGAGGAAACAACTAGAAGTTGCCATTCTGAGATGTCGCAGGATAGCGAACAGCAAATCAGAAACTTCAAACCAGTGTCTGCTGGAAAAAAACACATATGTAACAAATATTGAATGAAAGAAATGAAGATGCATCAGAACGTTATTACAACACACTCTGAAATTCAGAGGAACTACACAGAGCAGAGGATAATCACCTCCTGTGTATTAAAAAATGAATGGGTACCTAATGAGCACAGTGCACCGATTTCTCAGCAACAAACCCAAACAAGCATACAAAACACTTCCATAATGCCTAGCCACTCTTCTATACATAAAGAAATCTCGGAAATGACTGCCAGACTACTCAGACCCCTTGGTATCATGGTAGCCCACAAATTCACCAACACAGTAAAACAGCAGCAAATGGACTTGAAAGATCTTATGCAGGCAATAAGCAAAACTAATGTCATTTAGAAAATACCGTGCAAGCGCTGGAATGAACACGACATTGGACAAACAGGCAGAAAATTAGACACCCCGGATACCTGAACACCGACAAGCCACAAAACGGCATGACCCTCTCTCACTCGTCTCCTTACATACAGATAAGGAAGGTCGTCCCTTCGACTGGGACAACACATCCATCCTCGGACAAGCCAAACAAAGACACGCACGAAAATTTTGAGAAGCATGACATTCCAACTTGAACTCTATTAACAAACACATCAAGTTAGCCCCCATCTACTTCCCCTGAGAAAAAGTTCAGGAAGTTGCATCACTATAGGAAATTACATCACCAAAGGAAATAACATCACCAACCCCCCAAAAAAAACCCAAACACATAAATAGAAAGCAGAAATTTTCAGCAATGCTTCGCCTACGGCACACTAAAGATATCACCCAGTAGAGTGATGAAACCTCTAGAAAGCGCCTTTCAGCTCAGCGAGCAAACCTACATCCATAACCTCAACATGAGCTACAAATCACCACAAATCTCGCTTTTTCATTTTAATGTTCAAACTGAATAAAGAGATAAATTAATAGATATAAAGACATTTAGATAGTCTGGTGGTTATAATTATCTAGATAGATAGAGAGATAGATAGATAGATAGATAGGTAGATAGATAGATAGATAGATAGATAGATAGATAGATAGATAGATAGATAGATAGATAGATAGATAGATAGATAGATAGATAGATAGATAGATAGATAGATAGATAGATAGATAGATAGATAGATAGATAGATAGATAGATAGATAGATAGATAGATAGATAGATAGATAGATAGATAGATAGATAGATAGATAGATAGATAGATAGATAGATAGATAGATAGATAGATAGATAGATGGATGGATAGATGGATGGATAGATGGATGGATGGATGGATAGATGGATGGATGGATGGATGGATGGATGGATGGATGGATGGATGGATGGATGGATGGATGGATGGATGGATGGACGGATGGACGGATGGACGGATGGACGGATGGACGGATGGACAGATGGACGGATGGACGGATGGACGGACGGACGGACGGATGGACGGATGGACGGACGGATGGATGGACGGATGGACGAATGGATGGACGGACGATGCTCGATTTAAAGTGCTGAGTACCGAAGCTGTGCATAACTTGTTGTAACAATCGAGCAGTAAAATGTGTCCCTCTGCCTGACTGAATGTCTGAATGCAGCCCATGCCATGTGAAGAAAGATATGACCTTCTCTAACACTTTCTTTGCCTTGATACTCCATAATGTAATTGCCTTCGAACATCCTGCAGACACATTCCACATCAACAGGCACTGGTTCTCGATTTTTGTTCTCAGAAGGGAATCTACACAACAATTATAACTCCCGTGAAAGTTTCTTCGAATGTCGGAACTGGCATCAAGGGGTTTGATTTTGTTATCCGTTGTGGCTCAACTCCGATTTGGCATGTAAGACACGTTTAGTGAAACGTAGCCGCATTGTGTCCATTCCAGGACATTAAAAGTGTTTTGTTTTGTCATGTCCACACTGGAACACCTCTTGTGTGTATGGTCGCGGAAACACAATCTGGTGCACGTCGGCTCATTTCTCCTCTGCAACAACCTCCTCTCGTCTTCATTTTTGCCTTTGGATTCTATCTTTGGGATAGTAATCCTCTGGAAATTTCACTGTCTCATTTTCAGAGTTCGCATCCACATATGTAACTTTTATCGTCTTGTCTTGCTGCCACAACTCTCTTAGCCTTTCAGGATTGAACACTTCTGTCTGACCCAATCCGATCAAATTGTGGGCAAATGTCCCCAACACTTTGAAATACCGGACAAACACATTCCCCCAAACTGTTACGACACTTAGTAAACCACTTCTGTTAATTTTCAATCAGCAACATAGAAAAGATTTATCCCATGCAATCATCTATGAAAATTCGAGAGGACAAAAACTACTTAAATTAAGAAACGTAACAGATTTATTTCTGGAGATATAACAGAGCATGTTTGAATAACAATTATTTGTAACTCCATCCACGAGCCTATCGTTTATTTTCCCATCTATAATAGTCATCCGATAAAATGGCCGATTAATATTTTCCAATAATGCAAATTTCAAGATAGCTGGCGAATCTTCTCTTGGTATCGTCCTCTGCACATTTTCTTCTTCTGAGGATTTATCTTTCACAGGTCGTTGAAGGATAGATGCTCCTGTAAAAATGTTATTCTGTGTGGAGTATATGTGTATTGGTCGCTTGGCAGTTTTCCCTCCATTTTTCAGGGTTTCGCGGTCATATCCCTCCAAAGAACCGGATTGTGTCATTGGCTTTGAAGAATGTGAATACACTTAGTTCAAACTTGATTGGAGTTTGGTATTTCTGGCGTATAATTTAAACTGATTGTGAGAATTTGAATCTGTTTTGTCGTCTCCAGGCAACCCAGCTAATTAGATGTTCCACCAAATGTTGTATTGTTTCTCTATTCAGAACAATTGGTATGAGGTAGTTCTATTAGCTTTTAACTCCATTAAAGGTATAGTACACTTCTATACCTTCATAAAAGTTGGGTTGAGTAGTTTTGACAGAGTTCTTGAAAGAGTCGTTGGAAGATTTGTTCAGTGCATTTGTATATAGTAGTCACACATGCGTTTTCAACTAATGCTCAGAAGGAAAATTGGAAAGATTGACATTTCTGACATTCCACTGGTAGCTTTGCCACTTGTCTCTGTTCTTTACTGCATCCATTTGGGAGATGGTTTTGGAAATTGCTATTATTCTAATGTAATATAGTCAGTGTGCATAATCAATCCATCAGCGTTGATAGAACAGCTTTGTTCGTGAAAGAAGATAATAGGACCAGACGGATGTCAGCCCTCCAATATTGCATTGGAAGACAACTCTATTCATGCAATTCCATGTGTTAGTTAGCATCTCTAAACCAGATGCATCATCCTGAATGATTTGTTTCAAGTATGCATTTCCCCATGATATGACAAAATGTTCATAATTGGTAAGAAACGAGGGAGGCTGGGAATTCGTTATTAATTCATTAATTTATGAGCCATCTGTCTTTCCTCCCCGTCGACCTTACATATTTCAGCTAATATTGGTTTATTTGGAAATGACACATGAACTTTCCCAAATTTCTCACGGGATTCAAAGTTTCTGTAATGGTGTACTACTCCAGTATATTTGAGCATTGTCTGCTGGAAGGAGTTAGACAACCTTAAAGGGACCATTCCATGATGAGAAAGGCAGTTTTAGGGTGTAGGGTTTTACTCATAACTTACTACTCGCCGATGTACAATCCTCTACTTGCCTCTCGTTTAATCCTGTCTTTCTGCTTTGTCCCTAACTGTTTTATGCATCTCATTTTTTCCGGGTCTCCCTTACTATCATAACGGATCTGATGGGTAGCAAAAGGACAGCCTCTCATTTTGCTCTTCTCATGTTATAGAGGCTGATCGTATTTTTTTCGGAATCAGCATTTCTGCAGGAGTATTTTAGGACATAAAATTACATTTCCTGTAATCACAATGGGTCCATTGATCCTGATGATTCATGCGGCACTGTCGAGGTTTCCAGTCTGGGATCTTGACCAGCAACTCGGAGTAGAACGTCCTTTCTTTCGCTCTTCACCTGAATATTCAGTGGCTCTGTAGCTAGGTTTCCCCATTCAAACTCCCGCACTCGTCGAAACATCTTCTCAACATATCTCCCATCATATCTGTTCAGAGCTCTGTATGATTCAATCACCTGACCCCCTTTCAGTGAACTATAATGAATAAGTCATAAGGTGTTAAATGTTCTTGATAAGAGAATACATTGAAAACATGAATTAGCCAAGTGAGTGCATATGTAATCGTTTTCAATGTTAGGATATTCTCTTTTAAAACAACAACTAAATGTAAACAACGTACCCCAGCCCATACTTCACTCTTGAGAGATACAGTTGAAACAAAGTCTTTCTATTCTCCTAAACCTATGCAATGTCTCTGAATGATCTGTATCATCCTGCGATGGATGATAGTGAATGGGTGTGGATCAAAGTTTGATGCAGGTACTGCAAATTTTACCGCAGACATTCAAGTATTTAATTGAAAACTTAATAGTTTTCTGCGTTACATTTGGAAGTGATTATAAAGACTGAACTTTTTTTTTTGTTGGCACCACTGTTATTTTGATTCATGCTGTGCACAAGGGCACTTTACATAAGGAGTCATTGAAACAAAATGCAACTCACGCAGTATTAATACTCAATAACAAAAGCAACAACATACTTATGAATAAAAGCTATTGAATGGTTCAATGGACAGACTTTTGATAAGGCCGGTAACGCAAAATAATGAAACCATGCGCAGAAGTCAGAACATCCAATTATCTCCTTAACACAAACAGCCCTATCTAGATTCAATGACTCCAATATTGGATTATTCAGTTCCTACAGCACCCACGTGGAGAAGAAACAAACCATCTTATACACTGAGGAACTGCCTCAAGAACTGTTGATATTGTTGTACTAAAAGCGATCTTACGCTGTCAGCTGTAACACAGCTATGGGAACTGAAACACATTTTTTTTTGTGTGTCAAGATGCACTGCAGGTGCGCTGAGCAAACTATCTTGACAGCATCACAACAGAGTTCAGAATAGATTGAGGGGATCAAATGAGATTGGAAATTAGCTCATCGTGCTATAATCTATCGGGCAGAGATTGTAATGGAACTAAAGTATAAAGAAGATATTTTGTGCTGTCAATTTAGAGGGATAGGTTTCAATTTTCCGAAACTTCAATGATATCAAGGGCAACAGAGTTAACCTGGCTGATAGAGCCCAGAAATTTCATTAGTAACGTCACCAGAATGATTGAGCACCGTTTGAATGACAATGCTCACTGCTATAGTTGACTGTGACATTCAGTAATAAAAATACAGTGTTTCAGCAGCAAAATTGTCAAATGAAATATAAAGAAGAGAAACAAAACTGCTGGTGAATCTCAGCAACTCTGGCCGCATCTGCGGGAAAAAAAACACAGTTAATGTTTCGAGTCTGGTGTCTCTTCAACCGAGCAGCTTAATCTGTTGAATTGATTAAGCAGTTGAATAATGATGTTTACTGGGGAACCACAAATACAACCAAAATCGGAATGTAATACTACTGAAATATCTAAAATGCACATTCGAAACGGTCAGGTCATGTGAAACAGCGATGATCTGCAGAGACCATATCAATCAAATAAAAAAAGTCCCTGTGCAATTTTATAACAGACCAATTCATTGTCGTCAGATTCTGAATCATTTTTGTAATATTCTGGGAGACAATTCTTGAATTGTGACCCAACTTTGTTACGGCGTCATCTCCTGTCCACAGACTGCAGTCCTTCCTCTCCTTCTTTCCTCCAGCTGTTGTCCCCAGAGATGATGCTGCAGCTGATGCGATGGGATAAGAAAATAAAGCCTTCACATTCCGTTTTGATACAAAAGGAGAATTATCCAGTGATACCGTTGGTCCAGAATGACTTCCATGTTCTGTTCACCGATTTCTGACAAGCCAAAACTTTTACGTGCGTTGTTATAGTAGAATGCTCAATTTGATAATTACACAGGAGCATTGAGTCAAATTGCACTGAAGGTGCACTTTAGACCATCGTGTCTGTATCAACATTTTAATTCTAATCCCACTTACCAGCACTTGAAAATTAGAAGTAAAAACAAAGAACAAAGAAAATCTACAGCCCTGGAACAGGGCCTTCGTCCCTCCAAGCCTGAGCCGTTCCGAATCCACTGTGGAAATCTGTCGCCCAATTCCTTAGCATCTGTATACCTCGGTTCGCCACCAACTCATGCATATGTTCAGATGCATCTCAAATGAATCTGTACCTGCCTCTACGACAAATGCTGGCAAAGCGTTCCAGCTACCTACCACACTCTGTGAAAAGTGATTGCCACGTGTGTCCCCCTTACACTTTTCACCTCTCACCTTGAACGTGAGACCTCTCGTTCTTGAATCCTTCACCCTGGGAAAAAAAAACTAATCACTATCAATCAGGACATCCCATCAATCTCATTTTTTTCTAATGAAATCAATCTCGCCTCCTCAAACGCTGTTCGTTGCTCGCACATTCCATACCAGGCAATATCCTCTTAAAAGTTCTCTGCACCCTCTCCCAAGCATCCACATCCCTTTGGTAATGTTGCGACAAGACTGTACACTCTACTCTAAATGCAGCCGAACCAAAGTCTTGTATAATATTAATATGACCTGCTAACTTTTATACTCAATACCTCGTCTGAGAAGGCAAGCATACCATCTGCCTTACTGACCACTCTCACCAGCCACCTTCAGGGTACAATGGAACTGAACTCTCAGAGCACTCTGCTCATCAACATTCCCCAAGCCTCTTCGGTATACTGTCTATTCTTTTCCAGAATGAGACTTCACAAAATGCATAACCTCACGTTTGTCTGGAATGAACACCATTTGCCGCGCCTCCATCCAACTCTCCAGTCTATCTATATTCTCCTGTATTATTTGATAATGCTCTGTGCTTTCTGCTACGCCGCTATATTTCATATCAGCAGTGCCCTCTGCCAGCTCATTTTTGTATATCACAAACAACAGCACTGATCTCTTTGGAACACCACTAGTCACCTTTCTCCATTTTGAGAAACTTCCTTCAACTACGACTCTCCGTCTCCTGTTGCTCAACCTGTTCTTTATCCACCTAGCTCGAACACTCTGCGCACCATGTGACTTCGCTTTCACCATTAATTTACCATGGGGACCTTATCGAATCCCTTACTAAAGTTCACATGTATGACATCTACAGCCCTTCCATCATCTCATAACTTGTTCACATCATCAAAGAACCCTATTACGTTGGTAGGGCACGATCTCCCCTAAACAAAACCATGTTGTCTTTCACTGATAAGCCCAGTCTTTTACAAATATAAATAGATTTTATCGCTCAATACCTTCTCCAGCAACTTTCCCACCACTGACTTCAGGCTTAAGCTATGCAATTACCCAGAATATTACGACTACCATTCTTGTACAGGGGGCCAACTTGAGAAATCCTCCAGTCCTCCCACACCTCACCCGTGTTTAAGGATGCTACAATGGTATCTGTCGGGGACCCACCGATTTCATCTCTCGCCTCCCCGAGCAACCTGGCTGAGATCCCATCCGGTCCTGGGGATTTACCCACCTTAATAACGTCGAGCTTACCCAACACATCCTTCCTACTTATGTCCAAGTAATCCAGAGTAATCAAACTTCAATCCCTATTCTCAACATTCATTCATGTACCTCTCCTCAGTGAACACTGAAGAAAAATTATCATTCAGAATCTCACCCAATTTCCCAGATCGACACACAGCCTTCCTTCTTATCCATTAGTGGGATAATCCTTTCTTTCGTTCCCAACTTGCTTCTTATATATGAATAAAGTGCTTTGGGATTCTACTTAATTCTGCCGACTAAAGCTAATTCATGACCCCTTTTAGCACACTTGACTTGTCATTTAAGACTTGTCTTAGTCTCTCGATATTCCTGCAGGGCCCGTTCAGTTCTTAGCTGCCTGGACCTTAAATGTACTTTCCTTTTCCTCTTGGCTAGTCGTACGATTTCTCTTGGCATCCACGGTTCAAGAACTTTGCCTTTCCTTTCCCTTGCTTTCAACATGACATGATTAGAATTGTGCGGGAAAAGCTAATATGTCAGGCATTATCTGAGCAGGAATCTCGACTTTTTGGGCAAAAGCCATTCATTTAGAATCAGTCAGGGAGCCGCTGGAATGCAGAGAAAAATGGGAGGGTGTGGGGCTGGGGAGAATGTAGCTAAGAGTGCAATCATTTGATGGAGGTGGGGAGGAAGGTGACAGATCTGACAGGAGGGTGGAGCTAAACGGTGGGAAGAACGATTGGCAGGTAGGATAGGTCATGAGGATAGTGCTGAGCAGGCAGATAGGAACCAGGGTAAGGTGGTGGGAGGAGAAATGAGGACATTGGTGAGGTCCACTTTGATTACCTGCGGTTGAAGTGTTATGAGGTGGAAGATGAGGTGTTCTTCCTTCAGGTGTTGGGTGGTTAGAGAGTGGCGGTGGAGGAGGCCGAGGACTTGCATGTCCTCGACAGAGTAGGCCGGGGAGTCGAAATGCTCGGCTACGGGGCGGTGTGTTTGATTGTTGCGGGTGTCCCGGAGATGTTCCCTAAAGTGTTCTGTGAGAATGCGTCCGGTTTCCCCAATGCCAAGGAGACCACATCGAGAGCGAAGGATACATTAAATAACAGTGTGGATATGCAGGTGATATTTTGATGGATGAGGAAGGTTTATATGGGTCCTTAGATTGCGGTGAGGAAGGAGGTGTGGCCGCAGATTTTGCAGTTCCTGCGGTGGCAGGGGAAGATGCCAGGACGGGATGGTGGGTTGTATGGGGGGTGTGCACCTGACCAAGTAATCACGGAGGGAATAATCTTCACGGAAAGTGGATAGGGATGGGGATGGAAATAAATCCCTGCTGGTGTGGTCCATTTGTAGATGGCGGAAATGTCGGATGATGAGGATTATGCAGAGGTTGGTTCGATCGAAGGACAATAATGGGGTGGGTGGTTGTCTGTCCTTGTTGCAGTTAGAAGGGTGGGGTTTCAAGGCGTAAGTGCGAGATGTAGGTGAGCTGCGTTGGCGGCTAGCTGACATGGGACACAAGTTATGGTCTTTAAAAACGAAGCCACCTGGTGTGCTCTGTGGTGGAACTGGTCCACCTGGGAGCAGATACAGCGGAAGAGGAGTAATTGGGAATATGTCAAAGCATTTTTGCAGAAGGTAGGGTGGGAAGAGGTGTAATCCAGGTAGCTGTGTGAGTTTTTTGTTTCTAAATAATGTTAGTGTTAAGTCTGTCGCTATTAATGGCGACGGAGAGGTCCAGGAAGTGGAGGGAGATGTCAGACATCGTCCAGATGAATTTAAGGTCGGTGTGGAATGTGTTGGTGAAGTTGATGAACTGCTCAATCTCCATGCGGGAGCATAGGTTACCTCTGAAGCTGTCATCAATCTAGCGAATGTAGAGGTGGAGAGTGGTGCCGATTTAATTACAGAAGTTGGACCGTTCTACGTAGACAACAGTGAGAGGCATAGATAGGGCCCATGCGTGGGCCCATGTCTACCATTTTTTGTCTGAAGGAAGTGGGTGGATCCGAATGGGAGATTGTTAAGGGTGAGGACCAGTTCAGCCAAACGAATGAGTGTTAGTGGAAGTTTACTTTGGGAGAGGGAGAAACTGAGAGCTTGGAGGCCATGGTCATGGCGGTTGGACGTGTAGAGGGATTGGATATCCATGGTGAAGATCAGGCTTTGGGAGCCGGGGATATGCAAGTCTTGGAGGAGGTGGAGGGTGTGGCTGGTGTTTCGCATGTATGATGGGAGTTCCTGGACTAGTGGGTAGTATCACAGTGTCGAGGCCGGTGGGGACGTGTTCAGTGGGGCAGGAGACGTGTGTAACAATGCGTCGGCTGGGGTGGTCAGGCTTGTGGATTTTGGGAGGGAGGTAGAATCGGGCGGTATTCGTTCCCGAAGTATGAGGTCAGAAGCTGTTGGTTTGAAATCTCTTGATGTGGTGAGGTTGAGTATGGTCTGGGAGACGATGGTTTGGTGATGGGATGAGTTAATAGTCGATTACAGTAAGAGAAGGTGTCGTCGAGTTGGCTGCTGGCTCCAGCAGTGTTGACGCTAGTGCGCCAAAGTACCACTGCGCCCCTTTATCCATTGGTTTGATGGTGAGGTTTAGATTGAAGGAGAGGGTGTGAAGGGATCCGCCTTGTGAGGGTGAGAGGTGCATGCCTATCCTGCACTATCTTCAACTATCTTTGAAAGCTTCCAATATATCAAATGTGGACTTCCGTCAAATAGCTGTGTCCAATCCACATTTCCCAGCTCCTGCCTAATTTTGATATATGTTGTGTTCTGTTCGCCGAGCTGGAAATTTTTGTTGCAAGCGTTTCGTCCCTTGTCTAGGTGACATCCTCAGTGCTTGGGAGCCTCCTGTGAAGCGTTTCTGTGGTGTTTCCTCTGGCATTTATAGTGGCCTATCCCTGCCGCTTCCGGTTGTCAGTTTCAGCTGTCCACTGTACTGGCCGGTATATTGGATCCAGGTCGATGTGTTTGTTGATGGAGTTTGTGAATGAGTGCCATGATTCTAGGAATTCCCTGGCTGTTCTTTGTTTGGCATGCCCTATAATGGTAGTGTTGTCCCAGTCGAATTCATGTTGCTTGTCGTCTGCAGTGTGGCTACTTGGGATAGCTGGTCATGTCGTTTCGTGGCTAGTTGATGTTCGTGGATGCGGATTGTTAGTTGTCTTCCTGTTTGTCATATATATTGTTTTGTGCAGTCCTTGCATGGGATTTTGTACACTACATTAGTTTTGATCATGCTGGGTATCGGGTCCTTTGTTCTGCTGAGTTGTTGTCTGAGTGTGGCTGTTGGTTTGTGTGCTGTTATAAGTCCCAGTTGTCGCAGTAGTCTGGCTGTCAGTTCAGAGATGTTCTTGATGTATGGTAGTGTGGCTCGTCCTTTGGGTTGCGGCATTTCCACATTCCGTTGTCTTTCTCCTAGGCATCTGTTGATGGAGTTGCGCGGGTATCCATTTTTGGCGAATACCTTGTATAGGTGTTCCTTTTCTTCTTTTTGCAGTTCTGGTGTGCTGCAGTGTGTTGTGGCCCTTTTGAATAGTGTCTTGATGCAACTTCGTTTGTGTGTGTTAGGGTGGTTGCTTTCATAGTTCAGGACCTGGTCTGTGTGTGTGACTTTCCGGTAAAACTTCGTGGTGAATTCTCCGTTCGGTGTTCTCTGTACCATCACGTCCAGCAATGGGAGTTGGTTGTCCTTTTCTTCCTCTCTCGTGAATCGGATTCCTGTGAGCGTGGATTGATGATCCGGTGTGTTTTCTCTATTTCTGTGTTTTTAATGATTACAAAGGTGTCATCAACGTATCTGACCCAGAGTTTGGGTCGAATTTGTGGTAAGACTGTTTGTTCTAACCTTTGCATTACTGCTTCTGCTATGAGCCCCGAGATCTGTGAGCCCATGGGTGTTCCGTTGATTTGTTCATATATCTGGTTGTTGAATGTGAAGTGTGTTGTGAGGCACAAGTCCAGTAGTTTAATTATGCCATCTTTGTTGATAGGTTCAACGTCCTGTTTTCTGTTCTGTATGTCTAGCAGGTTGGCTATTGTTTCTCTGGCTAGGGTTTTGTCAATAGAGGTGAACAGTGCCGTTACATCGAATGAGACCATCGAATCTTCTCCCAAACGTTGAATTTTGATATAATTAGCCTTGGCCCAGTTTAGGACTCTTCCCTTCGGATAACTCATTCTTGTCTAAGAGTATTCTTAAACTTACAGAATTATGTTCACTTTTCCCAAAGAAACCCCCCACCGCAGCTTCTAAAACCTGGCCTGGCTCAGTCCCCAACGCCAGGTCGAAAATGGCCCCTTCCCTCGTCAGACTATTGACATACAGCTTTGGAAAACTCTCCTGGACGCTTCTTACAAATTTTAGTCCGTCCAAAAATCTGACACAAAGTGCATCCCAGTCAATGTTGGGAAAATTAAAATATACCATCACCACAACCCTGTTGCATCTACATTTTACCATAATCCATTTACCTAATTGTTCTTCTATCTCCCGTTCACTGCTGGGAGCCCTGTTCTACAGCCCCAAAAATGTAACTGCACCCTTCTTATTTCTCACCTCCAATATATGTCACTACTTTAGCACGCCGTAGTGCCTGCTTTTAGCCCAGCCATGATATAAATCACTGACCCGCAATGCAATTCCTCCTCTCTTACCACCCTCCTTACCCTGCCTGAAGCATCCAAATCCTGGATTTATGATAGCCAATCATGCCCTTCCTTCAACCAAGTCTTTGTGATTGCATTAACATCATATTCCCAGGCACCAATCCAAGCCCTAAGTTCATCTGCCTTCCACACTATACTCCTTGCATTAAAGTATATACACATCAGGCCACCAGTTCTTTTGCGTTCACCTGCTCTCTGCCAGTGTTCCGCTATATTAATGCTAACTTCATGATTCTTACAATCCCCAGTTTCCACCTGGCTGTCTACTTGTCTTCTCTTCTGGTTCCAAGCCCCCGGACATATTAGTTTAAAACATCCCCAAAGCAGGACCAAAACCTCCCCCAAGTCCATTAGTTCCAGTCTGGTTCAGATGTAGACCATCCAATTTGTAATAGTCCATAAAGCTTATGACTTTTCGAGTGCATATCCATGTACTGTTGTTTTTCGAAGATGAAAGGTCGTATAATGTGTATTGCACCGTGAGTTGCTGTACAATATCACAAGGATGGTACTAAAATATGATCAACACATCTCCTGTCCCTACTTGTGTCGACAATCTTTGACCATTACTGGAGAACCATCAAAATGCCAATCACTCCATTCCGAATCTGCAGTTTCGAAAATACAATCCCAATGTTGTGTTTGCCTCCCAGATTATAAACAGAAGTTGAAACGTAAGAATCCCTTGCAGAAAGTAATGCAGTGCTGGTCTGAGCAGTTGAATAACTTCTGTGGGCCTGTGTGAAAGTGATGGACTCGTCGACACTCAGGATTCCATGGCAAACCGAAACGCATGTGGTCCTATCATCACTAACCTTATTCACAAGTGCGTACTGGATACGTACCAAATATGTCAAGCCGTATATTCCCACCTTCCACCCCGCCACAAACACCTCCCCCCCCCGCCCCCCCCCACCAATATTTGTACCGATAAATCCATTGCTTACTCAAAATCAGGTGCGTTGTGTTCAGGTCAGAGTAACTATAGCTATATAGGAAATCCAGACACAACCTCATTAAGGCTATAAGGGATATCAGGAGACGATAGTAAGAGACTATAGTAAGAGCCTTAAATTAACCAGGCATCCACATTTTGACATGGCCTACACGACATTATTGCCTAAAGAATGAAGCAGGAGAGATTAGTGGACAAAATACAGCACTGTCTGATGCGCTGAATGCATTTTGCACTCGGTTCGAACAGAAATTAGTATAATAGTTCTACCTGCTTTGAGAGCTGCCGATAGATCTGTTTCTTCTGTCACCGCTGCAGATGTCAGATTGACCTCCATTAGAATCGTCCCAGGCAATCCAGTCAGATGGACTCACTGGTCATGCACTCGTGTACGATCTGACCGAGCTGAGCAAAGTATTCAATGACATCTCTAAATTCTCTTTGATTCAGTCTAAATTCCCAAACTGCTAAAAAAACCCACCATCATCTTAACAACAATGAAAACACATACAATCCGCTGCAATGATGACTGCCCTGTGACTGTGTGATGAAAATATTTCAACCTGCATTAAAGAACAACATTGGGTATTGGGAAAGGAGTTAACTGCTGTTGATTTTTTTTTATGTGTACATAAACCTGAATGGATTGCAGTTAATTAATTCAACTGACCACCGTGGTTCAGGCAGAACGGGCATGGTTGATAGGATGACTCTGAAAAAGGATCACTACTCAAGAAATGACAATTCCATTTGTCTCCACAGAGGCAGCTTAGAAAGATATGCTACTTTCTCCATCACTTTCTGCTTCTGTTCCTTTTGGAAAAAGGGTGACGTTTCTGGATACCAAGCAACAAACATTGTTAAAGTGCACAGCTGCAGGAGACTAAGTTTTTTTTTTCTCCTGTTCATTCCCCTAGTTTTATTTCCATTTTGCTTTGGTGCTTTTTTCCTCTTATGTCTTGTGTCAGCCCGACACTGCATCGAGACCAGAATGGTGGACATGGCTTTTCTTGACTTTGGTGACCTCTGGTATCAGCAGCAGGATTGTTCTCCTGCTGTTTTCGACCAGAGGAAGACAAGCTCATCCTGCGATGTGGGACCCTGCGACGACGGTAGTGGACGCTTCCAAATGGTGGTGTCAGCAAAGGAGCATCTGCAGCCACAGCTGAACATGTGGGCTCTCCTGGCAGCGGTGTGAAGGACATCTGGTTGCAGAGTGCATGTGAGTTTGATGGTGTCAAAGAAATGGTCCGTTTGACGAAGGGATGCTACATGAGGTGGGGGAACCCCGATGTATTTGTTTCCAGCGCACGTCAAAACGAAGTGTTGGAGGTCTCCTGTAAGACTGTTTACTGACATGGATTAGATCAGAAGGACTGAACTTTCTGGAAGAAAGATTAGATCTGACCTGTTTACGTAATTATTTTTCCATTTTATTCCCAAGGCTTTTGGATATTTTTCTTTCTGTACTTTTCTAACATTTCTTGTTTCCTAACAATTTGCTCGTTGATATCCGTACCTAGGTACCTTTGTACCTCCAATGGCGCTGTGTTGTGACGACTATAAAATTATCATTAGACACAGTTCAGTGTATGAGACAATAAAGTAAATTGATTCAGTTCAGTTATATTTGAAATTTTCAATTGAATTATATCCATTATTTGAGTTTCCAGTTTTGTGGCAGTAAACTGGAATGTTTCAAGGAAACAGAGCATTCTAACGTAATGTAGATGAAGTTTAGGTTTGCAAACATGGAACATTGTACGGTTTTTGTTATATCCCAGTTGCACAGAAATGGAGATCTACTGGAATCCAGCGACTAATCACAGGGGCACTGTTCGAATAAAATTTGGTGAAGTTTTCTATTTGGTACCTTGAAGAATCACGAAACATGTCATTTTAACGCTGATTTCCGTCCAGAGATGCTTTCGAACTTGCTGAGTTTCTCCAACAATTTCTGTTAATAAATTTACATAAATGATGTAGCTGAGATTACCTCTCTCTGTCCTTCTCTCTTCCCACTGGAAAACGATAATATCCAGCACCAAACCTATGTGCAGAGTGTCCATTCGTCTCTGAGAACCTGTTACTTACTTTATAAACAACTACCATATGTGAATGCTGCTGTCTAAAAAGTATAATTCGGTCTTCTTTCGGTTCTCCAGCACCTGTTGCAAAACAGAAATGTCAATCTTCAAACCATTTTGGTCATTCTATCATTTATTTAGGGTTCTTCATTGTTCGTTGTATGTCAACAATGAATAATTGAAGTAATTTTGTTGCTTAAACACTTTTCTTGAACCTTTGCAAACGTATTTGTAAAGAAAAATGCCATTTTCCCATAATGCAGACATTTGCTGATACGGTACTTCTAATGCTGTCTGGATTTATTTTTAGCTCTTCAAGCTGAAGGCGAGCTTTTATCTTATTTCACAAAAGATAAAAGAATACAAGACCTTTCTGCACCATCACAACATGCATGCATTACTACAAGTCACAATTTTTGTCTTCCTGGAATCTCCATATGGTGTGAATTTCGAAACACGTTAGTCCAGTTTTTTTTCCTGAAGCTTTATTCATGGAAAATGTACCTTCCACCGTGGGACATTTTATAGTTCTACTGAACTCTCCGACTTCAAATCAGGTTTTGCTGAAGCAGTTCACCAAAGATACATTTTAAAGTGTTCATAGGATGCACATTTCTTGAAATGCTTACACGAGAGTTTTTTTTTCTGTATCAATATGTAGATGGTGCTACAATGTACTGTGCAGCGTTAGCCCTTTGCCTTCCAAATGTAGCAAACAAATGCTCGAGAGAACACGCAGCTACATTCGAGTTAAGTGCAAGCACAAAACCGTCTTATTTAAGTTTCCATTTGAAAAGGATAAATCTTATCTTCACATATTGCAGTCATGCAGATTTTGTTAAAGTAAGACAGGGCCTAGCTAACATGTACTGGGGACAGTTACGTGAAAGCAAATCAACATAAGAGCAGGGGTGTGTTCGATGATTACTCGCAGCAATTTCATTTACCATAAAACAATGAAGCAACAAGCCCAGAGCTGCACGCATTGCATGATATATTCAGGAGAAAGTGAGGTCCGTAGGTGTTGGAGTATCAGAGTTGAGAGCGTATTGCTGGAAAGGCACAACAAGTCAGACAGCATCCGAGGGGCATGAAAAATCGACGCTTCAGGCATAAGCCCTTCGTCAGGACTTCAGGACTGGGAAAAATGGGAATGATGGATGCATTCCAGGAACTAAGGGAGAAAAACAACGGGGTACCAAAAAGAATGCAGGAAGTGCAGGAAGAACTAAAATGGATAAGTCCCCATGGGCCAATGTTATTTACCTGTGGTTAGTGAGGGAAGCATGAGAAAAGATTGCTGATGACTTGACCAAAATCTTTACAAACTTGCTCGCCACCGAATTGGCCATTGAGGAGTGTTAAGCAGCTGATGTTGTTTCTCCGTTGACTTCGGGACATAGTGATAATCCAGGTTACCATTCACAGGTGAGTCTCACGTCAGTGATTCAAAAGCATTTGGAGAGAATCCTGAGAGAAAGGATTCATGCGCATTTGGGAACGCATAGCTAAATTACCAACAGTCAGCATGGCTTTGAGTCACGCACCTTACATTTTACAGTCATGAAATAAATTTCTGAGGTAGTGCAAACATGATTATTGAGGACAGAACATTGCGTATTGTTCGTAAGGCTCGTAATGCTTTTGAAAAGGTCCTCACCGTAGGCTTATTCAGAACAGCAACATGCACGGGATCCACGGTCACTTGGCTGCTTGGCTTTCCACTAGAGTACAGCATGTTGTGGCGGATCGCTGTTTTTTTGGTTGGAGTCACGTGACACATAGTGTTATGCAGGGACCTGAACTGGTACCTCTGCTCTTTGTGATACAGACACAGCACACATGCACACACATGAATGCGTTGGAAAAAATGTAGATGGGTGGATTAGTATTTTTGCAGAGTAAAAAAAAGTTCAGTTAACTTATGAATAATTTAGAAGTTGATCAAAGTATCCAGTGGTATAAAGATCATTTCCCAGATATTGGCAGAGAAATGGCAGACCAGGTTTAATACAGATAACTGTGTCTTGCTGCTTTTTTGCAGATGAAATGTTAAGTAACATTATACACTTAATGGCAGACCTGATGTTCAGGTATCCGGAAAGCACTCATGTACAGGGATCTTCTGGTTCATGACTACACCTCCTTGAATATGACCACGGTGGGAGAGCAGACTTAAGGCTTGATTGCTTTTCTCGTTTGGGGAATTAAATAGAGGAGTCAGGTTTGCATTTTGCAAATTATTAAGAATTTGAATTGATCAAACTTAGAGTATTGGGTTCAGTGCTGACCGTTTCATTTCAGGAAGATGTGAGAGCTTTGGAGTGGGTGGGAATACATTTGCCATTATGTTTCCTGGATTGGAAAATATGCGCTTTATGGAGAAGCTAGAAAAATTGGGGCATTTCTTCTGAAGTGGCGTAGGCTGAGGCAAGACTTCTTAGAAATCTACAAATTTATGCAATGCATAGATAGAGTTAATGGTCAGAATATCTTTTCCAGAGTCGACAGATCTAGCATTAGGGGAGGGTGACATTTCAAACGAGACGGGAGGGCATTTGTTTTTTCATGATAGAATTACAGGAATGTACTGCCAAGGTAATGGTGGAAGTAGATCCACTTGGGCGATCTAAGGGACTTTTAAATAAGCATATTAATACGCATGGAATGGAGTGATATGGTGCACAGACAGGCAAAAGACATTAGTTTCATTTGGCCTCAAGTTCAGTACATGATCAGAGGCTGAAGCTCCTTTCCTTTGTGTTTAGTTGAAGGTAACATGTTGGGGGTGTGGAAAGTGGGGGGTTAGAAGAGAAAATTGCGATCTGAGAACATCCTGGCAGATAAGATTAGGAAAAATCAAAAATGCTTTACAAGCATAAAAAAGGTAAAAAAAAAAACTAATGAGGGAAATATTAAGGTCGATGAGGGACCAAGGCCTACCCTTGGGTGGGTGAAAATCAACAACATTGGACGACTGCGAATTGCATACTTCACACATGTCTTCCCTCCGGACAAGGAATATTTAAGTACAAACCGTTACCACGTTACGTGTGATGTTCCTGAGCAGATTCAGAGAAAAACACGGAGTTTTAGGTGGTTTTGGTGGATTTAAAATTGAACAAATATACACATCTCAACACGAGTTGTATCCTAGACTATTGCAGGAGATAACGAGTAAAAACGCTGTACTGCTGACACAATTTTGGACTTATCTCTGACAACAGGGGAGGTGCCAGAGGTCTGGAGGACTGCCAGCAATTTTCCAAATTGCAAGAATTTGTTCTACTTAGAGCAGAGAATTACTCGTTAGTTAGTGGAACCAAGGATTTCTGATACTATTGGAGAA
The DNA here is from genome assembly GCF_037043375.1 of Chiloscyllium plagiosum. Classification (NCBI taxonomy): domain Eukaryota; kingdom Metazoa; phylum Chordata; class Chondrichthyes; order Orectolobiformes; family Hemiscylliidae; genus Chiloscyllium; species Chiloscyllium plagiosum. The sequence continues at coordinate 95,183,359 of NW_028270167.1, forward strand.
AATAGTGAAGGATAAGTTTCAAATCTGTTCAAATTCTGAGCGTCATTGCATCCTTACAGTGCACAGGCAGGCCATTCAGCCAGTCGAGTTCACACTGAAACACCTAAGAGCTGCTCCCGCCAGCCTATCCCTGTGAACCTGCATTTTCCATGTCTAATCCAGCTATGCTGCACAAGTTGGCCTGGCCAATCCATCTAATCTTCCCATTGTTGGACTTAGAGGTACAGTGCTGATCAGGGATATCAGCATGGATATTACAGACGGAGAAAGTGAGGACTACAGATGCTGGCGATCAGAGTTTAAAAATGTGTTGTTGGAACAGTGCAGCAGGTCAAGCAGCATCAAAGGAACAGGAGAATCGAAGTTTCGGGCATAAGTCCTTCTTCAGGAATGAGGTGGGTATGCCAAGCAGGCTAAGATAAAATGTAGGGAGGAGGGACTTGGGGGAGGTATGTTGGGAATACGATAGGTGGAATGAGGATACGGTGAGGGTTATAGGCAGGACAAGGGGTGGGGGGGGCAGAGATGTTGGGAAGAAAATTGCAAGTCAAGAAGACCGTGGTGAGTCTGAGGGTTGTGACTGAAAAAAGGTGGGGGAGGTGAAATGAGAAAGCTGGAGAAATCTGCATTCATCCCTTGTGTTGGAGGGTTCCGAGGCGGAAGGTGAGGTGCCCTTCCTGCAGGCGCCGTGTTGCTATGGTCTGGCGATAGAGGAGGCCAAGGACCTGCATGTCTTTGCCGGAGTGGGGGCGTGAGTTAAAGTGTTCAGCCACGGGGTGGTTGGGTTGGTTGGTGCGGGTGTCCAAGAGTTGTTCTCTGAAACATTCCGCAAGTAGGCGGCCAGTCTCCCCAATGTATAGGAGTCTCCATCTGGTGCAGCGGATGCAGTAAATGATGTGTGTGGATGTGCAGGTGAATTTCTAACCATATGGAACGATCCCTTGCGTCTTTGGAGGGAAGTGATGGGGAGGTGTTGTGTGCAAGTTTTGCATTCCTTGCGGTTGCAGGGGAAGGTGCCGGGAGTGGAGTTTGGGATGGTGGCGGTTGTGGACCTGTCAAGGGAGTCACGGAGGGAGTGGTGGGGGAAATATATCCCTGGTGGTGGGGTCCGTTTGGAGGTGGCGGAAATGACGACGGATGATACGATGCATATGGAGGTTGGTGGGGTGGTAGGTTAGGACCAGTGTGGCTCTGTTCTGGTGGCTATTGGAGTGGCGGGGCGCAAGGGCGAAGGAGCCGGAAGTGGTGGAGATGCGGTGGAGAGCAACGTCGATCATGTCTGGGGGAAATTGCGGTCTTTTAAGAAGGAGGCCATCTGGGTTGTTCGGTTTTGGAAATGGTCTTCCTGTGAGCAGATGCGGAGGAGACGAAGGAATTAGAAATATGGGATGGCGTTTTTACAAGGGGTAGGGTGGGAGGAGGTGTAGTCTAGGTAGCTGTGGGAGTCAGTCGGTTTACAGTAAATGTCCGTGTTGATTTGGTCGCCCGAGATAGAAATGGAGAGGTTGAGGAAGGGGAGGGAGGAGTCTGAGACGGTTCAGGTAAATTTGAGGACGGGGTGGAAAGTGTTGGTCAAGGGGATGAATTGTTCAACCTCCTCGTGGGAGCACAAGGCAGCATCGATACAGTCATCGACATAGGGGAGGAAAAGGTGGGTTGGTGGTGCCAGTGTTGCTGCGGAAGATGGACTGTTCCACATATCCTACAAAGAGGCAGGCATAGCTGGGGCCCATGCGGGTATCCATGGCTACTCCTTTGGTTTGAAGGAAGTGGAAGGATTGTAAAGAGAAGTTGTTCAGAGTGAGGACCAGTTCAGTCATTCGAAGGCGGGTGTCAGTGGAAGGGTACTGGTTGGCACGGCGGGAAAGGAAGAAGCGGAGGGGGTTGAATCATTCGTGATGGGGGATGGAGATGTACAGGGACTGGATGTCCATGGTGAATATAAGGCATTGGGGACCGGGGAAGCGAAAAGCATGGAGCAGGTGGTCGCCGTAGGTAGTGTCCCGAACGTCAGTGGGGCGTTCAAACACTAAGGGGTCAGGACCCTGCCGAGGTATGCAGAAATGAGTTCTGTGGGGCAGGAGCAGGCTGAGACAATGGGTCTGCCGGTGCACTCAGGTTTGTGGATTTTCAGCAGAATGCCGAAACGGGCTGTACGGGGTAGTTGGACTATGAGGTTGGAGGTGGTGGATGGGAGATGCTCTGAAGTGATGAGGTTATTGGTTGTCTGGGAGATGATGGTTTGGTGGTGGGAGGTGTAGTCATTGTCAAGGGAGCAGTAGGAGGAGGTGTCCACGAGCTGGCGTTTAGCCTCTGTGGTGTAAAAGTCAGTGTGTCCGCGAGCTGACATTTAGCTTCAGCGGTGTAAAGTGTCCGCGAGCTGGCGTCCGCCACAAATTCACCTGTACCTCCAAACACATCATTTACTGCATCCGCTGCATCCGTTTTAGTCTCCTCTATATTAGGGAGACAGGCCGCCTACTTGCGGAACGTTTCCGAGAACAACTCTGGGACACCTGGACCAACCAACCCAGCCACCCTGTGGCTCAACATTTCAACTCCCCCTCCCACTCCACAAGGACATGCAGGTCCTTAGACTTCTCCATCGCCAGACCATAGCAACACGATGGCTGGAGAAAGAGCGCCTCATCTTCTGCCGAGGAACCCTCCAACCACAAGGGATGAACTCAGATTTCTCCAGTTTCCTCATTTCCCCTCCCCCACCTTGTCTCAGTCCCAACCCTCGAACTCAGCACCGCCTTCCTGACCTGCAAACTTCTTCCTTACCTCTCTTCCCCCACCCCCTCCACGCTCACTTTAACCTCCTTGCACCCTTCGCCCCTCCCCCAAGTCCCTCCTCCCTACCTTGTATCTTAGCCTGCTTGACAACTCTCCTCATTCCTGAAGAAGGGCTCATGCCGAAACGTCGATTCTCCTGCTCCTTGGATGCTGCCTGACCTGCTGCGCTTTTCCAGCAGCACATTTTTCAGCAATGATCTCCAGCATCTGCAGTCCTCACTTTCTACAGCTGTACAAGTTAATGGTAAGGCCACACATGGAGTACTGGGTACAAGTGTGGTTGCCTTTCCTTAGGACAAATGTTCAGAAATTGGAAGCATGAGAAAAGATTTACTGGGATGTCACACACACTGGAAGGTTTAAGTTATAAGGGGAAAGTGGGTAGGCTGGGTTTTGTTTTTAACCTCGAATGTTGGACGCTCAAGGGTAAACTTATGTAGGTTCAACAAATCATGGGGGGGCATAGATAAGGTAATATCCAAAGACTTTCCCCCAACTTAGGGATAGTAAGACATTAGTTCAATTTGAGAGGGGAAAGATTTAAAAGGGATTTTTTTCACACAGATGGTGGTGCGTATATTGAATAAGCTGCCAGTGGAAGTCGATACAGTTACAAGACTTTAATGACATTTGAACAGGGACATGGATAGAAATATTGGCAGGATATGTGCCGAATGTGGGTGAGTAGGACTACTCCAGGGATGTGTCGGTCAGGTGAATTAGCCATATGAAATGCACGATTACAGGGATACGGTAGGTGCGTGAGCCTAATTCAGATGGAATTTGGAGAGTCGGTGTGGAATTGTTGAATAGACTCACTTGTTGCCACACTTTTGGGATTCTATTCTATGATCTCTAGTTCAGAAAATCTGGTTTGAATGGATATGATGGATCGGTTTCCGTTCAGCATGACTCTGAAATCAGACAGTATGTGACCTGAACGGTGAAACACAACTCTTTGACACATCTGATACAGTCATAAAGATGGATACATGAAAACAGACTCCTCTGTTCAACTTATCGACCTTCACTGTCCTATCCAGATGTGACGCCACTTTCAAGGAACTGGGAACCTGCATTCCAAGTCCTCTTTGTTCAGCAACATTCCCTCGGACCTTACCATTGCGTATCATTAAGAACCATCCTGATTTGCCTTTCCAAAATGCAGCACCTCACATTTATCTAAATTAAACTCCAACGACAACTTCTTGGCCCAGTGGCCCGTCTGATCAAGACCTTGCTCTCTGAAGTAACCATCTTCGCTGTCCACTGCACCTCCAATTTTGGTGGCATTTGTAAACTTGAAAACCATACCTCTGATGTTCATATCCAAATCGTTGAAATAAATGATGAAAAACAGTGAATCCAGCACCGATCCTTGTGACTCGCCATTGGTCACAGCCCTCCACCTGAAAATCAATCCTCCACCATCAACCTTTTTCTTCTACCTTCGAGCTAGTTCTGTATCCAGATAAGTATATTATTCCGTGTGGCGTATCCTTACTAACCAGTCCGCCATGAGGAACTTTGTTGAACACCTTACTGAAGTCAAATAGATCATGTCCACTACTCTGCACTCGTCAATGCTATTTGTTTCTCAAAACAACTTAATGAAATTAGTCAGACTCAATTACGGACGCACACAGCCATGTTGACTATCACTAATCAGTCCGTGCTTTTCCAAATACACACTTTTCCAAATAAAATACATCCAAATACTATCACTCAGGACTCCCTCCAACAACTTGTCCATGATTAATGTCAGGCTCAACAGTCTATAGTTCCCATTCAATTGTAGAGCTAGCAGTGGTCGCACTGACATGGAACGAAGGTTAATAGGTAATTTAATATTTTCAAAAACCTTCCAACTTTTTTTTTAATTTCAGGGCATATTCAGTTGGGAAGGTGAAACACCATGGCTGAAATTTGAACAAGAGAGAAAATTTGAAATCTTCAACAATACACACAGGTATTTTCAAAGAGTAGAAAATGTCTTCTCACCTGGAAAAAGGCTGCTGAACTCGAGCAAAACGTTGACACATGCCGAGGCAATAGGCTCGTTGTTAAGTAGGATGAGGGAAGGAAGTGACCATTTCGAAAAAGCTTACTCATCAAATGGCACAATGGCTGGAATGAATGTGGGCTTTTCTCCCAAGTAGAGAGACAGTGCCTTCTGCGCCACTCGACCCAAGGACAGCATTCCTTATTTATCATTCTGTCAATTCCGAAGGTGCTCTTAATAGCCTCCTTTAGTTATTCCAAATACAGATGAATGATTCATTAAGGAGTTAATCTTTCACTCAGGGAAAATTCTCACCCATGAACCCAACAGCAGCAACAGTAACTGTGGGAGAGAAAGGGCTTCAGGCTTGATGCTTTTTCCAGTCTGTGTGAAAATTCCTTGTTGATTGCTTTCTTCATTTAATCTGTCTATCCCTTTATGAACGTTGTAATTTTATTACAATCTTGTTTATTCTTCTAATCTTCAGAGAAAATATGCTCAGTCTCCTCAATCGCTAATTTATAGGACAGCCACACCACCTCAGCAATCAGTTTAGTGAACATTCCTATGCTCCTTCTTAGGTAAATAGGCAAGATGACTAGATGTGCCCACAATACTCCAGGTGAGATTTCACGTCTATAATGAAAACTCAACAGTTAACGCAAGATTTGCCTTCTGAATTGCTTTCTGCACCAACATGCTAAAGTTCAGTACCTTGTGAACAGGAATATCTTGGTCCTTCTGGACCTCAATATTTTCAAACGTTTACCATTTATGAAGTGGTCTGCACCGTCAGATTTCCACCCAAAGGTGATTACCTTGTACTTATTCACATTCTCTTCCATCTCCCATGCTCTTCTCTGTTCACTCGGCCTATTTAAGTCCACCTGAAGCCTCTTGGCACCTTTGTCAATATTTGCAATCCCACTAAGTTTTATGTCATCTGCAAACTTGGAAATATTACAATCGGTCCCCAGAGCAGGGGCACAAGCAGTAGTCATTCTGGTCACAGCTTGACAACCTGAGAATGACTCTTTTAATATGATATTAATAAATAACAGCACGGTTTGAAGAACTGATTGGCTTCCTGTTCGTATTTGCTATGGGATTGCGAGGACCATGTGTCGATTTACAATGAGATACCCGGAATATGGCGTGGGTGGTTATTATTAAGGATCCAATGGAAAGTATCACCAACATTGAAATCTTCATGCTGAGTACCGAGTGAAATCAGCTGATTATTGAAACATTTCTTGATCCTTCTCCACTTTCAAGTGTTTTCTGTTAACAGATCCAATTGCCATGCGCAGGTGGATTGAAGCTGTAAAAAAGATCTCACCAATTTATTTTGTAGTAATTGCCAAATCATGAAATGGTACTGAGGAATTGTTGTAATGATAATATAGCTAATATCGAGACCTGTTTTCTCTTTGTTTTAGCTGAAGTTGTTCAACAGAAACACAAATAGATATTCCATTTACGAACTGAAAGGCTGAGTGGACACTATCCTAAGAAGGGAAAGATGAGTTTCCAGCTAGTTGATCGATATGCTGAGTGAATGCTCATCACCAATGTATGATATTTGACATTTCCAGAAGATGAACTTCTGGTAAGTGGTTGAGTCCGTGAAGAGTGGAGAGAGAAACATCCCTGGAAAGAACGAGAAAAAATACAAACTGATCAGTTGTTCCCGAGCAATGTTTTCATCCCAGAGAACTTCCACATCTGGGAGTACGGCAGCAGTGATTATTGGACCTCGGAACTGGAGAAAAAACAATGGTAGGAAAGATGTATGTGATTGGGCCACTGGGAAAATATACCCAAATTTTAATTTGTTTTACATTTGAATTTCAGGATTTGAATGCTAGTCACTATGGAATAAGCCTGAGGATCCTGATGCTGGAACGGTATTGTTACTTTGGGAATGTTATTGGAGAGGTCTGGAAGAACCCAGAGGAATTGCTCTTTATATTTGATGGTTTGGAATAAATCAAAGACAGTATTGATATTTCTGGTGTTCTGAAAAATAGACCCTCAGTTCATGTGCACTGACCTTGAATGCTGGTGTGACAGTGTCTGACCACATGTGTGCGCCTAAATCCAGCACAAGCTGCTCAGGGATCTTCAGTGCTAGTGTTCAGCTGTCCCATTTACTGGAAATAGCTGAGTTCAGTGTCTGGCCTGAAATCCTGGGATTTGTTTATGGTGAACGGAATGAATATTTCAACAGAATTATTGAAGATCAGATGATGGCAGCAGCTGTTTCCAAATACGTGAAGGAGAACAAGATCCAATATACCATGGGCTCCAACCCTTTGTACTACTGGGTCCTCGGTCTGTTATTGAGGCCCCTTTTCACAGAACAAGACAGGAAACTGCAACAACTTCCGAAGACCATTACCCAACTATAATCTGACTATAGTTACAACATTGTGGAAAACCATGGCTAAGTGATTGAAGACCCCTGTGCTGTAGTACTGAAGCTTGGTGAGATGGCTTTCACAGGATTCCGAAGAGGAACGTTGTATTCAGGAATGAACTTCCTGTCTGGGTTCCTAATGGCACTATTGGTGAGAGATTAGCCTCTGCACTGTGTGGTTTACACGCTACCACACGTCGCCAGCCAAGAGTTTGTCGCTGCACTCGCACAATGTCAGACCTCAGATCCCAGGGACATTGGGAAACTCCGCAGTGAAGCCCTTGGGAAGGAAAATGAGCTTGATGGATTGAGACTGGCTCCTGGTGGACTGTGGAATGTCAATGAATTCTATGACACAGTTAAACACCGCGGTGTGAAGGCAATGCTGAAGGATTCCAAAATCTGGCTCCCGAATGTCAAGTATTAATGTCATGCTATCTTGGTTCTTAAATCCTTTCTGAATCCTCGCTCGTTAAGTAATATCCTTCCTGTAGCAGGGTCACCAGAACTGCCAGGCGGGAGGGTTATGTTGTCTCATTTTAACGGAGATTGGAATTTAAGAAGAAACAGAAATAAAGCAAATTTTGCGGTCGTGATCATTAATATCTTGGAGATTATTTCTGATAAGGGATTTAGAGTGAACTGAGGCGGATTGAGAGGTTTTAAGGTGACGGTACATTTGTATAGATCTTCTGAGCTGAGATGAACGCTGGGGTCTTTTGGAAGATCTGAAGCGTGGACTTTGATGTGAATTATCCATCTTGTTAATGCGCAATTTCCCTTCTACACGTGACTCTCTGTAACTCTGGGCGAGAGCAGAAGGGTTCTGCCAGTTCTGACACGTTGATTTGATTAGTTCTCCAGTACAAAGATAGTATGAAGCCTAGTGTTAACTCCTGTGAGATGGTAAAACTGAATTCACAGTCATGGCATGAACACTCTATCGCCCCCAAATCTTAGAATCATGGAGTCATGCAACATGGAAACAACAGACCCTTGTTTCCAACTGATCCTCGCTGACCAGGTTTCCCAAACTAAACTAGTCCAATTTGTCTGCAATAATCGATCTTCCTCTGAACCTTTCCGATTCACGTACCTGTCCAGATAGCTTCCTCTGGCTGTTCATTCTGCATACAAACCACCCTCTTTGGAAAACGTGGCCCCACAGGTTAGACCTCCTCACCCACTAATCTCTCGGCCTCTGCTCGAAACACTAACCAGGTTTCCACCATAAAATGATTAAATCCTGCCCTTGTTTACTGTACAAAAATGCAATAAACTCCATCTGCCACTCCTCAGCCTGTTTTCCCAATTGGTCACGATCCCTTTGTAATCTCAGCTAACCTCCTTCGCTATTGAGCATACCAGCAAAGAGATTGGTGTAAGGAAGGGGCTGAGCACTATTTCTGAAGCACGAGCATGGACAGTGGTATCAACAGGACAAGGAAATGGCGATGGGGTCGGGAGCATGAAAGGTATCGGAGTCTGTGAGCTGATACATGCAATTGCCTGAAATGGAATGGGAGAAAGTGAAGGCAGGGGAAAGGTACCACAGACGTTCCATAAAATACAGTGACTTTGTGGAAACTGAAAAAAGGTGAATGAATTTACTCCATATCCAGCTGATTGAAGGAGATGGCGTAAAGACAGTCATGACAGTACTGGCTATAGCAAGGTAGCTAAGTAAGACTGGAACAAAAACGAATACACAAAGGCAGCATCACCAGGGCGTCCTACACCGATACGATTTAGGCGGGGATGCTCCAGTGTTTACACCCAGCAGCCACACAAACACCTCTTAAAACAGCACACGGGCTAGCAGCAGGAACAGTGTTGATTTTCTCATTTCCTGATCAGAACTGTTGTTTAACAGAGGAATTCCAGCAGGACTGTGTGAATGAGCTGCAATGAATTAGGTGCAAATAGGGCTCTGGGACCCACACGAGATTGTTGAAGAAAGCTGAAATGGGCAGGGAAGATTCCAAGCACTGATAATTTTATTCAATTCCTTTTAACTGAGCTTTACACCAGTTAGAGGTATTTCAACATGGGAGTTGAACTTTAACACAACAAACAAAACTAACCCTCAGTCTGACTGTACCCCTAATGACATGAATACCAAACAGTGGAAGTGAAATTGAACAAGAGTGGAGAGGTAAAATAGATGGCATGAAATTTGACAGCTCTTGCAGGCCCACCCAGTAATCAAACTCTGAATTGATTGAAACTAAAATCCGGCTGAACAAGGTCCGGAAGAAGCGGGCAATCTCCTGTATTTTGTATCTGTACCAGTGAAAGGACTGTCTATGACTGAGGAGCACAAACCGTAAAATACACACACTGCAGGAAGTACCAGGCTTTGTGGCATTGTATTTGACATTGTCTGACAATGTACTGTATCGGTAACAATTAAAAAGCACTGCATGTTATTAATATCAATCACACTTTATTCACAGTATTCAGTGAGAATTAAAAATACGGTACATTACAATTGGCAAAACTAGTATAGTATTGGTATTGTTAAATATGGTTCACTTTTGTTAGAATTGATTGTACAAATATACTCCTATCAATAACATTGTTCTTTATACTGTAAATACTGTACATAGCTGCAGTGTCCTTGTCCATTTTGAATCTTACCCATGCTATCTTTTCTGCTTTCCGTTATTGCCCTTGTTTGATCCAATTTCTGGCATGAATGGTGTCACTATCAGATTCTGGGACCTCTGATCTCATCTCAACATTGATGAGGGCTCTTCCGGAATACTGGGTCCGGTTCTGGTCGCCCAGTTATAGGAAGGATATTATTCAGCTAGAGAGGGTTAAGATGAAATTTTCCAGGATGCTGCAGAGTATGGGAGGTTTGCGTTATGGGAGAAACGCTGGATAGGCTGGGATTTTTTCCACTGGATCACAGGAGGTTGAGAAGTGACCTGATAGAAGTTTATAAAATAATGCGTTAATTTGTAAGTTTTTTTTTCCGAGGATGGGGGATCTCGAGACTCGGGTGCATATTTCTAAGGTGAGAAGAGAGATTTTCCCAAGACTTAAGATCAATGTTTTCCCACAGAGGGTGGTTCCCACGTGGGATTATTTTCCTGAAGAAGTGGTGGATGTGGTCACAATTGCAATGTTTAAAAGACATTTAGATGTGTAGATGAAGAGGAAAGGCTTGGAGGGATATAGGCCAGCAGCATGAAGGTGGGGCTAGTTTAGTCTGGGATTGTGTTTGGCATGGACTGGTAGGACTGAAGTGTCTGTTTCCATGCTGGCTGACTCAATAATTCTATGGCATGGAATTCCAAAGACAACCCTCAGACAGGAAAATTCTCCTCATCTCTGTCTTAGAAAAAAGGGGCGCTAATATAAGTCGATGTCCTCTGGTTCTAGACTTTCCCATGAGGGGAAACCTCCTCTCAGTATTTACCCGGTCAGGCCCGTCAGGAATCCTGTATGTTTCAATGAGATCACCTCTCATTTTTCTAAACTGCAGCAAGTAGTGTCCCAGCCTGTTAAACCTTTGTTCCTCAGGCAATCTCTCCATACTACAGATCATCCAAGTGAATCCTCTCTGAACAGCATCCAATGAAATGAAACATTTCCCGAAATAAAGGAAGCAAAGCTGCTCACAGCACTCCCGATGTGGTCTCACCAGCATCTTGTGCGGCTGCAGTAAGATTTCCTTACTCTTGTCCTCTAACCAACCTGAAATTAGATCAAACATTCCATTAGCATTCTCTACTGCACCCTGTCTGCTAGCTTTGTGTTTCCTGCACAGGTTCCCCTCAGTTTTTGTGTTGCAGCTTTCTGCACCTTTTTCCTATTTAAATAATACTGATCTATTGTTTCCTTCCAAAATGATCACTTTTATCAGAGCGCTCATGTCAAATTTAACGTCTGCTTCACGTTAATTTCAATTTTCCATTACCCCCCCTCCATCTCTAAACTAAAGCCCGACAAATGCCCCTCGTATTCTGATGCTCATGATCTTGTTTCCGCTCTCACTACAAATCAGTCACTGACATTCCTGACGCTGAACAATAATAAACTGGAAGGTTCAGGAGTGGAACTATTGACCCCAAACTGAAAAATACAGACATGGTGGTGGGGGGTGTGTGTGGGGGGGAGGGGGGGGGGGTGGGGGGGCGCGGGGCAACGGAAAGAAGTACTGGACGTTCATTCATAATAACTAGGTGGCTACAACTGGAGATTAATATTTGAGCCATGTCATTTGCATCATTGAACCTGTTAATAATATAACCATTGAGAGATTACTGTAAAAATGATGCCATTCAGAACTTGTGCCTGCTTTCCTCACAAACACCTGCATTGTTTTATTTGTCCCCTCTCTCGCTTTTCAGAAAATAATCCATTGTCGTCCTTGATGCCTGATTTGAATCTACCTCAATACACTCTCAGGCAGAACATTCCACATCCTAACCATTTAATGCACGAAATAACTTCCTCATGTTGCCATTGCTTCTCTTACCAATTACCTGAAATAAATGCATTCTGGTTCCCAATTCTTTCACCAATGTGAACATTTTTACCCAATAGAACATAGAACATAGAAGAATACAGCGCAGTACAGGCCCTTGGGCCCTCGATGTTGCGCCGATCCAAGCCCACCTAAACTACACTAACCCACTATCCTCCATATACCTATCCAATGCCCTCTTAAATGCCCATAAAGAGGGAGAATCCACCACTGTTACTGGCAGGGCATTCCATGAACTAACGACTCGCTGAGTGAAGAACCTACCCCTAACATCAGTCCTATATCTACTCCCCCTTAATTTAAAGCTATGCCCCCTTGTAATACCCGACTCAATACGCGGGAAAAGGTTCATACTGTCGACCCTATCTAACCCCCTAATCATCTTGTACACCTCAATCAAGTCACCCCTAAACCTTCTTTTCTCTAGTGAAAACAGCCCCAAGTGCCTCAGTCTTTCCTCATACGATTTTCCTTCCATACCAGGCAACATCCTGGTAAACCTCCTCTGCACCCGTTCCAATGCCTCCACATCCTTCCTATAGTATGGCGACCAAAACTGCACACAATATTCCAGATGCGGCCGTACCAGAGTCTTATACAACTGCATCATGACCTCAGGACTCCGGAACTCAATTCCTCTACCAATAAAAGCCAGTACGCCATATGCCTTCCTCACCGCACTATTTACCTGGGTGGCAACTTTCAGAGATCTGTGTACATGGACACCAAGATCCCTCTGCTCATCCACACTACCAAGTATCCGACCATTAGCCCAGTACCCCATCTTTTTGTTATTCTTCCCAAAGTGAATCACCTCGCACTTAGCTACATTGAATTCCATCTGCCACCTTTCTGCCCAGCTCTGCAGCTTCTCTATATCCTGCTGTAACCTGCCACATGCTTCCTCACTGTCAACAACTCCTCCGACTTTCGTGTCATCCGCAAACTTGCTCACCCAACCTTCTAACCCCTCTTCCAGGTCATTTATAAAAATGACAAACAGCAATGGTCCCAAAACAGATCCTTGCGGAACACCGCTAGTGACGGCACTCCATGAAGAAACTTTGCCATCAACTACTACCCTCTGTCTTCTTCCATCCAGCCAATTCCTAATCCAAACCTCCAACTCACCCTCAATGCCATATCTCCGTATTTTCTGCAGTAGCCTACCATGGGGAACCTTATCAAACGCCTTACTAAAATCCATATATACCACATCTACCGCTTTCCCCTCATCAACCTCCTTCGTCACCTTTTCAAAGAATTCAATAAGGTTTGTGAGGCACGACTTGCCCTTCACAAAACCATGCTGACTATCCTTGATCACATTATTCCTATCTAGATGTGCATAAATCCTATCCCTTACAATTCTCTCTAAGACTTTGCCCACAACAGAAGTGAGACTCACCGGCCTATAGTTACTAGGGCTATCCCTACTCCCCTTTTTGAACAAGGGAACCACATTTGCTATCCTCCAGTCTTCTGGGACTACTCCTGTAGACAAAGAGGACATAAAAATCAAGGCCAATGGCTCTGCAATCTCCTCCCTTGCTTCCCAGAGAATCCTAGGATAAATGCCATCAGGCCCAGGGGACTTATCTATTTTCACCTTTTCCAGGATTTCCAACACCTCTTCTCTACATACCTCAAAGCCATCCATTCTACTTATTTGTGCCTCAGTATTCTCATCGACAACAATGCCCTGTTCCTGAGTGAATACTGAAGAAAAGTATTCATTCAGTGTCTCCCCAATCTCTTCCGCCTCCACACGCAACTTCCCCCTACTATCCTTGACTGGACCTATTCCTACCCTAGTCATTCTTTTATTCCTAACATACCTATAGAAAGCCTTAGGGTTTTCCCTAATCCTATCTACTAAGGACCTTTCATGTCCCCTCCTTGCTGCTTTTAGCTCTCTCTTCAGGTCCTTCCTGGCTACCCTATAACTCTCAATCGCCCCAATTGAACCTTCACGTCTCATCTTGAGATAGGCCGCCCTCTTCCATTTAACAAGGGATTCCAATTCCTTATTAAACCACGGCTCCCTCGCACGACCCTTTCCTACCTGCCTGACCGGTACATAATTATCAAGGACACTCAATAGTTGCCCCTTGAACAAGTTCCACATATCATTTACACTCTTGCCTTGGAGTCTACTTTTCCAAGCCACACATCCTAAGTCATGCCTCACCGCATCATAATTTCCCTTACCCCAGCTGTAATTCTTGCCCTGTAGTACACACTTATCCCTCTCCATCACGAGTGTAAAAATCACCGAATTATGGTCACTATCCCCAAAGTGCTCACCTACCTCTAATTCTAACACCTGGCCTGGTTCGTTACCCAGAACCAAATCCAGTATGGCCTCACCTCTTGTTGGCCTGTCTACATATTGTGTCAGGAAACTCTCCTGCACACATTGAACAAACACTGACCCATCTAACGAACTTGAGCTATAGCTTTCCCAATCAATATCAGGAAAGTTAAAGTCCCCCATAACAACCACCCTATTACTGTCACTCATCTCCTGAATCACCTTCCCAATCCTTTCTTCAATGATTCTAGGACTATTAGGAGGCCTGTAAAAGACTCCTAACAGGGTGACCTCGCCTTTCCTATTCCTAACCTCAGCCCAAACTACCTCAGATGGCAAGTCCTCATCCATCGTCCTTTCCACCGCTGTAATACTATCTTTGACAAGCAATGCCACACCTCCCCCTCTTTTACCCCCACCTCTGACCCTACTAAAACATTTAAATCCCGGAACCTGCAACAGCCAATCCTGTCCCTGTTCTAGCCATGTCTCCGTAATAGCCACAACATCGAAATCCCAGGTACCAACCAACGCTGCAAGTTCACCTACCTTATTTCGTATACTTCTTGCATTGAAGTATACACACTTCAAGCCACTTCCCTGTTTACAGGCACCCTCCTTGGAATTTGATGCCATGTTCCTCACCTCCCTACACTCCAGGCCCTGCACCCTGAAGCTACAATCTGGGTTCCCATGCCCCTGCCGAGTTAGTTTAAACCCCCCCCAAGAGCACTAGCAAACCTCCCCCCAAGGATACTGGTTCCCCTCAGGTTCAGGTGTAGACCATCCTGTTTATAGAGGTCCCACCGTCCCCAGAAAGAACCCCAGTTATCCAAAAACTGGAACCCCTCCCTCCTGCACCATCCCTGAAGCCACGCATTTAATTGTTCTCTCTCCCTATTCCTCGAATCTCTATCACGTGGCACGGGTAACAAACCAGAGACAACAACTCTGTTTGTTCTAACTCCAAGCTTCCAACCTAGCTCCCTGAAAGCCTGTCTAACATCCTCAGCACTCCTCCTACCTATGTCGTTGGTGCCAATGTGGACCAAGACTTCGGGTTGCTCCCCCTCCCCCTCCAGGACCCGGAAAACACGATCAGAGACATCACGTACCCTTGCACCTGGGAGGCAACATACCAAACGTGAGTCTCTCTCGTTCCCACAAAACCGCCTATCTGTGCCACGAACTATCGATTGTACTCTGAGTTAATGGATGCACGAAGTTCTGAAAATATTTTATGCTGTCGACTTAAGTTTAGAACTGGTTACGTTCACTATGCACAGAATAATCAAGAAAATTGAAATATTCCTCTGAATTCAATCTGATGAGATTTAAGAAAGGTCTTGTTGTAACCTTCCTTACATTGACTTGGCCCTCAATTTTGACACTTCTAAGTTCTTTACTGTTGGTAATGTAGAAACTTTCTGCACTTAATCAAATATTAACTCATCTTGATTTTAACATTTTGAGGATAGAGAACTAAAGCACTTTCTGTAAGTGGGACTGAGGGCTAAATATCAATCTCAGTACATGTTTCTATATCCTTGTGCACTTGATTGACACCGACAAGCATCCCCAGTCCCTCTATCACCAATGCTCGGTAGCAGCAGTGCGTATTTTCTACAAGATTCACCGCAGAAATTCATCATAGATCCTTCGTCAGTACCTTCTCAATCCATAACCACTTCCATCTAGAAGAACAAGTGCTGTGGTTAAAGAGGAGCACCACCTCTGCAAGTTTCCGGCCAAACCATTCACCATCCTGAGTTGGAATTATCACTGTCAGTGAGTCAGAATACTGGAGTTTCCTCCCTAAGGCATTGTGGGTCAACCCACAATGGACAGTTCGACAGCAGCGGTTCAAGAAGCTGATCCCACCTTTTGAATTTGGCAAGTAGGAATGAGCAATAAATGGTGGCCCAGCCGGCGATGCCCGATTCCCATGAATGAATAAAATGAGAAAAACCTCAATTGGCAATTGTGATTTATTGCTCTCGATGTCAGGGAAGGCACTGCTTGAGTTCTGATGGGATGCTCCCAGGCTTCTCATTGTCATCAATGTCATTCAGGACCTAGGAACATTCCACCTGCTTCCTGTCTTCAGTTTACTGGAACAGAATATCCCATATTGTACAGCTACGTCTGTGTCAGAAATACTGCTGTTGATAAACTTTGGTTCTTGTTCTTTTTGTCTCCCCCAGGCTCCGTACTGCTGCCTTCTCAGTGTTTTGTGCTGAGGATCTTACCCTCACTGTCAGAACAAACCAGTCACTGATGGAGTTGTCTATCTCATTAAACATCTTAACCAACAATTCTGTCCCCTCATTGCTCCACCGTGTACAAACTGCAGCATCTGCAATGGATCAAGTGAGTGTTTATGAGCTGCTTTAGTATTAGATATACAACATCGATTAGTTTCAATACGTTTCTATATTTATTATTGAACGCTAACACCAGTCTTCCCGATATTTACATCATATTTCCATCTGTTTAGTTTGTGTTTAATCTTCAGCGTGTTTCATATTGTGGGGAAATTAGTTCACTCCAAATGGTGAAAGAAGAGAGTCTTGAACTCACTCCGATCCAGACTGAGGGGGACCGTGTCAATCTTGGAAGTTATAAGCATCACTGCGGTCATCACATGAACATTTCTAATTGATTCTGCACCCCACCCGCACATCCTTCAACCGACTGTGCTCAAGGTTGAAATTCTATTGACCATTTCCCAGTCTCCACTCGAGCTAAGGGACGGCCATCTCTCATTGTGCGGTCAGAGGATCACAACACACAGGGGCCCGGCCTCACGGTGTGGTTTCTTCAGGATATCTCTGCCTCAATGCTTCCTGCTGGGGACATGCACAGGCAGGAGAAAGTGAGGACTGCAGATGCTGGAGATCAGAGCTGAAAAATGTGTTGCTGAAAAAGCGCAGCAGGTCAGGCAGCATCCAAAGAGCAGGAGAATCGACGTTTCCGGCATAAGCCTTCCTGAGGAAGGGCTTATGCCTGTAACATCGATTCTCCTTCTCCTTGGATGTTGCCTGACCTGCTGCGCTTTTCCAGCAACACATTTTATACCTGGTTGGGCCCTGGGGATTTAATTATGTATATTAATCTCTATTTGCCATTTGTCTGCTCCCTTCCCCAACTGATCAAGGTCCTGTTGTATTTTCTATAATCTTCCTCACTGTATCCGATACCACCCTATTTCAGTGTCATCAGCAAATCTGATTATTCATGCCTTGTACAGTCTCATCCAAATCACTGATATAGATAGAAAATAGCAATGGGACCAGCAACCACGCCTGAGGGACTCCAATAGTCACAGGCCTGCAATCAGATGAGTATCCTTTGACTATTACCCTCTGCTTCCTACTGTCAAGCCAATTATGTATCCAATTTGCCAGCTTGCCTGGGATTCCATGAGATCCAACCTTCCAGAACAGCCTACCATGTGCAACCTTATCAAAGGCCGTAAGGCTCTATTTCTGTTTCCCAGTTATTGTTTGTCCTTTGTGGGGATCACTTCAAAACTACTTCATCCCTTTGAATTCTATTTTATTCCCAATTTCCTGGAGGATCTCTTACTGTGGCATGACTCATTTACTCAGCGTCATGATGCAATGCTGGATCTGAAACAGGTACATCCCCAGTCAGTGACCAATGTTGTTCTTCCAACAAACACTGACAAAAACGTTCCACAAACTCCATCCAGACGACGTCTACCGCCCTGCCCTTCTCAGCTTTGCTGGTCACTTCATCAAAGAGCTCTGACAAATTTGTGAGGCATGATCTCCCATCCACAAAGCCATGCTGAGTGTTCCTAATCAAACCCTATCTTTTCAAATGCATGTACATCTTATCCCTCACAATCCTTTCAAGTAATTCACCCACCATAGACGTTAGGCTTATTCGTCTATAGCTCTGAGGATCTTTGATTCCTGTAATTAGTAATTTTCTTTTTATATTCCACCCAGAAATTAGAGAAAACATTGATGTAATACCTATGCCATTCCCCTGTTCTCCCAGACACCCAGGTTTGGGAGGGAGGCTGTTGATTGGGGAGGTCTCTGGGTCTATAACCCCCACCCCTCCCCACAGGCTATCTACAGGAGCGCGCTCCACGTCACCGGGGCTCGGGGGGAATCCCGAAAGCACACATTCGAACTCCCCGCCGTTGGCCACCAACCGCCGCAAGATGCGTGTGCGCCCGTCAGAACTACAATTCCCAATAGGCTCCGCGGCCCGATCCTCCACGACACCAAGCTCACCGGCCCTTATTGCGCAGGCGCAGTCTACCAGAGGAGCATGTGTAATGTAGTCCACCCAGAGTGTGCTGCGGGAACTGAGTTGCTGAGGCAGGTTGTGTGGAGAGAGAAAC
The DNA here is from genome assembly GCF_037043375.1 of Chiloscyllium plagiosum. Taxonomy (NCBI): domain Eukaryota; kingdom Metazoa; phylum Chordata; class Chondrichthyes; order Orectolobiformes; family Hemiscylliidae; genus Chiloscyllium; species Chiloscyllium plagiosum. The sequence goes on from NW_028270167.1 coordinate 95,201,772, forward strand.
AGTTAATGTCTGGAGTCTGATCTAACTCTTATTCAGAACTGGAAGGAAATGCTGGAAAATGCTGGGGTTTGTGGTGTAGACCTGAGGGGAACAGATGGTGAGAGGGCCCAGAGATAAAGAATATGCCTTTTTGTTGTGTATTTGAGGCTGTTCCTTCCCATGCTTATCCCTGATCATTTGCAGTCAGACAATTCACTGTTTCCCTGTTTATCTCAGGCAATGCTCCCTCTCAGATTCAACTCATGGAAATCTGCTTCTGGTCCCCAGTAATTGTCTGTCCATTGTGGGGATCACTTTAAAACTTTGTCATCCCTCTGAATTCCATCTTATTCCCAATTTCATGGAGGATCTCTTACTGTGACATGACTCATTTCCTCAGCTTCATGAAGCAATGCTGGATCTGAAACAGGTCCATCCCCAGTCAGTGAACAAGGTTGTTGTACCAACAAACACTGACAAAAACATTGTACAAACTCCACTTCGGGATCACTCTTGCCAATGTGACTGACCCAGACTACATGAATTTTGAAGTCCCCCACAATCGCTTCCTTGTCTTTTAACAAATCCAATAAGTTTCTGTTTAATGCAGTGCTATTAGGCAAGCGCTAAACTGTTCTTCCCTTTGCAATTCCTGGCGCATCGCCCTTCCAAATTGCTTTTCTACTGGCTTTGTTTCATAACCTGAAGATAAATAATATGTCAGTCTTGCTTTTGTTATTCCTAACTAAAATATTCCTCCTAGCTGTATTCGCATTCTACCTATCTGTTTGCAAAATGAATACTCCAGAATATTTATGTCCCACCTTTTGTTCACGTTAATCAAGTCTCCCTGGTGATCAGATCAGTCATTCACTCATGTCCAGCTGTCTTATTGCAGATACTTTGCACATTCAAGTAGAGAAAGAATAATTTTTACTCTTATCAAAAGTTTAACTTGTACTTCCCGTTCCTTTCTGCTTAGCTTCAGCCACATGACCATGTTATTCCCATATTTGAATCTTTCTCTTTGTTTTCGGAAATATCCACTGACCTGACACCCTGCTCCTGTGTCAGCTCTGTCAGTTTACATCGCTATCCATAATCGTATTCATATGATTGGCCAGGCCAATGATCCCCGCACTGTTCTCGTGGAATCCATCACAATTGGATATCTCGCCTTTCCTGAATACTGATGCCAGACCCACCCCCCCCCCCCCTCCCCCCCCACCCCACCCACCCAACACATGAATGAAAACCACTTCTGACAGTGTTGTTGATTCCAAAATCTTCATTCAAGCTTTTGGGGTCACTCAGTAACTCTGCATGTGGTATCCATCACTGTGTGGGTGGAGCTGCTGCGTGCTGGAGATGAGAGTCAAGATTAGGGTGGTGGGGGAAAAGTACAGGAGTTCAGGCAGCATCCGAGGACCAGAAAAATAGACATTTCGGGCATTTGCTCCTGCTCCTCGGATGCTGCCTGACCTGCTGTGCTTTTCCAGCACCACTCTAATCGTAGCTGCTGCCTCGGTCTGCCAATTTCTGTTGCAGCTGCTCTGAAATCCTGGGCCCACATAATTTTCAACTCTTGAGAGAAGAGCAGAAAGATGATGTAGCACAGGCCAGGAATGGAGATTGGATTTTCCAGATCTCCATGAGACTCAGTACCATTTTATCAGTGTAATCCTCACAACGACAGTTTAATTTTTGAATCTGTCCATATCTGCGTCTTCTGTAGCTGCTCGGAATTCCTGACTTAGCAGAATTTCCAACACTTGTCTCACCCAACACCACATTAAAGGCAATCAACCTGCCAGAAAGATGAAGGAGAGTAAGATCTGCAGCCTTCAATAAATTCTACAGGTAACTTCACTTGTGTCGGATAAAGTGGAGATGAATTAGAGGGCTCAAAGCTGTGGGCCCACAAATGTGACACTGTTAGAGGGCTGAAGTTGGAGCACAAAGGTTCCACTGTCATCCTGTCAAGAGAGGCCTGCTTTCACCACTGCTTTACTGAGATGCACTAAGACAGCACATGCCACAATTGATGACTGGGATGTTCACAGGCTCTTTTAATGAGGCTACGTTCAACAGGTGAAAGCAGGCCTCTAAGGAGAGGCTGGTAATAAAGTTTGCTATCTTTTTATTCTATTCTGTTCTCTGTCTTCAACCCGGTATTTATGTCATGTTTTATAATCCTGTGTGTTTCATCTTTCAAACTTGTATAACAGCCCCAATCTCTGTCACCTCCTCCAGTCCCGACTACTCTCCCGATCTCTGTACCTTGCACCAGTCTCTAAAACGTGCCCTATCTCAGCAATCTCATCTTCCAGTCAATGCAATAGTAACTATCTTTCCCATCTCCTCCAGTCTCTGCAACCTCCGACAACCCTCCTCATCTGAGCACCCTCCTCCTTCCTCCCATCCTACAGCAACTCACTACTTCTGTAATCTCCTACCATTAAGACAAACCTCCCGAACTGCTGAATGTTCTTAAAACACAACATCCTTCCCTCCATGTGTAACTTGCTCCAGTCTCTACTACATTCACTATTCATGTGACCTCCTGAAAAGACTTTGACCCTCCCCATGCCTATCACCTCATTCAATCTCTACAATGTTCTCTATCTTTCACCTCCTCCCGTTACTATAGTGTTCCCTATCTCCAGTTCCTCCAGTCATGAGTAGCCTTCCTCACGCTGGAATCTCCTGCAGCCTCTAAAACTATCCATGTGCCTGTAACATTCTCTTAATTGCTGTAATCACCTCCAGTCCCTGCAGCTTTTTGTCACCTCCTTTAGTCCTCCATTGTCTACAGCCCTCCATGTCATGAACCTCATCCAGTCTTGACTACCATCCCTATCTCTGTAATCGCCTGCGACCTTCCTATTGTTGTAACCTTCTTCCATCCTTCCAATAAACACTAATTTATAAACCTCTTTCAACGCTACATACTATGTCTGCTTCCTCCTCCTGTTCCTGCAACCTTTGTGAACTCTGTAACCTTATCCACTCTGTACCGTTGTATCTAATTGTCATACTGCATAGAAACAGGTCCTTCAACCCATGATGTATCTGCAGACAATCAGCAGCAAACTGCACTAACCTCATTTCCTGCACTTGGTGCATAAGCTGCTTAATTCTGGCATTTTAATTACGCATCCAGATGCTTCTTTAATGCTGTAAGCGTGTCTGCCTTCACCACCCTCTGAGGCAACACGTTCCATCTGTCTACTATCCTCTGAGTGAAAAAAGTACTTCTCAAAACTCCTCCAACTCACCTGCTCCTCACATTAATCTTTTGCCTTCTTGTGTATAACAGGATGCATTTATAAATGACTTGGACGCAGGCAAAGGTGGATGGGTTTGTAAGTTTGCAGATGACACTAAAGTCAGTGGAGTAGTGGACAGTGTGGAAGAATATTGCAGGGTGACTTGGATAAACTGCCGAAGTGGGCTTAGGAGTTGGAAAATACAGTTCAATGCAGATAATTCCGAGGTAGTTCAATGCCGGGGTGGTGAGGGAGGAGAGCGTCAGGGGGCGGGGTGGGGCGAGAGAGAGAGAGAGAGAGAGAGAGACAGACCGCGAGCAAGAGAGAAACAGCGAAAGAGAGCAAGACAGTGTGTGTGAGACTGAGACAGGAACAGTAATAGAGGGAGAGAGAAATGAAAGAAAGAGAAAGACTCAGAGAAAGATAGAAAGAGAGAGAGAATCAATGAGTGAGTGAGAGAGAAAATGTGACAGAGAAAGACAGAGTGAGAAAGAATGGCAAAAGCATAGACCTGGAGGGAGACAGTGGGAGAGGGAGAGAAAGTGTGAGAGGGAGGGACATTGAAAGAGAAAGGTGGGGGGTTGAGAGAGTGAAAGAGATACAGATAGTGAGATAGAGATAGAAACAATGAGAGTGAAAGAGAGAAAGAATGAGAGATACACAGAGATTGATAGAGAGACAGTGAAACAGAGAGAGAGAGAGACACTGAGCGAGACAGAGTCAGAGCAGGTTAAGCAAAAGCAGAAGGAGTGAGAGAGAGACTGGCAGAGTCAGTTAGAGAGAGATAGAAAGACAGTATGAGAGAGACACTATTAGAGAGACAGAGATCAAGGAGAGAAAGACTGAGAGACAACAAGATAGTGTGAGCGAGAGAGTGAAAGTGAGAGAGAAAAGTCACAGGGAACAAGGCGGACAGAGAGACAGACAGACAGAGTGATGATGACAGAGACAGACAGGCAGTGAGTGATATAAAGAGTGAAAGAACAAGAGAGAGTGAGAGCGAGATAGTGAGAGTGGTAGAGCAACACAGAAAGAGAGAGAAGGGGTGAGGGAGATTGTATCAATCCTGGTAACTGGTTCCAGACCGCGCTAAAGCAATACATTTGTCATTGTTCAAACATTCAATGGAAATAAGATGCCTCTGTATAAGTACTTGTCAGAAGGCAAGTACTTCATCTGAAGAAATACTTTTATGTTGATCTCTCCACTGGAGCATAACGTTCCCTCATAAGATCAGCGATACTGTACACTTTACTCAAAGGCACAGCCCAGCTGACATCTGGCAAGCGGACAATTGACAGTGAAGCATTGCCTCCCCGCCCCTGATAATGCGACAGTCTGTATATGCTGGAGTCTGGTTAGCCTCCATTTAAATCGCAAATTTTCAAGATTTCATTATTTGTAAGAAATTTGAATTGCAATAATGAGCAAAAGTCTGAAAGAGATGCAGTCGTGGAATACAGGTGAAGGTAAAGAGTGTTGTCAATAAAAGGAAGAGGTGTACAAAGCTGATGGTGTGTCGTGGGGAGCGTTTTGTGGTGGAGTGGTAATATGCTGAATGTATAAAATATATATAAATCTGACGTTAAACCCCGGGCCTGGGGACTCGGAACATTTTCTAATTCCATAAAGCAGGGACTAACAAAATAATGCATTGAGAGAGAAAATAACATGGAATTAAACTAGTGAGAGATATAAACATGTGTTTGAAACCACTTTCTGCCTTTTGCGTTCGATCCCTGTTGATGCAAGAGGTGGCTGGATGTTTGTTGTTCGTCTGGCCAAGATGATTGTTTTGCAATATGTAAGTATCTGGCCAAATCAAAAGAAGGAGTGGGCCAACAGGGGCAGTGCCATCAATTGTGGACTCAAGGGCAGAGTTGGTAATTAGTTCAGAGAAGAGGTGGTAAAACTTTTCTCTCTCTGCGCCTGTCTCCATTTGATGCAATGGCCCTCAACCCTTTTCGCTCTTTCTTTGTGTTGCTCTGCCATTCTCACTAACTCGCTGTCTCACACTCTGACTCTGTGTTGTTCTGTCACTTTTTATATCACTCACTGTCTGCCTGTCCCTTTCATCATCACTCTGTCTGTCTATCTCTCTCTCTTTGCCTTGTTCTCTGTGTTTTTCTCTCTCACTTTCACACTCTCTCTGTGTCTCTTTCTCTATCTTGCTCTCTCTCACTGTCTTTCTCTCCCAGCTTTCTGTCTTTTTCTCTAATACTGCTTCTCTCACACTGCCTTTTTCTCTCTCTCACTGACTCTGCCAGTCTCTCTTTCTCACTTTATCATCCCTCCTTCCTGCTTTTTTACCCACTCTGAATCTGTCACACTCAGTGCCCCTCTCTCACTGTCTCTCTATCACACTTTCTATGTATCTCCCTTTCTTTCTCTTTTACTGGCTCTTTCTCTCTGACTATCTCTTTCTTTCTATCTATCGCTCACTATCTGTATCTGTTTCCCTCTCTTCTGCACCTTTCGCTTTCACTGTCTCTCCCTCTCCCACTATATCTCTCTGGGTCTCTGCCTTTGCCATTCTCTCTCTCTGTCTGAGTATTTCTCTTTCTTTCATTTCTTTTTACCATCTATTACTATTCCTCTATCCCTCTCTCACTGATTTTCTCTCTTCCTCTCTCTCTCCCACACACATTTTTGCTCGCTCTATCACTGTCTTGCTCTCTTTCACTGTTTCTCTCACGTGCTTGCCGTCTCTCTCTCTCTGTCTCTCCCCACCACCCCGCCCCCTCGGTCTCTCTCCCCTCACCACCCCGGCATTATCTGCATTGAACTGCATTTCCAACTCCTAAGCCCACTTCGGCAGTATATCCAAGTCCCCCTGCAACTGCAACATTCTTCCACACTGTCCACCACTCCACTGACTTCAGTGTCATCTGCAAACTTACTAACCCATCCACCGATGCCTGCGTCCAAGTCATTTATAAAAGTGACAAACAGCAGTGGTCCCAAAACAGATACTTGTGGCACACCACCAGTAAATGGGAGGTTTGTAGGAACTGAAGGTGAATGCACGGATAGGGAAGTTTGTGATGGGAAGAGATGTTTACAGAGATGGAAATGAATGTATCTACTTGAGAAAGTTATTCTGAAACAGAATATTTGAGATACTGAAGAAGCTTCCAGAGATAGTATGTGTGTATGGACTAGAGGAGATTACAGACAGAGCAAAGTTTGTAGAGTTGGGAAGAGGATACAGAGATAATCAGTGCTGCTGTGTTGGGAAGAGTTTACAGAGATCAAGAGGGTTGTCGAGATATGACAACATTCTTCAGATCGAGAATTCTGTAGGGCCTATGGTGAAGGTTGCAGCCAAAGGGAGGTTTGTACATCCGATATGAGCTTGCAGAGGCAGGGACAGGTTTAGAGGCTGGAGTAGGGAACAGTGAATGGGGAATGCTGTAATGAATGACACATGTTCAAGTCACAAAGGTTTCTCGGGATTGTGAGTGTTTACAGTCGTATGGAGCATTGCAGGAACAGACGATTATATCGAAGAGAAGTATTTTCGGAATTATACAATTTACTGAAGCAGGGAGGGTAGTAGGAATGAGGCAAATTAATAAAAGAGGGATTACAGGACTGGAGGAAGATTAACTTATTTGAGTTTTTCAAAACATTTCTCAATATATTGATTAGGTTCACGCAGTTGATGTGGTTTACATGGACATAAGAAAGACATTTCACAAGGTCCCACGTGGAAAGCTGGTACAAAACGAAAGGGCCCAGGGATCCAAAACAAGTTGGCAAACTGGATTAAAACTTGGCTTACAAATACGGGGCAAAGGGTGTTGATGCAGCGTTGTCTTAGTACCGCAAAGCCTCCGACCAGCAGTGTACCACATTGTTCAGCGCTGGGATGCTTGCTGTTTGTTATTTGTAGAAATGACTTGGAAGACTGGTAAGAGTGCAAAGAAGATCTGAGGATGTTGCCAAGACAAATAGTCCTCAGTGAAAGGGAGAGTTTGGCCAGTATAGGACGTTATTCCTTGGAATATCAGAGAATGAGGGGTGACCTGACGGAGGTCTGTAAAATCATGAAGGGCATTGATAGGATGAATGCATATGAGTTGTTTTCCCAGGGATGGCGAACTGAAAACCATAGGGCATTGGTTTAAGGTGAGAGCTGAAAGATATAAGAAGGACCTATGGGGTAACGTTGTCATGCAGAGAGTGGTGCGTATATGGACAAGGCTGCCACAGGACGTGGTTGAGGTGGGTACAATAGCAATATTTTTGTAAAAAGCATTTTTAAGGCACGTGGATGGGAAGAGTTGAGAAATGTGGGCACTTGAAATGACCTTTGTGGGCGTCATAGTCAGCATGGCCCAGTTTGGACTGAAGAGCAAAACTGAAGAGATTTTATTACTCTCTGCACACACGAGGAAGGTCGTAGGATTTTGCAGAGATTGGAGGCAATTGGAGACTACTGCAATGACTGGAGGATGAGATTGCTAAGATCGGGCATGTTTTAGATACTGGAGCACGTCGCAGAGATAGGGAGAGCAGTCACGGCTGGAGGAGGTGACAGACATTGGGACTGTTATAAAAGTTTGAAAGATGAAACACACAGGATCATAAGACGTGACATAAATACTGTGTTGAAGACAGAAAACAGAATAGAATGAAAAGATATCAGACATTTTTATCAGCCTCTCCTAAGAGGCCTGCTTTCACCTCTTAAATTGAGCTTCATTAAAACATCATGTGAAAATCCCAGTCATCAACTGTGGCCTGTGCTATCATCGTGTATCTCAGTAAAACAGTGGTGAAAGCAGGCCTCTCTTGGCAGGATGACAGTGGAGCCTTTGTGCTCCCACATCAGCCCTCTGGCTATTTCACATTTGTGGGCCTCCATCTTTGAACCCTCTAATTCATCTCCGCTTTGTACAGCACAAGTGAAATTACCTGCAGGATTTATTGAAGGCTGTAGGTCTCACTCTCCATCCATCTGGCTGGTTGATTATTTTCCATGTGGTGTTGGACGACACAGGAGTTGGGAATTCTGCTAAATCAGGAATTCCAAGCAACTACCGGAGACACAGAAATAGATGGATCTATACATTAAACTGATGTTGAGAGGATTAAAAATATGGAACGGTACTGAGTCTCACGAAGATCTAGAAAATCGCAGTCTCCAATCCTGGCCTGTGCAACATCATCTTTCTGCTCTTTACTTGAGAGCAGAGAATTCTGTGGGCCCAGGATCTCAGAGCAGCTGCAACAGAAAGTGACTGACAGAGGCAGCAGCAGTGATGTATTCCACATGCAGGGATACAGGTCGATCCCAAAAGCATGCCAGAAGATTTCAGAATCAAACAACACTGTCAGAAAAAGCGTTTTTTATTCATGGGGGACTGGCAACAGTATTCAGGAAAAGCGATATATCCCATTGTGATGGATTCCACGAGAACAGTGCTGGGACCAGTGTCCTGGTCAATCATATGCATATGATTATGGATAGCAGTTTGAATTGACAGAGGTGAGGCAGGAGCAGGGGTCAGGTAGGTGGATATTTCCAAAAACAGAGAAAGATTGAAACATTGGAATAACATGATCATGTGGCTGATGATAAGCAGAAAGGAACAGGAAGGGACAAGTTTAACGTTTAATAAAAATGTAAATTATACTTTCTCTACTTGAATGTGCAAAGCATCTGCAATAAGACAGATGGACATGAGTGAATGACTTGGATCTGATCACCAGGGAGACTAGGTTAACATGAATAAAAGGTGGGAAAGAAATATTCTACAGTATTCTGGATTCCTGATCATGTACTGAGGATATATCTACCTATATTCATGTTAAGATCTGCAGCACCACCTCCTCTGTAATATGGATTGCTTTCAAGACATCACTATTTAGTTCCCCAAGTTCCCCAGCTTCCAAATCATGTTGAGTTTCTGGTGAATGGTTATTGAGGATATTGAGAGTGAGGGTGATAGTGACGGTAAAACCATTGGATATCAAGGGACCATGGTTAAATTGCTTCATAATGGAGATAATTTTACCTGATATTTATTTGGTGTAAATCTTAAAAATAACTTTTAAATCTAAGTCAGGATATTGTCCAGATCTTTTTGCAAACGAACATGGGCAGCTTCAGGATTTGAGGAATCCGGAATGATGCTGGGCATTGCGATATCGTCGTTGGACATCCCTGCTTTTGAGGGAGGTTCATTCATGAAGCAGCTGAAGCTGGCTGGGTCGAGGACAACCTGAGGAACTCCGCAGAGATATCAGTCTTCTTGCTCATGATATGGTTTGAAGTTTTATGGACATGGATTTCAGCCCCTCAAAAGTCGGAGCAACATAGATTTAACCTTAAACTCTAGTCATAAATGTTCAACTATTATTCAAATGTATATGGTATTTGTGCATAGAATGATGTCCGCAAAATGTTGTTTTGTTTTTGCTTGGTTTTTTGAACCCACCATGTGAAATGTTAACGACCCCCTGATGCAGAAGCTCTCACACCCCAACTTGTAATTTTTTTTCTCTGTGTGTATGTAATTGTTCATCCAGGGACATCCATTGTACTTTCTCTGGCCCTGTGTAACCTTACACTGTTAAATGTTAAAGTCAAATCTCTCGGGTACCTTTTCTCGCCAGAAGCATCTTATTGACAGAGCAGAATCATATCCTGCTTTGACTTCAAAACTTAATTTTATGGGTACTTGTGGAATATAAATTTGCAGGGCCATAGGAATGCAAATTTATTGGAAATGGGCTTTCAATGTCGAAACTGCAGAGGACCCTCATAAATTAGATTAGTGGAATGCTTCCCAATTAGCCCAATGACATATGAATTTCAATAAGTACTTATTCTTAGAGACTAACCCACGGAAACATTGCTTCAAGACCAAAATTTCCAATTTGACCAGATCGTTGCTTCCACATTTCTGTTGATTTATGTATTTCTTCGAAATTGGAATCCTAGTTTTCAATTCATACTATTCTGTGAAAGCTCTCTTGTGTTTATTATTGTATTACAATGGCATACAATGACTGTGTCTGCATTAATCAGTTGTTAGTGAAATAATCATGCAGTAAAATCAATGAGACACAAAATGATGTTCACCCTTTCCTAGTATTTGCCCCAGTTTTAACCAAGTCTGATTCTACAATACAGGGCTGACCATGCCGGACGCACTGACGGAAGAGGCACAGCAAGAATCTTTTACTTGAAGTGAGATGCAACGTGCTCAGCTCATGATGAGCTGTGGGGATAATCTTGCTGGATAACTGCACCGACACCGAAAAGATAGGAATTAGAAGCAGGAATACATTATTTCGTGCTGTCTTCCTCCTTCCCCCCCCCCCCCCCCCCCCCCCCCCCCCCCCCCCCCACCATGAATGAGATCTTCACTGAAACACCACAACATTATTTTCTGGCACTATACTGTAATATCTTTACTGGTTTGCATTTTCCACACTTTTATTCCTCCACACTTAGGTTGTATTAATCATGTATTGGCTTTTTATGCTCACCTTGAAACTTGCATTCTCACTTTACATCATCAGCTAACTCGTAAATCGTACATTTGGTCACAAAATTCGAACCATGCATGCTGATTGGGGATGGTTGGTGTGAAAAGGCTGGTCCTTTTGGAAACATTCTGGTCACAACAAGCTAACCCGAGAATGGCCTACGTATTCCTATTATTTGTTTGCTGGCCATTAAACTATGCTGAATGCTAACCAGATTTTTACCCATAGTTACATGCTCTCTGTCATATTGGATAATATACCCTCACTATTTACATTGTCTGCATTCTGCCAGTTAATTATTCCAAAGACGGAGTACTATCGAGTTTGTGAAACAATGTTTGTCTTGATAAATTTGTGTTAACTCCATCCAGTCAGACAATTTTATTTTTAAGCGTCCAATTACATCATCGTTTTCAATTCATTCTGATATTTCACTGGGGTTGATGCCATACCAACATCATAGAATCTGCAGGAATGATTCCAATGCTTCTAGAATTGGGAAAGATAACCAGTAACATATGTAAGATTATGCACCATCACGCCAACCAATAATCTGCCGATTCACAGATGCTGATCTTCTGAATTCCATGATTATATTATTTTCTCCAGCACTACAAGGCATTTGATATGGTTCCCCACGGTAGGCTCATTCATAAAGTCAGGAGCTATGGGATACAGGGAGATTTGGCTCTCTGGATTCAGAATTGGTTGGCTGACAGAAGGTAGAGAGTTTTTTGTGGATGGAAGATATGCTTCCTGGAGATCAGTGGTGAGTGGGCTCCCCCAGGGCTCTGTTCTTGGCCTCTGCTTTTTGTAGTTTTTATAAATGACCTGGATGAGGAGGTTGAGAGGTGGGTTAGTACATTTGCCAATGACACAAAGGTTGGAGATTCCGTTGATAGTATCGAGAGCTGTTGCAGGCTGCAGCACGACATTGACGGGATGCAGAGCTGGGCTAAGAAATGGCAGATCTTGGTGTTCAAGTGGGTAAATCCCTCAAAGTTGCCACCTAAGTGGATAGGGTGGTTTGGTTTTCATTAATGGGAATCGACTTTAAAAGCCGCAAAGTTTTGCTGCAGTTCTACAAAACCCTGGTGAGACCACACGTGGAATATTGTTTCCAGTTCTGGTCACACTATTATAGGAAAGATGCAGAGGCTTTGGCGAGGGTACAAAGAAGGTTTACCAGGATGGTACCTGGACTGGAGGGCTTGTCTTCCGAAGAGAGATTGACTAAGCTCGGATTTTTCTCCCTGGAGTGGAGGAGGCGGAGAGGTGAGCTCATTGAGATATCCAAGATAAGGAGAGGCATGGATAGAGTCGATAGCCAGAGACTATTCCCTCGGCAGGATTGACTGGTACGAGGGGTCATAGTTTTAAGGTGTTAGGAGGAAAGTATAAAGGAGATGTCAGAGGTAGGTTCTTTCTGCAGAGAGTTGTGAATGCATGGAATGCGTTGCCAGCGGTGGTGGTGAAAGCAGCGTCATTAGGGACATTTAGGTGACTGCTGGATATGCACATGGACAGCAGTGAATTGAAGGGTGTGGAGGTGAGGTTATTTTGTTTTAGATTAGGATTAATACTCAGCACAACATCGTGGGCTGAAGGGTCTGTTCTGTCCTGTACTTTTCTATGTTCTATGTTCTACTTCTGTTCATGAATGACCAGTTCGTCAATCTCCTCATTTTGACGAAGGTATTGTGTCTGTTGTATTGTTGAGAAACTTAGTGATATTTTGTCTCTGTGAAAAAGACCAAAAAATCATCTTTATTTCTTTGTTATTTACTTTGTCACAATTGCAGCTTTTCTTCTGCTGCCAATCGAGGGCACATATTTGACTTTCCTAATCACATATTGCTTTACCTGCAGAAAGCTGTTGCAAACACATTTGTTTCTCTCAATAGTTTAATTTCATGGTGTTTTCTCTCACAATGCATTATTTTGTTAGTCCCTCCCTTTACTGAATTAGAAACTGTTCTGAGTCTCCAGGCCCGGCGTTTAACGACAGCTTTATATATATTTTATACACTTAGTACATTACCACTGCACCAGAAAACGCTCCCCACCAACCACCATCGCCTTTGTACACCTCTTCTTTTAATTAACAACACTCTTTACCTTCCCCTGTATTCCATGATTAGATCTTTTTTAGTCTTTTGCTCATGCTTGCAACTCAAATTTGTTACAAATGATGAAATCATTAAAATCTTTGATTTAAATGGTAGCTGACCAGACTGTCGCATTATCAGGAACAGTGGGGAGGCATTGCTTCACTGTCAGGTTGTCCACTTGCCAGATGCCAGCTGGATTGTGCCTTTGAGTAAAGTGTACAGTATCGCTGATCTTATGAGGGAAGGTTATGATTCCAGTGGAGAGATCAGCAAAAAACTATTTCTACAAATGCAGTACTTGCCTTCGGACACAGACATGATTATTTCCACTGAATGTTTAGACGATGAATAAACGTATTTCTTTCGGGGGAGTATGGAACCAGGTACCAGGTTATAGAAATCGAGTGTTTCAGAAGGAAAGGAATATACAACTGCAATCGAAACTATCTTCTGCATTTTGCGTTCAATCCCTGTTGACGCAAGAGGTGACTGGATGTTTGTTGTTCGTCTAGCCGAGATCGTTGTTTTGCAATATGTAAATGTCTGGCCAAATCAAAAGAAGGAGTGGGCCAGCAGGGACAGTGACATCAATTGCGGACTCAAGGGCAGAGTCATTAATTAGCGCAGAGAAGAGGTGGTTCAGGTTGGTGAATCTTTTCTGTCTCTCTCTCTCTCTCTCTCTGTCTCCATTTGATACAATCTCCCTCACCCCTTCTCTCTCTTCTCAGTGTTGCTCGGTCATTCTCACTATCTCGCTCTCTCATACGCTGACTATCTCTTTTGTTCTTTCACTCTTTATATCACTCAGTCTGTTTATCTGTCTCTGTCATTATCACTCTGTCTCTCCATCTGCCTTGTTCTCTGTTTCTTCTCTCTCATTTTCTCTCTCTCTCTGTCTCTCTCTCTTGCTGTCTCTCACTTTCTTTATTTCCTAGCTTTGTCTCTATTGCTGTCTCTCTCTCTCTCTCTCTTACACTATCTTTCACTCTCTCAATGACTCTCAGACATTCCCACTGCCTCTGCCAGTCTCTCTCTCTCTTTCACACTTTTTCTCTCTCTCCTTCCTGGTTTTTTTAACTTCTCTGACTCTGTCTCTATCCGTGTCTCTCTCTCACTGTCTCCCTCTCTGCTGATCTCTCTCTGTGTGCATTTCTCTTTCTTTCTCTCTTTTACTGTCTGTTTCTGTCTGGCTACATCTATCAACCTCTCACTATCTGTATCTCTTTCCCTTTCTCGCCCCCACCTTTCTCTTTTACACTGACGGTCCCTGTACCCCACTGTATCTCCCTCTATGACTGTCTTTCTCTAGGTCCAGGTCTCTGCCATTCTCTATCTCTGTGTATTTCTCTGTCTCACTTTCTCCCTCACTCACTCACTCACTCATTCATTCATACTCTCTGTCTCTCTATCTCTTTCTTTCACTACTCTCTTCCCCAAAGCTATTGCTCTCTTTCTCTCATTCTCTCTCTCTCTGGCTCACTCACACTGTCTGTTCTTCTCTCCTGCTGTCTCTCTCTCTCTCCCCCTCTCTCTCTCTCTCTCGCCCTCACTCTCTCTCTCTCTCTCACTGACTCTCTTTCACTCTGGTTGTCTCTCTAACTCTCTCTCCCACTGGATGTCCCACCCTCCCTCTATTGCTGTCCTATCCTCCCTTTCTAGCTGTTCATCTCTCTCTCTCGCTTTGAGTCTCTTTTTCTCTCTTGCTGTCCTGCACTTGCTCTGTCTCCCGCTGTCTCTCTTTCTATATGTCCTTTTCACTGTTTCTCTATCTCTACCTCCCTCCCTCTCTCTCTCTCTTACACTGTCTCCCCTGTCTTGCTGTCTTCCCCTCTCTCTCGCTGTCTCCCCTCTCTCTCGCTGCCTCCCCTCTCTTTCTCCCGTCTCTCTCTGTCACGCTCTCTCTCGCACTGTCGCCTTCTCTCTCACTTGCTGTCCCACGCTCTCTCTCACTCATCTTCCCGCGCGTTCACTCCCGCTGTTCCGTCCACTCTCTTGCTCGGCGTCCTGCACTCATTCTCGCTGTCCCACGTTCTCTCTTTTTCACTGTCCCACGCTCCCTCTCGCTCACTGTCCCACGCTCCCTCTCGCTCACTGTCCCGCTCCACGTCTCGCTCAGTGTCCAGATCTGTCCCTCTCTCTCACTCTCCCGCGCTCCCTCTCGTTCACTGTCCAGCGCTGTCCCTCTCTTTCACTGTCCCGCGCTGTGCTTCTCTTTCACTGTCCCGCGCTCCCTCTCGCTCACTGTCCAGTGCTGTCCCTCCACATCTCCTCCATCCACCCCTCTTCCAGGTGTAAAGGGTATGGGTTAGCTATACGCTATAACTCCTAGAAGAAACTCCAATCTTCACCTGCAAATCGTACCCATGGGAGATAACCAGAACATCTGCTTAATTTTTGTGCAAGCACCACCTACGACGATAGACAGACATTTTCAGTTTGCCGACATGTGTGTCCCTGCATATCTTTCACGCTCTTGCCAATGTAGTATGAATTGAACAAGTTGTTTTTTAAATCCTTTTCAGATTTTTTGTGTTTTCCCTACAGTACGGTTAAAGGGTGCTGACAAATCTCAAAATGCGTACACTCTGCCTGTTCCTGTTGGTGCTCCTCACAATCCCCATGTCAGATGCGGCTGTACTGGATAACTGTGCCTTGACTGGTATTGTCCATCAGTAAGTGTCAGTGAAGCAGATCTTACCTGACCATCTCTGTAAGCTGGGGGCAGTGCTCAATCTGAGGTCAAATCAGAGCCTGGTTGCCTGGAGCAGGCTGGTAATAAATGGCGAGGACACGGCAGGTATAGGGAGTACACTGTAGCTGTGGGAAATAAGTCTGAACCCATTAACCAGGACTCTCATTCCTCCCAGAGGAAGGGACTTTCAGTGAAACTGTTACCAGATTTCCCGGTGTCATATCTCGAATAGTGAAATCGATAGCACCCGCTCTCCCCGAAATAAAGGAGAGTGTGAAATACATCGGAGTGAACTTTGAAGAGAAAGTCCAAATCCCCCACACAGGCAACATTTTACTGTTTACTGAATCATCTCACTCACCTCTCAGTTTCCCTTTGTCTCCCTCTGCCTCCTTTGCTATTATTCCCGTTTCCTGTCAGTCTGCAAGTCTTTTGTTCTGTTTGTCTCTGTATGCTCCAAACATGTTTCTGGTTAACAATTCTTCCAGGATTCTCCCGACATCCAGCTCCCACTGATTGCACCTGTAGCTCTCATTCTCTCTCTCTCTTTCTCTCTCCCCGTCTCTATTTATTTCTAACCATTCCGTGTATCATGCGGCATCAAGTAGTGCATCATTCAAAGTAACAAAAATGAATTTAGAGCGAGCTATCAAGAAGGCTTGTGGTATTCTCTGATTCATTGCAGGAGGATTTGTACAAAAATAAATAACATTGTTCTGCTCGCTGTCAATTACCCTAATTCTCTCTTTAAACCTCTCACTGATCCCAGAATTTACTACAACACTGGGACAGGGATACAAAGTAAATCAACATTGACCTTCCCATGCAAGAATTTGAAATGTGAATTGCAGGGTTTCACGTTTTCTTTAATATGATGGGCATTGTTCCAAGTAACTCATCTCAAACTGTGCCTACTGACACTGCAAAGAGTATGTATTTTCCAACCTCTGTTCTTAACTCACATCCTGACGTTACCTCTTTCAAGTTCCACAAAGCAGCTGGGCACCAGGCGACCGATTATGGGAGACAACACTTCGCCTTCCTGGTGGCTTTACCTGTTTCCCAGTGCCGAAAGACCAAGAGACTTGTAGACTTGAACCCCGGCAGACCAAAACATCCTTTCATTACCTACGATGTGAACATTTTCCTGAACTCCCGAGGTGGAAATTACCTCGCTGTCTTCCCGAACAGCGGCAGTCGGTGCCTAGAAAGAAAATTGCTGAACTCCGCCGAGATCAACGGAAACAGCACCGCAGCTCAGCTTTTCCAAACTCTGCTGAATAACACAATCCAGCACAATAACCAGCCAGTGGGCTGTATCATTCTCTACACCACCTATAGCCCATGTCTACATAACTGTTTCGGTAACACGGGGAATTGTGAGATCATCCCTGTCTTGCAAATTTCCCCATTTCGGGACATATGGACTGAACCAGACATTCACAAGTATTTTGTCTTCAGTAAAATATTTGCACATGATGCAGATCAGAGCCGACACAGGAAATCCGGGAAAAGCTGGCTGCAGTTTAGAATACTGAGTTCAATGTCAGACAGTGTGATGTAGAATACCCATTGAGGTGTAGAGAATGTTCCGCACCGGAATACTGCATCGAGCAGACTTAAAATTGACGAGTCCTCTACTGATGCAGGCAGGGCATTCCATGCCTTTACTACTCTCTGAATGAAGAATCTATCTCTGATATCTGGCTTATATGTATCACCTCTCAGTTTAAACTATGCCCCCTTTGTGCTAGCAATTACTATCCGAGGAAAACGACTCTCACTGTCTGCCCTATCTATTCCTCTGATCATCTTTTGTGCCTCTGTCAAGTCACCTTTTAACCTTCTTCTCTCTAAGGAAAACAGCATTAGGTCCATGAGCCTTCTTCATAAGACCTTCCCTCCGAACCAGGCAACATCTTGATAAATATCCTCTGCACCATTTCCAAAGCTTCCACATCCTTCTTATAATGCAGTGAGCAGAACTGTGCGCAGTACTCCAAGTGTGGCCACGCCAGAGTTTTTTTAAAGCTGCAACATGACCTCATGGCTCCAAAACTCAATCCCACTATTAATAAAAGCTAACAAAGCTTTGCCATGTTAACACCCCTTCAACCTGGGTGGAAACTTTCAGGGCTCTAACATGGACACTGAGATCTGTCTGCTCATCCACACTACCAAGAATCTTACCATTAGCTCAGTACTCTGTATTTCTTTTACTCCTTCTAAAGTGGATCACCTCTCAGTTTTCCGCATTGACCTCCACTTGTCACCTATCAGCCCAGCTCTGCAGCTTATCTATGTCTCACTGTAACCTACAGCATCATTCGGCACTATCTGCTCCTCCACCAACATTAATGGTGTCCGCAAATGTACTAACCCAGGCTTCTATACCCTCATCCACATCATTTATAAAACTGACCAACAGCAGGGGCATCACAACAGATCCTTGCAGTACACCACTAGTAACTGAACTCCAGAATATAACGATTCCCATCAACCACCACCCTCGGTCATCTTACAGCCAATTAATGATCCAAACCGCTACATCACCCTCAATCCCATGCTTCCGTATTTTCTATGGGAGCCTACTGTGGAGAATCTTATCCAACGCCTTACTGAAAGTGAGATGTTTGATAACAATATTTGAAAGGGTTCAGAAAAGATTTCCAAGGATGCTGCCAAGGTTGGAGGGTTTGAGCTATGGGGAGAGGCTGAATAGACTGTGTTCAATGTGATCTGAATATTCCTCAGCAGTCTGTGGCTTAGCAGCAGAGGAACCTTGTCGAACACTGTTGTGGAGAAATTATAGAGAAACACTAGGAGACGCAAAGAGTTCTTCAAGAAGTAGGCCTTTTATTTGGAAACAAAAAACCGTGACACCGAGAAAGCTGATTCTTGAACGCTCACCGACCTCAGGTTCCGTGGATTTCTATATTTTTTTAATCATGTTTCTGTTAGCTTATGAGCATGTCCAACTGCATTAAACAAGTACATCACTCTAGGTACATAATAAACCAGTGGTGTTAGTTCCCATTTTCACTTAAGTTGTACATTCTACTTAATGTTATTCTATTGTCACCGTTAGATATTTATTGGTAACTCTGCTACAGTGATCTTCAATTGAAGACTAACCTATCTTGATAGATATTTAGCTAGTCCATCTGTTACATCCTGTCTCAAGGAGACGCAAAGAGTTCTTCAAGAAGTAGGCCTTTTATTTGGAAACAAAAAACCGTGACACCGAGAAAGCTGATTCTTGAACGCTCACCGACCTCAGGTTCCGTGGATTTCTATATTTTTTTAATCATGTTTCTGTTAGCTTATGAGCATGTCCAACTGCATTAAACAAGTACATCACTCTAGGTACATAATAAACCAGTGGTGTTAGTTCCCATTTTCACTTAAGTTGTACATTCTACTTAATGTTATTCTATTGTCACCGTTAGATATTTATTGGTAACTCTGCTACAGTGATCTTCAATTGAAGACTAACCTATCTTGATAGATATTTAGCTAGTCCATCTGTTACATCCTGTCTCAAGCTCACTCTAGTAAATATTAATTAGCTATTTTAATATCGTGTCCCAAATATTTACAGTCCCAATCCTGTCATAACAACACTTAACAGAGGAACTTGTTTTATTACTTGTGTTATCTCATCTTGCCATAGTGACCTTTCAGCCTTAACCTTACTCTGCTAATTGGTGTAAGAATGTTCCACCATGGTTATCCCATCCTGCCCCTGCCATCCACAGAATGCAGATGCCAGAGGTCTTCATGCTTTAACCCTTCCCATGCTTTCATGTTCTTTATTTTCCATATTCCCCCTTTGCGACCTACTGGTCTCACCCATGGGAAGAAGACAATAAGCTTAGCCTCTCTTGTTCCCAATACCAGCAATATAGATTCCAACATGGATAAGATAATTTTGGGCATCTGAAACTTAAAGGGTTCTTCCTCGATTCCTGAGGTCCCTTGGGCCAAAAACCTGCCCTCAAATAACCAGAACAGGAAAAAAGACCCAAGATCCCTCACAATCTTGGACCCGCACCACGTTCGTCAGAAGTATCTTCGACAACCCCACGTGGACATATTCCTTGCACTGCGGCAGTTGTTAGATCATAACCAGCGAACAGTGGGGTTCCACCAGAGGAGAAAGCTTTTCCTGGGGTAGCTGAAATGACCAAAAGTTGCCGTGCAGAGACGCGAACTAAAAAGGACTTAATAAAAGGTAGAGCACAACAAAAGATGAAGGCAACAACAAGCAAAACTGCACCGACAATAAGACCAATCTTGAAAAACCATGCTCCCCAAGACCCTAATATAGTATTCAGCCATTCAATAGCCTGATGACCACACCCCGCATTGTTTTTCTTTTTATCTCCCTTCTTAGATTGTTTCATTTCCATTGCTTTAGTCAAAGATCACCCAGGGCTAGTGTGGTTAGGTATAAAGGTACAGCAATGTTCCCCAAACATCTCACAAACTCCGCCTTTTTCGTCCTGCATCCAATCTAAGGCCTGTCTGTTTTGTCATGTCATTTTAGTGGTAGCATCCAATTGTTCTCCGAAGGCCACAACGGCATCATCAGTATAATTGATAAATCTCTGCTTTTTGTAATAAATGTAATTCATCCATTCATCATTCTTGCTAATCACTCTGATTGGGAAAAGAGCTTATCAGCCCACGGCAATCTCATTGCGGGCCTTAAACCCGTTAGGAATACCGCTTGGCTGTCCTATACTATCAATCTGAATTGTCGGATCAGGGCTTAGTTCGGCGACTGTAACGTAGCGTTAAGCTGCATGTGGCGATATAAGACCCTCGTGTCAGAGCATTGCACGGGCAATGCTGCCACACCAGTCAATGGGCAGCGTCATGTGCAACCCTATTTTCTTAACTTCCAGCCAGTAAGTATCTGTCAGTGGGACACATTGAGAATTTAAAACAGCCCCAAATGTCGTGTCCACATCCATTTGAATTGTATTCCCACAGAGACCCATAAAGTAGCCCACTAATGTGGAGACATTTCACTTGAAGCTTTCAAAACTCAACCCTTCCCGTTTCCGAAAAGCAGCCTCGGGAAACATGTACTTAGTCTTATTGATGAACCACCGGGTACTCTCTCAACACCACCGTTGGAGTTGCTGCCAGCCCACGTCATCCTGCAGATAGAATGTAGTGGCCTGAAGTAGCAGGCACCAAAAGAGGGCAAGGGGATTGCCTGTAAGTTGATGAATCATTCGGGTAAAGGGGTCGGCTAGAGTGCTGCTAACGCCATTCAGTACAGATGCTCAAGTTAAAGGGCATATGGACAAGATAGTATGAGGGGGTTAACTTATTACACAAGAAGCAGTCCTGTCTAGCCATTACTACGACCGTGTAGTTTGCCCATTGTTACCAGTGATTGTCACGGGTGCGTACCCATGCTAGGGCAGCAAAGTAACTCTGGCATAACCTGTCCAGGTCTACCAAATTAATGGTCGTCAAGTCTGATTATGCAGGCCTGGCATCAGAGAGGTGGTTATCAGGGGCATCCCCCATGTCTTCCCCATCCTTGCTGCCAGGAGGACTGTTCTCGACATCTCCATAAGTATCATTTCTGGAATGATCAGGATTCCCAAGAACTTCACCTGTACCTTGTTCAGAACCCTGTGGAGGCGTACTAGCCTCCTGTGTGCCCTACCCGTGTCCATGTTTTTCAGAAATAACTCCACTTACCTCAGTGTTAGAGTTAATTTGTGCCGGTGACAGAGCTTTAGTACAACGATTAAGGTGTTGTCCTTCAACTTGGATGGCGGTGGATGATGACTTAATCACTAAGAAAGTTCTCTCTCTCCTCGACTCATTTCAATATCTTCGAAAATCCCACACGTACACACAATCCCCGAGCTGACTAGGTCCTTCTTCGTTGACAGCTGTCAGATCCCTTTGTATTTCCAGCAGGTGGATAGTCTCATGTATCATAGGTTGCTGCTGCATATATTGATTAATTCTGAGTTTACTGCTCCAAGCTAGTTTGTATGGGCCTCTCCACCTGGGCACTGGCATAGGTATACTTGTGAGCATCTCAAGCGGTGTGATCATCTCATGTAGGGAGAAGGCAGCGACAGGTTAGAGAAACCTCCATCATCCTCAAGAAACGCAGGTTAATCACAGGAATCGACAAGTTGTGACCCACTTTGAATTCGTGAAGGGACATACTACACTGCTGGGTAAAAGTGAGAAATGCCGATGCTGGAAAGCAGAGTTTAGATCCGACTGGTGCTGGGAAAAAAAACAGCAGGTCTGGCAGCATCTGAAGAGCAGGAAAATTGACGTTTCGGGAAAAAAAGCCAATCATCAGGAATTGGCAGATTTGATGACCCGGAGGTTGCAGTGAGAGAGGTAGACTCAATGAGATCCTTGTGGAGAGTGGAGGAGAACTTCTTCAAGGTAGACATCCTTGCAAGAGGATTCACAGAAAGGTTAAAATGAACTAGGAAAAAAGTGAGGACGGTAGATGCTGGAAACTAGAGTTTAGATTAGAGTGGCACTGAAAAAGCACAGCAGGTTGGGCAGCATCCGATGAGCAGGAAAATCGATGTTTCCGGCAAAAGCCTTTCATCAGGGCTACATTCCTGATGAAGGGCCTTCGCCCAAAACGTCGTTTTTCCTGTTTCTCGGATGCTGTCTGACCTGCTGTGCTTTTCAACCATCATGCTAATGTTAAGACTACACATCTGCTAGAGGGCGTGGCAGCGGGTGGACCTGAAGATGTGCAATGGCATTGATTGGGGTCATGATTTGGAGATACCGGTGTTGGACTGGGCTGTACAATGTTAAAAATCACGCAACACCACCAGGTTATAGTCCCACTCAGAACCCAAGAGATCAAATTTAGGGAAACAAAACCGGAAGATGTGGGACTGCAATGGGCCAGACCCTACCAGGTAATTATTTCAGGAAATTCATGCACTCTTGTGGATATTAAAGGGGACACTATGGAAGAATTCGTCGCAGGTGAATTAATTTGAAGCCTCAACATGATCATTAAACTTTGATGTCAGTTGTTTTCGATCCTTGTTCTTTACAGGCTAGTGGCCAGTGCCGTCATCCAATTTGGGAATGGACAAAAGACTCGGAAAGCAACAGAATTAGCGGACGGAGGTTCTCATTACCTGCATGATATTGTAAAGGGAAAATGGCAAGTAAGCAATGACCCTGGGAGCAGTTGCTATGCAAACGTATATTATGGCGAGGTGCAACAGCAAGGGCTGATGCTGTCTAAGGCAGCCCTGCCCTGTCCAGGCACAATGTGAATAGATATAAGAAATAAAACTGAATGATAAATATGAACCCCAAGAAATATCACATGGCATCAAGCGTGAATTGGGGTTCAGGGAAAAATATTAAGGGAGAATACCGATCATTTGGAAAGTTGAGCAGAGAACTTGCATGCCGACCTTAATTCAGACAAGTGTGAGGTGATAAATTTGTGAAGCCAATTGCAAGAGGTATGTATACAGGAAATAGGAGCATCCTGAGAAGCATTGATATACAGAGGGATGGTCAGGTGCATGTTCATCGCTCCCTGAAAATGGTAAAACAATTGTATAAAGTGATAAAGAAGGTGCATGGCATGTTTGACTTCTTATATCAGGGAATGGAAATAAAACCGGAATTAGACCACCTTGTAGTGTCGTGTCTCATTTTCATTGTCACATTGTAAGACGGATGAGGAGGCTTTGGAGTGGGTGAAAGAGGTTAAAGATATTACCTCACTCGCGTGGATTAGGAGATTTTATAGGCTGGGGCTGTTTTCCCTGGAGCGTCAGAGGCTGAGGGTGACCTTTTCGAGGTTTATAAAATCAAGAGGGCATGGATAGAATTATAAGACGACGTAATTTCCCTGGAATGCGGGAGTCCAGAAATAGAGGTCTTAGGTTTATGGTGAGCAGGCAAAGATTCTAAAGAGATCTAAGAAGCAACTTTTTTCACGCAGAGGGTGGTACGTATATGGAAAAGCTTCCAGAAGAAGTGGTGGAGGCTAGTGCATTTGCAACATTTAAAAGGCACCTGGATGCTTGCATGAATAGGAAGGGTCTGGAGCCCGGATGCTGGCAAGTGGAACTAGGTTAGGTTGGGATATCTGTTTCGGCATGGACCAACTGGGCAGAAGAGTCTGTTTCTGTGATGTGAATCTCTATGACTCCATGACACGATGAGAAACATATGGGGAACTTGGGCTTCATTACTACAGAAAATGAGAACACAATCCTGGAAAAGACGTTGCCCCTTGATAAAGCTCTGGGTCGGTTACAGCCAATCACTGCATCCGAATGTGGTCACCACAGTCCTGCTCAGGCAGAAGTTGGGGGCCCTTGAGATTGTGCAATACAGATTTATTGGAATGGTTCATTGACAAATAAAATGTAGCTCCTGATTTGATTTGGAAACAAATTGCTATTTTCTTTGAAGAAAACAATTTGTATGTATTTTGCTAGAGTTGTACATGTGTATAACCATTCTAGATATAGCAGACAATAAATGAAAACTATTCATTCAATAAATGATGAAACATCAGATCAGATTTAAGGTTTAGAAGATGCCAAGTTGAATGTGGTACTGATGGAGCTATGCAAGATTACAAAAGACCTACATATCACAGACAGTAAAATTAAAGAACTATATCCAGTGGGTGATTGCATAAGTATGAAGATCAGTATTTTCGCTTAGAAAAAAACGTAGGAGATGAACAAACATTTATGTTGGCTGAATTGGCTGAAAATATGCAAAACATGCTACATATTAGAGTGGTGCAAGTAAAGATGATCACAGATTGACGAATGCAGTTATATCAGACCTGAGGGAAATACACGCACAGAGTCTTGGACACAGATGTTGCATGAGAATATGGCATTGTGCTACAGAGAGCTAGCTTCGATTCATGATCCAAGTGGCATCTTACTTTGTCATAATGCATGTTTTGTCTACTTGCTTAACATCTTCTGATCGCTTGTCCCCACTGATTACATTATCGTTTAGGTAAATCTGTTCCGACAATACATGTTGTCCTTTATGTTGAATTCGAGGGGAGTTCCCAGGTCGGGTACACAGAGCTGAACGCATAATCCAGCGTGGCCTAACCAGGATTGCCAATATCTCGGAACATGCAGAGTCACACGTATAAAAGTACTTTCTGACTGATTGAGGAAACAAAATAGTTTCCTTCCACAGCCATCAGGGCATTGATATCCATATCCTGGTTAAAGGAATGACTGTACGATATCTGTTTGAATCTGCCAATCCTTCCCATCTCTAAAAGTTGATTGGAGAAAAAGAAGTCCATCACTTGCAGAAGAGTCACACATTTCTCTTGGTTCTCTTTGTTGCGTCAAAGGAAGAAAGCACTTGCACATTCTCACACATTACCCCATGAAACACTCTTGCTCGCTCTTTGATACGGAGCAGTAACCCCAGCCTTCTGCCCCGATGCACATTCCCCACCCTCAGTCTCCAGCCCTGATATAAAACAATGACCATTCTCCCATAAACCACCGGGGCAATGCCTGCAATAAAGAAGGTGGCGGTGACATCGTCCAAAAAGAACCTGAAACCCAAACCGGGAGTTTCAAGTTCTGTTCTAAATTTGAACCCACGATTTCTATAAAACCTCCTAGACCGCATTGACTATAGTTTAATCCCGACATCGCTGTCTGCCCTTCTTTATCGGTTCTGCATAAACTGCCATCACTCAGAGACATTCATCAGTGTAGAACCGCGCCTGCGTTCAATCTCTGATGGGAATTTTAATCATGTGTTAAACTAGAGTCCAGCCCCTCCATTCCAATTACTTGCAAGATCAACCCCTGCCCTTCGGTCATGCAGCCCTGCCCCTTCTCTCAGGCCAACTGTGATCT
This sequence comes from Chiloscyllium plagiosum, assembly GCF_037043375.1. Lineage (NCBI taxonomy): Eukaryota > Metazoa > Chordata > Chondrichthyes > Orectolobiformes > Hemiscylliidae > Chiloscyllium > Chiloscyllium plagiosum. Next base: position 95,227,231 of record NW_028270167.1, read on the forward strand.
GGCACATGCGCACTGTTTCCGCTTTGTCTGATCTCCAGGAGTGAGGCTGATGTTCACCCTGAGGTGGAGAAAGGATGTGTCAAGCCCCTCTGCTCGCTAGTTCACAGATATCTCGTAGACCCAGAACAAAAGCTCCACTAAAATTGGTTTTATAACCAGATGGAACAATGGATAATGCCAAACACGGGTTGACACCATTAGATTCCCATCGTGAAAATGACTCACAGTTCTCAGAAAGGGCCACCGAACACGAAATATTAATTCTAATTGCATTTCACAGATGCTGCTAGACATGTTCAGCTTTAGCAGCATGTTCTGTTTTGTGAATAAATGCAATGGTTCTATCCTGACAGAATGACATTCCTGAAGAAGGGCTTATGCCCGAAACGTCGATTCCCCTGCTGCTTGGATGCTGCCTGCCCTGCTGTGTTTTTCCAGCACCACATTTTTCAACTCTGATTTCCAGCATCTGCAGTCCTCACTTTTTCTTAAACTGACAATGACCTCCACCAACAGGTATTCAGCAGGGTGGGAGCAATAATGCGACTGTTGTCCCTGGGGCGAGTGACAAGAACACAGGGAAAACAGCTTTCCACATTACCAAACTAATTAACATGAAAGGAAATATTAGTTTCACCTCCCGCCATAATATGCTGTCACGTGATAGCATTTATGGCCCTCTGAAGGTAAAGATGATACAATCTGAGCAGGAACTCTCAGAGTCTCTGACACTCTGAATGGAAAGCAATACCATCCGGAGAGTGAGAGCCGGCGTTTGAGCAAACTATCTGTAACCTGTGCTGGAAGTTGCAGAAAGGATTCGGTAGAAGGTATATGAAACATCTGGATTTCTAACTGGAACCGACTAAGTGAATGCATTGATGGGTTTCAGAAAATGTTCAGTTTTGTTTTTAACAGAGAAGCAAAATGTAAAACTTCAAGCACTTAACAGCCCTTCGTCATTCTAATATCTCGAGAGCGAGATCGCCCTTTCCCTGGTTTAACACTGTAATTTTATTATTTATTCATTCTTGGGATGCAGTTCTCGGTGCAGTTTTTGTGCTGTATTTGAACCACAATGCGCCGAGGGAGGGAATTCCAGGATTTCAATCCATCAACATTGAATGAACTGCGATATATTTCTAAGTCAGTTTGATGAGACGCTCGGAGTGGAATTGCAGGCGTGATGTTCTCATGCAGCGTCTGCTCTTAACATGTCACTTCTGGATGGACGTGGTTTACGAAGGTGCTGCCTGAGGATCATTGATCAATTTCTGCAAAGCATCTGCAAAGATTTCTTTCATTTTTGGACGCTAACATTAAATGTGATTAGTACCATGCATTTGAAGTATTTTTTAACGAAACAAGATTATTCTGAAAATGGGAAGCAGATCAGGAAATATGTCAAGTTATTGAGATTCTGGCGTTTTGTTGATTTTGAGAAGGCTCCCTGCTGCTCAAACGGAAAGGTAGATTTTAAAGCTTTTGTCAATGAGTAGAGTAACACTGGTGAAAACAATGCAATACAGAATTTGCAGAACAGCATGTGCTTAAGTGAGGTCAGCCTTGTTCAGAAGAAATGTGACTGTATGCAGTTCATACAGCCATTGCTTAAACCAACCACCACCAAGTAGCAGGAGAAAATGAGGACTGCATATTCTGGAAATCAGAATGGAAAAGAGTGGTGCTGGAACAGCGCATCAAGTCAGGCAGCATTGGAGGAGCCGGATAATCGACACTGCAGGCATAAGCCTTGAAGAGCTTGAGCTGACATGCTCCGCTTTTCCAGTGCCACATATTTTGACTGCGAAATACCAGTCAATGCTGAATGTCAATCGAGACTGGGAGTGATTAGGTTGGTTTGCAATGGCCAAAGTCAATGTGTCAGGAGTGGCAATAGGAATGATAGCGAACAGGGTAGTAAAATTCCGGTAGTACTCGGAAGTGCTCATTCTGAAGCTGTCTAACCCGCAACAATGAACGTTAATTTGTCTCTTTCCCACAATGAATGACCTGTCATGAATTCCTAATTTGTTCTTTGATTTCTCGTTTAAAAATGTGCGTCTTTGCTTTTAGGTTTTGATTAATAGCCTGTTTTCCCACTTTCGAGGGTCTATGATTATGGTTTTTTGAAATACGTTTGAAGGATCCTGAGTAAGTTGAAGGAATGCATCTTGCTGTTCATTCAAAATACTGCCACTGTCCCCCAATGGCGAAAATCGTAAATGTTGAAGGTTGCTGATTCAGTTCGAGCACAGAACTGGTGCAGTGCACAAGGAGGCCTTTTGAGCATTGTGTCTGCAACGGCTGTCAGAATGCGAATCTCACTCAGTGTCATTCACCTTTGATTCTGCACGTTGCTCCTTCACAGCGAACAGACTATTTCCCTGTGTGAATATCTGAATTCGTCTACCCAGATTACGGAGTCCTCTTTGTCTTTAATGGAGTTGAGTTTCGTTAGTGTTTTGGAGTTGCATTCATTCAGTCAAATGGGAAGTGTTCCATGAAATTCCTGACTCATACCTTGTGGATGGTGGGCAGAATTTGGCGAAGAATGTCAGCGGTCACATGGCAACATGTTATAGTCCAACAGATCAGTATGAAATTACAAACTTTCGGTGCCTGTGTGTTTCCCTTCACTTTACCTGATGAGGAAAAAGCGCTAAGACAGATTGTGATTTCAAATAAACCCGTTTGACAATTCCCAGGTGTCACATGACTTCCTGAATTATTCCAACCCAGTACAACACTGGCACTGCCACATCAGGCTTTGTGGAGTCACTGCTTTTTTTTTCCGAGCCGCTGGAATCTTGTTATCACAGAGTTCATATGGAATGTTCAGTTTGGGTCTGGATGATGTAAACAGGGAACGCTAGGATGGTGGGTGATTTAGTAACGAAAATGCACGTGCATGTTAATGCAACATGACTAGATTATCTCATGTGGTAGATGAACATTGCCTGTATTCAGTCCCAGACTGAATGTTGTCCAGGTCTTGCACCGCATTGATTATCGAAAATTTCATTGACTGATCAGTCGTGAATTGTGCTGAGCATTGTATAATCATAAGGTACTGTCCCCATCTCTGACATTCTGATGTCGCCAAGTTCATTGATAAAGCAATTGAGATGTTTGAGCCGAAGACACCGCTCTGATGAACCCCTTCATTGATGTTGCAGGGCTGCGATGTTTGGGCTCCACTAAACACAATCATCATTCATTCTGATAAGAATGTCTCCAACTTTTCACACTGATTCCACTTTTCTCTTTGCTACCATACTCCATCAAATGTTGCCTTGATATCACGGGTTGAAAGTTGCTAGCTCTCTCCCAGTGCGATGACACTGCCTTGCAGTGAGTTAATATAAGGTTTCGAACGCAATCTGGCAAAGACTGTACCTGATTGGCTCTTCTCAATGTGAAATTGCGAGATTGTCAGCAGATTGGTTAACGATGAGCATCGTTTCCTGCAGTCAGTTCAGGTGAACTCTCTGTATTTACATCAGTGTATACCCAGTTTAGATGGGACGAAAACTCTCTTCCCACAATCCGCGCATTTTGCAAACCAAGCAACAGATCAGGACCTGACAGTCAGCCAGTTATACTAGCCTGAATTTTGAATATGCAAAAAGAATTGCTACATTTAGGGAGAAACTATTCACATGTTCTAAATATGGACAGCGATTCAGTTGGTAATCAAGGCTGACAGAACATAACTGCACTTACAAAAGTGGGAAATTCTGTTTTCCAAAAAGGCACACGGAAGCATAGAATGCCAACAGTGCAGAAGGGGGGCACTCGGACCATAACCTTTGCACCAGCCTACCAAAAAGCATGCCAAGCAGATCCACAGCCCCCATTCCTTCTTCTCATAACCCTGGAAGTCCCCATGGCTAACCCACCTAACCTGCACATCTGTGGACAGTGGGAGGAAACCCACGCAGACACTGAGTGAATTTGAAAACTCCAGGCAGGCAAGGCGGTTGAAATTCAAATGGGCACATTGGCGCTGTGAGATAGCTTTGCAAACTACTGAGGCACTGGACTGTCCCGAAATCTTGTCAATATCCTGTGCGTTTTGTTCATCAGAAATCTGAAACACATGAAGAAGTGTGGGAGAACAGAGGCGGGTTGAATGCAGCTGATTGAACTGCAAATATGTGGGGCTGGCTCGAGGATAAAGTTCTCATGAAAGCTGCAGAATTGTCAGTAAAATCCAACTCATTCACACGTTCTGGCTGGAAAACTCACCACTCCAGCTCGTCCTCCAGCCCCGTCCCTCATTCACTTTCTCTGGTTGGAGAAGCAGTCTCTTCCAGATCAGTCCTCCATTCCCATACCGACTTACTTGTTTGGCTCGAGGACCAGCATTTTAGTGCGACCCAACAGGCCCGTCCTCCATAAATGTCCATTAGCTGGACGACCAGCTATTCCTCTGATCATAAAGATCCTGAAGAAGAGCTTATGCTCGAAACGTCGATTCTCCTTCTCCTTTGATGCTGCCTGACCTGCTGCGCTTTTCCAGCAACACATTTTTAAGCTCTGATCCCCAGCATCTGCAGTCCTCACTTTCTCCTATTCCTCTGATCATTCAGACACACCCACGTAACTCCCATTAGATGGACTGCTTGATTGATAGGCATAATGTGGAGGGGCCGGTACTGGACTGGGATGCACAACAGTTAAAAATATCACAACAGTTTTTTTTTAAATAATTGGAAGCACAAGCTTTCAGAGCGGTTTTCCTTCATCAGGTAGGTACTGAAAGTTTGCCCTTCCAAATGAACCTTTTGGACTCTATCCTGGCGTTCTTTAACTGATCGATGGCCTTCTCAGCTGCCCCAGCAGCAATGACCCAAGATGGTTGAACATGCACCGATCACGCAGAAAGCCTGGTACCACAGTCAGAGCGGGTTCTCACTCCCCAGGAACTCTGGATATGTGAGAGAGAAAGTCTCAAATCAGAAACCTGTTTGCAAGACAAATTTCTGAATTAATTAATTAAAAATTAACTCCAAGCAGCAGTACTCTACATTTACAGAGCTGGTCGTTAATGTTCAGTAGCAGAGCAAATAATTGTCTATGACAGAAAAACATAAACGTCAGAGAAACTCAGGAGGTGTGGCAGCAGGTTTCCAATTAAGTTAATGTTTGTCGGATATTATGTTATTCTGTTTATTGCAATGGTCGATTCTGCTCTCGTTTATATTTGGATCAGATGTTGGTAATAGTGACTGATTATTCGTTATGATGTCTCAGTGATTAGGATTGCGGCCTCGCAGTGCCAGGGACCTGGTTTCGATTCCATCTTCTGGCAACTGTCTTTGTGGAGTTTGCACATTTTCCCATTGTCTGCGTGGGTGTCCGCACACAATTCAGAGATGCACAGGTTAGATGAATTAGTCATACTAAATTGCCCATGGTGTTCAGGAATGTGTAGATTTGGTGTGTTTATCAAGCATAAAAATAGCTAAATACGGTAGGGGAATGGGGAGGGGTGGATTACGTTTCGGTGAGTCATTGTGGAGTTGTTGGGACAATGGGCCTGTTTGTACAGCATTCACCACGAGGTAAAATTCGATCTTTGTTGAAAAATGTGGTGCTTGAAAAACACTGTAGGTCAGTCAGCATGCTCGGAGAGCCGACGTCTCGGGCACAAGCCCTTGCTCAGGAATGACCCTTTTGCAGCGTCATACTTTGCAACTCTGACTTTCCAGTATCTGCAGTCCTCGCGTTTTCCTGGTATACAATCCATCCCCACAAGCAGGGTACAAAACCGCCCTGAGTTTTAAACATTTTGCGTGATATTTTCTTTCTCTCCTTTCCTGCCATTTTCTCACTTTATAACCTCAACTTCCAAACATTGTAATCTGTAATACAAGCAAGGGCAGGATTATACAATTAATGGATGGACCTTGGGTAGTGTTGTAGAACAGAGGGATGTCGAGTTCCAGTTAATAATTGGTGAAGTTCGCACCACAGGCTAGTAAGAAAAGGCGTCCAGCACATTTGTCTCATGGTGCAGTCCTTTGATGTAGGAGTTGGGAAGTAATGTTAAGGTTGGCCTGGAGTTTGTTTAGGTCTATACTCGAAAAAAAAGTGTTCAGTTCACATCACCCCGTTGAAGGAAGTAAATTATTAAGCTGCAGAGAGTTCAGAGGCATCGTTTCACTGGAGCACAGGAGGTTGAAAGCGACCTTAAATAAGTTTATACAATAATTAGGCTTATAAAAGTGTTAATGCTGCAGTCCTTTTTTTTCCCGAGAATGAGGGATTTGAAGACTAGGGGCGCACAATTTTATGTTGAGATGAGACAGATTTCAAAAAGATATGAGGGGCAGTTTTAACACCGATTGCTTCACGTGTGGAATGTATTTGCCGAGGAAGTGGAGGAGGTGGATGGAACCAATACATTAAAAAGACATTGAAATAATTACCTGAATAGTAAATGCTTGGAGGGACATGGGCCAGGAGGAGTCAGATGGGAGTAGTTTAGTTTGAGGCTTTATTCAGCACAGACTGGCTTGACCCGATGATCTGGTTCCTTGCTGTATGACTATGATTCTATAAATTGAGGAAGTGACCGAATGATATCTGGCCTCCATCTGTTTTCCACCTTCTATGCACCATCCATTGATGTTTAGTGAGGCACTCACATTATTTCCAGAAATATGCACCAATTGGGGAGGTGGCTACGTTGTAATAACGTTTACATTCTCTGCCAACAGAGAAAGGTTTGAAATTTCATCACAGTTTCAGGGGAAACAAAAACACACCTGGAGCTATGAATTGAATTATTGATAATGTTTAGGCTATATGTTGCGATTATAAAACTGCAACAACACCGTTGGTGTTTCAGATCTTAAAGGTTACTTCTAAAGATGAGAGACACTTAGCAAGGCAAGATCCTGTCAGACACATTCACTCACACACACACAGAGGCAACAATATCACCCGAGGAATTGGGAGGAAATTACTTGGTTATAGTGGGATAACAGCATAAGGCTGGAATCACTGGGAAGGGCATTGGAGGGGAGTTGGTCCTGTGACAGAACTGTGAATATATCAGAACAGGAACGGCTTCTGTTCCATTTGTTGTTATGCGTCTTTCACGGGTGTTGAGCTGGTGAGTGTTTCGAAAATCTCAGTCACTATAGCACTAATGAAGATGAATTGAAGTTCCTAGTGGTTTTACATTATATTACTCCTTCTATCTCTTCCACTTTCTCCCACGCCCTGCTTCAGGTGGCCGGTTCTGGCCACTCTGGCGGATTCGCGACTGTGACTTTCCATGCTGCTTTCCATGTACAGAAAGTGGATTGGTACTGGTTGATAATGGCAGATACGCCTCCCAGAATGTGTAGAAGGGTATAATCTAATCTCACTCCATTAGCAGGTACCCATACCGCCCCCATAGACTGGGGGACGTTTATTCTGAGCAGTATAGAAACCTGAGTGGATGTATAAAAGTATGAAGAACTCAGAAAAGGAAGACAGCAATTAACCTTTGTGCTTGGTGCCGGAATTATAGAACATAGAACATAGAACAATATAGCACAGAGCAGGCCCTTTGGCCCACGATGTTGTGCCGATCATTTGTCCTAGCTTCAACACCTATCCATGTACCTATCCAATTGCCGCTTGAAGGTCACCAATGATTCTGACTCTGCCACTCCCACAGGCAGCGCATTCCATGCCCCCACACTCTCTGGGTAAAGAGACATACCCCCTATACCTTCCACCCTTCACCTTAAATTTATGTCCCCTTGTAACACTCTGTTGTACCCGTGGAAAAAGTCTCTGACTGTCTACTCTATCTATTCCCCTGATCATCTTATAAACCCCTATCAAGTCACCCCTCATCCTTCGCATTCCAATGAGAAAAGGCCTACCACTCTCAACCTATCCTCCTACGACCTATTCTCCATTCCAGGCAACATCCTGGTAAATCTCCTCTGCACCCTCTCCAAAGCTTCCATATCTTTCCTAAAGTGAGGCAACCAGAACTGCACACAGTACTCCAAATGTGGCCTTACCAAGTTCCTGTACAACAGCAACATCACCTCACGACTCTTGAATTCAATCCCTCTGTTAATGAACGCTAATACACCGTCGGCCTTCTTACAAGCTCTGTCCACCTGAGTGGCAACTTTCAAAGAGCTATAAACATACACCCCAATAACCCTCTGTTCCTCCACCTTACTAAACACCCTACCGTTAAACCTGTATTCCGCATTCTTATTTGTCTTCCAAAATGGACAACCTCACACTTGACAGGTTTGACTTCCATCTGCCACTCCTCAACCCAGCTCTGCATCATATCTAAGTCCCTTTGCAGCCGACAACAGCCCTCCTCACTATCCACAACTCCACCAATCTTCGTATCGTCTGCAAATTTACTGACCCACCCTTCGACTCCCTCTTCCAAGTCATAATAAAAATTACAAACAGCAGAGGATCCAGAACTGATCCCTGCGGATCTCCACTTGTAACTGGGCTCCAGGCTGAATATTTACCATCTACCACCACTCTCTGACTTCGACCGGTTAGCCAGTTCTCTAGCCAACTGGCCAAATTTCCCACTATCCCATGCCTCCTGATTTTCCGTATAAGCCTATCATGGGAGTAACAATCTGAGTCAAGGGGGTAAAGATAGATGATCGGTGCAGGTCGTTTTGAAAAGATGTGGTTGGAATGTAATTTTTGGAATCTAACATTTGTTGCTCGAACGTGAGGGAGAGGCAGAAAGTTTCACATCAGTTAAAAACAAGTTGCATGTGTACTCGTGATAACATGACGGAGTGGCGAGGAGAGAAGTTGGAGTGAAGCGAGTGCTGCCGGGAATGGTAAGTTTTCCCACTTAAAAAGGAACTTACCTTGTGAGTCGGACCTCCATTTTGACAGAGCGGCGAGGAGAGAAGGTGGACTGAAGCGAGGGCTGTCGGAAGGTAAGTGCTCAACTTATATTTGGGCAGTGGCTAAACCCGATCTCCCTCACGCCCCATCTCCTCTAACCGGAAGAAAAAGACTCTGTAAGATACGGCTTTTATTTTTTCCTTTATCTTTCATTTTCGTGCATTGTTTAGTGTTAGTTAGTTCATACAATGATAAGCATACAATGGCAGATCACTTCAGACCCGTGGCATGTTCCACTTGCTTGACGAGGGAGCTTAGGAACGTGTCTGACGTTTCTGACTCTTACACTTGCAAGAAATGTGTTCATTTGCAGCTCTTGTTTGACTGCATGACGCCTCTGGAGCTGCGGATAGACTCACTGTGGAGCATCCGCGATGCTGAGGAGGTCATGGATACCAGGTTGAGTGAACTGGACACACCGCAGGTTAGAATTGTTGAGGGCGACAGTGAACGGGTGACCAAAAAGCAGAAAAGGAGTCGGAAGTCTGTGCAGGTTACCCCTGCGTTCATCCACCTCCGAAACAATTATGCCACCTTCAGTACTGTTGAGGGAGTAGACTCACCAGGAGAGAGCAGTTGTTAAGAGCACGGTACCTTGGTGGGCACTGCTGTTCAGAAGGGCGGGAAAAAGACTCGTAGCACCATAGTCATAGAGGATTCTATTGTAAATGTGAGTAGTAGGCGGTTCTGGGGCCGCAAACGGGACTTTCGGATGGTATGTTGCCTCCCAGCTGCTCAGGTCAGGGATGTCACTGATTGGCTGCAGAGCATCCTAACAGGGAAGGGTGAACATCCAGTTGTCTTGGTGCATATCGGCACCAACGATATAAATAAAAATACGAGATGAGGGCCTGAAAGAAGAATGCAGGAGCTGGAAGAGAAGTTAGATTAGATTACATAGTGTGGAACCAGACCCTTCAGCACAAGTCCACACTGACCCGCCAGAGCGCAACCCACCCAGACACATTCCCCTACATTTATCCCTTCACCTAACACGACAGGCAATTTAGAATGGCCAAATCACCTCACCTGCACATTTTTGGACTGTTGGAGAAACCCACGCAGAAACGGGGAGAATGTAAAAACTCCACACAGTCAGTGACGTGAGGCAGGAATTGAACCCGGGTCTGTGGCGCTGTGAGACCGCAGTGCTAACTATCGTGCCGCCCACTAAAGAGTAACCAATCCAGACCCATTTCCTTCTGATTAACGCACCTAACATTACAGGCAAATTAGCATGGCCGATTCACTTAACCTGCACACCTTTGGATTTGGGGGAGACAACCGCAGCACCCAGAAGAAACCCATGCAGACACGGGGAGAATGTGAAAACTCCCCACAGACAGTCGCCCGAGGCTGGAATGGAACCTGGGACCATGGTGCTGTGAGGCAGCAGTGCTAACCACTGAGCCATCGTGCCACTAAAAAGGAGGACCTCAAAGGTAGTGATCTCGGGATTACCACCAGTGCCACGTGCGAGCCAGCGTAGAAATGAAAAAAAAAGGCAGGATGAACACGTGACTTGAGGGATGGTGTTGGAGGGAGGAATACAGATTTGTTGGACATTGGGACCGGTTCTGGGGAAGGTGAGACTATTACAAAATGGATCAGTCGACATCTGAACCAGAATGGAATCAATGTCCTTGGGGGAGTTTTTGCTGCTGCTGTTGGGAAGATTTTAAACTAATGTGGCAGGGGGCTGGAAACCGGAAGAGAAAACAAGTAGGCAGCGAGGTGGAGACTGGAGACAGTAAGAACTATAAAGATAGCATTAATAAAGGGAAGAGTAGGCTGAGAGCAGATGAACGAAAAGAACTGGTGGCCTGAAATGCATCTACTTTAATGCATGGAGTATAGTGTGTGAGGCAGATGAACTTAGGGCTTGTATTGGAGCCTGGGAACATAACGTTATTGCAATCACAGACACTTGGTTGAAGGAAGGGCATGATTGACAAATAAATTCCCCGGATATAGATGCTTCAGACGTGACTGCTAGAGATGTAAAAGTGGAGTTGGAACTGCATTGCTGGCCATATCACGGCTGTGCTAAAGGAGGACGCTATGGAGAACTTCGGTAGTGAGGCATTATTTGTAGAGCTGACAAATAAGGAGGGTGCAGTTGCATTGTTGGGGCTGTATTACAGGCCTCCCAACAGTGAGGGTGAGGTAGAAGAACAAATAGGTAAACTGATCATGGAAAAATGCAGAGGTAACAGGGTAGTGGTGATGGGACACATTAATTTTCTCAACATTGACTGGGTAAAAACTTCGCGTCAGAGGTCTGGATGGGTAGAATTTCTAAGAAGCATTCAGGAGAGTTTTCTAGAGCAATATGTCAATAGTCCGACGGGGGAAGTGGCCATATTGGCCTCGGTACTGGAGAACGAGCCAGGACAGATGGTAGAAGTTGCAGTGGGGCATTTCATTGGGAACAGTGACCACAATTCTGTAAGTTTAAGAATACTCGCAGATAAAGATGACTGTGGTCCGAAGAGAATAGGACTAAACTAGGCGAAGGCTATTTATATCAAAATTAGGCACGAGCTGGGAAATGTCAATCGGACACAGTCATTTGAAGGTAAGTCCACATTTAATATGTGGGAAGCTATCAAAGATAGGTTAAAGATAGTGTATGATTGGCATATCCCGTTGAAGTCAAAGGATAGGAAGGGAAAGATTCGTGAACCGCGGATAACAGGAGAAATTGTACTATTAACCAAGAGAAAAGGGAAGTGTACATAAAGTCTCGGCAGCTAAGAATTGAATGGGCCCTGGAGGAATACCGGAAGAGTAGGAAAAGAATTAAAGGAGGAATCAAGCGGGCAAAAAGTGGTCATGAAATACCTTTAGCTAGCAGAATTAGGCAGAATTCCAAAGCAATTTATTCTTACATAAGAAGCAAGCGAGTAACTAGAGAAAGGATTGGTCGTCTAAAGGATAATGAAAGAAGTCTCTGTGTTGAACCTGACAGAATGGGGGAGATTCTGAACGATTACTTTGGATCCGTCTTCACTGAGGAGAGGACCATGATGAATCTTGAGATTAGAGATAGAAGTTTGTTTAGTTTGGATCACGTTGACAGTAGTAGGGAAGATTTGTTGGGTAGGCTAGATTTTATAAAGGTGGATAAATCCTCAGGACCGAATGAGACTTATCCCAGGTTGCTGAGGGAGGCGAGAGAGGAAATAACTGTGGCCCTCACAGATATCTTCGTGGCATCCTGAAATACAGGTGAGGAGTCGGAGGACTGGAAATTTGCTCATGTTGTCTCACTGTACAGGAAGGCTAGTAGGAATATTCCGGGTAACTACAGACAAGTGAGCCTGACGTCGGTGATTGGACAATTGCTGGAGAGGGGAACTGACGATAGGATCCATTTATATTTTGAAAAAAATGGGGTTATCAGTGATAGGCAACATGGGTTTGTGCGGGGGAGATCGTGCCTTACCAATTTAATAGAGTTCTTTGAGGAAGTGAACAAGTTGATAGATGAAGAAGGGCTTTTGATGTCATATACATGGACTTTAGTAAGGCGTTTGATAAGGCTCTACATAGCAGACGAATGTAGAAAGTGAAGTCATATTGTGTGCAGGGTGTTCTAACGAGATGGATAGAAAAATAAACTGGTTAAGTCACTGGAGACAGAGAGTAGTAGTTGAAGGGAGTTTCTCGAAATGGAGAAATATGACCAGTGGTCTTCCACAGGGGTCAATGCTGGGGCTACTTTTGTTTGTATTATACATAAATGATCGAGAAGAGTGCACTGTGGGTATGATCAGCAGGTTCGCAGATGACAAGATTGGTGGATGAGCAGAAAGCAAAAGGGACAGTCAAAGAATACAGGAGGATATTGATAAACTGGAGATTTGTGCAGAAAAGTGGTAGATGGATTTCAATCCAGACAAATGCGAGGTGTTGCATTTAGGCAAGACTAATTCTAGACAGATTTATACAATGAACGGAAGAGCCTTGGGAAAGTTGAGGGGAGAGAGATCTGGGAGTGCAGATCCATTGTACCCTGAAGGTTGCTGCACATGTGGATAAATTGGTCAAGAAGGGATATAGTATGCCTGCATTCATTAGACGTGGAACTGAGTATTATACCTGGCAAGCCATGTTAAAATTGTACAAGACATTGGTGCGGCCGCATTTAGAATACAGTGTATAGTTCTGGTTTGCAGATTACCAAAAAGATTTGGACGTTTGAAGAGTGTGCAGAGAAGAGATACGAGGATGTTGTCTGGTATGGAAGGTGCCAGCTATGAAGAGAGGTTGAGTAGGTTCGCTTTGTTTTCATTATGGAAAAGGAGATTGAAGAAGAACCTGCTTGAAGTTTACAAAATCATGAATGGTATAGACTAGGTGAATAGAGACAAGCGTGTTCGCAGGGTGAAGGATTCATTAACGAGAGGTCATGGTTTCAAGATGAGAGGTGGAATATTTTAGGGAGATGCACGCAGTAAGTATTTTACACAGAGGGTGGTGGGCGTCTTGAAGGCATTGACAGAAGAGATGGTAGAGGCAGAAACGGTATATTCGTTAAAGATGTCTCTGGACAGATCCATGGGTAGGTGGGGAGCAGAGGGATACAGATGCTTAGGAGGTGGGCAACAGGATTAGACATTAGATTTCGATTGGCCCAGGCTTGGAGGCCAAAGATCCTATTCCTGCGCTGTAGATTGTCTTTGTTCTATGACATACACAGTGATGGGCGAAGTGTTTGAAGTGGTAGAAACTGGGTGAACGGTTCAGGTCGCTCATTAAGGACATGGGGAGATGGAGGGGCGGTGAAAAAGGGAACAAGCCGTTGAAAGGAGGGAGAGATTCACGACTAAAAATACTTCATTTTGCGAAATAGGAGCAGTGCTAATGGAGAAGTAAACAGACAAAAGTAATGTCTGGATGAGGTGTGAATGGGACATTAATAATCCTGAAGACATCGTAAGGACAATCAAAAAGACACATACAGACAGAGGAACAGTTGAAAAGCATTTCCTTGAAAATGAGGGGATTTCTTTTTCACCCAGAGCGTTGGGAGCCTGTGGAATTATTTGCATCAGGAAACGGCTGAGCCCAAGTGATGTTTGAATGATTTCTAGAAGGGGTTAGTAATAATTCTGACATCAAAAGTGATAACAGAATATGGACAGAAAGCCGGAAGAGAGTATTGTACAGTGGAACAGTCACACTATATAATCATGCCTATGTTTTGAAAGTTTCTGATAGAACCTAGGAAATGGGGAGGAGTGATCTGGAATCCGAGAACCAAGGACAGCAGCAGTGTGTGGGAATCACAGTGAATGGAGAAGGGAAAGGTACAGAGAATGGGTACAGTAGAGAGGGCTGCCATTCGTTACTGTATCTGCTCAGAGAGCAGTAATGTCGAACAAGGTCACTCAGCCATCTCCATTCGGTGTTTTGACCGTAATGGGTATGGGTTCTCTCCCTCCCAGGCGCTGTTCCATAGAAACATAACTTGGACTATCCCACTCCTGGGCAGGGTTGGGACAAGGTTCAGAAAGCGGCCAGCTGCTATATAACTCAGTGAGCCTGTGGTGTTGTGGCATTTGCTTGTGGCTTCTTCGCTGGAGCCATGTTGCTGTGTGTTCAAAAAATCTGTCACCCCATCCCGGGAATATGCCGGTGTTTACGCTGTAAGTGTGAGATAATCCAACTTCTCCTCATCCTTCCTGATTCTCCCAATCCCTGCGCCAGACTGCAGGTTTCAGGAACAGTGATGGGGGTGAGGGCTGCTTGAAAGTTTGCTTCTCTCTGCTGCAGTTTAAGCGGGAGTGGAGTTGGTGAATAAACTGCTGTGATTGGATCAGTGGTTTTGCGAAATTAAATGTTGTAATCAGAACCGTGTGAGACTATTTCAGCTGCACCCTTTCTGATGAAACTGTGTCAATGACTCTGATGTTCTCGGCACATTGATAGTTGGGATTCTCAATTCTGCAGATCAGGAATTAGAACGTAATTTCAGCTTCATAAATAGGAGGAAATTAGTTAGGAAGGGTAATAAAAACCTTCATTGCGCTCGAGCTGAAAACTCCCTAATCATTAATCACGTACGTTATCCATTGGACTATTGTTCATGTAAATGTGGAGATTGCATGCTACAGAGATGTGATGATAACACAATCATGTGCAATAGCAGTTCTTTCCATGTGCTGAACAATCAGTAAAATAATCACAGTTACAGCTTCGTTCAAATGGCCCGCACTTTGCGAATTGGCAAGTTTCGTAAAGCAAAGTCAATTGTCGTCATGAAGTTTCCATTCATCCGTGTCTGTTTAGCTATTCAATGCTTTTCCTCCATAACTCGCGGCAAATTCAACTCTCGACACAACATCGTATATGCCCTGTAATTATATGAGATTGAGATTACTTTAATGTGTTTTTGCTGGAAATTGAATCATACGAAACGAGCTAAGACCTTCCAGCGTTTTAACCCAGTGCAGAGTCAGCACTTTGAGAAAGGTGGCAGAACCGAAACAATTCCCTCTGTTTCTCACTGCACAGATGCTCCTCCACGAGTTGAATATTTGCAGGATGTTTGATATAATTGAGAAATTTTCTTTGGAAAGATACTCCCTCTATCTGCAAACATATGTCATGCTAAAAATCATTTATCTTTTGATTAAAATAACTGAGTATGTTTTCCCCCAAGCTTGATGTCCGGATGGTCTCTGCTCCATGTCAATAGAACCTGCTCCAGTTGATGTTGGACGTCCTAACATGGTCTTCCAATTCACCCTCTCTATTTCAATAGATGTTGCTTCAGGTGAGGTTTGAGCTCCCAGCCTGATATGCCAATGATCCCGATTCCATGTCAATAGAATTTGCTCCTGGTGAGTTAGGAGCGCTCAGACTAATGTCCCAGTGGTCCCTGCTCCACGTCAATAGAAGCTGCTCCAGGTGAGGTTGCAGCTCTTCGGCTCGAGCTCTTACGTACCTGCTGACTGTCAGAGAAGCATCTCCCACTCACCGATTGCATCACTCGGGACACATCTGTGCACTCATCCCCATCGCCATGTCTCATTGTATTCTGGGGGCTGCGCAACTGAGTTTCACTGACTCCGGTTCTGGCAACTTGTATTTTATAATCATCTGCAGCAGTGGGTAATCCGTTGAGTGAGGAAATTGGTGAAGTTATTGATATTACATTACATTGTTGAGTAATAGATTGCTTCAATATCGTGCACTGTCCCCTGAAATCTAACAATCCCAGTGTTCACCCAATTAAGTGTAGGCGGAATCATTAACTTTAAAATCTCCAGAGGCTGTTGAGATTCCGAGTTCGCACATCTCTGTCACTGGTTGGCAAGTATTCCTGTTGTGCGAGGTGTCCTTGTACTGACATATCACGTGGCACTACCCTTATTGCTTTACACTTTGTGTGTTCCCATGTGGTGCTGCCATCCTGATTTGCATTGTGGCTGCAGCAAAATCAGTTCTAAACTGTGTTACATATTTTTTTCCCTTTCCTCCACATAATGTGCGCTTAACAAACGCTGGAAGGAATCAATCTTATTGTTACATGAAAATATTCTTCGAGGTGATGATTGTGCTCCTTGAAAGACCCACTGCCTCAAAACTCTGTGCTTCATATATCAGGTTTCAAACTGACCCATTCTCGGAGATATCCCTTCCTCCCACAATCGTTAACCTGCTTTACATCATTCCTCCAATGTCACTGAGGCAATGCACAATCTAACACTCGCATTGACACTATTTAGTGTGAGCTACTGCGGTCACTGTTCCTGGGTGAACTTGCCCCAGTCCCACCATTAGAACATTCAAAACAGTCGATCCATTTGGATGCTGCGGATGTGAGATCAATCCTCACGTAGCAGCTTTTACTGACATGGACCAGAGATTATTGGAGCATCAGCCTCAGGAAAATAACACAGCGCAAGATAGAGAAAATGATGCTTTGGTGTCAAAAAGCCATTCTTCGTCATCGATTCATTTGTTCATTCCGCTCTAGCTAGAGTATTGTGTAGAGTTCTGCAACGCACATTGTAGCAGGAATGTGATATCAATGGAAACGGTGCAGAATAGATTTAGCAGAATGTTATCCGATTGAAGAGTTTCAGTAATGACGAGAGATTCAACCTACTGGGTTTTTTGACTTACAGCTGAGGAGACTACGAGGAGACATGATTGAGATGTATAATATAATGAGGGATAGGGACACCATCGACTGAAATAAACATTTCCTCTGTTTCGATCCTCCTGGGCAGAAAGGTTTGAGTAGATATGCAGTTGAATCATGTGGTCACTGCTTGAAAGGCCCAGAAACCCAAAAGACGTTCAGAGGTATTGAGATGTGCATTTGCGATGCTCAAGCATACAAGGTTAAGTGATGGAAAATTAGTTATGGATGATCAAGCCTTTGATTCTGACAAGAGAACGCACAAGCAGTTTGATTGCTGTTACTCCATTCATGCATCACTCCCTGCAGTCATCTCTGATGGTCCAGTGGTTTCCATACAAAGCTTGGACCGCCGTGGTCCTCGCTTGATTACTGAACAGGAAAAGAGGGATTTTTGTTCCTGACAACGACAACAGCAAAAAGAGAGCAAGAACGGTAGGCCATTCAGTGCATCGTATCCAATTACGGCGCAGAAAATTTCAAAGTCTATGTCACAGCCTCTGAAAGAAGGGGAATATTCCTTGACAGTCCCGGCAAATTTGGGCAGTTTACCCTTTATTCTCTTCTGGTTCGCTTGCCAAAGTGTTTTTAATGATTCTAAAACCTGAGACAGGACTATTTATGTTGACTCCTTGCTATTCCCAGAAGTGGCAGTGATTGCGTAAGTGCATTTATGGAATATATCATGACCACGATCAACGTGTGTGACTATTTCAGATACACCTCATGTGAATATGCTCGGACATTAACTCTGATGTTCTCAGGGGCATTTTCAGAAATGATTCTTGTTCATGTCGATCGGGAATTCAAAACTCATTTCAGCTTCAGAATAATGAAAGCGTCTGTGAGCAAGTGTACGACGAGCGTTGGGATGCCCTTGAGCTACGTATTTTTTTTAATATTGCATGGGAGAGTTTACTTCCTTTCTGAAGAAATTGACGAAGTAACCGATGTTAAACTACACTGATATGTTGAACCACATTTCATCAACAACTTGCACTGCCGCCTGACATTTTTACGTTTTGCAGGAATGTACAATCTCAATCTTCAACCGCTACAATCTATGTGGACATCGAAGTTAAACAGTCAGCCCACACTGAGTTCCCACAGCTCAGTCACTGTTTGCCAATATTCCTGTTTCACATGTGGTGAACAGAGAATACAAAACAAAGAACCTTACAGTGCAGTTTAGGCCCTCGATTTTGCGCCGACCTGTGGACCAGTCTGAAGCCCATCTAAAATATAATGTTCCAATTCTCGTCCATATGCCTGTCCAATGACTATTTAAATGCCGTTAAATTGGGAGTCTACGAATGTTGCAGGCACTGTGTTCCATGCCGCAACTACTCTCTGTGTAAAGCAACTGCCTCTGACATTTGACCTATATCTATCCCCCCTCAATTTAAAGCGTTGCCCCTTCGAGCTACCCATTCACTGCCCATCATATCTTGCCCTCTTATTACATTATATGTCTCAATTAAGTCGCCTCTCAACCTTTCTGGCTCGAACGAAAACAGCCTCATGTCCCTGCGCCCTTCCTGGAAAGACCATTCCTCCATAACAGCCAACATCCTTGTAAATCTCCTCTGAACACTTTCCAAAGCTTCCACATCCTCCAACAGTGCGTTGACCAGAACTGTATCCAATGTTCGAAACGTGGCAGCACAAACGTTTTATACAGCTGCAGTATGACCATATGGCTCCAAATGAGAATTTCCCTAACAATAAGAGCTAACACACCGTATGCCTTCTTAAAAAACAGCATCAAAAACTTAGGTGGCATCTTTCAATGATCTATCGATGTGGACACGGAGATCTCTGTGCTCAAATGCACTCTCAATGATCTTACCAGTAAATCTGCACTCTGCATTCCTGTTACGGTCCCCAAAGTGAATCACCTCACACTTTCCTGCATTAAACTCCATTCGTCATCTCCGAACCAGCTCTGCAGCTTATCTACGTCTCTCTACAACCTACAACATTCTTTGTCACTATCCACAACTCTACCAATCCTTGTGCCATCTGCGAACTTTCTAATGCATCCTTTTGTGTCTTCATCCAGCTCCTTCATACAAATGATAAACAAAGGTTGACCCAAAAGAGATCGTTGCAATGCCACTTCACTCCAGGATGTATATTTCCTATCAACTACCACCCTCTACCCAGGGCGAAGCTGCTCCAGGTGAGATTGTAGCAAATAGCCTTAGCCTTTCCCGCGCTCTAGTAACATAAAAGAAGGTTCTCCCGCTCACCGAAAGCGTCACTGGATTCACATCTGCGCACTCATCCCCATCGCCATTAAATGCCGGATCTTCGCGCCTGTACCACTCAGTTTCTTTGATCCCGCATATGCAAAATGAGTTATATGATCGCCTGTAGCAGTGGGTACTGCCTTGAGTTAGGAATTTATTAAAGTAACCGATGTTAAGCGACATCATTATTGAAAAAAAATGATTTGATCAATACTGTGCACTGACTCCATATCCTTTGAATTTTTGTAGAAATCTATCATCTCTGTCTTCAACAAACTGAGAGTGTATTGAATCTTTAAACTTAGTGTCGTCAGAGGCTGTGTAGATTGAAAGTTCCCACAGACCACATACCAGTCACTGTTTGGTAAGTATGCAAGTTGTGCATGTGCTCCTCTTCCTGACATATCCTCTGCCACTCTCCTTATTTGGTTTTTGCTTCGTAATTTTCCTTGAGGCACCGGGGTCCAGTTACCGCAAAATCAGTTCGAATCTGAGTTCTGGAATTTTCCCGTTGCAGACAAAGTAATATGTCCTTACCAAGTGCTGGTAGGAATCAATCGTATTTGTCTTTCAGATGCAAATGCTCTTCCAGGTGATGATTTTTCTCCTTCAAACGCACACTCCCGCAAAATTCTGCACTTCATATATTATAAATCAACCCTATCCATTCTCAACAGTTTCTCTCCCTCCCACAAAATCTAACCATCTTTTACTTCCCTCCTCCCATTACACTGAGGCACTGCAAAATCTGACAATCACATTGAAACCCTTCACTCTGTGCTGCTGTAGTCACTGCTGCTGGGTGAACATGCCACAATCCCACCATCAGCACATTCAAACCAATCGAACCAATTGAATGCTGTGGTGGTTAGATCAGTCATCATGTTGCAGCATTTTGTGACATGGTTGGTTGTTGGTGGGCGTGGCCCTGCCCAAGTACTCAAGGATGGAACAATCTTTGCAGAAACTATATAGGGGTGCGGCGGGAAAGGACATGACCCTCTGGTCCTCATGTTCCACTGCGCCAACCACCGCACAAACCGTATCAGCTGCCGACATTTCCACCACCTGCAAACGGACCCCACTACCAGGGAAATATTTCCCTCCACACGCCTGTCTGCTTTCCACAAATGCCGTTCCTTCCGTGACTACGTGGTGATGGTCACACATTCCAAAAAACCACCCTTCCTCCTCGCAACTTCTCCTGCCACTGCAGGACTTGATAAAACTGTGCCCTCAACTCCAAGGCCCCAACGTAGCCTTCCACATCCATGAAAGTTTGACCTGCCCACACACAAATGTCATTTATTGTGTCCGTTGCTCCCAATGCCGTCTTCTTTACATTGGGAAGACTGGACGCCTTCGTGCAGAGCGCTTCAACAAACAACTCTGGGACACCTACACCAATCAACCCCACCGCCGCATGAACGAACACTTCAACGCAGGTCATTGACCTCCTCCATCTCCACTCCCTCACCACCCAACAACTGGAAGAAGTAGGCCTCATCTTCCACCTCGGAACAGTTCAACTTCAGGGCATTAATGCGGACACAGCAGTGTCTTCTTTTCCCCTCCCCCACCTTACCCCAGTATAAAGCAAACAGCTCAGAATCATCCTCATGATGTGTCCTACCTGCCAATCTTACTTCCCAGCTATCCGCTCCACGCTCCACTCCGAACTTCCACCTTCATCACCACCTCCATCTATCTATTGCACTCTTAGCGACCTTCTCCATGGACCTACAAATCTCCCATTTATCCCACCACAGCGGAGGCTCCCTGCCTCCATTCCTGGTGAAGGTCTTTTGCCCGAGACATCTATTTTCCTGCTCCTCGGATGCTGCGTCTCCTCCTGTGCCTTTACAGCACCACTCTAAACCGGATATTATTTAGGTCTTGTTGCATTTTACATGGGTCTGCTTAAGGATCTGACGAGTAACGAATGGTGCTGAACATTGCGTAGACATAGGTGAACATTCTCACTTTGACCTTATCATGGAAGAATGATCATTGTCAAAACAACTAAAAATGCTTAGGCCTGGGAGACAACCTGGTGCATTAGGGCTCTTGTGATACAGTGACAGAGTCTCTACTTCTGTGCTAGAAGTGCACCGAGCATAGGACAATGCAGCACAGTACAGGCTTTTCAGCAATCGATATTGTGGAAAACATTCATTACTGTCTGAGATCAAATCAACCCACATCCTCATCATTTTGTTATCGTTCATGTGCGTATCCAAGAGTCGCTTAAATATTCCTAATATATCTGACTCTGCTACCACCGCTGGCAGTGCACTTCATGCACCCAACACTCTCCGGGCAAAGAACCTACCTCTGACATTTTCCTCAAACTTTCCTCCAAACTTATACCCCTTGCCATAACGTTTTCTGCACTGGAAAAATTGTCTCTCGCTATCTAATGTATCTATGCCTCTCATCATCTTCTATACCTCTACTAAGTCGTCGCTCATCCTTCTTTACTCCAATGAGAGAAACCCTGGTTTCATCAAACTTCCTTCATGAGACGTCCCCTCCAGTCAATGCATCATCCTGATAAATCTTCTCTGCACCATCTCTAAACGTCCCACATCCTTCTGATAATAAAACAACGGGAAATAAACACAATATTCTAAGTGAGGTCTGACCAGTGCTTTATGGAGCTGCAGCATTATCTCGTGGCTCTTCAACTCAATCTCCTTTTTAAATGAAAGTCAATACTCCATACTCCTACTAAACACTGGCTCTATCAACCTGGATGGCAACCATGAGGTACCTATTGTGTTGTAGTCTCACCTGCAGCAGGTTTGTACCATAACATCTATGAACATGTGGATTAAATCCTGACACAGGGCAACACCTGAAGAGATGGCCTGGAGCTAAGATGATTGACGTCCAATAACTATTAACACCTTTCGACATGAAACGTCCTTCATATCCTGGGATGCATAACCGTGAGAACAGATCTGTTTTTAGATTGGATTACTTTACAGTGTGGAAACAGGCCCTTCGGCCCAACAAGTCCACACCGACCCGCCGAAGCGCAATCCACCCATACCCCTAACACTACGGATAATTTTGCATGGCCAATTCACCTGACCTGCACATCTTTGGACTGTGGGAGGAAACCGGAGCACCCGGAGGAAACCCACGCAGACATGTGGAGAATGTGCAAACTCCACACAGTCAGTCGCCTGAGTGGGGAATTGAACCCGGGTCTCTGGCGCTGTGAGGCAGCAGTGCTAACCACTGTGCCACCGTGCCGCCCACAGGCGACTGTGTTTAAATCACATAATTCTCAAAGTGCTTCACACGATGAATATTAATTAAAAAGTCACATCCAATCCCAGGCTGGAGTCAGGAAATAATCACCAAACCAAACAGTCACGGATTTTCTCTCTGCACAGATGACGTGATGGTGAGACATGCTGATTATGCCCAGTAGTTACTCTGCTTTTGACTTCCCAGAACAGTGTGTCACCGTTTTAGAAGGGATGGATTATTTCAAACCAAGAAGATGTGAAAGGCAACCAAATTCTGTGTGGCTAATTAAAGGTATGTAGCCATCCAAGAGGAATAAAGAAACAGAATAAGCAGGAGCTGGCGAAGGCACACAGCCCCTGAAATCTGCCCAATCATTCAGTTCAACCCTGGTTAAATATCCAGCTCACTCCTTTTTTCCTGTTTATTGTACAGGTGGTTTGAGCGTTTTATCCCAAGAAAAATATCCATCTCCTTCGTGAAAACATTCAATACTTTGACTTCAAATGCTTTCTCTGGCAGTGAATTCCGCACCTCACCACTCTCTGAGTGAGGAGGCTTGTCTTCGTCTCAGTCCTGAATAACCCACACTGTATTCTAAAGATTTGATCCTGGCTTTGTAAAGTCCAAACATCAGAAACATCATTCCTCTGTGTACCCTGTTACATGTTAGTAGGCACTGAGATCCCTTTCCCATCATTCTTCTGAACTCCAGGGAACATCGTCCAAACAAATCCCATCTCTCTTCATACCTCATTCCTTCCATCCCAGGAATCAGTTTGTTGAACCTTGGCTACACTCCTTCTGCAGGCAGGTCATCCTTCCCGAGATAAATGAGACCAGCGCTGCACACAATACTCTGGGGTGGGTTCACCAGTGCCGTGTACAATTGAAGCAAGAGTTCCCTGCTATTGTACTGGAACCCTCTCGCCGTGATGACCAGCAGACCGTTTCCAAGAAACTGCTTTCCTTTTTGGGGAGCAAAGTCGATAAAATCATTTTATCTGCATGACAATTAATCTGCCATACATTTCCCCAATACAGGGAACCACTAGAAAAGCTGACAAAAACTCCGTGGAGATAGATAAACTTCCCATGATGCAGGAAACACTGAAATACATGGTTTAGGCGACCTAGGAATGCTGATAGGCTTCCTGGGAAGACACGCAAATTAGGACAATGCAACTCAGCACATCAAATAAATATTGGTGGATTGCCCACAATTCCTATACATATTGCTCCACACCCGGAGAAGCCCAGTATTTACTGTTCTCACTCCGTAGACTCTCACTATGCACTGGAACCCTCCGTTTGTCCCGCTGAGACAGAACAAAGTATCTGAAAAATCCCTCCAATACGAAAACATCCTGAACCATGTAAGCATGGAAACACGCACTGAGAGAATAACTGTAGTGTCTGTGTGGATGTCTGTTACACCCTGACACGCTACAACCGCTAGACATATTGAAACATGGGCACACTGACTTGGAGTCTGCCTGTGGGTGTCTGTCACAATCTGACACACTATATCCCGCAGACCCATGTAAACATGGACACACTCAATTGGAGACTCACCGTGCTCTCTCTGTGGATGTCTGTTGTACATTTACATACGAACATCCCATAACAATAGAAACATAGATAAGACAATTTGCAAATGGTGACACACACCAGACGGTATCCTGTCCAATACTGGCCGGATTTTTCATTCAAATGCAGATAGTCCCATTGGACTCCGTGGAAGGTTTGTCAGTGTTAACCTGGACCGATTATGAATAATGAGAGAGCCTTCCAGGGACACCATGTGGGTACAGATGCGTCCCCTGTGTGACACCCTGTAGATAATGATCCATCCTTCCTTTGAAATCCGCGACATGATACTGCATCCCCAATGGGATACACTGTGGATACAACTGCATGAATCTTTGGACACACTGTAGCTGTCACTTCATCCTTCTCTGACAAAATGGAGATTCTGCTTCATCTGCTTAGGGACACCCCCTGGGTTCTGCGGTCTCCTCTCTGTGATACCCTGTAGATACCGCTGCATACTTTTTTCAGACAAAATGTAGATACCGTTGCATCGTCACTGCAACGTCATGTAGATATTGTTGTTATCCCTTCTGGGACACCCGACAGATACTCTTCTATCCTATCTGCGGCACCCTACAGATACTGCTCCAACCTTTCTGTGGGTCGCTGTGCATTCTGGTGCATGCCCTCTGAGGCACCCTGTTTGTACTGTTATATCGATTCTGGGGCACCCTGTAGGTGTTGTTGAATACTCTCTAGGATAGCCTGTCGAAACCGCTGCATCCCCTCTTGGACACCCTGCAGAAACTGCTGCTTTGTCTCTAAGACACCCTGCAGATACAATTGCATTCTGTCGGAGACATCATTTGGATACTGCTGCATCCAATCAGTGATTCCCTGTAGATACTGCTGTATCCCCTTTGGGACAATCTATGGATACCGTTGCATCCTCTCTTGGACTCCCTGTAGATACTGCTGCATCCTCTCTGGGGCATCTTGTTGGGACTGTTGGGTTCTCTCTGAAACATCGATAGATACTGCTGCATTCTCTCTGGGGTACACTGTCGATACTGCTGCATCCCCTCGAGGACACACTGACGATACTGTGCTATCCACTCTGGTCACCCTGGAGATACTTCTGCATCCCCGTTGGGACATCCTGTCGGTACTCTGCATTCCCTCTTTGACAGACTGTAAATACTACTTCCCTCTGTGAAAAACTGTAGATAATGCTGCATCAATCTCTGGGACACCCAGTAGGCACAGCAGAATTTGCTCTGCGTCACCCTGTAGATAATGCTGCATCATATCTGGGACACCCAGTAATTACCTGAGAATCCCTGCAATGTGGAAGGACTGCACTCGGCACATCGGATGCAGTCTGACTCCCTGAATAACATCCTACCACACTCACCCTATTTGTATAACTGTGCATTTACAATGGGTAGTCCATCTGAAAACGCAACATTGAATTGTGCGAGGGTACTGGAATACCCGAATATAACCTAAGCAGATACGGAGAGAATGCGCAAATTCCATGTGGCATGCTGGCTTGCATTGTACCATCAGATTGCTAGGGACCAATGTTCGATTCCAGCCTCGGCGACTTTGTGGAATTTGCGCATTCTCTCCGTATCTACTTAGGTTCTATTCGGGTATTCCCGTACCCTCCCACAATTCAGTCTTGCGTTTTTTAGACGGACTACCCATTGCAAATACACAGTTATAATCATTTTCTGGAATATCGTCAAGTGATTCATTCCTTCAATTGGAACTAATTACAAATTCAGAGGTATTTGAGTGAAGACATTAATCCTTATCTGAGTCACTTAGGCTGCTCACTAATCTGAGAACGTCACCCATTGTTCTGGATGCCAATCTGCAACACAGCTGATAACATGAAACAACATGAATTCCGACTATCTCTTTTGTAATAATTTACAGCTCAAACAGATCACTTCCGATTCACGTGCAATACAGGATGTTAAGACTAATCCACATAGTTCCACTCCATAAACAATCTCCAGTCCTAGGAATGTGTCTGGTACCGCCTGTTGCAAACACTCCAATGCCAATGTCTGTTTCTTTAATGAGAAAAGCAACTCAGCACACAACTGTGACCATCGGAGGTTCCACAATTTGGAAATCACATGACAATTAACACATTGTTTTTCACGTGTTCAAGTCAGTTCATTTGTAATTTGCAGACAAAGGAAATCTGTGTTCGAAGAACACATTGCGATTATTTTCAAACTGTTACACAGAAAATCATACCCTCTCACAATCACAAGCTATAGCAATATTAAGTATTAAGCTGGAAAGTTTATCTAAAGCGTCCACTCCCTCTCTCTTTAATAAAATGACTTTCTGTTAATATATTGCGAAAAGAAATATAATATAATGAGATAGTAAGTTAGTGTGACTAACTGGTAAAACTGGCTCATGTTAATTCTTGCATTCAAGAGCTCAGAACAAGGCGTTAGAATCCTCACCAAACTGACAAGCAACACATACCGTTAGCTTTACAGACAGAGACCGGATTATCTAAGGAGAAAAATTTGTCAGATAAATTGGTTGGTCGTGAGTAGCAGAAAACATTGTCGGTCGAAGGACTTTGCGACTGCCACTTGTTCAATGAGAAGTGAAACTCTGCTTCATCTAAGAAAAGCAGGTATGTAGATCAATGGCTTGCTGATTTGCAGACGAAGTGAAACTGGAGGCATTGTCAGGTAAATTACATTATTATTGATAGTCAATCGCATACAACAAAAACAGCTCGTTATGCTGAGAACAGAGTATATTCTCGTTAATAAAGACACGCATCCCAAAACGAATAACTGGCTGCTTTGAAAAACATGCTGACTGTTTGAACAGTATGAACAGACAGCCAACATCCTGAGACTTTCAGTTGCCCGCAATAACTACTGAATCTTTCTAAATTCAATGGTCAGTGTGTCGATATATTCTACGAGTGATAGTGAGCTGTGTATGCATAAGTATTTAAAGCAGAAAAACTTGTATATATTGTTGAATAACCACATTTACAACCTGTGCATTGCTTACACCAATTAAGTTCTAAAATGTAAATATTTTAGTCAATCAAAGTCATTATCTTTCAAAACGTCGATCAATACTTACAAGTAATTTCTAATTATTCGTAGTTCAAAACATCTTGCAAACCATTTTTCTCATCCATGCTGACATTAGATATCTATTAGTTATAAGTGCAATAATCCAACAGCATGTCCAAAAGTTTTTTTTTTCGGTCAATTGTCGCTGTAAATCTAAAAGTAATGTCTTTTTTTCATGCCATCACTTCATTTCTTTATTTGTGAATTACAACAAACAACAGAATGTTTTCGAAGCATTGAATGAGATTGAGTTTTCAATGCAGGAACTGATCAAAATAATATCATATTCATTGCATTAATTGCAGTTAGTTTCTCATGCGTTTTTCAAGGTATGATCACCAATTTCACTCAAATAATCACAGTCCACTTTTCAGCCTCACTGTTATGTAGAAGGAATATCACCGTCATTAAATGAAGTAAAACATGTTCACATTTTGTTTTTTGTATTCTAATAATCAAGGGATATGTTTCATCATTATTGAATCAATGAACCACAGTAAATAGATGTAACTGCAGTTTTATAGGCACGATGACTATAGAATGGTTGTCTCGGGACCTCTATTTGACACGTCTCCTCCAATTATTCGCGCTGTGAATAGGGTACTGGGTTTTAAAGTTAATAGTATGTGTGCCTGAATTGAGTCAGAATGTTTAATATTACTACTCTTTAGGCTGGGAGCGAACCCCTTCGTTTTTGCGGGCTGAATGGTGTACAAAAAAAAAGTCTCAGAGATCGAAGGAAGTGATGCAGTGTTCAATCAACTACTGATGGACCTGTCATGCACCGAAGGGTGATCAGGAATGTGTATGACGTGCATGCCGAAAGGCCAGATCAGAGAGCCGAGTGGGAGGGAGAAACAAAAGATAAACATGAGCAGACAGCTGTAATTCTGACAGCGATCTGTCAAAAATATGTCCAATGCTAGTCAGGAACAAGTGAAATATGGTGGCTCTCAGACGTAGGCCTTAAAGCCAAAGGACCAGATGTTAGTCACAATGGGGGAGTAGTGAGAACGGTGACACTCACTGGAACATTTCAAATGAAGATGCGCCCACGTATCGGCAGAGGATCGAGAATGGCTTGGAGGAACCCTGGAAGGGTCAGGACACCGTGTCTATAGCACTGCTGTCCAAAGGAAACTCAAATATAGGCTGACAGTCGGGGACAAAATTGTACTTATCAGTGTAATTTACATCAATAATCTGGATGTGAACACAGGAGGCATGTAAAAATTGCAGACATCAAAATTAGAGGTGTGGTGTATAGCGAAGTTGACCTCCGAGTATACTGAGATCTTGATCAGATGGGCCAATGTACAGAGGAGTGGCAGATGGATTTGAATTCAGATAAATATGAGGTCCTCCATTTTGTAAACGCAAGTCAGGGCAGGGCTTCTACACTTAAATGTAAGTTCCTGGACAGTGTTGTTCAACAAATAAATCTTGCGTTGCAATTTCATGATTTCTCGCAGGGTGAGAAGAGATGATAGTGAAAAAGCGTTTGGTTCTCTTGCCTTGATTGTTTAGTGTACTGAGTAACGGAGTTGGTTTGTTATGTTGCAGATGTACAGGACATTGGTTGGGTTGCTTTCTGAATGTTGCGTGCACTTCTCGTCTCCCTGGTTGTAAAAACATGTAAATCGTGAAAGGTTTCAAGCAATATTTGCAAAGATGTTGTTCGGATTGGAAGGTTCGAGCTTTAGGGAGTGGTTTAATGGGATGGTCTATCTTGCCTGGAGCTTCAGAGGTGTGTTTCGTCTGAGGGAGTTTAAGCAAGTCATGGGGGAGATGGATAGGCTAGCGAGTGAACTTAGAGCCTTCGAAAGAAATGATAATAATGTGCCCATTAGATAGAAAATGGATGAGTTATTCGAGGCGCACAATCTGCTTGATGTTGATGTTCATGTCCTCACAAAGGCCAAGATGCCCAAAGTAGCGGCTGCAGGTTGTGGGGTAGGGAATGGAAGTTAAGGAGCCAATCAACATTTATTGTCGTGCAGTTATGGGGGCCAGCAGCCTGGCCAAACTGGCCATTAACAGGTCCAGGCAGCGGGCCGTGGAGGGGGTCGTTAGGGCCGACAGCCTGCCCCTCTTCCGCGGTTATGTTAGAGCCCGGGTGTCCTTGGAGAAGGAGCACGCGGTGTCGACCAACACCCTGGAGTTGTTCAGGGAGAGGTGGGCGCCGCAGGGAGTGGAGTGCATCATTTCTCCCTCCAATTCTATTTTGATTTAGTCCCTACCCTCCCCTTCACTGTTTTGATCACACAGCACTTTGATGTGAAGGGCAGTGTTTGTCACTGGCCACCCGGGTGTTTTCCTATCTTCCTGGTGGTGGAAATTGAATAAACATTGTTGCACTTTGTGTCTTCCACTGTGTCTCACACCTACACACACACACCATGGGTGCTGGGGATAAAATAAGCACTACCGCACTTAGGTGGTAGTGTGGGGGTTAAAAAAGAAAGGGGAAAAAGAAAAAAAAATAAACAGGGGATTTGGAGTGCATCATTTCTCCCTCAGAAAAAAAAAAGAAAAAAAAAAGGGGGTCCAGCAGTACGCGATGTTAATGTAGCATCAATATCAGTTACTAACATGGATTTACATCTCTCCCTCTTATATACTAAAATAAGAGCAGTGGAGGTGGAAATGAGGAAGCTGGATGATGTGAACCTGTCCAGATGCAGATCGGGAACATGACAAAATAGCTTCAGATATGGTTGAGTTAAATTGAGCAGGAGACAATTCTGCGAGTTACATTTTAGAAAGAAAATCGGGACAAAGATTGATGTACAGAACTGAAATTATCATGGGAACCCTCTGGCCATGAATGGGAGATTACGAAATGGACAGTCGTCATCTCCAGATTAGCAACACTGCATGAAGACTGGGACAGTAAAATAACCGAGGGCACGTTTTCTTCGGTCACGCAGTGGGCTTTGGGCGTATAGAATGAAATGTCAACTGAAGGAGTGAAGATGTGTACGTTGATATTGAACAAACATCTGGACGGGCAGATGCACAGGCATGGTTTAAAGCAGTATGGGCCAAATGGGACTGGATTAATTGAGGATATCTGATCGGCATGGACGATTTGGACCAAAGTATCTGTTTCCGACGTATAATCATTTTGACTCTATGACCCACTCAGCAGCATGGGTACCTCAAACAGAAAAGTGGGTTATTCTCTGTACACCCTATCAATATCCCATCAAAGCTGGGACAGATGAGGCAGTAAGTCAGGATGTTGTGTTATTTTTAACGTTTCTATCCTCAGTCCAGCGCCAGCATCTTCACATTGAGGCAGTAGCTGTGGCAATTAGATTAGGAGAAGCAGGAAATAGTCAGACAGACAATATCCCAGACTAATACCCAGAAACCGGAGAAAGATTATTCTACCTCACAATTGATTATACCTCCAGAAATAAATCTGCCACGAAAGTCTATCGTTCACTAATGAACGTCGCCGCTATCATAAAGGGATTGAAATCACAACAGGAAATTGTCTTAGTTTTTGATATTTTGATTGGGTTCTAATCTATTCCTGCAAACATGGAATTCCAGAATAAGCATGTGTTTACTGTAAAACGAAAACCATACACATGGACCGTTAACTCAAGGACCCTACAGTTGTCCCGCCATATACCACAGATGGAAGGCTGATAGATTTAGTCAAATTGATCTTACCAACACTTCATCGCCTCAGTCAGAGAGACAGAACATATCGGATATTAAATAGAATTATGGTCAGGTGAGCCAGGCTTAAAATTGAGTGTGCTGCTGCAAATACACAGCACGTCAGGCAGCATCACAACGGGCTTATGACCGAAAGGTCGATTCACCTGCTCGACGAACGCTGCCTCACCTGCTATGCTTTTCCAGCAACAAACTCTCCACTCTGATCTCTCGCATATCCAGTCCGTATTTCCTCCTAATTGTGTTTAAACCTAATCCGAAGCCTCTTCCATGAATGCTTACCCTGAAGACAGTTTCCTCCTCATCCTACAAGGATCTCAGTGAGTTTGTCTCTCACTGCAACGCCGGATCACCTCCTCTGCACTGAAACTCCACAGCCACATCCTGAAACAGATTCGCTCGGACAGTCACATCTCCTTCTTCAGTATCTGCCGACGGAACCGACTGCACCTGTATGAACTCCGGCCTAGATACAGAACAACAACATTTGTATCTGAACAAGACACTAATATCTCCTACAAATCGGAAACAATGCCTGAGACAAGGGCCTATGCCCGCGCTGTCAATTCTCCTGCTGCTTGGATGCTGCCTGACCAGCTGTGTTTTCCAGCACCAAACTGTCAAAATCTGATCTCCAGCATCTGCATTCTCCAATTTCTCCCGGCATTAAAATTGATGCACAGAGAGCGCAACTAGGAAGACAGTGAGTAACGTATCTGGGGCATAAATCTGGAAGTAAGAGTGGTCAGATCCAATGGACTGAAAAGTTAGGAGATTAAAAAGATCAATGCACATTGTGAAGTGAATAAGACAGCTTGGGGATTGTTCACTTCTTTCGGCATGTTATGAAGAATCTTCCAGAATTGGTAGAAGCATTACCAGTCCTGTTCCGAAAGGGGGTAACAGTCTCGAGCAAGAATAAAATGGGACTCTCCGACGGAGGAAACTTTGACCACATTAAATGAAGCCTTGTCATTTGCCCTAGCTGTGGAACTACCAAACAAGTCAAAGCCTTATCGTATTATCTGTGATGATGAGAATGGATGTTATACAGCAGCAGTGTATTAATGAAACGATGGTAGTCAGAGACTGGTGGTGCATTATTCCACTCAAGGAGGAATGGTGCTGTTGGATCTTCGCCGGTGTGCTCCAGCCTTGAATTGTGCCACATGGGTCGTTGACCTGTCTGAATCCATTATCTTGAAGGGACATCTGGTCCTGCACACACCACACTGTTTGCTGACTGTTGGAGACAGGAAAACTAAAGGCAATCTTACATAGTGATGGATTTAACTAGGATGTTGTGTTACACCCTGCAGATAAACATGTACAAGCAGGCAGGGATAGTTTAATAAACACAGCAGGACTTACGGTGAAGATAGACATGAAGTGGAGGGTGATATAGAGGTTATAGATGGAGAGAATCGCGGGATTGATGATGAACCATTAGCAGGAGATGGGGTGTTTCAGTTGTTTGGAGATGGACGAAGGAAATAATGTGAGGGAGAACCGCATACTGCATGGACAGTTGTTGATGGCGAAGGAAATGTGTTCGCAGGAGAGCATCTTCCTGGGAGTCACTGTACTATAGGGGCAGATTAATGGACTGCCATTAGCATCAAAATTAGCCAGGCACCAGAGAATCAAAAGATACACAGACAGTAGTTATTCCTTTGATTATACTTAATGACCATATGCTGGCCTGATCTTGGCCAGGGGATATTACCTTGTCTGGTGGCCACATATAGCACGAGGAACAGTTTAGAGAGTTAATGGACACAGCTAACTTTCCTCGTGACTCAGTAGAAGTTAAGACTAATGCTCATAATAAAGCATAAATCCTGCAACCTCAGCCGGTCAGTTTCTGGGTATTGCAGCTAAACTACTTACTTTAGAAGCGCACACATTTGTGGAGGTACTGGCAGTAGTTGCAGAAGCAAGAGAGCAAGAGAGTAAGAGAGAGGACAGTCTTAGAATCTGCCCCACAAGTGGACAAACAGGAATGGGAAAACGTCGGGGCGGGTTGAAAAAAGACAGAGGCTTGAACATGTAGGATTAGGCATTGACATCACACTACACAACACAAACAACATTTAAAAACTGACATGCTCTGTCACACATCTGGCTCGTAAAAATGCAATATCAGATAATTCGTCAGTATTGATTTCTTGAATTAGGCAGACACACAGGAAGATTTTGTCAAAGGTGTGTGTTCCGTACATAGTGCGACACAGGGAAAGTAATCAGAATAATAGAGAGAAGCCAGCAGAGACAAATCACTCAATCCCATCGAAAGAATTCCTTTGGATCTCAAAAACAGGTTTGCTCAGTGGGTGGAAGCTTTCACCTGTAGACTCTGACCAAGCGAAGCATGTTATTGGGAAAGCAATTTATCAGTTATGTGGCCTGTTAGGTTTGGAATGGAAATTCCATCTCCAGTAGTATCTTCAGTGTCCAGGCCCAGCAGAAGGATTGAAGCGGGCACTGAAGTCAAATCTGATCAAGGCCCAGATGGGGAAACGGCAGCCATTGGTTAGAGTAATCCCCATCATCCTCTTGGAACTCCGGTCAACCCCAGGAAGATAATACCGTGCAAGAAATGTAACAAACACTACATTGGACAAACAGGCAGAGAACTAACCACAAGGAAATAAGAACATCAACTATTCACAAATGCCATGTTCCACTCTCACCAGTACTGACAGACAAATCACGAAGGAAACCACTTCGACTGGGCCACCATATCCATATTAGGACAAATCAAACAGAGACATGCACGAGAATTCCTAGATGCATGACATTCCAACTGGAACTCTATAAACAACCACATCGTGAAAAATTACACAAAACCATAGTGCAACAGGTTTAATTAGAACTACTGGCTTACAGAGTGCCGGTCCTTCACCAGGTGCATGTGGCGGACACAATTGTGAGACACAGAATTTATAGCAAAAGTTTACAGCATGATGGAACTGAAATTCCACATTGAAAAATACCTTGATTGTTTGTTGAATCTTTCATCTGTTAGAATACCATGATAGTTTCACTTCTTTCAGATGTAAATCACAAAACATTCTTTAAAATGTTCCATTCTCAGGTTAACTGTGACAATTGGTGTGAGCCAGATAAAACGTTGAAGTTGTTAACTCCTGTATTCCCTGTGTGTGCCATAATGTTCAGACTGATTCTAATCTCACAAGTGAGTTAACGGAGTCTTACATGGATTCATGCAGTTTTTGAGCAAAATAAAATGTAAGTCTGCATCTCCCAATCATAAGAAACAAGTCGAGATATTCCCCAACTATCACCCCCTGAGAAAAACACCTGGGAATGGTATCATCACAGGAAATGACTTCACCACAGGAAATGGTATTACCAACCCAAACATATAAACAGAACGCAAGAATCATGTAGAGTGCACCGCCTGGGGGCCCACTGAAGATGATACCTAGTAGGGTGACGAAACGCCTGGAAATAAATCTTGCAGCTCAGCGAGCAAACCTACGTCCAGGAGTGAACACTTTGAATTCGGGAGTGGACGGTCTACACAGCTGCCTGAAGACATGAGATGTGCAATGACAAGAATGGAGTTATGCAGTTTGTGAAATACCTAGCAAAGCAACTGTGTGAGATGAGAAGGGAAGTTTCAGAGAGAGGGAGAGACAATAAAGGACTGGGAAACGAACAATATAATAATTCGATTTGACATTCAATAACCAAGTGTTAAGCCTCGGGAAGCATATTATCGTAAGATGTGGGACCACAAGGGGCCAGCCACTACCAGGTAATTATTACAGGAAATACATACCCTCATGTGGTTATCAAAGAGGGAAAAAGTGGAAGAATTGTTGCCAGCTGAAGTAATGTGCAACTTCAACATGACCATTAAGCTCTTATGTACGTTGTTTTCGATCCTTGTTCTTTACAGGCTTGTAGCCAGTACCGTCATCGACTTTGGGAATGGACAAATGATTCGGGAATCAACAGAACCAGAGGATGGGAGGTCTGATTACCTGTATGATATTGTGAAGGAAAATGGCAAGGAAGCAATGAGCCTGGGAGCAGTTGCGATGGACATGTGCATTTTGGCGGAATTGAACAGGAAGAGGGGAGGCTATTTATGGCAGCCCTGCCAGGTACAGGCACACTGTGAATGGATATAAAACACAGAACTGAATTATTGATATAGACATCAAGAAATATTACATGGCATCAAGCGCGAATTGTGGTTTAGGACAAAGTATAAAGGCAGAATACTGAACATTTGAAACGTTGTGCGGAGTATTTAGATGTCGAAAAATAAATGCAGTAGTTGTTGTAAAAGCTCAATCGTCCTACTGTAGTATTCTGAAGAAGGATAACCAGACTCGAAACGCAACCTCTCATTTCTGTTCACAGAATGACTGGAAAAGCAAGCCAGACTCATTATACTTTTCCAGTCACTCCTGTGATCGTATGAAGAATTTGAGTAAGGCAAGTTTCTTACGCAGAAGATGAAAGTTTGTGAGAACGTCCTCCTGAGAGTTGGCAGAAGCAGAAACAACAACAATGTTTAAGAGGCATTCTGACACATATGTGAACGGGCAAAGTATAGTGGGGACCATGTGCAGGAAGATGGGGTTGGTTTAGAATGGCGTCATGATCAGCAAAGTCATGGTGGGCCGTAGAGTTTATACCGGTGTTTAGATTAGATTAGATTATATTACATTACAGTGTGGAAACAGGCTCTTCGGCCTAACAAGTCCACACCGACCCGCCGAAGTGCAACCCACCCATACCCTTACATTTGCCCCTTACCTAACACTACTGGTAATTTAGCATAGCCAATTAACCTGACCTGCACATCTTTGGACTGTGGGAGGAAACCGGAGCACCCGAAGAAAACCCACGCAGACACGGGGAGAACGTGCAAACTCCACACAGTCAGTCGCCTGAGGCGGGAATAGAACCCGGGTGTCTGGCGCTGCGAGGAAGCAGTGCGAACCACTGTGCCACCGTGCCACCCAATCTTTCTCTTTTCCCGTGTACTTTCTATTTTCTGTGTGACAGAATGTGTGAAGTGGGAGTTAATATTTTGAGCAGAATATGTCTCTTCTTTCGAACACACAGTGAGTGGAGGCATTTTGAGGGAATAAATGTGGAAACCGAATATATATTTGAATGGCACAAAAGTAAAGAGCAGGGACAGCAGGAACAGGTGTATAATGTGCACAAATCTTTAAAGGATTTCGGTAAACCCGAGTTACAGCATTTTGCGAAAGCAAACTTTTGTAGGTCATATATAGTTGATGGTAAGTTCCTTGGCAGTGTTGCTGAACAAAGGAAAGTTGGAGTGCAAGTTCGTAGCTCCTTGGAAATAAAGTCGCACGTAAATTGGACAGTGAAGACCGCGTTTGGGATGCTTTCTTTTCTCGATGAAATATTGAGTTCACAGTAGGGAGGTTATATTGCTGCTGTACAGGACATTGGTTAGGCCAGTTGTGGAATATTCCGTGCTATTGTGCTCTCCTTCCTCTCGGAATGATGTTGTGAAACTTGAATGGATTCCGAAAATATTTAAAAGAATGTTGCCAGAGTTGGAGGTTTTGAGCTAGATGGCGAGGTTATATACGCTGGGGCTGTTTTCCTGGAGTGTCGGAGACTGAGAGGTAAACTTGTAGAAGTTTATGAAATCATGAGTGCATGGATAGTATTAGTAGACAATGTCTTTGCCCTGGGATGTAGAAGTCCAGGAATAGAGGGACTGGTTTTAGACTTGGAGGGCAAAGATATAAATGATACATGAGACAACCTTTTCACGCAGAGGGTGGTACACATATGGAATGAGCTGCCTGAAGATGTAGTGGGGGCTGGTGCAATTGCAACTTTTAAAAGACATCTGGAGGTGTGTATGAATAGGAATGATCTGGAGGGATATGAGTCGGGTGCTGGCAGGTGGGACGAGATGATTTTGGAATACCTGTTTTGGCAAGGACCAGTTCGACAGAAGGGTTTCTGTTTCTGTGATTACATCTCTCTGACTCCATGACAGGATGAGAGACGATATAGACTTCATTTATCAAACGATATGAGATCTTGGGCTCTATTAATAGAGGAAATGAGAACACACTCATGGGAAAGACATTCCCCCTTGATAAAGCTCTGGTTCGGTCGCAGTGAATCACTGTATCCGAATGTGGTTACCTGCTCATGAGTGCCCTTAAGAGTGTGTCCTACAGATTTACCGGAGTGGCTCATTGAAAATA
Organism: Chiloscyllium plagiosum; assembly: GCF_037043375.1. Lineage (NCBI taxonomy): Eukaryota > Metazoa > Chordata > Chondrichthyes > Orectolobiformes > Hemiscylliidae > Chiloscyllium > Chiloscyllium plagiosum. The sequence continues at coordinate 95,264,417 of NW_028270167.1, forward strand.
AAATGCAGTTCCTGGGCTGATTTGAAAAAAATGCTGTTTTCTTTGAAGAAAACAATTAGATGCATTTTTGATTCAGCTATGGAAGAGCATAACGGATCTAGATGTAGCTGGAAATAAAATAAAAGCGACTTTACGCAGCAAGGGATAGCACAATGATTAGGATCATATTTAAGGATTAGAAAATGCTAAATTGAATGTGCTTTTGATGTAGCTGGGCCAGATTACAATACCTCTCGATACAGCATGCAGAAAAAAATAAAGAACTGTATCAATTCGGTGATTGGACAACGATTTAGATTAGAGTAAAGACTTTGAAAAAGTGTGAGAAAAAGAAATGTTTCTGCTGACTCTGTAGGCTGGAAATATGCAATACACACTACTAATTAGGGTGGGGCAAGTAGAGATGATGACTAATTGACGAATTAAGTTTTGTTTAGACCTAAGTGAAATTAACATGCAGGGCCTGAGACACAGACGGTGCATGAAAATATGGCATTGTACGACAGAGAGCTAGCTTCAACCGATGGGCTAAGTGGCCTCTTTCTGTGCCATAATACATCTTTTTTGTACTTGCTTAATCTCTTTTGGTCGCTTGTCTCCGGGATTATATTATCATTTAGATAAATCTGCTCCCTGCTCCTCCTCAGAACAAGACAGGTTATCCTTCCACAGCAGGGGGCAATATTCACTCTGTTATTTTGTTTTCTGGGAGTGTATCCAGGTCTTGTACACAGAACTGAACACATACTCCAGAGAGACCTAACCAGGATTATGAATATTACCTGGAGCCAAACCAGTATCTGAAATACTTTGCGACTGGTCGAGGAAATAAATCATACGAATCTGCAAATCCTTCATATCTCTAAAAGGTGATTGGAGAAGAACAAGTCCATCACTGACAGAAGACTCAAACATTTCTCTTGGTTTTCTTTGTTGTAACAAAGGAAGACAGTGCATACACCCTCTCAAACATTACCCCATGAAGCATTATTGGTCTTTCTTTGATATCTAGAAGTAATCCCCGCCTTCTGCCCCCATCCCCATTCACCGCGTTGCACCCTCCAGCCCTGATATAAAACAATGCCCATTCTCCCATAACCCACTGGGGCATTGCCTGCAGAATAAATGGCGGTGGTGACCTCGTCAACGCGCGGCCTGTGGCTCACAAACCCGTTTCAACTTTAGAGCAAGAGCGGACGTTTCAAATACTGATCTATATTTGTACACAATTGTTCTATGAAATGTCCCAGACCGCACTGACTTCAGTTTCGTTCTGATATCGGTGCCTTTCCGCGTTTGCCGTCTCCTGCATACACCACACTCACGCAGAGACATCCATCATTGTAGAACTGCGCCTGCGTTCTGTCTCTGGGGGGAGTTTTAATCATGTGTTCACCTCGAGCGCAGTCCCTTCATTCTAATTGTTTGGATGTACAACCCCTGCCCATTGGTCCTCAAGCCCCACATCTTTTCTCGTGCCAGTTGTGACCTGGTCCATGCGCAGTATTTCCTCGGTCTCTGATCTCCAGTAGTCAGGGTGATGTTCACCCTGAAGTAGAGAAGGGATGTGTCCAGCCGCTCTCTTCACTGCTTAACAGATGTCTCATAGACTCAGAACACAAGCTCCAGGACAATTGGCTTTACAATCAGGTTGGTAAAACAATGATTGCAGATGCTGGTATTCAGATTCTGGAGTAGAGTGGTGCTGGAAAAGCACAGACGTTCAGGCAGTATCCGAGGATCAGGAAAATCCTACGTTTCTGGCAGCAGCCCTTCATCAGGAATACAGGCAGAATGCCGAAAGAGTGTCGAGATAAATGAGATGAGGGTGGGGGTGTGGAAAAAGTAGCTCAGAGTACAATAAGTAAGTGGGGGTGGGGATGAAGGTGATAGGTCAGAGACGAGGGTGGAGTGGATAGGTGGAGATGAATTTAGGCCGGTAGAACAGGTCATTGGTACGGTTCTGAGCTGGAAGCTTTGAACTGGAATGAGATGCGGGAAGGGGAAATGAGGAAACTGGTGAATTCCACACTGATGCCCTGGGATTGAAGTGTTCCGAGGCGGAAGATGAAGCATTCTCCTCCAGGCGACGGGTGCTAAGGGAGCGGCGCTGAAGGAGAACGAGGACCTCCAAGTCCTTGGCTGACTGGGAGGCGGAGTTGAAATATTGGGCCAAAGGGCTGTGTGAATGATTGGTGCGGGTGTCCCAGAGATGCTCCCTAAAGCGTTCTGCTAGGAGGCGTCCAGTCTCCTCAATGTAGAGGAGACCGTATCGGAAGTAACGGATACAATAAATGATATTAATGGATGTGCAGGAAAAAAATTGATGGATGTGAAAGGTTCTTGTAGGGCCTTTGATGGAGTTGAGGGAGGAGGTGTGGGCGCAGGTTTTGCAATTCCTGCGGTGGCAGGGGAAGGTGTCAGGAGGGGAGTGTGGGTTGTTGGGAGTGTGGACCTGACCAGGTAGTCCCGGAGGGAACGGCTATTGCGGAAGGTGGAAAGGGGTGGGGAGGGAAATATATCGCTGGTGATGGGGTCTGTTTGGAGGTGGCGGAAAGGTCGGCGGACGATTTGGTTTATGCGAAGGTTGGTAGGCTGGAAGGTGAGCACCAGGGTGTTCTGTCCTTGTTACGGTTGGAGGGATGGAGTCTGAGTGCGGAGGTGCGGGATGTGGACGAGGTACGTTGGAGGGCATCTTTAACCATGTGGAAACGGTAATTGCTGTCTCTAACCACGAAGGCCCTCTGGTGTGTTCGGTGGTGGAACTGGTCCTCCTGGGATCAGATAGAGCGAAGGCGGATAAATTGTGAAAATGGGATGGCATTTTTTGCAGAAGGTAGGCCAGGAAGAGGTATAATCCAGGCAGCTGTGGGAGTCAGTGAGTTTGTAAAAAGGTTGGTGTTAAGTCGTTCGTCATTAATGAAGATGGAGAGGTCCAGGAAGGGGCAGGCACTATCAGAGATAGGCCAGGTAAATTTAACATCAGGGTGGAATGTGTTGGTGAAGTTGATGAATTGCTCAATCTCCGAACGGGAACATGAGGTGACGCCAATGTAGTCATCAATGTTGCGGAGGAAGAGGTGAGGAGTGATACTGGTGTAACTACAAAAGATGGACTGGTCTACTTAGCCGGTGTAACTACGGAAGATGGACTGTTCTACGTACCGGTGTACCTACGGAAGATGGACTGTGCTACGTAGCTGGTGTAACTATGGAAGATGGACTGTTCTACGTACCAGTTTAACCAGGTAAGATGGACTGTTCTATACAGTCAGCCGCAACAACGGTTAATGAAGAAAACTGTATGGCACCATTCATTTTCCAACGTGTAAATGACTGACGGTTCTCAGAAAGGATCACCAGACCCGAAAGCCGAACTCTGATTTCACTTCACAGATGCTGCTTGACCTGCTCAGCTTTAACAGCATTTTCCGGTTTTCTTTATGAATACATGCTCTGTCTGTGTCCTGACAAAAACGCAATGACTTCCACTAACTGGTCTGCAGCAGGGTGGGAGCAATGATGTGACTCTGCTCCAGGGAAGGAGTGACGAAGCATACAGGGAACACAGCTTTCCACATTAACACACTAATTAGCACAAACAATTACTTTCACCTCCCACCATACAACCCTGTCCCGTGATAGCTTGAAAGTTCCTCTGAAGGTAGAGGTGAAACAGTCGTCGTAGGAACACTCAGGGTCTCTGACACTTTGAGTGGAGACCAAAATCTTCTCCACAATGAGAATACTGATTTGCACAATCGAACTGTAACCTGTTCTGGAAGCTACAGAATAGACCGGTAGAAGGACTAGGAAGCATCTGGATTTTTAATTGGCACCGACCAAGTGAATACACGGATGGGATTGACAAAATGCTCAGTTTTGTCTTAAAAGAGATGCAAAATATAAAGATTGAAGCGCTTAACAGCTCTTGGTCATTCTAATATCTCGAGAGCCAGATCGTCTTTTCAGTCCATTCTGCTAAAACGGAAAGTCAGATATTGCAGCTTTTGTCAATGAACACAGTAACACTGGTGCAAACATTACAATACTGAAGTTGCAGAACATCATATTTTTCAGTGAGGTAAGCTTTCTCCAGATGAACTGTGACTATATGCAGGTCATACGGCCATTCCTTAAACCAACCTGGGGCAAGTAGCAGGAGAACGTGAGGACTGCAGCTGCTGGAGATCAAAATAGAAACGTGTGCTGCTGGAAAACCACAGAAGGTCAGGTACCGTGGAGGAGAAGGAGAATAGACATGTCGGGCATAAGCATTGAAGGGCATGATCTGACCTGCTCTGCTTTTCCAGTGACACACTTTTCGACGGAGATAGACCAGCAAATGCTGACTGTCAATCCAGACTAGGAGTGACTAAATTGGTGTGCAATGGCCAAGGTTGGTGTGTAATGAGTAGTCGTAGTAATGACAGTGAATAATTACAGCAGTATAGGGAGTTTCCTATAGTGCTGGGAAGTGTTCATTCTGAAGCTGTCTCAACCGCAACAAAGAGCGATCATTTTTCTTTCCCATTATGAACGACATGTAATGTATTCCTCATTTTGTTTTGGTTCCTCATTTTAAACTGTGGATCTTTGCTTTCCGGCTTTGATGAATATCCTGTTTCCTCACGGCTTTGTGAAATACTTTTGATGGATCCTGGCGAAGTTGCTGGATTGCGTCCTGCTGTTCATTCAAAATAGTCCACGGTCCACCAATAGTGAAAATAGTGAATGTTAAAAGTGGATGATTCAGGTAGAAGCTCAGAATTGGTGCAGTACATAAGGAAGCCATGTGTGTCTGCACCGGACCTCAGAATGAAATTCTCACTCAGATCAATTCACCTGCCGTCTCCCTCTAACCCTGTATATTGTCTCTTCACAGCAAACAGACTAATCCCCGAAATGAATATCTTGATTCATGTACTCAGATGACAGGGTATGCTTTGTTCTGGATGGAGTTGAGTTTCTTTCGTGTTTTTGCTGTTGCATTCATCTAAAAAATGGGAAATATTCCATGATATGGTCACTGAAATTTGAGGGTGCATACTTGAGGATCAGTGGACGGCAAAACATCGTGGACTGAAGGGGCTGTTCTGTGCTGCACTGTTCTATATTCTATGTTCTATATTCCTGACTCATCCCATGTGGATAGTGGGCAGGCTTTGAGGAAGAGTATCAGCAGCCAAGAGGCAACCTGTTATAATCTAACAGATCAATATAAAATCACAAACTTTCAATGCCTTTGTGCTTCCCTTCACTTCACAGAATGAGGAACCAGCGCTTTCACAGATTGTGATTTCAAATACACCGGTTTGGCAATAACCTGGTGTCATGTGACACTATTTTCCACCCAATCCAACACTGGCACTCCCACATCTGCTTTGTGGAGTTACTGCAGTGTTCCAAGACTCTGAACTCTTGTCGTCACAGTGTATGTATGGTTTGTTCGGTTCGGGTTTGGATGATGTAAACAAGAAACGTGCACATGGTGGAGGATTCGGTGATGAAAATGCACTTAAAAGTTAATGCAAGATGATTCGATGATTTTCTTTTGTAAATAAATCGTGCCCAGCAATTGTCTGTAATAAGTCCCACTATGAATCTTGTCAAGGTCATGCACCGCATTGATTAAATAAATAATCTAAGACGAGAGTCTAGTGGATTGCGCTGAGCATTGTATAATCAATAGGGCTGTTCCCCATCTCTGACATTCTGATATAGCCAAGTTCAATGATGAAGCAGTTGAAGACGTTTGAGCCGAAGACACCGCCCTGAGGAATCCCTGCAGTGATGTTGCAGGGATAAGATGTTTGGACTCAACGAAGCAGAATTATCATTCTTTCTGTTAAGGATGGCTCCAACTTTTCCCACTGATTCAGTTTTGCTCCTTAATGCAACACTCCATCCAAAGCTGCCTTGATATGACGCTCTGTAAATTCCCAGTGTGAAAAACTGCTTTGCAGTGAGTTGAGATAAGTTTTCGAACGCAGTCTGGCAATGAGAGTAACTGATTGGATCTTCTCACCGTGAAATTGCTATAGTCTCAGCAGATTGGTTAACTATAGTTTAGATGGGAAGATAAATTTCTTTCCATAATCCTCACATTTCCCAATCCAAACAACAGATCAGAATCTAACAGTCAGACAATCATAATAGTCTGAATTTTGAACATGCAAATGCAAAAATGACATTGTTACCTTTAGGGTGAAGACGTTCACATGTTCTAAATGTGAACAACGCTTCAGTGGATCATCAAGGCTACCAGACCATAAATGCACTTACACAAGAGGGAAATCCTAGGTTCCCATCTGCACATTGAAACATAGAAAATCCTGACAGTGTGGAAGGGGGTACTCGGGCAATAAAGGTTACACTCGCCCATCAAAATGCATCCCAAGCAGATCCACACACTCGATACCTTATTCTCATAACCCTGCAGTACCCATGGCCATTGCCCCGACCTGCACACCTGTGGACTGTGGGAGGAAACCCACTCAATCAATGGGAGAATGTGAAAACTCTACACAGGCAACGGCAGTTGGAATTCAAATGGGCACCCTGGCACTATTAGGCCGCATTGTAAACTACTGAGACGCTATACGGTCCCTCAATACTGTTGATATCCCGTGTGTTTTGTTAATCAGAAATCTGAAACAAATGAAAAAGAAGTATCGGAGAACTCGTAAAAGCCTAGAGGCGGGTTGTGAAATGCAGCTGATTCAAAACGGAAACGTGTGGGGCTTATTGCAGTAGAACATTCTCATTAAAGCTGCTGAAATGTCGTTGAAACCCAACACGTTCAGACACACCAGCTGGTTGACCCGCCACTCCAACATGTTCTCCAGCCCCGCCCCTCATTCACGCCCATTGGTTGGAGGAACAGTCTCTTCTAGATCAGTCGTCCATTTAGTACATTGGCTGGAGGACCAGCTGTTCCAAAGCCACACAACACTCTGTCCGTCATGCACTTCCACTGGCTGGAGGACCAGCTATCCCTCTGATGAACCAGACACAACCCTGTCGGTTCCAACAGCAATGATGCCAATGCGCTCCAACATGTGCTGATCACGCAGAAAGCCTGGAATCGCAGTCAGAGCGTTTTCACACTCCCCTTGAGCTCTGGACATGTGAGCAGTCAGAAGACAGAATCAGGAACCTGATCTGAGGCAAATTGCAGAATTAATCAGATGAAAGTTACTCTCCATTTAGCAGGAATCTGCATTTGCAGAACTGCTGGCTAATCTTCCGTCAGGGAGCAAACAGGTAACTCTAATCGAAAAAAAAATACGCGTTTGAGAAACTCAGCAGGTGGAGCAACAGGTTTCCAATTCACTTACTGTTTGTCAGAAATGATAATATTTCTGTTAATTGACATGGTCGATTCTGCTCTCGTGCACATTTCATCATATGTTGGTAAAGCTGGTTGCCTATTTGGCATGATATCTCAGTGGTTAGTATTGTGGCCTCGCAGTGTCAGGGCCCTGGGTTTGATTCCATCCTCTGGCAACTGTCTTTCTGCCGTTTGCACATTCTCTCCGTGTCTGCGTGGATTTCCTCACACAATCCAGAGATGCGCAGGTTAGATGAATTTGCCTTGCTGAATTGCCCGAAGTGTTCTTGGATGTGTAGGTTGGGGGCATTTGTCCTGTGTAAAATTAGGCAAACGGGGTAGGGGAATGGGGTTGAGTGGCTTACTTTTCGGTGAGTCACTGTCGAGTTGGTGGGCCAACGGACCTGTTTGCACAGAATTCAATACGAGGTAAAGTCCATTCGATGTTGAAAAAAGTGGCGCTGGAAAAATACAGCGGGCCAGTCAGTCTACGAGGAGAGTCTCCGTCTCGGGCATAAAACCTTTATCAGGAATGTCATATGCTGTGCTGTTCCAGCGTCAAATTTTCAATTCTAACTTTCCAGTATCTGCAGTCCTCACGTTTTCCTGGTATACAACCTATCCCTACAAGCAGAGAACGAACCTGCTCTGATTTCTAACCATTTTGCGTGATATTTCCTGGCTGGATCTCTCTCTGTTTTCCTGTCACTCTATCGCTTATCAACCTCAACGTCCCAATATTGTAATCTGAAACACAAGCAAGGGCTGGAGTACACAGTTCATGAGGTAAAAATAATGGCTGCAGAAGCTGGAAACCAGAATCTGGATTAATGGTGATGGAAGAGCACAGCAGTTCAGGCAGCATCCAAGGAGCAGCGAAATCGACATTTCGGGCAAAAGCCCTTCATCAGGAATAAAAGCTTTATTCCTGATGAAGGGCTTTTGCCCGAAATGTCGATTTCACTGCTCCTTGGATGCTGCCTGAACTGCTGTGCTTTTCCAGCTCCACTAATCCAGTGCACAGTTTCTGGGAGACCGTTGGGTCGTGTTGTAGAACAGAGGGATATCGGATTCCAATTAATAATTGTTGAAGTTTGCGCCACAGGGTAGTAAGAAGAGGCGTCCAATACGATTGCCTCATGGTTCAGTCTTGAGTGTCGCAGTTGGGAAGTGATGTTGTATTGCCTGGACTTTGGTAAAGCCTATTCTGGAAAAAAAGTATTCAGTTACCATCACACTGTTATAGGGAGGAAATTCTTAAGCTGGAGTATGTTTGGAAGGCATCTTTTCACTCGAGCATAGGAGGTTGAGAAGCGACTTTAAAGAACTTTATAAAATAAGTAGACTCATAAAAGTGCTAATGTTACTGTCTTTGTCCGAGAATGTGGGATTTTTGAGACGAGGGTCGCACAATTTTAAGGTGAGAAGAGACAGGTTTTAAAAACACAAGGGCCATTTCTAACACAGATTGCTTCACGTGTGGAATGAATTTCCCAAGGAAGTGGCGCAACCACTACCTTAAAAAGTTATTGCAATAATTCCATGAATGGGAAGGGTTTGGAGTGGCATGTTTAAGGAGGAGACAGATGGGAGTAATTTAGTTTGGGGTTTTGTTTAGCACAGACTGTTTGGACAGTATGATCTGGTTCCTTGCTATGCGACTATGGTTGTATAAATTGAGAAAGTGACTGAATGATATGTGATCTCCATCTGTCTTTGAACTTAAATGCACCATCTACTGATGTTTAGGGAGGATCTCATATTATTGCCAGAAAACGTGCTCCAATTGGTCAGCTGGCTACATTGCAACAACGTTTACGTTCTCTTCCAGAGAAACTGTTCGAAATTTAATCACAGTTTCAGGGGAAACTAAAACACACATGGAGCTATGAATTGAATAATGGTTAATGTTTAGGCCGGATTAAAGAATTACAACAGCGTTGTTAAAGGTTCAAATCTGAAAGAAGAGAGACACTTAGTAATGAAAGACCATTTTGGACACACACACCCACGCGCACACGCTACATTATCAACATGGGAATGGGGAGCAGCACAAGACCGGAATGACTGGGAAGGGCATTGAGCGGGATTTCGGCTTGAGAGTGACAGGTCTGTGAGTACATCAGAACAGGAACAGCCTTTGTTCCATCTTTTCGTCTTGGATGTTTCGCGAGAGTTGAGCTGGTGAGCATTTCTGAAGTCTCTGTCACTATCGTTGCAATATAGATGAATTGAAGCTCCCAGTGGTTTTAGATTATACCACTTCATCTATCACTTCCTCTTTCTCCGACTCCCTGTTTCAGGAGCCAAGTTCTGTGGCTCCGGCGGACTCGCGACTGTGGCCAATCTCTGTGCTGCCTTGCCTGTATAAAGGGCGGTTTGGTACTTGGTGATAATGGCAGAGACTTCACCCAGAATGTGCGGGAGGGTAGGATCTAATCTCTCCATCAACAGGAAAAAACATACCATAAAACGAGGGGTAGTTTCTTTGAAGCAGTATAGACTGCGGAAACCTGGCTGAGATGTATAAAATTCTGAGAGACACACGCAAGGAAAACAAAGATTAATATTTCAGCTTTCTGCCGGAATCATTATCGGGCACGGGGGTATAGATCCATGGTTCGGTTCAGGAAGACTTGAAGAGATGTAGAAGCTGTTTTATTAACCCATGTGTAATTGTTGGAATCTGAAATCCATTGTCTCGACATGGGCAGTAGAGGCGGAAAGTCTCATACCATTTCAGAAAAAGTTACATGCATAATTGTGATACCATTACAGACACAGCAATGACGAAGTGCTGGAAATGGCAGAAACTAGGTGAACAGTTCAGGTCGCCGATTCTCGGCATAGAGAGGGGGAGGGACCGTGAAGAAAGGGAAGGAGGGTTGAAAGGAGGGAGAGAATCAGTACTAAATTGTTCCATATTGCGAAATCGGGGGAGAACAAATGGAGAAGTAAAAAGATAACAGAAGTGCCTGAATGTGGGATCAAAGGGGCATTAGTAATCCTAAATATAGTGAAAGGACACTCAGGCAGACACGTACAGACATAGGAGCAGTTTAAATGCATTTCGCCAGAGAGGAGGAGATATTCTTTTCACTGAGAGAGTTGGATTTGTTTTTGCAACAGTAAACGGCTGAGCCTAACGTGACCTTTGCATGTTTTCTTCAAGGAGCTAGTAATAGTTCCTACATCTCAAGCAATGTCAGAATGTGGCCAGAAAGGTGGAAGAGAGTATGGTATAGTAGAGCAATCTCGTACATTTTAATGATTTCGAAGTTTTTGAAATAACCTAGGCAATGAGGAGGAATGCTCGGGTAAAACTGAGAACGAGGGACAATATCGGTGCGTGGGAATCACTGTGAATGGAGTAGGGAAAGGTTCAGAGAATGAGTACAGTAGAGAGGGCTGCCATTCTTCACTGTATCTCACCAGACAGCATGATGCCCACCAAGGTCAATCAGCCATCACCGTTCAGTGTTTAGAGTGTTCTGGTTATGCGATCCCGCATTCTCCCCACAACCTCCACCCTACCAGGCGCTGGTCCAAGATAAACATGTCTTGGACTGTCCACTCCCGGGAAGGGACAGGGACAAGGTTCAAAATGCTACCAGCTCAGTGTATGTAGATCAGTGAGCGAGACGGGGTTGGGGCTCTTACTTGTCGCTTATTCACTGGAGTTGTGTTGGTGTGTGCTGAAATAAAATCTGCCACCCCATCGCTGGAATGTATCTTCATATTCCCTGTAAGTGCGAGGTCATCTTGCTTCTTCTTATCCTTCATGATTTTCCCAATCCCAGTTCCAGGCTGCAGGCTCCAGGGTCAGTGATGGGGCTGAGCGCTGCTTGCAACATTGTTTCTCTGTGGAGCAGCTTAAGTATGAGTGGTGATAGTGACGAAACTGCTATGATTCTGCCAGTGGCTTTGCGAAATGAAGATGTGTCATTCAGAAACGTGTGGGACTCTTTCAGGTTCATCTCCTGTGATGATCCTGGGTCATTGATTCTGATGTTCTCGGGGACATTGATAAAAGGGATTCTCGTTCCTGCAGATCAAAAATTCAAACGTCATTTCAGATTCCGAAAAAGAAGAAGATTAGTTTGTAAGTGCAATAAAAGCCGTAATTGCACTCGATCTGTTAATGCCCCAATCAGTAATCAGGCATATTATCCGTTGCACCATTGGCCATGTGCAAGCAAGCCTTGCATGCTCCAGAGTTGCGTTGATAACACAAACATGAGCAATAACAGTGGTGTTCACATCTTGAACAACAGTAACAACATCACAGTATATTCCCAATAATTTTCTAACGTTTAGATAATTTTAATGTGTGTTTGCAGGAAGCTAGTTAAAATCCCGTCCAGCATTGTAACCCAGTACAGTATCAGCCAGGTGTGTCTGATTAAAATGGCTGAATATCTTTTCCCCAAAGCCAGATGTCGCAATGCTCCCTGCTTCATGTCAATAGGACCAGATCGAGGTGCAGTTGGAGGTGCGAGCCTGATGTCCCAATGCTTACTAATCTGTGTCAATAGAAGCTGTTCCTGGTGAGTTAGGTGTTCCCAACCTCATGTCGCAACAGAATACCCACTGCTGCAGATGATGATTTATTCCAATTGCCAGATCCGGAGTCAGAGAAATTGCGTTCTGAAGCCCAGAAAATACAACAGGAAATGGCGATGGGGATGAGTGCACAAATATGGAATTCGACTGAGTCAATCGATGAATGGGAGATCCTTCACCGACAGTTTGCAGGTGCGTGAAAGACCGAGCCTAAGAGCTACAACCTCACTTGGAGCAGCTTCCAGTGATATTGTGCAGGGAGCATTGAGAGAACAGGCTGTGAGCTCCTAACCCACCTGGAGCAGCTACTATTGACATGGAGCAGGCACCACGTAATAGGTGCTGAGAAGACCCTGGAAGGATTTTTTTCACATGAAATATTTTTCGAAGTGATGATTTCGCTCTTTGAAACACCGGCCCCTACATTTCTCTGTGCTTCTATCTGACCCATTCTCGGAGATATCCCTTCCTCACAGAATAATTAATCTCCTTACTGTCACCCCTCATATTTCAGATCGGCAATGCACCATTAACTCTCACATTGACACCGACCAGTGTGTATTGCTGTGGACACTATTCCTGGGTGAACGTGCCCCGGTCCACCTATCGGGACTTTCAAACAAGTCCAACATTTCCATGCTGCTGTTCTGAGATCAATCCTCAAGTCGCAGCTTTCACTGACATGTACCAGAGATAATTAGAGCTGCAGCCTCAGGAAAATGAGACACGGCAGTATTGAGCAGAAGATACTCTATTGGGAAAAAACATCAACTTTCACTTTCTGCCTCCTTAATTTCAGTTGTTCATTCGCCTCTGGGTTGTGTATTGAGTGGGGTTTGACAATTTACATTATAGCAGGCAGTTGACAAAACTGAGAACGGTGCAGAAGAGATTTACTTGGATACTGTCCGTTTGCAGTGTTTCAGTTACGAAGTGAGAATTGACGGACTGGGGCTTTTTTTTTAGAGCTGGGAAGATTATGAGGAGTAACGACTGTGATGTAAAATATAATGAGAGATATGGATAGGATCGACTAAAAGTTACCTTTCATTTTGATCGATACCCAGGCGGCATTGATTTTAAGATAAGAGGCAGAAAGATTTGAGTAGATATGCAGTAAAAGCTTATCATCCCGGGGCTTATTAAATCTAAAGCTCACTGTTTGAAATGGGCGGAAAGGCAGGAATCCACATAAACCTGAGAAGCATTCAGATTGAATTTGTGGTGCACAGGCTCATAAAGTTAAGCGATGAAAAATGGGTAAAGTATAATCAAGCCTTAGTTTCTGGCAGCAGCACGACCAATGAGTTTGATGGTTCTTACTCCATTCGTGGATCGCTCTTCTCCAGTCATCCCTGATAATTCAGTTGCTTGTATTCGAAGCTTCGCAGGCCGTGGTTCTCGCCCGATTCCCGAACAAGGAAAGAGAGATATTTGTTCCTGAAAACGATAACAGCAAAAAAAACATCAGTGACGGGAGTCCTTTGAATGCCTCGGATCAGTTAATGGCACCGAGAACATCAGTGTCAATGTCCCAGCCTCTCAAAGAAGGGAAAGGTTCCTCGAAAGTCCCGGCACAGATGGACAGTTTACCTTTTGGTCTCTTCAGATTCGCTTTCCAAAGTGTTTCTGAATATTCTCAAAGCTAAGACTGGGCTATTTATTTTCTTTCGTTGTCATTCCCAGGAGTGGCAGTGATTGGATAGCAGTGTTTGGGAAATGGAAAGATGCCCACGAACAACGTGTGGGGCGATTTCAGATTGACCATCTGCGATTACGCCAGGGTATTGACTCTGGTGTTCTCAGGAACATTTACAGAAAGGATTCTCGTTCCTGTTGACCAGGACTTCAAATATAATTTCATTTCAAGATTACTGAAAAACAACTTTCTGTCGGTGTAAACAAATCCCACGTTGTCCTCGAGTAACTTGATATTCGAACCTACAATCGGCAGATCTACAATCAGGCGCCTGGTCCATTGTGCCACTCGCTCTGCCCAGAGACCAAGCGCTTATACTCTAAGGCCCTGATTTTAACATGTAAATGAGAAACAGCCGTCAGGTTTTCAGGAAGAATAACCAGGATTATGGTGACTGCTTCATTTCAATGCCGACCACTTTGTGAATTGGCGAGTTTCCTAATGAAAATACTTTCGTTGTGATGAAGCTTCCATTTACCCTTTGTCTGCTTATGCATTCAAAAGTTCCACCGCTGTTCTGAATAACTTCAAGTCCACTTTCCTGATTTTCCTGGAAAACCTGAGGTAAACTCGAGCCGCATTTCATCGTGTATTCCGTTTAACTTTTGGAGTTTAGATCCCTTTATTGACCTGTACTAGATTGCAGGAAATTGAATAATATGAAACTTAAAAAATCACTTTGAGTATTTTAACTCAGTGCAGAGTCAGCCATATGGCCAAGGTCACATAGCGAAAGGGACGAGGTATAGGATGTGAGGGGAAAGATATGAAAGAGACCGATGCGGCAGCTTTTCCATGCAGAGGATGATACGTGTATGGAACAAGCTGCCAGACGAAGTGGTGGTGCCTGGTACAATTGCAACATTTAAAATACCTCTGTATGGGTATATGAATAATAAGGATTTGGAGGGCTTTGGACTGGGTGCTGGCAGATAAGACGAGATTGGGTTGGAATGTCTGGTGAGCGTAGATTGGTTTGACTGAAGGGTCTGTCTCCATGCTGTACATACAGATTAGTCTTGGACTGAAACATTACATCTGTTGTTCTCTGTTCAGATACTACTCCATGAGTTGAAACTTTGCAGAAGTTCTCTATACGACTGAGACCTTTCCCTGGGACAGATATTCCTTCAAACCCCAAATATCGGCCCTGCTAAAAGTTTTTCATTTCAGAACAAAGTAGCTGAATTTCCTTGCTCCCAAACCTGATGCCCCAATTCTCCCCTCTTCTTGTCAATAGAATCTGCTCTCAGTGAGCTGCTTGCTTCCAGGCTCGGCATTTCACGCGCCTCGAGACCATGAGGTAAATATCTCGCTCTCTACAATTGCATTGCTGCAGCCACATCTGCTCGCTCGTCCACATCCCAGTTTTAGTTCGATATTCGGTGCTGTGCCACTCAGTATGTCTGACTCCAGTCTGGGAACTGACATTTTTTTATAATGCACAGAATATGTTACTTGCTTTCGGAGGATGTTGGTGAAGTAACCGTTGTTAAATAGCCTTGATGTAGAGAGAGATATTTCAATAATAACTTCTCACCATCACTTTGACGTTTTGCTGAATTCTATCAAGCTTAATCTTCAACAAACTCAATGATTGAATCTCCCCAACCTCTGCGGAAATCAAAGATAAAGGTTAAGCCCAATATAAGTTCCTGAATTTGTTTTTTATATGATTTATAAACAGCAATGTTCCAATAATGATGACTCGACAATATCTCCCTCCATCCAGTCTCAAGAGCCATTTCCCCCACTTAGCACATTCTCTCTCTCTTGTCAATGCCATAATAACTGTCAAACAGTCCACTTGGCGGCACGGTAGCAAAGTGGTTAGTGCTGCTGTCTCACAGCACCTGAAACCCGGGTTCAATTCCCGCCTCAGCCGACTCTCTGTTTGGAGCTTGCACGTTCTCCCCGTCTCTGCGTAGGTTTTCTCCCCCAAACCAAAAATGTGCAGGTTAGGTGAATTGGCGGTGCTAAATTACCGGTAGTGTTTGGTGAAGGGGTAATGTATGTGGATGTGTCTGGTTGGGTTGTGCTTCAGCGGGCCGGTGTGGACTTGTTGGGCCGAGGGGCCTGTTTCCACACTGTAAGTAATATAATCTAAATGATACTTCATCACACGTCACTGGCTTCGATAAAATCAACAGCATCACTTCAGCTGTCCTCTCTGATCCTGGAATAACAATCAGAATTGCGTTTGTCAGGCACAACTCGTTGTTAGCATATATATGATATCTGCCTGTCATAAACCCATGTTGCTTTTGGAGCATCGTTCCGTCAGATAATGGATGATAAACGTTCTCAAAATGTTTTACTGATATTGTAATAACAGATCAGCATTTACAGAATGTATACACCTATCGGATCATAGAAGCATGCTTGAGTTCTGACAATCTTCTCGCATCGCGCCAATGTCCATAATAGTTTGAATAATTACACTCAATCGATGTACCATCTCTAAAATCTCTTCTCTCAGAAACTCGAATATATATTTTGAATTATAGTAAAACTGTATTGAATTAGAAGCGGTTAACTTGTGTTATTTGTTTAGTGAATGTGATTAATGTTAGTCCCCGTGGATTCTAAATGTGTCAGTCGAGGGTTAGCCCCTTCTCAATATAAGGCACTTATTTCAATGCGTTATTCCACAGTTTGAGCGGGAGCATCACTGCCTGCATGAATAGCAATCAGCAGCACTGAGAGGCGGGTAGGAGAGATCGGAATCGGAGAACCTTAGACTGGAGTAATATGATAATGGATCAGAATCTGAGAACAATAGACTGGAATCTTCCAACAATGGACAGGAGTTTGTTTGACGGACTTCATTATCTTTCTCAGCCTTGGATATCATTAGCATCGCGGATCCAAGATATTGTTTGGATCATTCAAGGTGGTTACTATCCCATCCTTGCTGTAGTCGGTGTTCCTGGTAAGTCCCTTTATCTGTATATTAAAACAGGTTGAAATGATTTGCTGCTCCTGATACCTAAATTTTGGAAAGGTGGTAGACAACGTTTTCAATTCAAATCAAACTTTAGTTACCTTACAAATTAATATTTGCTAACAACTTAATATTTGCAATTTACTCACTGGAATGCGAAGGGATGGCAGACTGTTGTTAAACTCCATGATCCCTATTCTCCTGCACAGGTTTACATGTCCACATACTCCCCACTCAGCAACCTTCTTCAGGGCCAACATCAAGATGTCTCAGTCTCCGTATTATCTTCTGTTGAACTGCTGAATAAACCTTCATTTGTATCTTTGTAAAATTCTGATACAGCTGTTTCAAGCCCCTTCTAACCACATTTCCGTTACCAAGTGATTGCACTTGAGATAATAACTTCTGTCCACAGAATCTGTCATGCGGGAAGGAGGCACATGGTGGTCAGGTCATTGACTCATAATTTGCAGCCATAGGATTATAATCAGTTGGCATCAGCACACCAGCTTGCCTTATGTCCTTTAGTGAAGGCAATGGAGCATTCCTACCTGGTCAGGTCTCTGGATGTCTGCAGACACACGGCAATGTGTTTTACTTTTGACTGTTCTGGGGAAGAGCTGAACCAGAACCCCAGTTCAAGATGGACATAACACACTGTCCTGGTCAGGGAGACTCACATCCCGTGAAAGAAGAATAAAAGGAAAGATAGCTGCCTTCCCCTAAATTTTCCCACCTTCTTATAACTCATTTCTATTCAGAGAGGTGGCCATTCCCGAATTCATGTGTATTCTCTCTCTCTTTGAAATTCTTCCAGAGATTGATGCTTATCTCCGTAGACATCTCGGTTGCTGGTTTTATTGATGCTGAAATACAAATGTAAGGAACATTTAAATTTCACGTCAGTCGGAGTGCACAGAGAATGAATGTTGTGGTTCTGTTCGCCAAGCTGGAAATTTTTGTTGCAAACGTTTAGTCCCCTGTCTAGGTGACATCCTCAGTGCTTGGGAGCCTCCTGTGAAGCGTTTCTGTGGTGTTTCCCAGGAGGATCCCAAGCACTGAGGATGTCACCTATACAGGGGACAAAACGTTTGCAACAAATATTTACAGCTCGGCGAACAGAACCACAACAACGAGCACCCGAGCTACAAATCTTCTCCCAAACTTTGAACAGAGAATGAATGGCTTTTTAAGTCATGACAAAGCAAGGGAGACGGCAAAGTGAGGGAAAAACAATTGTCATCGACGCTGAAAGTGTGGGTAACGTCGTATTTGGGGTATTGTGGTCAGATTTTCTCTCCTGCATTAGAAATATGCTCCTTGCCACAAAGTGCAAAGGAGCTTCACCAATCTAACCCCTGGTATAATGGCACCATGATGAGTGAGTGAAGAGTGACTGGGCAGCGCGGTGGCACAGCAGTTAGCACTGCTGCCTCACAGCGCCAGAGAACCGGGTTCAATTTCCGACTCAGGCGACTGACTGTGTGGAATTTGCGCATTCACCCCGTGTCTACGTGGGTATCCTCCGGGTGTTCCGGTTTCCTCCATACTCCAAAGATGTGCAGGTTAGGTAAATTGGCCATGCTAAATTTCCTGTAGTGTTAGGTAAGGGTAAATGTGGGGTAATGGGTGGGTTGCGCTTCGGTGTGGACTTGTTGGGCCGAAAGGCCTGTTTGAACACTGTAAGTAATCTAATCTAATTACTCTGTAGCGTTGTGAGAGAATAAGAGGCAATTGCATTGACTCTTGAGTGCGATGTACAATCACTCATTCAATCATAAACAGATATGGATAATGAAACATATCCATGGCTTTTTTTCAGTTGTGTTACATGCCTCTGGATAGTTTTGTGCCTCTGAGAACGTTTCCCTCAACCACACTCACTCCCCATGGCGATGGAGAGACGAGGAGTTCAGCCTTTGAATTAATTCTCCCCATATTAATACATTGCAGTTGGTGTGTGCCCCTGCAATGAACATCAGGTTATCCTCAATGCCGACAGCTGCCACAATGCGTTCAATTTAAAAGGATTAACTATTCACACCAGCTTCTGACGTCCATGATGAACATGGGTCTGCCTTCTCGGAGATGGACGATGTCTCCTTCAGACTTGGCGCAAATCATTTGGCTTCACTCTTCCTTCCCAGCAATCCACGTTAAAGTATCCTGTGTTCAACAGGCAAAGGACACACGAAGAGCATCATGGATCAGTCAACCTGCGCAGTGTCTCCTTCGTGGGTTTGTCATATTGGAGCCTCAATGTCATGCTCTGCTGTTGAATAAGTGTCTTCTCCCCGTCCCATAGAACAGTTTCAAGAGCATGACCGGGCTCGGCCTGTCCCGGTTGAACAGATCAAGACACTGAATTGGGGAAAGACATTCATGAAGCCGGTGAGGATGTTCCTGGCAAGGAAGCTACGCTGAGGATCTCCTGCGGAGATGTGCGGGAACAGAGAGGATTGATGTCCACCAACCACGAACATCTTCCTTTGACCTCTGAATGACTCCAGCCAGTGGAGAGATTTCGCCTGATTTCTTTTATTCAATGTAGTCAGCGATCTCTGATATCATCCTGATCAACTATTGTCTTGGTTCAGCTTTTTTTTACTCTTATTTGAACCCCTGTGACCACCTATTTTGAGCTGGAAATGTGTTGCTGGAAAAGCGCAGCAGGTCAGGCAGCATCCAGGGAACAAGAGAATCGACGTTTCGGGCATAAGCCCTTCTTCAGTCTGACTGAAGAAGGGCTTATGCCCGAAACGTCGATTCTCCTGTTCCCTGGATGCTGCCTGACCTGCTGCGCTTTTCCAGCAACACATTTTCAGCTCTGATCTCCAGCATCTGCAGACCTCACTTTCTCCTCAAAGATTTCAACCTACTGCGAATCCTCTTACAAGGATGCCTTCCTTGAAGAAGCTCTCTACCTCCCTAGGTCAGACTGAAGAAGGGCTTATGCCCGAAACGTCGATTCTCCTGTTCCCTGGATGCTGCCTGACCTGCTGCGCTTTTCCAGCAACACATTTTCAGCTCTGATCTCCAGCATCTGCAGACCTCACTTTCACCACCTATTTTGAACATAGTAGTAGGTTTTTTATACATGTTTGGAGGTAATTACTTCTCACAGAGGGTAGTGAATGTCGGGTATTCTCTCGTCAAAACAGTTAGTTGATCTGGTTCACAGGAAATATTGAATGAGGAGGGAGATGTACGTTTGGCCTGATGGAAAGATAAAGTGTGTGAAGAATTGTGTATTCAACAGGACCTGATGTCAAAGTTTTTCAGCCACGATATTACTCTGGCACTGCTGCCTCACAGCACCAGAGACCCGGGTTCAATTCCCGCCTCAGGCGACTGACTGTGTGGAGTTTGCACGTTCTCTCCGTCTCTGCGTGGGTTTCCTCCGGGTGCTCCGGTTTCCTCCCACAGTCCAAAGATGTGCAGGTCAGGTGATTTGGCCATGCTAAATTGCCCGTAGTGTTAAGTAAGGGGTAAATGTTGGGGTATGGGTGGGTTTCGCTTCGGTGTGGACTTGTTGGGCCGAAGGGCCTGTTTTCACACAGTAATGTAAAGAAAATGTAAATTACACAACGGCACAGCAGGATTCAGCATCTGAATTACATTCAGTCATTGAAAATGTAATGATTGTTGTTTTGCACGACGTTCACATGTCGAATGCGAACGTCACAGAGAGGCAAGTATTTTGGGAGTAATATCTCGGAGAGGTATGGGGGCTGTATTCAAAGTGAATCTGGAACTGCAACATGACCAACAAATGCAGCACAATGAGAGGAAACGCCCTATAAAGAGACAATTGGCATTTTTTGCAAACAGACTGGATTTTCCAACAACATTTTCCAACATACACCAAAACGTGTGTGACAGTGTTGAGGGATTGAGTGATATCCTGTTTCAGTGCAAAGTAGGCGTTTGGAGCAAGTGGCCTTCATATGCTCCCGTGCAGGAGGTTTTAGTGGCTGAATATTGCATCGGATTGAGGAGCAGGCATGTGTCATTCAAAACTTTGTCACAGCTTACCCAGACACGAAGTTGGTAGCTGATCTGATTGTGAGCCTCAGCAACCCTTTTGTGCCTGCTTTCTATTTGCCTTCATTCACTTGTCTTTAAAATGTTCAACGAACTCAACTTTCAATGAATGTAAACACCAAGGCACCACAAACGTCTGGGGAGGGAATTCCCACTTGTACGCCCTTTCCAAATTTCTTGTATGTGTTCTGATCCAAGCTGCAGGTCCACCGGTCGCTTTTGCAGCCCCAGTCCTTCACTGGCAACATTACAATTCAAAGTTTAGTCATAAGGTGAATGATATAAGTCCAGTTTGGATCATTTTCTTGTAATCCGTAAATCACATGCAGACACACACACACACACACACACACACACACACACACACACACACACACACACACACACACACACACACACACACACACACACACACACACACACACACACACACACACACACAAACACACACACACATCTTCAGAAAAACAGAAAAATGAAAGCCTTTCAGGGTTTCATAATACTTTAATTCATAACAAATGGAATCATGGCAGAAAGCCCCAACTGTTATTCTGCCCTCTGGGTTCTTCTACGAACATCAGCTGCTGATTATGGGAATTTTTCCAAGAACGGTGGGATTTGGCTGTATTCCCTTTGCTCCAGCAGTGGGCAGATTCCAATGAATCCTCATCAGGAATCCTCCACAAGTGGTAAACATGATTCAGGAATTTTCTGCTATCAAAGTTTGCTGTCAGCTGGAACAAAGTAAGAGTTAGGAAGCACTAGGCTGCTGTTCCTCTCTCTGTGTTGAAACAGATAATAACGTCAACTGAATACTGAACTGGACCATGTCCACGCTTCATGAACATTCTATGGAGTGTATGATTATTGACTATATGCAGGTGCTGCATTGCTGTTTTCATACCAAGCAACTTTCATTAGTGATTTTAAAAATCCGCTTCAAAATTTGATTAGATGTTTATAATGCACGGTTTTTTGTTTCAAAATCGTTTGATGTTTTCATAATATCTGCGTAAAATCAATGCGTACAATTCAGAAAATAATTCACTAGTTTTAGTCTCCCTGACAAGAGAAAATTTTTATCCATCTAATATACTTTTCTCAAATTCGCGTGTCGTTCATTTCTTTCCTAAAACCCAAACTGATTCCTTTTCATATCAAAAAGCCTTCATTCTAGTAAAGCCAAACAGCTTTGGAAATCTTACAAACCAAAGGTTTTCTTTCCCATTTATCTTTATTTTAGGGGATCATAACTGCACACAGTGCCTTGTACGAGTGCAGAGTCGAAACGTGTGCTCCTGAAAAAGCACAGAATGTCAGGCAGCATCTGAGGAGCAGAGAGTTGAACGTTTTTTGTCAGTTTCCTGATGAAGTGCTTATGCTGGAAAGTCGACTGTCCTGCTCCTCGGATCCAACTTTTTTTTTTCCAGGGCCATACGTTTCGACTCTGATCTCCAGCATCTGCAGTCCTCAGTTTCTCCCTGTGCACATGCAATAAAACATTCCGAGGATTGAACCTGTTCACCTTTGCATGAAACAGCATCATTTCACTTTCCTTCCAAATCACATGCTGCATCTGAAGAGCGCCTTCACATGCTACATGAACCAAGGACACGGAAACCATCTTTGTCACAGAGGTCTGCAAACCCTCTCCATTTCATTTGTTCACCATTGTTGTATCCGTACTGCCAAAATAGGCCACTCACGTGTGTCATTTCTGCTACATGTTCGCTCACTAACCTTCCATGTCAAAGTCAAAATTGCAGACTCAGTACTCTCTGTTTCCTGTTATTGACAGCGTCCTTTTTAGCAACACAGCCGCGTTGAATGAGCCCCTTTCGGGCTGTGTAACTTACTCAACGAGGTAAGCAACTTCATTCTCAATTCCTGCGAAAGTCGTTCAATGGGCAGAATGGTCTCCTCATGTCTCATTGAAACAGTCCTGTCTTTGTGAATGGGTTCGTCATCTACTTCGGTCGCCACCTCGAGGACTGCATAGGGAGACAAATACACAGTGTTGGGGCAACAGTTGCCAATTAGACAGTACCATTCAGAATGCGCATGGCTGATCCAAGTGTGTCCGACCGTTCAGTTGTGTGTCTCGATCATGTTGCGTCTGACCATCCGACTGTGTCTGACCATCCGAAGGTTGTCTAACCATCCGCTTATGTCTGACCATGCCTCTCCAGTCTGAACTTAATAAATATCAACTCTCCTGCCCAGAAATGATCGGTCGAGCTCAGCCATGAGTGCCTTTATTAACCGAACCTTCACTACTCCTTGATGAGGAGGACATTACAGATAACATAACCAGAAAGATCCAAAAGACGTCATTTTAAAACTTTTGTTAATCTAACATCAAATCACCGCCTGTTTTGAAACATAAGAGCACAATAATTAGGAATAGATGTATACTGTTCAAACTTTCCTAGCCTGTTACCATTCTGTTTCTAATCAAATATGTATCAAACCCAGCCTCAGCTTGTGTCTCACAAAGAAAATACAAGACAGCATGACACCACACAAGCGTAAAATAGAAACAAAATTAGGACAGTCGCCCCATCGAGTCTGATTAGCAATGGCTTAAATGATTCCGAAAATCATCCTTTTGCTTTCACTCTGTAACCCATTGTCCTGTTACGAATAAAAAAGGACCTACTTGTCTTTAAGACACAAGTGTTTGAGTTTGTGTGTGGCAGTATGTGTCGATAAGGTGACGTGTCTGTCCATTATGTGTCCACATCTGCCCATCTATATCATTGCCTGAGCTTTGTATCTTTGTTCGTGATTATTGTATGTTGATAATATGCATGTCTCTCTGCCTCTACATGTGCGCGTGTCTGTCTCCGTGAATGTACTGTAAGTACTAGTATGTTAGGGTGTTTCCATATGTCTCTGTGAATTTCTGTCGCGGCATTATTATGCAATGAGGTATTTGTTGCTTAAGGGGGGAGAGAACTATTGGGACCGACAGAGTGGTTCAAGTGAAAATGTTTCGACACAAAACATTATTGTTGGGACGTGGGTGCTTCTCAATCTCCATAAGATTCTTTGTGGCCGTCTCCGGCTTTTCGCAGGGTTCAATACACATTGGGTTTGCGGGGGAGAAGATGGGGAAGTGCGAGCGAATGCATATTGGAGAATCCACCAGCCAACTTGCATTCTACTGTCCTTTTCCAGGCTGTTTCTCCATGGATGATAGAAAGTCAGGGACGGCATGAAGGTGGGCATTTTAATTTTGTTCGTGTTCATGCTTGTGTGGACGTTGTGGGGGTGGGGCTGGATGGTGAGGTGCCCAGGGGGAATTGGTCAGCAGTGCTGGAATTATGCAGTTGTTATCAATGTGGGGACTATAGTGCAGGCGACAGAGAGAGAGAGAGAGAGAGAGACAGATTGGAGGATTGCATTGCAATAGTGAGAGTCTTGGTGTATTGCACTCGTCGGGGTTCGGTGCTGTGACGGATTTTCAGGGACTGTCAGGGAACAGAGAGAATACTGTGAGACTTATCATGACAATGCTGTGAAGTTGACTGTTGCTTGCCCAGTATTGCTCAGCATTTCTTCAGATTATCTCTGCGCCGAGGTGAGTGTCCCCGAATGCTTTGTCCAAGTCTATCTCGTATAACGCCACAGACCACGTTCCTCAGATTCCATAGAATATGTTTCAGTGGAGCTTACAAATAGCATGGAGAAGCCCGCATTGGTGTATTATAAATCTTATCACAAACTGTTGCACACATTGTGTGCATTTTACCTTATAGAAAATTGATATGTACATATCTTGGGTTCCGCAATGTTAATGGATGATGTCAAGTTGCATCTGAACTGCCTTAACTAAGTGACTGCTAATTTTGTGAAAAATAAATTTCATAAGTGTATATGAGGTAGGTTGAAGATAGTGTTGTGAATCGAGCTCTATCCCAGGCTTTTCAGATTTAGTGTTGTGTGGTCAAAAGGACTGAATAGTAAACTTGCTCTGGATCAGCTTTTGAGAAAACTTGACAAGAAAATATTGCATTTTACGCAGTATCTGCATACAGTATGGACTTTTTAAGCATTACGGTCAAACATCATGGAACCCTGGAGGCAAGATGGCCTAGTTCGTTCAAGTGAAGGTACAATATAACATTGAGTGATAGACAAGCAATAACGATTACTTTTTTAAATACTGCAACGTCTGAAAAATACATATACTTTTCGAAGATACAAACAGCAAATAAGATTCAACGATGGTTAAATGAAGAAACTCAAGATCGTATTAAAACAAAGAAAGTGGCTTCAGATGTATTCCAGACTTTGTAGAAACGTCAGAATTCTGAAAAAAATCCATTCAAGGACGTTCATGAAACTCAGGAAGAAATCAAAATGCGAGTATTATTACAAACGAACAGGAAATACAAACACAGATAAATTATACTGTCTATAATTCAAAAGGGGCAAAATAAACGCAAGATCAACCGTGGAAGTTTGTAATAGGGACGTGAAAATATATCGTGGAGAACTGGGAAATCGTAGAGAAACGAACCAAATGGTTTGCATCAGCCTGCATGGAGGAACATCCAGCAAATCTCCCAGAGATGCCATTCGATCATAAGAACTTTTGGAACTAAAGATGCAAAATCATTTCCTGTTTGTAACAAGGTAATACTTTAAAAAAGCAGCTGGATAGAATTTTTATAAGTTTGACAGACCAGATATACTTCATATCGGAACATCAGAAAAGAAGGGTGATAAACATATTAATCGCACTGTCGATGATGGTGTTTTATTTTTCTGTACATCCTACAAATCTAGAAGCCACTCCAGAAAACTGGAAGATAGTAAACGTGATCCAAACGTTTACAAAACTAAGAAAAGATAATGTGGATAACTGTTGACCAATGAACTTGACATCTACATCGAAGATTACAGAGCAGTGCAGGCTCTTTGGCCATCGATGTTGCAGCGACCTGTCAAACGCATCTGAACCCCATCTGAACTACACTAGTCCATGTGCGTTCATATGCTTGTCCAATGACGACTTAAATGTACTTAAAATTGGCGAATCTACTACCGTTGCAGGTAAAATATTCCATATCCTTTCTAGTCTCTCTGTGGAATCTGTTGGAATCCATCATTTAGGATGATTTATAAGATATTTAGAAATTAACGGCAACGGCAACAAGTCTGTCTTTCTGGCAGAGAAATCAAACTTGGCAACATTAAGAATTGATTGATCTTGTTTCTTGCAGCATCGACAGTGTCGACATAGTGGAAGTGGAATATTTGGATTTTCAGGAGGCTTTCTATAAGATCTTACACGGTGAGTTCGGAAATGCAATAAAGGTAAAGGGTGTTTTGAGAAATACATGTAAATGGAAAGTTAAAGTTAGTTTTGCCTTCACTAAATGAAATGGAAATGTAGAAATAAATATATCATGAAGCACTTATAGAGAATCTTAGTGAGACTGGATCTGGAATATTATGTACAGTTTTCATGTTCCAATGTCAGAAAATGCATAATGACCACAAAGGAACTTTTATGAATATTCCTCAAAGTTCGACCCTCAGATGGCGAGGTTATCTGATGAAGATATTCGCTTGTGACCGACAGAGTTTAGAAGAACAAGGGAAACTTACGAAAGTCACAAAGGATATGACATGGTGGAAGTAAATAGAATGTTTCTCTCGCTGTCTATTCTTTATTCAAGGAAAACATAATTCAAGATAAGATTGCAATAACGAGGAAAATCTTCACTTTGAGGAAACTGCCGAAGAGAAGAACGGAAACCTATTCGCACAGAAGATGAACGAGAATCCCCAGATATTCAACACGCATGTAAAGTGGAATACAACAAGCAAGGACTCATTAATGACTTGCCATGTTGCATCGAAATTCAAGTTCGTGACAGGAGACAGAGGGTGGTTGTAGAAAGCTGCTTGTGTGACTGGAGAACCGTGTCCCCTCCTCCACCACCGGAATCAGTGCTCTGTTCCTTATTATTCATAACTGATGCAGATGTACATGTTGGAGGGCGTCGGAGCGGTGTGTGGCCAATGTGAACATTAAGTTTCAGTTTGACACAACCATTTGCCGAGTGGTTGACAGTGAAGAGGAAAGTCATACATGACAAGAAGACACAGATGGAATTGTAAGATGGGCAGATCAATGGCGGAAGGAACCGAACCCTGATAAATATGAGGTGGTGCATTTTCGTAAAAGGAACCAGACAGAAGAGAACTCAATGAATGGCAGCAAACTGGGAAGTTCAGGGGTGCTTCTCCACAGGTGCCTCAATGCGGCTGGGCAGGGTAAAAGATGAGTTGAGAAGGCAGCAGCGACCGTGGTGATAGCGATTCATTCAGTGAGACATAGATTACAAAAGCTAGACAGATCTTTGTTTCGGCCAGAGATGGAATAGGGTGTGCAGTTCTAAATGCCACATTACAGGAAGAATGCGATTGCTCGGATGGGGCTGCAAAGGAGATTCACCAGTGTGTTCCGGAGACTGGAGCCGAACAGCTATGGAGACAAGTTGGATAAATTCTGAATTTCTGCTGTGGAGTAGGTAAGACGGAGGGGAATGTGTTTCAGAAAGAGAAGATCAAGAACCGTATGGAGAGTGTGGATATTCACGTGTTGTTTATTTAGTCAGAGGGCCAACAAGAAGGGAAGACACTTTGAAAGTGAACGCTTTGAGATTTGGAGACGATTGGTGAATTTGTTTTCACGCAGAGGTGTTTGGAATCTGAAATGTATTTTCTGAGAGGGTAGTTGGAAAGCGTGACCTCACAACCTTTCAGAATTAGTTGGATGAGCACTTCAAGTGTCATAACATTCGCGACTATGGGCCTTGTGATGAAAATGGGACG
This sequence comes from Chiloscyllium plagiosum, assembly GCF_037043375.1. Classification (NCBI taxonomy): domain Eukaryota; kingdom Metazoa; phylum Chordata; class Chondrichthyes; order Orectolobiformes; family Hemiscylliidae; genus Chiloscyllium; species Chiloscyllium plagiosum. Next base: position 95,291,852 of record NW_028270167.1, read on the forward strand.
AATGTAGATCATGCCGGATTACTGATGCTGCAGTGTCGATGCTTCTCTGATTGAGCAAGGTCAATCGTTGAGCAGCTCATGTCAGAATGTGCTGTGTTTCCGAAGAATATATTAACAATAGTTGAATGCCTTATAAACAGTATGTCGATGTCAATGGAAATATAAAGCAAGTGCAGATCCTGTCGTCTGAAAGCAGATAATGGAGAACAAGGAAATGGCAGAACCACGAAGAAACTGTGCCTTCAGTTCTGCATTCCAGAAGAATTTTTTTAAAAATCTTCCCAGAAGGCTAAAATAGTGGACATAGCTTCAATTGAGCGGTGATAGGTTTTTGACAGATGTTATGGGTAGTTTCTTCTCTCAGAAAGTAGTAGAGAATGGAACGCCCTGCCTGCAACAGTAGTACAGTCGCCGACGTTAAGGGCAGTTAAATGGTCATTGGACATTCATACGGAGCATAAGGGAACTGTGTAGTATGGATGGGCATCAGATTATATTCACTGAACGGTGCAACATCGAAGTCCGAAAGCCCTGTATTGCGTTGTAACGTCCGATGATCTATGTTCTATGTTCTATGTTTTAAGCTGGTGGGAAAAGGGAAGAAAATGAAATTAGTAAATGCATGGTTTTGGAGAAAATATTGGGAGTGAAAGTAATGGACAGAGACAAGGTCAACATAGAATTACGAAATGGGAATTATATTTGAGAAAATTACAGGCTGATATATTATGGAGAAGCAACCTTTGCAAGTTGTTGGGATTTTCAGAAAGAATTTTCATAATCCCGAAGCAGAGTGTGCGAAATAAAATCTTGTCGGATTGGGGCTCACTTATGGATATAGTCTTAGAATGGGACAGCTGGCAGGAAGCAGTGAGTCAAAGTTTTCTACTTTGAATTTCTTACCACGTGTATTTTTCAGGAAAATCTCAGTGACAAGATTTTACAAAACCCCGCTGTTTTGCATAATTTAAGAAAATGGATCAAACAACAGATATAGAGTTAGGAAACTCCATGGGCCCTGAGGCAGCTCCTCCACATCGTTGACACCTGCAACGCCATCCCTCCATAGCAGTTTCATCACCATCGGCACCGGACCGTACCAATATCGTCCGTGCTGATCCACAAGTGCCATCTTTGCCGCTGAACCATTACTCCTCCATCAATGCATCATCTCCCCGTGCCTGACCCTCCAAAGGCAGAGACATGTCGTTTACACTGTGCCCAACATATCGACGTTTCGATGATGCCCTTCCACCAACTGCTTTATCACTGCCAGCGCAGGTTGTAGGCAAAAACGAACTCTCCGATCCTCAGGCATCATCATCTTCTCCTGGGCCCAATCTCGCGCATTTCCCCTCCGCCGATGTAGCTGCTGCTGATTCCAGGTCGTGTGCTTGCTCTGGAAATGTAAGGAGGGACTCAATCTCCGACGCATTGGGTCCAAATCGATGTCCGTTCCCTGGGCCCTGCTTCAAAGCACTTAATGTCCACGACCTGAGTCCGTTCAAAATCCCTGTGTTAGGCTCTTGCCATTGTAGGTGCTATCCAAGCTACAAGGTCAGTAAGTTACAGAGAGACAGGAGAGCGGGAGAAAGTTAGAAACAGAAAAAAATGTCAGAGCGGACAAAGTCTAACAAAGGAAACCTTGGAACTGAACCACCAAAGTAAAGGATCCTGTTATGAGAGACGAAGGCTGGTGGACTATCAGAGGAAGAGGGCCTTGTGACCCAGTTATTCCTAATATACATCAAACATTTGGTTGCGAGAATCAAATGCAAAATCTGAAGTATTCTGACAGCACTAAACGATGCCAGATTGTGAGTGGCTGAAGACGTGAAAAATCTCCAAGTTGATTGAGACAAATGGAATGAATGGGCAAATGCATGGCAGGTGAAGAGCGATGTGGCAGATGTTACGTTATGCACTTTGGGGACAATATAGAACGGCAGACTACCATTTGAAAACTGATTGATTAGAAATTTTAGTCTGTAAAAGGTCTTATGCTCCTTGCAGCTTTGCAGGGCCTCAGTGACAACATCTCTCGATCTCTGTGCAGTATTGCTTGCAGTTTTGGTCTCCTTTCCGAATAAAGAAAAAAAAATAGTTGCAATAACGGAATCATGCATTGTCCAGTGTATCCTTATATCTCAAAATTTCCATTCTTAATTACATCATTTGAAATATTTATAACATTATTCCGGTAGTAGGTCGACAGGAATTGTACTCAGTACTCCAAACGTGACCTTATCATTCTGGTATCACTCATTGCTTTGTCCAATGAAGGTGAGTGTGTCTATTGCCTTCTAAACTGCCCTGTTTACCTGCGATTGTCTTTGAAGGAGAAACCGAACTGCATTGCTGGTTTTCTGTGTTTGACAACTCTCCCCAGAGCACTATTGTTAACTGTAAATCCTGCCCTGGTTTGCATTACAAAATGCAACCCCTCACCTTTGTCTACTTCGGGCTCTATCTATCATTCCTCGCCCTACTGGCCCAGTTGATCAAGATCCCATTATTCTCTTAAATGACTATATCCATTGTCCACGATTTTAGTGTCGTCTATAAATGGTCTACTATTTTTTCCTGTTTTCTCATCCAAATCATTTTTGAAACTAATAAACAACACTGGTCCGAGCAAAACGTCTTCTGGTATACCGCTGATCACCTACCTCCAGGAAGATCAATGATTCAATCCGAACACCCTATACCTTCCACTGTCAAGCCAATTTTGTATGTAATTGGCTCGCTCTCCCTGATCCCTTGTGATCTAAACTTATTAACCAGTATACTACTTGGACACTTGTTGGTTGTTGACAACGTCTGCTCCTTTACTGTCATTTATCTCATTGGTCATCTCTTGAATAATTTTATTCAAGTTCGTGATATCAGTTTAACCAAATGCAAACATGTACTGACTATCCAAAAGCAATCTTGCATTTCAGAATGCCTGATGATCCTGTCTCTCGGAATCTCCTGCAAACATTTCCCCAACCCTGACATCAGACTCACATGATTATAATTACTCAGCTTACCTTGCAATCTTTGTAAACTTAATGTCGAAACATTAGCTGTTTTCCAGTCCTCTAGCAACGCAGTGGTGGCAGTAAATCATACAAATAAAATTAAAAGAACTGAGGATGCTATTAATCACAAACAAAATTAAAAGTTGCTGGAAAGCTCAGCAGGCTGGCAGAATCTATGCCGAGAAATCAGTGCTAATGTTTCAGATCTATTGCCACTTACTCTGAACTCTGTGAATAATAGAAATTTCTCAGCTCGTGGTTCTGCAATTTCTTCCCCAGCATCCCACAATGACCTTTTTATAGATTTGAACGGGTCCTGGTTATTTATCTGTGGTTATGCATTTCAAAAACTCCAGCACTTCCTCCTCTGTCATGTGACCTCTTTTCAAAACATCATGACACGGATTTATTCCCGAGCTTCCATGTCTTTCTTCACAGTAAGTACTGACATGATATATTCCTGTAGGATCTCAGACATATATCAGGAACAGGCTGTCATGCGTCACATTTGGATAGGTAGATTCCTTGTGAAGAATGTGAACCCAACATGGCCAGGCACTTATAAACTGTGTTGTTGAACAAATAAATCCGCTTCTTTCTGTTTTTTTACTTCCATTTTTTTCGGCATCTCTGTAATGTTTTATATTTTAACTTTGTTTTCTTTATTTTTCTGCTTAGCAAGAGGATTCTGTCCCTGGGGCGGGGTGGGAGGGGTACTTTTTACCTTAAGACTGCATCATATGTGATGACTTGTAAAATTTGACAATAAACCTAACAAGCCTAGTTGATCTCTTTGTGGGTCCAAACGTGATTTCCGTTTTTAACGGGCCCGATTCTCTTCTTAATTGCTCTTTTGCCCTTAATATCCTTGAAGAATCCCTTCCGATTCTCTTTAACCCTGTTCATCAAATCGATCTCATGTTCCCTGCTTTCCTTCCAGATTTGCCTCGGAAGTGCACTGCTGTAACCCATATGCTCCTCAAAGGACTCACTGCATCCCAGAAACCCAAACCTGACGTAGACCTCGTTCGATTTTCTTGACCAGAGCCTCAAAATCCCCATTCATGAACTGTTCCCTACTACTGTGAGCATTGGCTTTCACATTTAGAAGAACATGCTGTCCCTGAACTCTGATTAATTGGCTATTGAAAGACTTCCACTTGCCATGATCACATTGAATGGCAAGGCAGGGATGATTGGCCGAATGTTTGCATTTCCCTGAATGTTCATAGTTGTGTGTTTGTGTGCATTTGTCTTTGTGTTTCAGTGTGTCCTTTAGCGTATTAATGTGTGTATCTCTGCATCTGCATCTCTGAGCATTTGGGTTTCTGTTGTTTTGGGAGTGAATCCATTGACATGACGATCAGAATGTCCCTCCTCAATGTCACACTCTCTCTGCAACTCCCTCTCCTTCTGGAGTTTAAAGTGATGTCATACCACCTTCTGCAAGCAGACCTCCGCCTCTGCACAAGAAGCAGCTTTGTTTGGAAAATGTATCAAAGACATTGAATCTCTCACATTTAAACTGAATTAGCTTCACTGCCACGTGCACTGCAATGAATGGAGTGTGAGTTTTGCAGTGTCTTCACATCTGGAAACATCTTAGCTAGGTGCAATATCGTAAGTCTTTGGTACAAAATGAAAAGAATAATAAATGAAATTCCAGCTGAAGATAAAAATGAAAATCAAAGAACATACATGATTTAAAGTCGCGTCACGACAGTCTGCGTCAGAACCGACTCGACTGACTGCATTGGACCCAGTCTCCAAAATGTGCCAGGCTCAGTCTCCAGAATACACTGGGCCCATACGACATACCGCACCAGGCACAGTCTCTTGACTGCACTGCGTCCAGTCTGTATACATTACCAGACTCAGAGTCCAGACCATACCGTGGAGAATCTCCACACCGAACCTGTTCTGTCCCCCAGACCACATTTGCCCAAGTCACCACTCCACGCTGGTCCCAGTCAGCAGACTGCACTAGGCCTTGTCTGCAGACCAAACCAGGCTCAGTCTCCAGACCGCACCAGGCCCAATCTCTTCGTGCTGACCAGATATCCACTCCAGGATAATAGATAAATTCACTGCCGTGGTCAGTATAGCAACCGGTGCTGAATAGATAGCTGGTCCTTGTTTACGGATCAATGTACTGCTGTGATTTGGAGGGAATTCCACACTCGGCAAATTGCTGGTTTGGAACGAGCAGATCTTGATCTACACAGTGCACTGTGTTGAAAATTTAATTCCTTTGGCTTATGGTGTCTGGGCTGATTCGGTAAGGTGAAATGAGAATGTGATATAAATAATCATTTCAGCTGATCTTACAATGCCTTCAGTTCTTATTCTTGTGGTTGGATCCTCTGTCTCTCACTCCATGTATGATGCACTGTGACCATTCACAGTACATCAGGTTTGTGAATATTCACTGCCCTGGCAACAACCACAGCCTCTTCAATCAGAAGCAGTCATCATTCTCTTGATCTTTAGGTCTCCATAAAGGATGGTCTCTCGGTTAAACGTTGTCCATTTGGTACACGGCTCAAAACACCCTCCCGCTTGCTGATCCCCATCGCCAAACAACCACATCACAATATATCGTGTGTACTGAGAGCAATGGGGGAACTGGGAACATCCGTGCACATCTTAGGTGCAAGGTAGCAGGGAGATGGAGCAACACATCCCATGTCTGAACGGGTTAGAGCGAACAATTCAGTGTACACTGAATATCGCTAAGTCTTGCATTCTGTCTCCATTTATGTAATGTACAGTCTTTTATTCTTCAAGAAATATTCACAGGTTCGCCATTATCCAGTTTGCATTCCACCTGTCAAACTGTTGTCCGTTGCTGCTGAATTTACTGATTCTATACCTGCCAATTGTCTACATCCTTGATAACTTAGTTTCCTAACTACATCGTGTCATCCAGAAATGTAGTTGTTTTGTTCCATTTATGAAAAACAATCATAGGCAGAGATTGCAAATAGTACTGGTCACTGTGTCACTGCCGTCCTTACTTTCTGTTAACCTGATAAAGAAACTAATTTCTCTCATTCATCACTGCTTCCAACTCAGTTGCCAGTCCTCCCCGTATTCCTGTGCAGCAGTTTTGGAAAGCGTAATATTCCTGTCCATTTTCTTTGTAACAGGCATGTGCGATGGGAAAAGATCCACGCCAATTCCTGAGAACCGACTCGAATGGCTGAAATACCCCATTCTGTTCCTGTTTAAATCTCTTGATGGGCCGAGTAGCCTGTTTCAGCATAGATATAGTTGTGAATTGTGAGGAAAGTATTGGAACCATCAGTGAACAGCCCACTTCTGATTTTCTGATGAGTGGAAGGCTATTGTTGCCACAGCTGCTGATGGCTCACAATGCCTCTTGGATGCCCAGCTTCCATTTGCTCAGTCATTTATAATTATGTCCGACTTCGCAGGGGAAAGTGCCACATAAGACAGTTAGCAATACCTTCAATATGATACTGAGACTTTCCCTCTGCCAGGGCAGTCTGCGTATTGCTCCGACAGAAAGCTTTAGGGGTAGATCCATCTGTCACAAATAGTTTGGTGAGAATGTTTCACTCTTGTTGCTTCACCCATCACGTGTCACAGTCGGGCTACTGAGTATTGGAAGACTCGCCCTACTCGATGAGTGTTGGGCCTGTGGAGACACTGACAGTGCTGCCTCCGATTTGTTTTCCACATCATGGGGAACTGAGTTATCAGTGAAAGCTAGCGTGGAGGTCAACAGATGTCCATCATCAAGCTATTTCCTTGATCATCTCGGACGTGTTACTATGAGATTTCCTGGGTTCTGGAATCAATGTTGAGGAATTCCAGGGAAACTCCTTTCTTGATTGCATCCCACGGTGAACTCAGCACTGATGGATCTGCCCTGACAGTGGGGCAGGATATACCCAGGGATCGTGATTGGGGATTCATGAAACATTACTCATCAGTCCTGATTCTGTGATTATGACGGTGTCTGACAGTTTCATGACTGGATCAACATGAGAAAAAAAGACGAAAATGGAGTAGGAAATAACGGGTTCAATTGCTGAATGAAACGCACGCTATCAGATCGTGTTTTCTATTCTCAAAACAGACTAAGGAATTCACTGTATACATTGAGTGAATGGATAAAATTCAATGATATTAGACGGACATGACTGTAGAGTGACCGAGATTGGAAACTCAATATCCAGAACTGTTTCGATTTGGGAGTGCTAATGTTATGAAGACGTGGGTGTACGTTCAGAAAGTTAACAGCAGAAGACTACCGGACACAGCACCAAGTGTTATCAGAAAGGCAACAATGTAACACTGGGCTGCAAAACTGGATTTTTTTTTTGCTTGAAGACAAAAAACACATTCGAATTCGGCCAATCAGTTTAAATTATCCCCGAAACGTATCAAACTTCAGTCAAGTTCGAATCGAGTATATTGACAATCTTGAGGGCTGATAACACATTCCGATGCTCTCGAGTATAAGACCAGGGAAAATTGAACAAGTGGGAGGTGAACTGCCACGACCGAGCATTTAAGCAGACTGCCTAAAAAATTGCTCTTTTAAAAAGGCACCTTTTCGATGAATTAAGCAGGAATTCCTAACCAGAAGGAAAAAAAGACGCAGGAAGATTTTTAGAACCGAAAGCTCTATGGTTTTAAGATACAAAGTGTTGTTTTTTTTCTTAATTACGATCTTAATTAGGCGTTTTCTCAACCTAGTATAAAAGAAAGAAGATAAAGATAGCTTAGAGACCGCAATTATAAATAAAGATAAATTAATCATGCTCTGTTTTACTTTAGGAAATAAAGTTGTTAATTTTTACTTTGAGTAGTCCTTGGCGACTCGAATATTTACAGAATACTGCATGGAATAAATCTTTACTGTGTTCCTGGTTTTAAATTTAACAGGAGCGTTTACCCCCGTAATGTCTCAAATATATATAAATGAAAAGGAAGTGAGAGAGTTCTCGAAATAATGAATGACATCTGTACGATCACAAAAGACGATGGTACAAATCAGGATTGATGTATTGTCTTAATAATGTTGTTTTTGCTGCAAAGTCCCAGTTGAATTGAGCTTGGGGAGAGATTCTCACCATGAGCCTGAGTGGGTCTCAGCAAACTCAATGGGAAGATGTGCCTTTGTGATGTGAGTCGCTATGGCTCTGCCGCGTTTCATACCCGACATTCCCGGGAGCATTCCGCATTCGACGTTCCCGGAGCATTTTATATACAACATTCCCCAGAATATTCTATAACTTACCTTCTCCAGGCCATTCCTCATCTGACATTCTGCAGACCAGTCTGTACGCACATTCTACAGCAGTCATTCCCCGGAGCGTTCTGAACACAGCATTCCTCAGGACATTCTATAACCGACCTTTCCAAGATAAATCTACATCCAACATGTCTCAGAACATTATAAGACTGATATTCTCCGGACTATTCTTTAACTGCCATTCTCCAGAACAATTTATAATTGACATTCTCCGGAAAATACTACACTTAATTTTACCTGGAACATACCAAGGACATTCTGTACCTAACATTCTCTGGAACAATCTACATGCAACCTTCTATAACGGCCATTCTCTTGAACATTCTATAACTAAGATTCTCGGGAACATACGAAACCCAACATTCCCTGGAACATTCGAGAACTGACATTGCTGGAAACTTTCTATAACTGACAATCCCCAGAACGTTCTACACCCGGTTTTCTGTAACGGCTATTCCTCAGAACATTGTATCCCTCACATCCCCTGCGGCATTACCTTACGAACATTCCTGGAACTTTCTACACTGACATTCCAAAAGTGACATTCTCCAAAAGATTCTATAACTTACATTCCCCCGAAAACTGTACCTGACATTACCAAGAACTTTCCATAACCGACATGCTCTGAGATATTCTATGACTGATATTTTCTGTAGCATTCGAAACCCAACATTCCCTGGAATATTCTATAACTGATATTCGTCAGAACATCGTTAAACCGATATTCCCCGGAACAATGTATAACCGACATTCTCGAAAACATTCTGTCTCCATCGTCTTTTGAAATATTGTGCACACAACATTCCCTGAAGCACTCAATCCCTGAATGTTTTTGTGACTGGCCGAACGTAAGTTAATAGAGCAACAGCTAAGACCGCAAGTTAAGAGATGATGTTCCATGGAGAAGGAGACACTGTCCTGAAGTCTTCTCACGCATTGAAAGCGGTGAGTATGGTTTCCCTGCGTTTGCATTTCTTCCCTACACAGGATCAATCATAACTTAAATCAAAAGACAGAAATTTTCACCTCCATTTGTCTTCAAGGAACTGAGACAGAATCCTTCAGGATGGCGACGTTTTCACCCTTCGTATTAGGAAATGGAAAGAAGTGACCTGTATCTGATCTCGAGTGATCGATTGTGCAGGATTGTTCTAGAAACTATCTATTATGATGAATGGGTTTTTGTGTGTTTGGAGATGGGGGGAGGCATTCTTATATTGTATGACTATTTTTGTCATTAGTTTAGAAAGTCCGATTTGTTATTTCAGCTTCAATTATTATAATAAATCTCTGATTACGGTGACACGTATGAAAATCTCACTCTGTCGTCAATCAAACTGGTCAACTTGCCTCCAAGCTGATGTATAATGTATTTGTTTGCTTCCTCATAGTTAACGCAGTGACGATCTACGTCCTACTTTGTAAAGATTGTGGATTATCTTCATGTGTCAGACGTTACTTGGGGGCGATGGCAATGGCGGATCTACTGGTCCTTATCCTTGACCTGATATTGAGACAAATTCCTATCGTTTATCAGAAACTGTTTTATTTCCTGTTCTCCATCCGCGTGTGTAACATCCACGCTGTCCTGCTTTATGCAGCAACTGACTGTTCTGTCTGGTTCACCGTCACTTTCACCTTTGATCGGTTTGTAGCCATTTGTTGCCAGAAGCTGAAAATTAAATATTGCAGTGAGAAAACGGCAGCTGTGGTTCTGGGAGTAGTGACTGTGCTGAGCTGTTTAAAGAACATTTTCTGGTATTTTATGCTCGGAGCTCGCTATCAGCTGTTTAATATACCCTGGTTTTGTTATGAGCGAATAGCTGCTGATTCCGTACTTGCCTGGGCAATAATCGAGTTCCTCCACTACATTATAACACCGGGTCTCCCTTTTCTCCTGATTCTGCCGCTCAATGTTATCACCGTCAGACACATTTTAAAGACCAGTAGAGCGCGGAGGAGACTCCGGGCTCACACAAATGAAGCCGCTCAGTCTGACACAGAAATGAGAAATCGAAAAAAATCCATCATTTTATTGTATGTGATCTCGGCCAATTTCATCCTGTTTTGGTCAACGTTAATGTTGTATTCTACTTGGAACCAGATGCAATGGATTGTGCCTAGCACTTTTCACCTAGATTTCTATGTGGTGTGATTTGGGTATTATGCTGCAGCTACTCAGCTGCTGCACAAACACCGTGATTTATGCCGTGACCCAGACTAAGTTCAGACAGCAGCTGAAGAAAGTGCTGAAATTTCCCTTTACGCAAATTCATCAATCAACCAAATTCACTCATTAATCAATCTATCCGTTGCTTTCTCATTTCAGTTCAATGTTTCAACAATGAAGCAGCTTGTCGCTATGATAACAGACTGCAGTTTGTTCAATCTTGTACCATAGCGCATTACAGGGACTTATTTCAAAGTTTCTCTCAACTCAATGATGAGGAAGATCAGGCACCATCCCATTGGTTGTACCGAAAACTCGAACTTGTCAGCAATAAAAGTATTCATTGTGAAGTGTCTTGCAGCAGAATCAACGATATTGGTGTTTGTCATTGTGTTGAAAAAGCTGAGCTGAGATAGACAGACTCAGCCCCAAGACCTGCTCTTCAGGGAAGTGGAGGCGAGCGGGACTATGCTCAAGAGTTGTGTTTAAATCATCCTGTGCATGTTTTCACCTCTGGGACACCCACCGCAACCAGGCCATGTGCATAATTCATCTTCCTACCCCGTTCACCCAATTTCCACTCAATCGCAACTGTCTATCTCTCTCTATCCTTCCGTTGCTCTATCCCCTTTGACCCCTCTCTTGTACTATTTCACCAGATGCTCTCCCCCTCGTCATTTACGTACCTCTGTCTCTCTGCCCACTCTCTATTTCTCTCCCCTTCTGCCTTTCACTCTCACTCATCCGACACGACCGCCACCCTCCCTCTCTCACCACACCAATTTCTTCTCCGTCCTTCTTGTTTCTCACCCTCCCTTTCTCTTTCACTCTCCTGCTGTCTCTGTCTCCCTCATTTTTATCTCTCCCTAATTTCCCCTCCTCCCAACACCCCACAGCCGTGTAACCTTCCACACCTCCGTCAAACTCTCCACATCTTTCCGGTCACTGGGTCAGAGGGAGAGAGAAGGACGAGCGAGTGTGTGTCCGATAAAGACAGAAAAAGAGTTTGAGCGAGTGTGTATCTGTACGTGAGGGGAGGGGGACAGAGTGTGCGAATATGTTTTTGTGCAGGATTGCGACATAGGAAACGCCTGTGAAAGTGTGTTGCTATAAGTTTGAGTCTGGGTGAATGAGTGTGTCGAAGAGAGCGAGCGAACCTCGCTCATACACACGCTCTCTCTCTCTCTGACGCGCACACTCCATGTTACACTCACTCGCACACTCACTCACAGGTATCTGCCCCATCACACCCATGCACACACGCACTCACACACTCTCCCTTCCCTCTTCCTTTCTCACTCTTACTCTCCCGCCATATCTGTCTTTCTGTCTCTCACACATTGTTTCTCTTCCTGGTGTACACATCAGCACATATAGGTCTACAGGGCGAAACTGCATTTTCAGAATTATATTTAAATTTGCTGGTAGCAAATTAGAAAATTCAGTGGACTTTGTGGCCGTTCTGGGAGTTTAAAAAACTCCAACTGTGGTGCTCTTGCTTTAAAAAATTAGACATAAAACGGGTCACTATAGTTGAGTAAACCTAACTTCTGTAGTGGGTAAGTGCTTGAATCTATCAAGGAAAGAATAGAAAGACATCGTGACGCAATTCTTCGATTTGGCAGACACATCATGGGTTGATGCAAAGCAGGTCGTGTTAAAATGAAACAGAACAATTCGTTGAGGGTATTATGAGTGCAGTGTACAGCAGGAAAACGATGGATGTTATGTACCTGGATTGCCAGAAAGCATTGGATAACCTGCGGCACAAAAGTTAGATGCATGAGAATAATGCGCCTAACATTTTGCATAATGTGATAGCCTAGTGAATGAATACATATCAAAGACTGGAATAAAGCGGTATATTTCTGGTTCGCCATCACTGGTTAGTGGTGCGCTTCACAGGTCAGTGTGGGGGCCGCAATCGCTTGCATTTGAAAGAGATACCGTTAAGTTGAGTACCACGTGTGGCGTGTTAAAGTTCGCAGCGGACACGAAGATGATCTCATCTACAATGCTGAGTGCATCATAGAGGTGCGTTTTAATCAGCTGGTCACACGGGAGGTGCAGATCGAGAGTACCTGCATGACCACCAGTAAAATCAATTGGTGGCAACAGCGAGTGCAGAAATCTCGTGTGGTCATTACCCTCGAAATAGAGTATTCCGCTTTGGATAATGCTGGGGAGATATTCATTCAGGGGAAAGCAGCAATTGGCAGGTCAGTGGCATTATGAAGAGATCTGGGGCACAGCAGTTATTGGTAAAGTTTAACAGGCCATTAGTCAGAAGAGACTCTGTAGTTTTGGGGAGAGAATGGAGATGTTGTAGTCGCAGACACGAATCAAGAATGCTTCTCAGGTGCCAGTGTCCAACCAGCTGTTGCAGAACATTCTTATTTTGCACGGTGAGCAGCCAGAGGGGGGTCATTATGCAAGTTGGCACAAATGACATAGATTATTTTCTGCAGGCGTGAAACTAAAGTGGCAGTGGTTGTGAACCTGAGCTACGGATCAGATGATAGTGAATAGCCTGACAGAACGCATGGAGTGACTGTGAAAAGCGACAAGCACTTGATAGGACAAATGTGTACTCACTATTGTGGATTCAAGTGTGTCGTTTTTAATGTCAAATTTTCAGGAATCAGGGTGATGAAGTCAGAGCATGGATCAGTACTATGAACTGTGATTTCGTGACCATTACAGAGACTTGGTTATCACAGGAGTCGTAATAGTTCTTGGATGTTGCAGAGTTTAAATCTTTCAAATAGAATGTGGATTGGGTCGGTATACGAATTTTAGGAGTGCATTGCTAATCCAGGGAAGTCTTACACCTGCAGAAAAGAAGATCTTCGACGTGGATTGGTCTGCAGAGGCAGTAATGGGTTAAATTACTTACAGTCAATTTAGTGGGAACTTCCTACAGTCCATCTAACAGGAACAGAGCACGAATGAGCAGATTTGGAAGCAGAGTATGGACAGAAGTAGCAATGTTGCTGTTATGTGCGATTTTAACTTCCCTCATATTGATCTGAACATATTTTGTTAAAGTAGTTTGGATGGAGCCGTTTGTGTCAGGTGTGCCCAGGAAGGATTTCTGACACAGTATGGGGATAGGTCGAACAGTATGGGGTCCTTATTTGATTTGCTGCCGGCAAGGAACCATGCCAGGTATCGGATCTCTCAGTTGGTTACCATTTCGGTGATTGTGATCACAACTCTATGACCTCTCCTGTTTTTGTGGAGAGGAATAGGATCAGATCGTATGGAAACTATTAAATTCGGGGAAGGGACATTATAATGCTATTAGGCCGGATCCGGGTGACCTAACTTCGGAGCAAATGTTCTCAGCGACATTTCCGACAGAAATGTGGTCTTTATAAAGAAGCTTGTGGTGATATTGCTGGGTAGGTTTGTCCCACTAATGGTTGTCAGTTGTAAAATTCTTGTTCGACAATGGATGCGGAAGAAAACTAGTCAAGAGGAAGAACGAAGCTTACGTAAGGTTGAGGAGGCAAGGATAAAAGAGTGCTGTGGATGGTTAAAGTCTATCCATGAAGGGACTGAAGAATGGACATATGTGACATGGAAGGAACATAAGAAAGCTTTAGAAGCTCGGATTAAGGAAAATACGAAGATTTTCTAAACTTATGTGAAAAACAAGATGTTGGTCAGAGTGAGGGTCGGATCGATCAGGGATAATGAAGTGAACTTGCGCTCCTAGTCTGAGGAAAGAGGGGAGGTCCTGAATGTACTTCTTGCACCAGTATTCAGCACAGAGAAGAAATTAGAAGTTTGAAGTGTGTCTACTCCAATGGCAGGAGCATCCGGAACAAGGTGATTGAATTTGCAGCACGAGTTGGTCGCTGGGATTTTGATGTGGTGGCCATTTCTGAGACATAGAAACAGCAGGGACCAAAACGGTTTTGCACGTGCCGGGATTTGGATGTTGCAGTAAGAACAGAGAAATGGTAAAAGACGGGGAAGTTTAGCATTATTCGTCAAGGACAATATTATGGTAGCAGAAAGGTCGTTTGAGGACTCGTCTACAGAGGTAGGATTGGTTGGGTTTAGAAATAGAAAAAGAGCGGTCACCCTGTTTGGAGATTTCTGTCGGCATCCAAATAGTTCCAGGGATATAGAGGAAAGGACAGTGAACATGACTATGGATAGCAGAGAGAGTAACAGCGGAATTAATACGGGACTTAACTTTCGAAACATTGGCGGGAAATACAATAGTTCAAGTACTTTCATGGGTAAGTTTTTGACCAATGTGTGCAGGTTAGTTTCCTGGCGCATTGTATAGATACGCGATATAGGGGCGAGGTGACATTGGATTTAGTACTGGGTATTAAGTCTGGCCAGGTATTAGATTTGGAGGTAGGTGAGCATTTTGATGATAGTGACAACAATTCAGTTATGTTCACATTAGCGAAGAAAATCGACAATATATACCGCAGCATAAGAAATATTGCTGGGTGAGAGTCAAGCATGATGGTCGTAGAAAGAATTAGGATACATGGGGTGGGCGAAGGGCACTGCGGAGACAGGGCACAATTGAAATGTGGAGCTTATTCAAGAAACAGCTACTGCGAGACTTTGATATGTACGAACCTCTCGGGGATGGAAGGCAGTGGTCGAGCGAGGCAGCTGTGGTTTTCTAAAGAAGTTGAATGTCTTGTCTAGAGGAAGAAGGAGGTTTATGTTTGGATGAGACGTGAAGACTGAGTTAGGGCGCTTGAGATTTACACAATAGCGAGGAAATACTTAAAGAAATAACAAAGAAGAGCCAGCAGGGGACATGAGAATTCGTTGCAAGACAGTGTCAAGGAAAACCCAAAAGCATCCATTAAGTATATCAGGAATAAAAGAATGACTGGAGAAAGAGTAGGGCTAATCAAAGATTGCAGTGGGAAGTTGTGCATAGAGTCCCAGGAGATAGTCAGGCGCTAAATGAATAGTTTTCAAATGGATTGACACTGGAAAAAGACAATGCTGTCAAGGAGAATACTGAAATGCAGGCTACGGGACTGGATGGGATTGAGGTTCACAAGGTGGAAGTGTCAGCAATTCTGGTAAGTGAGAACATAAATAAGTCGGGTCCGGAATGAATTAACCCTGGCTTGGTCTGTGAAGACAGCGAGGAGATTACAGAGCTTTTGCCTTTGATCTTTCTGTCATAGTTGTGTCCAGAAATAGTCCCAGACGTATGGAGAATAGCAAATGTTGTCCATTTGTTCAGGAAGGAGATTATAGACAACCCTGATAATTATAGGCCAGTGAGCATTATGTCGCTTGCAGGTGAAGTTTTGGAAAATGTTAAAAGCGATAGAACTTATATTAATCTACAGAGGAATGAGTTGTTTAGCGATAGACAACACAGAATTTTATCCTTTCAGTCGTACCTCAAAAATCTTCATGAGTTCTTTAAGGTGACCAAACCGTTTGCTGAGGGTAACAAGGTTGATGTGGTGTGTACGAATTTCAGTAAGGCGTTTGACAAGTTTCTCCACAGGAGGTCATTGTACCAATAACGGAGGCAAGGGATTGAGGCTGACTTAGCGGTTTGGATCAGAAATTGGTTTGATGAAAGAACGCAGAGTGTGGTGGTTGATGGGAGATGCTCATCCTGAAGTTCAGTTGTTAGTGGTGTATCGCAAAGAATCTGTTTTGTGTCGAGCGCTGTTTGTCATTTTCGTAAATGATCTCGATGATGGTGTAGAATGATATGCTCGTAAATTTGTTGATGACACTAAGGTTGGTGAAGTTGTGGATAGTGATGAAGGATGTCCTAGGTTACGGAGGGATATATGTAAACTGGGCGAAGAGGTGTGAAATGGAGTTTAACACGGAAAGTGTGAGATGATTCACTTTAGAAGGAGCAGCATGAATAAAGGGTACTGGGCTAATTGTAAGATTCTTGGTCGTGTAGATGAAAAGAGATACCTTTCTGTCCAGGTACATAGAGTCTGAAAGCCTCCAACCAGGTTAATCGGGTTGTTAAGAAGGCACATTTGGGTTCACATGTATTAGGAGAGGGATTGCGTTTCGGAACCACGACGTCATGCTCCAGGCGTATAAAACCTTGATGAAGCCCCACTTGGAGAATTGTGTACATTTCTGGGCGCCTAATTTTGGGAAAGGGGTCCAAGTATTTTAAATGGTGCAGAGGAGATTAATTAAGATGTTGCTTGACATAGAACGAAGGTCTTACAATAGAAGGTTAACGGTTTTTAGGCTTTTTTTCTTTAGCAAGGGAAATGATGAGAGACGATTTAATAGAGACATACAAGATCACCAGAGGATGACGGAGGGAGAACAGTGACAGTCATGTTCCTCGGATGGTGGTGGCTCGCACGAGGGCACGAAGCTTGAAGTTGAGGTGCAATCGATTCCGGACATATGGTAGACGTAGGTCCTTTACTCAGAGCGACGTAAGTTTATGTAACGTAATGCCTGCAACAGTAGTAGCCTCGCCAACTTTAGGGGCATAAATGGTCATCAGGTAAACAAATGGATGTTAATAGAATTAGTGGAGGTTAGATGGGGTTTAGATTATTTGCATATGTTGGTGTAACATCGATTGGCCAAAAGACCTGTACTGTATTATAATACTTAGTGCTCCATGTTCTATTGCTTTAAACAATAAGCCCTCGATCGCAATCTGTTCAATGATATTCATCAAAAATATTATGTTTGAATAAAAACTTGGCTGTTGCTAAACAGGGTGCAGAAATCAATCGCCATGTTAAAACATTAAGCATGTTGAATTGAAAAGAAAGTTAAACTGGGTATGGACAGAGGTTTGTGGAGGAATTCATACACTTTTGACGAGATGGGTTCAAAGCGTGTCCTTTTAAACAAATCTTATGCATTGCATAAAACATTTAGTCATTCACGCTTAATGGACAGTTGAGCACCATCACCAATATCCCCTTCAACACGCGAAGGTCACCCTTTTAAATTTGCTGTCCGATAAATCACTTCGCTACTGGGAGGACACAGTCACTGCCCTCTCACCACTCGTTTTAAAGTTTTTGCCTTCTCTGTTTGTTCATATTGGCGTGTGTCACTCTGAGAGACAGATTCAAAGAGACATCGAGTCGTGCGGCATGGAGACAGGCCCTTTGCCCCATATTGATCTATGCCAAACAAAGTATCCCTCATGCTCACTCCATTTCCATGCACTTGACCTTTATCCTCCTACATCTTTTCTCTCCATATATTTGTTCAAATACACTATAAATGTTGTTAAAGTACTCACTGCAGAGCCTCCGCTGGCAGCTCATTGAATATGCAAAAATGTTGACTTTCAGATTTCCTTTTATTTATTCACCTCTAGATTTAAACTGATGACCTCTCGTTCCGATTCCCCAACTCTGTGAAAAGCCTCAGTTTATTCAAACTATCAATGGTCGCAATGATCGGATACACTTTTATAAGATCTCCCATCAGGCCCCTATGTTGTAAAGAAAAACACTTCTAGCTTTTCCAACCTCACTCTCTAACTCAGACACTTGAGTCCTGGCAACATGATTTTCAATTCCATTTGCATTCTTTCCAAATTAATAAAATCTTTCTTCCAAAGAACGTGATCAAACCTGAACGCACTACTCCAGCTGCGGACTCACTAACGACCTTGCAACATAACTTCCAAACTTCTGTACTATATTCCCTGATTGATGAAAGGCAGTTTGGCAAAACCCTTCCTTACTGCCCTGTCTACCTGTTACTCCAGCTTCAGGAAACTGTACAACTGAACCCCATGATCCCTCTGTTCAATTACGCCACCTATGGCCCAACGATTCACCATGAAAGTCCTACATTGATTTGACTTTCCAAAATGCAACATTTCACACACATCTACATTAACCTCCATTTTCCATTTCTCAGCAAAACGTAGCAAGGTTTTGTTGCAATTTCTGATAACCTCCCAGACTTCTAACTGTACAGTCTAATTTAGTGCATTCTGCAAACACATTAAACATGCCTTGCACATTTTCATCCGAATCATTGACGTAGATAACAAACAGCAATATTCATCACTCTGCTTCCTACTAACAAGCCAATTGTGCATCCAATTTGCCAGCTCCTCTGGATTGCAAGCCATCTAAGGTTCAGAGCAGCATCCGTAAGAAATCCATACAGATTTCCTCTACCACCCTACCGACGTCAACCTTCCTGGTTACTTTATCAAAAACACTCTAACTAATTTGTGAGGTATAATGTCGCAAGTACAAAGCCATGCTGACGTTTTCTAGTCAAACGGTGTCATTCGAAATGCATGTTAGTCTTATCTCAGAATGCTCTCCAGTAACTTACTGAACACGCATGTTAGGCTTCCTGATTTAATGTGTCCCAGATTTATCTTTGCAGCCCTTCTTAAATAATTGCACAACATTCGGCAGCTTACACTCGTGTTAAACCTCACCAGTGGATAAAAATGTTGTACAAAATATCCTCTCGGTCCCCCACAAATGTTTCTGTCCCATGTTGCAAGTGTTCTTGGAAAAGTCTGCTCAGGAGCAGGACATATATCCACCTTCATGCACCCAACACTTCCTCTACTGGGGTATTTACTGTCACTTAGCTATGACCACTAACTTCCCAAAGTTTAAAAATCTTCATGTCTGTGTGCATGGTAAGCACAGAGGAGAAACGGTCATGAGGATCTCGCCAACCTCCTCTAGTCCGACACATACACGTCTAGATTGGTTCTAGAGGTGTCGTATTCTATCTGTAGATAATCTTTATTTTCCTTTAATATACGTTTAGCTTCTCTATTGATTCACCCTAATCTTCTCAGCCAAAGCTATGTCTTGACCGTTTTAGCGCGCTTGAGTTCTATCTTCAGGAAATTCATGTGTCACTTATATACCTCCAGTGATTTGCGTGATTCCAGCCCCATGTCCCTGAGCCATACCTCCTTCCTTTGTTCTCTGCAAAACCTCAAACTGTCCTGTCGTCCACGGTTCCATATTGCTGTGAAAATTGCCTTTCACCCTCACAGGAAATATATATCCCGTGAACACTTGCTATCTCCCACTTGGCGGCTGTCCTTTTGTCTGTATATAAACTTCTCCAAGAGCCTGTCTAATTTCTTTGAAAAATGCATTGCCCCAATTCAGAACTTGAATGTGTGGACCGACCAGCTTTATCCGTGTTCATAAATATATTTAAAATCACGGGTCACAAACTGCCTCAGCAATATCTCCTCCCTCACCTCTACAGCCCTACTTTCCAAGGGTATGACGAGAATTGCCCCTTCTCGCGTAGAATCTATGTATACTGCTGGAGGAACCATCCCTGAAATGCACTGAACGCATTCCACCCCATCTTAGCCCATATCCCTCTGACATCTCAGTCTAAGTTGGAAAGTTGAAATCCCTTACAATGTCGAACTTATTGAGTATTGGAGTTCAGTATTGGAGTATTGGAGTTGAGTATTGGAGTGTCCTATAGGAGTGCACCAATTACATCGCAGGGCCCTTAATTCTTATCTTCACCCACAATGTCTCAGTGGATGATCCGTCAGATACTTCATCTCTGATAACTACAGTGATACTCGCCTTAATCAAAAATGCAACACACTTTCAGCTCTTGCCAACAGCTCCGTCACGACAAAAGCAGCTGTACACTGGTACGTTAAGATGCCAATCATGCCCCTCCCTTAGATTATTTTTTCTAATATTATCAAGGAATAATAGCATACTACAGCACAGAGATACGCCCTTTGTACCAAACTGTTCCAAGACGACCAAATGCTCCATGCGCAATAACTCCATTTCCCTGCACTGATCCCATGAACGTTAAAGCCCTTCCTGTCTGGGAATGTATCAAAATACCTTTTTAATGTTGTTAATGTATCAGCTTAAACCACTTCCGTTGGCAGGTGACTCTATATCGTACCATTGTCTAGGAGAATGACATGCCCCTTAGATTTCCGTATAGTCTTTCCCCCTAACCGTATTCTAATGCTGTCTGGTCCTCGACTCCCGTACTTGAGAAGACTACTGAGTGACTTCAATGTATCTGTGCCTCTCATCATCTTAAGCACATCTACCAAGTCCACCCTCAGTATCATATGCTAAACAAATCCTGCCTTGTCCAACCTCCTCCCTATAACTCAGATCTTTTAGCTACGAACACGGCATTTGAATTTCTTCTCCACTATTTCTGGTTAAATAACATCGTTCCGCTCGCAAATTGATCAAAACTGAAAACACTATTCCAATTGCGGTCTCACTAAACTCCTGTACAACTGCAACATAACTTCGCAACTTCCGAACTCAATGCCATGTCTGATAAAGTCTCGTCTGCCAAATGCCTTTTTCACTGCTCTGTGTATCTATGAAACCCATTTCAGAGAACTGTGACGCTGTTCTCCAAGATCCCTCTGTTCCACTACGCTCCTTAAGGCCCAACCATTCACTATGAAACTCCAAACTTGATTTGACTTTCCAAAATGCAACAGTCGCACTTGTCAACATGAACTCCAATTTAAATGATAAGCCAAATTTAGAGTCATCATCAACCTTACTCATCATGCCATGTCCATTCACATCCAAATCAGGGATCTAGAAACCAAACAGTAATAGGTCAAACATCGTAATCTGAGGTACTGCACTTGTCACTGGCCTCCATTCCGACAAGCATCCTTCCAGCATTACCCTCTGCTACTTACCATCAAGCCAATTTCGTATCAAATTTTCCAGATCGCTCAGGATTCTATGTTATCTAACCTTCCAAATCACAGTACCATATGGAACCTTATCAAAGGCCTTACTGAACGCTATACAGACTACATCTAACGCCTGCTCCTCGTCAACGTTCATGTTCCTTTCATCAAAGAACTCGAATATATTTGTAAAACACGATCTCCCACTCACAAAGCCATGCAGAATCCTCCTAGTCAACCCCGGTCTTTCCAAATGCATGCATAGCGTATCACTCAAAATCTTCTCAAGTAACGTATCGAACACAGATATTAGGCTTAACTATCTGTAATTCTCAGGCCATTCTTTCCAGCTCTTTGGGAATTGTTTTGCGAAACACCAGTCTTCTGGTGCCTCACGTCTGGCTAATGATGAATACAAAGATATCCGGCAGGGTCCTCACAACTTCTTCTCTAGCCTCTTGCAGTGTGCTTGGATATATCTGGTCAGGACCAAGAGAGGCATCCAACGTCATACATTCTAATATCTCCAACACCTCCTCGACGGTGATATGGACTGGACTGAAGATTATAACACGAAGGTCAGCAAGTTTCAAGTCGTTATGGCTTTCTCCATGGGAATACAGAGGAGAACTGTTCACTGATAACCACGCACAACTCTGGCAATTCTATACATGTTCGCTTTGGTCTTATCTCTAATTATTCTTACTTCTTTAATATGCTGAAATTTTCTTTTTGGATTCACCTTAACCTTCTCATTCAATGCTCTGTCATGCCTAATTTTCATACTCCTGATTTCCTTCTTAAGACAACTCATTTATTCCATGTATACCTCTCGGGACTTCCTTGATCTCAGCTGCCTGTAACTGAATGACACCTCATTCTTTATTTCTAGTCAAAGCCTGAATATCTCTTGATATCCAGGGTGCCCGAGTCCTACCAATCATGCCATTAACTCTCAGAAACATATGGAAATTGAACTCTAGCTATCTCAATTCAAAGGCCTCCCTTTTGCGAGAGATCCATTTGTCTGCAAATAAATACTCCAATCAACCCTGTAAGCTCCAGGCTAATTCCATCGAAATTCGCCTTGGCCCAATTTAGATCTTGCAACTGTTGACCTGTTTTGTTCCTCTCGCAAACGATTTAAAATATTATAGAGCAATGCTCACTTGACACCAAGTGGCCCCTCAATATCGCCTCGGTCACCGGCCCTGCCATATTTCCCAAGAGTAGTTCTAGTTATCCCCTTCTTCAGTAGGACCCTGTACACAGAGCTTCAGGAATCGTTCCTGGATGCTCTTAAGAACTTCCACTCTCTCTCAGCCCTTAACACTCTGGCAGTTGCAGTAAATTTAAAAATATAAAAACATCACCTACTATATCAACTCTGTTGCTCCTACCAGTCTCCGTAACCTCCTTGCATATTTGTTCCTCGCATTCCCGTTCAGTATTTGGGGGGCTATATACAGCGTGAATAACGTCCCAATCTCCTTCTTATTTCTAACATCCACTCAGAAAACCTCACAGGTTGGTTCCTCAGTTATTCCAGATCATCGGCTTAATCAGAAATGCAACTCCACCTCCCCTCCTGACACATTAAGCTGGCGTCCCTGTTCTTCCATTAGTCATGCTTGTTAAGTTATTATAATATCCCACTCCTACGTAACTCACCACTCCCTGATTTCATGGGCCTTCCCCATCAGCCCTCTTGCACTGACATTAATGCGGTTTAACCCAACAAACATGTCTTGTGCCCTGGTGTACTCCAGCCTGACCTGTTTCTTCGATTTACTGTTTCTGGTTATTGTGTCTCCTTCCAACCTCGCACTAATTTCTCTGGTGTTGAGAATCCCAACCCCCTGCCAATCGCATTTAAACACTTTTCTGCAGCACTAGGGAACCTAACTGCCAATGTCTGGGTCCCTCTCAAGGTCTGATGTAACACATCCCTCTTTCGCAGTTCACCTCTGCCGCATTAAACAACACAATGATCTTGAAATCAGAATCCCTGTCTCCTTCACCAATTCTTTAGTCATGCATTGGTCTGCCGTGATACCTGAATTAATTCAAAGATTATCACCAACAAGGTCCTGGCTTTATAATAGTTTCCTACCTCATTATACTCAATATGCAAGACCTGATCACTATTTCGACCTAATCCATCCGTGCCATCATGCACAATGATTTTTGACTGCTCACACTCCCCGTTGGGAACATTCTGCCACTGTTCGAAGACACGCTGGAACTTGGTAATCATCGGAAATACACAATTCTGGATTCCAGTTTGCGCCCATAGACTGTCCTATCTGACCGGGTCGAAGTGAGGTCTGCAGATGCTGGAGATCAGAGTCACGACTGTGTGGTTGGAAAAGCACAGCAGGTCAGGCAGCATCCGAGGAGCAGAGGAATCGATGTTTCCGGCCAGAGCCCTAAATCTGGAAGGGCTCCGGCTCGAAACTATCCTATCTATCTACTTAACGACCAACTGTTCTATTACTAATGTCCTGTTTACTTTACCCTTTTCCGCTCTGTTCCAGAGCGAGTCGCAGTGCCACCCACCTGGTTACTGCTGTTTTAACCTGAATGGTCATCCCATCTCCGAGGAGTATCCAAATCTGTATACTTGTTTCTGAGGGGAATGTCCACAGGGGATTCTTGACTTCACTGTCAACTCCCTTTGCTTTTCCTCGTGGTCACCCAGGTACTCTCGTCCTATACCTCCGTTGTGACCACCTCATTAAAACTCGTATCTATGAAGCAGTCAGCATCTCGGACGATCCTGAGTGCATCCAGCTTCAGCTCCGTAACAGGTCTCCCAATAACTGCAGCTGGGTTCACTTCCACAGTTGCAGTGATCATGGACAATGGAAGTTTTCCAGAGCTTCCATATCCTACACGTGGAGCACGTGACTCGTCCAACTGCCATCCTAACTGCTGTAAAACTAAAAATAAAGTTTAAATAACTTTACCTGCGCTTATGTGTAACAATTTGGGGGTAGGGACCGTTGTGTTCCAAAGCCTCTCAAGCTAGAACCTTACTTCTATCACTACTCTCAACCAATTTTGTAATGGCACATCTATCGACCCCACCACTTCCTGTTTTATTTTGAGGAGAGGGGAAGGAAATAAACATTACAGCAATGCACTGCTTGTATTCCTGGCCAGCAAGCCGAAGATAACGTGCTCTTCAGTCCGGTACAACTCTTCACCCCGCCAGCCAATTCCCGTTATCACAGTCCTCAACTGGCCTTCGTGGACATCACTCTGTGTGATGTTTGCATGTTATTCTCATTCGTACTTTCGACACTGTTCAGTTTCATTCACTATGAAATTGTTTTCCGATCAATTTATATCCATTTGTTGCCAGCAGATGACAAAAAACGGAAGTTATGATCATGGCAACTACTTGCATTTTGCTCTGTTTTCCAAACAACTTCGGGTAATTTACATATGAGCTTTGAGAGATAGTTGATAAATATAATTGTTTTGCGATCAAAAGCAAATGTTTTAGAAAGAAATGACCTTTTACTGTCTTGCCACGGTTTTGAAACGTTTGTCTCATTCGTGTTAACTCTGGTACTCAATGGTCTAATATATTTTGCTGAGCAGTCGTGTTCGTAATGGCATGAGAATTCAGGGCATTTAAAAACATTGCCATGATGCAGAAATATTATGGTAAATGATATTGGTGATATAAAATTCACCATAACTTCCAGCTTCATAGAATCCCTACAGTGTGGAAACAGGCCAAAGAGCTCAGAATTCCACCCGAGCCTGAGGAAGAGCATCTCACGGAGACCAATCCAATAACCTTTCTCTTTCATTCTACATTACCCATGGCTATTGCACCTAACCTACAACATCCCTGAACTCTATGTGCAATTCACCTCACCAGCGGATGTTTGGGCCATAGGAGGAAACCACAGCTGCCCGGGGAAACCCACAAAGAAATGGGGGCAGGTAAAACTTCAGGCAAACTGTCGCGCGACGATGGAATGGATTTCGCGTCAATTGTCCTGTGAGGGAGCAGTGCGACCCACTGCAGAACCGTGCTGCCCTTCATCCTCCTTTGATCAGTGAATTTTGTGTTTTCAAAGTTTGTGAGAAGATTTGTAGCTCCTCTGCTCGTTGTTGTGGTTCTGTTCAGCGAGCTGGAATTTGTGTTGCGGATGTTTCGTCCCCTGTCTCGGTGTCATCCTCAGTGCTTGGGGGCCTCCTGTAAAGCGCATCTGTGATGTTTCCTCATTTTGTATTTTATTTTTGTATATAATAGCATAGAGTCATAGTCATAGAGATGTATAGCATGGGAACAATCGTAAGGATTACATTATTTCTGATCTTATATTTGAAAACCTCAGAATTATGCACGGGAATCTTAATTGCTGCATGAATGCGTTGTTTATGACGTGGTCCAAACCAAGACGAGAGTGCAGCTAAAACAAGTAGTGAACGGCCCAGTCAGATCAAGCAGTCATTTTATGAGTACACGAAACAAAGTTCTACAGTCCAGATCGAGGTCAGACAATCAGGGGACTTTGCCCAGTGACTGAATTACACGTTCGATACTTATTCAATTTTTTAACTCCCCGTCACCATGTGAGGCACGTCGAACTTTAGCGTGACAACACTACAAGTGATGGCTTAACAAACAGATTAAAATTGGTTTACACTTTGCATATCAATCCAAATGAAGTACCGTGCCTGCGTTATATTGCCGAATGAAACCATAAAGCTCGAGCTGTCATGTGCTGGCCAAGAAAAAAAAAATAATTGAACATTGTTTCCCATTCAGAGCAATGGTAGAACTTTTTTTTTAGCAGACAGTCACCTGTTTTAAGATCATCCATGTCGGAGACTTCAACAAAGTAATAAACTTTGAGTTTGCTCCTTAAGATCTGTCTTAGTGACATGTTTTAATTTATGTTTTTCTGTCCCTCATCATCCATCGAGTTGAGCATTTGTTTGTTCTATTTTACGATTTTCAGTAGATATACGTTTAGTTGACGTTCACATTTCTCTGTTATAAAATGAGCAAAATGCCGAGTTAAAACTTTTCACATGAACGTCAGTAACATTCCAGCAGCAGAGTTCCATTTCTGATGCAAAAGAAATTGATTTTCTTGCACTTCATTATTAGCACTTCACATTTTATATTTTCTTTTACCCCCCATCATCCTTAAGAGTATTTTGTCTTACTCATTTCCAAGACACTCTTCCAGAAGTGTACATTTCTAGGCGTTTTGTAGAAAAATTTCCTGAACAAATTGTTCGATCCTTTGCCCCATTGTGCCTTTACAGTCACTGACAGCCCTTGTAAATTTGTCCCACTTCATTTTCCCGACTGTACAAAGCACTGCAAGTCATTTTTTATTAGTCGTGGCTCTTGAAATACACAGTTTTAAAATGAATCACAAGTATTGTGTAAATATTTAGAGGATAACTATAATTTGTAAATAAAAAAAAACTAATTCCCGGCCAAGGAAAAGAAACAAGCAACTAGAGAGTTCAATATTTCTATAGTGATGACTGAATGATGATATTCTCATAAGGATGCTGCTGAAGCAGCATGAGACTTAAGGGTTCATGCATTGGTGCTGAATTCATTATACCCAGGTTGGGAAATTGTATTTCAAAGAATACAAATGATTTAATTGTTGTAATCAGAATTCTGCAACTGAAACTGGTTACTTAGTATGTGGCACCACAACAGGAATTGATTGTCATGACATGCTTCGCATTCATGTTGTCACCTGCTGCAACATGTTATCGGGATCCAGCAGCATATAACTTGAAAGCTCTGAGATTCTACTGACTCGGCGGTTAATATAGTGAGTTTTTCCTCCATCAAAAAGAGAAATTTTAGATAGAAATGCATTTTCAAATCAGCAGTCTCTTTAAAATTTATTACCATACACTTGCTGTTATTGGCTTAACTGGCAAGTGCGCTATCAACAATCAATCTTCTGTAAAATTGCATGAGAAGTGATGCTTGTTTTGCATTCTGGGTCGTAGTCGGACGAGTAAATGGTCACTTTAAGACCATTTTCTGAGTTTATATTACAGCAAACACTGCCAGTTTACATAACAGTTAAGAGATAGGCTGTTGCAACCTTGGCTGATGAATGAGTACCTGAGTTTTGGTTGCTGCTTTCACCAGAATTTAAATCTGAACAATCCATTTAAAACAAACTCTCAACCTTTTAAAGTCAATCAAACAGGGAATATGATGACGTTGACAGCTCACTGGCTGTCTGAATTATTAAGCTACTACTTTTCCTAAACTTCCGTACACAGTTGAAGCATCCCTCAGTGTAAGCAGCACTCTGATCGTAGATATTGCGACAGGATTACTGGTGGTCAAGTTACACGAACTGGCTATCACTAACATGTGGAGGGCCAGCTAGTTAATGTAAATGGCGGACAGGAATCAGAAATCACTGCCTTCAACAATGCACTTAATAGATCACGAAGCAGTAATATACACCTGGTACAGAAGACACATTTTATTTGAAACATCTGTTACTGAACCATATTCTCGAATGTAGATTGTTAACGGCAATTAAACAGTTCTATTTCCAAAGAAAAGTTTAGGTCATCACAGCCAATGCAAGTGCCCCTGCATGCTTCATATGTGAGAGAAATTGCAGAGATGAAAATTTTGTACTGTTTAATTATACTGAGTGAAATACATTTTCTCTATGTTTTACCTCTGCAGTTGCAACAAAGAAGGCTGCTCAGAATTTATTGATAGACAAGTATCAGTTGTGATAGTGTTGACATTCGCCTTTGGATGAAAGGCTGAGATAAGATAGCATTATGCCACTTCCACCTGTCCGATGATCACATGAAGAACACAGCGTGGGATGTTGGGGTTTGTACATTGAGGTATGCAACTGGGCCGGGTCTGTGTCAGGTGGAAACAAGGGAAAGCGTTTCCATGTCTCGGAGATGTAAGGCACCTGACGGAATTTGCATTATGTATGCAGTGACGCAATCGAGGAGTTATCCTGGAGCTAGATTATGTCCTAACAGTTTAAATTTACCTGAGCAGGTCTTTTACTTCTGCACTTTATGAAAGTAATCTAAGTTAGTTGCAGACTGCAGAAGATTGCGGGCTTGGATCTCCTGTTCAGTGGGGAATTCAACTTCCTGAGCAGGGTGTTCACAGATAGTTAAATACTTTCGGATCAGTCTGTTTAAAGATGTTATCACACATCACATGAACAACCACGAAGTGAGTCCGGTCAGCCGAGCGTTGGAATCCTACAACAGCATCGCAAGAATGCTGCATTGCTTCGAAGTGTGCTATGATGAACACTCTGCTCAAGTCTTCTCAGGTCTTGCTCCTATCAATGCCTGCATAATGACTGTCCAGACAATGACAAATCTGAGTCATGAATTCCAACGATTAAGAAAAGTCCAAGTGATCCATAATTAACCAGACAAGAGAAAAAAATGGAAAATAAAGAAAAATGCATGCAATTGTGCACAAATTGACTCAGGTCGGAAGAGTGGACAAAACCTACAAATAAAAAAGAAAACATCGAATATGACTGTAGAAGTGAAAATACTCAATGATTATCAGTAGATAATGAGATATTCAATTCAAACATTTTGAAAGAAGCAAAGATTTAACAAAGTGAGCATTGGCCCATCACGGCATGAAAATCGAGAGATAATAATTCAAATATGGAAAAGGTAATGAATTGAATTGATACTTTGAATCAGTCTTCCCCATAAGGGATAGACATGTAATCGAAGAAACAACAATGAAACAAGAAACTATGGCATTGAGGATTTGAGAAAAGTCCGAAGCACCACTTCAAAGGAGGGAGACATTGTCTGTTAGATCGGTGTGTTTTATTTTGTATCTTCCAAAATACATTTGGGCATGGGACGGTCCCATTTTATGAGGAGAAAGCGAATGTTACTCATTCACTCAACAAGTGAGAGAGGACGTGGGACATTGCAATGCCGTTGGTTCGACAGCACCAACAGGATTTTCTCACGTGGAAAGTATATTTCACCAATCTATACGAGTTCATTGTGATGGTGACAATTTCGTTGTGATAATGACCAAGTGGCTGGAGTGAACTATGTTTGGCTTTATAATTTATTTCTAAATTAAATACTGACGTTGTAAGTGCTCAAATTTTGTTATGCGTGTTGCTTGGTTGGCCAAAAACAGCAAATGTCGAGTTTAATTTTGTATGTATTTCAATGTGGCAAGATGGAAGTTGTTACAGTAAACGTGATCTGAACTGCACATACTTTATGTAATTGAAGAGATTAACAAACTAATAAGTATTCCTGATGAATGCTTTCCCCCAAAACGTCGACCTTCCTGCTCCTCGAATGCTGCCTGAACCACTGTGCTTTTCCAGCACAGCTGTGATATGTCATCAGTCAGGGCATTCAGTATAAAAGTTGGGAAGTTATATTGCACTTATACAGGACGTTGGTGAGATGGCACTTGGAGTATTTCAACAGGTTTTGGTCAACTTGCAAATATGATATTAAACTAGAAAGATTGCACATACTGACAAGGAATTTCCTGGACTTAATGGCCTGAATTATAGGGAGAGGTTGGACAAGGAATTTCTCTTTATTTCTTTTGAGTGTTGGAGACTGAGGGGGAAGATTACAAACGGGTACAAGATCATGAGACACAGGAATATGATGAATGCAGTCAGTCTTTTTCCTATGGTTGGAGAATCGAGGACAAGACGGCCTCAGTTTCAGATTAGCTGGGAAAGAATAAAACGGAACTTGAGGGGGAATTTTTTTATTAACAGGGTGGTCCTCATATGGAATGAGCTGCCAACGAAAATGGTTGAAGCGAATACGTTAACAGCACTTAAATTGCAGTTGGACAATAAATTGTAAGGAAAGCAGCAAAAGAATATGGGCCAAATGCATGATAATGGGTTCAGTATGGATGGACATTTTGATCAGCATGGACCAACTTGGGTCAAAGGGCCTGTCTCCAATTGTGACGTTTTAATAAAAGAAAAACAACAAAGAACCAGGAAAATTTGCAGCCCAGGAACAGACCATTTTACCCTCTAATCCTGAGACGATCCAAATTAACAGTCGAAATATATTGCTCAATTCCTCAGCATCTGTATCCCTCTGCATCTCACCTACACATGCATTTGACCAAATTCACCTTACATGAATCTACCGTGCCTGCCTCTGATATCTCTGATGGCAACGCGATCCAGGCACCTAACACGCCCCCGTGTAAAGTATTTACCGCGTGTATCGCCTGAAACCCTTCACCTTTCACCTTGAACGCGTGACCTCATGTCATTGAATCCTTCGCCTTGGGAAAAAGCTTATATCCATCCATCCTGCCGATACCCTTCATGATTTGTAGACCTCAATCAGATCCCCCCTCAATCTCCTTTTCTCGAATGAAAACAGTCCTAACCTGTTCAACCTCTCTTCGTAGCTAGAACCTCCCAAAGCAGGCAACGTCCTCGTAAACCTTCTCAGTACCCTTTCCAAAGCGTCCACAGTTTGTGATAATATGGGAAACAGGACTGTACACAGTATTCTAAATGTGGCCAAACCAATTTCTTGCACAATTTTAAAATGACCTGACAGCTCTTATACGCAATATCCTGTCTGAAGAGAGCAAGCACACCATATGCGTTTTGAACACTCTTTTTACATTTTCCTTTATTGCTCGACAGATTGCTATGCTTTCTGCTACTCTACCAATCTTCATATCTGGAAACTTACTTATCAGGCCAACAATGCACTCTTCCAGATCATTTATATGTGTCACACACAGCAGTAGCTCCAGCACTGAACCCCGTGGAACACCAATGGTCTCGTTTCTCCACTTCTCAAAACTCCATTCAACTACTACTCTTTGTCACCTGTTGCCCTACCAGTGTTTTAGCCACCTAGCTAGAACAGTCTGCACATTATGTGACTTCACTTTCTCCATTAGTTTACTGTGCGGAACCTGATCAAACGACTTTCTAAATCGATGTATATGACATCAACAACCCTTCCTCATCTATCAACTTGGTCACTTCCTCAAAGAACTCTATTACGTTGGTTTGGCACGATATCCTCCACAAAAAAAGAACATGTTGCCTCTCACTGATAAACCCTTTTCTTTCCAAATATTGGAAAGAAAATATTTTGTCCCTCATGACCTTCTCCGGCAACGTTCACACCACTGACGTCGGGCGCACTGATCTGTAGTTGTCCCTCGTCCCCTTCTTGTACAGCAAGACAGCATTAACAACCCTCCAGTCCTTCACCTGTGTCGAGGAATGCTACAAAGGCATCTGTCAGGGCCCCAGCCATTTCGTCTCCCAACTCCCTCAGCGATCTGGGATAGATCGCATCCGGCCCTGGGGATTTTTTCGGCTGAATATCGTTTAGCCGACACAACACATCGTCCCTCCTTATGAAAACGTGATCCAAAGTAAGCAAAATTCGATCTCTAATCTCAACATTCATCATGTTCCACTCCTCAGTGAACACTGATGCAAATTAATCATTGAGAATTTCACCCATTTTCTCAGGCTCGACAGACAGCCTTCCTTCATTAGCCTTTAGTGGATTAAACCTTGCCCTAGTCCTACTTGCTTCTTACATACGAATAAAATACCTTGGGAATGTCCTTAATTCTGCTTATTCAAGGTGTTTCAGGAACCCTCTCAGTCCGCTTGATTTATCGTTTAAGAGTACTCCTACTCTCCCAATATTCCTCCAAGGTCCGTTCCATTCTCAGCAGAGAGCGGCGCGATTTGGGCGGAAGTGAGGTTGGAGCGCAGAGCTGGCCGGGAAGGTAAGTGATATATAAAGAACTTACCTCGACGCCAACGGTCTTTTCTCAGCAGAGAGCGGCGCGATTTGGGCGGAAGTGAGGTTGGAGCGCAGAGCTGGTCGGGAAAGTAAGTGATTGATATTTGAGTGGGTGTGTTCTATACCCCAGGCCCGACACAGTAGGGCCTCCCTCCCATCTTCCTCCTCTAACCTAACTTTAAATTTCACAGGTAAGCTACTCAGTGTTCTTGCTTTGGAGATGAAGTGTAGAGTAATGGCAGCGCAGGCAGTGGAATGTTCCTCCTGCCGGATGTTTGAGGTAGGGGTGACCACCGATACTCCTGCCGACTTCATCTGCAGGAAATGCAGTCAGATTCTGCTCCTCACAGAACGAGTTAGGGAACTGGAACTGGAGTTGGATGAACTGAGGATTATTCGAGAGGCTAAGAAGGTGATAGATAGAAGCTACAGGGACATAGTTACGCCAGAGAACAGAGGTAGCTGGGAAACAGTTAGAGGTGGGAAGGGGAGGAAACAGGCAGTGCAGGGATCTCCTGTAGTCATTCACCTAAACCATAGGTATACCGCTTTGGATACTGGTGGGGGGGACAGCCTAGCAGGGGTAAGCTGCAGTGACCGGGTCCGTGGCGTGAGGTCTGGCTCTGAGACTCAGAAGGGAAAGGGGCAGAGAAGGAGAGCGCTAGTTATAGGAGACTCTCTAGTTAGAGGGACGGACAAGCGATTCTGTGGGCATGGGCGAGACTCTCGGATGGTTTGTTGCCTCCCGGGTGCCAGGGTCCGAGACGTCTCGGACCGTGTCTTCAGAATCCTTAAGGGGGAGGGTGTGCAGCCAGAAGTCGTGGTGCACGTTGGCACCAACGACATAGGTAGGAAGAGGGGTGGTGAGGTCATTCAAGAGCTCACGGAGTTCGGCTGGAAGCTGAAAGCTCGGACAGACAGAGTCATCATCTCTGGGTTGTTGCCAGTGTCACGTGACAGTGAGGCAAGGAATAGGGAGAGACTGCAGTTGAACACGTGGCTGCAAGGATGGTGTAGGAGGGAGGGCTTCAGGTATTTGGACAATTGGACTGCATTCTGGGGAAGGTGGGACCTGTCCAAGCAGGACGGGTTGCACCTGAACCAGAAGGGCACCAATATCCTGGGGGGTAGGTTTGCTAGCTATCTTCGGGGGGGGGGGGGGGGGTTTAAACTAATTTGGCAGGGGAATGGGATCCGGACTTGTAGTCCAGCAAGTAGGCTAGCTGTTTGTCAGGATGTCCAAGTGTGTGGGGAGGCTGTGAAGAAGGTAGCACTGACAGGGAATACTTGCGGACACAGAGATGCGTTCAAGTGCGTATACTTCAACGCAAGGAGTTTCAGAAATAAGGTCGGTGAACTTAAGGCGTGGATACGTACCTGGGACTACGATGTTGTGGCCATCACGGAAACGTGGATAGAAGAGGGACAGGAATGGTTGTTGGAGGTTCCTGGTTACAGATGTTTCAGTAGGATTAGGGAGGGTGGTAAAAAAGGAGGGGGGTGGCATTGCTAATTAGAAATGGTATAACAGCTGCAGAAAGGCAGTTCGAGGGGGATCTGCCTTTAGAGGTAGTATGGACTGAAGTCAGAAATAGGAAAGATGCAGTCACCTTGTTGGGTGTTTACTATAGGCCCACAATAGCAGAGGAGATGTGGAGAAACAGATTGCAAAACAGATTTTGGAAAGGTGCAGAAGCCACAGGGTAGTAGTCATGGGCGATTTCAACTTCCCAAATATTGATTGGAAGCTCTTTAGATCTAGGAGATTGGATGGGGCGGTGTTTGTGCAGTGTGTCCAGGAAGCTTTTCTAACACAGTATGTAGATTGTCCGAACAGAGGGGAGGCCATTTTGGATTTGGTACTCGGTAATGAACCGGGACAAGTAATGGGCTTGTTAGTGGGTGAACATTTTGGTGATGGTGACCACAATTCTGTGACTCTCACTTTGGTTATGGAGAGAGATAGGTGCGTGCAACAGGGTAGGTTTTACAATTGGGGGAAGGGTAATTACGATGCTGTAAGACAGGATCTGAGGAGCATAAGTTGGGAGCATAGGCTGTCGGGGAAGGATGTCGTGGAAATGTGGAACTTTTTCAAGGAACAGATACGACGTGTCCTTGATATGTATGTACCGGTCAGGCAGGAAAGAAATGGTCGTGTGAGGGAACCGTAGTTGACGAGGGAGGTTGAATGTCTTGTAGAGAGGAAGAAGGAGGCTTACATAAGGTTGAGGAAACAGGGTTCAGACAGAGCAGTGGAGGGATACAGGATAGCCAGAAGGGACCTGAAGAAAGGGATTAGAAGAGCTAAGAGAGGGCATGAAAAATCTTTGGCGGATGGGATCAAGGATAACCCAAAGGCTTTTTATGCATATGTGAGAAACATGAGAATGACGAGAACGAGGGTAGGACCGATCAAGGACAGTAGTGGGAGACTGTGTATTGAGTCGGAAAAGATAGGAGAGGTCTTGAATGAGTACTTTTCTTCAGTATTTACGAATGAGAGGAACCGTATTGTCGAAGAGGAGAGTGTGAAACGGACTGGTAAGCTAGAGGAGATACATGTTAGGAAGGAAGATGTGTTGGATATTTTGAACAACTTGAGGATAGACAAGTCCCCCGGGCCTGATGGGATATATCCGAGGATTATGTGGGAAGCAAGAGAGGAAATTGCAGTACCGTTGGCAATGATCTTTTCGTCTTCACTGTCAACGGGGGTGGTACCAGGGGACTGGAGAGTGGCGAATGTTGTGCCCCTGTTCAAAAAAGGGAATAAAGATAACCCCAGGAATTACAGGCCAGTTACTCTTACTGCGGTGGCAGGTAAAGTAATGGAAAGGGTACTGAGGGATAGGATTTATGAGTATCTGGAAAGGCACTGCTTGATTAGGGATAGCCAGCACGGATTTGTGAAGGGTTGGTCTTGCCTTACAAGTCTGATTGAATTCTTTGAGGAGGTGACCAAGCATGTAGATGAGGGTAGAGCAGTGGAGGTAGTATACATGGATTTTAGTAAGGCATTTGATAAGGATCCCCATGGTAGACTTATGCGGAAAGTCAGGAGGCATGGGATAGAGGGAAATTTGGCCAATTGGATAGAAAACTGGCTAACCGGTCGAAGTCAGAGAGTGGTGGTAGATGGTAAATATTCAGCCTGGAGCCCTGTTACAAGTGGAGTTCCGCAGGGATCAGTTCTGGGTCCTCTGCTGTTCGTAATTTTTATTAATGACTTGGAAGAGGGAGCAGAAGGGTGGGTCAGTAAATTTGCAAATGATACGAAGATTGGTTAAGTTGGGGATAGTGAGGAGGGCTGTTGTCGGCTGCAAAGGGACTTGGATATGATGCAGAGCTGGGCTGAGGAGTGGCAGATGGAGTTCAACCCTGCCAAGTGTGAGGTTGTCCATTTTGGAAAAACAAATAAGAATGTGGAATACAGGGTTAACGGTAGGGTTCTTAGTGAGGTGGAGGAACAGAGGGATCTTGGGGTCTATGTTCATAGGTCTTTGAAAGTTGCCACTCAGGTGGATCGAGCTTGTAAGAAGGCCTATGGTGTATTAGCGTTCATTAGCAGAGGGATTGAATTCAAGAGTCGTGAAGTGATGTTGCAACTGTACAGGACTTTGCTTCGGCCACATTTGGAGTACTGTGTGCAGTTCTGGTCGCCTCACTTTAGGAAAGATGTGGAAGCTTTGGAGAGGGTGCAGAGAAGATTTACCAGGATGTTGCCTGGAATGGAGAATAGGTCGTACGAGGATAGGTTGAGAGTGCTAGGCCTTTTCTCGTTGGAACGGCGAAGGATGAGGGGTGACTTGATAGAGCTTTATAAGATGATCAGAGGAATATATAGAGTAGACAGGCAGAAACTTTTTCCACGGGTACAACAGAGTGTTACAAGGGGACATAAATTTAAGGTGAAGGTTGGAAGGTATAGGGGAGGTGTCAGGGGTGGGTTCTTTACCAAGAGAGTGGTGGGGGCATGGAATGCGCTGCCTGTGGGAGTGGTAGAGTCAGAATCTTTGGTGACTTTTAAGCGGCAATGGGAGAGGTACATGGATGGGTTCTTAAGCTAGGACAAATGTTCGGCACAACATTGTGGGCCGAAGGGCCTGTTCTGTGCTGTATTGTTCAATGTTCTATGTTCTATTCTTAGCTGCCTGGAGCGTATGTTTGCTTCAATTTACCTCGTGACTATTTGCACGATTTCCCCTGCCATCCACCGGCCACGTATGTTGCTTTTCCAAACTCTTGTTTTCAAAGGTACACGCCTATTCTGTACTATCTTCAAACTACCGTTGAAAGCCTCCCACATATTAAATGTGGACTTCTAATCAAATACCTGCTCCTAATTCAAATTTCCAAGCTCCAGTCCAATTCTGATACAATTGACCTTGGTCCAGTTTAACATTCGTCCCTTAGGACCACTCTCATCTTTGTCTACGAGTATTCTAAAATTTACAGAATCGTGGACATTCTTCCCAAAGAAATCCCACACTGCAACTTCTACCACCTGAATTTGTCTCTCTCTCTCACACCACGTCCAATATGGTCCCTTTCCACGTCGGACTATTGACATCCTGCTCTAGAAAACTTTCCTGGATGCTCCTCACAAATTCTCCCTCATTCAGACCTCTGACACTAAATGTACCCCTGTCAATTTTCGGAAAATTAAAATCTCCATTCACCACCATACTGTTGCCTCTACATCTTTCCATTTTTTGTTCACCTATTTATGGGCATTTAAGCGGGCATTGGATAGGTATATGGAGGATAGTGGGTTAGTATAGGTTAGGTGGGCTTGGATCGGCGCAACATCGAGGGCCAAATGGCCTGTACTGCGCTGTATTCTTCTATGTTCTATGTTCTATATTTGTTCTTCTACCTCACGATTACGTTTGGGAGGCCTGTCGTACAGCCCCGACAATGGAACTGAACGCTTACTATTTCTCAGTTAACATATAATGACTCTCTGCTCAAGCCCTCCATGGTTTCCTCCTTTAGCACAGCTGTGATACCATCACTGACCAGCAATGCAACTCCTCAAACTTCCCTTTTTATTCCACCAATGTCCTGTCTGAAGCATCTATATCCTGGGACATTTAGTTGAGAAACATGCCCTTCCTTCACCCAGTCTCTGTGATCGCAATAACGTCATACACCCAGGCACTACTCCACACCCGAAAATCATCTTCCTTATTCACTCTCCTACTTGCAATAAAGTATATGCACTTCATGCCGCCAGTTCTCTTGCATTCATCTGCTCTCTGCCTACGCTTCGCCTCGGGAATGCAACTTTATGATGGTTACACTCTCCAATTTCAATCTCACTGTCTACTCATCT
Source organism: Chiloscyllium plagiosum (assembly GCF_037043375.1). Classification (NCBI taxonomy): domain Eukaryota; kingdom Metazoa; phylum Chordata; class Chondrichthyes; order Orectolobiformes; family Hemiscylliidae; genus Chiloscyllium; species Chiloscyllium plagiosum. The sequence goes on from NW_028270167.1 coordinate 95,329,175, forward strand.
TCTCTTCTAGTTCCCAGCTCCCTTCCACATTAATTTAAATGGTTAAAATTTAATTCCGAAAGGTTAACGTGCAGGTAAAGCATATAATTCTGGAATGGTGTCTTATTATAACCTACATAGATCGTGTCTGTTTTTATGTTTCGCATGTTTGAAAACTGTGTTTGTAAGAGACAAAGGGCTGTCTTAAATCACAGTGCTTGAAATAGTATACTTTGAAAGTAACAACAGTGACAGCCCCGCCGAAAATGCATTGGCAATAGTTTGAGAAAGCAGTAAATGAAGTTTGAGTTGCAGACGATTTGGCTAAAAGAATGTACATATCCTGTTTTCAACAGCAGCAAAGATTTCATTGGTTTCTGGACTCATAGAACAGAGAACATAGAAGAATACAGCGCAGTACAGGCCCTTTGGCCCTCGATGTTGCGCCGATCCAAGCCCACCTAACCTATACTAACCCACTATCCTCCATATACCTATCCAATGCCCGCTTAAATGCCCATAAAGAGGGAGAGTCCACCACTGGAAGTGGACTCGTGACAAGTTATAATATATCAGTACCTTTTCTGCTTTCCAACAACTCTGAACTTGTTTCTCCGGGGATTGAGCTGGATAGAAGTCACAATTCGATGGAAGTATGCAGTTCTTCTTCAGTTGGAAAAAAACGTTTACATTTTCTGTTTGCAAAAATCACCAGAAATCGGAAGAAAACAAGTTGGCAAATTGTTGCAAAATTTATGTTTTCACGGAGGAGGTTTGCACACTTTATGAGTGATCCAACAACCACGTTTCTCTGAGAAAGCAGTGCAAACATGTTCGATATGACGACTGAATCAACACCCTTTTCCAGCAGAAGAGACATATGGATCACAGTAACAGCAGGATAGGAGAACCTATTTATCCCTGATGCGTTTGGTTGCGGTGGAAGCGGGAGCTTAAAAATGGCTATAGTGCTATTTCATTACCTTAAATGCAGGCTACTGATATTTATTTACCTGTAACTGATATCCAATCTATAGCATCACACAGTACAGATCGTCGGTCCTTTAAGACTGAATCTCTAAAGAGTATCCCGCCCATCCCAACGGTTAAATACATTTGCACATCCATGAACTCTGACGGACAATTTAACTTTATCACTCCACTGGCTCTGCCCATCTTTTGAATGTGGGAGGAGACCAGACACCAATGGACGCGCATGACAGCACTTGTAATCTCCACTCAGAGAGTCGCCAAAAGCTCAATTTGAACACGTGTCCGTGGGGTGCTGTCGGGCAGCAGGCATTAGTCTTCCCAGAGCACCCACCAAAAGAAAAATGACTCCTTTTCGCAAGGGAAAGATTATTGGTAGTTTAGACCAACCTGAGTCTGAAAATCAATCCACTTGTGGAGCTTTTAATAGGATATAAAATCTGTAAATCGTAATATGATGCTAAGAGTAAGAGAGCTCGAATTCCAGCGTTACACCGGTGAGTTGTGACTCATCGTGTATTGAAATAATATATAAATATACAGTTACAATGAGCATTGCTGAAATACATCGGGAGTACTCTACTCAGACTGTTCACTTCATTCAAGCAACGAGTGAATATACTGAAGACAGCTCAGTACGTTGTCACAGACTAACACCTGGAATGAGGACACTGCCTACTTTGGAAACTTCTTTCATGCTGTAGTAAGATGCGACCTGATGGAAAGATATATGCCATTAAAGCGTTTTAATTGAAACGTATATTATCCTGAGGGAATTTTGAAGCAATAAGAGCAAAGAGGACATAATAATCACAATTGCATAAAGTAATGAATGACACAGTTTTGGAAGTTAGGGTGAAATAAAATAAATTATTACCTTCGAGAAAGATGAATAATTTGATTTGTCTTGCTACAAATATACTTAAAGTGTTTTACTAATACAGTTAAAGGGAACTGCAGATGAATTCGAAGTAAACACGTGGGTGATTGTTTTTTTCTTGGGAATCGGCTATGTGGTTTCCATTACAATGTAACAACGGATGTTATATGCAATCTAAATGTTATGTTACTTATTGTTATTCACATGCATGTAAACCCCAAAGTGGAACTGGAAAACTTTGTCTTTCGACCATTGTAAAACTTAACTGATTAATTTGAATTCAAGTTTAGCCGCTTTTTCAAACGCTTCTTTTGAAATTTCGACATATATTCAGACACACTTTTCAATTTTCCCTTTGAATTTGGCATAATTTCTTTTCATATATCTCCATATCTTGTCAGAAAATGCCTCTGCTTTTTAACTTCTCTGTTTAAGGTAATTGTGAAGGAAAATATACACGTCACCATTCCTTGCAGAACAGAATTCCCCAGCTTCTGTCAAGGTGTTTGCATGCAATTCATTCACATTTCACTAAGCTATGTTATATATCAACTATCAGTCCGTTCTTCAAATATCTCGCATTATTTTGATGCAACTCATCAGGCTGAAGGAAGTCAGAATTAACTTTAACCATTGTATTGCTTATATCCACTCATTTTAAAGATCAATCAAATCGAATAAGTAAATTTTTCCGTTGTACAGGGGTCGCAAGATCTCGGCACTGCCTCAATTGTTCAAGAATGTTCCAAAAAATGAGTGACTTAATTTGTCATGAATTTGGAGTTGCTCTGTAATTTTCCATTTAAAATTCTTTTCATGTCAGTGCACCATCTCTGCCTAGTTTGACCAAGCTATCCTCAGGGCATTGTTTGGCCAACCATGCCATCGATGACAGATCAGTGAGCTTTCACCATCATGGACGTGCACATAACAAAATCACCATTTGAAATTAATTTATTTTGTTAATTCATGATTTCTGCGTATTCCTCTCCTTCAGAGATTTTTGAATGCTTCAACTCTAATTAACCAAAGTCAATTTAAAGTGTTGAAACATTTCTCGTTGAATAGTTTAACACACATTTCTTTTGTTATTCTGTTTCACCTGCAGTAAGTTTAGTGGCAATTTTCATCTTGTCCCATGGAAATTTCGGCATTTCAACTTGTACCTCTCGTTACTTGCTGACTCTGTCAATGGCAGATCAATTTACTATCACAGATGTCATACTGTCACAGATTACTTACTCTTATTTTCCGTCATATTTCTTTCTCAATACACCTGTTTGTAATGTTATCCATGCCTTGCATTGAGCAAAAACAAAATGTTTAGTCTGTTTCACCATTAATTTTTCCTTTTCTCCGTTTATAGACCTTTGTTCTCAGTGTCTAATGGTGATGTGTTTAGTGCAGTGCGGGTTGTTGTGCTTCGTGATTTTATCTTCCCCTGCACTGGTTGGGACTCTCTGCTTTCCATGGCGTTGGATAAGGCAGAATTTGTCAGGACAATTCAAGAGGGTTGTTGACACAGGATGTATAACTTCCAACAAGGGATGCGTTTATACTGGAATTAGATTAGTGAAGTGAGCTCTACCAGGTGAGTGAAATTTCAATGAGGGAGAATTTCGAGAATAGTGATCATAATACTGTATTTTTAAGGTACTCTTGGAAAGGGATATTTGCAGTCTTTGGGAGAAGATCAAGGGCAGGCAAACACAGCAAAGTTAGGGGAGAACTGGAACAGTTTCATTGCAGATGGCTTTTTGAGATAAAATTCTCAGTGGACATGTGAGAGTGTTTAAAAGGGCAGGTGTCAGACTTCAACAGAGGCACACCCCTGCGAGAATGAAGGACAGGTATGGCAAATTATGTGAACGTTGGATGAGGAATTTGGAATGTCATAATGCAATATTACAGGGCATTGGTTAAACCATTTTTGGAATATTGCTTACAATTCTGTTCTCATTTTTAAAAATGATGTTGCGAAAACTCAAAACGATGAGAAAAGATTTATAAGTATGGTGCCAGGGTTGGAGGGGTTCAGCTATGGGGAGAGGCTGAATAGGCTGTGGCGGTTTTCCCTGCAGCAATAAATGCGAAGGGTGACCTGAACAGATTCATAAAATCATGAGGGGCATGGACAGTCGTAATAGACAAGGTTTTCACTGGGGGAGGGGAAATGGAGTCCAGAACTCAAGGGATTAGGTTCAGTGCAATGGGGAAAGATTTTTAAAAAAGACATGAGGAACAATGTTTTCTCGCCGAGGATTTTCATATATTTGCAATAATCTGCCAGGGCAGGTGTGGAAGCTGGTACAATTACAACATTAAAAACAATCTGGATGGGTTCAAGAATAGGAAGGGTTCAGAGAGGTGTGTGCAAAATACCGGCAAATGGGACTCGACTACCTCAGGATGTCTGGTCGACATTGACGAGTTGGAGAGAAATGTCGGTTTCCACTGTGCACATCTCTCTGTCTCCATGACACTATGACTTGGACCGTTAAGAACTTGGGTAAAAAGGAAAATATATCATATGGAATGTCCAGGAGAATGGGAGTTGATTAGGTCCTTGATTTATATAACATGTACAACAAGCAGAGGGTGGCTTTGGAACGCATTGGCCCACTCAAAGTGGAAGGAGGGAACATACGTATGGAACCAGAAGAGGTAGGTGAGGTCCTGAACATCGATGTTGTGATTCATCAGAGAGATGGATTTAGGGGAGGATAATCTCAGGGAATTGTGTATCGAACTTCAAAGTCAAGTTTTGATTGAAATGGAAACGATGTTGTACATCCTAAAAGAGCATTGATCCTGATGGGAGCTAATCCAGAAAATTGAGGAAGGCAAGAGAGCAAATTTCCGGCGCATTCAGAGTCCTCTTTGTATGCTTTTTGACCGTAGGTTAAGTCCCGGCAAACTGGACAATGTCAATTGTTGTTCCATTATTTCAGAAGGTTAGTGGAAGAATTGGCAAAATTACAGGTGCTAGAAATATTATTGGAACTGATTCTGAGGGACAAGATCTAATGCATTTAGAAGCAAATGAATTTATTACCGAGACAGAGCACGGATTTGAACTGGGAAGTCATGCCTCAATAATGGGTACAGTATATTGAGCAGTCCACGAAAACGATTGATGAGGCAAATGCTATTCATGTTGTCGACATGGACTTCAGCAAAGCCTTTGAGAAATTAGGTCATGACTTACTAGTACAAAAGTTGAAGTGCTGCATTTGAAAGTCCAAGGATAGGTGGAAATTACGTATGGAATGGCAGAACCCTCAGGATTATTGATCAGCAGAGTGATCTGTGTGTGCAGTTTCACGGATAGCAAAAGGTGGTAGCACAGGTTGATAAGGTAATTAAAAAGAGCCACAGCACGCTTGCCTTCACTGGCAGAGACATTGAACATAAGGCCGACCAACTCTGCTGCAGTTGTATGGAATTATAGGTTGGCCATACTTGGAATATTGCGTACACTTCCGGTTACCACATTACCAGATAGATATGAATGTTTTGGACAGCGAAGAGAAAAGGTTTACCGGAATGTTGAGTTTTTCTGTTCTGGGGATTTCACCTAAGAAATACAGTTGGATAGACCGGGGTTGCTTTCTATAGAATGATGAATGGGGAAGAATTACCGGATAGATCTTTATAAGATTCCAAACTGGATGGGCAGATTGAAAGCATTAGGTTGGTACCCATCGTGGATGTGTAAATGGTAGGAAACACAGGTTTGTCGTTTGTGCGGGTGGGGCAGCTTTAAAAGATGTAGTGCAATTTTTTCACTCTAAAAGTGGAGAATATTTGGAACGGGCTGCCAAAGGTAATGTTAGAAGCAGACACAATAGGAACATTCAAGAAACATGAACATGGACGATCACATGAATAACAAGAAATTAGAGGAAAGTGAAAACATCTTTCTTTGGAAGGGCAAAATGTGTCAGTGCAGACTTGAAGCGCTCAAGGATCTGTTCCTGTGTAATATTAAAAATCATATCAAGATAATATATCATATTATCGTACACCATCTATTGTTGCATTGTATGACGCATTCCATAACACACCCTTGTTAGAGGCAAATTACAAAAAGCAATCCGGCCTTCATGAAGTTAAAGATGAAGCATCCCTAGTGACAGGGAACTCCAGGATTCAGCTCCAACAGCGAGCTAAAATCACCAACTCACTGAAAGTAATTGCAAAGTCCCGTTGGATCTGTTTGAACCTGACCCAACCGCATGAATCTTCTGTCTTACATTAAAAATCACCCTTTGAGAACGCAAAACTGTTTAAGAATGCTTGTGTGAAGGACAAGCAAGTTCACTACCGCTGACAGAATATGCTTCTGAAACACAAACAGAACCAAACTCATCTCTGGAAGGCATGGTATTGTCACAATTGTTGGAAGTCAAAATGAGAGTATTTACCGATGAGGAATGAATAAGACCACGCCCGTGAATACAGGAAAGAAGAACAGCTTTGTTTCAAGTGTGTGACATTCCTGGAAATATATACAATATTGTTTCTGGGCTTTCGTTTTTGCTTGGGAGGAACATCTTGAACTAGGTCTCAGAGACTGAGATCAGCAAACATGGACTGAAGGGGGATAAAATTCGATCATATTGGTGTTGTCATTTTTTTCTATTTAGCTCAGGATGTTGCAAATGTTCAGTCGTCAGCCTGTTAGAGAATGCGATTGAAAAACGTCTGGGCACTGAACACTTTAAGGTGACTGTTTTAGCTTCATTCGAAAAGTCGTATTCGATACACAACATCGAAATGAATGAAATCCACACAGAATTTAAGTGCACTGTCAAATAGTTTTGATGTATAATCATTTTAGTAATAGAGATACCATGGCTTCAAATATGGAAAACAGATGTGCAAACCAAAAAATGAGCAAACAAAGAGATACATTGCGTTCCTGATCAGGTAATGTTAATGTATCGATGTTTGCACGTGAAATCATCAGTGAGAAAATCCCTCATTCCCTCAGGTGTGATGTGGAAGGCCAAAATGTGTCAGTACATTTTGATTTGATTTCTTGTAGTCAAGTGTATCTAAGTAAAGTGAAACGTTTTTTTTGTGAGCGGATCCCCGGGTGCTGAGACAGAGTGAAACTCACAGGTTACATTGCACAAGAGGTGTGCAAAGCAAGTTCAATATGATCAACATAATTTGAAGGTACGGACTCCTTTCAGCATTCATGTGGCAGCTGGGAAAAGGCTGTTCTCGAAACTGTCGGCGTGTTTATTTCAAGCTTCTATATTTTCTGCATGGTGGAAGAGGTTGGAGGAGAGGATTACCTGCTTGGCATGGTTGATTGATGATGTTGGCAACCTTTCCGTCGCAACACGAAGTGTGAATCATGTCCGTGGATGGAAGGTTGGCTTCTGTCGTGGCTGGACTGTACACACAAGCTGAGGTAGGTTCTTGCTTACATGGGTTGAGCAGTTTTCGGATCCAGCCAATCTGCAGCCAGACAGTATGTTTTGTATTCTGAACCTGTAAACGTGGGTGAGGGTCCTTGGACATGCCGAATTTCCGAAGCCACCAGAGGTAGAAGAGGGCGATCTATGCCTTCTTGGTCATCACATCTATGTGAGAGGTCCAAGGCAGGATGTTGATTATCATCACTCCGCGGAACTTGACGATCTCCAACCTCTCAACGTCAGTTCCAATAATGTAGATGGAGACATGTTCCCCCCCCCCCCCACCCAACCCGAAACCCTTCTTCATGAAGTAAATGATCAGTTATTTTGTTTTGTTGTCATTCAGAGCAAGGTTAAAGTGCACCACGACGCTCAGCCATTATCGCCTTTCTGTGTTCTAACTATCATGGACTAATATCTTTGATGTCATCAACAACATGTTAAATTGTGGTCGTTCGGAATTTGCCTGCACCGTCGTGGAAATTCAAATATTGCAGAAGGGGGCGGCGAATGCATCCGTGAGAACGGGTCTGTATTGATTGATTCTCCACTGTGTGGAAACAGAAACTATTAAGCAACAAGTCCACACCAACCCGCCAAAGAGTAAGCCACTCAGTCCTAAGACCATAATTCTCTATATTTACCCCAGACTAATACACGTAACGTATACATCCTTGAACACAATGGGTACTTCAGCGTGGTCAATTCACCTATACTGCATATCTTTGTATTGTGCAAGAAAACTGGAGCCCCCAGAGGAAATCCACTCAGACACGGGGAGAATGTGCAAACTCCATACTGAAGTCGCCCGAGGCAGTAAGCAAACCCCAATCCATGGCACTGTGAGCCAGCAATGGTAATCATTGCGCCACCTTGCCACCCCCACTGTTGACAATTATCGCACAGGAATTACAGTTGACTATCTCATTACCCCACCCTATCTTTGTTTTTCAAAATCATAAAGTAGATGTCAGTGCTGCGCTGACATCAAATAGCGACAATGAACAATCCACTAGTAAGACAAAAATGTGACTCCCGTCGTTTTGAAATTTCTCACATTAGGGAAACGAAAATAACCATAACTTCTATCTATTGGTCTCGTCATTTTATAATTCTACCAGGTCACCTCTCAACTTTTTACACTCCAGTGAAAAAAAAGACGATTACAAACCTATCCAGTCTTTCTATAGAAATAATCTCGCCCAAAGGACAATATCACCAATAATCTGTCCATCTTGGTAATAGCAATCCTGTAACTAAGCGACCGTCGTTGGAAACAGTATTCAAGAAGAGGAACACTCACGAATGTTCTGTACAAACTTACCATAGTGTCCCAACTCCTGTGCTCAAAGGGCTGAGCAATGAAGGCAAACGTGCTAAACGGTTTTTTTGTTTCAAAAATAAAACCTGTCTACATACAAAACACAGATTAATGGTGTTTCAGTAAAAATCAGCAGTTCTAATAGGCGGTTCAATATCACCTTCTCAGCAGCAAGTTGCAACAGGAATGAAATTGTTGGCCAAGCCAATGATGTCTGAGCCACAGGTGGCAATTTAAAAAGGAAAGAAGTGTTTTCAGAAGCAAAGAACAATTGATGCAGCATCTGTGGAGACAACTTTATACTTCTGCGTGTAAGTGTGTACGTACATATATGCATTTATATGCGTGTATATGTGTTTTGTACATAGATGCATGCACACGCACGCACATGTTTTGCATTTGTGTATCTGATTGGAATGAATGACAATTTAGTTGGAATTGCAGTGCAGTGATATGAAAGATGGTTAGCCAAGATGAGAGCATTCCTGGCCAACCAATCTTAGGAAATAAAATAGATGGACAGTGGGTTCTCAATGGAGTGAAAGGGATAGTATGAAACATCAAAAGGAATCGGCAAAAAAAGTGAGAGAGATTAAATAGAGAGCTAATGATGGAAGGATTGAAAGGCTAAAAATTAGCTAGAGGAAATAACGGATCGAATACAACTGGATGAAGGGTCTAAAGGAGTGAAAGGAAAGGATAGAAAGGTAGAGGGCATAATACTGAGAGAGGTATAGGGAGAAGAGAGAATTAGGAGAGATGCAGAGAAGTTGGGACGTTCAGTTTCTGTTGAAGAGATGAAATTGCGACGGAAGGAAATGAAAGAGAAAGAAATTTGAAGGCATAAAATGGAGAAAGTAGACAGCAAGTATATGAAAAGTGAACAGGAAGAGGGCAGACAAAGCAACGCAGCAAAATGAATTTCGCTGACGCAAACTTTGAGTGTCGATAACTAGAGGCGAAAGCAAGAACGGAGTTGCATAAAGCCGACTCCTGAGCTCAGTCGGGTCAGGGCGAGACGGTAGCTCAGTGGTTATCACTGCTACCTCACAGTACCCGGGACTGGGGTTCAATTCCCGCCTTGGTTAACTGTGTGGAGTTTGCGCGTTCTCCCCGTATCTGCGTGGGTGTGCTCCACTTTCCTCCCACAGTCCAAAGATGCGCAGGTTAGGTGAATTGGCCATTCTAAATTGCCCATAGTGTTAGGTATAGGGGAATGGGTCGGGTTGGGCTGGCCTTCGGAGGGTCGGTGTGGACTTGTTGGGCCGAAGGGCCTGTTTCCACACTGTAAGGGATCTAATCTAATCTATCTGTATCCATGATAAGCAGATTTGGACGGAGTCTGTCTTCCTCGAACTCTGTTCCCCAACCTCAAAGACAAAACCATTACTCATCTGCCAATTTAGAACGATTTCGTTTTAAAAAGAAAATCACATTGAATTCTCACATTGTGTATTTTATATATTTTATTAAATCATGCATGCATTACTTAGAATGATGTAATTTGAAGAGAGTATGAAGCGTGCCCTTGTGTGTGTATCCTCTACAAGTGGCGAATATTCTTGCACTACTATCAATTGCTTTCCAAGTGGTCAGTGTGCGTAACAGCTGAATTATGAACTGAAATGCAATGATCTTGAATTTATTTATTATTTGGCAAATTTTATAGACTGATTAATTTGAGCGAAAGGATATTTCAGTACATTACAAAGCTGCTGTCTGAAATTCTTCTGAACTACAGCATAAATTGCAGTGTTTGTGCAGCAGCCAAGGAGCTGCAACATGAAGCCCAATTCCATGACAAAGTCTTGGAGGTAGAAAAAACGATATCTAAAACTGTACAACCGTTTCCATATTGAATACAACATTGCCGTTGACCATAGCAAGATGAAATTGCCCGAGATGACAAAAAGTAAAACGATGGATTTTCTTCGGCTCTCCATTTCAGTGTCTTTGTGTGTCTGTTCACTTCTTCTGGCCCAGAGTCTCCTGCGGGCTCTGCTGGTCAATAATATGTATCTGACAGTGAACATATTGAGCAGAAGAATAATGGTAAATGGAAGGGTTGGTGTTAAAACCTGGTGAAGGACCTCAATCATGACCCAGACAGGTGAGTAATAAACATTGTTTTGGATAAAACAAAACCAGGGAAGGTTAATCAGAGTATATCGATCTGAGAACATATAATACCAAAAAATGTTCTTGCAGCAGCTTAGCGCGGTTACTGTGCCCAGCACCACAGCTGCCGTTTGTTCACTGCAATATTTGCATTTCAGCTTCTGGCAGCAAATGGCGACAAATCGATCAATGGTGAACGTGACTGTGAACCAGACTGAACAGTCAGTGGCTGCATAAAGCAGGATGGCATGGATATTACACATACGGATGTAACGCAGGGAGTAAAACTGTTCTCTATAAACAATCGGAATGTGCCTCAATCCCAAATCAGCATTTTAGATCTTAGATTAAGAGATAATCTTCTTGGAACATTTAAACTAATGTGGAGCATTTTACAGCTGGATTTAGAATAGCATGCTTTCATTTTATCACAGACACCACGAGGACATTCGCTTTAAAAAAGACACAGAAACATAAATTTCAATTTAAAAGAGGGGATTTTCTCGCTGTCAAAAGAAATAGCACCGTGAATGACAGCAGTTTTGATGCACTGGCATGGAGGAAACAACTGCGATAGAGTGATACAGAATAGAGAATATTCATTTGATCGACTTTTGGGATCAAATAATACGATTGTGTGTTTCAGCTCAGAGCGAATGAAAATGCGACCGAGCAGAGTAACAACAATCGAATGTTCTCTGTTTTTTTCTTTGTTACTCCTGACAGCAACGTCGGTGAGCCGAAAACATGTCATGTTGTTGGAAATTCTTAATGAGTCCCATGACGTTTCATTGAAATCGCCCTAACATATGGACAAAAGGGGAGGTGAACCGAATGTAGCTGTCCGAGAATGAATCCCGCACAGTCAATATATTGTCCGAAATTAAGAACATTCTACTGCCATTCGTGACAATCTGACATTTTTCCTTTTGTCAGTACTTTGTCCTTACTTCTATAAAGTGCTTCAAGTAAGCACTGCTTGGAATTTTCATGTCTGTGCTTGTACTGGCACGTATGTGTGTGTGTGTGTGTGTGTGTGTGTGTGTGTGTGTGTGTGTGTGTGTGTGTGTGTGTGTGTGTGTGTGTGTGCGCGCGCGTGCGTGTGTGTAACGGTGTGTGCGTGGCTGCTCTCAGGTGCCTGTGTGCATTAGTGTGTCTGTGTTTGTCTCTATCTATGTCGAAGTGTCTTAATGTGCTTGTGTGCGTCTTCTCGTGTATGTGTATCTGTGCCAGTGTGTCTGTGTGTGTGTGTGTGTGTGTGACTTTGTCAGAATGTGTTTGAACATATGTGACCGGGTCTGTGTCAGATTGGCTGTCCGTGTCGTGTCAGTGTGCGCAAATGTACCAGTATTTATAGAATTGTACATTTATCAGCATGATTGCATATTTGAAAAATGTTCATCAGAGACCTTTGCACATTTGTTGAGGAAGCTGATATGTATAATAAACTAGTTATGTACTACTGACGACTGAAATCTGGCTGACTTGTTCTTCATACTGAACCTGACACCGTCATATAATTTGCTGTAACACTACTCTGTTCTGAAGACTGGTCTCTGCACCTGAAAGGAATACGCTGTTTTTTTTTTTGCACGGATGCTGCTAGGCTTGTGATTTTCCAACAGTCTCTGGGCAAGTTTGTGGCCATGTCACAGGACATTTTACTTCAAAGTTTTTTCTTGTGACTCGTGGATGGGTATCGAAAAGGAAAGGTTAATCATTCCGAAATTCTGTCAGACAGTTTTGAAGAATATGTGGTAATGATCATTGGAATGTAGAATTCTGTGGATTACAAATTCTGTGTCTCCAAAGTTTTTTGAAGCTCAGTTAATTTTTGTCTGATGAGCGAAACATGGATAACATGGATGGACAGAGCTATAGGGCTAAGATCACAAACGGAAGAGCCATTGTCTAAATGACTGAACGAAATTAGTCAAATCGTCAAATAATCTACTCCTGGCCCTCGGTCCTAAGTGCCTCTGTTTTATTCAGCCTTAGTGTCTGCTTAATGTGCAATGGGAAATCATTTCAAATCTCGAAGCTATGCATCGAAACAAGGGATAAACTTTCAGAGCCTCGAAAGACTGTTCTGTACCATGTCCTGTAGACGAGAAAACTTGCTTTGGAAACACATGTTGGCCAGCAAAAGACTAACACATCCCGCTTTGCAGAGTTTTCTCCCTCTGCAACTTCTACTCATTTTATGGTCATACTGCCGGCTAAGATTCAATGTATACGTAGCATCCATAAATACATAGGCTTAGTTTAACAGGCATTCTGATCACCCTCAATACAACATTTTACAACGCGACCTCCAGGAAAACAAATACTGCATGTCAGATAGCGTAATAAGAAAGTAAGGAAAAGGAACATGGGTATGTCATTCAGTTCCTGCTACACAACTATCATGATCTTCTGGAAGCCTCAAATCCTCATTCACGACTATTCTTCGTAGTCATCGGTTCCTGACAGTTTGTTAATGTATCTGCGTTTTCCCGCCGTTTCAATTGTCCAGCCCTTTACGTCCATTTGTTAATGTATTCCAGGCATTCACTACCCTTCCGAGAATAGATTTCTTAGAATCTCAGTTATAAATGAATGTCATTTATTCTGTAAATGTGTCTCTCTAGTTCGATATTCCGCTTTGCATTGAAACATTTCAGTACTTTCAGTTTTAAACTTCCTCCGGACCTGGTATGTTTCATTCACATCAACCTTTACTCATCTCAATAACGATAAATGAAGTACTATTGGGTCCTTGACAATCATCGCCCTCACTATGGGAACCAACTAATTGCATCAGTATTGTGCTCCGCTCTCCGTTGAAGTCCCGGTGCTGCACTCTTGTCTTCGTACGTACATTTCAATTTAATAAGTGTGCTTTTTATTCTACCAAACAGAGTGAATGACTTTGTACTTTGTTACCTAAGCTTCTTTTGGAAATTGTTTATGCACTCAGCGAACCAAGCTATTTCATTTTCCAAATTCCTTACACTCTCATCAAAACTTGCATTGAACATACTTTTCAGCATCATCAAACTTGGATACATCTCTTTTTACTGCAAAGATATGCCACATTTTCTGTCTTTCAAATCCAATGCAAACCAAACAATCGTCTCTCCCTTCCCTGTGTCTTAATAACCTGTCAATCCAAGCAAATACACTACCAAAAGATCCGAAAATGTGAAATAAACATTTATGTGTATGCCTTACCAAATGCCTTCTAAGTACCCCAATTCACTGTCGAAAGGTTCACTTTTCGTTCTATCTACTTGTCATATCTTCAAATAAATCAATGCATTTGTCAAGCATATTTTTTTTTCACAAAACGAAGCTAACAATGTTTGATTGTATCACGCTTTTATAAATGCCAACTTTTTTTTGATACATAATAATGGCCCTAGCATTTTCCAAACGTCCAGTGCGCGGTTCGCTTGGCTTTTACTTTCCCAATTTTTGTCTCTGTAGTTTCTGTAATAAAGGCATCACGTTTGTCACATTTCTCAGTCCACTGATAACATCTTGGACTCGATTCTGTTGCAGAACACTTCTACGCATGCCAGAAATATATTAGCAGGGGAGTGGTACCAGGGGACTGGAGAGTGGCGAATGTTTGCCCCTGTTCAAAAAAGGGAATAGGGATAACCCCGGGAATTACAGGCCAGTTAGTCTTACTTCGGCGGTCGGCAAAGTAATGGAAAGGGTACTGAGGGATAGGATTTATGAGTATCTGGAAAGACACTGCTTGATTAGGGACAGCCAGCACGGATTTGTGAAGGGTAGGTCTTGCCTTACAAGTTTTATTGAATTCTTTGAGGAGGTGACCAAGCATGTGGATGAGGGTAGAGCAGTGGATGTAGTATACATGGATTTTAGTAAGGCATTTGATAAGGTTCCCCATGGTAGGCTCATGCGGAAAGTCAGGAGACATGGGATAGAGGGAAATTTGGTCAGTTGGATAGAAAACTGGCTAACTGGTCGAAGTCAGAGAGTGGTGGTAGATGGTAAATATACAGCCTGGAGCCCAGTTGCAAGTGGAGTTCCGCAGGGATCAGTTCTGGGTCCTCTGCTGTTTGTAACTTATTAATGACTTGGAAGAGGGAGTCGAATGGTGTGTCAGTAAATTTGCAGATGATACGAAGATTGGTGGAGTTGTAGATAGTGAGGAGGGCTGTTGTCGGCTGCAAAGGGACTTAGATATGATGTAGAGCTGGGCTGAGGAGTGGTAGATGGAGTTGAACCCTGCCAAGTGAGGTTGTCCATTTTGGAAGGACAAATAAGAATGCGGAATACAGGGTTAACGGTAGGGTTCTTAGTAATGTGGAGGAGCAGAGGGATCTTGGGGTCTATGTTCATAGATCTTTGAAAGTTGCCACTCAGGTGGATAGAGCTTGTAAGAAGGCCTATGGTGTATTAGCGTTCATTAGCAGAGGGATTGAATTCAAGAGTCATGAAGTGATGTTACAGCTGTACAGGACTTTGGTTAGGCCACATTTGGAGTACTGTGTGCAGTTCTGGTCGCCTCACTTTAGGAAAGATGTGGAAGCTTTGCAGAGGGTGCAGAGAAATTTTACCAGGATGTTGCCTGGAATGGAGAATAGGTCGGACGAGGATAGGTTGAGCGTGCTAGGCCTTTTCTCATTGGAACGGAGAAAGATGAGGGGTGACTTGATAGAGGTGTATAAGATGATCAGGGGAATAGATAGAGTAGACAATCAGAAACTTTTTCCCCGGGTACAACAGAGTGTTACAAGGGGACATAAATTTAAGGTGAAGGATGGAAGGTATAGGGGAGATGTCAGTGGTCGGTTCTTTAACCAGAGAGTGGTGGGAGCATGGAATGCGCTGCCTGTGGGAGTGGCAGAGTTAGAATCATTGGCGAACTTTAAGTGGCAATTGGATAGGTACATGGATGAGTGCTTAAGCTAGGACAAATGTTCGGAACAACATCGTGGGCCGAAGGGCCTATTCTGTGCTGTATTGTTCTATGTTCTATGTTCTATGTTCCGAAAAATAAACTCTGGAAACAGGTCACCGTCTCTCAGTAAATACTGTCTGTACTCTCATTCTGTTGTCCAATATATTCTCCCTCAACATGTGACAAGATCATGATTAAATGCAAGAAGATCTCCGTGTTAATGTGCAAGAAAGATCTGTACACTTTCCAGTCTCAGACTGAAAAGCGGCAAGTAACATTTGCGCCACATAAATGACCATCATCAGTAAAGACAATCAATTCACCGCCCTTTGGTATGCGATGGTGTTACCATTCTTGAACCTTCACTATCAACACCCTGTAGTTTACCATTGAACAGGAACTCACTGGACACTCCACAAAAAGTTAGTTTTGAGAAGGTTTGTAGCTTAGGTTGAGATTTTGTATATAGGTTTGCTCGCTGAGCTGAAACGTTCATTTCCAGACGTTCCATGACCATACTAGGTAACATCTGCTGAAAACTCCTGCTTTCTATTTATATGTTTGGGTTTATTTGGGTTGGTGATGCCATTTCTTTGGTGATGTTATTTCCTGTGGTGAAGTCACTTCCTGTTTCTTTTCTCAGGGGGTGGTAGATGGGATCTAAATCGATGTGTTTATTGATAGACTTCTGGTTGGAATACCATGCTTCTAGGAATTCTCGTGCATATCTTTCTTTGGCTTCTCCTAGGATGGATGTATTAACCCAGTCGAAGTGGTGTCCTTCCTCATCCGTATGTGAGGATACTAGTGAGAGAAGGTCATGTCTTTTTATGGCTGGTTGGTGTTCATATATCCTGGTGGCTAGTTTTCTGCCTGGTTGTCCAATGTATTGTTTGTTACAGTCCTTGCATGGTATTTTGTAAATGACGTCAGTATCGGGTCTTTCAAGTTCATTAGCTGCTATTTCAGTGTGTTGGTGGTTTGTGGGCGACCATGATACCAAGAGGTCTGAGGAGTCTGGCAGTTATTTCCAAGAAGTTTTTGATGTAAGGGAGATTGGCTAAGGTTTATGGACCCGTTTTGTCTTCTTGTTTATGTTTGTTGCTGAGACATTGGTAGCCAGACTATGGGTCTGAGGGGGACTCCTGGTTTGTGCGTTCAAAAAGAATGGATACCTTATGAACACAGTCCGGCGATTTCGAATCAGACCCCTTGTCATCATGGTAGCCCACAAACCCGCTAATACACTAAACAAAGACATGCATGAGAATTCCGAGAAGCATGGCATTCCAACCAGAACTCTATCAACAAACATATCGAGTTGGACCAACCCCTGAGAAAAGGAACAGGAAGTGACTTCACCCACAGGAAATGACATCACCAACCCAAAGAAACCAAATATATCGAGAGCAGGAAATTTCAGCATTGCTTTGCATAATGTCCACTGAAGATGTTACCTAGTAACGTCATGAAACGTCTGGAAAAGAAACATTCAGCTCCGCGAGCAAACCTACATCTAAAACTCTTCATAAACATAGCGGCTACAAGAACACATTAGAAGATAGGAATACCGTAGCAATTATTTCACCTCCTGCCCTTCCTTCCGTCCCGACCAAAAAAAAACGCACAACTACAGTTAGAAGTCAGGAGTGCGACTGAATACACGGAACTTTGTTGTCTGTGTGCATTGCAAACAACAATTAAGAAGCTTCAAATCATGCAGGACAAAGCAGCTGGCTTGATTGACAACGCATCCACAAGCATTCATTCTCTCCACTACTGATGCGCAGTAGCAACCATGTCCAGAAATGCAAGAGGCCACTGAAAGAGTTTAACAAAGGTCATCAGAGAACACCTTCCAAACCACCGACTGCTTCCGTCTGGAAGGAAAATGGCAGCATATGCAAGGGAAGACAATCACTTGCAAGCATCCCACCAGGCCAGTCACCATGTTGAATTGGAAGTCTATCTCCCTGACTTCATTGTCGCTCGGTTAAAATCCTGGAATTCCCACCCTAATCGAGTTATGGGTCAACTCACAGCAGGTAGAATACAGCCCACAACCACTTTCTCAAAGCAACTGGGAAAAGGCAATAAATAGTGGTCAGCCAGCAGCACTCACATCCTGCAAATGAATGATTAAAAAAATCCTTCATACGTTTAACACATATGATACTTCTTGGTTTTTTTTTTAAATATTGATTTTAAGTATTTGTCATTTACGCTTTCACGTTTGCAACTTGTTGGTCGCAATCTCCATGTATCCGAAAATAATTCTTTAGGATTAGCTTTCTTCATTGAAGTTTCCACTAATGATTATGTTTTCAGCCATTGCTGCTGGATCCATAACTAATTCCAGTCATCAGGCCTTACACCAGTTGCCAGACGCTAGTATATGTTTTTTTTTAAATTCAAGATTCAAAAGCCACATTCATTAATCTTGTGTGATCTGTCATCTAATTTTATTCTTTCTGACATTCTGAGCGAAGAGTTATGTAACATTTCTTGACATATATGCTTCTGTTCATCAGCTGACTTTCCCCTTAGTCTATTTTCCAACCTTACATAATCAATAAGTATTTCAAACATACCCTCGTTTCTGCTTAGCTACTATTTCTTGCCAGACATACAACCTGAGTCGTATGGGTTGGAGGCGAGGAATGTGGCTTCCTTATTTGAGTGAACGCATAATTAATTCAAAATAACAAGCAGACCATCAAATAAGAAGAGCAAAACAAAGAGGAGTGTCACAAGGACACAAACAGCCTGTTCGACAGGAAACTCCTTAGTATACAATGGGAAGTGAATATACACGTTGCACAATATCATTCTTTCCGAACTTCCTCAATCCAGCACTATTAGCTCGACAGAGTCCAAGTTCCTGGTCAAGGAAAGAAATAAAGAAAAAGGACATTCACTCGAAAAAACAGATTTGGATAATTTCGGAAAAGGAAAAGGGTCAAAATGAGCATGCAAACGATGTCGGAATGTTAGCATAACGAAAGCCAGTGTAGGTCAGTGAGGGGAGAAGTGATGGGTGAATAGTACTCTGTGTAATTTGGTTCTAGGCACAAGAGTTGTGGATGAGCTGAAGAGGGTTGTGCAGAATGTCATTGAGACGTGTATTGGAATACGTGAGTCTGCAACTGCAACTGACGTGCATGAATGTTGCAGTCATAGAGGAAGATAGACATCGACAGAGGTTGGTGAAGTAATGGTGGTCAAATTACGCGGTTGTGCTAACCGACTTCAAACGTGATCAGAAACTCATCTCTGTGTGAAGTAGAAGACCGAGCTCTGCAGACTTCATGGTCCAGGTTCAGTCATCGATTCAAAGATGGATCAAAATCTCACTAAGCACTGACGAGATTGAGAAGATCAGATGGAACTTGGATCCCATTATGAGCCAGAAGGAGAAGTGAACTTATCATCACATATCTTCCAGTTAGCTAAATCATTTATTTGACGGTTGGGATAAGGATGGAACTACTTTGATAATGATAAAACTTCCACCACATTGATTGTCAAAATAACCGAAGAGCAGGAAAAAAAATGCAATCTACATCCCTCACTGACTATTTATCGGCTGTGTTTTGTCCATGTGAGTAAAGGTACTGTGATCCAGAAACCACATCATGAATCGCCTGTTCATCTTTGCTCAATAATTCTGTTAATTACGTACATGCTGTGAATACATTCCAGAGAAAATGTACTTCATTCGTGCCAGACATGCATGAGCTTTTTCATGAGGAAAGTCGACCTCGTTTGTATGGGCGTTTAGAAGAGAGTGCGGGGCAAGTATTGACGTTTGGAAATGTCTCCACTGTCCTAACACTATGTCCATGAAAATGAGTTTTCATCTTGTGATGATTCCAGCTACATTTTATTTAATGTATGGCTCATCCGTTTTATATTAATGACGGAAGGTTTCATATTCCTTTGTTTACTTCCATGTATATGGCGGTTTTTAATCTTTTCTTTCTGTACAGACAATCACACGCATCATAATGACCAGTAAGTCATTCAGTCTCTGAAGCCTGCACCCGATTCAATTAGATCATACTTGACCTGACAATAACGTTCAATCCGTATTCCTGCCTGTTCTTGATAACCTTTCACCCCTTTGACGAAGGACAACCGATCGACCTGGCCCTAAAAATATGAATGGGTATTTCCTCCACTACCTTTCCAAGCACAAAATTGGAACACATCGCTGCATTTAAGAAGAAGAAAGTAACCGCAATTTGCAATGGAAAGGCCTGATGTCTAGACAGGGAGTTCGATTCATACGTAAATTGAAGCATTTTCTCCAGTTTTACTCCGTCAATGCCCCACGAAATCAGAGTACGACATTAACAGATAGCTTCAGAAATGATTCTTTCAGACCACCAAACCGGCTCTCCAGCATCGTGTCTGATTTGACGATTGGATCATAGAACTGTACAAAGAATAAGACAGCCATTCGCCAAATCCCTGGACACAAATTCCCTCAAGTGCTACTTCTCTAATCCCACTCCCGAGCCTTATCACCATAGCCATCTGTCGAAGCAAAGTTGGACGAAACGTGGTGAACTGAACGTCAATTCCCACCTCAGTTGTTGGTCTAGTAATCCCTGCATTCTCAAATGCATCTCTCTATCTTATCCTCATAGTTCTTCATTCCCCGAGTACTTGAACATCTGTCCACCATCAATATTGAATATAATTCCAGACAAACCTTGGAAAACCTTTTATTCCACTGTTCTCTGACAGAAGAAGTTTTCGATGTCTATGTCATAAATGCGATGATTTAATCTGAACATATTTTCTCCAGACACAGAATCTCCCGCAAGGTGAAATCATCTTTTGACAACTATCTGACAAGCGCACAAATAGTCTTCTATTTCTCTTCCTCATGTTGGTCTTTTATTATTTTCACAAACTCCAATGAATACATGCTCAAACTATCAAGTTCGACTCGGATGGAAGCACCTTAACATCCTCGATAACCTTTCTGAACCTTCACTGGCATACGTCCTGTGCTTCTTAAATCACTAGGATCTATTTCGTTACATATGACGACCATAACTGTTCATCGTGTTGCAGCTGTGGTCAGAGAGAGGCTGGTATACTTATGACATGATCTGTATGCACCACTGCTTTGAATTAATGACAAACAATGCATTTCCATGCCGAAGTACCAACGGGACTTAGAAGCAAGGTTTCTTTTTTTGTGATTCAAACTCAAAATAATGTAAGCCCCAGCTTCGATTCCTCTGGAATTCTCCAGTGACAGGGCGCCCAACGTGGAAATGCTACCTTGAACATAATATTCTGTTCATTGTTTAGATAATCATTAGGGCCGAGCTCTTCAATGAATTCTACACTTAAACAAATTAGCTGGAGCGGGAATTCAAATCATACAATGATCATCATTCTGTATTGCGAATCCAACTCACAGCCAACTGAGATTATAAAATCACTGGAATCCTGGATATTACAGCTTTGTGCTCTAAATGTATATTCAATTCTGCTTACAATAACAGATGAATCTTCCTTATTACTTACTACATCTGTACAAACATGGCTTAAAATTCTCGCATGAGAACATTTGGATCCTACTGCTTTTTATGTCACTGTGGACTCTTATTAATTCTATGCAATTAATCGATAATAATTTCACATTTAACCACATAATTTTGTATGTGTCATATTTTTTTCCAATCACATGGTCGATCATTAGTCTCTACACATGTTCTGACACGATTTCTTTCTCAACTACCTTCTTTTCATTATTACTAACTTCAAGCAGTTCCTTACGAGTTCTGTTTACTACGTGCACTGCAAAAATCAATAAACGTTTTGTGACAGCACGGTCGAAATCAACAAGCACGTCCATCCTGAGGAGAACGGCAGCAGATCATTAACGCAGCAAATACTATTTTTCCTGAGACAACTAGTGACTAAATATAACTTTTGGCTCGGTAAATGAAACTCACCTCACATTAACGAATTTATATAAAAAAAGAAAACAAATGCGACTGGAAACTTTTACCGATGCGACTGGAAATTTTTCGACAGCCCTTGATTAAGACAGAAACAGTATCTTCATCTCCGCCAGGCATCATGACGTTCAACATTTCGAAAACTTATTGGACAACATACAGGGATATTCCCACTTCTGCCTTGGAACTTGGGGTTCATGGAAAATCAAGGGAACGGTAACTTTTGTGGCCGTGGGCATCAACGACATCACCGTCGTGTGAGACACCAAGTTTGTTGAACGGGATGTGGCAGCTTTGAAAGCACTTCTTTCCGGAGGACATTTGTGTTGCACTGGACTCCTGGATTATCGCTAAATTGAAAAGTTTTCCTGGAAAAATTAGAGGACGTTGGCTATCACATTTCCTCCTCCTCACTTTTAAAAGAAAGTTTGTCCCCGTTTCACTGTTTGCTCAAATTGACAGTTAACTTCCAGATCTTCATTGAATCTATTTAACAGTTGTACAACAAACCATTCACAGCGTCTCCCCTAAATCTCCATGAGAGAAGGACATCAACTGCTGCGCATGCACGGGATGCCATCTCAGGAATTATTGGAAACCTCACCTGCTCTATCTTCCGTGTTTTCTATTCATCTTCTATTCTGATGAATCATGACCACTTTCTCCTCTCAACCTGCAAAATGAACAGTTCGTTTCTCCACAGAAGTGTATGGCAGCGTAGCTCGCACCATTTTGTGCAGATCAGCAGTTCCAATGTCTGAAAAAGGTTGTCCGTGAAGCAAAGAACCAAGTTAAAGGGCAGAACACACACACACACAATGCGCAGGCGCCCGCACACACACACACACACACAAACACACACACAAACAGAGAGAGATAAAAAAAGACACTTCGACAGCGAAGTGGATGCATACGAAAATGAAAGTGATTTTGATAGGATGGTAAGGTCATAGGGAAGGGACTCATGAATTTTTTGTTGTCTTTCATAATAGTTATAGTTTCCAGGCGATTTACCTGTGGGTGGTAGTGTCGTGAGAAGAGAATTGGAACATTCGTGTCTGGTCACAACAAAGAGAACAAAGAAGATTTAGTCAGCAGCTGGAGTGAGAACAAAGTTGAAACTTGGGTTAATATCGACCAGGCAGCGAAAGGGATCAAGGCTGACTAAAATTATGGCGACAAAAATATAGTCAATTGAGAGCAATAACACTGATCGCGTTTGCAACAGTTTGGTTCCTCTTCAGACAATGGAGTTGGACTTGCTTAATCAAAGTGGGGTTTGCGGGTCGAAATAATGGCAATTGTATCCATCTTTTCAGCGTTTAAATAACGACTTCATTAAGCAAGTTCCGCCTCTTTATTGAACTAATATTCAGATGAAGTAACTTACCAGGAAGACCAACAATAGCGAGGATTGGATAGTAACCAGCTTGCATCACCCAAAGTATAAACCTTATCCGCATTGCTAACGATGGCACACCTTGAGAAAGATAGTAAATACCTAAAGACAAACTTCGATCCATTGCTTTAAAATTCCAGTCTGTTGCTGTAAGATTCTGGTCTTTCAGTCCCTCTCTGTGCAGCTGATGATTCCTTATCATGTCGCACGTGATGCTGCCGCTGATATTTTGGGGGAAAACAGCGATAGGTGTCGACTATTAATAGACGATGGAATCCTTCTGAGAGAATTAGGATCCATAGAGACTGACAATAATCACCTCATCGAACAGAAACGTTTTAGTTAACCCTTTTCAATTTTAAAAAAATCTATTGTTACACTGCAGCTCCTTTAATAAGGTTATGTTTTCGTTAGCTTTTTTTCCAGAGGGGCCATAAAGGCAAAGTTTCGGATATGAGTGCAATCTCCTTCAATTATTTTTCGAAAACGTCGTGTGCAACAAAAGAGGAGTGGCTGCTCTACCAGTGCAAGGTTTGGCTCTTTTCCGTTTAATCCAGCTGTTTTGTTTGCAGCTGCTGACCAAGTTTTAAATGCAAACCCATAGAAGCTGCTGATTCCCAAAAAGGAGCAGTTTCATGCTGATCCTCTCTCTCTCTCTCTCTCTGTCTTTCTGATATCTCTCCTGGAAGAATCTGTGTTTGATTCATTTTTTTCTTTTGCCAAACGTGTATTTTTGCAACTGTTGCAATTATCTGTAACGGTATCATTAAATTGTGACAGATAAGAATGGGATTTCAGAAAGGTTAAATTATTCTAAATGCCATACGTATTGTTCGTGTTTCATTCAGTAGTTTCTAAATGTATTCTGTTTTGATTAAAACTGAATGGTTGACTAGTTGCATTACCCCTGGAATATCCAAAGTATATCTGCTTAAAACAGTTATTGCCTGACCTACATTCTTGACAACTATTTTGTGGTTCTGGCATGGTCTATAACCCTATGAAGAGAAAATATTTTTAATCAGTCTGGTTAGAATTTATTCGGATTGATCATGGAAGTAATTATGGAAACAGCAGAGGGACTGTCGATAATCAGTCCATCCTACATAAATATGGAGTTCTACCAGAAGTGTGGAGTGTTGGTAATATCTATCTCTGTGTGGGAGAATGTGTAGACAGTATAATCACGTACACAATTTTTATATCCATCGAATATTTTGGAAACACTTCGACTCCAAAATATCAGAACCATGTTGATGCTTTGAAATTATATATTTTTGAGGGATAACCAGTCCACATATGTGAATGGAAAATTATGCCACATTCATCCAATTCAGTGGTGTAATTTCAGATCAAAATATATTCATGTCTATTTACTGACCTGACGAGATAACAGGTAATCTAATTGATAATAGGGAAGTGATAATCTGGACATGACATGGTATACGAGATTAAAAATTGGAGGGAGTTTGGGAAGAAGGTTTCTGTAATGATATTCTGGAGACATTAGTTTTTGTCTCTATCACATAGACTCGGGGGGACGCAGTGGCTCAGTGATTAGCACTGCTGCCTCACAGCGCCACAGCTCTGTTTCAATACCAGCCTCTGGCGAATGTATGTGTGGAGTATTTATATTCTTCCCATGTCTGCGTGACTTTTCTCCATGACCTCGGATTACTCCCGCAAACCAAACACGTCCTACGTGGGTTGGCCATGTTAAATTGTCCATAGTGTCAAGGAACGTATAGGTAAGAAAAGGGAAATATAGGGTTACAAGGATGGTCCGGGGATGAATCTGAGTGAGATACTCTTCATATAATAGATGTGGACTTCAGAGAGTCCGCGTCAGTTTTCTAAATGGCCTGTTTCCACACTGTGGAAAACCTATGCTTCATGCTGCTCAGAGTCCAGGATATCTCAGCTGTGCGGATTGAGAACAGATAATATCAATTAAATGCATCAGATTTAAACAGAGAGAAGGAACACACTGATTTGATGTGTTTTTTTCATCTTTAGAAATTTAAGGGCATACGATTGTGAAAATGCAGTCAGCGTTGAGGAGTTTACAGAGACGTAGATTACAAAATTACAGAAGTAATGTCCAGAATTCATATGTAGTTATGTTTTCCTCATCTATAATATTGAATCTACATCTTTTGGTGATCGTTCTCACCAGATTATTTGCTGAAGTTTCTTATTCACATCTTTGCTATTGTTTCCTGCTTCTGCACTCCGTGTCTGCTTCCATGCTTTTTTACCAGGAACAAATCCATTGACCAAAGTGTTGCTATTCAGTTGTGAACAAATTACATCCATGACACTTCCTTTTAATCACATGAAATATATTTCCACAGCGAGTGCTCAACACCTTTCATCCATGACCGAAGAGTGCCGGGGAAGACGGTGATGTCGATGTAGTCAAGAGAAAGTTGGATTTTCATTCGAGAAGAAAAAATGTGTCAGTATATGGGAGGAACCCAGGAGAATATTAATAGGCAATAATCAGTTGGAAGCTTGCACACACATGAAGAACTGAAGGGCCGGCATCTGATTTATAGTAATTTCCAGCTTTTACGACGCTTATTTGATAGTACAACCACCTGGAAAGATAGCCTTGCTTGATGTAGGGTGCCCGGGGTTCACCGGTTAATGCTCCTTTCCACAGTAGACAAGTCCCCAGGACCTGATGACATACATCATGGAATGCTGAAGAAGTCAAATGATGAAATTACTGCGGATCTGCGCGAAATAGTTATATCATGTTTTGTCAAAGTGGACGTGCCAGAGGCTTGGAGACGAACAACATTTTTTTTTTCACATTTCCAACAGGAATGATTCGTGAAATTACAGGCCAGCAAGTCTTACGATAATAGCAGGTAAATTATTGTAGAAATTTCTTTAAGAATTGAGTTATTCACATTTAGAATAGACGAATGAACATATTTGGAATACTCTCACAATGCCAGGCTATAGTCCAGTAAGGTTATTTGGACGTTGAAGCTTTCACAGAGCTTTAATTATTTTACATGAACGACTTAAGAACAATGTAGGGATGTTTAATATATCCCCTGTGTTGCATGATACTGTAATCTTCTGCGATAAGTTCTCTGTCTAATTGTCCACTCGGAAAACGACCTCATGATGGAGGAAGGGTCTGAAAGCTCGTGCTTCCAAATAAACCTGCTGGACTGTAAGCTGGTGTTGCATGACATTTAACTTCGTCTATCCCAGTCCCATCACCAGCACCTCCACCTGATTATTAGGAATAGACAAATAGCCTTGAGCAGAGAATTTCGGATCTCACAAACTAGATTGAGTTTGTTTTTGAGGAAATGACAAAATGATTAACGAGCACAGAGCAATATATGTTGCCTCTGTGGACGTTTGGAGGACGTTTGACAAAGTCTCTTAAGTCAGGCCGATGCAAAATCTGAAGTTACGTGGGATCTACTGTGAGAGAAGAACATGGATTCAGAAAATGCTGAGCAATGGATGACGGAAAGTACAATGGAACAATTATTTTCAGGTTGGAAATGTTGACAAGTATGTTCCATAAGAATTACTTCTGGGACACCTGTAAATGATTTGGGTGAGAATTCAGGTATCCTGTTTAATAAGCTTGCCATTAACATCAAGATTGTGGGACCTGAGGACTGTCAGGATGTTTGCCAAGGACACAGCAGGGCGTCAAAAGGCTCAAGACCTGCGTGGAGAAACTACTGTTTGAGGTGATGTAATTGAGATATCTAACGGTAGATGAAGGAATCGGTTAGTTGCATCAAACCTGTCATCAACAGACAAAGAGATGTTGGCTTAGAGGTCTGCTGTTTCCGGGAAGTGGCAATAGATTTAGGTGAGGTCGTCACAAATGCATATGTCATGCCTGTCTATATTAGTGCAGCACACGCCTGAAAATTTGGCGAGTATTGTTGTATACTTATAGAACTTTAGTTCGGCCACATTTAGAATATTGAGTACAGTTCTTGACGTCACACGATGAGAAGAATGTGGATGTTTTGGTGAGGCTACATAGCTGACTCATCAGGATGTTGCCCAGTTAGCAATATATTACCTATGGCGTTAGATTTGGAAAAATTAAACTGATTGTATTGAATTGAAAATTGGAGGATGACTGGCAATCTATGAAGAGCTTAGAACATTTCCAGGACATTGGTTTAATTAATAATTTGATTTTTTTCATCCCAAGTTTGAAATACCAATTACTTGTGAACACAGGCTTCAGATGAGAATGCTTAAGATGAAATTAGATGAGAGACACGTGTTTCGCTTTCGTCCCCAGAGGGTGCTAAGTGTCCGGAACGCACATCAAGAGCAGTGATGAAGGCGGAAACAATGGCCACGTTTCGGACGCATCTTGCGAGATATATGTACAGGCGAGGAATGGAGAGTTACGGAGCACGGAGAGGCAAAGTAAGTTTTGTCTCGAAAGGCATTTTGTGTCAGGGAAGTCATGGGAATTCCTGTTCCTGTGCTGAACAGTTCTTTGCTCTTTAACTCTGAAATTACAATGTTGAGAAAGCTCAAGGCATGCTGAGGGTAAATATGTTGCGTTATCTTTAAGGCACCTCTGTTCATCTTGCACTCAATTTTCATCTGAGTAACTTCACAGAACAACTTCTGTTGATGTCAATCCCACACAGCATATCTCAGTGTTTCTGCTTTGTATTGCTACAAGTGGAACAGATAGATTTTCTCATTTTCACATATCATATTTAGGCGTAATTTACGTTTCCAAATTTCTTTTCTGACCATTTTCATCGCTTTTCTTTCTTATGATTTGGGCACAAAGGTCATACGTTCTCCTGTTGCAATCTACCCCTTAGACCTTTTTTCCATACAGATACATGCATCTGCAACTGTGCTTTTTTAAAAAAATCTTAATGCTTCGATTCCTATCAGTAATTAAGACGATCCATATTCGTTTCTAAATATTACTGTTTTCTCATTACGTAGCCATTGCCAGACACGCTAAGTTTCTCCATTATTTTATTTTCTAATACTTAATAATTAAAGTGTTACGACACGGGTTAAACCTTATGCTAATTTAAACCGGACACGCTGGAAATCTCACCTCCTGCCATAATCTGCTAAATTTCGAGGATGGGGGTGGGGGGGGGGGGGGGGAGAGCTATCCCAAATAAAACTATTTAAAGAAAATAATAATAATATTATTGTTTAAGTCCAAAAGGGAACTTTAGACAACGACCCAATACAACTCCTTTCTCTTAAATCTGTTTTTTATATTTGCCATTATACAATAATGGTATGAAAGTTCACTCTTAAATTTATGAAAAATCTATTTACAAAGCCAATTGTCGTCTTCCGTGTTGACCCTCCTGTGTATGTTCCTGTAGGTCATCTTCGGTCTGCTACACAATTTTCTGACAGCCAGCTACCTTTCAGAGAATGATCCTGGTGGCAGTCTGTTGGTGTTTGGCTGCACTTTTCTGTTCTAAAAGTATGACATTTTTCTTTCCTTCAAAAATTCATGGCAAATTTGAGAATCATCTTCAAATCCCAAAACCTCTTTCGAAATTTGAAGAGCCACTTCTCTCACCTTTAATTGAAACAACCACAAGTCACAGAAAGTAATGAAAATATCTCACCTACTTTCCTTTTCAATCTCTGGGGCAGTAATCTGCAAGGCAAATATACACAACTCTGTCCAAATCACAGACTGAATCTGTCTAAACGTATTCAAATCACAAATCCAAGACCCAAACTGTTCAAGTCCTGGTGGTGAACCCACAAAACATCGGACCGACTCAGTGGTACGATGTAACACAAAAGAGTAACATTCAAATTCGGTTGGATTTTGGATTCAGGGCTATAATTTAAACTGATTGTGCGAATTTGAATTCGTTGTATACCATGACACTGCTGCTCCAGGTATTTGTTTCACAACCAAATGGTTACATTGTTAAATCTTTCACAACTCTCTTTGCAATTCAGAAGTGTCAGCTCCATTAACGTTACAGGACATATTTATAACTTTTCAACCTCCACTAAAGAAACA
This sequence comes from Chiloscyllium plagiosum, assembly GCF_037043375.1. Lineage (NCBI taxonomy): Eukaryota > Metazoa > Chordata > Chondrichthyes > Orectolobiformes > Hemiscylliidae > Chiloscyllium > Chiloscyllium plagiosum. Next base: position 95,358,233 of record NW_028270167.1, read on the forward strand.
ATGAACCATCATGTTGAAAAGGTGGCTTCTTTTTTTGTATTCCTCAACCACATTCCCATGACAGACATATAACTACATGTGTATACTTTATCAGTTCAATTAGCGAAAGCGCATCTACGCTTATATTCTTACGACTCACAGCATTCAGGATTTGTAAATTAAATATCTGCTACATGAGACTCCAATGAAGCATTCTCATATTCTTATTTGTAAAGCGTTCCAAGAATGGCAGGAGATTGTGATCCATGAACAGGACCATCTCTGACAAATTGTTCATAACGTGCACATTAAAATGTTGCAAAGCCAAGGCCAAGCACAGTGGTTATTTTTCGATCGTGGAGTATTTCCTCTGGAAAAGTAACCAAGTGGCTGTTCAATTCCATCATTACCTTCCTGTAGCAATACAGCTCTAACTCCTGTGTCATTAGCATCGAGGGCAACGTTGAGGGGTTCGAAAGGTTTGGTGCAGCTAAATCTGGTGTCCTGGTTACTATTGCTTAAAAAGGTGCAAATGCATCCGGGCATTGTTATATCCACCTTAATGTTCTGTTCTTCTTCATCAAATCTGTTATTTGTGTCACTGCACAAGGCTTTTGAACAATCTTTTGACAGGATCTGCTTAGTTGCAAAAGTCGAAGCACTTCATTCTTCGAACTTGGTTGAATAAATTCCTTGATGGCCTTGGTCCTTGCATTCCGTGGGGTTAACCTTCCATGACTGATGGTGTGTAGCAAGAACGTCATCTCTTCTTTCACGAATTCAGTTTTGTTTAAGTTTATTACCGATTTTGCCATTTGTAGTCATTCAACAGTTCTGCCATTTATACGGTGTTGTCTGTCCTGCACTTACAACACCTAAATAGACTGCACAGTGTATTAACGCAGTCACAACTCTGTTCATGAGGGTGTGGAACGTGGCGGGTGTATCAATGTGGTTTGATATAACCCATTTGAGTATGCAAACACAGACATTTCTTTCGCCGTTTCTGGTAAAGTTACCTGCTAATAACCACGCAGAAAGTATAACTTAGTGATTTGACTAACTTGTCCAACTTTCTCAACACAATTCTCCAATCCCTGTATTGCACATACGTCCAATTCTGTTACAGTATTGACCTTCTGATAATCCAAGCAAAGTCGCTGAGTCACGTCCGGGTTTGGTAACTCAGACGATCAGTGAACTCCACTCTCGCAGGCATTGTTCAATGGCATCGTCGTTGAGCATGCCTCATTCAAGACCTGTCTGAGTTTGAAACGATTAACCCAATAGGAGTGTTATTTTATCGGATCATCATTCCCTGAAGAATAGCATTAGTCCTCCTCTTTGATTCCTACATATGTCCTCATACTGCCGTAACAAACCTTTCAATTGGGTTCTTTGCGCCTGCGACAGATAGTTTACTAACCTATCCCACTCCTCCAAGTTTTTTCATTTTTTAAACATTAGTTTAAGGCACATCAAAATCAACAATACCTGAATTTGATTCCTCTTTCTGCGGGGCAGTAACTAAAACCTGTTTCTCCAGTTCTTTCTCTCCTGTATATTATGGTTTCAACATGCTCTCGTCACATTCAATACACAGGTTTTTTTTTTTTTGGCATCTTTACGAGATAGTTCAGCTGACTCAGCTTTCTTCACTTTGATAAGAGCCAACAAAACTAGCATTGAAGAAAGCTCCTAACTGGTAACAACAGTAATACGCCATCACCCGGGAAAACCTCCGAGGCACAGTGTTTTCATCTGCAACCTGCTTCGTTGTTGGTTGTACCCTCTTTCGGTGTTTAACTAACTCCCCTACATGATTTAATGTATCTCTCATCTCTGATACGTCATCTAAGTGAGAGATCCATTACTTTGGTCCTGTCAATTTCTCTTCAATTAATTTCAAAGGGCCTTTCACTTCATGTCAGAGCATTAACTCGAAGTTTGCAAAGTGAGTAGAGTCGTTTGGGCATCTCGAATGGCAAAAGAAACGAATGAGATACGTTTGTCTCAATTATTCAGGTAACCCCGACAGTATGCTCTCAACATGGTCTTCACTGTCTGAGGCTACTTTTCTAAAGCTCCCTGGGATTCAGGTTAATGCAAACTTGATTTAAACTGCTGTATACCAAAGCTATCCATGACCTCCTTTTAACAGCCTCGCAGTAAAGTACCCTTGGTACAATTTAATCTATCTGGGTTATCCATGGCTTGTGAACTAATTTCCCTTACACCTCGACTAATCTTTTTGCCTTGATACTCCGTAATGGAGCTATATCCATTATGGTTAGAAAATATTGGTTCCCACTGTCAGTTCTCAGCATAGGATCTACGCAATCAATAAAACCCGCGTGAAATGTTCTTCAAATGCGGGATTTTGAACAGAGGCGCTGGTCTTTGTATCGCCTCTGGCTTAACTGCCATTTGGCATGTCTGACACGTATGGGAAAAATTATCCATATCCTTGTGCATTCTCGCCCAATGAAAATTATTTTATACAAGGGCTTGAGTCTTTCGTACATCTAGGTGACTTTCTACAGTTAGGTCATGTGGTGCCAGTAACACCTTCGATCCAAATCCTACCGTTTACACAATCTGGTCCACTTCTGCCTATTTCTCCTCTGCGCCTAAACTGCCCTGGTATCCATTTCCGTCTAAGGATTTTAGCTCTTAGATAATGACCCTCAGGAATATCCTCTGCCTCCTTTTCGGAATATGAATGGAAGATATCTGACCCTCTGTGTTTAGGTTTATCCATCGCTATTACATCAAACAGGGTGTCCACGATCTTAACCACCGTACATTCAACTGTCTCTTTAGTTTTTGCTCGTGCGGTGACTTCTGATATTGGATCTGGTTAATACACAATCTGGGAAAATACCAGTTTACTTCCGTTTTATCTCCTCGGTTTCTTGATCTTCCTTGGACTTCTCCACAAAAAATGGAGTCACTCCCACCTTGAACCTTCTTAACTCATGATCAAGAACAACTTGAATTCCTGGAACTTACTTCTGTCAAACACTACCACTGTAAACTCCCCAGTCTTCAGCTGACAGTCTAATCGGATCTTACATAGGGAACGCTAAATTCCTGTCCACCTATCCCATAAATTCGCACACTTTCGAGGAACAAATCAGTAAGAGTGTAAATTCGCTGATCCCTTACTACCAGCCACTGGTTCGATGCTATGTCTCTCAAAATTATAACTTCTCATCCAAGTCCCCCTGTTTGTTCTCACTAGACTTTACCTCCAGAGGCGAATCCTTAATAAAGAACAGGTATTAACTCCTTACGCACCCACTGCTGAGGCTGTGCACTTTCCTGAATCGCCTCGGCTTTTTTTTGGAGTTTTCTTTACTGATTCAGCAATTGCACCGTTTAGCTTCTTATGCAACATTTTTTCCCCACAGCTATTGGTGCTTATCCTCAGTGAGAGTTCGATGAATGCATATTATCGCTTTTTGTTTGGTTCACTGCCGTTGTGAAACATTGCAGCAGTAATCTATTTTTTTTCTTTGCAGGATGCTGCCAGATCCAGCCATACCCCTCACAAAACAAGCTTTCTGGAAGAGGAAGGCAGGGTCAAAATGCAGACAGTTGTGAAAAATGCAAAACTGATTTGTGAGCCACAAATCTTCGTAAAACGCTGCGGTGAAAACACTGCAAATTTTGCAAAATGGTGCGAGGACGAGTCATGATTTCCGAGTAATACACACCTTAAACGATGCAGTGCAATAGAAAGGTCACATCAGCCGTGACTTGAAACGAGTCACCCCATCACCTACATCTGTGGTATCAACGTCATCCGACACTGTTTCCAACATTTGTTAACCATTTGAGTGATGTTTCAAACAACGTCTAATTCTTGTGATGAACATCACGGAATCAGCGTGACTATTTTGAGATAATCTGTAGATTCTCAGAGAGCGACTGTGGATATCAATGCACTGGCATGGGAAGGGGTTTGAAGGAGAGATCGCCTTAGAGGCAGACAATTGGTTACACTGATCCGGGCCTTGGCGAATACCGGACAGCACAGGCTCGAATTTGAAGAAAAGGAAAGGGAATGGCGATCTTCTTGGGTCCGGGATGATGGACAACTTAGCAGGATGGGACAATCAGAAAGAGAAACGGTGAAAAAGGTCCCTATTCATGGCTCCTTTTGCTGAAAGGTCAAGTTTAATGAATAGAGCCTCGTTCACAGGTGCAAAAAGAATAAAGCACAGGAACTGGCTCTTCGGCCCATTTCGTCCATGGTTTACCAAATGGAAAATAATCCATTTCCCTGTACTTAGTCCATAGCACATTATTTTAAAGCCAGATGCTGCATTGATTAAGAAAGTGTTTAAAGTTTGGTGACAGGCTATGGCTCGTAAATATCCCATATTCTACACAAGAATTAGGAGTGTATTAGTGCAGCATTACTTCACACTGCATATGACGTTTATAAACGAAACTCAGGACGAAAGTCACCATGTTCATTGAAACGTCGAAATATACCTGCGTATTCAATCTAAGCACAGAACTGCGGCAGCTGTGAACAAATCCATAAAGGTACAACACTGTAAGCTCAACTCCCTGGTCAATCGCACAGAGCAAACGCCACACTGGTTTCCCAGGATGGAGGCAACCGTGGGCTGGAGTCGCTGTTCTCGACATTTAAACATTCCGTGAGCATTCTTGCAGTCTCTTTTTGAAGCTGTGTCCATTTTGCAAGTTTCGGTCTGCAAGGTGATTGCTTCAATGGAACAACATTTCTGATTTTGGCATGACGTGTGATCAGTACCCTGTTTATTCCATATATCTCTCCAAACGATTGTTGCAACTCCATGAGCTCATCCTTTTTTCCATCTGGAAGGTAAATTAATAATTTAGTTCAATTTTCATGAACTTTCTCATGTGAGTAATGTCAAGTTCAGAACTATTTGGATTGGGCCCTGTCGTCTCAGTTGTAACAAGTGCCACATTATTCTTTTGCTCTCTTTCCGGACTGAGAAACGGTTTGAATATATTCACGTGACGCATTGTGAGACCTGGAATTCTTTGAGAGCATTATGTCCGCGGTGGCCAATGGACAATCAGCGCATGTGGTGTATCTGAATAACCAGGTTACATTGATCAAGAAGATGCACAAAAGGCTGCTGCAATAGAAAAAAGTGCACGGCATCGTTGGTAATGTAGGAGCATGTACAGATGATTAGCTCGTGAAAAGAAAGCAGAAGGTGTAGAGAAATGGTTATTTTTTGGGTTTGGCAAACAACGGCTACTGGTTTTCCTCAGGGGCCAGTGTTTTAATCGCAATTGTCCCGTTTGATATCGAAGATTTGGAATTGAGAGGCAACTGTACTTTGCCAGTGTTCACATATGACACCACAATGATTGGTACAGCAAAATCCACAGACGTATATAGACAGGTTAAAGAAGTGGGAAAGAGTGAGGCAAGTGAAGTACAATGCTGGTAAATATGGAAGTGTTATTCCGATATTTATATTTCATAATATAATTTTGTGAATAAATTTAAGTCTTTTTTAAAACATGGTAGTCAACCTAGCTCACTTACTATGAGGAATTTTCACTGTGCATTTACCGGATCAAATGGTAAAGTTACGGTCTGGGCTGCCTGCTTAAGAATGTTTTGGGTTCTTTTTCTTGAAGCAGAGGAGATTGTGTGGTGACCTGATTGAGGTGTGAAAAATAACCACGGACACCAAAATGGAAAACTGTTCTAGCCTCGTGATGGATCAGCAGCGGCGTAGATTTCAGAGAAGAGGGAGAAAGGTTTGAGTACATATACATGAAAACTTTATCAGCCTGCGAGTGGTTGAATTTGGAGCTCAATGTAAGGGTTGTGGAGGCAGAAACTAAGAAATATTCAAATGTGAGTTTGTGATAGAAAGCCATGCAAGGCAAAGTGATGGAAAATGGGATGGGAATCGTCAAGCAGTTGTTTCTGTTAAAGCAAGTACAAGGAGCTTGAGGGCTGTTACGCCACCAGTGTGGTCAGTTCGTTCAATTATCCCTGGTGGTCCAGTGGTGAGAGATTGGCCCTTTCAGCGCAGCAGCCCACGTTCACTTCCTGACAATTGAGTCTGGGACTTTTTCTTCCTGACAACAATAACAACAAAAGCAAAAACAGACCATCTGTGCCGGGAGTCTTTTCAAGGGCTCAGATCAATTCGTGTACCCGAGAACATCAGAGTCAATGCCCGAGCCTCTGAAAGAAGGAGACGGTGCCTCGACAGTCCCTGCTCCGTCGGACAGTTTTCCCTTCATTCTCCACTGATTCCGATTCGCAAAGCTGAATTTGGGTAACATATTTTGTTTCCTTATCATTCCCCCGGCGCGCACTGACTGGGTCAGTGGGTTTGTAAAATGGAATGAAGCCCACGAACAGAGTGTGGGATTATCTCAGCTTCCCCTCCTATGTTCACGCTGGGACATTGACTCAGATTTTCACGGGGGCACTTACTGAGGGTTCCAGCACATCTGGAATCCAGACCTCAAATCAGCTTCAAAGCAAAGTGGAAAGTTAGGTTGCAAGCACCATGCAGAGCTAACATTGATCTCGAGCCAGGTCGGACTCAAAGCTAAAAACACCTCATTTGCATTCAGTCGGGTTAACCATCGGTCGACTGACCCAGTGCACACTTCACCTTTCTATTCTTTATTTGCATTTTTCTCAGTCCTCTTGCTAACACGGACATGAGCAATAACAGTGATGTTCTTAAACTCAACAACCAATAAAGATAATCGCCGTCACTGCTTCACTACAATTCTCCCCACTTCGAGAAGTGGCGACTTTCGTAAAAAAGACACATTCGGCTTCGAGAAGCTTCCATTCACACTATGTCGGCTCAGCCATTCAATGGGATCACTGCTGATCTGATCACCTTCAAATCCACCTCCTTCATTTATCTTTCAAAAACTCGAGGTAAGCCAAATCTCAAAATCGTAAATTCCCGTTAATTTTCGGAGACTGAGATTACTTTAATGACCTGTGTGAGTTTGCAGGAAGCTCATTAATATGAAACGAGGTAAAAATCACTTCCTGCAATCTAACCCAGTGCAGAGTGAGTCATATAGGAAATGTCAGAAAGCGAAAACATTCCTACTGTTTCTCCCTGCACAGGTGCTCTTCCACGAGTTGAATTTTACAGCGTTTTTCCTTTATCATTGAGACATTTCCCTGGTTAAGATGCTCACTCAAACCACAAGCATGTGTACTCGAAAAACTATTTCACTGCAGATTTAATAAACTGAATATCCTTTCCATCAGCCTGATGTACCATTTCTCCCTGCTCCATGTCAATAGAAGCTGCTCAAGGTGAGGTTCCAGCTCCTCACCTCGGTATTTCATCCTTCTCTGTAACGTCCAATTGTATCACCAAATGAATCACTGGAGCCACATCCGCGTGGTTAATCCCTTCCCCATTACCAGTTGGATCTTGGTGGTTGGGCCACTCAGTTTCTCTGATTCAAGGCTTGGGAACTGGGATCATATGATCGTCTGCAGCAGTGGGCACTTATTTGAGTGAGGAAATTGGTGATGTAATCGATGTTAAACGACATTGTTCTTGAGAAGTACATTTCGCCAATAGTCTGCAGTATCCCCTGTTCCTCTGAACATTGTCGAAGGCTATCAATCTCAGTGCTCAACAACTTCACAGTGAGCTGAACATTGAACTTTATTGGCCCCAGAGGCTGTGGAGATTCCGAGTTCACACATCTCAGTCACTGTTTGACAGGTGCTTCTAATGTGCATGTGGTACTGTTCCTGAGATATACTCTGCTACGATCCTTCTTGCTTTTTGCATCGTGCTTTCCATGTGGCGCTGGGGTGGTGCGTGGATGCTGCAAGTTCAGCAACAATCTGAGGTACACCAAGGATCAATTCTCCCTTTTTCTGCAGGAATCAATCAGTTTTTACATGAAAATATTCTTCTTATGTTGATGATTTTGCCACTTTGAGTACCCGAGCTCTCACACCTCTGCGTTTCATATATAAAACTTCAAACCCACACCTTCTCAGAGATTTCTATCCGTCTCACAATTACTAACACTCCTTTACTTCTCTCCTCCCATTTCAGTGAGGCGATGCACAATCTAACATTCATATTGACACCGTTCAGTCGGTCCTGCTGATGTCACGGTTGCTGGGTGAATTTCCCCAATCCCACTATCTACACATTCAAACCAGGCAATCCATTTAGATGGCACGGTTGTGAGATCAATCCCCATGTAGCAGGCTTTACTGACATGGAGCAGAGATCAGTGGTGCATCAGGCTCAGGAAAAGAACACCGTGCAGTATTGAGCAAAGTGCACGTTTTTGTTTGGAAAATACCAGTTTCTGCATCAATTTTCATCATTTACTTCATGTGCTCATTCAGAGCTAGCCAGAGTATTGTGTGCAGTTCTGCAATTCATATTATTGCAGGTTGTGACTGCACTGGAAACGGTGCAGACGTTTAGCAAGGATATTGTCTGGTTTAAGACGTTCAGTTATGAAGAGAGATTAGACAGACTGGGTTTGTTTTGTTTTCTGAGACCAGAGGAATAGTGAGGAGACACGGTTGAGAGTTACAAGATAATGAGGGATAAAATGGTTGGAGTGAAAGAGTGATCGATCCCCAGGCAGCATAGGTTTAAAGTAAGAGGCAGGAAGGATTGAGTCAATGTGTAGTAAAACTTGATCAGCCAGCGGGTGTGTAAATCTCAATTCACTGTCTGTCAAGGTCGGACACGTGGAAACCCACATAACATTCAGAGTTATTCAGACGTGAATTTATCATGATAAGGCATACAAAAGAAACGGATAGAAAATGGGATGAGGATCGTCAAGCGTTTGTTCCTGAGAAGAGCACGTACAAGGAGCTTGAAGGCTGGTACTCTACCCGCGGAAGACAGTGTAGTGCTGATTTTTGATGGTCTAGTGATGCGGATTCGGCCCTTTCACCGCTGTAGCTTGGTCTGGATTCCTTCTCAGGGAGTGTTGTGTTTTTCTTCCTGGCAGTGACAACAGAAAAAGCAGATCTTTTCGGACGGGAGTCCTTTCAATGTCCCGGATCAATAATATTTCCGATAGCCTCCAAACCAAAGTCGCAGTCTCTTGAAGAAGACAAGGTGTCCCGATAGTCTCTGCTTCATCCAACAGTTCACTATTTACTCTCCTCTGATTCCGCTTCCGAAAACATTTCGAAAGATTTTCAATGCTGAAACGAGGCTATTTATTTTGTTTCCTTGCCATTCCCCGGAGCCACATTGATTACGTGGGTGGGATTGGGAAATGGAAATGGGCACTTGAGCAGCGTGTCGGACTATTTCAGCTACGCCTCCTTTGATGACGCTGGGACATTGACTCTGATGTTCTCGTGGACGATTAGTGAAGGTTTCTGCAGATCTGATATTCAAAGCTCTACTCGGCTTCTCAACAATGAGGAAGATCAATTTTTGAGTGTAATAAATGCCAACATTAAATGAAAGCTGTGTGGGAATAGAACTCACAAACGCCTGATCTATAATGGGTGGCGACATTCATTGCGGCCCTGGCCCTCAGCGTCCTTCAGTCTTGCATGCTACAGAGTTCTCATCTTAATTCGATCATGATCAACAGCAGTCATGTTCACAAATTGAACAACCAGAATGATAGTCATATTCACTGCTTCAGTCCAATGGCTTGCACTTTGTGGAGCGGGAATAAAGAAAATGCATTTGTCGTCATGAAGCTTCCATTCACCCTCTCCCTGCTCAGCAATTCAATGGGATCACCGCTGATCTGATGAATTTCAAATCCGCTCGTTTTTCATTCATAACTGGAGGTAAACTCGTGCTTAATCACAAGACCGCATATATCTTTTTTTTGGAAGTTTAGTTTAAATTGAATAATATGAAACGAGCTGAAAATCCCTTCTTGCATTTTAATCCAGCACAGAGTTAGCCATACGAGAAATGTCAGAAAGTGAAAATATTCACCCGTTTCTCTCTGCACAAATGCTGATCCCCGTGTTAATCTTTGCAGAAATTTTCTTTATAACTAAGAAATTTTGCTGTGACACATGCTCTCTGAATCCACGAACATGTGTTCTGCTAAAAACTATTTCACTTCAGATTAAAATAGCTGAGTAACCTTTCCCCAGCCTGATATCCCAATGCTCCCAGTCAACAGAGGCTGCTCCAGTTGAATTTGGGGCTCCCATCCTAATGTCCCAATGCTCCTTGTTCTATGTCAATCGAACCTGCTCCCGATAGGTTTTGGCTCGCAGCCATGGGCATTCATGCGCCCCTACACCGTCAGCGAAGGACCTTGTGCTCACTGATTGCATCGTTGTATCCACATCCGCGCACTCATTTCATCCCTATTTTCAGTTGGATCTCCGGAGCTGCGCCACTCTCTTTCTCTGATTCTGCTCCTGTTACTGAATTATATGATCGTCTGCAGCAGTGGTTACTTCCTTGAGTGTACAAGTTGGTGAAGTAACCAATATTAATCTACACTGTTATTGAGAAATTCATTTCAGAACTACCCTGCGTTGTCCCTTCACCCTTGGAAGTTTAGTAGAAGTCTATCAATCTCAGTCTGCAGAAAAGTCAGAGTGGGCAGACTTTTTATACTTCGAAATCCGCAGAGGCTGTTTAAATTCTGCTTTGCCCCGTCTTAGTCACTGGTTGGCATGAATTTCTTTTGTGCATCTGGTGCCGTTCTTGACATATGCTCTGCCACTATCCTTATTCCATTTGCATCCTGTTTTCCCATGTGGCGCCGGGGTCTTGGTGTAGTTATTAACTTACGTTTTCGCCACAGTGATATCAGGTCGAATCTGAATTGTGACTTTGTTTCACGTTTTGCTAACATCGTATGTGCTCAGCGAACGCGGGAAGGAATCAGTGATTTTTAAATTGAAAACATTCTTCGAGGTTATCATTTTGCTCCTTCAAACACCCGCTTCCTCACATCTCTGCATTTTATATATCAGGATACAAAACCCACCCATTCTTGGAGATTTCTCTCTTTCCCACACTCAACCAATCCTCCCTTTCGTCCTTATTCACATTCCACCGAGGCGATGCACAATCAAAGACTCACATTGATACCATTCAGTCCGTCCTGATGGGGTTATTGTTGCTGGATGAACTTCCCCCACTCCCACCATCTGGACCTCCAATCTAGTCAATTCCTTTATTTGCCACGGTTCTGAGATCAATCCTCATGCAGCAGCTTTTTACAAATATGGACCAGAATTAGTAGAGCATCAGGCTCAGGTAAAGAACACAGTGCAATACTGAGCAAGGGCACTTCATTAGAAAAGACCAATTTCCGTGATTATCTGCATTACTTGTTTCGTTTATTCATTTGGCTCGAGCTGGAGTATTGTGTGCAGTTTTGCATTTCTCATTACAGCAGGTATATGATAGGTCTGGCAACGGCGCAGAAGATCTTTACAAGGACATTGACAGGTTGAATAGTTTCACTTATGAAGAAGGATTGGACAAAGTGGTGATGTTTTTTTGCTGAGAACAAAGGGGATTGTGACGAGACATGACTGAAATCTACATATTATTGAGGGATACGGGTAGGGCTGATTGAAAGAAACTTTATCTCTTGATAAACCACCATGGGACGTAGACTTAAGGTAAGAGACAGAAAGGTTTGCGTAGATATGCAGAAAATAATTAGCAGCCAGCGGGTGGTTGAATCTGGAGCTCATTCTCTGTCAGGGTTGGAGAAGCAGAAACCCACATAACATTCAGAGGTAATCAGATGTGAATTATTTTCATGCTAAGTCAAACAAGGCAAAGTAATGTAAAATGGGATTAGGATTGTCAAGCAGTTGTTTGTGACATGAGCACGTCCAAGGAGCTTGAGAAATGTTATGCCGCCCGTGTGTCTGGTGTCAGTACTCATTGCTGACGTCCAGCAGTTTGGGTTTGGTGCTTTCACCGACTCAGCCCGGGTTCAGTTCGCGGTCATGGTGTGAGGGCATTGTGTTCCTGACAGCGACAACCGCAGAGGCAGAAAATCTGTGATGGGAGCCCTTTCAATGCCTCAGATAAATTAATGTCCCGCAGACCATGAGACTTGAAGAAGGGCAAGGTGCGTCCGCAGTCCCTGCTCAGTCGGAAAACGCAACCGACATTCTCCTCTGATTCCGCTTCCGAAATAATTTCTAAGATTCCGAATGCTGAGACTCGGCTATTTATATTTTTTCCCTGTCATTCCCAGGAGCACCAGTGATTGCGACGGTGTGTTGGAAAGTGGGAAGATGCCCATAAGCAGCGTGTGGGACTATTTCAACTTCACCTCTTGTGATGACACTGGCACATTGACACTGGTGGTCTCGGGGATATTCAGTGAATATTCATGCAGATCGGGAATTCCAACATCAACTCGGCTTCAGAGCAATGGGGAAAGTAAATTTGTAAGTGCAATAAATGCCTGCATTAAACTCGAACGAAATAGGAGTTGAAGCTACAACCACCTTATCCACAGTCAGGTGCAATACCGATTGCGCAGCTGGCGAGTGCATGCTGAAAAGTAGCGAGTTAAACATGGACATGAGCAATAGCAGTCATGTTCACAAGTTGAACAACCGGAAAGACAATCACCGTCACTGCTTCACCCCAAAGGCACCCATTTAGTTTTAATTGATTGCTTTCGCAAGCAAAACGCATCTGTCCTCTTGAAGCTTCCATTCACCTTCTGTCTGCTCAGCCATTCAAAGGGATCACCGCTGACCTGAGAAACTTCAATTTAACTTGCCTGATTTTCCTCCTTAACCAAGGTAAACTCGAGCCTAATTACAACGTCGTACATTCCCGTTAATTTTCGGAGCTTTAGTTTACTTTAATAACCTGTGCAAGTTTGCAGGAAATTGAATAATATGAACGAGTTGAAAATGCCCTTTTGCAATTTATCCCAGGGCAGAGTCAGCCATGTGACAAAAAGTAAAGAGAGAAAGCATTGCCTCCTTTTGTCTCCGCACATATTCTCCTCCAAGAGTTCAATCTTTGAAGGATGTTTCTTTATAATACACATATTTCCCCAGGACAGATAATCCCCCAGTTTGAAAATATGTGCCCTGTTTAAAACTATTTCACTTCAGATTAAATAGCTGAGTAGCCTTTCCCCAGCCTGATATCCCAATGCTCCCTGCTCGACGTCAACAGAAGTTGTTCCAAATGAAGTTTCTGCTCACAGACTCGACATTTCTCGTGTCTCTATACGGTCATTGAAGGACATCCCGCTCACCGATTGTATCAGAAAACCTGGATTCCACCAACAGCCTGTTTTAGTGGCTCCTGGAAGTCGTGGGATCACCAGTTTCTGTGATGCAATTAGACAGCGCGTTTGGCTGTTCACCAAATGATTGGTCGTTGGAGGCCACCCAGGAGCGGATCTACCACTGTTTTCACTTCATGTGTTTTCTTTCCTGTGTAGTTTCATGTTTTTAATGGGGTGACAAAAATGGTCCACAATCGGAAATCGCATCCACAACACAAAGAAGTTTCTGTATTGTAATAATTACTAACGTAAAGGACTCCGGCTGCTGGGATCTGAAACAAAAAGAAAAAGTGTTGCGGAATCTCAGCCGGTTTGGCAGTACCTGTGGGAGAAAACAGAGTTCTGATAAAGTTCAGAAGAAGCATTCTGAAACGTTGCCTCTGATTCTCTCTCCACAGAAGCTGCCAGACCTGCTGAATATTTCCTGCAATTTTTGCTTTTGTTTTCACCTCAATGTCCATTTCGTCTATCAGTATGATCGAACTGGATTCACCATGGACCGGCATTTAACCCTTTCGAAAGCAGCGGTGATTGAATTAAGATAAACTCAAAAATGATTGCATGGGTGCCATGGGAGTGGGTTGGAATCAGAGATGGACCCGGGTGTCCCTGAGGGCCCAGTCCCTGCAGGATGCTGACAAAGCAGGAAAGTGAAACATAAATGTCTGGTGGTGGCCCCACAATGTAGTTGGTGGAACTTGCCGCTCATAATCATTTGGCGCGCTGTGGCAACTGTTGTTCCCAAGACCAGAAGAAACTGCAAAGAATCATGAAGACGGCACAGTCCATCACGCAAGGAGCCATCCACTTATAGTTCCCGCTGTCTCAGGAAAGCAACGGACAGAATCAAAGACCCCTCGCACTCCCATTATAATGTCGAAAATCGTCTTGCATGAGGCAGAAGACAAAAAATGTTTGATACACGCGTGTGGATTCAAGAACAGATTCATCCCCAAAACTATTAAAGTTCTCAACGAAACTCTCAAATTTTAAATTTAATTTTAATCTTAGTCACTGTGCACCTTCTCTCTGCAGCCATAACATTGTATCCTTCACTCTGTTCTATTATTTTCATGCACTTTGTATAATGTGTTACACACAGAACAAAGTGTTTTACTGTACATGGATACATGCAATAATAATAATAAATCAAAGATATTGGTGGAGTGGCAAATAAAACGAGTTGAATCCACTTTTAAGGTAGAAACTGTATCTTTCTGAGGCCCCGTTGGAATTGACAGTTCCGGTAGCCATGTCACAAACGTTTCCTATACTAGTGCCCTCACCACCATGTTCTATCCCCTCCCACAACACTGATAGGATCCGTCTGGTCCTCTCGTTCATCCCATAAGCATCCGCATCCAAAAGACCGCAAGCTAAAGTTTCGGCTATTTCAAATTCAGTTGTCCTATGGCCACTAGCCAAAAGAATTCAGTGCATGTTACCTGTCCGTGGCAACATGTGATAAGGACTGCGGCAGAGGGAAGTTCTCTTAAATCTCACCTTCTGGCAGCACATCTCATCAACTAGGAGAAAGTGAGTACCGCAGATGCTGGCGGTTAGAGTCGAGAGTGTGGTGCTAGAAAAACACAACATTCCTGATGAAGTGCTTTTTCCCAAAACTTCGATTCTCCTGTTCCTCGGATGCTGCCTGTGATGCTGTGCTTGTCCAGCACCACACTTTCGCACATGTCATCACTTGGAACCACAGGACAATCTTCATTGAGCAGTACTCATCAGGCAGGTGAAAGATGGATCAGAGAAGAAGAGGAAAAGGGAGAAAATGTTCGCTACCACGTCTGTGAGAGAAGAGACTCCTGCCCCCCAATGATTTAATGAAATCTTCACATTTCGTGCCGACAGTCTGTTTGCCCTCTGGTGTCAGTACTGATTCCAATTGTCACGGTTGTACACTTGCTTTATTTCCCTCTTATAGAACGGACGCTGCGAAATTTGAAAGGTTCAGAAAAGATTTACATGCATGTTTTCAGGTTTGAAAGGTTTGACGTAAAGGGAGAGGCTGAATTGTTACGGGCTGTTCTCCCTCAAGTGTAAGATGCTGAGGGTGAGCTGACAGAGCTTTAGAAAATCATGAGGGACATCGATAGGATAAACAGACTAAGTCTTTTTCTCTGAGGCGGAGGAGTCCAGGACTAGAAACCATAAGATTGGGGTAATAGGGGCAAGATTTAATGGGGACCGAAAATGCAACCTTTTCATGATACTGATAGTGTATGTACGGAATGAGCTATTAGTGGAAGTGGTGGAGGTTGGTACAATTACAGCATTTAGAACATAGAACATAGAATATAGGGAAATACAGCACAGAAAGCCCCGGAAGCCCAAGATGTTGCGCCGAGATGTTATCCTAATGAAAAATATGGTAACTTAACCTATGTACCACTCAAATCACTGCTATCCATGTGCATGTCCAGCAGTCTCTTAACTGTTCCCAATGGCTTCGCTTCCACCACCTCAGCTGGCAACGCATTCCATGCATTCAAAGCAGTCTGCGTAAAGAACTGACCTCTGGTGTCTCCTATTTACCTTCCTTCTAATACCTTCAAACTATGACTTCTCGGACTAGTCAATCCTGCGCTGGAGAAAGGTCTCCGGCTATTGACTCTATCTATTCTTCTCATAAGTTTGTATACCTCGATCAGGTCTCGTCTCTTCATTATTCTCTCCAGAGAGAAAATTCCGAGTTTATTAAAACCCTCTTCTTAAGCCAAACCCTCCAGTCCATTCAGCATCCCGGCAAATCTTCTTTTAAAACCTCTCCAAAGCCTCTGTATCTTTCCTTTAGTAGGGCGACCAGAACTGGACACAATATTCTAAGTGTGGCCTCAACAGGGAGTTATGGAGCTGCAGCAAAACCTCGTGGCTCTTAAACTTGATCCCTCTGTCAATGAAAGCCAAAACACCATATCCTTTCTTAACGACCTTATGCACTTGGGTGGCAACTTTAAGGGAACTATGTACTTGTAAATCCAGATCTCTTTGTTCCTCCACACTGCCAATAATCCTGTCTTTAATCCGAAATTCAGCATTCAATCTCGACCTTCCAAAATGCATCGCTTCGCATTTATCCAGGTTGAACTCCATCTGCCATTTCTCAGCCCAGTTCTGCACCCTGTCTGTGTCGCACTGCAGCCTGCAGTCGCCATCCATACAATCGACGAAATCGATGATACCTCCAACCTTTGTGTCATCTGCAAAATTACTAACTCACCCCTCAACCTCCTCATCCAAGTCATTTATAAAAACTGCAAAGAGCAGAGGCCCAAGAACAGAGCTCTGCGGTACCCCACTCAACACTGTCCTCCAGGCAGAATACTTTCCATCTACAACCACTCAGTGCCCTCTGTCAGTCAGCCAATTCTGAATCCAGATAGCCAAATCTCCTTGTATCCCATACGTCCTGAAGTAATGAATAAACCTACCATGGGGAACCCTATCAAATGCCTTGCTGAAATCCATATGCACCACATCCACTGCTCGAACGTCATCGACCTGTCTTGACACTTCCTCAAAGATCTCAATAAGTTTTGTGAGGCATCACTTGCCCCTCACAAAGCCATGCATTTAAAAGGCATCTGGCTGAATATATAAATAGGAAGGGTTGAGAGGAATATGGGCCATTGTTGGCAAATGGGACTAGATGAATTTATGATATCTGGATGGCACAGACGAGTTGGATCAAAGGAACTGTTTCTGTGGTGTACAATTTTTGTGACTCCATAATTAACTAACGTATCATGCCTGAACTGATGCTGCTTTCCAAACTCAATAACCAATGAAAAATGTTACTGAGGAATTGTCGATTGCCTGCCTTAGATTCCTGTGATCACGAGCACCCCAAAAAATCAACAATAGTGTGTCATTTGGAAGAACTGTGTAAGATGTCACGTGAGCCTTTTCTTGCTGTTGAGAACAAGAAGTCGTCTTTTCCAAGCAAAACCTGGTGACGCTGATGAGATTATTACTCGTAACTGGCACAACATTTATTAATGGCGATTAATGCTCAGTACGATGCTCATTATTACTTAATTTTGCCCCATTAATACACAGGATCCCAAATTACCAACCGCTGAACAGAATCTATGTGTGGAGAAATTTCGACACTGACGTTAATGGATTCTTGCGGAACCAGCTCGTCACTTGCTTCTCCGGACATCTACATTGGACATCCGAAATCAGCATCTGTGGGTGTGCTCAATGGGCAACAGTCACCTTCACCCCCTCTCTATGGATACTGGCATCCAGAATCTGACATATGTCAACCTTTCCGCATCATCGCAGCACAGCAACAACCTTCTTACAATCCACGTTTGTACCGCTAGGTTACTGGGACAATTTGCGCAAAAGAACAATTGTCCAGCTCACCGATTGGATGTGGCTGCATCATTGCTCCTGCAGCTGTTGTGGTTCCATGTCACATGATGCATGATCAGATTTAATCAACTGGATCTGCTCATGGCCCAGGAAAGGAATTGAGAGTTTCCCATACTGTGCGGAAATGTGTAAGTATTTGCATGTGTGTATGCCTGAATGCAGGGGTGTCTGTAAGTCTGAGAGTGTGTGTCTAAGTAGATGTGTATTACTTTTGTGTATGTGTGCAAATGCATGCAAGTGTGTGTGTGTGTTTGCGTGCATGTATCAGTTCATGCACACGCACATGTGTGTTTCTGAGAGTGTGAATGTATCTGATTATAGTCCAACAGTTTTAATTGGAAGCACTAGCTTTCAGAGTGCTGCCCCTCATCAGTTGGCTGTGGGCGCAGCGCTCCAAATGCTAGTGCTTCCAATGCAACCTATTGGACTATAATCTGGTGTTGTGTGATTTTTAACTTTGCACACCCCAGTCCAACACCGGCATCTCTAAATCTAGCATATATCTGTGAGGACGCAAGTTTGTGTATCTGTGTATCTATGTTAATGTGCCAGACTGTTGTGTGAATGTTTGTGAGAGGACTTGTTTGTCTGAATGTGAGTTCATGTGTGTATGTGCATGTGTATATTTGACTCTGTGACTCTGTGTGTGTGTGAGAGAGAGAGAAAGAGACAGTGACACATAGACAGTGGCAGTCAACAGAGTTGCAGAGAGACAGAGACAGAGGGAAAGGCAGAGGAGAGGAGGGGGTGTGGAAGAGAGACAGAGCCAACTCTACTCGAAGAGACACAGGGATATTAACAGACAGCACAGGGGCAGTCAGAAAGGGGATGGGAGATAGAGACCCACACCGGTAAAGACAGAGACATAGTCAAGAGGGATGGAGAAAGACAGTGACGAACACACAGTGGGAAAATCAGATAGGGAAAGGGGCGGTGACAAACCTGGAGACCGTCAGCAAAAGAAAGACAGGCCCAGAAGCAGAAAAGAAGAAGCAGACTTCAAGTGGGGAAAACATAAGATAGAGCCTCATGTCGTTGAGAGAGATAGCAAGAAATGAAACATGAGTGGAAGAGAGCGCTGAGAGATGCGAAAAAGACAACAAAACAGAAAGACAGCAAGACACATAAACAGGAGGGCACAAGAATGAGGGAGGAGGAGTCAATGTAGAAGAGAGAGAGACAACGATAAATAAAAAAGGATGCAAATGGAGAAAAACGAACAATTCAAAAACGATGAAATTACTGAAAAAAAACAGAGTGAGCGACACCAAGAGGGAGTGCAGGACAGAGAAACCGAAAAAAGACAGGCGGGGTGAGAGTGGCGAAGAGAGAGAATGGAAGAGTTAATCATGTGGACACGATGGGCCGAATGGCCTTACTTCCGCTCCTATGTCTATGTCTTATCTAAATAAGTGCCAGAATCCGACACAATCCACAAAATCCAGAGCACAGTAAGCACCCAGAAATTCATCTATTTTTTTGTCGCAGTGGTTTGACCTCTGCAGCCTTTTGGAGAGGGGGTATCCACAGGATCACCATCCTCTGAGTGAAGAAAGTTCTTATCTCAGTTTTGCAAGGCCATGTCTTGTGAAATGCCAAAGAATAGCAAGGCTTCTGCCGTACGTTCGTGCATTTCCTATGATTATGAAATGCTGTTGGTGCTTAAGGTTTATGTCCTCAGCCAACTCCATGAATTCTCAGTCTGATTCGCCATTCTTCAGAATCCTGGAGAATTTAATACTGTGTTAGGTGGACTTCAAATCTTGCGACGGTTACTGAAGCCTATGTAGTCACCGTGGTCACCCCAACAAACTCTTTCCTCTTTTTGTGTCTTCATCATCGTCCGTTGACCATATGAAATTTAAAGACGTAGAAAATACGGCACAAGTAAGTCATTCAGCTTCAAGTCTGCGACACCATGCAACATGTTAGTGGCTGATCAGCAAACTCCGTCCCCATTTCTCACTTTTCCCCTGACACGATGACGCCTGTAATTCAAAGAACAATATTGAACGCGTTCATGAAAACGTTCAATATTTAGTCGTCAGTGACCTTCCGCCGCAGAAATTTCTGCAGGCCCTCCATTCTCTGGGTGAAGAGTTTCTGCTCATCTCAGTCCGAAATAGCCCATCATGTACCTTCATGCTATGACTCCCTGGTGTATACTCCATAATTACCTAAAGCAACCTTCCTTCGTTTAGCCTGTCTACTCCTGTTAGAATTTTATAGTTTTCTATGAACTACCTCGTCATTCATTTAAACCCAGTGTATACAATCCCAACTGAATCAGTCTCTTTTCATAAATCTATCCTGCCTTTCCAGGAATTAGTTCGTTAAAATTTTCTGCGCTCCGTCCATCGTCAGAACATCCTTGCACAGATAAGGAGACCACAGCGCCACACATTCTTCCAGGTTTGGTCTCAACAAGACACTGTACATGTTCAGCAATCCATCCCTTGTCCTGTGACTCGAATTCCATCGCTATGAAGACCAAAACGCCATTTTATCATCTGCTGCACCTTCTTGTTTACTTTCAGCAAGAGGTGTAGAAGGACACCAGCTCTTGTTTTAATGTCTACTGCTTTTCGATCAGCAACTATTTTTTTCTGGACCAGTCACTCTCTTAGAGTCACAGAGTAAGAGTCATACTATACGGAAAAAGATGCTTTTCTCCAACTCGTCCATATTTCAATTAAAGACTGCCACCTGCCGACGCCTGGCACATATCGCTGCAAATTCTCCTATCTATGTATCTGTCCAAATGTGTTTAAAATATATAATTATGCCCACCGTTACCACTTCGTCTGGCAGCTCGTTCCATCCCTGCACCACCCTCTTTGTAAGGAAATTCCCTCTCAGGGCTGATTTGAATCCTTTCCCTTTGACCTTAAACCAATGTGCTGTAGTTATTGACTCTCTGCTCTGGGAAAAAGATCTTGGCAATTCACTTTATTCCTGCCTCTCATGACTTTGTAAATTCCATAACGTGACCACTCCTCTGGCATTCTCTGGAAGAAAAGTCTCAACTTATCTAACGTCTGCGTATAACTCAAACCCAACAGTATCAAGAACATTCTTGTGAATTGAATCTACAATCTTTCTCAGAAAACATCATTCGGCTAAAAGCAAAAGGACCAGATCTGTGAAGCAGTAATCTAAAGGTGGCTTCCCCAATGTTCAACACAACTCCAAAGCCGATAGTCAATACTCTGGCAAGTGAGGTCAAGAATGCAAAATGGCTTCTTCACTACCCTATCCCCTCTGCCTCAACTTTCAATGAACCTACACCGCAAGTTCCCTCTGTTCAACAACTCTCCCCAGATTCGTGCTATCTTGGAACCAATGGGGCATGTCCTGGATTATTAATGAAGGTGAGATCCGCAACACATGCTGCTCAGAAACGGAGTTGTGCTTATTGCAAACGGCAGACACATTTCCAATTCCTTGACAATTACCTCTGCTCATCGCAGTTATTCATCTCTGTCGGTTACAGCTTCTGCTCCTGCAGTTGCGCTAAGTGATCTGAGAAAACGATGACATCAGCACACGCATCCAGCTTCAATTTAACATGACGTTGCCAGAACATGAAGCGTCTCTCGGAAAACTGGGGCTCACACCCATTCTCAGATCTTTCGACAGAGAGAGATCGAAATTGCACCAACAGAGAAATCAAAATGGATAAGATATAGATAAAATTTAGAAAGAGATAGTAAAATAATCGAGGACTTGAAGAATAAGGCAAGGTCAAAATTGCAAAAAAAAACCCAGAGAAACGGAGAAAATGGAAGGACGTACACGCAGAGACTTATCACGTGAGACTGATTTATATAGAGAGAATGACAGTGGAAGACGCAGACAAAAGAAACACAGGGCAAATGGAAAGTAAAAAACAGAGGAAGGCGATAACAAAGGGAGCCATGGAGAAGTTTGGGATTGAGTTGGGTGTCTGTTTAGGATTTCTCCTGATGAAGGTGGGAGGCACATTCATGTTCCGGATATGAGGTGATACCAACTCAAGCCTGCAGGAGACAGTTATTGGACGGTGCAGGGATCCGTTTCCATGGAGCAGGATCTATTGATATCATTGTTTGCATCATGTGCCGGGGACAAAACACTCAGAACAGAATGAACTCTGAAGAGACTAACATCGCGGGACCATTCAGAAGATGCTAACCAATAAAGAGATCTCATATAGAATACACTGAACAACACAATGACATCACTCAGAACGCATCGACCACTATAGAGACATCGTGCAGGAAGAACTGACCATCAGAGACATAATTCAGAAGCCACTGACATATAGGGAAGCTTTGCTTAGGCTGTGATAGCAGTACTGACTATCTGCCTGGTCCTGAAATCTAGCATAGCCTAATCCAACTCAGTGATCTCCATGCAGCATTACAAAGATCCAGGATGGTAGTGCAGGACAGCTTTGGGAGAGACACAGAGGAACCAGCTCGGAGCTCCCTGCTCGGTGCTCCATCAGGTTTTTCTGTCATTACAGACTAACTCTCTAAACGCACCCAAGGACCTTGCTAAGAGCACTCTCAACCTTAGTGCTTGTGCTGGAAAAGTTGAGGACCAGAGATTTCTGACGCCTTTTGATAAACATAATGGTTTTCTCCATGGAGTTGATGTTGATGATAGCCGGAATTTGAATGAAAACCTTCTGCTGCATCACTGCAACCGATTCCTTTGCATCTACCATGGCTGTTGGAGCGGGGAGCAAAAGGTGCAGGGTCAGTTGGCACCCAAATGACATTGAAGACAAGTATGGTTTATATCATTGTAAAGTATATGGTAAAGAATATCACAACATTGCAGGAACAGGGTGGGAACGAGGCATGAAGACGCAGAAACAATTGACAGCGGAGACAATTCAGATCATCATGACTATCCTTCCAAGCAATACAATCATGGCAAGTTGAACCGTTGCTCTACTTAATTCCTTTACCCTGCATATTACCCCATCATCAGTAATCGATCAATCTTGATCATGGAAACACTGACTTTAATCTTCCAGTCAGAGCAGTACAAAATTCAGCCACACTGAGTAAGAAGAATTTTTGACCATCATTCCAAAAATGGTAATGCATAATTCTGGATTCCACCATCAAAAGAAACCTCTTACCACTTTATAGCGTTCATAATTTTTCCCATCAGTGGTAAGTATTGTGTAGAATACCATAGAGTCCTTACAATCTCGAAGTAGACCTTTCAGCTCAACAAGTCCGCAGTGACCCTCCAAAAAGCATCCGATCCAAAACCCTCACCCGCCCTGTCATCCAACAAAACGTATCCGGTCAAAACCTTCTCCCTATCCGAACATCGTGCATTTTCCCACAGCTAGCACAACTAAACCAACTACCCCGCATGTGGAAATTAGCAAGGCCTATCGAAATAACTTTCATATCTTTTGATTATGGGAGGAAGATTGTGGTGCTGGAAATGCACAGCAGTTCAGACAGCATCCTAAGAGCCGAAGAATCAACATTTCTGGCATGAGCCCTTCATTAGGAATGAGGTTTGGGGGCCGGGGGCGGGACTGAGATATCCATGGGAGAGGGTGGGGCTTGGGGAAGGGAGCTGACAATGCATTAGGTAAATGAAGGTAGGGAGAATATGGTAGATTGGAGTGGAGGGTGGAGTGGATAGAGATGAATGATGAAAGATAAGTCAAGAGGGCAGTGCCGAGTTGGAGGTTGAGGACTGGGATATGTTGGGGTGAATGGAAGTGATGAAACTGGTGAAATCCGCGGTAATACCGAGTGGTTGCATGTTCCCAACGAGGTAAATGAGCCCTGTTTCATCCAGACATCGGGTGATTCGCTTTGGCGATGCAGGAGGTCTTCCTCCACGCCTGAAATTCCGTCTTGGGAAACTGGAAACACAGGGGATTAATGTGGATTTCACAGTTTACTCGTTTCCCCTCGCCCCACCTTATCTCAGTGCCAAGCCCCCAATTCGGCACTGCATTCTTATCTTGTCCATACACCCTGCACCCTCCTGTCCGACCTTTCACCTTCTCCCCCAACTTCATCCGTATGTTGGTTACTAAGCCACCTTCTCTCTAGCCCCACCCAACTTCTGTTTATCTCTCAGCCTCCCAGCCACAAACCTTTGCCCGAAACATCGGTTCTACTACTCCTCGGATGCTGCCTGACCTGCATTGCTGTTCCAGTATCACAGTCTCGACTCTGATCTCTCGATTCTGCAGTCTTCAATTTCACCTTGTTGGTGGAAGGCGGAGCACCCAGCGGAAGCACACGCTGACACAGGCAGAAAGTGAAAACTCCACACAGACTGTCACCTGAGGCTGGAATCGAAGCCCTGTCCATTGTGCAATGAAGCACAGGGCTAGTAACTGAGCCATACGACGTGAGTGTTTCAATGTTGGAACGTCAGTACAGAGGAAATGATGCACTGCTGGAGGGTCAATAATAATGTGACGCCACATGTTGGACGATCAGTACGAAGGGAGTGAAGAAATGCTGCAGGGTTAGGACTGAGGCAGTGCTGCACTGACACTGGGCCAGTATTGAGGGAGTATTGCACTGTCGCAGTTTCTGTACTGAGGACCGCTGAACTGTCAGAGTGGCAGTACTGCGGGATCGCCGCACTGACAGAGGGTTAGTTCTGAGGGATCAGTGCACTGTCGGTGGATCAGCACTAAAGGAACAGCTAGATAGGGACAATAAAAGGGAGGACACTGATGCATCTCGATTGACAGTCACAGTTTCAACATCTGCATTTGCCAGAAGTTCTGCACTATGTGGAGGTGCTGTTTTGATGATGGATGTCTGTCAGTCTGTTGAGAAGGCTGGGTTCAGACTTTTCTTCAGGATTTTCTCAAGAAGGGCTCATGCCCGAAACGTCGATTCTCCTGCTTCTTGAATGGTGCCTGACCTGCTGCGCTTGTCCAGCAACACATTTACAGCTCTGATCTCCAGCATCTACCGTCCTCACTTTCCCCGATGGGGAATAAATGCTGACCTCGGCAGCAATGCACATATTCATTCGGTGAGCAGAATCACATTTCAATCAGTAAGTGAAATGCCTTTATTTGAAGAAGGCAGCTCCGACCTGAGAGTACAGATGGACAGGTCTGAGACATGCTTTCAGACTTCGAACAAACTGTCTTGATGCAACATCAGTTGAAATAAAGTGTGATCTTGGGATAGGGCTCATGATGTTTGAATGGACTGTGCTATTGCTGGCAGATTCCAAATTACGTTCGTCCATAATTGGGATTAAACGAGTTATTGTAATAAATTTGTTGACTTACAGAAATTTGAAAAAAAGGCAACAAAGCTGAGAAATGTTGTTACCTCGATCTCCACAAGGAGCTTCCATACTGTATAAGGCAATGTCTCTGGGAATACATCAGCTTAGTGCTTCAAACGAGGAGCTTTCCAGCTGCCTTCAGGGACAGATCACCGCACACGGGAAATGCATCAACGAATTCAAAAAGTGGAGAATGTATTCGACACCACACTTGCTTTTATTAGCGTCCCTGGTATGGCATTATGACAAGTGAAGTTGTTTTAATCTGCTGATGATCTGCTGTCTGTTTTTGGCCTTTCAACAACAATGTCTCCAGCTCACTGGGTGGTTAGCCTTTCCAAGCACCAGAACAGTGACAGCAATTCACTTAGCAGCATTCTCGGTACAATTCACCACTGACATGGACACCCAGCTTCACTGACGCTGCAGCATTTTCTAATCTTAGTGTTCTGTCATCGATTCTGCTTTCATACGGATTGAAGGTACGAGGACAGAACATGCAAGTTAGCTCTGAAGAAGGGTCATTTCAACCGAAGCATTGCATCTGCTTTGTCTCCCACGGATGCTGCCGGGAAATTTCTAATTTGGTATTCAAATTAGGCCTGTTTTCTCAAGAGTCGTGTTCTGAACGATGTACCACGAATATTAAAAGGAGAATACAGGAAAACATGAACTATTTCCATTGGTTTCGGATTCTAGAAAGAGGGAGCTTCATGTTCGAATGAGGTTCAGAGATGTAAAGAAGCACTTCCGAACAGAAAGGACGGCTAGGTTTGGAGCTCTATTTCCTACATTAGATGTTGGATCAGTTATGAGTTTTAAAGTCGGTAGTACAGTTTTTGTTAAACAATAGGAATTGAGGAAACGGCCTTTTTTCATTTCGATGACTTCATCAAACCACCGATCCTTCTGAAAATTGTCTCCTCCCCACAGTCTCTGATCTGTGGATTGAAATCTTGACAGACTGCCTTCCTGCTACATTTAGGGTGAGATTTATGCCATGTGCAGATGTGTAGATTTACAGCGCAAATATCAATGCAGTCCAAACACTCTCACGTTGTTACGAAGTGAGTCCTGCATCAACTGTTATGCTGTCCTTGTGTAAAACACATGGAACAGTCCTGTTTAAGTTCCTGTATATATTTTGATGATCTGTTTCCTAATCCTATTGCGGCTCTGATCAGGATTTGGTCCGATGATAAGAGCAGGGGATGACTTGATCTGAAGAGAATGAGAGAGTTTGTTCTATTGATAGTTCAATCACCAGTCCGATGACTGAATTGGCAGCGAGATTTCTAACAGGCTCTGCACCTGAGAGAGTGGGAGCCGAAAACCGCCAGAATGGACTACACTCATTCGAATGCACGTTCGAGAGTGGGCAACGAGTTGAGCCAGAAGAAACGTCAGGCAGCATCAGAGGAGGTGGGAGTCGATGTGTCAGTTTGAAATATTTCATCAGGCCTCGAGAGTGGGAAGGGGACTCTGAAATAAATGCGCAGGGTATGGCTATTGCAAATATATGTGGGATAGCAATAGGTGGAAGCAAGCCGGAGTTGTCTGTGATTGATCAGTGGGAAGACTGGAAAGTATAGGTGGCGAGGAAGAAGGACAGGTCAGGTCTGGTCAAGGCAGTGAGATGGAGATGGAGGGCTGTGTCTGGGATGAGGTAGCTTGATGGGTGATTTTGAAGCTGGTGAATTCTACGTTAAGGCCATAAAATCTTGCTGTTGCTCTGTAGAATAGGCAGGGGGATTATGATCAGTAATTCATTGCTTCTGTTCCCATTTGCCTTATTTTCAAAGCATTCCATTCTGTTTGCCCCATATCCTTTTATAATTTCACGGCCGTACTGATTATAATGCTAC
This sequence comes from Chiloscyllium plagiosum, assembly GCF_037043375.1. NCBI lineage: Eukaryota > Metazoa > Chordata > Chondrichthyes > Orectolobiformes > Hemiscylliidae > Chiloscyllium > Chiloscyllium plagiosum. The sequence goes on from NW_028270167.1 coordinate 95,385,040, forward strand.
CTATATAGCACTATCTCATTCATTAAGAATAAGTAGGAATGCATATGCTAGAGAGTCAGAGTTAAAGACTGTGGCATTGGAAAAGCACAGCATGTCAGGCAACATCCGAGGGGCAGGCGAATGAAAGTTTCGAGTGTAAGCCCGTGAAAAAGAATGCAGAAGGGCAAGTGATGTGAGCCATAAATGGGGAGGTGGGGTTAGGCTTGTGGATAAGATAGATCGGAGGTCGATAGATGGATGCAGGGAAGGACAATTGTAATAGGTCGGTTGGGAGGGTGGAGTGGTTAATTGGAAGGAAGATGTAGGTAGGATAGAACAAGAGAGCTGTGTCAATTTAGAGTGTTAGACCTGGGTCAGGTAGTGGGAGGGGCATGAGGCAGTTGGTGAATTCAAGTTTGATTACATGTCGTAGAAGAGTTCCGAGGTGGTAGATAAGGTTTTAGAGCCATAGAGTCATAGAGATGTACAGCATGGAAACATATCGTGCACTCCAACCCTTCCATGCCGACCAGATATTCCAACTCAATCTAGTCCGACCTGCCAGCACCCGCCCCATATCCCTCCAAATCCTTTCTACTTATATACCCATCCACCTGCCTCTTAAAGGTTGTATTCTAACAGCTTCCACCTCTTCCTCTGGCAGCTCATTCCATACATACCACCCTCTGTGTGAAAACGTTGCCCCGTAGGTCTCTTTTATATCTTTCCCCTCTCACCCTAAACCTATGCCCTCTAGTTCTGGACTCCTCGACCCGAGGGAAAAGACCTTGCCTATTTACCCTATCCATGCCTCTCATGATTTTGTAAATTTCTGTAAGGTCACCCCTCCGCCTCTGACTCCCCAGGAAAAACAGCCCCAGCCTGTTCAGCCTCTCCCTATAGCTCAAATCCTCCAACCCTGGCAACATCCTTGTAAATCTTTTCTGAACCCTTTCACGTTTCGCAACATTTTTCCTCTAGTTCGTCCTCTTGTTGTAGGGTGGATATGACTCGGCAGTGCAAGACACTCAGAATCTGCATTTACTTGGGAGAATGGAAAGGGGAGGTGCAGTGTTTGGCACAAGGTGGTAAGTTTGGTTTCTGCATGTGGCCAGAGATGTTGTGTGAACCACTCTGCAAGTTCGCATCCCGTGGACAAGATATGAAGGAGAACTTTCTTGAACACAAGGGAGGACAAATTGTAGTCCTAGAAACAGGTCGCCATCTGGGATGTCCTGTAATGAAATTCCCCCTGCTGGGAGCAGATGCTGTGGAGATGTAGGAATTGGGAGTAATGGATCACGACTACAATCCACCCTCCGAATACCTCTTCTCCCGCCTCCCAAATTCTCCATCCTGCTCGGTACCCTTTGCTGACCTCTTATCCTCCCTCGATCTCATTATCTCAAACCTCCATCGGCGCCTCAAACGATCCTTTCCTCACCACGCTCAGCCCTCCACTCGCTCTGCTGCCACCCAACCTCACCATTAAACCAGCTAAACAAGGTCGATTGTGGTAGGATAATACGACAATTCTATCTCACCAAATCCAGTGCAGGTTTACGTGAGAGCATCCTTGACATAAAGCAGAACACCAGACAGCCCGTTTAAACCAGTTACTTCCCGTTTCAATTATTTCTATTCCAAGCTTATCCTTACCCTAAGTCTATGCGGACAAATGGGTATTTTGTGGGTAGGATAGAATACACTGGGCATCCAAATACGTTTGCCAATCCCATTTTTCCACGTTCATAGCTCACGAGCCTTTCCCCTAAACGACAAATTCAGTCTTCATGACTCGCAATAATTCTTCGAGTCCATATTAATTGATGGGTTTTCTTTGTTGTTTCAATTTTCTCTATTCCTGGACTGCGCAGGCTATAATTGTCGATATAACGCTTTCTTCTTCCGTACCACCAGAATTTGCATTTCCATTAGCGCTGCTCCCAGATTCAAGTCCTATTCAGGAATCACAACTTAATATTCCTCTTTCAATGTCATGCAGGCAATCAGACTTCTCTTCGTCCGGTTTTGTTGCTTAAGGAGTCCATTGTCCGTTCGTGAATATTCATTAGACCGTAGATATGAACCGTCATACTAAGCCGGGTCAGATCAATCGCGCTCGTAGTCCCACATGCTCTGGTAATAGATTCGCCCTGACTGGATCTCCATGTTTACGTATATCAGTCGAATGCTTTTGTGCTCCCTTTCCCAGTGTCTGGCTTTCTGTCTGTCTGCACATTCCCCTTTCAGCTCCTGCAGTTATTTTGCCAGTTTTTCTAACACATTGTTCAACTTTATCCGTGCAATTGGTTATCTCCATCCCTGCGACTACCACACCCACTCGCAGCTGCAATCACTCATTCAAAGCGGATCAGCCTTGTTCCTTTTGCTGGGTTTAACTTCAGTTACACAAGGATGGTGGGGTGTACTATTTAATATTCCTGTCCAATTTCGGTCAGGACGTTAGTCAGAATAACTTACAGTGTCCGATTCATTCATTCTGCCGTACATGAAATTTGGGGATTGTACGAGAGATGTAATCACAGTTCTATGACTAGCAAGGAACATAGCTGTTCAATTACTTTAGTCGGAATATGTGTATCTTGATCAGAATCTATCGGGAAATGCTTTCAACAACAGTTTAAACCCAGAGACCTGAAAGTGAATGCGGATGTCGTCGTTATGTCGTCATGGCTGAGTGGTTAAGAGGTTAGACGAACAGGCCATTGGGATTGATATCTGCAGGTTTGACTTCTGCTGACCAGGATCGACGGTGAAAAAGGGGGGTGTTTTCTCCCCTCCCCCTTCTTGATTGCTTTACAAACCACGGCAGGAAGAAACATTTTGTCCATGTTATGAATGTTGCAAATCTTCAGTGCCCTCACCAATGAGTGCAAATGAACACTTCAATTGCAAACTTCGTTTGAAACCTAAGGACTGCGTGTTGAGAATTGAAACAGAACAGTGGACACTTGATAGGCCAAATGGCATTTTCTGTGCTGAATAACTCCATGATCAGCTGCGGTGAGATCAGTTTGAGAAGTGACAGGACAATGTTTGCAAAATGTACCCAAGCCAGGAAGGGGTGGAACCGACTCTCTCCTGACCTCTCTTTCGGAGACGGTATTCATTGTGATTGGGGAAAACTGGCACTGTGCACATTCCGAGAAGCAGGAAGATGAGACCTCCTGCTCTTTTCTTATTCAGCCATGCACGAGTCATTCTCTTCCAAATACTTGTGTCTGACATTCCCTGGCACTGCTTTCCTGTAAAGATTGGCTTCACCATCAGTCTGTGACTGTATCAGGCATCTCATGGACTTCACAGCTGGCGGCCAGAAGGAGCTGGAGGTCAGACAGGGACAGAAACAGAAAGAGACGCGGCATTCAAGTATTTAGAGTTTGCCGTGTGTCAGTTGTTTTTAGTGAGGATGTCTACCAGGCACTCTCCTGTCAGATTCCCAGGTTCTACAGGCCTTGGGTCGATGGGTTTTGTCATATTGAAATTTACACATGAGCAACGTGTGAGCATATTTCAGTGCACTCGACATTTCATATGTCAGCTCACTACAACGTTTCACATTGTCTGGAGAAGTGGCTCAGGTTCCATCTAAAGCTGCGTTTTGTCGGAGAAACTTGCAAAAGTGAAGCATCTGGAGCGGATAGAATCCTGACACCTCTGACCCTCTCGGAGGATGTGCCTGTGTGTTTCCCTCTGTGGGTGGAATTGAGGATGGATTCTTTTTGGGGGTTACAGTGTGACTATTTCTAACTTCAGGTCCATTGTTGTGTCATTTAGCGTCATATGGAGAATTTCATTGATACTTATCTTGGAAATATCAGGGTAAGGTTATGTGCTTAATACTGCGAACTGGGAGTAGAATAGATGGATGTCTATGAGCCGCACATCATGATGATCCGAATGGTGTTTTTCCACGCTGTCCAAACTAGAACACAGGGAGAAACTGATCTGCAGCGAAACTGATCAGAAATGTAACGCCAACACAGTGTCACTGAGAAAAGAGGCGCATAGTTTGTCACCTTCCCTGGTGGTCCGGTGGTAACGATTTGTCGTTCTTACCAGGCTGCGACCTGGGTTTGAGTCCCCACTTATCGTGGTGACACCATTCTTGAAAAAAAGGAGTACGTAGCTAAGGAGAGGTCAGCTTCTGTTTCAAACATGATTCAGGATAACTTAAAACAAAGATCAGTGGATGATAGAAATCTGGAACCAAGACAGAGAGAGTGAGCAGACCTGGCAGCATCTGTGGAGAAAGACAGATTTTATGTTTCAGATCGGCAGAAACAGGTTAGTTGTAGATTTCCACGCAATAATGCCGAGATAATAACGAGTTTTATCTGTGTAATCAGCGTATTCATCAAATTTTCTCATTAGCAGACAATCGTTACCTTTACAAGTTGAAAAGTCTGACATGTGGAGACAGTTTGATTGTCGGGCTGTTGAGAGGCCTTTTCCTTCTCCAGGCTGGAGTGTATAGAACTGGGCTCTCATTCTCCAGATAATGTCTGTGTAACTCCAGACAGAGGTAAATTGACATTTATTCCTCAAAATTTTGTGAGCCTTTTGAATTCGAACTACATTTCATAACCACGGAGATAAACGCAATTACATCCCATTAAAGGATTGCAATGGTGTATTTACTGTTGTTGTAAAATGAATGAATGGTGACAGCAGAGAATGAGCATGATCTGCTCGTACTGTCTGTGCCATTATCACAACATTTCCTGGCAAGTCTGCAAAATCTCCTGCCTCACCTCGTTGTTACCAACAAATTGGGAATGCAGGAGGGAGAATAAAAGAAAAGGAGAAGCAAAGTGCTTGTGGAACAGTGGAAAGATACTGCACGTTAAATTAAAAGTTAGCAAGATGTAGCATTAGTTCGTGGAGCTAAATAAGGGGACGGCTGTAGAAGCAGCAAATCATAACAGGCTGAGCTCAAATTAAGAAAGTGTGTTCCTACTCCATGATTAGCTACACGGCATTTGGAAGAGTTGAAACAAAGAATAGCCACCATTGGGAATTGAAGCCAAACTCAGCTATTTATGGAGGACGCACTTTCACAAACTAAGCCACTTACCACAGCAGCAACAGCTTTACTTAATCATATGTGCAGTCCGTTAACACCTTGATCACAGAAACTCGGAAATATACTTTATGTCACAATGTTGTTCAGTGAGAATCGCGATACATTTCCGGTTTTGCAAAACAGACGGTTCAAAGCTAAACATTCTCCACTGAAATGGCAAAGAAAAACATAATCTCCTCTTGCATTGGCATCAAACTGATAATTTCACTTGCATTGGCATCAAACTAACAGTTTCTCTTGTTTACCTGACAGGGTAGAGAGGTTGTATTCATTCTGTTGGGGCATTTTCACCGCGTTAATATACGCACAGGGAACCTCACTATAAGACGAACAGTTCATTGTGGCAAATTGCTCTGGAGTGGTGGGTGAGTCTGCATAAACATTCGGCAGTAAAGGCTGACTCACCAACACGACACCGAGCCTTGCATCAACAGCTCCGCACTCATTTCCTGCATCCTGGCTCCTTGTCATCATTGCCTTCATTTTTATGTCACTTCCCCGCTACCCTTCTCAACATATTTCTGAAAGATTGCAGGTGTCGGATTGGAACCTGCCAACGTTAGGACCGCATTCCTGGCACATAGTCGTTACTCAATGAGATAGGATTCAATGCCCATCCTTCGTTAACCCAGATCGAGGTGATGAGTTGTTTTCCTGAATACTTCCATTCCTTAACACGGAGTTCCAGCTATGCTGCCGTGATAGAGGGAGACCCAGGATTTACATCCAGCGACACTGAAGCAACAGTGAGATATTTCCAATCCGAACGTTGAGATGATTGGATGGGGATTTGCGGTGATGGTTTAACAATGAACCTACTGCCATACTCTTTCTAAATGGCTGCAAATGTTCACTGGCATGTTTCTGGCAGGATCCGGGTATTTATTCTGTGTGTAACTAGGAATTCGCTTTGATTTGGAAAATTCACAAGAAGAGAATTTAATCTTCATTTCTTGAGTGGGAATTGCATGCAGGTCTGGGCGATGCAAATTCGCAGTCCCAAGTAGGGAGCACCAGTGATGCTGAGAATAACCTTTGTGAATTGAACTGTACACACCCTTGCGTCTGTCCTGCACGTTATAATCACATTCGTCAGCAATATTTCTCTCTCCAAGTTTCCAAATATTACCGCCTTGGGTTTCCATGTGAAGAAAGCGGAGCTGTGGTAATCTGATATTGTTCAGCAGATGTACTTCAGGAAGATATAGAGCAGGTTGATGCGAACAGGGGCTCGTTTGGAGGCGGTGAGCTGCGGTGATGGGGCGGCAACAATAAAGGCATCGTTCAAATCGTCCGATTCTAAATCCCGAGCTACAAATAAGTAGAGGTTACTCGCTGAATCTGTTCACGGCCTTGACTGGAAGTGACCATGACTCAAAGTATGAAAGTACTTTGACTGGAGTGGAACATGGAATCTCGTAGTGACTGTGAATAAAACGATGGAAACTTCCAGCAGAACAACACTCGACCCTGAAGCAGCCACGTGCGGACAAATGTATTTCCTTGTTGTGGTTCTGTTCGCCGAGCTGGGAATTTGTGTTGCAGATGTTTCGTCCTCTGTCTAGGTGATATCCTCAGACCTTGGGAGCCTCCTGTGAAGCATTTCTGAGATGTTTCCTCCGGAATTTATAGTGGTTTGTCTCTGCCTCTTCCGGTTGCCAGTTCCAGCTGTCCACTGCAGTGGCCAGTATGTTGGGTTGATGTCGATGTGTTTGTTAGCTGGACAGCTGGAACTGGCAACAAGAAGCGGCAGAGGCAAAGCACTATAAATGCCGGAGGAAACATCACAGAAGCCCTTCACAGGAAGCTCCCAAGCACTGAGGATGTCACCTGGACAGGGGACGAAACGTCTGCAACACAAATTCCCAGCTCGGCGAACAGAATCACAACAACGAGCACCCGAGCTACAAATCTTCTCACGAACTTTGAAATGCATTTCCTTTACCAGTAAAAGGCAATATTTCACAATGTTGGACTTCGAAGTGAAGCAGTGTCGCTGATTATCTTTGCTGGTTGTTCACCTGGTGAATGTTGTTTCCCCAGACATCCATGTTAACATTGCATACTGGCAAGCTGTCCTGCATATTTGGCCAGTGTTGTAATGCATCACGCGTCTGAATTTCGGCTCGAAGGTTAAAGCTTTAAGTCTAACCTGGCTCAAATGTGATGTGCTGTGTTGCCTACTTTGACGTTTGGTTGTCAATTGCTATTTTGTCACGTTCTAAGGAGCAGCAGGGTTTGGATCATTTTATTTTCGAATTTGAAAGTTGAATATTGGTCTATTGTACATTTTAAATTCCAACTCACCGCAATGACTTTCATTGTCTGTAGAACGGGCTTGAGTTCCACCTACCGCTGCCATTTGTGTGAGAAAGTTGTGTGTAGGTGCGAAGAGCGGAAGTGAAGCACAGGGAGTTGCTTTATCCTGAGTCCTATGCACCTCTCTGGGAATGTGTCATTGTGTCTCCCTCTGTGGGTGAAAATCAGAATGATTTCCTCAAGGGGGTTATTTCACAGTATCAAACGTCAGTCCCATTGTTGTATCATTTAAGGTCACATGAAGAATCTCATTGACATTTCCCCTAGACATATCAAAGCACACAAGGTTATGGGCTTATTGCTGGAAACTGGGACTAGAATAGGTGAATGTCTGATGATCCGGACGGCATGATCTTTTCCCACACTGCAACATCTCGAAGGCAGGTAGAAACAATCCTGCAGCGTAAAAGATTACAAATGAAAAGACAAATGTGATGTCTTTGAGAATAAATGCCAAAGCTTCTGTTGCCTTACCTTGTGATCTAGTGTTTAGGATTAGGCGCTTTCACTGCCACGGCACGGTTCAATTCCCGGCCAAGGCATAGGTGTTTTGCACTGCAAACCTATCGTGGTAACAGTATTTCTGGACGGTTTTCCGAAGTTGGTGGGTCATTGGTTCTGTCCCAAAGGTTATTAATGTAATTAAAACAAAGAGCTGCAGATGCTGGAAATCTGAACCCAAAAGAGGAATTCATGGAGAAACCCAGCAGGCCTGGAATCGTCTGTGGAGAGAAACTGTGTTTATGTTCCAGACGACAAAACCAGGTTTTTTTTTGCACATCTCAATATTATAATGCAGGAAAAATGATCCACTGTATCTGTCAAATCAGGATATTTAACAAAATCGCTCATTCACTGACAACCATCAATGTTACAAATTCAGAAGAACTTAATGGCTATAATGGTACTTACACTGCCCTGAGCTGTTGAAAGGTTGTGTTTAAATTGTCACCTTTTTTGTTTTTCCTTTCTGTCAGTGAGCAGCCACCTCGCATGGAGAGTTGGTCGTTTCATTGTCTATTTCAAGATTTGCCTCTATCTGTCTCTGTTGTCCAACTGAGCCTCTTTCATATTCTCGAGCTCTCCGTCACAACAGACTGAAACTCAATCAGAACACGAAGTTGCTTGGTCAGCAACACGACATTAGTGAGAGGTTTGCGCAATGGGCCTTCAATACAACACGCAAGTACTACTGATATTGGAACCCAGGATCTCCTGTTTATTGCAGAGGCGCTTTCGCCAACTAAATCACTGTGCCATGCTGCAAGTGACTTTGTTCATTCCTGTGTGCATTTTCTTAACCACTTGACCACAGGAACTTGGAAATGTATTTTTAGTAGCAATGTTGCTCAGTGAGAATTGCAATCAAGCAAGTGAGGATGCAACTGTGGAATGGAGATTTTATGTTTTAACTCAGCTGGTTTTCTGAACGAATGTTGCAGGACTTGTGGTGAGCAGTCGATTCTGGTCTGATCATGTTTCAATCGATGCGATTCACTGAAAACTTGCCACGAGAAGGTGAAGAATTTCTTCTGGTCAGCAACAGGGACTGCATCTCCAGATGACACGAAGCGATGATAAATCTGCAGAGGATCATTGGCTAATTTAAAATCTGACAAAAGAATAATCGAGTCGGGTGTTTTGGAAACCAAAACTGTCCACTGGGAAATACAACAATGACTATGATGCCCGACGCGCTCCCTGTTGTGCCACAGAGCATCACTGAACATGATAACAAACCGCACAAATTTGCCTCTGGGCAATTGACTGGGATCAGACTGTTCTCTTCTCTCCACAATGAAAGTCCCACTCCGTATTTTGCTAATGTAAAACTGATAATGGTCAATTGTTATTTAAGTAACTGCAATCTGAAGCAGTGACTCGCTGACACTCAGGTTGTGGAATGTTACATTTTTCTAACACCGCAGTCTCTGTTGAACGTTTAATCAGCTCATCCGGCTGTTTACCAAAGTATTTGCGAGTTAAAATTAACAATTATCTTAGAATTAGGTCCACACTGTTCAGGGGACACATTCAGGAGGGCTTCTGCACATACAGTTTGTCAGATATTTGGAATTCTCCTGCAAGAATTGCAACGGATACAGGGTTATTTGTTTCGACTTTAAATCTGAGACAGAGTCTGTTTTATTCAGGAAATGTATTGAGGGATATGGGGCAAAGGCAGTTAAACGGAGTTTGAACTTTCAAATTGGGAACACTCTTAAGGGTCTGAAAGGCCTACTCCTCTTCCTATATTCCTATAACTTTTAATGTTTCCTTATCGCATATATCTGGCCTGTGAGTCGGGACACTACCTACAAGAAAATGTTCCCCAGTTATTGACTGTTCTGGGAAAGTCGAATAAAGACACGCCCACGCAACCTGTACCAATATTTTGCAAGTGTGACATCTACCCAAGGTCCAGGTAGATGCCATCCCAATGGCGACCAAACTTGGCTATCAGCCTCTGCTCAGCCACTTTGTGTTATTGTCTGTCCTGAAGTCCGCCTTGGACGATGGTCAATCGAAGTTCCAACGACGAACATCCCGGAATGCTGAAGTATTCTCCAACTGGGAGGGAACATTCCTGTCTGTTGATTGTCCTTGGTGTCCATTCATCCGTTGCCGGAGGCTCAGTTTGGTCTCGCAAATGTACCATGCCTCAGAGTATTCTTGCCTGCAGTGTATGAGATAGAAAACTTTGGCTGAGTCTCATGAATACCTGCCATGTTCATGGTGAGATGTGCCCCATGTGAAATGGTGGTATCTGTGTCGTCATTCTGACACGTCTTGCAGCATCTACTGTGAGAATCTTGTATGATATCGTCCTGAAAGCCAGGCAATATGCAACGAGCAATGATCTGTTTGATTTTGGTGGCTGCTTCATGGAGAGAGGTGGAGGTTGGGGAAAGTCTTGGCGAGGTGCTCATCCTCATTGATAAAGTGTTGCAGGTTGCTAAGAACACGGCGTAGTTTTTCGGCTCTGGGACGTAGTGGATAACGAAGGTACCCTCTTTTTTGCAGCTCGTGTCTGTCTTCTGAAAAGGTCATTAATGTTCCTCGCTGTGGCACGTCGGAACTAGCTGCCGATGAGTTGAGAATCGCATCCTGTTCTTATGAGGACATCCCTGAGAACTTCCAAATGCCCGTCTCGTTCCTAGTCATCTAAACAAATCCTGTGTGGGCTTGGGGCTGGTCCATCGAGGTTGGCTGTTTTAATATGTTTAGGCTGGAAGCTGAAGAAGTATTGCTTTGTGAGGTCATCCAAGGGTTTGCAGTAGAGCGTGGTGGTGAGGTGCCATTCCTTGACGGAGATGCATGTGTCCGAAAATGAGACAGATAGTTGAGAGTAGTCCTTGGTGGGTTTGATGGTGAGATGAAACTTGTTGATATCACTGTGCAAGTTTTGCAGTGACTCCTCGCCATGGGTCCAGGGGAAGAAAATGTTCTCAATGTACCTGGTGTGCAGTGCTGTTTGGAGGTCCTGTGTAGAGGAAAAGTCGTGTTCGAACATATACACCAATGTGTTGGCATAGTGGGGTGCACATTTAGTCCTCATGGCTGTTCCATGTGGCTGGCTGAAGAACTGGTTGAAAAAAGGTGAAGACATTGTGATCGAGGATAAAAGGGATGGATTTTAGGGCAGTGCTTGGAGATGCGGAGTTGTTGGTGTTGAGTACTGAGGCTTCTACAGCGATGCCATCATTGTGTCGGATGCTGCTGCAGAGTGCTAAAACTTTCATTTTGGGGAGGAATGTTCCAGGTTCGACTGGTCCCTGGGTGCTGAGTTTTAGGAGGATATCCGTAGTGTCATGGCAGAAGTGGGAGGTACCCTGTACAATGGGTTTCAAGAAGCCTTCCACATCGCCAGAGAGTTTCTCACAGATAGCCCCATTCCCTGATACAATGGGACGTCCTGGTGCATTGAAGGCAGTAGAAGTCACCTACACGAGAAGTATGTTGGATTTGAGTGTGCGTAGGGAACTCTGAAGAACAGTGTGCAAACTCCTGATCAATTGTTTTGTTCACGGGTGTGGTGCTGAGCTGATCGGCGGTAGTTGCCTGTATGTTCCTGGTTGTTCAGTTGTCGGTGCACTTCCTTGCGCGAATCTGTTCTATTCTCAATGACGATGGCTCCTCCTTTATATACTGGTTTGATGACAATGTTGTGATTGATTTTGACAGCGTGGATGGTGCTGCGTTGTGATCAAGTGACGTTCTGTTCTACTTTGCGGGAACGACTAATGTATCTGGCATTTATATATTACCTGACGGTTTGAGCATAAATGTCAATCACAGTGCAGCGGCCCTCCATTGAATTCCAGGTTGACTCCTTCTTTGGTCGCTCCTCTACAGATCCCTGTGATGACTGTTCCCATTCGGTGGTGGGCTCATTGGGATCATTGCCAGCATCTTGAAAGAATTCCCGGAGTCTCATTCGTCTGAAGAATTCCTCAGCGCCTGCTGCAAAAACCACGGGGTCCTTTTTGTTGGTGCGGCAGAAAATGAGAACCCTGCTTAGAACTTCCGGTTGAAGGGTGTGTTCAGGTAAATTAACGATTGAATTCCCCACAGTGATAATATCCACTGTGGTGCCAGGGTGGGATTGGCTACTGCTGTTGGTAATGCCAAGTTTCTCCAATTTCTTGTTTTAATTGTGCATGTATGTGGAGTCGTTTTGTCGCCTTGTCTCTTTGGAAGTGTCCCATAAATATAACTGAGTGCAGACTGAGGGTGTGTTCTCTATCTTAGTTTCAAAGTTGTGGCGCCTGCTGTAAAGTTGGTGCACGGGATGATTGAGGTGTTTGCGAGAGGTGCAGTGGCAAAGTCTCTCCGCTTTTTCTGTGTTGTAGGTCGACTTGAGCAGGGACTTTATCCGTAATCCTTTTGGTACCGTTCTGGCTTGCCTGCAATCCTGTAGAAACTTGATGTCTGTATCGATATGGGCTAACTTCTTGGAGATCTTCTCCACTTTAAGCCGACAAGTTATTGGTGTCGACAGTAGTCATGAATTGGAGATACCAGTGTTGAACTGGGGTGTACAACGTTAAAAATCACAAAACACCAGGTTATAGAACAACAGATTTATTTGGAAGTACCAGCTTTCAGAGCGCTCTTCCTTCATCAGGTGACTGTGGAGAAAAGGATTGTAAGACAGAGAATTTATAGCAACATTTGCGAATGTAGTTTTGTGATTTGCATATTAATAAAATAATCCGGGTCTTTTTCGATATATAATTTTAGCTGTATCGCACTGTAAACGTCTGTAATAAATTCTGTGTCTTATAATCTTCTTCTCCACAATCACATAATGAAGGAGCAGCCCTCCAAAATCGAGTGTTTCCAAATAAACTTGTTGTTCTATAAACCGGTGGTGTGTGACTTTTAACTTTTTACACACCAGTCCAACACCGACGTCCACAAAACATGACTCTTTTCTGTTGTACATCAAGCAATCTGTCAAGACACAGTTGGTCGGTTTAAGAATATGGTGGTGGAAAAGCACAGTTGCTCACGCAACATCTGAGGAGCAGTAGATTCGACGATTCGACATAAGCTCCTCACAAGGCTTGTGGGTCAAAGAGGCTGTGAGATACATAGGAGGGGGGGTGGGCTGTGGGAAGGCAGTTGTGAGTGCGATAGATGCAGAAAGCTGAGGGTGAAAGTGACAGGTCTGAGAGGAGAGTGTAGCAGTTAGATGGGAAGGAAGATGGACAGGCTGCTTCGTTCAAGAGAGCAGTGCCAAGTTGGATATTTGGGACTGGGACAAGTTGGGGGGAGGCAAAATGGGGAAAGTGGTGAAAAACACATTGATTTTGTGTACCTGGGGGTCCGAAGGTAGAAGATGACACAAATGGTGCTGACACAGATGATCTGTCATTTCACATTAATGGGTAACAAGTGAACAGAGGCAACAGCTAACATTGATCCGATGTGTATTTTCTCATTAGATGTTATTACTGCCAGGTTGCGGTTACATTAAAATGAATTAATACAAGCCAATTCGACCTTTTAGTGACGATGAGTTACATAATGGTGGCAACGGTGGTGATGTTTCCTATCTACAAAACTGGAAAGCAATGCCAGGCGCAATGTGGAAGAGGATATGGAACATGCACGTAAAGAGTCATACTGATGTTGGCATGATCGCTCCTAGGATCCAAAAAAAGTGTACAGTGCTGGTAACTGAGATTAATCAGTGAATCCTCGGGCAGTCTGACTAAGCACCGAAAAGACATCGTGGCCTCGTCTGCCAGCGGGGTGCCCCAGGGGTAAAAGACGTCATTCCTTAATAGGTCAACATGCGGCTACCATTTTCGTAGGTGGAGAAACATAACTTGTCAATCCAGCTGATGGGGCAAAGCTGTGACAAAGAAAGAAGGAATAGGCAAAACATTCTGCAACAAAAACAAAACTTGTTGAAGTAACTCTGTAATTTTGCAATAATCTATGGAGAAAAACAGAGTTAAACATTTCGACTCTGGCGATCCTACTTCATGTCCTGCACTCTAAATCCCTGCACTGTCTCGCCAGAATTGTCCAAAGACCTGTGGTTCTGTTTGGTCACATGAAAGCCCTCAGCAAAAACTAAGGAAATTGAGTAAACGCCATCTTCAAATACAGGGTCAAGCAATGGGAAAGAGAGGGAATGTTCAACAGGCTGATTGGTGTGGGCTCCGTGAACTACATCACAGGAGGAGAGAATGGTGTAAATCCTTCATTGACAATGATGATTATCCGAGAAAAGCTTGTTCCTGAATGTAAATTTTGTCCCGTATTTATTATCTAATCAGCTAATGTGAAGAACGTTTCTGATTGGTCTTGTCCAAATTATGAAATTACAACTCTCACATTTTGTACGATTGTGCACTGCGTAGTTCCGTCTCAGATTAAATAAGCAGGTTCAGAGTGCCGTTTGTAGCTGACACAAAAGACAATGATTTCAGGCTTCTCAATATTCTGTAGTAAAATGAAGGAAATTTCTGTTCATTCAGAACTGAATGTCAAACAGTTCAGCACAGTCTGTGACTTGAATGCGAATTTGGTTTTGCAGTTATTAACATGCGCTTGCTGCTAAGACAGTTATAGTTGCTTCAGAATCTTGTTTCAAAAATACCTCTTGTTGAACCACGGCAACCACATTATCTCTCTCTCCACTAATCCAGGCACGGGTCTGTGGTCGATCCAGAACAGCTGATATATTTCCTTCCCTGAAGGACGTTAATGTAACGTTAATGTAGTGTTAAGATTTGCCAGTTTATCTCCAGAAATCATGAAATTCATTCAACTCAATTTACTTTTGTGTTTTCGTCAGACGTGTGCCATTCACTTCTTAAAACGTAGTAAAACTGATTCCTGAGTTGGAGGAGTAGGCAGATCAGGGTTGATGCAGAGAAGTGTGTGGTAATGCACTTTCGTCACAACAATACTAAAAGATGCAATAAACATAGAACATAGAACATAGAAGAATACAGCGCAGTACAGGCCCTTTGGCCCTCGATGTTGCACCGATCCAAGCCCACCTAACCTATACTAACCCACTATCCTCCATATACCTATCCAATGCCCGCTTAAATGCCCATAAAGAGGGAGAGTCCACCACTGCTACTGGCAGGGCATTCCATGAACTTACGACTCGCTGAGTGAAGAACCTACCCCGAACTTCAGTCCTATATCTACTCCCCCCCTTAATTTAAAGCTATGCCCCCTTGTAATACCCGACTCCATACGCGGGAAAAGGTTCACACTGTCAACCCTATCTAACCCCCTAATCATCTTGTACACCTCAATCAAGTCACCCCTAAACCTTCTTTTCTCTAATGAAAACAGCCCCAAGTGTCTCAGTCTTTCCTCATACGATCTTCCTTCCATACCAGGCAACATCCTGGTAAACCTCCTCTGCACCCGTTCCAGTGCCTCCACATCCTTCCTATAGTATGGCGACCAAAACTGCACACATTATTCCAGATGCGGCCGCACCAGAGTCTTATACAACTGCATCATGACCTCAGGACTCCGGAACTCAATTCCTCTACCAATAAAAGCCAGTACGCCATATGCCTTCCTCACCGCACTATTTACCTGGGTGGCAACTTTCAGAGATCTGTGTACATGGACACCAAGATCCCTCTGCTCATCCACACTACCAAGTATCCGACCATTAGCCCAGTACCCCATCTTTTTGTTATTCTTCCCAAAGTGAATCACCTCACACTTAGCTACATTGAATTCCATTTGCCACCTTTCTGCCCAGCTCTGCAGCTTCTCTATATCCTGCTGTAACCTGCCACATCCTTCCTCACTGTCAACAACTCCTCCGACTTTCGTATCATCCGCAAACTTGCTCACCCAACCTTCTAACCCCTCTTCCAGGTCATTTATAAAAATGACAAACAGCAATGGTCCCAAAACAGATCCTTGCGGAACACCGCTAGTGACGGCACTCCATGAAGAAACTTTGCCATCAACTACTACCCTCTGTCTTCTTCCATCCAGCCAATTCCTAATCCAAACCTCCAACTCACCCTCAATGCCATATCTCCGTATTTTCTGCAGTAGCCTACCATGGGGAACCTTATCAAACGCCTTACTAAAATCCATATATACCACATCTACCGCTTTCCCCTCATCAACCTCCTTCGTCACCTTTTCAAAGAATTCAATAAGGTTTGTGAGGCACGACCTGCCCTTCACAAAACCATGCTGACTATCCTTGATCACATTATTCCTATCCAGATTTGCATAAATCCTATCCCTTACAATTCTCTCTAAGACTTTGCCCACAACAGAAGTGAGACTCACCGGCCTATAGTTACTAGGGTTATCCCTACTCCCCTTTTTGAACAAGGGAACCACATTTGCTATCCTCCAGTCTTCTGGCACTACTCCAGTAGACAAAGAGGACATAAAAATCAAGGCCAATGGCTCTGCAATCTCCTCCCTTGCTTCCCAGAGAATCCTAGGATAAATGCCATCAGGCCCAGGGGACTTATCTATTTTCACCTTTTCCAGGATTTCCAATACCGCTTCTCTACATACCTCAAAGCCATCCATTCTACTTATTTGTGACTCAGTATTCACATCGACGACAATGCCCTGTTCCTGAGTAAATACTGAAGAAAAGTATTCATTCAGTGTCTCCCCAATCTCTTCCGCCTCCACACGCAACTTCCCACTACTATCCTTGACTGGACCTATTCCTACCCTAGTCATTCTTTTATTCCTAACATACCTATAGAAAACCTTAGGGTTTTCCCTAATCCTACCGACTAAGGACCTTTCATGTCCCCTCCTTGCTGCTCTTAGCTCTCTCTTCAGGTCCTTCCTGGCTACCCTATAACTCTCAATCGCCCCAATTGAACCTTCACGTCTCATCTTGAGATAGGCCGCCCTCTTCCATTTAACAAGGGATTCCAATTCCTTATTAAACCACGGCTCCCTCGCACGACCCTTTCCTCCCTGCCTGACAGGTACATAATTATCAAGGACACTCAATAGTTGCTCCTTGAACAAGCTCCACATATCATTTACACTCTTGCCTTGGAGTCTACTTTTCCAAGCCACACATCCTAAGTCATGCCTCACCGCATCATAATTTCCCTGACCCCAGCTATAACTCTTGCCCTGTAGTACACACTTATTCCTCTCCATCACGAGAGTAAAAATCACCGAATTATGGTCACTATCCCCAAAGTGCTCACCTAAAACGGGAGTACAATTTTAAAGATGGTGCAAGAGCAGAAACGTGTGGATATATATATATATATATGTATCCACAAGAACATGGAGACAATGTTGAAATTGTACAAGACACCTGTTCGACCTCATCAGGAGTGTTGCGTTGTTGGGGGCATTTGATGATTATTTGCACAGGAATGATGTTTAGAGATATGTGGTAAAGGCAACAGAATGGCAACAGCGTTTTGAGTTGGTACAGGTGTGATGGTCCAAATGGTCTCTTTCTGTGCTGATATTACTATTATTCAGTGAAATGAATCTGGTGGTTATACTTTGGGTTGTGTTAGAATGGAACCTCCACAGAGTTTGATGGAGCATCAGGAGTGAAATGTACTGAAACTGGCGGAAGAATAAAAAAAGAGATTTAGAGTCCTGAAGGTGTTCAGAAAGGGCCACTTGAAGTTGGAACACTCGAGAATACTTTGGTCTTCTTGTTCACATTCGCGTGCTCAACAGCTGAAAAATGGAAGTTATGACAGGTAGTATGTCAATTGTAAAAAAAAGTAATGATCGGGAAGAAAGTGTTGTTGTACGGTGAGGTAGATTGTTTTATACAAGATAACGAACCCTGTCATGCAACTGATGATTTGAAGTGGGAATTAACTGCGACAAAATATCAGCAAAATAATTGAAAAAGTGAAACGGCCCATTCTGATTTTAGATAAACTAAGAGGGTGTGTGAGGTACAACTCCTGAATGAGCAGAGAGCAGCTGTGGCTGCTGTGTCCAAAGCCTTGGACTCTTCTGAACGAACGTAGCTCAGAGTCCTGCTTCCTCTGCTTTGCCTCGCATATATGGTACAGGAGTGTTCACGTCTGAGGTGGCAGGAGATAGAACCAGAGGACAGGCAGAGTCATGGATTTAATGGAACATTGAATATATGTTCGTACCAGTGTGGATTTCTTCTGAGTGTTTCGGTTTCCTTTCCCAATCAAAGATGGCAGCCTAGGTGAATTGGTCATGCTAACTTGCCCATAGTTTTCAAGGATGAGAAAGTTCGATGCATTCGTTCGGTGAAATGTCGAGAAAAATGAGAGTGGAATGGGTCTGAGTAGAATTATACTCCCTACAGTGCGAAAATAGCCCCCTTGGCCCAACAAACCTACACGGACCCTCCCACCAAGAACTCACTGAGACCCATTTTTCTGCCATATATTTACTCCTGACTAATGCACGCAACCTGCATATCCTTGAAAACTATGGGCAATTTGACATGGAAGAATCATCCGACTTGTGGGAGGAAACCCACGCTGAAACGGGGCGAATTTGCAAACTCCACACAGGCAGGTGCCCAAGGCTGGAATTGAAACTAGGTCCTTGAAGTTGTGACGCGGTCGTGCTAACTGCTGAGCTACCGTAATGCAATGTGTGATACAGAATGGAAGGTTAATGTGAACTTGTTGTGCTAATGGCCTATTTTCACATTGTTATGAATCTACGATTATATGAAAAAGGTCACATTTAATCACACTGTGTACTGGATGTGATTAACAGCAAATTCGACCTCTCTCTGTCAGAGGGAGACCATTCAAAGAGCACTTAAAACAAAAGAACTAGGAGCAGAAGTAGACTATCTGGCCGCTCGAGCCTGGCTCCCCATTCAATAAGATCATGGCTGATCTTGTAGTTGCTTCAGCTCCACTTCCCCGACCTCTCACCGTAACACTTAATTATTTTATTGTTCAAATTTATACCTATCTTAGTCTTACAAACACTTACTAAAGTAGTGTCAATTACTTTACTGGACGGGGAATTCTATAGATTTCCATATCTTAGAGATGACAGGCTTAACTAGGCTTGATACAATGCATTTAACACAAGGTGGATTTATTTGACTCTCATGTGGAACGGTAATCCCTTTCCCAACACTGGAGTTCATTACCTTCAGCAAAGACACACCCCAATGAACATCATTTGGTCATCAATCAAAAACAATTCACCTTTTTGACACAGCTGCACAGCAGGTGGGACTTAAAACCAGACCTTCTGGCGGAGAGTTAGGGTAACATGAAGCAGGGAGATGTTCAGGTTAAAAACCAATATCTGCCATCTCTCATGATCCTGCTGGCGTTTCAGGAGGTGGGATTTCACAGTAAATTCATTGGCACACAGTGCAGGAGTGTCGTCTCTCCCCAGTGTGAGATAGCTGGTGTACAGAGAGTTGGGTTTACCACTTAAAACAGCCCCACAGTGAGAGCGTCCCTACGATCTCTCATCAGTGTGAGAACATTGATGCATCACCAGATTCACACAGATTTTATGGCACTTCCCATATTCTGGACATTGAAAACGTCTCTCCTCTGTGTTAATCTGTTGCTGTTTCAGCAGGTTGGATTTCTGAGTGAATGGCTTCCCACACTTAGTGCAGGCCTACGTTCTCTCCCCAGTGTGAGAGCTGATGTATAGTGATTTAGGATGACCACAAACGAGCCCACTCCCAAGCTGAGAGAAACTGAACAGTCTCTCATGAATGAGAATACGTTGATGTGATGTCAGGGTTTAAGAACGTTTATAGTACTTCGTTTAAAATGTCGGCCCACTGCATGAATTTCCTGGTGTTTGAGCAGGATCGATTTCCAAAAATAATCCCTTCCCACACAGGGAGCAGGTGAATGGTTTCTCCCCCGTGTGAGTCCGCTGGTGATGGCGAAGGTCTCATGATTTTCTGAACCCAGCCCTACCATGAGAGCGACTGAAGGATATCTCCTCACTGTGAAGATGCTGATGCAGTATCAACGCCCCAGATAAGCACATCCTGCATTCTGGTTATTTTAAAGCTCTGCCATCTGTGAGAACTTTCTTGTAATTATGCATGTGGTGGACGGATAAAATCATTTCCCACACTCAGAACAGATGAATGTCCTCTCCCCAGTGTCCTTGCATTTATGCTCTGACAGGGCAGATGATCTGTTGAAGCATTGTCCGCACATTCAACGCGTGTAATGTTTCTCCCCATTGCGAATGGTGCTTTTTTCCTTCCATTTTCAAAATCAAATGATATTCAGACACTAATCAACAGAGACACTCTGTCAGATCCTGGCGTAATGTTTGGTTTCAAGTCTCAGCACTGCAAATCTTCCGCTTCTGATGTCCTGTGAAATTAGTTGAAAGAAAAATAAAAGTGAGAACCCCCCCAAAAAGACAAAGACGATAAAATGAAGACGCAGATGGCGGCAATACAAGCTATCGCGACTGCTCTCAACATTGAATGATATCAGGGCTGATGAGGTATTCCTCAGATTTACTTTCTTGTCTTATCCCCTACCTCCTGATTCCCTAATTGATTAAAATCTCTTTATATCAGCCTTGGATACACTCAGCAGCCAATCTCGACAGTGCTCTTCAGTAAAAAAAAATCCACGGATTCAGTTCACTTCAGTGCACGAGAAGGAATTTTTCCACATCAGTCATAAATTTGTGATTCCTTACTCTGAGATTATGTCCTTTTGTCATCGACTCTCAAACAAGTTGACTCAGTTATTCTGAATCTTCCTATTAAGCCGCTCTTAATCTAATCTATTACAGTAAGGTCATCGCTCATTCTTCTAAACTCCAATGAGTACAGGATCAGTCGGCTCAGTGTCATTTCCCGAGAAAATCCCCCTCGCCCGATATCACTCATGTTAAAATTCTTTACCTGCCTTTCCTGAAATAGGGGGACAAACACTGTTTAGAATTCTATTTGTGTCTGACTCGTGTCATGTATAGTTTTGATAACACATCTCCATCATCTTTAAATGAAGGCCAAGATACCATTTCTTTTTCTGATTACCTGTTGAACCTGGATGCCAACTTTCATCTGACAAGGGCAAGGACCCATAATTCTCGGTGTGCTGCAGTGGTTTTCCCAATTAAATAATATTCAGCCTTCCTCGCCTTCCTGACAAAATGCATAAACCTCAATTATTTTCCACACAGTACATTCCGGTGAGTTTTTGTCCACTCATCCTGTTGCTATCAATCTGCAAGTTTGTTTTGGCATCTATTTTGTATCATCTCCAAACGACAGTACATTCATTTCCATCATCCGTGTGATCAGTACACCAAGTCAATAATTATGGCCCAAGTTTTCATTACTCTGGGACTACATAAGTTGCAATTTGAAATCTTGAAAATGGACTCTTGATCTCGACTCTCTGCCAGAAATTCATATAATAATCATTGCTCAATAAACGTGAGTATACATAGCCCAAACAGTGTGGGTTCATGGTTCTTATCTGAAGTGGCTTCATTTTAAACACCGTAATGAATACCATTTGGAAATCCAAAAGCACTTGATCTATTGGTTTCCACGTTATCTACCTTGCTTGTTAGTCCTGAAAATATTTGAACAATTTGGCTCAGTGCTCAATACTACTGTATTGTTGCTTGAGCGACTCGAGTTCAATTTTTGCCTGGTGTGACTGTCTGTATGGAGTTTGTGCATTCTCCCTGTGTCGGCGGTGATTTTCTCTTCGTGCTCTGGTTTCCTCCCACAATCCAAAAGATGTGCAGGTTAGTTGAATTTGTCATTCTGAATTGCCTGCAGTGCCAGGTGCGTTCGTCAATGGTAATTAGATGGTAGGTGAATGGATCTGGGTGGTTTTCTCTTCGGAGGGACAGTGTTGACTTGTGGGGCCGAATGGCCTGTTTCCATACTGTAGCGAATTTAGTCAAAAAATTTCAGCCACGCTGACTCTTTTTGATTCTGTAATGTGTTTCAAAATGCTCTGTCATTCTGACTTGAATAACAGGCTCCAACATTTTCCAGATGACAGAGTTGGTTGTAAAATTGAGCAGAATTTGTGCGGCTGAGCACTCACAAACGTTGACCATGAAATCTACCGATTATCATAAAAAACACGAATGGTTCACAAATATCTTTCAGAGAGGGAACATGCCACCCCGTCTGGTCAGATTGACTCTGGTCTCCATGGGATGGTGGAGGTAGATCGGGGTGTCAGAGAGAAAAAAACAGTTGAAGAAGGCAGAGGTGGTGAATGAAACGGGTAATACAAAAAAAGCTAAACAACTACTTCATGATAAAACCCCAAGATCAGACCCTTCCACCATCATGAACGATCTAAGAAGCGGGCGGGCGTGACCATCAATAACTCGCAACTTCTTCTCAGTCACAATATCCCAACATCCAAAGGTCCATGAATAGATACTACCAACAATTTAATCTGGAACGTTGGAGCACATTCTGTGCAGGAGAAGTATTTGGAATGATCTCTTCACGAAAAGAGTGGTAAAGGTTTGGACCTCTTTTCCAAAAATGGAAGATGATGCTTAATCACTGGTTGTTTGTTTTAAATCTGAGATCGATAAATGTTTGTGAAGCAAAGATATTCAGGGCAATGGGACAAAGGTACATTTATGGAGGCAAGCCTTTGGAACCTTCAGACTGAAAGACCTTTGCAAACTCCTGATCCAAATCCTATGTTCAAGCTCGCTGTAATCATCAGCCTATCCAACACTCCACTGCCCGTATGGTCACTCTCATGGAGTTTTGTTCTCCTCACCCTTAGCTCACTGAACTGATAAGCTTGCCCGTTGAAACAAATAAAATTTTAAAATAACTTCTGTGTTGTTTCAAATCTTTGTATGATAGAAATTATTCTAAATCTATGTAAACTCTTCCTCAAATTCTTTCAGTGATCAGGGACAGAAGAGTGAAACTTTGAGTGAGGCAAGTGGAGCAAACCAGAGGTTAGTGCTGAAGATGCCTTCGCCCTTCAGCTTGTTGAACAGTACTGGCTCCCTGTGTGAATAGATTGGTGCTGTCGGGTGGATGAACAAAGTGACCACAGACCTTTGGTAGAAGCGGTCATCCAAGTTGGTGGTGAAAAGAGAAACGTATGTATAATCACGGGTAGTGTAGCCAGAGAAGTAGAGACGTTGCCCTGTTGCCAGAATCCAGAGTCCCCATGAGTGTGATGCCTGCCTCGTGCCTGGCTCCAGGATATTCCCCTGAGCTGCAGAGGAACTTGGAGTGAGAGGGGATCGATCCAGTTGTTGATAAGGGCGGAAAGTGGAAAACGAGGGTGCAAAAGGATAATAAGCAGCTCGGAGGTAAATTACAAAACAGAACCAAAAGGTAATAACTGCTGACTGATCCATAACCAAACTGGCACAGGTTCAATAATTGGCTGCAAGGTTGATGTGGGAGGAGTGGGTTGCATTTCATAGGATATTGGCGTCAATACTGGGGAAGGACGGAGCTGTTACGATGGGATGGGCGTCACCTGAATGATGCTAGGACAGAGTCCTGAAGAAGGGCAAAATTAGGGTCTGTGAACAGGGCTTTAAACTAAATCGTGGACGTTGATGTCAGGTGCACGGAAAACTATGGGAAGTTTTCACGTGGGTGTAGAGCACAGCACAGGCTCATATTTCCACAAGTAATAGGACAGAAAATATGAAAAGAATCAGGTATCTAATTCCAGGGTCAGCCGATAAAGGCACAATTATGAGAAGAGGGGCAGTTATCGCAGGAATGAGGGTGTTGTACCTAAATACACGCTGTAAACGTGACAAGGAAAATGAGCTTCTGACACAGATTGAAATTGGCGTGTAGAATGTTGGAGGTATCACAGAGACATGGTTGCAAGGGGATCAAAGCTGGGATCTAAATATCCAAGAGCACATATTTTATGAAAAGACAGATAGGCAGAGGGGGCGGCGCAGACTTGTTAGTAAGAAATAAAATTATATTGACAGTAATAAGGGAAATAGAGTCACAAAGTGTAGAATCAGCGTGTGTAGAGATAAAGAAACACGGGGGGAAAAGGACCCTGTTGGAAATTGTTTACGAAATTTTTAGAAGTCGTCAGGGAAGAAAATACATCTGGACATAAAAAAAACTCATCTAAGAAAGACAGTACTGAAATAAGGATGGCGCAATTCAAGGTGAAAATGGACTGGAAAACTCAGTTTGAAATGTGTACGAGAATGTTTTTGGATCAGATTGTGCTACAGCTGACGAAGGAACCGTCAATTCTGTAATAAATGATGTATAATGAAGCAGACGTCAACTGGGACGTCATGATAAAGCAACCCCGAGAAGGAAGTGTCCATAAACATAATAAAGATCATCCTACTTTTTGAAGTGGCGAGGATTGAATCAGATTTAACGGTACACACACTGTGGAAAGGTAACTACACAGATATGTGGATGTAGTTGACCAAGGATGATTGTGAGGGCGAGCCTGACAACGAGGACAGTCGATCATACATCCCTCCAGTGTATATACAGGTCCTTTATCACTAATACGTCCATTACGACCCAAGAAAGAGTAACCAAACCAGATACATTTCCCGACACTATGACTCTACATATCCCTTGACTAATGCATCTGACCTTCACATCGCTGAACACTATGGACAATTTAACATGGCAAATTCACTGAAAATCACATCTATAGATTATGGGGAGAAACCAGAACACCCAGACACGGGGAAAATGTGCAATCTCCACCGAGACTCGACCCCGAGGCTGGAATTGATCCCGGGTCCATGGTGCTGTGACGCAGCAGAGTGCACCACTGAGTCTTCCTATCGCAACACTGGAACAGCAATGGCAGGGGTATCTGGGATGATTTAGGAGTTACTGCACAAATTCATCGGAAGGAAAATGAAACTCATTGACGGGAGAATGAGCCAAACATGGCTGACAGTAGAATTCAGGGAGAGCAGGAAAGCAAAAGTAAAAGCATGCAATGTTGTGAACATTCTTGGAAGCCAGAGCACAGGGAAGCGTTCAAAAATAGCAGAGTGTAAACTGCAAAAAACTGAGGGGAACAGATGAAATATGATTAAGCTCGTAACTAATGTAAACGAAGACTGCGAGTGATTTTCTTGGATATCTCAAACGTTACAAGGAGGCAAGAGTAGACATCAGGCAGCTGGAAACCGAGGGTGTAAAAGAAATAATGGGGAGAAACGAATGGCAGAGTATTTGGCGAAGTAACTCACATCAGTTTTCACAGTGGAAGGCACAAGTAACAAATCTGAAATTCAAGACAGACATGGGACAGAAGTGACTGCACTGGCCTTCAGTAAGTTGAAGATGCTGGGAAACTGAAGGAGAATAAATAACCATGACCAGATGGAACACACGCAAGTTGAATGTAGGAAGTAGGCAAAGAGATTGGAGAGGCATCGGTGGTGAATATTGGAAATCAGTGGAATCAGGGATGGTCCCAGATTGCAGGATAATGGCTCATTCAACACTCATTCAGAAAGTAGGGAGGCACAGGCACAAAACTGTAGGCTGGGCGGCCGGATCTCAGTTGTTGGTAATATTTTCGAGTCCCTTATTAAGAAAGATACTGCAGAGTCATGCATAGGATAATCAGGCAGAATCGGCACGGTTTTTCTTTTATGGGAAATAATGCCTGACAAATGTGTTGGATTTCTTCGAGATGGTAACATACAAGTGAGACAAAGGAGAGCTAGTTGACGTGAGCTATTTAGATTTCCAGAAAGCCTTTGATAAGATACCACACATCAGGCTGTAAACTAAGATAAAAGCGTCGGGTTAGTGGCAAAGCAGAGGATTGGCTGCCAGGCAGAGGGCGGAAGGTAAGGATAACGGGTTATTTTACAGGGTGGCTGCTGGTGATTGCCACAGGGGCCAGTGTGGGGACGATAGCTGTTCACGTTATGCATTCGTGATCCAGACAAAGGAACTAAGGGCATTGTTGTCACGTTTTCAGACGAAAAAAAGTAAGTTGAGGAAGTGGGGCGAGTGCAGAAGAATACGGACAGGCTGGCAGTATTGACAAAGTGGCAGATGAAAAACAATGTTGGAAAGTGTGGTTCATGCAGTTTGGTGGAAACAATAAAGTGGGTGATCATTTTCTGAACGGGGAAAGGTGTCAGAAATCTGAAAGGCAAATATGTTTGGAATCACAGTTCCTGAATTCTGTTCAAGTTTTCATACAGACTCAGTTATCAATTCTCACTGCAGATGGCATTTTATCATCTATTTCCTGGGAGCTATAATGTGCGAGCAAAGATGGACACCTGAGCTGGTACCAGTTCTGATCACAGTGCATTTGGAAGGTTGAGAGCAGTTTTGTGCCTATTATCGAAGGAAGGATGCGATGGCTTTAGATGGATTCCCGAGGTTTACCGGAAAGGACACACGCTGAAGGGGTTTTCATAAAAATGACAGTTGAGAACTCTGGATCATATATTCAATTGAGTTGAGATGTAGGTAATATAAGAAGGACAGAAAGGGAGACAAAAGAGAAGGAGGAGTGGTGTTCTTGGTGAAGGAAAACATTACTGCTGTAACTATAGAATTTTTAAAACATTCAGGGAAATTATAGGTTTGAAATCAGGATGGAACAAACACTTTGATGGAATTATACTATACACCCGCCCTCCCCAATAATCAGAGGAAAATGAGAGAACAAATATGCAGAGAGATGCCAGATATATGTAAGAACTAAAAGGTGAAAATGGATGGTGATTTTAATTTTCCTACCATTGACTAAGGACTGAAATCATGTTGAAGGCTTGGTCAGCGAAGAGTTTGTTAAATATGTTCGCAAAACATTCTGAATCAAAATGGAAATGATCCACTAGAGAAGAATCATTCATACTGTCTTGGATCGTGAGGCAGTACAAATGAATCAAGAGATAGTAGTGGGATACTTTGTGTCGAGTGATCATGATTCCATCAATGTGAAATGTTTTTCGAAAAGGATAAGCCCTGTATAAAAGTTCAAGTTTTTACATTGTTGTTTGGTTAATTTTAACAGGATGAGACAAGAACATTCAAAAGTTGATTGGATTGCATTGTTCACAGGTAAACGTGCGTTTGTTAAGTGGGAAGCTTTCAAAGGTGTGATAAGCAGAAGTCAGAAGCATTATAGGACCGTGGGACATTGACGCAGAAATTAGGACATTCAGCTGATCAAGTCTGTTCCGCTATTCCGTTGTGGTTGAGTTTTTTTTTAAAATCCATTCACTTGTTTTCGCCCAGTAAGCTGCACTCAATGACCTGCCCTCTAGAGCCTTCTGTGTCAATGAATTCCTGGAGTATCGATAAAGTGGTTTTTGGGTCGATATATTGAAGTCCCAGATAGAAGGGACAGGCTATCCCGAATTGCATACCGTGTAATGGCTGGGAGTGGGTTAGCTCAGTGGACTGAACGACTGGTTTCGGATGCAGAGCGACACCAACAGCATGTGCTTCGTTCAGGTGCCAATTGACGTAATCATCAAAGTCCCATATTCTTAATCTTGTCACTTGACTGAGGCACGGTGAACCTTAGGTTAAAGTACCATCAGTTCTCTCTCTGTCTTTCTTCCATTCATCCTCTTTTGAGAAAGCAATCCAATAATCTACTGGGACTGTGGCAACTTTAATTTCATCATTTTAATAGTGTACTGAGAAGGGAATAATTGGCAATCTAGGTCTGAGAGGCCCATTGAGTAATAGTGAAGAACTCTGAATGATGGAGTGGGACAGAACTGATTCAGAGAGGAGGGATAAAAAAGTAAGATGGTATGAGTCACAATCAGGCTACAATAATTTGGTGAAAATAACTCAGAAGGATGACAGACATTTAAAAAATACTTAAAGGAACTGCAAATGTATTTCAGTTCTGTCTGGCAAAAAATAAAATGGGAAATCAGGCCCTGCCATGGCTAACATGGAACATAAGCAATAGAACTGGATCCCAGGAAGAGGTGTGCAAATTGGCTGTAAAGCAGCAGACATGAAGACTGGGAGCAATACAGATTTCAGCAAGAGAGGACTATGGGATTAATTAAGCGAGAAAAAAACAAAGTCTAGGAGGAGTCTTGAGGGGAACATACATACTAATTGTTAAAATTCGTAAAGGTAAATGAAGAGAAAAAAGATAGCGGAAAAATCGCTTACAATCAAACGGAGAAGTTGTAATGTGGAATAAAGATATGGCACACCAATTAACTGCATATTTTAATTCTATCATCACAAACGATAAAACAAATAATATCCGTTAAAAGCCTCGGGAAAACAAGAGTGATGAATTGAAGGATATCAGTATTTGCAGAGAAATTAGTGCGATTTAAAACCAACAAATCACAACACTTGTTAATCTATACCCCAGAGTACTTAGAGTTACCTGAGATAAAGTGGATGCATTCTAAATCTACTGTCTTGAATCCAAATCGGATAATTTTATCATCACCTTTCAAAATTCTATCGACTCTGGAATACTTTCTATGGCTTAGCGAGTGGTGACCAACGTGAACTCATTATTTAAAAAAATGAGGTAGAGAGAAAACATAGAAAAATAGACCAGGTAGCCTAACATTGGAAAACAGTGACGCATTGGAAACAGTCAGCATAGGGATATGAAAGCTGAGAAACTGAGAAACCAGAGCTGGTGCCCTTGTGCACAATTCTCTGAACGTAAGCATGCAAATGCTGCAGGAGGTGAGGAAGGCAATTGGTATGTTGACCATTGTGGCGAGAGGATTTGAGTACAAAAATAAATTGTACAATGTCTCGGTGACACCATCGCGGGAGTGTTGTGTGCAGTTTTGGAATATTTTTATGATGAAAGATGTTCCGTCCGTGCAGGCAGCACAGCAAATGTTTGGCAGATTGGTTCATGTCAGGATGGATTGGTTATGATGAAATCAATTGGAGTTTATAAGATTGAAGTAGAATGTCATAAAATAAAAGCTAATTGCATTGTAGAACGTCTAACAAGACAAAAGTCGGAAGTGTGCTATCAAACTTCATGGAGTTCAGAACGGGGAGGAGGGTGGTCACAGTTTAAGCATATGTGTATGTGATGACGAATGAGCTGACGAATTTGTTTTTCACTCAGAGCTTGGTGACCCTGTAGAATTTGCCATCTGAGAAAGCAGCTAAGCCAAACATATGTAAAGTTTCCAAGAAAAAGAAGATATAAATAGTGCTGATGGTTAAAGGGACCAAACGGTACAACTCGAAAGTGGCAGCAGGCTGGAGTGCAGGATCAGCCATGATCATACTGAATAGTAGAGTAGGATCGGACATCAGAATAAACTTCTGTTGTTCCTATTTTCTATGTTTCTACTCAGATGTTGGGATATAAAAACAGAATGATTGGAACTGACACAGGTAGCAGCATTACCTTAGCAATACTGGATGAAAATTGTCTAATTTCTTACCGAGTAGCAATCTCGGGAGCAGTTTCACCACATGTACTGCAGCATTTCGAGGTGAGAAAGAGTGCTTCTGGAAGCCTCTGGACATGCGATACTGTTCAATCATTTCACTTCCATCTCAAATTGTTAAATGATCTCTGAAAAGCAACATTATCAAGGCGAAATGAGAAAACATCATCGGGAATTTGCTGACATTGGAGGAGTGTGTGGGAACGGGTGCTGGAATGAGGAATTGTGTGGAAGGGAGAATGAGAGAAACGATGGTGTGTGTTTCGTAGTAGGGTGATGCATAATGAATGAACCCACCAAACCCCACCCGTCATCATTCTCAGTTCTCTCTGTCCACTCCCATCTCCATTCTTTCAGCCTCCTTCATATTGACCTCCAGCTCAGAGACAGAGATGTTCACGGGGGACACTTTCCCATCAATCTCAGTCACTGACACACACAAAAAGGCTTCCCAACAGCAGGTACACCTCAGAGAAATCAGCAATGCTTGAACGGAGTAACTTGTGTTTTAAGCCCCATTAGCATAACAGACAGATAAACAAACAGTGAATCGACCAATTAAAAAAAAATAATGCATCAGGAATAGCGGAGGCTGCACTCTGTTGCGTAAACTGCGGCTCCAGAAACCCCATGTTTGGGGTTGGATTCCCGCACTGACCAACCATGAAACTTCAAACCAGAATATAGCTCCTGGCTCCACCTTCCTTTTTAACCTTTATTCGCTGCCTGGGGAGGAGAGACTACAACATTTCATTCCAGCTTCACTTGTGACACGCATACTCACAATGCACATTAACTGTGCACATGCTCTGGCACTTTCCCCGCCTGACCAATGATTTCGGAAGGCAGAGGCAACTGCAAGGCTGGAGATCAGAGTCGAGAGCGTGGTGCTGAAAAAGCACAGCAGGTCAGGCAGCATCCGAGGAGAAGGAGAATCTATGTTTCGAGCATAAGCCCTTCATGAGAAATGTAACGACTGCAACATCAACTCTTCTGTTCCTCAGATGCTGCCTGAAGCGCTGTGATTTTGTGGCACCACACCTGTGATTGATGACGGTGCATGGCCAACAGCAATCGCGGGAAGGGACTGGAGGACGGAGCTGGGCCTCAAGGTCCAGCACTACCATCGATGTGTGTGATTAAAAGGGGCATGTAGTGGGAGGCTGCGCTGAAGGCAGAACATCGTTTTTACATTTATCGACATATGTTCTCAGATATAGGCTCCAAACACAGGGAGAGGTGAGAAATGCACCCCCGACAGCGACACCTTTGGAACAACATACCCAGGAAAGAAATCTTATTTAAATAAGGTGAACAATAAAAAACTCAGTGAAAACAAAATACGCACTGCAGTTTTATTAGTATAAAGTTTAAAAAATAAGATATAGTGTTATAAAAAGTTTAAAATTACCGACCTTCTTTCAGTCTTGGACCGACAGACTCTCCAAGCTGGGCTTTCCCTAAGAGGGCTCGCCCTGGCCGTACTTTCCCGCATGTGGCAAAGACGCGCCTGTCTTCCACCAGCTATATCCACTGCAGACTACTGCTGCTGACCTTTAGGCGTACTGTGTTCACCGTTGACGGCTTCTGCAGACCTGCATCGGGCAGACCAGGCCTCATCGTTAACTGCTGCTGCTGATGTACATCAGACACGCCAGGTCTCACCACTGTCAGCTCCTGCTGACAGACTTCGGGCCCATCTGGCCCCAAAGCTGACTGTGGCTATTGACATACATTGGTCACACCAGGCCTCACCGCTACCGGATGCTGCTGACCTACATTGGGCATGACATGCCTCACCGCTGACTGCTGCTGCGAAGTTACATCAGCCATAACACGTCTCACCACAGACCTCTACCTACCTACATGGTGAACACCTGGCCTTGCCACTGAATGCTTTTGCACACCTGCTTCAGCACACCATTCCTCACTGCGGACTTACATCAGAAACACCGGGCCTTACCACTGACTGCTGCTCCTAACCTACATTTGGCGCACCATTCCTCAGCACTGACAGCTGATGACCTACATCAGTCTTGGCAGGCCTCACTGGTGGCTGCTCCTACTGACCGACATCGGTCACACCAATCATCACTGTTGCTTCTGACCTACATCGGACATATCAGTTCTGGCTGATGACTGCTGTTGACTGCTGCTGCTGAGTTACATCAGTCACACGAGACCTCGCCGCTGACTGCTGCTTACGTACATTGGGCATACCAGGCCTCATTATTGACTGCTACTGCTGACATTCGTTGGGCACACCAGGCCTCACCACTGACTGCTGCTGCTGCTGACCTTTATCATGCACACCAGGCTTCAGTGTTAATTGCTGCAGTTGACCTACATTGGGCTCACCAGGAATCGCCGCTGCAGTCCCTGCTGAACTACAGACGGATGCCAGGCCTCAGTGCTAACTGCTGCTCCTGACCTACATCAGGCACACCAGTCATCACTGCTGTTCCTGACCTACATCAGGCACACCAGTCATCACTGCTGCTCCTGACCTACATCAGGCACACAAGTCATCACTGCTGTTCCTGACCTTCATCGGGCACTCCAGTCATCACTGCTGCTCCTGACCTACATCAGGCACAGCAGTCATTACTGCTGCCTCTGACCTACATCAGGCACACCAGTCATCACTGCTGCCTCTGACCTACATCGGGCACACCAGTCATTACTGCTGCTCCTGACCTACATCGGGCACACCAGTTCTGGCTGCTGACTGTTGCAGCTGAGGTTCATCAGTCAAACCAGATCCGCCGCTGAATGCTTTGCTCGCCTACATTAAGCGCACCAGTCCTTATTTTTGACTGCTACTGATGAATTACACTGGGGACACCAGGTCTCACCACTGACTGCTGCTGCTGCTGACCTTCATCGTGTACACCAGGCCTCAGTGCTAACTGCTGCAGCTGATCTACATTGGGTACACCAGACATCGCCACTGCTGGTCGATGCTGAACTACATCGGGTACACCAGGGCTGCTGCTGCTGAGTTACATCTGGAACCACCGCTGACTGCTGCTGAACAATATTGGGTACACCAGACATCATCACTGACTGCTGCTGCTGTTCTACATTGGACAGACAAGGCCTCACCCCACTCTCTGTGGCCCTCACACTCTCTATCGCTAGCCCCCTCCTACGCTCTCTCTACCCCCTCTCACTCTGTCTCTTCCACCCTCATTTTTTCTTCCCTTCACCCTCATTGTCTTTGTGTTCCCTCCCACATACACTCTCCCACTCTGTCTTTCTCTCTCGCTCTCTCTCTGTCTCTCCATCTCTACCTTCTCCCACTCTCTCTCCAACATTCTCCATCTCTCACTCTGTCGACCTCCACTCTCTCTGTCTACCCCGTCTATCTCTCTTCCTCGATACCCCCTCTGACACTCACCACCGACAACGTTTTCTCTATCTCAACTTCGCACTCTCTTTTCCCTCCCACTCTGTCAATTACTCCCCTCCCACACGCTCTCTCCCTAATCTATCCCCAATATCTCTCTTTCAACTTCCCTGTCTTCCCCACACTCTGTCTCCACACCCACTCTGTCTCTGCAGTGCCCTCAACTACACTCTCTCTACTCCTTCCCACACTCTCACCGTGTCTCTCTTTGCAGACCCCATCCACTCTCATCACTCTCGCACTGTTTGTCTCTCTGTCAGTCACTCATTCTCTGCCCTCCTCCCACTCTCTGTCTCCAAACTCTATGGACACGTTCTCTCTCCCTCCTACCTCCATCTCCCTCTCTCTCTAACCCCATCCCATTTTCCCTTTCCCTCTCTCCCCGCTGCTCTTTGTATCTCCCTTTAACCCTTCATGCTCTCTCTGATTCCGCCTACTCTCTCTAACAGACTCCCACTAAATCTCTCTATACCCCTCCTACACTCTCCTCTCTTCACCTCCCCTTCTCACTCTCTCCATGCAAGTCCCACTCTCTTTCTCTCTCTCTCTGTCGCTGCCACTCTCTTTGTGTCTGTCTCTAACCCCTCCCACTTTCTCTCTCTCTCTGTATCTATGCAATCCTACCTCTGCCGTAAACACTCCCACTCTCTCTCCATACGATTTCTCACTCTCTCTCTCTACACCCTCCAACTCTCTGTCGGCACACCCTCAACCCTCTTTCTCTACACCCCTTCCCACTCTCTCAATTCCCACTATTACTCTCGTTCTATCTATACCAGTATCACTCTCTCTCAATTTGTATTTCTGTATCTCTCGCTGCTCTCCCACTCTTTCTCTTTCTGTCTCGCTCTCTCTGCAAACCGCTTCCTCTCTCTCTCGCTGTTTATCTGTCTCTCTCAATCTGTCTATGTCAATCACTCTCTATATCCTCCTCCGACTCTCTCTCAAAACTCTCCCACTCTCCCTCTCTCTGTCCACGGCCCAGCTACTCTCTCTCTCTCCCTAACCCCCACCAATTGTCTCTCTACACCACTTGCACTCTCTCCCTCGACCCAACCCCCAATCTCTCTCTACCTCCCACGCAGTCTCTGTCTCTTGCCCACCATTTCTCTCTCTAACAGCATTCCGCTCTCTCTGTCCCTCTCTCTGAACGCTCCTCCCATTCTCTGTCTGTTCCTGTCTTCCACCGTCTCTCTCTCGTACCTTGCACTCTCCATCTCTACCTCATTCCTACACTCTCTGTAACACACTCCAAATTCATTTTTATCTCTATTCCACCGTTCTACTCTCTCGTTCTCTCCCCTCCCTTCCTTGATCTTTCAATCTGCGTCCCACTCTCTCACCTTGTCTGTCTCTATCACCCTCCCTTTGTCTTGCCCTCTGTCTCCCTACCCCACTCTCACTCTATCTTTATCCTATCACACTGTCTGTGTCTCTCCCTACACACCTCCCACTTTATCTTACTGTCTGTTTCTGTAACTCTCAACAATGCCTCCTACTCACTGTCTCTACCCTCCTCCCACTCTCTTTCTCCCTACTTCCCTCCACGTCTCTCTCTCTAAACCTCTCACTCGCACGCTGCAGCCTCCCATTGTCTCTCTCCCTCTCGGTCGACTCGCTGCCTCTCTTTCTCTCCCCTCACTCTCTCTCGGTACACCCCAGTGTCTCTCGCTCTCGCTCTCTCTGTCTCTCTCGAACACCTTCCCACTTTCTCCCTATCTCACCAACTCACTCTCTTTCTCTATCCGTTCATCCTCTCTCTGTTCCCACCCTTTCTTGCTGTCTCTCTCTCTCCCTCCCTCAATATCTCTGTACGCCCTGCACACGCTATCTCCTTCTCTCTATCCCTCCCAGTCTCTCTCGCTCTCTATCTGACTCTCTCTTTACCCTCCCACTCTTGCTCCCGACCCCCTCCCGCCCTCTCTCCCACTCTTTCTAAGCCCCAATAATCTGTCATTAACCCACTGCCAGTCTCTCTAAGATCTCCCACTTTCTCTATCTCCTTTCCACTCTCTCTCTTTGCCCACTCTCTACCTCTTAGCCCTACCACTCTCCCTTTTCCCCACTCTCTCTACACCTTTCCCCTCTCTTTCTAATCTGCACACTCTCTACCCCTCCTTCTCTCCCTGTCTCTACTCCCCGCTCACTCTCTCTCAACCCCTTCCCACTGTCTTTCTCGACACCGTCCCACTCTCTCTCTCTATACTCCCCTCCCACTCTTTCCCCACCACATTCTCTCTCTCAACACCTCCAAATTCTCCCTCTCTAACCTCCCAGTCTGCCTCGCTGCTCCACTCCCTCTCACTCTCTACCTCCTCTATCCCACTTTACCTCTCTACTCCTTCCCTCCCCATCTCTCTCTACCCACCCATCTATCCCCAATCTCTGTCTCCTTTCCCACACCGTCTCCACACTCCCCTGTCGCTCTCCCTGTCTCTGTCTCTACTGTTCTCCCTCTCTGTGTCTGTCGTTCTCGCAAAACCTCAACCACTCTCTCCCTTGATTTGTCTTTCCACTTTCTCTGTCTCTCTTTCAGCAAACCCCTTCCTCTTTCTCTCTGTCAGTCGCTCTTGCCCGACCCTTATCCCACTGTCTCTCTAAACACACTCCAATGAACTCCAACTCTTCCTGTCTCCAAAGACAGCGCGGTGGCACAGTGGTTTGCACTGCTGAGACCCGCGTTCAATTCCCGCCTCAGGCTACTGACTGTGTGAAGTTTGCATGTTCTCCGCGTGGGTGTCCTCCGGTTTCCTCCCACCGTCCAAAAATGTGCAGGCCAGGTGAATAGGCCATACTAAATTGCCCGTAGTGTTAGGTAAGGGGCAAATGTTGGGTCTGTGTGGACTTGTTGGGCCGAATGGCCTGTTTCCACGCTGTAATGTAATGTATAAAAAAGCCCTATCCACGCCACCTCTCTCTTTACCTTTCACCCCAACCCACTCTCCGTCTCTCTGCCTTTACTCCTCTCGCAGTCTCTCTCTTTGCCCCATTCCCATTCTCTCCCTTAACTACCCGCACATTCTCTCCCTCTTCCCACTTCATACTCTCTTTCTAACCCCCTTTCATTCTGTCTCTCAACCCCTCCCATTCCCTCCCTCTCTAATCCCCTCCGACTCTCTCTCTTCCCCTCCATCCTCACTCCCTTCCCACCTCACAAACTCTCTCTCTGTCTCTCTCTCTCGCTACCACTCTTCCACTCTCTCTTGCACTCTCCCTGTCTCTATCTGTCTTTGTCTGTCTGCTCGATGCTCCCGCTCTGTCTGCCTCTAAATTCCTCCCACTCTTCCATTCTCTTTCTTCACCCCCCCATTCTCTCTCTGCCTCTGCCCTCTCCCTCTGTCTTTATTCTCTCTCACTCTCTGTCACTCGACACACCTGCCCACTCTGTCTCTACCCCCTCCCACTTTCTCTATTTCCTATCCACTCTCACCATCTACACCCCTTCTCTCTCTCTCTCTCTCTCTCTCTGCCCCACTCCCACTGTCACTCTCACTCTCTTTCACCCTACACCCCAAACACACTCCCTCGCTCTATATCTCTGTCTCTCTACACGTTTCCACTGTTTCTCTGTGTCTCTCTTCTGTGCAAACCCCTTCCACGCTCTCTTCCTATCTATCTCTCTCTAACTTTCTCTCTGTCAGTTACGCTCTACCCTCCTTCCACTCTCTTCCTCTCTGACCTCTCCCTTCCTCTCTCTCCATCCCCACCCACAATCCCTTTATCTCTATCCTTCTGCCAAACTCTCTTCCCTCCTCCCACTCGTTCTCTCAACCCTCTCCCACACTGTTTGTCCATCCTCAACCACTCTAACTCTCCCACCTCCACCTCTGTCTCTCTACCTCTCTCCGACTCTCTCTAAACCCTTCCCACTCTCCCACTCTCTGCCCCTCTCCCATTTTCTCACTATACCACTTCAACTCTTTCTCTACCCCCACCACTCTGACTACCCTCACTACAATTTCTATCTCTCTCTCTGTGCACTCCTCCTAATCTCTCGCAGTGTCTTACCGCTTCCTCTTTCTCTCTCGACAGCGCTCCCTCCCTCACTTTCTCTATATGTATATGCCACCTCGCGCTCTCTTCCCAATCCACACTCTCTCTACCCCATTCACTCTCTGTGTCTTTCCCTCTGAACTACTCCCACGTTCTCTTAATCTACAGCACTTCCACACTCTCCTTCCCTCTCTCTACTCCCTTCAACTCTCTCGCTCCCTGAAAATCCCACTCTCTCTACCCCCTTCGTCTCTGTCTCTACACACTCGCTCTCCTTCCACCTCGCTCACTCTTTGACTCTGCCACCCTTCTGCTCTCTCGAGCACCTCTCTCTGTACACCATTCGCACCTTCTCTCGACCTCCACCACTAACTGTCACCCCCACTAACCATCACTCCCTACCTCTCCCTATGCCGTTCCCACTCCCGCTCTCTTCTCTACTCCCTTCCCTCTCTCTCTGTCTTTCTATCTACACCTCAAGCTCCCCCTCCCACTCTCTCTGTCTATCTCTCTCTACAAACGTCTTCCACTCTCTCTTTTTGTCTGTCTGTCTCTCTGTTAGTCACTCTTTATCTAACCTCTTCCTAGTCTCTCTCTCTAAACCCTCCCAATCTCTTTGTCTCCACCCCATCCACACCCTAATTCCCCCGCTTCCGACTCCTTCTCTCAAACCCATCGCATTCTCCCTCTCACTCTTTACTCCTCCCCAATCTCTCTCTCTGCCCCACCCCTCTCTATCTCGACCCCACTCCCACACTGTCTCTTTCTTTCCCCCTTCCGTGCTCTCTCAACCCCCCTCTCTCTCTCTAACCACGTCCCACTCTCTCCCTTCCCCTCCCGTCTGCACTATCTCCTTCTGCGTCCGGATCTCTCTTTCATGCCTCACCTTCTCTCTACCTTCCTCCCACTCTCCTTTGCTGTTTCTCGATCTGTCTCTACCTTATGACTCTCTACTCCTTCACACTCTTTCGCTACGCCCTCAGACTCTCCCTCTACACCTTCTCCACGGTCTCTTGCGACACGCCTTCCGACTCTCTCTCTAGCCCACTCCCACTCCCGCACTCACTCTTGGTATTCCGGCCCACTCTCTATTTCTCTCTCTGCAAATGCCTTCTACTCCCAGTCGCGATCTGTCTGTCTGTTTTTCTCTCTCTCCATTTCTCTCTGTCAATCACTGTCTTTCCACCCTCCTCCCAATGTCTCCCTCTCTAAACTCTCCCATTCTCTCTCATTCTCCACCTCCACCTGCAAACTCTATCTATCTCACGTCCCCCTCTCTCTACCCCTCTCCCTTTCTCTCTAAACACTTCAAACTCTTCAGCTCTCTCGACTCCTCTTCCACTCTTTCTCTTTCTGTCTCCCTTCTCTGCAAACCACTTGCAATCTCCCTCGCTGTCTGTGTGTCTCACTCTGTCTGTCTCTCTGTCAGTAACTCTCTCTCTACCCTCCGACTCTCTCTCTCTCTCTCAAAATCCTCCCACTGTTCCTCTCTCTTCACCAACTACACATTCTCTCTCCCTACCCCTCCCACTCTCTCTCTACACCACTTGCACTCTCTCTCTGCCCAATTCCGATTCTGTCTACTTCCCTCCCACTCTCTCTCTCTTCCCCCGACTACTCTCTCTTCCCCCGACTAGTCTCGTAACAGCCTTCCACACTCTCTGTCTCTCGCTACCTCTACCTTCCTCCTATTCTCTTTCTCTCTCCACCTGCCTCCCACTCTCTCTCTCCCGTCTGTCTCTCTCTCTCTCTCTCTGTCTACCGGACTCCCACACTGTCTCTCTAACACCTTCCCAATCCTTCTCTCTATACCCCCTTCCTAATGTCTCTTCCTTTCCCTACCCTTTTTCAGTCTCTCAATCCGCGTCACACATTCTCTCTCTTTGTCTCTCTCTCTATCCCTCCCTCCCTCTCTTAAAACTCCTCCCACTTCCTCTATCCCACTCCAACTCTATCTCTTCCTCATCCCACTCTCTGCCTGTCAATCTCTACACACCTCCCACTCTCTCTCTATACCCTCCTCTCACTCTCTCTGGTCCTTCCACTTTCTTTCTCTCTACCCTCCTCCCATTCTCTCTCTCTATTGCCTTCCCGCTCTCTCTCTCTTTACACCCTCCGACTCTCTCGCTACAGCCTCCCACTGTCTCTCGCCCTCCCTCTCTACTCGCTCCCACTGTATCTCTGAGGAGAAAGTGAGGACTGCAGATGCTGGAGATCAGAGCTGAAAATGTGTTGCTGGAAAAGCGCAGCAGGTCAGGCAGCATCCAAGGAGCGGAAGAATCGACGTTTCGGGCATGAGCCCTTCTTCAGGAATTCCTGAAGAAGGGCTCATGCCTGAAACGTCGATTCGCCTGCTCCTTGGATGCTGCCTGACCTGCCGCGCTTTTCCAGCAACACATTTTCAGCATCTACTGTATCTCCCTCTTACTCTCTACCCACTTTCTCTCTTTCACTCCCCTCATTCTCTCTTTCACTCTCCCGTCTGGCTCTCTCTCTCTCTCTCTAACACCTTCCCACTCTCCCCATCTTAGCCCAACAACTCACTCACGAGGTACGCTCCTGCCACTCTCTCTCTAAACTCCTCCCACTCTTTCTCTACCCCTTCATTCTCTCTCTCTTCCCCCTCACTTGTTGTCTTTATCTTTCTCTCAACATCCCTCCCTGTCTCTCTCGCTCTCTCACCGACTCTCGTTTTACCTCCTCCTATTCTTTCTCTCTAACCCCTCCTCTCTCTCCCACTCTTTCTAAGACCCTCCACTCTGTCTTTAATCCTCTCCTACTCTCTCTCTCTACCACCTTCCTACTCTCTCTCTGCTCCCTTCCCTCTCTCTCTATTCCCACTCTTTATCTGGCTTGTCCCCCCACACTCTCTACTCACTTCCCACTCTCTCTCTCGCTGTACCCCCAGCCTCTATCGCGCTCTCTCTCCCTCTAACACCTACTCACTCCCTCACTTACCCCACTTTTACCCCTCTCTCTCTCCCTCTCTCCCCTACGCTACCTCGCTCCCACCTCTCTACACCTCACCCCCTCTCTAACTGCACTCTTTCTACCCGCATCCTACTCTCTCTTTTTCTACCACCCGCTCACTCTTTCTCTCAACTTCCCTCCCTCTGTCTCTCGCTATGCCGTACCACTTTCTCCCTCTATAACCCTTCATTATCTCCCTCCCCACCACATTCTCGCTTTTCCCAAAATCCTCCAATTCTCCCTCTCTCCCCCCACTCTGTTTCTTATTTCCTCCCTCTCTCGACCTCGTCCCTACTCTTCTCTCATTCGCTCACTCCCGTCTCTCTACCCCTCATCTCTCCCCTCTCCCTCTCTCTCTCTCTGTCTCTACTCCCCTCCCACTCCCTCTGTCGCTCGCTTTCTGCAAACCCCTTCCTCTATCTCTCTTTCTCTGTGTCTCTGTCAGTCACACTTTCCATACCCTCCTCTCACTCTGTCACGGAACACCCTCCAACCCTTTCTCTCTGTCTGCATCCATATCTACACCCTCTCTCCCATCTCCCTCTCTTTCTGTTTAACCCCACCCGCCCTCTCCCTCTCTCTGTCTTTACTCCTCTCCCAATCTCTCTCTGTCTGCCCTACTCCCACGCTCTCTACCTCACTTCCCGCACTCTTGTTCTCTTTCACCTTCCAACTCTCTCTCTAACCCCCTCTCACTCTCTCTGTTCCCCTTCCACTCCCCCTTTCTCTACTCTCCTTGTCTCTCTATTTTCCTCTCCGTTCTCACTCTCTGTCGCTCTCTTTCTTTCGCTACCAACCTCCTACTCTCTTCTCTCTCTGACTCTCTCTGACTGTCCCTGTCTTTGTCTCTCTCTCTCCACTCTCTCTGTCTCTAAACCCCTCCAATTCTCTCTGTCTCTACTCTATCCCTTTCGCCTCTCTACTCCCTCACACTGTCTGTCACTCAACACCATTTCCCACTCTGTCTCTATTCCTTCCGATTCACTCACTACTGCCTAAATGCTCTCTCACTGTATACACCCCTTCTCACTCTCTGTCTGCCCCACTCCCACTGTCAATCTCACTCTCTCTTTCTCTCTTCATCCCAAGCACAGTCTCTCGCTCTCTATCTCTCATTATACTCCCTCCCACACTTTCTCTCTGTCTCTCTCTCTCTCTGCAAAACCCTCTACTCTCTCTCGTTGTCTGTCTATATCTATCTGTCTCTCTGTCTGTCACTCTCTATCCTCCTCCCACTATCTCTATCTCTGAACTCTCCCATCATCTCTCTCCACACACCACCCATTCTCTCTCTCCTGCGTCGCTTTCTCTCTCTATCATCCTCCCACTCGCGCTCTCTCAAACCCTCGCTTTCTCTCTCTCCACCACCACAGACTCTCTCTCTCCCCATCCATCTCTGCCTATCTACTGCCTCCCACTTTCTCTCTGACCCTTCCCACTCTCCCAGTATGTCTCTGCCCCTCTCTCAATGCCTTCCGATCCCTTTTCTACTCTTTCTCTAGCCACACCCAACTCTCTGTACCCCATCAACCTTTCTATCGCTACACCCATCTCTCTGTACCCCATCAACCTTTCTATCGCTCTTTCTGTGCACCCCTCCTAATCTCTTGCGCTCTCTTCCCACTTCATACTCTCTCTCTACACCTCACACTCACTCTCTTTTTCGATATGTATATACCACACTCTCTCTCTTCCCCTTCCCCACTCTCTCTACCCCGTCCCATAATCTCTCTCTGTTTCCTTCCCTCTGCTCTGTTCCTACGTTCTCTAACTGTGTAGCCCTCCTACACTCTCCCACTCTCTCTGTTCCCTCTCCCTCTCTCGCTCTCTGCAACTATCAATCTCTCTGCTCCTTCGTCTTTCTCTCTACCCCCTCTCCCATTGTCTACCACTGTCCCACTATCTACCTCCACCTACTCACTCTTTCGCACGCTCCCCATCGCTCTCTGCGTCTCTCTCCCCCATTCTCACGCCCGCTCTCTGTCTCCACTCCCCTCCCTCTCTCTGTCTTTCTGCCTACACTTCAAGTACTCCTTCCCACGCTCCCTCTCTGCAACCGCTTTCGACTCTCTTTTTCTCTCTTTCTGTATCTGTTATTCACACTATATCTACCCTCCTCCTACACTCTCTCCCTCAAAACTCTTCCACTCTCTTTGTCTCCAACCCCTATGCTCATCCTCACTCTCCCGCCACACTATCTTTCTCTCTATCCCATTCCAATTTTTCTCTGACTTTTCTCCTTCCAAATCGTTGTCCCTGCACCCCCCCCCCCACTCTCTCCCTCGTACGCACTCCCACACTGTCTCTCTATCTCCCTTCCATGATCTCTCCCTCTTACCCACCACTCTCTCTCTAACCACCTCCCAATCTGTCTCTATACTCTTTCTTGCTCTCTGTCGGTCTCTATCGTACTCTCTCTACTGACCCTCTCCCACTCCCACACTCTTCACTCCTTTCAACTCTCGCTGTTCCCTCCTAATCTCTCTATACACGTCCTCCACTGTCTCTCGCTACATCTCATCCTTCTCTCTCTCTAAACCACTCCTACTCCCGGACTCACTCTCGCTACTTCCCTCCCAATCTCTCTCTTTTTCTCTACACCCCAACGACTCTCTCTCCCTCTCTGCCTGTGTCCCTCTGTACTCCCTTCCACTCACTTTCTCCATCTCTGCCTTTCTCTCTGCGCAAACTCTTTCCCCTCTCTGTCGCGGCGTGCTGTCTGTCTCCCACTCTTTGTCTTTCTGTCAGGCATTGTC
The DNA here is from genome assembly GCF_037043375.1 of Chiloscyllium plagiosum. Taxonomy (NCBI): domain Eukaryota; kingdom Metazoa; phylum Chordata; class Chondrichthyes; order Orectolobiformes; family Hemiscylliidae; genus Chiloscyllium; species Chiloscyllium plagiosum. Next base: position 95,427,464 of record NW_028270167.1, read on the forward strand.
TCTCGACTCTCCTCCCACTCTGTCCTTCTCTAAACTCTCCCATTTTATCTCTCTGTCCAACTCATCCGCTCCCTCTCTCCTGCCTCCCTCTGTCTCTCTCGATCACATTCCCACACACTCTCTCCCGCGTCCCCACTCTCTCTATCCCTTTCCCTCTCCTTCAATACTTCACACTCTCTCACTCTCTCTCGCCCCATCTCACATTCTCTCTTCTCACTTCCAAACTCTCTCTACCACCACTACACTCACTATACCCCCACCTCTTTCTCCCTCTCTATCACCGTCTGCAGGCCTCCAAATCTCTCACAGTCTCAACCCGCTTCTACTCTCTCGCTCTTCATCCCTCCCTCACGCTCTGACTCTATCTGTACACACCACCGTCCCTCTCGCTTCCCCACCCCCCATTCTCGCTCTATCCCCTCCCACGTTCTCGCTTTTTCTCTCTCTCACTACCCTGCATCCAGTTTCTCTGTCTCGACACCCTCCCACACACTCCCCTCTCTCTGTGCCCATGCAAATCTCTCTCTCTCTCTCTGCAACTCCCTCTCTCTAATTATATCCCCTTCCTCTCTCTCACTACCCCCTCCCTCTCTCTTTCTCACTTGCTCTGTCTCTCTCTCTGTATATATATATATATATATATATATATATATATATTCCCTCGTTCTCCCTCTCGACCTTCCTCCCCGTCTCTGCAGCCCCATCCTTCTGTCTAGCCCCTCCCTCTCCCTAAACATTCCCTTCCTGTAAAGCCCTCTAAGTCTCTCTGCCCCGTCCCTCTCTCTATCCGCCTCCCACTCTCTCTACCTCATTCCCACATTCGCTCCCCCACCTCTGCACCCCTCGTTCACTCTATCTAACCCTTTCCCACTCTTTGTCTCTGTCTACGCCCTTCCACTCTCTCAAACCCTCTGACGCTCATCTCTGTTACTTTACCACTCCCCGCACTATCTTTCACTGTTCGCCTTTCCCACCCCCAATCTCGCTCTACCCCTTGCACCCGCTGCTTCCCTCTATCTCTCTCCGCCTCTCTCTTTCGCTCTAGCGTCCTCCCACACTCAAGCTCTCACTCTTCACTTCATTCTTTCTCTTACTCTCTCTCCTATCCCACAAACTTTCTCTCTACTTCCGCCACCCTCTTTCGACCGTCTCCCACACTCTGTCTCTATCCCCTCCCACTCTTTCTCCTGACCCACTCTCACTCTGTCTCAATTCCCTCCCACTTTCTCCCGACTCTCTCCCACGCTCTCTCTACCTCTCCCTATCTCCGTCTCTCTACCCCCTCTACGACTCTCTCTTTACCCCGTCTCACTCTCTCCCATTTTATAGATCTATCCATCTCTCTAGATACCTAACAACCTCCCTCCCTGTCTCTACGCCATCGCACGCTCTCTCTCTACCTCACTCCCTTTCTCTCTTTCTATCTACCCTGCTCCCACTCTGTCATTCTCTCTCTATCTCTCTCCTACCCCCACCCTTTTTGATGCTCTGGCTTCTCCCTCTCACTCTCTGTCTACACACATCCCACAAATTCTCCCTCTCTCAATACCCCCTCCAACCCAGTCTCTCTGCACACCCCAATTGTCCATCTCTCTCTGTCTCTCCCCATTCCCCTACTTCCTCTCTCACCATCTCCATCTCTCTCTACCCCCTCCCACTCTAGCTACCCTTCCCAATCTCTTTAGACCTCTCTCCCCTGCTCTCTCCATCTCTCCCCCTCTCTCACACCTTCCCATTCTCTCTCTACACCCCCCCCCGCTCTGTCTTTCTGTCTACCCGCTTTAATACCTTGTCTCTACACCGTCCACCTCTGTCTCTCCCACTCATCTTTCTACCCGTTTCTCTTTCAATGCCCCTCTCCCCAATTCCCACTCTCCCTCTCATCCACCCTAATACGTCTCACTGAAACTCTCTCCTCTCCATCAATCTCTATCTGGCTCACTCTCTCGCTCCTCCTACGCTCTCCCTCTGGCACATTGACGTGGGGTGGGTTGAGAAGCTGGGGAGGGGAAGGGAGAGTCGAGAGATTGGTTGGAGTTGGAGGAGTGAGGAAATGGTGTAGAGACAGTAAGGTGGGAGAGAGACAGAGAGAACAGTGATGTGACAGAGGAAGGCAGGTTGAAAAAGAAGAGTGGATGCAGGTGGAGCGACAGATAACGAGAGACAGAGAGAATTGGGAAGAGAGAGAGTGGAAGGGACGGTAATAGAAAGAGAGTGTAAAGCGGAGGGGACGAGAAAGAGAGAATATGTGGAGAAAGAGAGGGAGCGAAAAGAGGAGAAAGGGGGAGAGGAAATGGGGAGGGAGTGAAAGAGAGGGGGTGAATGGGGAGAAAGGAAAACAAGTGATGGAGATAGCGAGAGATGGTGAAAGGGAGAGACGGATGCAGTTGAGTGTAGATGGAAAAAATGGGGTAGAGATGTGAATTCTGCCGAAGGCCAGATCGGATTGGGGGTCACCGGTGAAAGCAAGGACAGAGTGACTTTAAGCACACTTCTGAGATCAGGCACCGGTCCCCTTTCCTTCCCTGTGTACTTGGACTTTGGGCCAAACCTATTTCTCTCTAGATCAGTTTCTCCAACACAAAGACAGGCAACAATATCATTCACTCTTCTGCTCGGCAATTTTGAATGAACATTTTATTGTTTACAATGTATTTGATACAGTCAGTGGGATGTTGCCTTTTCACACTGGCCCCTGAGTTGAGAGAAACATTAGAATGTCTCCTTGCAATCCCCTGTGGAATAAGATTGGACAAAACAGCGATACCCTCAGTCTGATACCATCGCAACAGGTGCTTCTTTGCTGAAAGACTGAAATGAAATGAGAAAATTCCGGATGGATTGATTAATGAATGAATTTGATTGACTGATGAATTTGGGTAAAGGGATATGTCAGCACATTCTTCAGTTGCTGGCTGAACTTAGTCTGGGTCACGGCATAGATCGCGGTGTTTGTACAGCAACTGAGGAGCTGCAGCATGAAGCCCAGTGCCCGCACAAAATAATCTAAAGACGCAAGGTTATCCATTATATACCACATCCGTCTCCATATCGAAAACACCATTAACGTTGACCATAACAGGATGAAATTGCCTGAAATCACACACAGTAAAACGATGGATTTTTTTCGATTTTTCATTTCTGTGTCAGACTGAGCAGACCCCTTGGTGTTAGCCCGAAGTCGCCTGCTGGCTCTACTGCTAACCAAAATGTGTCTGACAGTGATAACATTGAGCAGAAGAATCAGGAGAAAAGGTATAGTGGGGGTCAGAATGTGGTGGAGGAACTCGATTGTAACCCAGACACGGGAGAATTGAACAATGTTTGTTACCACACAAAACCAGGGGTCGTTCCCCAGCTGATAAAAAGGTCTGAACATAAAATACCAGAAAATGTTCTTTAAACAGCTCAGCACAGTAATTGCTCCCAGAACCACAGCTGCCGTTTTCTCATTGCAATATTTCATTTTCAGATTCTGGGAATGAATGGCCACAAACCGATCAAAAGTGAAAGTGACAGTGAACCAGACAGAACAGTCAGTGGCTGCATAAAGCAGGACGGCGTGGATATTACACACAGAGATGTCCCAAAGGAAATAAAACTACTCCCGGTAAACAATGGGAATGTGTCTCAGTATCAGGTCGAGGATAATGACCAGTAGATCCGCCACTGCCATGGCCCCCAGGTAACGTCGGACACATGGAGATAATCCACAATCTTTATAAAGCAGGACATAGATCGTCACTACGTTAACTGTGAGGATGGACAACGAATATGTTATACATCCGCCTGGAGTCAAAGTTGCCAGTTTAATTGAGATTTACAAATGTGTTACTGTATTCAGATATTTATTGATATAACTGGAGCTCAAGTAACAAATGGGATGGTCTGAATTATTGACAAAAATATATCAGAAAACACAAGCACCGCTCCCTCCCCAAACACAGAGACATATCTATAAGAACAGAAAGTTTAGAGAACGTTTACATGCTCGGTCACTGGAGAGCAGATACAGGTCACTTGTTTCCTTCTCCCAATATGGAACATGGAAACATTACTGGCCTAAAGGATTATCTCCCAGTTCCTTGAAGACAAACAGAGTTTGGAAATTTCTGTGCTGTCGTCGAAATTGTGATCGATCCTGTTTCGTGAATAAATGTAAACACAGGGAACACGTATTAATTTATTTTACTGCCCGAGGGGACTTCGGAACAGTGTCTCCTTCTCTCCTTCACTCGGGATCTTATCTTCTGTTCAATTGACTGAAATCTGGCCGTTCACAGATAATGTCAGGGACAGAATGTCGGGAGAATGTTGCATACAGAATGCTCCCGGCAATGTCGTGTTCAGAACGTTCCAGGGAATGTTGGGTATAGAATGTTCCGGAGAATATCGGGGGTAGAATGTCCAGGTGAATGTTGGGTATGGAATGTGTTGGAGTCATAAAAACATAAAAACACATAAAAATCGAGGTCCTTCTCCCCATCAAGTTGCGTGAGACCCACTCAGCCTCACGGTGGGAATTTCTCTTCAAACTCAACTCAACTGGCACTTCGTACAAGAAATGAATAAGATAAAGATGATAGCTCACAAATTTGATATAAGATTACTTTTCACGAAAACGTATGTGTTATCCCTTATTCAGCTTTTTCCTTTCAGTTCTGTCTAACACTCCCGGCTATAAAGTGTTCTGGATATTTAGTTCCAATATTGGCCACCCTGTAGTCATGTCTCTGTAATGTCATTAAACTAAATCAATTTTCCTCAATGTATGCATTGATTTCCTCAAACTGTTTTGAGAATAAAACGCACAAGCAGATAGAGTGCCTTTCATTCACCTTTATAGCACATTAGTTCCTGCTCCATTGTTAACTTTATCCCTTTCTTGAATCGGTCAGGAAACGGTCTGACACCATCATACTCACAGAATCAGACCTGAGCGATAAGGTATCGTGAAGCCCCATCACCATTCCTGCAGATAAACTTTCCCACCGGCAGGACTGACCCATCAGTGGAGGGAGCACCGTGGGAGACAGTCAGGGAAAGATTTACCCTGCAATTCCCCAACGTTGATTCCAGAACCGGGGAAAGTTCATAGTAATAGATCACAGATAGTCAAGAAAATCGCCTCATAGTGGACACCTACTGCCCTCCACTCCACTCTCAGGGAAAAGTCAATTGCAGTCGATGTTGAAAAGAATTCAAAGGAAGCACTGAGGGTGACAAAGGCACAGAATGTACTCTGGTTGTGGGAGATCATTGTCTATTACCAAGAGTGTCTCCACTGGGCTGGCACTGCCTGAGCAGTGAGAGGCCTTAAATAAACAACAATCGAACACTTGGAAGTAATGGGGGAATCAACAAGATGAGAATATTCTCAAACTTGTCACATGTGGATCTGTCAATAACAGCATCTGTAGGAGCAGCCAGAACACAGTCCTGGCGGAGAGTAAGTTTCAGCTTCATATTGAAGATACTGCCCATTGTGTTATGTGGCACTACCTCATGCAAAGTCTACCAAATGGGCAACGGTTGGAGGTGGCGGAAATGACGATGGACGATACGATATATATTGCGGTTGGTGGGGTGGTAGGTGAGGACCAGTGCGGTTCTGTCGTGATGGCGATTGGAGGTGCGGGGCTCAAGGGCGGAGGCGCGGGAAGTGGAGGAGATGCGGTGGAGAGCATCGTCGACCGCGTCTGGGGGGAAATTGTGCTCTTTGAAGAAAGAGGCCATCTGGGTTTTCCAGTATTGGAACTGGTCCTCCTGGGAGCAAATGCGGCGGAGACGAAGGAATTGGGAATATGGGATGGCGCTTTTTCAGGGGGCAGAGTGGGAGGAGGTGTAGTCTAGGTAGCTGTGGGAGTCGGTCGGTTTATAGTAAATCTCCTCCGCATCTGCTCCGAGGAGGACCAGTTCCAATACTGAACAAACAAGATGGCCTCAATCTTCGTGTCATCAGCAAACTTGCTGATCATTCAAAGAGGGCCCTCTTCCAGATGATTTATGTCTATCACAAATAACAGTGACCGCAGGACTGACCCCTGTGGAGCACCATTGGTCATCTCTCTATATTTCGAGAAACTCTCCTCAACTAATACTCTATGTCTGTGGTTGCTCAACTAGTTCTTTATCCACCTCGCGAGAACACGCTGCACACCATGTGACTTCACTTTCTCTATTAGTTTACCATGTGGAACATAATCAAACGCCTTACTAACGTCCATGTATATACCATCGACAGCCCTTCCTTCATCTATCAACTTCATCAAAAAGTCTATTATGTTAGAAAGGCACAATCTCCCCCACATATGAACATGTTGCCTATCACTGAGAAGCACCTTCTTTTTCAAATACAAATAGATTTTATCCCTGGGTACATTCTCCAGTAACCTTCCCACGACTGACGTCAGGACGACTGGTCTATAGTTACCCAGAATATCCCTACGACCTTTCTTGTACCGGGGAACAACGTGAGCAGCTCTTCAGGACTCCAGCAACTCTTCTGTGTTTAAAAATGCTGCAAAGATATCTGTACGGGCCACAACTATTTCCTCTGTCGCCTCCCTCAGCAACATGGGAAAAATCTCATCCGGTCCTGCGGACTTGTTCACCTTAACGACCTCAAGCCTATCCATCACTTCTTTCCTAAGTATGTCAACGTGATCCAGAGCAATCAATCGTTTGTCTCCAAAATCAACATTCATCATGTTTCTCTCCTCAGTGAACACTGATACACAATCATCATTCAGCATCTCACCCATTCTCTCAAGTTCAACAAGCAGCCTTCCTTCATTATCCTTTAGTGGAACAATCCTTTCTCTCGTTACCCACTTGTTTCTTACATAAGAATAAAGGGATTGAGATTCTCCTTACCTCTGGTCGACAATGCTACTCCATGACCCTTCTTAGCCCGCATGATTCTTCATTTAAGATTGGTCAAACTCTTTGGATATTCCGCCAAGGCCCGTCCGTTCTTTGCTGCTTAGAACTTGTGCACACTTCCCTTTTCCTCTTGGATAGACGTACGATTTCGCCTGTCGCGAATCTTGCCGTTCCTATCCTTTGCTTTCAACGGGATATGCTGAACTCGCATTATTGTTTAGCTATCTTTGACATCCTACCACATATCAAATGTGGACATCTCTTCAAATAGCGGTGTCGAATCTACATTTCTCAGCTCCTGTCTAATTTTGATACTATAGGCCTTGGCCCAGGTTAGTCCATTTCCCTGACGACCACTCTCATCTTTGTCTACAAGTATTCTAAATCTTACAGAATTGTGGTCACTGTTCCCAAAGAAATCCCCACCACAACATTTACCACCTGGCCTGGCTCATTCCCCAACACCAGTTCCAATACTGCCCTTTCCCTCGTCGGACTATTGACATACTGTTCTATGAAAATCTCCTGGACGCTGATTGTTCATTATCTTTGCCGTAATTATTCTATAGCATGGATTAAAAACTTTCAGATCCCTGACCAGCAATGCAACTCCTCTCCCGCTTTTACTTCCATCTATCTGAAGCGTCTGTATCCTGGAATATTTAATTGCCACTCATGTCTTTCCTTCAACCAAATCTCTGTGATTGAAAACACGTTACACTCGGAGGCACGAATCCAATACCTAAGCCTTCCCCACTACACACTTGCATTAAAGTATATGCGTGTCATGCTACCAGTTCTTTTGCCTTCGTCTGCTCCCCGTCTACTCTTCTCCCTATTCATGCTATCTTCTTAGTTCTTACAGTGTCCAGTTTCCACCTCGCTGTCTACTTGTTTTCTCTTCTTGTTCCCAGCCCCTGCAGTAGCAAAAACTGCTCCAAGGCTATCAGTTCCTGTCTGGTTTAGATGCAGACTAACCAATTTGTAATTGTGTCACCTTCTGTAGAAGCGGTCCCAACGTTCAACAAATCTGAACCCCTCCTTCTTTCACCATCCGTCAAGCCTCGTGTTCATCCTGCGTATTTTCTCATTTCCACACTGGCTAATATGTGGTACTGGTAATAATCCCGAGATCACTACCATTCAGGTCCTCCTTTTTAACTTCTCTCCTTGCTCCCACAATTTTGCTTTCAGGAACTCATCTCGTTATTTACTTTTATTGTTGGTGCCTGTATGCACCAAGGAGAAAGTGAGGTCTGCAGATGCTGGAGATCAAAGTTGAAACTTTATTGCTGGAACAGCACAGCAGGTCAGGCAGCATCCAGGGAACAGGAGATTCGACGTTTCGGGCACAGGCCCTTCCTGAGGAAGGGCCTGTGCCCGAAACGTCGAATCTCCTGTTCCCTGGATGCTGCCTGTATGCACCAAGACAACTGGCTGTTCAAACTCCCCTTTTAGAATGCTCTGAAGGCCACCGGTGACATCCCTGACTGAGTAGTTGGAAGGCTACATACCATACCGATTTACCTTATAAATATGGTCCCACGAGTCTTTTTTCCGCCCTTCTGAACTGCAGTGCCCACCAAAGTGCCATGATCTTGGCAACTGCTGCCCTCCCCTGGTGAGCCATCTCCACCAACAGTACTCCAAACAGTAAGCTTGCTTTGGAGTGTGATAACTGCAGTGGGCACATGCACTGCCTTCGTTACTGCATTTTGGTCACCCATTCACTGTCTTGCTCAGGGATTCCAAACTGAAGTGTGACCAGTTCATTAAATCGTACATTTCAGACAGAGGTAGTTATGTTTATCATTAATGGGGATGAATAAGGAACGAAGAGGATTGATGAAAGCAGAGCGGTAGATGTGATCTATGTGGACTTCAGTCAGGCGTTCATAAATGTTGCCCATGGGAGACTGATTAGCAAGGTTAGATCTCACGGAATACAGTGTGAACCAAACATTTGGACACAGAACTGGCTCAAATATAGAAGACAGAGGGTGGTGGTGGAGGGTGGTTTTTCAGACTGGAGACCTGTGACCAATTGACTGCCGTAAGGATCAGTGCTGGGTGCACTACTTGTTGTCATTTATATAAATGATTTGGATGCGAGCATAATAGATACAGTTAGTAAGTTTGCAGATGACACCAAAATTGGAGGTGCAGTGGACAGCGAAGAGGGTTTGCTCAGATATCAACAGGATCTTGATCAGATGGGCCAATGGGCTGAGACGTGGCAGATGGAGTTTAATTCAGATAAATGCGAGGTGCTGACGTTTGGGAGAGCAAATCTTAGCAGGACTTATACACTTAATGGTAATGTCCTAGGGGGTGTTGGTAAGCAAAGAGACCTTGGAGTGCAGGTTCATAGCTCCTTGAAGGTGGAGTTGCAGGTAGATAGGATCGTGAAGAAGGCTTTTTTATGTTTTCTTTTATTTTTCAGATTATTGAGTACAGGAGTTGGGCTGTACAGGACATTGCTTAGACCACTGTTGGAATATTGCGTGCAATTCTGGTCTCTTTCCGATCGGAAAAAAATTGTGATATTTGAAAGGGTTCAGAAAAGATTTACACGGATATTGCCAGGTTTGGAGGATTTGAGCTAACGGCAGGGGCTGAACAGGCTGGGCCTCTTTACCCTGGAGCGTCGGAGGCTGGGGAGTGACCATATAGAGGTTGAAAAAAAACATGAGGGGCATGGTTCGGGCAAAGAGACAATGTCTCTTCCCTGTGGTTGGGGAGTCCAGAACTGGAGGACATCGGTGTATGGTGACAGGGGAATGATATAAAAGACAGCATTGGGGCAACTGTGTCATACAGGGAGTGGTATGTGTATGGAATGAGCTGCCAGAGAAAGTGGTGGAGGCTGGTACAACTGCAATTTTTATGAGGCATTTGGATTCGTATATGAATAGGAAGGTTTTGAAGGGATATGGGGCGGGTGCTGGCAAGTGTGACTAGATTGGGTTGGGATATTTGGTTGGCATGGACGGATTGAACCGAGGGTCTGTTTCCATGCTGTACATCTCTATCACTACTACTCTCTAATGTTCAGTTGTAGAAGGCAGGGGAATAGAGTTTAAATAAACCTTTAGTCGAAATCACACGCTACTGCAGACTCGTTGGCCCGAATCGCCTACATCTGCTGCAATTTCATAGACTCCTGCGAAATTATGGGTATGTGGAGTTGTCTTCCGGTACGTTCAGTGGAGTCTGAATTGAATAAGCATTTAACTTTCGAGGATTAATGCAAGTGAGGACAAGGTTAAGAGGGTGTATGGTCTATATCTGTTTCTAACTGTTGTGGCCTTGTGCCTCAATAGTGTGTTGATAGTTTTGAGTTGAACACATTTTAGAGAATAAGCGGCCTTCAAATTTCAGGCTGAGGAGGAATTATCCTTTTTCTTATGGGTTGTGGCTTCTCTGCTCTTTCTATCCCCAAACACCAGTGAAGACTGTTTCACTGAAAACATTCAAGCTTGAGTTCCATAGAACAACAGAATCCATGTTTTTTTGGAACAAACAGGAAAAGGATGTTCAGCCTCAAAATTAGAACAGCTGCCTAACTTGTCCCGACGACTGAACACAAATCGGTCTGAGGGTTACGGTTACATAACTAACCATATCACCAATTGATTTCAATTGAACTTCGTCAAGAGTGAGACTAGAAAAGGGCACAGTTACCCTCCAACATCGACCAAACTTCTCAACGGGCCACGCGAGTTGGTACTCTCTTCCCCAAAGGTTCTGGTGTTACGTGTTGAATTTATTCAAAACTGTATTAGTGAGATATTTGACAGTGAAGTGAGTCAATGATAAGAAAGATAAGAAAGTGCAACTCTTTTTACAAACAAATCAACTACGAACTTATGGTATGTTGGAGCAGGGCAAAGGGTATCATGACCAATTCATGCCCCTCAGTCCGGTTTCCCAATGGTTCAATTCTGCCCCCAAAATGTGCTGCACATTTGAGGCCGCTTGGTTATAATACCTGGTGTGCAGAAACAGAAGAGACATTTCAGGCCCTCAAGACTGTCATTCACGGTTTTTGATGGATTGGAAAATGTAATTGGGAAGGGAATGTGGTGCGAATGTGTAAAATCCCCTTCCTCTCTTGTTACAAAAGTTACTCTCTCTACATTTATTGTTCAATTTGTTGGCACAGATCTACTGTGAATACAACACACAGAATTTGCCCACAAATTCCTCTGGTCTCCCTGACTGCAACATTCAATAATAAGAATTCGAGGACGATTACAACCACTGACTTTCCTGTAACAGAATTCAAGAACATAAGAAACAAGAGTAAGTCATTCAGCTCCTCAATCCGAACTTACACTTCAATAATATCATTGCTGATCTGCTCCAGGCCTCAACTTCTCTCTTGCGCCCAAGCCCTGCAGCCCTCAACTCTCTGATGCTTTTACAATTCCGTGTACTCCCCCTTCCAAACATCTCGTATACCATCTGCCCTAACTCTCTGGAACAGTGATGTCAAGACAGTCACTACCCTCTGTGAAAATGAAACACTCCCCACACATTCACGATGACTAAAAGACTTTAACAAAAGACATGAACACGAGGTAGGAATGACTGGCCCTGATATCAAGGGAGGATTTGACTGATGATCGTATCAAGGAACCCGAACAAAATTGAACTTAATGGAATCCGTTGTAAACTTCCCACTGCTGGAGATCATTCAGAGCACAAAGCGTGATATTTGTAGTTAATGGAACTCACTCCTCTCAGTCACGGGATATCTCAATAGGAGATCCTCAGCATTGCTTCCACAGCAGAAACATCTTCAGCTGTTCAATAAATGCCTTGCCTACACCATAAGGTCAGAAGTGGGGATGTTCACTGAAGATTAAGAAATGTTCAGGAAAAAGCACCCCCAACCCCGCCCCCCTCCCTCCATGTGCAGTAAGACCTGGACAATACTAACATTCACGTAACAGTACTGCTAGACACTGGTCATTACCACCGTAATAAAAGAGTTTATTCAACACCTTAAACTGATTTCACAGTAATATGACGAAGCCGTTCATCGCATCGAGCCGAGTTGATAAGAAGAAGGTTCCATTCAGTCCCACCTACCCATTGCAACGAGCCCAGTTAGCGCACCGAGATGTTCATCAGGAACCATTGTTAACGGTACACAGATGTTACTGGAACATAGTTTATTGACAGTGAGGACGGAAATTCAATGATGTATGACACGTCTGAAACAGGCACTTTCCCTCACCGAGAAGACAGACTGCATTCCTATGGATGTCAGAAGCTGATAGGAATAGCTAACGTTTTCTGAAGTAAAGCATTGTGGCTGCTAAGAGATTTGTGTACAGTGCAGAGTCACACACCAACTTGACGTTGAGATCGTGAGAGTTCATTCAGAGCCTGGAGCTCCCTCTCAACCAGCATGGGGCTCCACACAGGTACGTGAACTACCAGGAATCACATATCATGGAGAAAAAAAAAATACAATTTCTTACTCTATGCTGTATTTTCTGAACATAATACATGTCAGTCCACAACCCTCAAGTTGCAGTGCATTCACCTCCTACTCTCTCACAGTGTGACTGATTGAAAACGCGTTTACTTCACATTCGCCTCATGGTACCATCGTCGTCTGGTAAACTCTTTTGGACTGTCTCTGTGGAAAATTGAACATTTCTTATAACAGACAGAAAATCTGCACAAATTGCCACAAATATTGCCTCAACAATACTCTACAATATCAGGATGATAATTTATTCCTGTACTTGAATAATTTCACAGTTAATGGAAACATACTATTTCTTGTGCTGATTATTTGTTGTCCTCATGTCCGGGGACACCCAGGTCCCTTTCACCAACAGCATTTCCCATCCTCTCGCCTTCTAATAAACGTGAAATGAGAATGATGGTATATGAATCTCACAACCAAATCATTCATTTGCCGTGTGAATAGCTATGCTCAAAGCACTGATATATGTTTACCCTATGAGCAATGTCCTTCAACCAAGAGCAGGAACGTCCTCTCTGTATTCTCCCCAAGATCCAATTCTCAATGCATGTATATATTCACCCCTTTCAGAAAGACTCTTTTTTTTTGTTGACTCACTGTGTTGACTCACTTTGTTGACTATCGCAACAACGTCAAAAGTCTTCAGAAAATTCAGCTGTTCACCTCCAACTAACTCCCGCTTTTTGATGTCACAAACAATATTCTGTGCAAACCTCAGTAGGTTTATCAAACATAATTTCACATTCCTGAATCTAGACTGACTCTATCAAATTATATCATCATTCTTGAAGTGTCTAATCAAAAAGTACTATTATTTTCCCGACAGCTGGCATCGAGCTTTCCAGGATTTAGTTTTTTGATTTCCCTCTTGGTCCTGTTTTCACACTGTGCGGTCACGATAACTAAACAGCTTTGAAAAACTTTGCATCCATCAATACACAGAGATGTAGCTCACAGAACCAAGAAATTGTCAGTACAAGAGGAGACCCTTGACCCACCATGTCAGTAGCACCTCGAAAAGAGCTATCGAACTTGCCCAGTTCCCCAGGCCTATCTGTTATTCTGTTCCTTCCGCTGTGGAGACAGAATCAACATATGCATTGCATTGGACAGAGATCGCCTCTGTTATGTTGTGAATACATCAGAGGACGGTACTCTGCCACATGATCGGTGTGTTAGTCACTCCCGCTCAGAAAGTTCCAGAATCCAACCAGTTCACTTCATGGCCAGTGTCAGCAGAGTCCTCTCTGTGGTGTGAGATTACAGGTTACGCTGAAGGAGATGACACAGCTCTGTTACCTTCCCATTGTTGAATCAAACTGGCTTCAAAATTTGCCCCTGGAATATGTATAAATAAGAAAATATTCCTGAAAATCCAGAGAGGATAGTATCCTTCTCTTCTCTGGTTGCAGAGTTTCCCTTCTTTGCAACTTCTGCTCCATTTGTTAGCCATGTTGCAAACCCAGATACACTGTGAAGGCAGTGCACATACTTCACTCAGAGTGGCGTCAACAGATCCTGAGGTTTCCCTGAATGAATGCAGCAAATGACAACGCAAATGTGAGAAGTAATTTCCAGAACTTCGACTGGATTTCCAATGACTGGAGCAAGTCAAATCCGTGTATGCATGGAAAACCCATTCGGTGCTGGAAATGCTTTCCTGTCCTCAGTTGCTTTACCTGACTGATTACAGCTCTGTACAGTCCCAGTGACTTGAAACATGAACAGTTCCGCTCTCCATAGAATTACTTGACAATGTCCCTGCTCACCATTCTGTCCCACAGTAACGATAAGGTCAACATGACTATTATCACTTGAGATGATTGAAAATGCTGGGGTGGCAATTATCTAGATATTAACTCCACGCTAATGATCCACGGTCCCAAGAAATGTACGCTGGATTGGAACCATGGCACGGCAGACGGTGGAATTTGAATTCAATATAACCGCTGGAATGAAGAATTTAATAAAACTCTGAAACTATCGCAGATTGTCAGAAAACAAACAGCTGATTCAAAATTGTCCTTCACGGAAGGAAATCTGCTATCTTCTCGTGGTCTGGTCTACATTTGACCGCACGCCTACAGAAATGTTGTTGAATTTCAATTGCCCTTTTAAATTGCCAAGCCACTCAGTTATATTAATCGCTTCGAAGTGCCAAAGAAACTGCATGAACCAATACGTTGGCAATTTACAGCACTTTGATTGCAGTGGTTCAAGACAGCAGCTCATCAACACTTTCTCAATGGCAACTGGGAAAGGGATATAAATACTGACCCAGCCGGCGACACTCACAACCCATTAATTAATGAATAAAGATGATCATACTCAGAGAAAAGAGAGAGAGGGGAACTACCTAGGCATGACACTCATGAATATGGGAAAAGGTGAAAAATAAATTAGATTAATCTCACATGTTATTCCCAATCCCAGTTAATGATCAACAATCCCATTGTTTACATGTGTTTTCTCTCTATCTGTCTGTTTTTTCTCCATCTACTCAACTCACACCTCTTAAAAGCAGAGGTCCCTGTCGCCAGCATCAATCTCACTATGTCCCAGCTGCTTTCAGTCCCAATGTATCTTCAATGGACTCGAAATGTTAATTCTATTTTTGTCTTTACAGAGGTTTCCAAACCTGTTCCATTTCCCCAGCACTTAACTGTTTCTTTCAATTTCAAATCTCCACCTCTTTTTGTTTGTTTCAACTTTTAATTTTGTTATTTCATGAGATGTCGGCCTCGCTGCCAAGGGCAACTTTGCTGATCATTATTATTAGCCCTTGATTTGGAGATCAATCCACAAGGCGGAAAATGGTCAGCACATTGTTGCGGGTCTAAAGTCACTCCTATACCAAACCAGATAATAATGTTAGATTTTTTTGGCAAAGGACACCAGTGAAACAGATAGGCTTTCATGTATAATGCCGGGACCTTACGTTTGCGAAAAGTGAACTTGGCATTTATTACAATTCTTATAATTTGATTTTAAGTTCTGCATCAGCTGTGGAGGATTTGAAATAGTGCCTTAAGAGTAATATCCTGCACTTCTGAATTTCTGCTCAACAAAAAAAAAAAAAACTACTCTCAAATGGAGTCACGATTGTGAAGCTTGGAGACAAGAAAACAGTGTGATGGAAATATTTGTAACTTGAACAGTTGGCGCTGGAGAGCTGGAACCATAAAGTCTGATTTTACCAAGGCACAGAAGACGGATTATTCAGGAACAACACTGACACAGAGGTGGAACGTTGGTAACAATGGAGGTGCTGGTTGACAGGTTTTGCAATGAAGAGAACAGTGAGACATAATTCAGTTCAAGGCAAAAAATGTCCTCGATATTATGAATAATTTCGTTCTCAGATATGAGGGAGAGGTCTGAAGTTGATGGGTAATGAGTGGAGTTGGTTTCTGAGACGTTAGTTTCAGGCATTGTCAAAAGGGTATAAAAATCGAAATAACAATGAAATTCAACATAGGTTATGGAATTAATAAAAGGCGAGAGATAGAGAGATTTACCAGGTGCACCAATGATAGCAAGAATGGGATAGTAACCCGCCTGAATAATAAGCAATACACCTAATATCCAATATGATATAGTTTCCCAACAACAGGAAAGATATAAAAGACCCAAGTATAAACTCCTGTCGATTGTTAAAACATTGCAGTCTAACGTTCTCAGATTCTGATCCATTGTTGGAACAGTCCAGTCGAATGGTCTCAGATTCTGATCTCTTCTGTCCATGTCTCTGCAGATGTTGATCCTTGTTAGTATCGGAGTTGATCCATCTGCTGCTACAACGGGATAAATCATTGAAAGACGCCTCTTAATAATAGGAGAAGGAAAGCCTTCAGTGACACAGTTCGAATCCTTGGAGAGTGACATTAATCACGGTCACTAAACAAACATTTCCAGTTAACACTTTTCACGACAGCACTTTCAGTAACTTGATGGGTTTGGATGTTTACATCACTGACTATCGGTCTCATTTCACATCATGCATTGCTCTATTCAGTAATCAGAGAGGCTTGGATGTTTGCTTTTTGCGGGCCAAATGATTTTGCCTTGTTTTTATGTGCAATGCACTATGTCCCACCGGCCCCACCCCAAAACAGCACACGCAATGAAGATGTTGTTCCTTTGCTGATCACTCGTCCACTAGAACACGCCAAGCAAATGACTGTCACTGGGCAGGCTTGCTCTAACCAGAAAGAGGAAGCATGGATTTGTCTGAACTTCCCTTTCCTTACTGGAGTAAGGCAAATCTTGTTGCAGTTTATTGACTTTAACGAGGGAACATTTACATTTGAAACTTCAGTCGAAAGCGAATTATGATATGAACAATGAACTTGCTCCTTAAAACATATGTATTAATGATCCATAGACACGATGAATACGACATTGGCTAGGAATCAGAAAGGAACGAGGCCAGCGGCGAATTCAGTAATAATTTCAATCACCAGTAGTTGACATTCACTCTGATCGATAAAATGAAATATAACACACAACAAGGAAACAGGTTACACTTGGGAGATGGACTGTAGATCGAAACTGTGAATAGGACAGGATAATTTAATTAAAGAGTATGCAGCTTGATAAGAATGTTCATATCTGAACATGATATTCAGATTTTTAAAATAGGCACAACTACCATCGTGTTTAGGAATGTAGGGACATTATAATAGAATAACAGCAGAAGTGTAGCTAATTCCAATCTGGTGCAGAGATGATGCTCTGATTGTTCATTATCTTTGCTGTAATTATTCTATGGCATGGATTAAAAACTTTCAGATCCTGAGAAATAAACCTGTACAGTGAAGGACAGAATGCGTCATGATCAATGTACTATCCATGAATTGTTGTTCCATGGAATGCAGCTGCCTCTAAAATAGCCTTTCAAACAAAATCGATTTCGTGAGATTTACACACTTAAAAAGGTATTGCAAAATGATTTGGATAGGCAACTTGAAGAAGAAACGGATTCATGTACAATGCAAGTACACAACAGTTGTAATGGGAACAGAAATAGGAAATATTGTGCAATTATAAGCAAACACATTGGGTGAGCGTAAAAATGGAAACTATTTTAGAGTTAATATGCAGAGTCTTATTTGAATATATACTGAACTAAAAGCGTTAATTCTCTTTCTCTCTGCTGAGATCCTATCAGACGTATTGAGTTTCTCTCCAGCACTTTGCATTTCAATAGTTAGAAGAAAGGTCAGCAGATTCTCTGTTCAGGAACATGACTCCCGGGATGTACGTTGTCTCCCAGGTGCCAGGGTCTGGGAATCTACAACATTCTGACGGGGAGGGTAAGCAATCAGACTTCTTTGTGTACATTGGCACCAAAGCCATAAATAGGAAAAGGGCTGAGTATCTAAAATGTGCAATCAGGGTGGAAGCTAAAAGGCAAGATGAGAGGATTCGTAATCTCAGCATTATTACCGGTGCCACGTCCGAGTGAGGCGAGGAACAGGGAGCGAGTGCAGCTCAAAACATTACGACAGATCTGGTGCAAGAGGAAGGGCTTCAGGTCCATAGATCGTTGGGGTACTTTGTAGACCTGAACATGAAGATTGAGTTGCCCTTAAACTGGAGGCATTCCGATATCCTGGGAAGGAGATTTGCGAAAGAATTTCGTGAGGGTTTAAACTCGTTTGGCAGGGGCATCTGATCTAGAGATACGGATCTGAGGAGAGGGTCGTTGTTGAAAGGGAAGAACTAGAATGCAGAGTGTCTTTCAAGGAAGGATACATAATTGACAGGTCAAAGGGATGGATCAAAGTGCTTCTGTTTCAATGCACGGAGTGTCAGGATTAACAGTGATGAAGTCAGAGCATGGCTCAGTACGTGGAACTATGATGTATTTCACACTTGCAGGAAAGGTTGGTGGATGTTCCAGGGATTAGATTTTATAAGAATAACAATGAGGGGATTAAACGAGGAGGAGATTTGCATTGTTAATAGAGAGTGCATAACAGCTGCTGAAAAGGAGTTTGTTGAGGAGTGTTTTATGGGTGTTTTACATAGACCCGCCAATTGCAGCAAAGAGATGGAAAAACAGATTGGACAACAAATTTGGAAACGTTCAAATGGAACAGAGCTGTTATGGGTGACTTCAACTTACACAATATTTGACTGCAACATCCTTCGTGCAGATGGTCTGGATGGAGCTGACTGTGTCAGCTGTTTCCAGGAAGGATTCCTGACTCATTATGTAGATAGGCCGACAAGGGGTGAGGCTATGTATATTTACTGTTAGTTAACGGCTCAGGCAAAGTGTTAGAACTCTCGGTGGGAGAACGTTTTGATGTCAGTGACCACAATTGCTTCATTTTACAATAGCCATGGAGAGGGATAGGATCAGACAGTATGCGATGTACTTAATTGAGGGAGGTGAAATTAGACTGCTATGAGACAGGAGCTGTGGAATATAAATTGGGAACAATTACTCTCTGGGAAAGTCACAAAAGAAATGTGGAAGCTATTTCAGGAGCGCTTGTTGTGAGTTTTGGACAACTATGTCCCACTGAGACAGGCAAGGAATGGGAAGAAGAAATCTTGATGACAACAGAAGAAGAGCTTCTCGACAAGACGAATAAGGAAGCTTACGTAAGGTTGAGGAGATAAGGCTGTGACACTGCTTTACAGGATTAGAATGTAGCTAGGGAAGAACTAAAAAAAATGGACTGAGGAGATCTGAGAGGGGCACTAATAAGCTTTGGCAGGATGGATTAGAGAAAACCGAAGGCGTTCTACAATTACGTGAGGAATAAAAGAATGACCAACGAGAGCCGATTCAGGATAGTCGAGGGAACTTTTGTCTGGGATCAGAATAGGTAGGGGAAGATCTAAATGAATGTTTTGCTTCAGTATTCAATCGAAAGAGGGAACTTGTTGAATGTAAGAATACGGTAGACCACGTTAATTGGCATGAACTGATTTATATTAAGGAAGTGCATTTGCTTGGAAATCTGGGAAGAATCAAGTTAGATAAGACCCCAGTGCTGGACCAGATACATCGAGGTTACTATGGAAAGCGACGAATGAGAATGCTGTGCCCCCGCCGATGATATTTGCTTTCACAATCTCCATGGGAGTAGCACCGAATGATTGGCAGGAGTTGAATGTTGATCCACTGTTCACGAAATGGAATAGGGAAACCTCGAGGAATTACAGATGAGTCAGTCTTAGATCTGTGGTAAGCACGGTGATGGAAAGTGTTCTGAGAGATAGGATTGATGACCATTTGGAAAAAAATAGCTTGATTAAAAGTATTCAATATGGCTTTGTGAAGGTCAGTTCATGCATCATAACCTGTATTTAGTTCCTTGAGAACGTAACGAGACACGTTGATGAACGTTGAGCAGTGGGTGTGGAGTATATGGATTTCAATGAGGCATTTGATAAGGTTCCCGAAGGTAGCCTCATGCAGAAGACTTGGAGATGTGCAATACAGGAAATATGCGCTGCTTGGATACGCAACAGGCTGGCAGAACGAGGACAGCGAGTTGATTTGGATGGAAAGTATTCCACCTGGAGAATGGTGAACAGGGTTGTTCAGCAGGGGTCAGCTCTTCAGTCTCTGTTCTTTGCGGTTTATAAATTTATTGGATGAGGAATTGGAAGTGTGATTTGGTAAGTTCGCCGTTGACACAAACGTCAGTGGATTTGCAGGCAGCATCGAGTGCTGTCGCAGGCTAAAACATGACATTGACAGGATGCAGAGCCGGAAGGAGAAGTGGCTGATGGAGTTCAACTTGGATAAACGTGAATTGATTCATTCTGGACAGTCGAATTTGAATGCTGAATAAGAAGTCAAAGACAGGATTATCGGCAGTGTGGAGGAACTGCAGGATCTTGTGGTCCATGTACATAGATCGCTCACCGTTGCCACCCAAGTTGATCGGGTTGTTATGCATGTGTGAGTTTGCTGCAGTTCTAGAAAATCCTGTTTAGACCACAGTTGGAATATTGTGTCCAGTTCTGGTCGCTTCATTACTGGAAGGATGGAGATGACATAGATGCTTTCGAGAGGGTGTTGAGGAGATTGACCAGGATGCTTCCTGAACTGCATCCTCAGTGAGCTCAGGCTGGAAACACTAGAGAGAAGAAGGAAGATATGTGATTTGATAGAGATGTACAAAGTAATGAGAGACATAGTTAGAGTAGATAGCTAGAGATTGCTGAAACGAGGTGTCATAGCCTTAAGGTGATTGGAGGAAATTATAGAGGAGATGTCAGAGGACGAGTCTTTGTACGGAGAGTGGTCGGTGCGTGGAATGCACTGCCAGCGATGGTCATAAAGTCAATTACATAACGGACAGTTAAGGGACTGCTGTACGAGGAACAACAAGGCATTAGGTTAAGGTATATATAGGTGTATTTGATCTTAGATTGAGATAAATGTTCGGCACAGCATGGTGGGCCGAAGTGCCTGTACGGTGCTGTACTGTTCTATATTCGAGTTCTACTCAGGAAGTATGGGATACAGGGAGATTTACCTACTGGATTCATAATTGGTTGGCTGACAGAAGGCAGATAGTAGCTGGAGTTGGAAAGCATTCTGCCTGGAGGTCAGCGTTGCGTGGGCTCCTGCAGGGTCTGTTCTTGAGCTCTTTGCAGTTTTTATAAATGACTTGGATGAGGCGGTTGAGGGGTGGGTTAGTAAACGATCAGCTGACACAAAGGTTGGAGATGCCATCGATAGTATCGAGGGCTATTGCAGTCTGCAGCGTGACATGGACAGGATGTGGAAATGGGCAGATAAATGGCAATGGATTTCAAATTGGATAAATGCGAGTGATGCATCGAACTCGAATGCTGAATACAGGGTTAAAAACAGAATTACTGGCAGTATGGAGGAACACAGAGATTTTGTTGAACAAGTACATAGATCCCTCAAAGTTGCCACCCAAGTAGATAAGAAAGCATATGGTGTTTAGGCTTTCATTAATACGGGAATCGAGCTTAAGAGTCGCGAGGTTTTGCTACAGCTCTACAAGTCCCTGGTGAGACTACACTTGGAATATTGCATCCAGTTTTGGAGGTCTCCCTTCTATAGAAAAGATACAGAGGCTTTGGAGAGAGTGCAAAGAAATTTACCAAGATGCTGCCTGGACTGGCGGGCTTTCCTTATGAAGAAAGGTTGAATAAGCTGGGACCTTTCTCTCTGGAGAAAAGGTGGAAGAGAGGTGACATGATCGAGGTAGATAAGATAATGCGAGGGATGGATCGAGTCAATAGCCAGAGACTTTCCCCCAGGGCAGGATTGACTGATACGAGGGGTCATATTTTTTACTAATCCGGAGAAATGGATAGAGGGGACATCAGTGGAAGGTCCTTTTCACAGAGAGTTGGGAATGCATCGAATGCATTGCCAGTGGTGGTGGTGGAAGAAGTGTCATTGGGGACACTTAAGCGACTGCTGGACATTGACATGGATTGCAGTGAATTGAGGGGTGCGTAGGTTACGTTATTTTATTTTACATTGGGATTAACCCTCAGGTACAACATCGTGCTCCTAAAGGGCCTGTTCTGTGCTGTACTTTTCTATGTTCTATGTTTGTTCTCTGTTGTTATGTTTTCTATTTATTTTTATTTCTGAGCTGCGAAAAATTTTCTTGTCTGAACCAAAACAACGAGACAAGTGTTTCACTTGACTCTCAAGTAATTGGTAATGTACATTAAATGATAAAATACAAATGGTAGGCAGTAATGGTCCTTAATATTGTTGTATTTCTAAACTTGCTCTGGTAATATTTAACTCAATGGCACTGACATAGCATCTCTGAAATTAACAGATGGAAAAATATGGGGAATGCTACCTCAATGTCATGCCGGGCTTCTGGTGTTATTAGGATCACATTCATGAAGCAAGGACTCACTTTTCTGAGACTTTAGCTCAACCTGTGAAAGCATGAATTAGCTTGGCATATTTTAACAGGCCGTGTTCATTCATGGGTTTTGGGAGCCACCAGCAAGGGGCGAGTGTATTTGTCATCTGCAGTTCGCAACGCAGCAGGTGACAGAAAGGTACCTTCTTGAACATGTTCTATCTAAGTGGTGCACATGCACACGCCGTGCTGATTGCAAGGGGATTCCAAAATTATTAAGAATTGATCGTGAAAGAGAAGCAAATGAGCCCTTAGTCAGGTTGGCATCAGACTTAGAAGACAATTTGCAGAGATTGGATCAACCATATTTATTTCGCGGACTTTACCAGTGCAGAATTGTCTAATATTCCCATTGATCACACTTTTGCTCAGGATCCTTGATGCCACATTCAGGACGCCACATTCAGCCAAGTAGTGCTTTACTGGGAAGGGAAGACACTCTGATCACACCTCAAATGACATTGGAGTATCAGCTGAAACAAGGAAAATCAAAAGGACAGGTCATGATTTATTGGAAGAATGTGCTCACTTCTCTCACACGTTCAAAACAAAATTGTTACATGGACTTCCGATTCTATTAAGGAGACATTTGCCCTACTTGTAATGAGGCTGTGTGTTTTTGTGCCGCGATAACGGTTCACAAAGAAGCTCCACATTGTACCATGGGGATCATCACTTTCATTTGTGTCCAGCCGTGACAAAGAAACACTATTGTCTGTTCCTAATGAACAGTGATAAATCCAAACTCATCATTGAATAATAACCAATAGCGGCTCTCAAATCAGCATCCATCTCCCTAGTCAGAGACTGAAAACAGAAAGCGAGTGTCAGGGTAAGTGCGAGTAACAGGCAGATTTGTGTGACATACAGTAAGAATGGCAGAAGAGGAGTGTGAAGGGAGATGGTCCGTGGGAGGATTTGTAACAGCAGCGGTAAGAGTACAAAGGAAGTAGGAATGTAAGAAATGAGTCGGAAGAAGGTGGAGGAGTGACAAGCTGAATGTGCACGACAGGGAAAATAGAGTACTTGGAAAAAAGATTAATGGGCGATCAAATATCAATGTTGAGGAAAATCGGGACCTGGTTTCAATTGATAGTTGATGACACATTTCTTTTTTTCTAACCCTTGATTCCCGTTCACATCATGCATACACTCTGTATTTATGTATCCCCATCAATTACAGACGCCAATGTTTCTCCCCCAAAGTGTGTTGTCAACATTTTGCTCTTCTTTTCAATATGAAGAACAATGGGCAATTATTCGAACAATTTGCTTCCGAATTGAAGGTAGACATTAGATTTCAGTTTGATCTCAGACAGTGTGTTTTTAACGACTAATTTAAAACAATATTTATTCTCACCACTCTATTTCATTAATGCATACTTAATGAATGAGTCTATATGCATCCTGCAGATGAAAGCTTCCTTAATCTCTGACTACTTCAGGGAATGTTGCAAAGAATATTCTCCACGTCACGTAAAATACCAAGTGCCAATATGTAGTCCAATGTTAATGACACACGAGCGTTGTGAATAAGGCATGCAGATTGGGCCGAGTAAAAAAAGCAGAATTCATCTGCGTGTCCAACATATTATTTGTGTTTCTGTCATAAAGATCTCAACTGCATCACTCTGTTAATTTACCGAAATAAGAAAAGAAGAAAGACTGGAATTCTCCATTCGTCTTCTGAAAATAACATCTGGAGTGCAAGTAGAAAATTAGGGTGTGTTTGTGATATTC
The DNA here is from genome assembly GCF_037043375.1 of Chiloscyllium plagiosum. NCBI lineage: Eukaryota > Metazoa > Chordata > Chondrichthyes > Orectolobiformes > Hemiscylliidae > Chiloscyllium > Chiloscyllium plagiosum. The sequence goes on from NW_028270167.1 coordinate 95,451,494, forward strand.
ATTAATGTCGTTTGCCTTTCTTATTAAATGCTGCATCGGAGGACCTACTTTTTGCTATTAATGCAGGAAGACAGCTAGATAAGTCCTCGTTAATGCACTTTGAATCTGTTTCTTATTTAAATCATAATTTGCCCTGTTATGTTTTTGGCCAAAATGGACAATCTCGCCCTAAGCCCCGTCAAACTCCACCTGCAAAGTTCTCCCTCACGTTCCTGACGTTTAAATATTTATCTGTGAAATCTGTCTCCTCACCAAAACCTGTTTTCCAAACTCTTCCAGAATTAATTAAGAAGCAACCACGTTGCTGTGTGTCCGGAATCGCATGTCGGCCAGGCCAGACCAGGCATTGATAGCAGTTTCCTTCCTTAAAAGACATTAACGAACTACTTGTGTTTTCCTGACAATCGATTCATAATCGCCATTCGTGTCCTAATTCAAGATGTAAACTCAAACTCCACCATCTACCCTGGAAGGTTTCAAACCCAAGTCCTGAGAATACGATCTGGTCATTCGATTAACAATTGTGCGTTAATATGAGCGTTCCTATGACGCCGATTCGAATCCTGCACAAGGAAACTACCTTGTGCCAGAATGACGTGTCCCAATTTTGCCCAAATGTTATTCATGGACATCAGTGTTAAAAAGGGTGCAGGTGCTTGCTTTTTAATCAGCAACTTCTGGTGCATGGACATTGCAACCTGGCGCAGCCATTGCTCCACAAACCTTGAAATACTCACCATAAAAAGCCGCCCCTTCTATCTCCAATTTGAATTTCTCGCTGTTTTACTAACTACTGTGTACATACCGCCACAAGCAAATGTTGAGGAAACACTGGATGTGCTGTATTCCATTACGAACACCCTGGAGATGGAACACCCCGTGGTCCTGTTTATTGTAACTGGCGATATAAATCAAGCCAATGAAGGGAAGGTGCTGTCCAATTGCCACCAAAACATTATCTGTCCCACTGGGGACCGAACATTGTAGACCACTGCTACACCACTGTGAAATAGCTCCCGCTCCATTCACCCACATTCGTTTTGCGATCTCCGACCACAGTGCCGCTTTTCTTCACCCAGTTTGCAGTCAAAAGCTCAAGGAAGAGACCCTCTCGCGGATGCAGGTCAAGTGCTGTTTTGAGCGGACAGAGTTTCAACTCCAGCGCTGTCTTGAATCGGCTTACTGAGCCATGTTCAAACAATCCGCAGACACCTTCGACGAGTACACCACAGTCATTATGAGCAAGTGTGTGGAGAACTGAATACCAAGGAGATCATTCTGGGTGTTCCTCAACAAGAAACCCTGGATGACCCAAGACATACTGAACTTGCTAAAAACTTGGCGTGAGGCCTTCAGATCTGCGGAGACACTCAAAGATAAGGAATCCAAGAATTACCTTCACAGAGCCTTTAGGACAGACAAGGACCAATACCGATCCAAACTAGTAAATCAGACAGAAGACCAACGAATATGGTTAGGGCTGGATGACATCACAGGTGCTAAAAAGAGACAGGGCATGATAGCAGATTATGGAATATCCCTCCCAGATTGTCTCTACGCCTTTTATGCTAGTTTGAGCAGAATTTCGACGGAGAGATAACACTTCTTCTGACAAGTCCCAACGAACCTGTCCAAACGGTCACAGCATCATGAGTCCGATCAGTTTTCCTTCGTGTGAATCCAAGGAAAGCAATGGGATCAGACAGAGCACCAGGCTGTGCACTCAGTGCATGCACGGATCAACTGGCAGAGGTCTTCTCGGAGATTTTCAAACTGTCCATGCAGCGGACCATTGTATCTGCCTGTTTCAAGAGGGCCAACATCATTCCTATGCCTGAGAAGGCTCATGCAGCATATCTCAATGACGTCCCCCCAGTTGCCCGAACGTCGGTGGTCATGAAGTCCTTTTAAATGCTGGTCATGGCATTAATCAACTCCAACCTCCCCACTACTCTTGATGCACTCCAATTTGCCTCTCGGACCAACAGACCCAAGTCAGATGCCATATCACTTGCCCTTCACTCCTCCCGCGAATACCCTGACATCACTTACAGCTACGTAAGAATCCTACTCATTGATCACAGTTCAGCCTTCAACACGATTATCCCCTCGAGACTGATTGCTAAACATAGTGATGTCGGACTAAGCCCCACTCTCTGCAATTGGATCCTCAGTTTCCTGACCCACAGGCCACAATAAGTGAAAACTGGGGACAATATTTTATCCTCACTACCACTCATCACTGGAATAACCCCACGCCCCGCACCCAATGCATGGTACGTACTCAGAGCCTACTGTACTCACTATATATCCATGACTGCGCCGCCAAATACCAGAGTAATGTGATTTACAAGTTCGCGGATGACACCACCATAGTCGGTCGAACTTCAGAGGGCAACGAAACAGACCACAGAAGGGGGGAGGGAGGGGGAAGACCTGGAAAAATGGTGCACTGAGAACAACCTAACTCTCAATGCTGGCAAAACCAAGGAAATCATTAATGACTTTTGGCAGGATGGTACAAATGCTCCCCCACACTTTAACAGTACAGAGGATGAACGAGTTGAGAGTTGCATTCTCCCAGGCGTTTCATTAACAACAAGTTTTCTTGGACTGTTCATGTGGGCACACGAGTTAGAAAGGCCCATTGGCCTCTCATCTCCCTCAGGCAGCTGAGTAAATTGGCATGACGCCGAATACTCTTGCCAACTTTTATAGATGCGCCATCGACAGCATTCTGTCTGGATGTATCATTACCTAGTGTGGCGACTGTACCGTTCAAGATTGGAGATGGTTACAGAAAGTGGTGAACTCAGCCCGGACAATCACAAAAGTCAACCTCCCATCGATAGAATCGATCTACCAGGCCTGCTGTCAAGGGAAGGCCACCAACATTCTCAAATAAACATCCAACACTGGCAATGTTTTTCTCCAACCTCTACGTCGGAGAGAAGGTGCAGAAGGCATAAAAAAAGCACCAGCCGATTTCGTAACAGTGTTGATCCGACTGTTGTTAGAAAACTGAAAGGACTCACAAACTCTTAACATTTGTCTGCACCTGTGTTTTTGTTTTTGCCGCTGATAAATTATTATTAACCTATCTATGCTACTTAACTCTGTGATCTCCCTCTGTTGCTCGCTAGACACAGCTTTTCACTGTGCCTTGCTATACGTGATGATGAATTCAATTCAATCCAATTCAATTCTGGAAGATGGATAGCTTTTCACCTTGGTAAAATTCCTCTCACCCTCAGGAATATCTTTTGTTTGAAAGGTGTTTGGCATCTGCCTAAGCATTGGCCATTGTACTTCAACTGCCCTGCCCTTCAAATCATATTGCCCAGTGCATTCCAGGACCAACTTCTTCCTTAGGCCAGTATAATTATTATTCGCCAACACCAAAACTCCCGTAAGACAGTCTGTATTCACTCTTTCAATCTGAATGTTAATCTCCGGCATGTTGTGATCACCCGTTCCAAAAGGATACTGAAATACATGGCCATTAATCAGTCCTTCCTCATTATATCACACCAAATCTGAAGTAGGTAGTTTTCTGGTTGATACATGACATGTTGATCGAAGAAACAATCACTTGTACGCTTAATGAATCGTTCTCCGAGCCTAATCTTACCAGGTATTAAACCAGTCAATACACATCTTCAGACCTCCCATAATCACTTACGTGCTTCTCGCACAAGTCCTCTTAGGCCCTGCATTATATTGTTCTCTTCTTTTGGTGGTGGGTCGTAGTGGAATTCACTCCTTTTCATGGGTTCCTTCCTTTCCCTTGTATTTCCAACCAGAATGATGCATCATTCTTCTCCCTCGTCCTAATATCATTTTTTGATTCAGCTGTTATACAATTCTTAACCAGTGGGTCGGTACGGTTGCTCAGTGGGTAGCACTCTGAGTGACAGCTCCAGGGCCCCGGGTGAGATTCCAGCCTTTGTAGACTGTCTGTGTCGCACATTCTACACATGCCTGCGTGGATTTCCCCGGGTGCTACAGGTTTAAGCTGCAGTCAAAAGATGCACATGTTTACTGTGTTGACCATGCTAAAATGCCAATAGTTTTCAGGGATGTTTTCAGGTGCAGTCGCCAGGTATAAATGCAGATTTATCCCAAGAACATCAAACATTACAGTGCAGTGCAAACTCTTCAGCGCTCGATGTTGCGCCATCCAGTCGAACCAAACTGAAACCTATCCATCTTACATTCTTAGATTTTCAACCATATATTTATCCCATGACCATTCAAATGGCTTTAAATTTAGCGAATCTACTTCTAATTAAGGGAAGTCATTTCACGCCCGTACTAGTCACTGAGTGTAAAAACTATCTCTGACACCAGTCCAATATCTATCGCCCCTCAATTTAAGGCTATGTCCCCTGGTGTTAGCTCTCACCATCTGAGGAAAAGGCTCTCACTGTCCACCCTATCTAACCCTCCGATTATCTTACATGTCACAATTATGATAACTCTCAACCGTACTCTTTCTCAAGGAAACAGCATCAAATCCTTCAGCCTTCCACATCATATATACCTTCCGTACCCGGCAACATCCTCGTAAATTGCCTCTGAACCCTTACCAAGGCTTTCACGTCCTTCATATAATGTTGTGACCCAAACTGTACGCAATACCCCAACTGCTGCTGCACCAGAGTTTTGTACAAAAGCATGATGACCTCGTGACTCCGAACGCAATCCTTCTCCCAGAAAAAGCTGACACACGGCATGCGTTCTTACCAACCTTATCAACATGGGTGGCAACTTTCAGGGATGTTTGTATTTTGACACCAAGATCCCACTATGCACCGACACTGCCAAAAATCTTAACATTAGTCCAATACCCTTTATTCCTGTTGGTTCTTCCAAAGTGAATGACATTGAACTCTATTTGCCACCTCTCAGGACAGTTCTGGAACTTATCGATGTCCTTCTGTAATGTGATGCCCTTCGGAATTGTCCACAGTTCTACCGACCTTGGTGTCGTCCGCAAATTGCCTAAATCATCTTTCTACGCCCTCATCCGGATCATTTGTTAGAATGACGAACAGCAGTAGCCCTAAAACTGATAACTGCGGGGCACCACTATTACGTCAACTCTAGGATGGACATTTTCCGTCAAACACCACACTCTGTTTTCTTTCAGATCGACAATTTCTGAATCAAACTGCAAAACCGCCCTCAATCCCATGCCCCCAGATTTTGTGCAAATGTCTACTTTGTGGAAACTTTTTAAACGCCTTACAGAAATGCATATACACCACATCAAACTCTTTCCCCTCATCCACCAGTTTGGTTCCGTTCTCAAACAACACAATAAGGTTTATGAAGCATGACGTAGACTTCACGTGTTGAATATCCCTAATGAACCTATTCCTCTCTAAAGGATTATAATTCCTATCAGTTATCACCTTTTCCAACACGTTACACACAATCAAAATAAGGCTGACTGGTGCATAATTATAAGGATTGTCTCCACTCCCCTTCTTATACAACAGGAAACGTTTTGCCTTCCTCCAGTCTTCTGGCAATTTTCCTGTAGACAATGAAGGCAAAAAGATCAAAGTCAAAGACTCTGCAATGTAATATGGGAATAGGTCTGGTTGGGTTACAATTCGGACGGTCAGTTTCGAGTTGTTGGACCGAAGGGCCTGTTTCAACACTGCAGAGGCTCTGTTCTATGCTTCTATGAGTAGTTGCACCTCCGGCACCTTTTTGTCTATCCTTTCAGAATACTGAGTACCTATGGACGTTTAACACCCCAGCCTTGATCTTCAGGCAATCTCCATCACATCATACTTATTTGTCAGTATTTGTGATATCAACCTATCAATTGTATTTCAAACACTGCTTGTAATTTTGCACAAGGCTATTCAATAACTTCCATTGATTTGCTTTCTCTTTTAATATTATCGTCTGCTCTCTGCTTTCCACACTCTCTATCTTTATTTATTAATCCCTCATAATAATGAGCCTCATCACTGTCATTTGCTTCAAACTACAAATGACATTTGAACTTTTATAGTTTCTTCCCTCACCACCATCATTGGTCTGGCCATGCCTGTTTATGCTTGTCACATCTACCTTTTGCTCATTTTCTGAACGGTTGCTTTGGTTCCCAACATCCTGCATTATTAGTTTAAATCCACATGTGTGGCACTATCGAATCCTTCCACTAGTATAGTGGTGTCCCTTTTCTTACAGGTGCCACCTGCCCTGGAAGAGATCTCAATGCTGCAAACATATAAACCGCTCCTCCCGCAACAACCATTTAGTCACATTGTGAGTGATACTATCTTTCAACCCTGCCACACCTCAACATGGCACAGGGAGTAATCTTGAAATTTAAATCACGAAGATACTGATTTTAATTTCTGCTTCCTGACCTTTCTTTGCAGGAACTTGTCACTCTACCTGCCTGTGTCATTGGTTGTAACGTGCAACACAGCTTCTGACTGTTCACCCGCAACCTTGGTATCTCCTGAGCATACTCAGGAACATCCTTGACTCTGGTACCAGTGATTCCTGTTCCGCAAAGATGTACCCATTACCACGCTTACTTAGCATTTCCAGTAATTTCTCATTTTGTCACTAACTATGATTGTGTACTGATAAAAGAAAACCAGTGCCACCCAGAGTTGAAAACAAATCTGAATTTGAAGTCCTCCTAAATATCTAGATATTTGGTTGTTCAACAATGTCAAATTACTTGTTATTCAGTCCATGAATATCACTTTATGTTCGTTAGTTGGCATTACAGTAAGTAGGATATATAGATATATCAGGAATAAAAGAGTGATGAGCGAAAGGTGAGGGACAATCAAGGTTAGTAGTGGGAAGTTGTGCGTGGAGTCCGAGGAGAAAGGGAAAGCGCTAAATGAGTATTTTTCAACAATATAAACACTTAAAAAAAGACGATGTTGTCGAGGAGAATACTGTGATACAGGTTGCACGACAAGACGGGATTGAGGGTCATAAGGAGGAACAAATCTGGAAAATATCAAAATAAATAGGTTCCCTTGTCCGGATGAGATTTATTCTAGGACTCGCTGGGAACCCAGGGAGCAGACGAGCAGAGATTTTGGCTTTGATCTTTATGTTGTCATTTTCTGCAAGAATAGTGCCACAAGACTGGAGGATAACAAATGTTGCCCCCTTCTTCAAGAAGGGGATTAGAGACATCCCTGTTAATTGTAGACAAGTGAGCCTTACGTGTTTTTGTGGGTAAAGTGTTCGAAAAGTTTATAAGAGGTAGGATTGCTAATCATCTAGAGAGTTATAAGTTCATTCGGGGTAAGTCAACATGGTTTTGCGAAGGTAGGCTGAACCTCACAAAACCTGTTGAGTTCTTTCAGAAGATGACCATACAGGTGGATGAGGAGAAAGTAGTTGATGTGGTGCGATATGGATTTCCCTTAGGCGATCGATAAGGTTCACACTCTAGACTATTGCACAAAATACGGAGGCATGGGACTGAGAATGATATGTCAGTTTAGATCAGAAATTGGCTCGCTGAAAGAAGACAGTTGGTTAATAGTAAATGTTCAGCCTGGTATTCATTTTCTCGTTGTGTACCTTAAGCATCTGTTTAGGGACAGCTTCTGTTCGTCATTTTAACACATGTCCGACTTGAGGACATAGAAGTATGTTTTAGTCAATTTGCGGATGACATTAAGGTTGATGTAGTTGGCGATAAAGCCGAAGAAATTTGCTGGTCAGAGAGGTATAGAAATAAGCTGCAGTACTGTGCTGAGAGTTAAAAATGGGTTGAATGAGGCAAAGTGTGGGATGATTCACTTTGGAAGGAGCAACAGAATAAATTTTACTCGGCTCATGGTAAGATTTTTGGTAGTAAGGATGAGCAGAGAGATCGCGGTTTTCACTCAATAAGATCCCTCAAACTTGCCACCCAGATTGATCGGATTGCGAAGAAGGCATACAATGCGTTACCTTTATTTGGTAGAGGGATTGAGCTTCGGAACCATGAGGTCATGTTGCAGCTGTCCAAAACACTGGTGCAGCTGCACTTGGAGTCTCGTGTACAGTTCTGGTCACTGAATTAAAGGAAAGGTGAAGAGACTTTGGAAAGAATTCAGAGGCGATTTAGGAGTATGTTGTTTGGTATGGAAGGAAGATCTTATAAGGAAAGACTGTTTTCGTTAGAGAGAAGCTTGAGAGATGTCATCATTGAGACATAAAAGATAATCAAAAGGTTAGATAGGGTGGACAGTGAGAGTCTTTTTTCCTCGGATGGCGATGGCTATTACGAGGGGACATAGCTTTAAATTGAGGATTGATAGATAACGGACAGATGTCAGAGGTAGTGTCTTTACTCAGAGTCGAAAGGTAGTAGAACTCACTGCCTGAAACAGTACTAGACTCATCAAATTTAAGGGCGTTTGGATGGACATTGGATAAACATTTGAATTAAAAATGAATAGTGTACGATAGATGGGCATCAGATCCATCGGTCGCGTGACGTCTGGGGACGAAGGGCCTTGATTTTGTTTTATGTTGAATACAATTATTATCATGTTTAAGTTCATAAATAGCTGAAGCTTGAACATTATATTGTGAACTTGCATTAATTATTTATTTTTAAATCAATGAACCGTTTATTAAATTGTTCAATCGTTTGCTCACTGTGACGATAATAATCGTTCATAAATCAACCACTTTGAAAATGTTAGAGCGACAATGTATTCCTTTTAATATTGACATTGAATATGCAATTGCCATCACCACAACAGTGAGACAACGTGTTCTTTTCTTGATATTAAAAAATGTACGCTCTTTACTTTTGTATTGACATAGTTCCATAGATTTGATAGCAATGTTATTGTTTTCAGAGATAATGCAAATAATGTTCTGTTGATAACTTGCTCTCATATCTTCGTATTGCCCAATACCTGAAAAATGGTAAACATTTCGTTCGGATCAGTCAATGTTACGATTATAACCAACACTGAATTCAAGCAGTGTTACGAGACCTTACAGCTTCCTGTGACGCTGAGTGATACATTGGCCTGCTCCTAAAACTGTACTGAGATCTTCCAATCTGGATCAGGGCTATCACTTAAACATTTCTTCACAACCATCCATTTGGAATCCGCCTTTGGCAGTGGGGTACCCAGCCAACAGAGTGTCACTGCTCTCAGTGCAGGTACCATCACTGGTCTCAGTGCTAGTACAAATGCTTTCCAAGTTACACAGCAATGACTGAACAGCAACCAGGTAAAACAGATTCATCTTTGGTCGGAGCCTGTTTGCAGGGAGTAGATGCATGGTCACGAATAATCAGAATGCACCTCACATGCTACTTATATTGATGACATGAGGTCTGCCTCCCATACTTCATTCATCTGCACACTGGACCAGACCCTTGATGAATATATTAACAGTTGAATAGACTCCTGTCGCACTTGATGTCTCACAGTAAATCCTCTAAACTCGTATCCATAAATGTCACCTTCATATTCGCCATAAGCAACATATAATTATACATCTGCCTGTATGGTCAGTGATTAAGACGTGGGTCATCCAGAGGGTTTTTTAGTAGGCTTAAATGTCGATCGTTCCAGTAGATTACATCTGAAAAAAACAGCAGCAAACGGTAAGGCAAAGAATCACATTAGTAACTAAGACATGTGGATTTTGTTAGGCGTCGGTTACCACACATTTTGTACTGACACTCAGTTGAACCTAACAATGTGCACCATAACTGGATGTCTTGGCCTAACACCCATCCCCAGCTTCCTGACCTCACACACGCCGCTCCTTCTCAGGAAACATGATCTCCCACGCGCAAAACCATGCTGACTATCCCTAATCTCTCCTTATCTCTCCAAATACATGTCATTCCTGTCCCTCAGGACACTTTTCAACAACGTGCCTACCACGATGTCAGGCTCAGTGATGCATTGTTCCCTGGCGTTTACTCACTGCATTTTTAATCGGTGACAATATGTTAGCTAACCTGCAGTCTTCCAGCATTTCACCTGTGACTATCGATTATAGAACTATCTCAGCAATCACTTTCATAGCTTCCCTCAGAATTCTAGGGTGCCTCCGATCTGTTCCCTCGGGATTTATCAATTTTCATATGTTTCAAGGCATCCAGGACTTCCTCCCCTGTAATATGGACATTGTCCAAGCTGTTATCATGTATTTGCCAACATTCCATATTTTTCATGTCCTGCTGCACAGGAAACACTGATGCAAAATAATCGTTTAGTATTTCCCCTACCACATGTGGCTCAATGCATAGGTTGCCTTGTTGATATTTGAGGAGGAGAAAGTGAGGACTGCAGATGCTGGAGATCAGAGCTGAAAATGTGTTGCTGGAAAAGCGCAGCAGGTCTGGCAGCAGCAAAGGAGCAGGAAAATCGACGTTTCGGGCATGAGCCCGACTTCATTCTAAAGAAAGGCTCATGCCCGAAACGTCGATTTCTCTGCTCCTTGGATGCTGCCTGACCTGCTGCGCTTTTCCAGCAACACATGTTCTGCTTTGATATTTGAGGAGCCCTATTCTCTCCCTCGTCACCCGTTTCTCTTTAATGGGTTTATGAAAACCCTTTGCATTCTCCTTAAACCTATTTGACAAAGCTATCTCATATCCCATTTTACACTCCTGATTTCCCAATTAAGTAACTTGCCTTTGTACTCTTCTAAGAATTCATTCGTTCTCTCGTGTCAATCCTTCTCATATGCGTCCTTCTTTCCCTTAATCAAACCTCAGTTCCTCTCGTCACCTAGAATTCACGACACCTTCCAGCGTTTCTTTTCACCCTAATATTAATACACTGTCTCTGGTCTCTCGTTCACTCGTGTTTGAAGCCTTCCCAGTGTCTAGTTCTTCTTTTCCTGGCGAAAATATGCCCCAATCAGCCTTTGAATGTTCTGACCTAATACCATCACAATTAGCCATTCTGCAACTTAAGGATGCAAATTTTAGTTCCGGCCTTGTGGAGAGACACAAGCAATGCTGCACATTCGTGAGGGCTGTCACCTCCGCGTACTGAGGGGGTACATCATCACCAGAAATTCATACCATGCGGCGGTGATTGCTCATTTTTTGAAAAGTCATTTTAGATTAGATTACTTAGATTAGATTAGATTAGATTACTTACAGTGTGGAAACAGGCCCTTCGGCCGAACAAGTCCACACCGACCCGCCGAAGCGCAACCCACCCATACCCCTACATTTACCCCTTTAACCTAACACTACGGGCAATTTAGCATGGCCAATTCACCTGACCCGCACATTTTTGGATTGTGGGAGGAAACCGGAGCACCCGGAGGAAACCCACGCAGACACGGGGAGAACGTGCAAACTCCACACAGTCAGTCGCCTGAGTCGGGAATTGAACCCGGGTCTCTGGCGCTGTGAGGCAGCAGTGCTAACCACTGTGCCACCGTGCCACCCACAAAAAACAAAGTCGCTAAAAAACAAAACACCGATTGAACACTTATCATCTTCTTCAGCTCTAGAGATTCATTTTCGGTCATTTCAGGCAGCCTGATAGCAACCGGTGAATGACTGCAGAACTCCGATGTACAGGGTGTTCTGGGTGTTATATTCTTGTTTGGATGTCCTTTACCTTAATGCTGAGAATATTACGCATCAGATAGATGAGGTAAGGGAGTGGATTCACATGTGGAATTGAGACATTTTTTACCATTGCAGAGACTTGGTTGAGGGAGGTAAGGACGAGCAAATCGGTATTCTGGTAAATAGGAACGAAAGCAGGACGGTAGAGTGTATAAAATAGCAGGATTTGTTTCATTATTAATTAAGGAATCAGTTAAAATAGTAAGGATGGAGGATATTTTAGAGGGGTCATCAAATGTTGCTTTGTGCATAGAGCGTCGGAAGAAAAAGACGATATACAAAATACTGGGGATATATTATTGACTGCCACTTAAAAAGAAGTACAGGAACAGATGTGTTGCCAATTCGATGAGTTGTGTAAAAACACAATAATACTCAGGAATTAAATTCCCTACATTTATAGAAGAATTCTCGTGTTATAAATAGGGGAGCATATGCTTTGAAATTTATTTTAGAGAGTTTTTTTATACATGTAGCTAGAAGACACAAGAAGGGATGGCGCAGTGCTGGGCCTTCCTTTTGAAAATGAAGCCAGTCAGGTATTACTGGCAGAATGACAAGAGAGCATTTTGGGACCAGTAACTATTACTTTATACAGGTTAACTTTGTGAAGGAAATGACAAAAACAAAAGATGATTGTAAGAGAATGTTTTCTAGATTGGGGAGGGAGATTTGGTAAAGAAAAGACAGGATACGGCGAAGTTCGTCGAGCACAATTACCTTTGGGTAAAGTTCGAGCAGAATAGTGTTTTGGCTGTGGGGAGTTGACAACTCATTCTTAAGATGGATTTACCAAATGTATCGGCCCAAAATGATGCATCTAAGATCAAATTTAGGAAAACAAACCCAGAGAACATTGAATGCCTGGAAATATTAAGAACAGAATAAAAACTAAAGGAAAAGCTTAAGTATAAAGTGAGCAGACGAACGGAGCTCATACAGGCCCAGAGAAATTGTCGCCCTAAACTTAAGGAAGTAAGTAGAACTGCAAAAAGTGGGCATGATTAAACATTAAGGGCTAAGAGTAAGAAGAATCCAAAGATAGTCTATCTGCATATCAACGGGAAGAGGATAACGCAGGAAAGAATGCGCCTATTAAAATAAACAATGGGAGGAAGTGAAAAGGTAAGGGACCCCTGGTTTACCACAGAAATTGCTTCACTTGTTAATCCGAAGAATGGGCCTTATGTGACAATGATACGAGATTGTTCAGATGAGGCGATGGAGAGTTACAGATGAGCGAGGAAGGATTTTAAGGGAGAGTTTAGATTAGCAAAGAGAGGGCATGGGAAGCCTTTAACAGATAGAATAAAGGAGCACCATCAACTTTCTCTTGCTAGATAACGAATAAAAAAAACGAATACAGGAATAGGGCCAGTCAAAAACAGAAGTCGGAAGTTGTGTATGGAACCTGTGGTGATCGGAGAGGGTCTAAATGATTATTTCTCTTTGGTGTTCAGTCAGGCAAAGTAGAATACTGTAGAGGAGGAGAATGAGATACGAGGCATTTGACCAGAAATGACCGAGATTAGTAAGGAGGAGGTGTTATCAACTCTGGAAGGACTGAAAATAGACAAGTCGCCTTGGCGGGTTGGGATTAATCCGAGGATTCTCTGGGAAGCTAGCGAGGAGGTTTTGGAGCTTTTGGCTTTGATCTTTGAGTTTTTATTGTCTACAGGTTTCGTACCAGAGGGTTGGAGGATTTGAAATGTTGTGCCCTTGTTCAAATGGGGAATTGGGGATAACCACGTAATTATAGACCAGTGAGCCTTACGTCATTTGAAAGAAAAGTTTTGCAAAGGATTATTAGAGATAGGATTTATAATTATCTGTCAAGCAACAATTTGATTGCAGATAGTTAACATGGTTTGTCAAAGGCAGGTTATGCCTCACAAACGTCATTGTGTTGTTTGAGAAGGTGACGAAGAATGTCGACGATGGTAGGGAAGTCGACATAGTGTACATGGACTTCAGTAAAGGTTTTGATAAAGTTCCATATTGTAGGCGTTTGGAGAAACTGCAGCGGCATAGGATTGAGGGTGATTTAGCAGTGCGGATTAGAAAGTGACTTTCTTTAGGAAGGAAGCGAATGGTGGTTGATGAAAAATGTTCAGCCTGGAGTCCGGATTTAATGGTGTGCCACAAGAATCTGTTTTGGGACGACTGTTGTTGGTCATTTTTATAAATGCCTTAGACGTAGGCATAGGTGGATGGATAAGTAAATTTGCAGGCGACACTGAAGTCGGTGGAGTAGAGGACAGTGTGGAAGAATGTTGCAGGTTGTAGAGGGACTTGGATAAACTGCTGAGTCTGGCTGAGAGGTGGCAAATGGTGTTCAATACAGATAAGAGTGAGGTGGTTCACTTTGGGGTGAATTAGAGGACGGCAGCATAATGGGTAAATGGAAAGATTCTTGATAGTGTGGATGTGCAGAGGGATCTTGATTTCCATGTGCATAGATCTCTGAAAATTGCCAAAAAAGGTCGATGGTGCTGTGAAGAATGCATACGGTATGTCATGTTGTATTGGGAGAGGGATTGAGTTCCGGAGCCGGAAAACTTTGCTGCAACAAAAAAAGCAATTGCAGCCCCACTTGGAATATTGTGTACATTTCTGTTCCCCCCCTTACAGGAAAGATGTGTAAGCATTGGAAAATGTGCAGAGGAGATTGACCATGATGTTGCCTGGTCTGGAGGGCAAGTCTTATGAGGAAAGGCTGAAAGACTTGTGTCTGTTCTCATCGGAGAAAAAGGCTAAGAAGGGATTTGAGGGAGATATACACGATGATCAGAGGATTATATAGAGTAGACAGTGGAAGTGTCTTTTCCAGGACGATGACGGCAGCTTGTAGGAAGGGGCATAAATGCAAATTGTGGGGTGATAGATTTATGACAGATTCTTTCCTAAGAGAGTGGTATGGGCGTAGAATGCCCTGCCTGCCAATGTAATTAACTCAGCTACATTACGGCGATTTAAACAATTCTTTAACAAGCTCATGATGATGGGATAGTGTATGAGAATGCACTTAAATTAGTTCACAGGTCGGCTCAACGTCGAGAGCTGAAAGAGCTATTCTGCGCTGCATTTTTCTATGGTCAATGTTCTTTTTGTGACCAAGGGTGCAACCTGTGCATGGAACCAGCGAATACGTTAAACATGTACTTCATATCCGTCTTTATCCTGGAAAAGCAGTAACTGAATTCAGAGAGAGTGATAGTGTGATCCTTGAGCATATTGATGCAGATGGTGAGGATGAAATGGAAGTTTTGATGAAATAAACATATCCTTAAATCTGGTTGATATGCATCTTAGACTGACTTTGGAGATGAGGGAAAAAAGTGCATGTTCTGAAACATTTTTATTCATTTTGTCTCTGGCGATCGGAAAAGGACAACATCCAATGTAGGTTTGGGTTTCACACGGAGTGATTGAAATAAACAGGACGAATAAAGACCAGCAAACCTTTCATCAGAGGGAAGGACACAATTGGAGAATAGTTTGAAAGCCATTGAGCATGGATCATGAGTATCTTGGTCAGAGAGAGACATTTTAATCATTCAGCGAGTCAACTGTTTCAGGGAACGAACAGGAAATTTGAGTTTAGGATTATCTGAACAAACATAATTGAATTTATATTCAGTGTATTCTCCCTGAAGTGCTATTGTTCGTACGCCTTATGGTAACAGTCTGTTCTTATCCCTCTGCTCGTAGGAAGAACAATCTGTCTCCCATTGCAGTGAAAATCAGTTCAGAATGCAGTTCACTGTTTCAAGGAATTTATAAATGCTACACCAATAGCCAGAAATACGTCAGAAGCAGAAATCCAATCAGTGTTTTGTCACTTTCAATAAAATAATTTCTCACTCTTTGAAACACCGGCGAACACAGGCTTGGTTTGTAATGAACCTATTTGAAATAGTTGTCCTTGGCAGAAGCCTATTAAAACTGACTTTGCCTTCTATCTATGGAAATAATATATTTCCCAAGATAAAGAATCAAACCTGCACGCAGTCCTCCAGGTGCAATCTGACCAATTTGTTCATCCAACTGAAGCAAGACATCACTCTTCATATGCATAAATCATCTGACAATAAAGGTTATGTTCCCACTGGATAACAAATAGCTTGTTAACAAATAACTTGTCTGGTACCAGTGATTCTTGTTCCGCAAAGATGTACCCATTACCACGCTTACTGAGCATTTCCAGTAATTTCTCATTTTGTCACCAACTATGATTGTGTATTGATAAAAGAAAACCAGTGCCACCCAGAGTTGAAAACAAATCTGAATTTGGAGTCCTCCTAAATATCTAGATATTTGGTTGTTCAACAATGTCAAATTACTTGTTGTTCAGTCCATGAATATCACTTTGTGTTCGTTAGTTGGCATTACAGTAAGTAGGTATATCAGGAATAAAAGAGTGATGAGCGAAAGGTGAGGGACAATCAAGGTTAGTGGTGGGAAGTTGTGCGTGGAGTCCGAGGAGAAAGGGAAAGCGCTAAATGAGTATTTTTCAACAATATAAACACTTAAAAAAAAGACGATGTTGTCGAGGAGAATACTGTGATACAGGTTGCACGACAAGACGGGATTGAGGTTCATAAGGAGGAACAAATCTGGAAAATATCAAAATAAATAGATTCCCTTGTCCGGATGAGATTTATTCTAGGACTCGCTGGGAACCCAGGGAGCAGACTAGCAGAGATTTTGGCTTTGATCTTTATGTTGTCATTTTCTGCAAGAATAATGCCACAAGACTGGAGGATAGCAAATGTTGTCCCCTTCTTCAAGAAGGGGATTAGAGACATCTCTGTTAATTGTAGACAAGTGAGCCTTACGTGCTTTTGTTCGAAAAGTTTATAAGAGATAGGATTGCTAATCATCTAGAGAGTAATAAGTTCATTCGGGGTAACTCAACACGGTTTTGCGAAGGCAGCCATGGGAGTGAGAATGATATATCAGTTTAGATCAGAAATTGGCTCGATGAAATAAGACAGAGGGCGTCAGTTAATGGGAAATGTTCAGCCTGGTATTCATTTTCTCGTGGAGTACCTTAAGCATCTGTTTAGGGACAGCTTCTGTTCGTCATTTTAATACATGTCCGACTTGAGGACATAGAAGTATGTTTTAGTCAATTTTCGGATGACATTAAGGTCGATGTTGTTGTCGATAGTGCCGAAGAAATTTGCTGGTCACAGAGGTACAGAAATAAGCTGCAGTGCTGGGCTGAGAGTTACAAATGGGTTGAATGAGGAAAAGTGTGAGATGATTCACTTTGGAAGGAGCAACAGAATAAATTTTACTCGGCTCATGGTAAGATTTTTGGTAGTAAGGATGAGCAGAGATATCGCGGTTTTCACTCAATAAGATCCCTGAAACTTGCCACCCAGATTGATCGGATTGCGAAGAAGGCATACAATGCGTTACCTTTATTTGGTAGAGGGATTGAGCTTCGGAACCATGAGGTCATGTTGCAGCTGTCCAAAACACTGGTGCAGCTGTACTTGGAGTCTCGTGTACAGTTCTGGTCACTGAATTAAAGGAAAGGTGAGGAGACTTTGGAAAGGATTCAGAGGCGATTTAGGAGTATGTTGTTTGGTATGGAACGAAGATTTATGAGGAAAGGCTGGGGAATGTGAGGCTGTTTTCGTTAGAGAGAAGTTTGAGAGGTGTCTTCATTGAGACATAAAAGATAATCAGAAGGTTAGATAGGGTGGACAGTGAGAGTCTTTTTCCTCGAATGGCGATGGCTATTACGAGGGGACATAGCTTTAAATTGAGGATTGATAGATATTGGACAGATGTCAGAGGTAGTTTCTTTACTCAGAGACGTAAGTTAGTGGAACTCACTGCCTGAAACAGTACTAGACTCATCAAACGTAAGGGCGTTTAGATGGACATTGGATAACCATTTGAATTAAAAATGAATAGTGTCGGACAGATGGGCTTCAGATCCATCGGTCACGTGACGTCTAGGGACGAAGGGCCTTGATTTTTTTAAGTTGAGAACAATTATTATCATGTTTAAGTTCATAATTAGCTGAAGCTCGAACATTATATTGTGAACTTCCATTATTTAATTATTTTTAAAACAATGAACCGTTTATTAAATTGTTCAGTCGTTTGCTCACTGTGACGTTCAGAAATCAACCACTTTGAAAATGTTAGAGCGACAATGTATTCCCTTTAATACTGACATTGAATATGCAATTGCCATCACCACAACAGTGAGACAACGTGTTCTTTTCGCGATATAAAAACAGTACGCTCTTTACTTTTGTATTGACATAGTTCCATAGATTTGATAGCAATGTTATTGTTTTCAGAGATAATGCAAATAATGTTCTGTTGAATACTTGTTCTCATATCTTCGTATTGCCCAATACCTGAAAAATGGTAAACATTTCGTTCGGATCAGTCAATGTTACGATTATAACCAACACTGAATTCAGGTAGTGTTACTCGATCTTACAGCTTCCTGTGACGCTGAGTGATACATTGGCCTGCTCCTAAAACTGTACTGAGATCTTCCAATCTGGATCAGGGCTATCACTTAAACATTTCTTCACAAGCATCCGTTTGGAATCCGCCTTTGGCAGTGGGGTACCCAGCCAACAGGGGGTCACTGCTCTCAGTGCAGGTACCACCACTGGTCTCAGTGCAGGTACAAATGATTTCCAAGTTACACAGCAATGACTGAACAGCAACCAAGTCCAACAGATTCATCTTTGGTCGGAGCCTGTTTGCAGGGAGTAGATGCATGGTCACGAATAATCAGAATGCACCTCACATGCTACTTATATTGATGACATGAGGTCTGCCTCCCATACTTCATTCATCTGCACACTGGACCAGACCTTTGATGAATACATCTGCGTGTATGGTCAGTGATTAAAACGTGGGTCATCCAGAGGGTTTTTTAGTAGGCTTAAATGTAAATCGTTCCAGTAGATTGCATCTGAAAAAACAAACAGCAGCAAATGGTAAGGCAAAGAATCACATTAGTAACTAAGACAATTGGATTTTGTTGGGCGTCGGTTACCACATATTTTGTACTGACATTCAGTTGAACCTAACAATGTGCACCATAACTGGATGTCTTGGCCTAACACCCATCCCCAGCTTCCTGACCTCACACACGCCGCTCCTTCACAGGAAACATGATCTCCCACGCGCAAAACCATGCTGATTATCCCTAACCTCTCCTTATCTTTCCAAATACATGTAAATCCTGTCCCTCAGGACACTTTTCAACAACGTGCCTACCACGATGTCAGGCTCTGTGATGCATTGTTCCCTGGCTTTTCCTTACTACATTTTTAATCAATGACAACATGTTAGCTAACCTGCAGTCTTCCAGCACTTCACCTGTGACTATCGATTATACAACTATCTCAGCAATCTCTTTCATAGCTTCCCTAAGAGTTCTAGGCTGCCCCCGATCTGTTCCCTCGGGATTTATCAATTTTCATATGTTTCAAGGCATCCAGGACTTCCTCCCCTGAAATATGGACATTTTCCAAGCTGTTATCATGTATTTGCCAACATTCCATATTTTTCATGTCCTGCTGCACAGGAAAAACTGATGCAAAATAATCGTTTAGTATTTCCCCTACCACATGTGGCTCAATGCATAGGTTGCCTTGTTGATATTTGAGGAGGAGAAAGTGAGGACTGCAGATGCTGGAGATCATAGCTGACAATGTGTTGCTCGAAAAGCGCAGCAGGTCCGGCAGCATCCAAGGAGCAGCAGAATCGACGTTTCGGGCATGAGCCCTTCTTCATTCCTAAAGAAGGGCTCATAGCCGAAAAGTCGATTCTCCTGCTCCTTGGATGCTGCGTGACCTGCTGCGCTTTACCAGTAACACATTTTCAGCTCTGATATTTGAGGAGCCTTATTCTCTCCCTCGTCACCCGTTTCTCTTTAATGGATTTATGAAAACCGTTTGCATTCTCCTTAACCCTATTTCACAAAGCTATCTCATATCCCATTTTACACTCCTGATTTCCCAATTAAGTAACTTGCCTTTGTACTCTTCTAAGAATTCATTCGTTTTTTCGTGTCTGTCCTTCTCATATGCGTCCTTCTTTCCCTTAATCAAACCTCAGTTCCTCTCGTCACCCAGCATTCACTACACCTTCCAGCGTTTCTTTTCACCCTAATATTAATACACTGTATCTGGTCTCTCGTTCACTCATGTTTGAAGCCTTCCCAGTGTCTAGTTCTTCTTTTCCTGGCGAAAATATGCCCCAATCAGCCTTTGAATGTTCTGACCTAATACCATCACAATTAGCCATTCTGCAACTTAAGGATGCAAATTTTAGTTCCGGCCTTGTGGAGAGACACAAGCAATGCTGCACATTCGTGAGGGCTGTCACCTCTACGGACTGAGGGGGTACCTCATCACCAGAAACTCATACCATGCGGCGGTGATTGCTCATTTTTTGAAAAGTCGCTAAAAAACAAAACGGCGATTGAACAAATATCACCTTTTTCAGCTCCAGAGATTCATTTTCTGTCATTTCAGGCAGCCTGATAGCAACCGGTGAATGAATGCAGAACCCCGAGGTAGAGGGTGCTCTGGGTGTTATATTCGTGTTTGGATGTCCTTTACCTTAATGCTGAGAATATTACGCATCAGATAGATGAGGTAAGGGAGTGGATTCACATGTGGAATTGAGACATTTTTTACCATTGCAGAGACTTGGTTGAGGGAGGTAAGGACGAGCAAATCGGTATTCTGGTAAATATGAACTAAAGCAGGACGGGACAGTGTATAAAAGAGCAGGAGTTGTTTCATTATTAATTAAGGAATCCGTTAAAATAGTAAGGATGGAGGATATTTTAGAGGGGTCTTCAAATATTGCTTTGTGCAAAGAGCGTCGGAAGAAAAAGACGATATACAAAATACCGGGGAGATATTATTGACTGCCAGTTAAAAAGAAATACAGGAACAGATGTGTTGCTAATTCGATGAGTTGTGTAAAAACACAATAATACTCAGGAATTAAATTCCCTACATTTATATAAGAAATCTCGTGTTATAAATAAGGGAGCATATGCTTTGAAATTTATTTTAGAGAGTTTTTTTTTATACCTGTACCTAGAAGACACAAGAAGGGACGGCGCAGTGCTGCGCCTTCCTTTTGAAAATGAAGCCAGTCAGGTATTACTGGCAGAATGACAAGAGAGCATTTTGGGACCAGTAACTATTACTTTACATATGTTAACTTTGTGAAGAAAATGACAAAAACAAAAGATGATTGTAAAAGAATGTTTTCTAGATTGGGGAGGGAGATTTGGTAAAGAAAAGACAGGATACGGCGAAGGTCGTCGAGCACAATTACCTTTGGGTAAAGTTCGAGCAGAATAGTGTTTTGGCTGTGGGGAGTTGACAGCTCATTCTTAAGATGGATTTATCAAGTGTATGGGCCCAAGATGTTGCATCGAAGATTAAATTTAGGAAAGCAAACTCAGAGAACATTGAATGCCTGTAAATATTAAGAACGGAATAAAAACTAAAGGAAAAGCTTAATATCCAGTATAAAGTGAGCAGACGAACGGAGCTCATACAGGCCCAGAGAAATTGTCGCCCTAAACTTAAGGAAGTAAGTAGAACTGCAAAAAGTGGGCATGATTAAACATTAAGGGCTAAGAGTAAGAAGAATCCAAAGATAGTCTATCTGCATATCAACGGTAAGAGGATAATTCAGGAAAGAATTCGCCTATTAAAATAAACAATGGGAGGAAGTGAAAAGGTAAGGGACCCCTGGTTTAACAAAGAAATTGCTTCCCTTGTTAATCCGAAGAAGGGGCATTCTGTGACAATGATACGAGATTGTTCAGATGAGGCGATGGAGAGTTACAGATGAGCGAGGAAGGATTTTAAAGGAGAGTTTAGATTAGCAAAGAGAGGGCATGGGAAGCCTTTAACAGGTAGAATAATGGAGCACCATCAACTTTCTCTTGCTAGATAACGAATAAAAAAAAGACGAATACAGGAATAGGGCCAGTCAAAAACAGAAGTCGGAAGTTGTGCATGGAACCTGTGGTGATCGGAGAGGGTCTAAATGATTATTTCTCTTTGGTGTTCAGTCAGGCAAAGTAGAATACTGTAGAGGAGGAGAATGAGATACGAGGCATTTGACCAGAAATGACCGAGATTAGTAAGGAGGAGGTGTTATCAACTCTGAAAATAGACAAGTCGCTTTGGCGGTTTGGGATTAATCCGAGGATTCTCCAGAAAGCTAGCGAGGAGGTTTTGGAGCCTTTGGCTATGATCTTTGAGTTTTTATTGTCCACAGGTTTCGTACCAGAGGGTTTGAGGATTGGAAATGTTGTGCCCTTGTTCAAATGGGGAATTGGGATAACCACGCAATTATAGACCAGTGAGCCTTACGTCATTTGAAAGAAAAGTTTTGCAAAGGATTATGAGAGATAGGATTTATAATTATCTGTCAAGCAACAATTTGATTGCAGATAGTCAACATGGTTTGTCAAAGGCAGGTTATGCCTCACAAACGTCATTGTGTTGTTTGAGAAGGTGACGAAGAATGTCGACGATGGTAGGGAAGTTGACATAGTGTACATGGACTTCAGTAAAGGTTTTGATAAAGTTCCATATTGTAGACGTTTGGAGAAACTGCAGAGGCATAGAATTGAGGATGATTTAGCAGTGCGGATTAGAAAGTGATTTTCTTTAGGAAGGAAGCGAATGGTGGTTGATGAAAAATGTTCAGCCTGGAGTCCGGATTTAAGTGGTGTGCCACAAGAATCTGTTTTGGGACGACTGTTGTTGGTCATTTTTGTAAATGCCTTAGACGTAGGCATAGGTGGATGGATAAGTAAATTTGCAGGCGACACTGAAGTCGGTGGAGTAGAAGACAGTGTAGAAGAATGTTGCTGGTTGTAGAAATGACTTGGATAAACTGCGAGTCTGGCTGAGAGGTGGCAAATGGAGTTCAATACAGATAAGAGTGAGGTGGTTCACTTTGGGGTGAATAAGAGGACGGCAGTATAATGGGTAAATGGAAAGATTCTTGATAGTGTGGATGTGCAGAGGGATTTTTTTCCGTGCGCATAGATCTCTGACAATTGCCAAAAAAGGTCGATAGTGCTGACAAGAATGCATACGGTTTGTCATGTTGTATTGGTAGAGGGATTGAGTTCCGGAGCCGGAAACCTTTGCTGCAACAAAAAAAGCAATTGCAGCCCCACTTGGAATATTGTGTACATTTCTGTTCCCCCCCTTACAGGAAATATGTGTACGCATTGGAAATTGTGCAGAGGAGCTTTACCATGATGTTGCCTGGTCTGGAGGGCAGGTCTTATGAGGAAAGGCTGAAAGACTTGTGTCTGTTCTCGTCGGAGAAAAAGGCTAAGAAGTGATTTGAGGGAGATATACAAGATGATCAGAGGATTATATGGAATAGACAGTGGAAGTGTCTTTTCCAGATGATGACGTCAGCTTGTATGAAGGGGCATAACTGCAAATTGAGGGGTGATAGATTTATGACAGATTCTTTACTAAGAGTTTGGTATGGGCGTCGAATGCCCTGCCTGCCAATATAATTAACTCAGCTACATTACGGCGATTTAAGCAATTCTTGAACAGGTTCATGATGATGGGATAGTGTATGAGAATGCACTTAGATTAGTTCACAGGTCGGCTCAACGTCGAGAGCTGTAAGATCTGTTCTGTGCTGTATTTTTCTATAGTCAATGTTCTTTTAGAGACCAAGGTTGCAACCTGTGCACGGAACCAGCGAATACGTTAACATGTACTTGATGTCCGTCTTCACCCTGGAGAAGCAGTTACTGGATTCAGAGAGAGTGATAGTGTGATCCTTGAGCATATTGATGCAGATGGTGCGGATGAATTGGAAGTTTTGATGAAATAAACATATCCTCAAATCTGGCTGATATGCATTTTAGACTGACTTTGGAGATGAGGGAAAAAAGTGCATGTTCTGAAACATTTTTATTCATTTTGTCTCTGGCGAAAGGAAAAGGACAACATCCAATGTAGGTTTGGGTTTCACACGGAGTGATCTAAATAAACAGGACGAATAAAGACCAGCAAATCTTCCATCAGAGGGAAGGACACAATTGGAGAATAGTTTGAAAGCTATTGAGCATGGATCATGAGTATCTTGGTCAGAGAGAGACATTTTAATCATTCAGCGAGTCAACTGTTTCAGGGAACGAACAGGAAATTTGAGTTTAGGATTATCAGAACAAACATAATTGAATTTACATTCAGTGTATTCTCCCTGAAGTGCTGTTGTTCGTACGCCTTATGGTAACAGTCTGTTCTTATCCCTCTGCTCGTAGGAAGAACAATCTGTCTCCCATTGCAGTGAAAATCAGTTCAGAATGCAGTTCACTGTTTCAAGGAATTTATAAATGCTACACCAATATCCAGAAATACGTCAGAAGCAGAAATCCAATCAGAGTTTTGTCACGTTCAATGAAATAATTTATCACTCTTTAAAACACCGGAGAACACAGGCTTGGTTTGTCATGAGGAGAAAGTGAGGTCTGCAGATGCTGGAGATCAAAGTTGAAACTTTATTGCTGGAACAGCACAGCAGGTCAGGCAGCATCCAGGGAACAGGAGATTCGACGTTTCGGGCACAGGCCCTTCTTCAGGAAATTTCCTGAAGAAGGGCCTGTGCCCGAAACGTCGAATCTCCTGTTCCCTGGATGCTGCCTGACCTGCTGTGCTGTTCCAGCAATAAAGTTTCAACCTTGGTTTGTCATGACCCTATTTGAAATAGTTGTTCTTGGCAGAAATCTATTAAAACTGCCTTTGCCCTCTATCTATGGAAATAATACATTTCCCAAGATAAAGAATCAAACCTGCACGCAGTCTTCCAGGTGCAATCTGGCCAATTTCTTTATCCAACTGAAGCAAGATATCACTCTTCATATGCATAAATCATCTGACAATAAAGGTTATGTTCCCACTGGATTAACAAATAGCTTGTTAACAAATAACTTGTCTGTTAGACGTCAGCAGGTTATAGATAAGGACACTTTAAATTTTATTTACATCTGTACTTTCCAATATTTCACGATGTATGAAATATACTGCACATCTATTTGTCCAACAATCTGGATAACTTCTCGTTTCCGCATCATATGCCCTGAACATCGATCATGCCCATGTGGACCTCTGTTCAGTCTTCACATATCTTTACACCCTCCTCACAGCACACATGCACATACAAGAATTACCTATTACATCCTTCACTCAGTTTATTTGTCTTTTCGTGAATAATTCATCCATGAGTACATTCATAATGATCGAATTGTTAGGATAGAGTAGGCCGATCGTGCCATCACATGTTCTTCAAATAGCACCATTACCTCCACCCTCCTGCCTTTCCTCTGTACCCTACCTGACTCATCCTGAACACAATCTACATCTTTTATGTCTTATTTTGAAAAACAGTATAACCGTATTTGTTGAAGAACAACCTCCTCTAAGTAAATATTTTCAACAGAATCAAAAGCAATGTTTGAAGTTCATCACCTCGTCATTCAAATTGACCCTCGGTAGCCTTTTGCAGTCAACTTTCAGTTGACAAGTTTCAGATTATCCCATCTTCATCTCACTTGTTACCTGTTTAAATTGGTATTGGTTAGTTCTTTGTTGACACCTTAATACCTAAGATAGAAACACATTTGCTACGGAAAGGTCCTGACAGATTTGCGCCAAAGGCAGGTATAAGGAGTTCAGCATCAAATCAGCCACAATCTCCTTAAATTATGGAACAGGCACAAGGGGCTCAACAGCCTTGTCCTGTTCCTGTGGTCTCGTGTTTCGTTTTGCAGTTCCACAATAATCATGTAGCCAATTGCAAACTAATTTAAACAGATAATTATTTAATTTAATTGCAGGTACTCACTGATTGGCAATACGAATTATTTTTGTAATAAAGAAAAAGCTAAGAAGACAGCTGGAAGCGTTATGCTGTTTATGCATAAGGAAGGGTACGTTTGCCATCACATCCACAACATACAAAACCTCCACCATCGACTCCCAATAGAAGCAGCGTGTACCAGGTACAAGATATATTTCAGATATTTACCAATATCTATGCGACAGCACCTCGAAGCCATGACCATATGGAATGGCAAGGGCAACAGACACATGCAAACACTACCCCCTGCAAATTACAAGGAAAGTCAATGGCCATCCTGACTTGGAATATATCTCTATTCCATGGGTTTCACTTGATGAAAATCCTGGCTTTCATTCTCTAATATTATTGTGGGTGTGCCTGCCCCAAACTGGCTACTACAATTTATCAAGTAGGCAACGCACCACAACCATGTCCATAACAACTGTGAAATGGGCAAGAAAGGATAGCCCAGCCAGCAATGTCTGAAACCTATCAATAAATAATAAATTAATGTTTCACTCTTTGGTACCTGGATTTCACTTGCTGAGTTTGTGAATAAATGTTTTCTATATTCTTGACTTTCAGGAAATTGATCAGTGATTTGATTCAAATGTAAATTATTCCAAATGGCAAGGGCACGACAAGGCAAACGCTGGGAAATTATGTGTGTGGGTGTGGAAGTCCAAAACATGAGAACAGAATCTCAGGAAAAGGGGCAACGTATTTGGGACTGAAATCATGTGAAAACAATTCACTCAACGGGATAAGAGATTTCAGTCTTCGCCATCCCAGGATTGTGGATGCACTGTCAATGAATGTAGTGAAAAGTTCCCAGAAAAAATGGAGGTGCTCAGGGTTGGAGGAGGTCACAGAGAGATTTGCATAAGTGCAGGAGGATGCTACAGATAAGGTGAAGCTGTATAATAACAGAGAGAATGCCTCTGATGCGATGGGTGTCTGGGCTGGAAGTAGAAGCTGAAAGAGTTTATAAAAAGATGGGGAGGAATCGAATCACTTGCGGAGTTCATAGTGATAGCGAAGCATGCAATAGCTGGAATGGGTTCCAGAGATATGGATGAATACCATGCTGACGGAATCCACAGTAATAGGAAGGGTTGAAGATGCTGTTGATCGGTGGGTTGGAATGGTTAAGATGCAACGGTTGGAGGAGGTTACAGAGATAAGGAGGAGTGTTGAGATTAGAGAATATTACAGAGAAAGGAAGGTATGTATCGGCTAAAGGAGATTATAGAAGTAGGGAGATTTGTTGCGGCTGGCGGAAGTTCCAGAGTTAGCTCGGGTTCAGCTATCTGGAGGATTTTATACAGATAGAAAAATGTGGAGGGCCTAGAAGAAGTTACACAGATTCAAAGCTGTATCGGGTCTGCAGAAGGTTTCACATATCGGCAGGAGTATATGGATAAAGTCAGTATAAGAGATAGTGAAGGAACTAGGGACTGGAGGATGTTAAAGACATAAGGAGGCGGTGTCGGTATCGAAAATGTTTCAGAGTGAGGGAGGGATGCAGGAGCGGGAGGACACAGTAGGTATCGGGAGGGTTGGAAAATCTGATGGAGATTAAATGAAATGGAGCTGTGCAGGTGTTAGAGAAGTTTAGAGAAATAGTGACGGGTGTAGGTACTCGAGGAGGTTACAGATATAGTTGAAGTGTAGGTGCTCAAGAAGTGAAAAGTGACCATGACTGGTACTGGGGCTGCAACTAGTTAGGAAGTCAGTTTGGGAAATTGAGGCGTGAGATCGTTGCACAGATACCAAATGGTGTTAATGCCGGATGGACTGGCTGGTATAATGATGGGATGTGCTGTGCAGGTTATGACAGATATAGGGAGGAGTGTAAATGCTGCAGCAGTATGCAGAAATATGATGAGATGCATGGACTGGAGAGAGCTGCAGTTAGATGGAGGGATATAGATGCTGGAGGAGGTGAAAGAGAGAAGGAGGATAGTAGGGTTAGAGGAAGGTACTGATATAGGGAGGATAGTAAAGTCTGCATGTGGTTAACTCAACCATGAGGGCTTAATGACGCGTGGCGTTTACAGAGATAAGATGGATCGTCGGAGTGGAAGACGTTGTGGAGGTATAGAACATACAGGCCCTTCTGCCCTCGATGGTTGTGCCGAACTTTTATCGTACTCTAAGATCAAACTAATCTACAAGCGTTTCATTCCACTGGCATATATGTGCCTGTCCAAGAGTCGCTTAAATGTCCCTAATGTGTCTGAAACTACCACTACTGTTGACAATGCATTTCACACACCCAGCACTCTCTGTGTACAGAGCCTCCTTGTCATATTTCCCTTACACTACCCTCCAATCACTTTAAAATTATGCCACTTGTGATAGCTATTTTTGACCTGGGAAAACGTCTCTGAGTATTTACTCGATCTATGCCTCTTATCATATTGTATACCTCTGTCAAGTCACCTGTTCCCCTCAGTCACTCCAATAAGAAAAGAAAAATCTCCTTCAAACTTTCCGCATAGGGCATGCCCCCGAGTCTAGGCAGAATACGGGTCAGTGTCGACTGAATATTCCGTGAACCATCGACATCTTTCCTAAAATGAGGCGACCACAACTGAACATAATATTCTAAGTGTAATCTAACAGCGACTACATAGATCTGCAGCATAACCTTGTGTACCTTAAAATCGTTCCACCTGCTCATGAAAGCCACCATACCATGAGCCTTCTTAAAAAGCCACGCAACTTGAGTGGCAAATTTGAGGAAACTATGGAGGTGGACACCGAGATCCTTCTGTTCCCTGACTTCACCTCTGTAATCTGTACTGAAATTCGACCTTCCGAAATTCACCGATTCACGCGTTTCCATGTCGAACGCCATCGGCCAATTATCAGCCATGTTTTACATCCTGTCAATGAATCATTGCAACCCATAACAATTCCCCAAATTATCCACAACTCTATCAGACTTCGTGTTATCTGCAAACTTATTATCCCATTCTTCCACTTCTTCATACAACTCATTTATAAAAATCACAACGAGCAAAAATTCTAGAACAGAACCCTGCAGAAAACCACTGGTCACCGAGCTCCAGTTCTAGGTTGAATACATTCCATTTACTATCACTTTCTTTCTTCAGTGGGTCAGCCAAATCTGTATCCAAATAGCCAAATTTCCATGCATCCCGTGCCTCCTTACTTTCTGAATGAGCTTACCACTGGGAACATAATCAAACGCCACACAAAATCCACATACAACAAATCCACTGCCTTACCTTCACTAATGTGCTTTGTCAAACTCTCAAAGAATTCACCTGTGAAGCATTACCTCTCACTCAGAAAGCCATGTTGACTATCTTTAATTACACTATGCTTTTCCAAATTATAATAATTCATTTCTCTCAGAATCATCTTCCAGAATTTCCCCAACACCGATGCAAGACTGATAGTTGTAATTATGAGAGCCGTCCGTACTCCCTTCCTTTGAACAGATCAATAACATTTGCGACCCTCCAGTAATCTGACACTACTCATTGAACAGTGAGGATTCAAAGATCATCGCCAAATGTGCAGCAATTTCTTTTCTCGGATCCTGTATTATCCAAGGGTACATCCCATCTCATCCAGGTAATTTATCTGTCCGCGTATGCTTAAAAACTTCTGGCGCATCCGTTTTCTTAATAGAAAACATTTCGAGCAAATCAGCCTGTTTCACGCTGTCCTCACAAAAGAGAAGTTCCTCCTCAGTAGTGAATAATGAAGCAGCATCGTCAATAAGCACTCCCCCTATGACCTCCAACGACAGGCACAAGTTCACTCCACTCTCCCTGATCGGCCTTATTATCACTCTGTCTATTCTCTTGCTCCTCAAGTAAGTGCAGAATACCTTGGGGTTTTTCCTTAATATTCTCATTTTTATCGTGCGTTCTTCTAACTCTCAGAAGTCCATTCATCAGTTCCTTCGCGGCCACCTTATAGAATTCTAGAACCCTGTCTGATCATTGCTACTGCAATATTAAAAAATATTCTTTATTCCTCTTGACGAAATGTCCAAAAGTATGATGACCGTTTTCAGATCCACGACACACAACAAACCTCGGGGCCTGCATTTTTCGAGAGGTGAGAGTGAGGAGTAGAGGACTGCGGGAAGGTGAGTAAAACCGTTTAAAAAACTTATCTCAAGAGTTGGGGTCTCCATTTGTCGAGAGATGAGAGTGAGCAGCAGACGACTGATGGGAAGCTAAGTAAAATGTTTTAAAAACTTACCTCAGGCGTCAGGGACTCCATTTTTCGCGAGGTGAGAATTAGGAATGCTCTCTCTTTTAAAGGAGCAGCAGAGGACTGCTGGGTATATATTTTGACACAGGCTGAATCCCGAGGCATTATAATTGTCATGTCTCCCACCTGTCCTTATCTCTAACCAAAAAAGGGACTCTTGTGTGTTGCTGAGGTAAGGCGTTTCAATTTATATTTCTTGTGTATCACGCAATAGATTGAAATTTTACTATTAGTTGGTTAGTTGATTAAGACTATCGAGAATTACTGAAAATTATTTAACTCATTAAGCTGGCCAGGTGATGTGCTGTAGCTGTATGATGTGGGAGTTGGCTGAACCCATTGTGAATGGCAGTGACCACATCTGCGGCAAGTGTTGGTTGCTAGAAGAACTCTGAATCAGAACGGATGATCAGGAATCTGATCTTCAAATACTGCAACACATTCAGGAGCGGGAGAGTTACCTGGACACATTGTTTCAGGAGGCAGTCACAATTGGTGGTTTAAGCAATTCAAACTCAGTTAATGGTCGGTGACAGCAGAGGGAGACTGTAAGTGAGGCAGGCAGGATTCAGAGGTCAGGGGCGGAGGAGGCTCGGCCCTTGACCATGTCCAATAGTTATGAGACTTTTATTACCTGTATCGATGGAGAAAATGGCTGTGGACAGGATGAGCCAGCTGACCACAGCACCATGTTGCAGAAGGCCATATAAGAGAGAGGAGCAAAAAGACAAGTAGTTGTGATTGGGGATTCTGTAATTGGTGAGACAGTTCGTATCTTTTGCGAGCAGGACCAGGAATCCTGCATGGTGTGTGCCTGCACACTGCCAGGGTGTAGGACAACTCCGACCGTTTTGAAAGGATTTTGGAGCAAGAGGGGGAGGATCCAGTTGTTGGGTTCCACGTTGGCACTAACAACATAGTTAAGACCAGGAAGGTGGACCTATCAGGCACGAACAAGGTAATGGAAGAACAGATCCTCAATGGTCATAACCTCTGGATTACTGTCCGAGCCACGTGTTAATTGGCAGAGTGATAACAAAATTAGGGAAGTAAACACGTGGCTAAGAGACTAGTGTGATTATCCTGTGAAGAATTAGACAGCCATGATTGACAAAGGAAGACAGGAAATGTCTCAAAGAAAAATAGAGAGGCTATAATGTGGCCAAGATTAGTAGGAAATCAGAAGATTGGGAAGACTGCAAAAACAAACAGAGGATAACAAGAGAGAAATAATGAAAGAGAGGATCAAATATGAATGTAAACTAGCTAGAAATATGAGAAATGATAGTGCATTTTTCTTTCAATACGTGAGAAACAAACAAGAGGGAAAAGTAGAAATTTGGCCCCTCCAAACGGATGCTGGAATGTTGTGCTGAGAGATAGGGAAATAACTGAAGAACTTAATAAGTATTCTGTGTCATTCTTCACAGTGGAAAACTTGAGTAATATCTCAACAACTAGGGACAGTCAGGGAGCAGAGTTCAATATCGCAGACATTACAAAGGAGAAAGTGCTCGAAAAGCGAAAAGGTCAAAAAATCGATAAATCTCCTGGCTGTGATGGGCTACATCCTAGAGTTCTGAGAGAAGTGTCTGAGGAAATAAAGGAGGCGCTGACTGTGATCTTTCACAAATCACTGGAGTCAGTCGAAAGTCCCACATGATTGAAATCCATTATTGCAACCAAGTTTTTTCAAGAAAGGATCAAGGCAAAAAATGGAAAATTATATGCCGATTTGCCTAACCTCGTAAAGTTCGTGCATACCTCATTAAAAAGAGATTTCTGAATTCATGGAAGTGCAGGGTCGGATTAGAAATCGTTGGCACGGGTTTGGTAAGGAGACGCCGTGCCTGACAAACCTTTTAGAATTCTTTGAAGAGGTAACAAGTAGGTTAGACCGGAAACCCAGTGGATATTATCTGTCTGGATTTCCAAAATGCCTTTGATAAGGTGCCTCACGGGAGATTGCTGAGTAAGATGAGGTCCCATGTTGTTCGAGGTAAACTACTGGCATGAATTGGGGTTTGGTTGTCTGACAAAAGGCAGAGAGTTGGGCGAAAAGTTTATTTTTCCCCATGGCAACTGTTGACACGTGGTGTCCATGAGGGTTGCGTGTTGGTGCCGCAGCTGTTCGCTTCATGTATTAATGATCTGGATGAAGGGGTTGGAGGCATTCTGGTGAAGTTTGCCGATGATACGAAGTCAGACGGACACGCAGGCAGTACCGACGAGGTGGAAAGGCTGCAGAAATATTTAGACAGTTCAGGAGAGTGTTCCAGAAAATGGCTGATGAATTTCAACGTGAGCAAATGTTTCGTCTTGCACTGTGTTTAAAAAAAAAGAATACAAGCTCAGGCTATTTTCTTAGCTTTGAGAAAATGCATAAAACCAAAGTACAAAGGGATCTGGGAATGCTGGTGCAGGATTCTCGACAGGTTAGTTTGCAAGTTGAGTCTGTGATTAAGAAAGCAAATGTAATGTTGTCATTTATCTCAGGACAGTTGGAATGTAAAAGCAGCGATGTGCTTCTGAGAATTTATAAAGCTTCTGTATGGCCGCATTTAGAGTACTGTGTCCAATTTTAGACTGCACAGCTCAAGAAGGACATACTGGCACTGGAGTGTGTCCAGCAAAAGATTCACATAGATGATCCCTGAAATAGTATGCCGATATATGAAGAACGGCTGAGGATCCTGTGACTGTATCCATGAGAATTTAGAAAATTGAGGGGAGATCTAATAGAAATGTACTAAATAATGCATGGCTTAGAAATGGTGGACGCTGGGAAATCTTTTCCATTAGGCGGGGTGACTGGGACCCGTACGCACAGCCTCAAAATTAGAGGGGATGAATTTGGAATGGAAATGAGGACACATTTTTTTCAGCAAGTGTGGTGGACCTATGGAATTAATTAATTCTTGATCTCGCAAGGAATTCAGGGCTGCGGGGAGACTGTGGGTGAATGAAATTGAAACGTGCATCAGCGATGACTAAATGGTGGAGTGAACTTGATGGGTCGAATGGCCTTGCTTCCACTCCCCTGCCTTATGCTTTCATAGTCTCACCCCACCCCGACGCTTTCACATGCCACCGTAGTAAGTGCAAAACCTATACCCACACCTACCCCTCACCTCAATCCAGGCTTTAAATGATACTTTCACAGAAGGATCCGACAGAACTTTACGTGCACCACCACAAATGTCATCTACTGTATATGAAGCACCCAGTGTGGACTCTTCTATTTTGAGAAGACAGGAGGCCAACTTCGAGATCGTTTCAGGAAATTTTTCGGGACATTGCAACACCAATCAATGCCACCGCCCATGTCTGAACACTAACACCCCCTCAAACTGCGCAAAGGGCGTGCAGGTCCTGGGCCTCTCCACCCCATACCTTAACCAGACGAAGCCTGGAGGAAGAACTCATCATCTTCCGCCTTGGGACCCAGCCTCCACATGGGATAAGTATGGATCTCACCAGTTTCCTCTTCCCCATCTTATCTCAGTTCTAAGCCTCCATCTTGACCTGTGCATCGCCTTTCCCATCCATCTGAACCACCCTCCTCTCCGACCTATCACTTCTCTTCCATCTTCAACGGCCCACTGCAATCTCAACTACGTTCCTCCAGCCTCCTAATTCCCATTTGTCTCTCAGTCAGCAAGCTCACAAGCCTCATTTCTGATGAAGAGCTTATGGTTGAAATATTTATTCTCTTGCACATCGGATGCTGCCTGACTTGCTGTGCTTCTCCAGCACTACCCTCTCGATTCAAATGTCCAGCATCTACAATCCTCTATTTCCCCGAGATGTCTGCATCTCTTGATGCCAAGGTTCCTTCGCCCGACCATCCCTCCTTGCCTCAGTGGGACAAACCTGTCCAATAGTATCAGCAAGTGCTTCCTCAGTAACTTTCACATTTCTGCCATGCACTTCACTGAGAATATCTGTTCACAATTTATGCTGCACAATTCCTGCCTAATAGAATTTGAGTTCCCTCTCCCCAATTAATTACTTTCCCATACTCCCTGTTTCTATCCCTCTCTGTAACAATAGTAAAGGTCCAGGAATTGTGATCACTAACACCGAAATGCTCTCCCACCGAGAGGTCTAACACTTGACCTTGTTCGTTGTGAAGAACTAAATCCAATATGACTTTTCCTCGAGTCGGTTTTCTACACATTGATTCAGGAATCCTCCAGATTCAGGATCGTCCAGATCTCCCAACCCAATCTACTCCCACCTGCCTGCACCCGAACCATTTCCCTCCAAATCCTTCCTCTTCATATACCTCTTTAAATAACTTTTACATGCTACAGTCGTACAAGCCTCGACCATTTCATCTGCCAGCTCATTCCACACACATTCAACCCTCTACGACTTATTTATCTTTTATATCTTTCTCCTCTCACCCTAAAGCTATTCCCTCCAGTTCGGGACTCTCCCAACCAGGCGAAAACTAAAAACTTTGCCTATTAATCCTAACCAAGCCCCTCATGATTTTATAAACCTGTACAGGGTCACCCCTCAGCCACCGACGCTCCAGGGAAAACAGTCCTAGTCTCTACAACCTCTGCCTGTAGCTCAAATCCTCCATCCCTGGCAACATTCTTAATAAATATTTTCTGAACTGATTCAGGTTTCACAACATCCTTCCGATAGGCAGGAGACCAAATTTGCACGTAATATTCCAAAAGTGGACGAACAATGCCATAAAGCGCCGCAATGTGACCTCTCAATTCTTCTACTCAGTACTCTGACCAATAAAGGAAAACATACCAAACGCTTTCTTCACTATCCAATCTATCTCCGACTCCACTTTCACGGAGCTATGAACCTGCACTCCAAGATCTCTTTGTTCAGCAATACTCCCCGGGAACTTACCATTTAGTGGATAAGTCCTGCTAACTTTTACTTTCCCAAAATTCAACACCACACATTTATCTCAATTAAATTCCATCAGCCAGTTCTCAGCTCATTTGCCCATCTGATAAATGTCCTATTGTAATCTGAGGTAACCTTCTTCACTGTCCAATGCACCTCCAATTTTGGTGTCATCGGCAAACTTACGAATTAGACGCCTTCTGCTCAAATACAAATCATTTAAAGAGATGACGAAAAGAAGTGGACGCAGCACCGATCCTTGTGGCAATCCACTGGTCACAGGCCTCCAGTTTGAAATCAATCCTCCAACACCTCACTTTGCCTTCTACTTTGAACCAGCTCTGTATCCAAAAGGCTCGTTCTTGCTATATTCCATGAGATTTAACCTTGCTGAACAGTCTCCCATGGGGAACCTTTTCGAACGACTTCCTGAAATCAAGATAGACCACATCCATCGCTCTGCCCTCATCAATCATCTTTTTTATTTCTTCAAAAAAAAACTCAGTCAAGATTGTGAGACATGATTTCCCACCCACAACGCCAAATTGACTTTCCCTAATCAGTTCTTGACTTTCCAAATGCGTGTACACCCTGTCCTTCAGGACTCCCTCCAAAAACTTGCCCACCAACGTCAGTCTTACCGGTCTATATATCCGGGGCTTAATCTTACCACCCTTCGTCAGCGGCGGCATCACGTTAACCAAACTCCATTGTTCAGGCCCCTCAACTGTGAATATCGATGATACAAATTTCTCAGCAAGGGGTCCAGCAATCATTTTCTTAACTTCTCACAGATTTCTAGGTACACCTGATCGAGTCCTGAGCTTTTATCAACTTTTATGCGTTTCACGTCATCCAGTACTCCCTCCTCTGTAATATGGACTTTTTTCAAGACGTCACCGTTTTTTTCCATGCAATCTTTTCCTTCCAACTCGTTTTCCACAGATCACACTGATGCAAAATATTCGTATAGTGTCTCCACCATCTCCTGCATTTCCACAGAAACGTCGCCTTGCTGATCATTGAGGGACCTTAATCTCTCCTTAATTACACTTTTGTCCTTAAAGTATTTGCAAAACCCTTTGAATTCTCCTTAAGTCTATTTGCCAAATCTATCTCCTGTACCCACTTTGCCCTCCCGATTTCCCTCTTAGGTATACGACGCTGCCTTTATACTCTTCTAAGGTTTCATTCGATGAATCTTGTCCTTACCTGGTATATACTTCCTTCTTTTTCTTAACCAAACACACGATTTCTTCCGTCATCCTTCATTTCCTCCACCTACCAGGCTTTAATTTCACCCTAACAGGAGTACACTGTCTCTGGACTCTCATTACCTCATTTCTGAAGACTTCCTATTTTCCAGCCGTCCAAATACAAAGGAACATCCGCTCCCAATCAGCTTTCGAATGTACTTGACTAATACTGTCGAAAATTAGCGTTCCTCCAATTTAGAACTTCAGCTTTTACATCTGGTCTGTCCTGTTCCATCACTATTTAAAAACTAATTTAATTCTGGTCGCTGGCCCCAAAGTGTCCCTACCAACTGACCCCTCAGTCACTTCCCCTGCCTTATTTCCCAAGATTAGTTCAAGTTTTGCACTTTCTCCAATAGTTGCATCCACATACTGAATCAGAAAATGTTCTTGTACATGCTTAGCAATTTCTTCTCTAAATAAACCCTTACCACTATGGCAGCCCCATTTATGAGAAAGTGAGGACTGCAGATGCTGGGGATCAGAGCTTAAAAATATGATGTTGGAAAAGCGCAGCAGGTCAGGCAGCATCAAAGGAGAAGGAGAATCGACGTTTTGGGCATAAGCCCTTCTTCAGAAATGAGGAGGGTGTGCCAAGCAGGCTAAGATAAAAGGTAGGGAGGAGGGATTGGGGGAGGGACGTTGGGAATGCGATAGGTGCAAGGAGCTTAAGGTGAGGGTGATAGGCCGGAGAGGGGGTGGGGGCGGAGAAGTCGGGAAGAAAATTGCAGGTCAAGAATGCAGTGCTAAGTCTGATGGTTGGGACTGAGAAAAGGTGGAGGCAGGGGAAATGAGGAAGCTGGAGAAATCTGTATTCATCCCTTGTGATTGGACGGTTCCGAGGCGGAAGGTGAGTCGCTCTTCCTCCAGGCGTCGTGTTGCCATGGTCTGGCGATGGAGGAGTCTAAGGACCTGCATGTCCTTGGCGGAGTGGGAGGGGGAATTAAAGTGTTCAACCACGGGGCGGTTGCGTTGGTTGGTGCGGGTTTCCTAGAGGTGTTCTCTGAAACGTTCCACAAGTAGGTAGCCTGTCTCCCCAATGTATAGGAGGCCACATCGGGTGCAGCAGATGCAGTAATTGATGTGTGTGCAGGTGCAGATGAATTTCTGATGGATATTGAAGGATCCCTTGGGGCCTTCGAGGGAAGTGAGGGGGAGGTGTGGGCACAAGTTTTGCATTTTTTGTGGTTGCAGAGGAAGGTGCCGGGAGTGGAAGTTGGGTTGGTGGGGGGTGTGGATCTGACAAAGGGAGTCGCGGAGGGATTGGTCTTTCCGGAACGCTGATAGGGGTGGGGAGGGAAACATATCCTTGGTGGTGGGGACAGTTTGGAGGTGGCGGGAATGACGAAGGATGATCCGATGTATCTGGAGGTTGGTGGGGTGGTAGGTGAGAACTAGTGGAGTTCTGTCCTGGTGGCGATTGGAGGGGCGGGGTTCAAGGGCGGAGTAGCGGGAGGTGGAGGAGATGCAGTGGAGAGCATCGTCAACCACGTCTAAGGGGAAATTGCGGTCTTTGAAAAAGGAGGCCATCTGGGTTGTTCGGTATTGGAATTGGTCCTCCTGGGAGCAGATGCGGCGAAGGCGAAGGAATTGGGAATATGGGATGGCGTTTTTACAGGGGACAGGGTGGGAAGAGGTGTAATCCAGGTAGCTGTGTGAGTCAGTCAGTTTATAGTATACGTCCGTGTTGAGTCGGTCGTCCGAGATAGAGATGGAGAGGTCTAGGAAGGGGATGGAGGAGTCTGAGACGGTCCAGGTAAATTTGAGGTCGGGGTGGAAGGTGTTAGTAAAGTGGATGAACTGTTAAACCTCCTCGTGGGAGCACGAGGTAGCGCCGATACAGTCATCAATGTAGCGGAGGAAAAGGTGGGGGTTGGTGCCAGTGTAGCTGCGGAAGATGGACTCTTCCACATATCCTACGAAGATGCAGGCATAGCTGGGGCCCATGCGGGTGCCCATGGCTACTCCTTTGGTTTGGAGGAAGTGGGAGGATTGGAAAGAGAAGATGTTCAGAGTGAGGACCAGTTCAGTCAGTCGAAGGAGGGTGTCAGTGGAAGGGTACTGGTTGGTACGGCGGGAACGGAAGAAGCGGAGGGCTTTGAGTCCTTCGTGATGGGGGATGGAGGTGTACAGGGACTGGGTGTCAATGATGAAGATAAGGCATTGGGGTCCGGGGAAGCGAAAATCGTAGAGGAGGTGGAGGGCGTGGCTGGTGTCCCGAACGTCGGTGGGGAGTTATTGGACTAAGGGGGACAGGACCGTGTCGAAGTATGCACAGATGAGTTCGGTGGGGCAGGAGAAGGCTGAGACAATGGGTTGGCCGGGGCAGTCAGGTTTGTGCATTTTGGGCAGGAGGTAGAAACGGGCGGTGCGGGGTTGTGGGACTATGTGGTTGGAGGCGGTGGATGGGAGATCCCCTGAGGTGATGAGGTTATGGATTGTCTGGGAGATGATGGTTTGGTGGTGGGAGTTGGGGTCATGGTCAAGGGGGCAGTAGGAGGAGGTGTGCGCGAGCTGGGGTTTAACCTGTGGATTTTGGGAAGGAGGTAGAAACGGGCAGTGCGGGGTTGTGGGACTATGAGGTTGGAGGCAGTGGATGTGGATTTTGGGCAGGAGGTAGAAATGGGTGGTGCGGGGTTGTGGGACGATGAGGTTGGAGGCAACCTCATAGTACAGGTGGACAACATAACATACCCTCCAGTCCTCCTGCACGTCGCCTATATTTACGGATGCCACAAAGGTATCGGTCAGGGCCCCAGATATATCCTCTCTCGCCTCCTTCAGCAACCTGGGATAGATCCCATCCGGTCCTGGGGATTTGTCCTCTTTAATAACCTCTAACATACCCAACACATCTTCTCTACTTATGCCAACGTGATCCAGACTAATCAAACGTCTATCTCTATTCTCAAGGTTCATTATGTTCCTCTCCTCAGTGAACACTGATGCAAAGTAATCGTTCAGAATCTCACACATTCTCTCAGGTTCAGCACACAGCCTTCCTTCTTTATCATTTAATGGACCAATCCTTTCTCCAGTTACCCGCTTGCTTCTTACATAAGAATAAAATGCTTTGGGATTTTCCTTGATTCTGCTTGCTATAGCTATTTCAAGACCGCTTTTCGACCGCTTGATTCCTTGTTTAAGACTTGTCCTACTCTTCCGACATGCCTCCACGGCCCGTAAGACTAAATGGTCTCTAATTCACACAATTAGACTCGTCCCTGTCTTGAACCAGGCAATAACATTTGCCACCCTGCAATTATCTAACATGACTCAAATGGACAGTGAGGACACAAAGATCATCGTCAAACGTACAACAATCTCTTCCCTCTGTTCCTTTGTTAACCTTAGGTATATCTTTTTCTGGCCCAGCGGATTTATCTATCCTTAATGTTTTTCAAAATGTTCATCACATCCGCCTTCTCAACATAAACATGTTCTTATATATCAACCAATTTCACGCTGCTTTCACAAACGACAAGATCGCTCTCAGCAGTGAATACTGAAGCAAAGTATTATCTCAGGACATTCCCTACCTCCTGCTACTCCAGTTACATATTTCCCTTCACGATCCCTGATGACCCTACCCTCACTCTGGCAATCCTCTTGTTCCTCACGTAAGTGTAGAATGCAGTTGGAGGCGTGGGTCTCATGTGCATGAAGTCAGAAGATGCACTAGAAAGCATTTTTGAGATCTTCGAAATAGAATGCCATCCAGGTTGTTCTGGGCTGGAATTTCTCCTCTTGGGAGAAGACACAGCGGAGGAATTGGGAGATAGGGATAGCGATTTTACAAGGTGGGGGAGGGGGGGTTATCCGATGAATTGTAGTTCAGGCAGGTGTGGAAATTCGTGGGTTTGAAATAGATGTCCATGCTGAGTTGATCCCCAGAGAGGGAGATGTCCAGGAAGAAGAGGGAGGTGACGGAAATGGCCCAAGTGAACTTGAGATTAGAGTGGAAGGCTCTGTTAAAGTCAATGAACTGTTCAACCTACTCGTGGGAGCACGAGGTGGCGCCGATACAGTCAGCAATGTAATGGAGGAAAATGACGGATGTGATGCCAGTGTAACTGCGAAAAATGGACTCTTCCACGTATTTTCTGGACGAACCTAACTTAAGGAAACTTTACAAATGCCTCAGTAAAGTTCATATCGACAACATCCATTGTCCTACACTCAATAACGATTTTTGCCACTTCCTTTGGTTTCCCTTGTTCGAGATAGTGTGACTGGAGGCATAAAATCCTAGCAAGACCTCATTCATTCACGACAGAGATGAGGAGGAATTTCTTCCCTCACAGGGGAGTGAATCTGTGGGATTCCTTACCGCAGTGGGCTGTCGAGGCTAGATCATTAAGTATACTTACAGAAGAGAAGGTCAGATTTTAATTAATCAGGGAAACAAGGCTTTCGCAGGGAAGGCAGGAAAGTAGAATTGCGGATTATCAGACCAGCCATGATCCCATTGAAGGGCAGAGCATACTCGATGGGCAAATGTCCTAATGCCATTCCTACGAATTATGATCTTATCTAAATCTGTTTCGAACACAAAAAACGATTCTACAATATTCTGGTTCTCTGCTCACAAAACTCCGCTGATATGAGATGATTAGACATTTCTTTTTACACAACATTTGATCTCGAACAGTCCATTCTCTTGATTGCTCCTTGGTATGCTGTTACAGAAAACCATGTCATATACAATCCTGGATTCCATCCATTTCAACACTGATAGTCATTAGTTATCCAGTTCGGATGGAATCTACTTTAATACACAATTGCTGTAATGCCCTTGCTGCAAGTACTTTCTCAGTTTTTTCAGTTTTATTAAAATGACTCTGAAATTTAATTCATTTCATAAATGTCATTTTCCGTGAAATTCCCAGGTTGAATTGGCGATCTCACTAATTCGCAAACTGCACTGATTCTTCACAACACTTTGTTTGTTGTTTTGCCTATGCTGCGAAACTCATGGAAATCTTTCAAAATTCACTTCCCAGGCATGGTCATTTGCACCCACATTTCCATACAGACAGTTCATCATATTTGATCTCTTCAGTTAAAGCGAACTTTCGTCGACATTGCTGCAAATATAGGGGGTGTTTCAGTGACAGTAGGGGTTAAATGGGTGATTTGACGTTTCGGGCACAGGCCCTTCTTCATTCCTGAAGAAGGGCCTGTGCCCGAAACGTCGAATCTCCTGTTCCCTGGATGCTGCCTGACCTGCTGTGCTGTTCCAGCAATAAAGTTTCAACTTTGATCTCCAGCATCTGCAGACCTCACTTTCTCCTTAAATGGGTGATTTACAGAGACAGGGAGGCATCGAGGGGCAGGAGGACCTTACACATGTAAGGATAGTTGCAGGTGCTGCTGAATGCCAGTTGGAGAAAGAAATTTAGCATTGGAGGAAATTGCAGCGATAGAGGGGCCTGGATAAGATTCCAGGCTTAGATATGTGTGTAGGACTGCAGATCATTAGATACTACATTGAGCAGGATGTGGTGGCATTCAGGGTATCAAGGTTGTGGCACATTCAATGCCACTTGCCGCATCTGCAGAATGTGATAGAGAAAGGGAGGATAGCATGGACTGGAGAATGTGAGAGGAAGTGGTGGAGGCTGGTGCAATTGCAACATTTAAGAGGCATTTGTATGGGTATATGATTGGGAAGTGTTTGGAGGAATATGGACCGGGTGACGGTACGTGGGACCAGATTGAGTTGGGATATCTGGTCGACATGGACGGGTTGGAATGAATGGTCTGTTTCCATGCTGAACATCTCCAGGACTCTATGAGTCCAGGACTGGAGAATGTGACAGGAATAGGGATGATGGCATGGACTGAAGAACCTAATAGACATAGGGAGGATGGTATGCACTGGAGATTATTTCAGGAACAGGGAGGATGGTATTGACTGGAGAATGCTACGGGAGCGGGATGATGGTAGGGACTGCAGAGTATTACTGGTATAAGGAGGGTTGTTTGGACTGGAAAATATTTAATGGACAGAGAGGGTAGTATGGACTGGCGAATATTCGAGAATAATATGGTTTTATGCACGAGAAGATATTTTAGAGTGGGTGAGCGTTGTGCATGCTGGAAAGGAATAGGGAAGCTTATCGTGACTGTAGCAGGTTGCAGTCATACAAAGTGTTGTGAGGCACTAGAGTACCTTACGACATTAGGATGGGCTATAGTGAGACGAATTGTTTACAGATATAAGGAGAATTTAATTGCTTCAAATTCGTCACACCGATAGGGAGGTATATAGCATCTGATAGAGTGTGGACGGGGGTGGGGGTGTGGGTGGTGGAGGGTGTGGAGGTGGGGAAGCTGTCAGGGTTTGAAGAGTTTAAAAAAGATTGAGCGTGTTTTCGAGACTGGAGGGGATTACACAGACAGGGATGGATTTAGCGACTGAAGAATGTCAAGAAATAGAGATGGTTGCAAAGGTGAGAGAAGGTGGCAGCAAGTTTGATATGGAGGTGAAGGTTATTACACATATAGTGATGGCTGTAGGGTCTGGTGGGCATTGCACAGCCAAGGAGCTTGCAGTCACTGGGGGTATTGACAGGTACAGGGAGAGTACTTGCGGCAGGTAGAGTTTATAGAGATGGGGAGAATGGTTGAGGTGGTGTGAGATTACAGAAATGAGTAGTGTTGTATGAATCGAATGGTTTACACAGGCAGATGAGTTTTAGTGGTAAGAAACAAGGACTGCAGATGCTGTCAACCAGAGTCGTGATTAGATTGGTGCTGGAAAAGCAGAGCAAACCAGGCTGCATCCCAGGAGCAGGAAAATCGACGTTTCGGGCAAAAGCCCTTCATCAGGAACAGAGGTAGGGTGCCTGCAGAGTGGAGAGATAAATGAGAGTGGGGGTGGGGGTGGGGAGAAATTAGCATAGAGTACAATAGGCTAATGGGGGTGGGGATGGAGGTGATAGATCAGAGAGGAGGGTGGAGTGGATAGGTGGAAAGGAAGATAGGCAGAAAGGACACTTCATGAGGGCGGTGCTGAGCTGGAAGCTTGGAGCTGGGATGAGGTGGGGGAAGGGGAAATGAAGAAACTGGTGAAATCCACATTGATAGCAAAGGGTTGAAATGTTCCAAGGCGGAAGATGAGACATTCTTCCTCCATGCGCCGGGTGGTGAGGGAGCGGTGGGGCAGGAGGCCCAGGATCTGCATGTCCTTGGCAGAGTGGGAGGGAGAGTTGAACTGTTGGGCCACAGGGCGGTGGGGTTGGTTGGTCTGTGTGTCCCGGATATGTCCCCTAAACTCTCTGCTCGGAGGTGTCCAGTCTCCCCAATGTAGAGGAGAGCAATGGATACAATAAATGATATTAGTACATGTGCAGGTGAAACTTTGATGGATGTTGAAGGATCCTTTGGGGCCTTGGATGGAGGTGAGGGAGGAGGTGTGGGCACAGGTATTGCAATTCCTGCTGAAGCAGGGGATGGTGGCAGGATGGGACGTGGGTTGTACGGGCGCGTGGACCTGACCAGATAGTCACGGAGGGAACAGTATTTGCGGAAGGCGGAAAGGGGTGCGGAGGGAAATATATCCTTGGTGGTCGGGTCTTTTTAGAGTTGGCAGAAATATCGGCGGATGGTATGGTTTATGCGAAGTTTGATAGGGTGGAAGGTGAGCACCCGGGGGGTTCTCTCCTTGTTACGGTTGGAGGGGTGGGGTATCAGGGCGGAGGGGTGGGACGTGGATGAGATGCATTGGAGGGCATCTTTAACCACGTGGGAAGGGGAATTGCGGCCCCGAAAGGAGGAGGCCATCTGGTGTGTTCTGTGGTGGAACTGGTCCTCCTGGGTGCAGACATGGTGGAGGCGGAGGAATTGGGAATACGGGATGGCATTTTTGCAGGAGGTAGGGTGGGAATAGGAAAAATCCAGGTAGTTGTGGGAGTCGTTTGTTTTGTAAAAAAAATGTAAGTGGTAAGTCGGTTGTCATTAATGGAGACGGAGAGGTCCAGGAACGGGGAGGAGGTGTCAGAGATAGTCCAGGTGAATTTAAGTTCGGGATGGAATGTGTTGGTGAAGTTGATGAATTGCTCAACCTCCTCGCGGGGGTCAATGCAGTCATCAATGTAGCGGAGGAAGAGGTGGGGAGTGGTGCCGATGTCACTATCGAAATGGACTGTTCTACGTAGCCAATAAACAAACAGGCATATCTGGGCCCCATACCGGTGCACATGGCTACCCGTTTGGTCTGGAGGAAGTGGAAGGATTCGAGGAAAAATTGTTAAGGGTGAGGACAAGTTTAGCCAATCGAATGAGGGTTTCGTTGGAACGGTACTGTTGGGGACGTCGGAAGAGGAAGAAACGTATGACTTGGAGGCCCTGGTCATGGCGGATGGAGGTTTAGAGGGATTGGATATCCATGGTGCAGATGAGGCATTGGGGGCCGGGGAAAAGGAAGTCTTGGAATAGGTGGAGGGCGAGGGTGTTGTCTCGAACGTATGTGGGGAGTTTTACAGACAGGAGCCGCTCACCATAGTATGAGTCTGGAAGACGTTGTGGAATTGGTGATGTTTGAAATCACTGAGACAGTCAGAGAGAGCAAGAAAGTTATAAGGTCTGGTGGAGCTTCCACAGATTTGGAGGGTTTTAGGGACGTGTTAGTCGGATTGGCAGGATCGAAGGTTGTTAAAGACATGGCGAGGGCTGGAGGAATCTGCAGACATTTCGAGGGTTGTGGTGTCCAGAGGAAGTTCCACAGATAGGGATGGATATTGGAGCTGCAGGACCTTCCGGAAATAATGAGTTCACCAAGACAAGGAGAAATGTAATGATTCGGGGATACAGATATGGCTGTCACAGAAATTAAAAATTGGGAGCACTGTAGAAGCCGGAGCATTTCATTGCGATTCAGACAGATTGTCAGAGTGTATGAAGTTTGCAGAACGAAGAAGTTATAAAGCATTCCCAGTAAATAGTAGTTTGGAGTACTATCCAGGCTGGGGTAGGTTTCAGAGGGATAGAGCAACAGGAAGTGATTGCAGAAACATAGAGGGA
This sequence comes from Chiloscyllium plagiosum, assembly GCF_037043375.1. Lineage (NCBI taxonomy): Eukaryota > Metazoa > Chordata > Chondrichthyes > Orectolobiformes > Hemiscylliidae > Chiloscyllium > Chiloscyllium plagiosum. Next base: position 95,496,446 of record NW_028270167.1, read on the forward strand.
TACTGACTTGGATACTTGGGTCCTTTGCCTGCTGAGAGTCATCAGGATGATAACTGAACTCATTAAATGTCCGGATTCCCAGGGAACTGATAGGATGGATGCTGAAATGATACCTCCTTCCTCTTATGGGACAGGCACACAAGGAAGCTCATCTTGACAAAGAAAATTCCCATATAAGATGGAGAAGGGGACTTTATTTCAGTGATTCAAATCTACTTCGGGTTTGTTTCCACACAGCACCAACGAATTTCACAGGGTAACAAAGAACAAGGTCATTGCGGACTGCAGGAGATAATAGACGAAGGCGAGGCTGTAAGGTCTGGAAAGAATTAGAGAGAGGGGAGACGTTCAGCGGCAGAAGTGGGTTACAGTTAGGGTGTCCTGCCAGGAATGGAGAACGGAACAGGCTCACTTAATGAGAGGTCAGTAATTATATGGTATAATGTCAGACACAACAGAAAGACCTCAAGCTCTCGATTTGGCATTTCCTCAGTTAGCTGCGCTCACTCAGTCTGGTGCAAGCCCCACATACAAACAATAGGAGGTTTCCCAGCTACTGGTGCTCAAGTCCCAGTGCACAACCTTCTGAGCCAGTTGGAGATATACCATCTTTTAGGTATTTACACTGTTACAGCCTTGCCACAGCGCAACATCTACGTTACAGTCACATGATGACTAATTGCACAAAACAAAGAAAATCATCACTCAGATTCCCAGGTTATATAATCCTCTGAACGACAGTCTACAGAAAACGACAGAATCCACAAAACCTCACTGCATGGGTCAAAGTTAATGAAGAATATTTCATTCTCTCCACTGGGAAACCAGTTCCTGCATTTTACAAATTTGCCACTTTACAATAAGGAGAAAAATCAACAAAATTCCAAATTAAGGTTTTGCTGAGGTGAACTCTGGTGTATCATGCAGATCTGGAGATTACATGAGCAGCACCAGGTCAGAGTCAATCACTCAGACAGAATGGCCAACTAGATTCACATTTGAACTACATCTCTCAACCTGGGAACCTGAAGCTGCGCTCAGCCATTCCAGTAAAGTTCTCCAGATGCAGCTCAACAAGATCCCCAGATTTGTGCATTTAAAATTACAAAATATTTGTTTTGAATCCCTTGGTCCAATCAGAAGACGTCCGTGATTCAGATTGCAATATCCCTCAGGATTCACAGCCCATTATCGACCCAATCCTGCAGATTCTTTAAGTGCCGCTACCTCTACTCGAATGCAGGATCCACGGCCCGTCCAACATTTGAGTGGTCCTCCAGCTTCTGAAGGTCTTCCTACCTCCGTAACATAGCCCAACCTCAACAACTTTTCCTCTGCAATGTTCACCAGAAGGGCACTGGTGCAGGTTACAGAGACAGGAAGGGATATCAGCACTGGAGGATTTTGCAAAAGTGCGAAGGCTGAAGTGGCAACGGAGGCTTCATATTTATGAGGGTTCATGGTGATGGAGGAAGTTCCTTCGCTCGGGACGTTGTGGGGGAGGGCGACATTTGCTCAGAAAGGGGCGTCAGTGCAGAAGCAGAATATAGAGATGAGTAGATGGATGGAGAGACTGCTGGAACTTGCATTGACAGGGCGTGTGAATGCGATGGGAGGATGTTGCATCGATAGTGAGTCTTGTAGGAACTGGATCGGGAAAGTCACAGGCATTGGAGAGGGTTCTACAGATCGAGAAGCTTTCAAGGATCTGAGAGGATTATACAGAATGCGAGGATTGTCGGTTCTCTACAGATTGATGTTGTTTTCGAGACAGGAGGAGGTTACACTGATTAGCCATATTGCTGGAGATGCGGGAGTTATAAGGAGGTTTGTTTGGGTTGGAACAGTTTACAGAGAGGGGGAGATTTTTAGAACAGTAGTAGATTACAGATAGTGAGGATTGTGTGGCATGAGAAACTTGAGGGAGATCTTTTGGATCTGGAAGAGATCAACATAGATAGGGACAGCTCAGGAAACTGGGACTTGCTTCATCAATAAGGTGAATTGAATGGTCTAGGTAAGATGACACAGATAATGAAATATGTGGGGATTGAGGGAAAATACGCAGGCATGGCCAGCTCTTTTGCCAGAAGGACCTTCTAGGGGTAAGGACTGCTATAGCGAGTTTAAATGGAGAGTGAAGTTTGTATTTACTGGCGAGGTTTACACTGATACAGACAGAGTGAGATAGTGGAGAAGCTGACGGAGGTTACGTGTGTTCTGGTGATTCGAGAAGGTTACACGCAGAGGATCACAGGAACTGGAAGAGATTACTGCCAGAAGGAGGACTGTAGAGTTGGGAAGAAGTTACCAAGATAGCCAGTGTAGGGATAGCAGCAATTTACACTGATCAGTAATTTTGTTAAGACTTAATTACTTTATTGCTATCGAGGGGGACTGAGGAAGTGACAGTCAAATGCAAGTTTCTACAATCCAGGTCAGTTTGCACAGCTATATGAATGGTTCTGGAAGTTGCATGCAGTAATTTTGATGGCGAGTGCGGCAACGAATGCCAACGTATTTTTTTAGTGTTCATATCTGTATTCTCTTAATAAGAATTATATCTACGTATCCTGTACTTAAAATGATACTGCGTGTTCGTGATATTGCTGCATTGTACCTAAACCTGTAACTGAAGAGTCAGTAAATAATTTCCCTTGTCAATCCGATGGCGCTGTACATGGAGAGTCAAAAGCTTCTCACTCTACTCGTTGGAATACATGTGACAAAAAGCTAACTTATTCATTCATTTATTCGAAGGTTACAGTCACAGGCAGAATTCTCAGGGAAGAAACAAGTAACAGTCACAAGGAGCTTTGTAAGGACTGCAGAAGCTTATAAAGGCAAAGAGTGTACAATAGCCTGTTTTCAGAGTTAAGCAGAATAATGGGAAACAGGCAAAGTTCAAGAGACAAGGATGGTTCGTCGGAGGAAAATACTATGATAATGAGCATTGCAAAGACTGGACGAGTTCCCAATCTTCACAAGGGTTATTGGAACAGGAAGAGGATACTGCCAGGGTACAGCAAAACAAAAGGAGGAATTATTAATAGCAGTGTGTTTTCGAGGGACTGGAGAAGGGTACAACAATAGGGAGGAAGGTGGAGGTTCTAGTCGATAACAGAGATAGGGAAGGCTGTCGAGAATGGATGAAGTTAGCTATACTGAGGGTTTCACAATTAGAAAGGGACTATTCAGACTGACAATGCAGAGAGCGTCGTAGGGACTGGAAGAGGTGACAGTAATCAAGAGTATGTTAGACATTCATGGATGGTTTTAGTAGTGGCAGGAGGTTACAGGGTTAAGAAGGCTACTAGTGACGGAAGGAGATCACAGAGATAGAGAAGATTTCAGAGATTGGGCGAGTTACAGATCTAGGAAGGGGCAAGTGGTTTCATAATGTTACACAAAGGGAGGACTGGCAGGAAAGGCTGCATGAACTGGAGTGGTTTATGCAGATAAGGAATTTTATATAGATGGTAGAAGATTAGACGGAGTGAGGTGCTATAGAACAGGATGGAGGAGTGTTATGGGGTTTGGAGAAGGTTGCAATGATACCTGATGTAGATAGTGGAAGAAGGTGCACAAATAGAGAATTTGGTAATGGCAGGACGATGTTTGAGAGACAGGTAGGCTGGAGTTCCTGGACAAGATGACAGAGATAAGGATCATATAGTTCTATGGAGTTAGTTGCCAAGTTTCGAAGTCATTATGGAAAAAAAATAAGGATTGTGAAGAAGTGTTATGCCTAAATTTGGTGAAGGCCACTTGTCATTAGAATATCTCTATTACATAAAATTACCACGACCATTATACATGATTTGACAAACATAGACTTGGAGAAACTATTTACAATAAAGTCTATAGTCTAAAATAGGAGCATCTTAACGTGATACGGAGAGAATTCAGTGCCAATGAGTTCCGTGAAGAGTGAATGGCAAAGGCAGTAACTCCAGTGAATACTGATAAAGTGATGTCATGAGTTTGATAAAGAAATTAGAGTGCAATCAGAACAGGGGAAGCCCTTCAAAAGTATAGAGGGTGGCTGAAGGTCATTAAAATGAGGGGCATTAAAATGAGGAGGTATTAAATGTTTTCGCAGGCATAAAAGTGGAGCAATTCTCAGTGTCCAATGAAAAGAATCCCAGGCAGCTATGGGAGATAAGTGAAGTGGTGTGCCATAGGTTAAGTGCCGAATGACTGGAGGATAGCAAATTTGGTTCCTTTGTTCAAGAAGGGCAGCAGGGATAGGTCACGTAAGTACAAGCAGATAGTCTGACATCAGTGGGAGGGAAATTATTGGAAACAATTCTGAAGATGAATCTACAATTGAAAAGTCAAGGAGGAATTCGTGATAAGCATACCAATTGGATAGAGGAAGAACCCGTCTGATGAATTCAATTGAGTTTAGTTTTGAAATGATGTCCAAATGTATCGATGAGTGCAGTGCAGAATATGTGGATTACATGTACTTGAATCAGGCTTCTGACATGGTCCCACATTGAAGGCAGTCCAAGAGGGATGGGCCCATGGGATCCAAGGCACGTTGGCAAATTGGATCCTAAGTTGGTGGATAGACCATTTTGTGATTGAAATGTGTCACCAGCGAGTGTAGCGCAGGGACCTGTGCAGGAACCATTGTTGTTTATTGTGCAAAGTAATGACTTGAATGTGAAAGTAGAAGGTTTCATTATTAGAAATGCAGACCACATGAAAGATTAGGATGGTGTGCATAGTGAGGCGGATGGTCTCGGTCTACAGTCCGAAGTCGATCAGACGATAAAAAGCGCAGAGAAATTGCAGATAGAGTTTACTTCTGATCGGTGTGAGGTAATACCCTGTGGGAAGTATGATAAGTGAAGGACATACATAATGAACTGTAGGCCGTTGTGGAGTACTGAGGAAAGAAGTGACGTTGATAGACAAGTCCATAGGTCCCCGAAGGTGGCATCACGTGTCGACAGGGTGTAAAGAAACCTGAATTGGGGTGAGAGGTGGATACACATCAAAATGGGGAGAAACGTTAGGGCTACTCGAGAGTATTTAAGCTTGTCTAGCAGGATGTTAGACTTGAAACAGTTGTAAGGCCAGCGAGACGGTTGAGGCTGGTACACAAATAAAAGAGGAATTTCAATTGGCAAGGCAGGCAAGAATGCAGCAGGCAATAAGGGAAAACTGATGATTAGCAGCATTTATTCTAATGCAAGGGTCCTGACAGTTAAGGCAGATGAACTCAGGTCATGTATGGGAACATGAGACTGCTGTATTATACATATTACAGAAACACAGTTGGGGCAGTGAAGGATTGACAGCTGATTGTATCAAGGTACGGACGCTACAGGAAAGGTATAAGGGGAGGAAAGAGAGGAGAGGTGGTGGTGGGTTTTAACAGCATTAATCATCGCAGCAGTACATATAGAGGATACTCCTGTGGGATCACCCAGTGAAGCGATGTTAGAAGAACTGAGGAATGAGAATAGTATCAGAATAAGAAGTTTGATATGATTGTGCTACTGATCCCGAATAATCAGTGGAAGATTAATGAACAAATATGTTGGGAGATCTCAAATATCAATGATAACAATAGGGTTGTAATGGTAGGGGCTTTTAAACTTCCCAAAGCTAGATTGGGACTGCCAGTGTTAAGCATTTGGCAGGGAAACATTTGTTAATTGCTTTCCAGTAAACGCCCAATCAAAAAATAAATGGCCCGACTGGAGGAAGGGGCAAGAATATTACCTTCCCTAGGGAGAGAATGTGGAGAAAGGGACTGGGGTGTCAGTAAGACACAAAGTGATCAGAATTCAATTCGTTTGAAAATAGTTATGAGAAAGGACAGGCTTTTCTCACAAGGTTAAGTTGATAAAATGGGGAATGACCAATCTTGATAGTATTAGGCATGAACTTTCAAACTGTGATTGGAGGCGTCTCTTTGTAGGGAAAGGGGTTTCGAAGAAAGTGGGAATATTTTCAAAGTGCGATAAAATGAGCAGCCAGGGCCAGCATGTTCCTTTTAGTGTGATGGCCAATGCTGACAGAATTAGGAAACACTAGATGACTACTCAGACTCTGATCATGAAATAGCTTCAGTGGAGAAGTTTAAGGAGAATTCAAAGTGATTCTATAATACATTAAATGCCAGAAAGTAACTGGGAGGAAATAGGGGCACCTAAAGGTCAATGAGGCCATCGATGTGTGGAACGACTTCAGTAGATGGTTAAGATTCTAAACAAAGTTGGGCCATAATTGGAATACTCTGTAACTCTAATCTCCATTCTACATGAAGCATGCTATGAATCTTGAAAAAGCTCAGAAAACTATTTTCAAGATGTTGCCACGGTTGTGGCTGACTGAGCTGGGGCTGTGTTCCCTGGAGCATCGGAGACTGAGGGGTGACCTTACAGATATTTATACAAACATGACGGCCATGGATAGGGTGAATATTCAAGGTCTTTTCCACGTGGTCGTGGAGCCCAAAACTATGCGGCATATGTTTAATGTCAGAGAATAAAGAGTTCAAATTGTACAAGAGGAAATGCTGAAAGGTTCTAAAACACAAAGGTAGATCAATTTCAGGAACTGATGAAGTGTATTTCAGGATATCGTAGGAAGCTAGGTAATAAATTGTGGAGTTCCTTGCAGAGATATTAGTACCATTACCATGTATGTTGTTCTGGAAGACAGGAGGACGGCAAAGAGGACAGTGAGAGAGGTTTTCTTAGATGACAAAGGAGCTTGCTGGTATGAGTGAATGGGATGAAAAACTGTCAATGGAATTCAATTTGAATAAATATGATGTAATGTATTTGGTGCAACAAGCCAAGGTAAAACAAATGCAATTAATGCCAGTGCCTTTGTCAGTGTTGCAGAGCAGCGGGACCTCCGGGTTCAGGTACATAATTCTAGAGTTTTTCATCACAGAATGGATGAGACAGTGTTTTGCATGCTTAGTCCATTGCGTACAGGGTTTGTGAATTCATATTGAGATTGTCCAAGTCATTGATGAGACCTCTTCTGTAATACTGTGTCCACGTCTGGTCGACCAGTTATAGGAACGATATTAGTGATTATTTAGAAGATTTGTAGCTCAGGTTGATGATAAGTCTAAAGTTAACTCACTGAGCATGAATATTTGTTTTCAGACGTTTCATCACCATACTAGGTAACTTCATCAGTGAGAGTCTCCGGTGAAGTGCTGATGGTATGTCCTGCCTCTCTACTTAAAAGACTTGGCTTCTTAAGGTGGATGATGTTATTTTGGTTTCTTTTTCTCAAGACAAGGCAGGTAGGATATAAATCACTGTGTTTATTGTTTGAGTTCTGGTTAGAATGTTATGGCTCTCAGAATTCTCGTGTGTGTTTCTGTTTCGCCTGTCTTAGGCTGGTTGTTGTTGTCGCAGTCAAAGTGGTGTCTTTCTTAGTCTGTGTGCATGGAAACTAGTGACAGAACGTCGTGTCATTTGGTGGACAATTGGTGTTCATGTACGCTCGTGGCACGTTTTCGGCAAGTTTTTCTGATGTATTTTCGACAGTTCTTGAATGGTATCTTGTAAATGACGATGGTTTTGCTAGTAGTATCTAATGGATATATAGTTTCATTAGTCGCTGTTTAAGTGTATTGTTAGGTTTGTGGACTATCATGATTCCAAGGGGTCTGAACAGTCTGGAAGTCATTTCTGATATGCCTTTGAGGAAAGTGAATGTGGCTATAGTTTTTGGTTGCGTTGTGTCTGCTTGTTTTGTGTTTGTTTCTGAGGAATCATCGGATTGTTTTTGTTGGCTACCCGTTTTTCTTGAAAACGTTGCAACGATATTATTTGGATGCCAGAGAATCAGAAGAGATTTACCAGGATGTTGCTAGCTATGGAAAGTTTGAGTTATGAAGGAAGGCTTTGTAGGCGGAGTTGCTTTTCACTGGACACTGGAGGTTGAGAAGCAACCTTATCCAAGTTTTAAAATAATGAGGAATATAGATAGAGTTAATGGTCGTTGTCTTTTCCCAGGATGGGGTATTTGAACAGGAGGGTCACATTTATTTTAGACTAAAGAATAGATACGTTTATTAAGAACATGAGGATTCAACTGTTGCATAGTCGATGCTTTGAACAGTGTGCGGAATGAACCTCCCTCGGGAGGGTGGATGTGGGTACAATTACAACGTGTAAAATACATTTGGATAAGTACTTGAATAGGGAAGGCTTGCAGGGATATGAATCAGGAGAAGGCAGGTGGGACGAGGTTAATTTTAGATTATGGTTGGTATCAACCGATGGGTCAGTTTCCATGCTGCATGAATCTATGAGTACGAATATTGTGATGTTCGACTATTTAACAAAGACTGAGAGGTAATCCCAAGGAACAAAAGATGAAATCGCCAGATGTCGGTTGTGGGACAGTTGTAAAAGCGATTCTGCCAGAGAGGAGTTAAATGTATTTGGAAACGCAAGGATTGATTAAAGTTAGTCATCACGGCTTTGTCCATACAATATCAGGTGTCACAAATTTGACTGTGTCTGTTGAAAAGCTTGTCTGTACTGACTTCAGCATGACCTAAAACAGGGTTTCACATTGCATCTTGGTTAGTAACGTAATCCCACATGGAATCAGGGAGGGATAGCGAACAGGATAGTAAATTGGCTTGACAGCAGGAAACAGAGGGTGGTGGTCGAAGGGTTTTGTTCAAGCTGGAGGCCTGTGACCAGTGGTGTGACACAAGGCTCGGTGCTGTGTCTGTTGATTGCATCATTTTGGTTAAAACGTAGGAATAATTCTTCGTAAGTTTGTGGATAACAAACTTAATTGTAGTGTTGGCAGTGAATGCGGTTACCAAATAAAATGTTGTTCAACTCGGTCATTGGGCCAAGAAAAGAAAGAAAGAATTTAATTCAGGTGTTGGATTGTGTTTAGAAATACCAGGGAGGCCCAACACAGTTAATGGCTGAGCCCTGGGCAGTATTGTTGAACAGTGGGACAACAAGGGGTGCAGCTACATGTTCCTTGGAAGTGGCATTACCGTGGGCAGGGTGAAGAAAGCGGCATTTGGCGCACATGTCTGCATTGGCCAAAGCGTTGATTCCCTCAGTTGGAGATGCTTGTCATCTTTGTTTACCTTGGACGTAGAAGGCGACAGGGTGACATTATAATCGTTTATTAGAGCATGTGGGGCATAAGTAAGGTGAATAGCCAAGGGTAGGTGAGTATTAAACAAGAGGGCAGAAACCTGAGGTTGAGAGAGCAAAGCTTTAAGGAGGTAGTTAAGGGGCAACATTATTAGATGATTGCACCTGCAAGGAATGAACTGGGAAAAAAAATCGTAGAAAGAAATACAGTTACCACATGTAAGAGACATTTGGGCAGGTACATGGAGAGACGAATATTATAAGGGACAGGGGCCAAACGCTGGAAATTGCAACCCGTTCCATCTGAGAAATCTGTCAACATTGTTGACAGTTAGGCTGAAGCGTCTGTTTCTGTGCTGTCTTCAGTAACTGGAAGGGAAGAAAATCGAGATGAGGCAGCTTGTAGAAACTGAAGTAAATTGCAGAATTAGGGATGGTAGTCTGGCTTAGAGTACACTTGAACTATGTGCAGGGATTGTAGAGAGGGCAGGAAGTTACAGAGATTGGAACTGTTCTTGGAGTTAGAATGGTTGAAGACACGAATTCGTAAATCATGCCATGAATAAAATGTTGGACAGGGAACACAGAACAGAAAGATTCCAGGTATCTTTACCACCCTTTCGTGAGAGGTCTGTTTTCACCTCTGTTGTCCAGATGCTCACTAAGACAACACAGGCCTGGATTCATAACTTGGAACTCCCTATGCTATTTTAGTACACAAATCTTAAAGTAGGCTGGTGATTGAACCTGAGGTGCATTTGTACTTTTCTCCCCCTTCAGCATTTTATCTATGTCATGTCTCATTCGCCGATGTTTGGAGCCCTCTAATTGCTCTCTGCTCTGTGCACTGTGTGTGACCTTACCTCACTGCATGATTTATCGAAGGCTCCAGACCTCTCTCGCTTTTGTCTCACTGGCTGATCAACCACCTTCGATGAGGTGGTGGACGAGCCACACAGTAGTTGGGGAGTCGATTGAGTCAGGAACTTCCTGATTATTTGTAGGAGAGAGAAAATAGAAAGGATGAAAATTAGACTGATGCAGTGTGAGTTGCATGTGTAGAATGGCATTGAGTACCACAGAAATCTGATAACTCCCAGTGTCCATTCTTGGCCTGTGCTGCCTCGTCTCTCTGGAGTGGAGAATTTAGTTTGCTCAGGATCGGGAGTAGCTGCAAGAGCGAGAGGCGATAACCGAGGCAGCAATTAGATCCACACAATGAGGGATACCACATGACGTGACACTGAGTAAAATCACCAAAGTGTAGGAAGGTATACGGATCAACCAATTGTATAGGAATAAGGCGTTTGACTCATGTTGCACTGGACTGAGAAAACTGTCAGCAAGTGACGTGATCACTTAGTGGTATTATCCGGTATCTCAACTAATGGTTTTGATACGTAGATTCGAATCGCATCAGCCAAAAATCGTTGAATATTAAATAAATGTTTCTAAATCATTGGAATTTACAATCTGCAAATGAGCATTAAATAATAGCTGACGTTAAGAAAAAAAACGCCATCTATTGCACTTCTGCCCTGTGCAAAATGAAATCCGCCATCCTCCCTTGCCATGGGCGTTATAGTGTGTCTCCACACCCAGAGTAAAGCGGTTGCCTCTCAATTGCTCTCTAAAATGCCCGAGCAAGACATTCACTTCAACAACAGCTAGAGGTGTGCAAGAGATGCTGGCCGGCCAGAGACCTCCTCATTCCACGAGTGAAAAAAAAGTTCTATTTCACTGGGCACCAGTGGAACCGTGCTGGGACCAGTGTCATGGTCGATCATGTCGGTAGGTTAATGGGTGGGGCTTTACACAGAAGAGAAGATCCAGCGACAGTGTTTTGGTGAAAAGAGCTTTCCAAATCCAAAGAGAAAAGGTTAAGCATCGGAATACCATGATGTTGTGTCTGCAGTTAATCAGAATGGAACAAAAAGGGACAAAGTTTAAATAAAGCTGCACGTCAGTGAATAGATTTGGAACAGGAAATTCTGGTCAAATATTAGATTATACCGTTCATTTCTGGAATGAAGAAACTATCTACAATAAGATATATGGAGTTGTGACAAAAAGATAAATGAAATTTAAGCACCAGCGAGACGGGTTTTGCAGGGTGAACGCAAGGTTCAAAGGTATTCATTAATATGTAATGTACACAACCTCATGGAGACTTAGGCAGAATGGGAATGCAGGATGGGTAACTCTGGCAGAAATGGGCAACGAAGCCATTACAGAGAAAGCGTTTGGCCACAGATTATACGGCTTAATTAATCTAAATGCAAATTCTGCGCAATATACCTTAACAATACAAGGAGGAGAACAGTCTTTTGACCGCCTATCAGCATTTCATTGTTCATCGTTCAAAAAAAAGGAATTAATTGGAAAATGTAACAAAGGCACTCTGATAATTTCATGGGACTTCAATCTCCATACAATCTTGGACAGTCAACTAGCAAGATTGATATTTGAAGAGATGTTCGGATAATTTTTATGTCGGTGTTTCTAATAATAACACGTTGTGCAACTGTCTTGGGAATTAACTATCTCAGATCTATCATTGGGTGATGAAGCTGAGTGAATGAGTGATGTCATGATGAGAGTTCCTCCGGGAAATTGTGATGAAGTGAAATTCAAAGGAATTATGAAGTTTTAAGGTGACTACAGAAAGGACACGTGACATGTGAAAACAGAAACAAAGACAATTATATGATTTTGAGAGGAGACCTGACCAAGTTTAACAATGTAAGCAGCCTGACATAAGTGTCTGTAAGTGAACAGTGCAAAACATTTGAAGGAACAGTGTGAAACATTCAACAAAAGGATATTCTATTGAAACAGCCCAAACCTCAGCAAGAAATTCCCACCTGCCCCTCACTCAGAACAGAAAGCATCTGATTCGATTCAGAGACGCTCAGAAGACCACTGAAAAATCACCTAATAAGTTGAAAGAGATAGTCTGCTTTATTAACAGACAAAGCATAGAAGTATTTGCTAAAAGGAGTGCAAAGGGGTCTACTTGTGGAGGATTCAGTAGGAAGAGGAAACATTGTCAGGATTTAATGACATAATAGGAACAGGGAGAGTTGAAGTTGCTGGAGGTGGTGAGAGTATTACAGAGAGTGGAAAATGCTTAAATGATATTACAAAGCCAGAACGAACTATTGCAGCTGGATGTGTTTGCAGAGGTAACGATGGAAGTATGCAATTGTACATATATATTCTTCAGGTGAGGTGATTAATGGATAGACCAGCAAACATTACTCACCGCTAATTGCTCGCAGGCAGCTTAGAGTCAACAATATTGCTGTGGGTCTGGCGTCACTTGTGAACTAGACCCGGCAAGGATGTCAGATGTCATTCCCTAAAGGGCACAAGCGAATCAGATGAGTTTTGTCCCCAAAATAATCAACAATTCATTTATTGCGGAGTCTTTTCAGCACATCACTGCATATTTGTCCACGTTCCTCAGATTCCATATCTTTTTCCACAGCAAATACTGAAGCAAAACATTTGTTCAGAATCTCACGTATCTCCTGTATTACCACACATTGACAGCCTCCTGGATCTTGAAGGGGCCATTTGCTCTTCTGACTTATACTTTCGCCCCTTTAGAAACTTGTCCAAAGCCTTCTGAAGCTTCAAATAAGCAATATCCCCCTTTCCCACTCTATCTATTTCAAAACTTATGGCCACACCAAGACATAAAATCCAACAGGCTTTCCAAAAAGTCTTTTTAAAAGAAAGTATTGTCTTTTGTAAAATCATGCGTCTCCCATTGTTTCTGAAAGGTCCAGTCACTGTTTGTTTTCATCATGCAACGAAGAAATATGCAGCGAGATTGGGGAGACTTGCAGGAGCAATACATCTTTGGGGATTTTAATTCTCCGAACATAGATTGGTGTGGTGCTGGAAAAACACAGCCTGTCAGGCAGCATCCGATGAACAAGAGAGGCAACGTTACATGGAAAGGCTCTTCTTAATGTCTGATGAAGGGCTTATGCACAAAACGTAATTTCTTCTTCTCGTCGAATGCTGCCTGACCGGCTGTTCTTTTTCAGCAGCACACCTTTCGACTCTGATCTTCAGCATCGAAATGTCCTTTCTCTCTCCCAACATAGCTTGGGACTGTCAAATTTTCAGGGGCCTGGAAGTGGTGGAATTTGTTAAGTGTGTTCAACAAAGTTTCTGTAAGTAGGACGTAGATGGTCCGACATGGAAGGGGCAAAACCTGACCTCCTCTTGGGAAATGGAGCAGGACAGTGACTGAGGAGACAGTGGAGGAGCACTTTGAGACCAGTGAGCATAGGTGTATCAAATAAAATAGATACGGAGAAGAGCAAAACTGGCCAACAGATTCAACTTCCAAATTGGGGCAAGGCGAATTTTGAATGAATTGGACAGGAGCTTTCAGGTGTTGGAGCAGTTTTTTTGCAGCCAAATGCACCTCCTGAAAGTGGGAAACCTTCAAACTGAACTAGCTAGACTTCAAGGTCCTTATGTTCCTGCGATGAACAAGTTTGCAGGAAGAAGAAACCCTGGCTGACAGGAGATATTGAAGCTTTGATCGCAAAAAGAAGAGAGGCTTGGCTCAGGTGCATGCAACTAGGATCATGGGAATCCCTGAGGGTTACAGGTTTGCAGGAGTTTAATGAAACCATAAATTAGAAGGACAAAAAGGGAGCACGAGACATCTTTTCCTGAGAAGATTGGGGTGAATTCAAAGATGTTTTTAAACATATTAATGGAAAAAAAGAATAACTAGAGATAGAACAGGACCCCTCAAGAAGCGAAGTGGACAGTTATATGTGGAACCACAGGAGATGGGTGCGGTCCTCAAAGAATATGCCTCCTCTTTGTTTCCCATGGACGAAGACATGAAGACTTGGGAACTTAGGAAGGTTAGCGCTGAGATCCTGGGGACTGTCCACATCAAAGCAGAGAAGGTGTTGAGTGTATTAGAAGGAATAAAGGACGATAAATCTCCTGGTCCTGCCCAGTATATCCATGAACACTGCAAGAGGCAGACAAGAAAATGTGGGGACTCTGGCTGATATTTTTGCATAATTATTAACTACAAGTGAGGTCCCCGAAGACTGGAGAGTAGTAAATGTTGTGCCCTTATTCATAAAGGACTGCAAAGAAACAATCTGAGAACTATGGACTAGGAAGCTTAACAACTTTGGCTGGTAAGTTACTTGAGAAGATTCTGAAAGACAAGATCTACATACACTTGCAAAGATAGGGTTTGATTAAGAGCAGTCGGCGTGGCTTTGTTCATGCCTCGAAATTTTTCTGAGTTATTTGATGGTGTCATCAGGATGGTTGACGAGGACAGGGCGATAGGCGTAGCCTCTCTGCATATCAGCAAGGCCTTTGATAAAGTTACTGGTAGACTGCTATGGAAGGTTCGAATGCATAAAATCAAGGGGGAGCCGGCATATTGGATACACAATTGGCTTCATGGTGTGAAGAAGTTGGTACTCGTGGAAGGCTATTTATTTTACTGCAACATTGTAGCTACTGGAGTGCCTCAGTTGTGGGTGCTGGACCCTTTTTTTGTTTCGAATATAAATGATTTGGATTAGAACTTGGAAGGTATGTTTAGAAAGTTTGCAGCTGACACTGACGTATCGTTGGTATCGTTGAATGTTACAACGATTAATAGACGTTGTAGCAGGAACTTGAACAGCTAGGGAAGTGGACCAAGAACGGACAAATTGATGTACATAAATGTGAGTACTTGCATTTTGAACAGTGATCAAGGTAGGAGTTTCATAGTGAGTGGTTGGGCAATAAGGAGTATGGTGGAACAGAGAGATCTTGGAGTTCAGGTGCATGGTTCACTGAAGTCGCGTCATAGAAAGACAGGGCAGTAAAGAAGGATTTTAGCACACGAGCCTTTATCAATCAGGGCATTGAGTATAGAAATGATGAAGTTGAGAAGTTATGTTGCTGTTATATAGGACTTTGGTGAAGCTGAACGTGGAAAATTGTGTTCAGTTTTGGCCATATTGAGAGGGAAAAATGCTATTAAACTGGAAAGAGTGCAGAAGAAATTTACAAAAATGTTGACTGGATTTACAAAAATGTTGTCTGAACTATAGGGGGAGGTAGACAAGTTAGGACATTTTACTTCAGAGTGGAGGAGGCAGAGGTGTATTTTGTAGAGGTTCATGAGACCATGAGAGGCATGGATTGGGTGAATGCACTCAGTGTTTTTCCCAGTCTTGTTGAATCGAGGGCGAGATGGCATCAGGTTGAGGTTAGAGGGGAAAGAATTAGAGGGAACCTAACGGGCAACTTGTTTTACTTAGGGGATGGTACGCATACGAATGAGCTGCAACCGGAAGTGGTTGAGGTGGGGAAATAAACAACATTTAAATGTGTGCCAGCCATGATGCTATATAATACAATCTGCCTGCACATGGTCTATATCCCTCTAATCCATGTGTCATTCTCAATGCAACTTAAAAATGTGCCTTATATTTTTGATTTGAACACCTTCTGAGACACCGTCCAACCTATATGTCAATAAAAAAGAACACTTGCATCGCACACGTCATTTGGACAACTGCATGGATAGAAAAGGATTAGAAGGGCATATGCAAATTGGGGTTATCATGGCTGGTGATTATGGTCGACATGGGCCAGTTTGGTCCGAAGAACCTGTTTCTGTGCTGTAGAACTCTATGAGTCTATGTTTTATAATACATTCCAGTATGTTCCTGACTTGCTGTCTGGCTAACACCGTTTGATTTCAGACTGACTGTACAAAAGCCTTTTGGAGTCCTTGTCTATGAACCTGAAAAGCTCACGTACCAGTTCAGCATGTAAGACAGAGGGAAAACCAAATGCTGGAAATTATTACAAAGGAAATTCAATCTAAAAATAGGGATGTCTTGCGTAAAATATGCAAGTTACGAGTAAGAACATACCTTGAATATCTTCAACAGTATGAATTCCTTAAGGAAAGGTTTTCTTCCCTTGGTGGCAGGCCAGAGAAATTTCACTTAGCTGATCTTGAGAATCGGGAGCTCTATTATTATGAAGATATTGAGGAAAGGTTGAGAAGATTGAAGTTGAACCCATTGAAGTTTCAAAGAATAAGAGGGAAATCAAACAACCAAGATTCTGATTGGCTTTTACAGGGTAAATGCTGGGAAGTTAGAAAATAGAACTGACAGCACGACACTCGGGCCGCCATGGCTGTGCCAAACACGATGCTATTCTAAACTAATACCATCTGCCTGAAGATGGCTCATATCCCTCTAATCACTGCGTCCATAGTGTTATTCTCAATACAACTTAAAAATGTGGCTTATATTATTGGTTCGAACACCTTCCAACCTCTATGTAAATAAAAACAAAAGATTTGTATCACACACTTCATTTAAACTTTCCTTGTCCCACCTCAAACTCAAGTACCTTTGTAGTTAATTCTCCTACCTTGGGAAAGAGATTCTGACATCCACATTATCGATGTCGCTCCTTACTTTACAAGCCTGCCCTTGGTCACTCCTCAGCATGCAATGTTGTAGCAAAACAATCCAAGTTTTTCAAGTCTCTTCAAATCGCTAATACTGTACACCCTTAACACAGCTTATCACAGGTACAGACTTGTAAACCCCTTTGGCACACTCTTCATAGTGCCCCCATTCTTCATATCGTGTGGTGAAGTGAACTACACGCAGTACTCCAATAGCGACCAAACCGAAGTCTCAGTCACAACATGACATGCAACTCCATACCCAATGCTGCGATCAATGAAGGCAGGAATACCATTTGCTTTCTTTCCAAGTTGTGTTTGCATTGCAGGGAGCAACATCACTCTGTGTATCAATGTGCCTCAGCCTCCTTACATTCCTCTAGCATTTGACATCCCGAGCACCATCTCACACATGTCCACATTAAACTCAGTTTGTCATCTCTCCACCCAACTTTCCAGCCGATCTTATTCGTGTGACATCATTTGACAGCTTTCCTCTCTTTCCACACTTCCACCACTTTTGTTGTCTGCAATAAATATTATTGCCACTAATTTTAGTTTCTCTAATGCTAAAATCAGGGGTGATAAAATTCCAACAAGGGCCCACTCATTCAATATCGAGATAAGGATGAATTTATTAACTCCGAGGGTAGTGAATCTATGGAATTCCATAAGGCCAAGGAAATTCCACAAGACCAAAGTCAAAGGAAAATAAAAACCGAGCCATTGAATTTGCTCTGCCATTCAATCATGTCTGATAAGTTTTTTCAACCACATTTTCCCAATTTCTCCCTATAATATTTGATCCCCTTCACAATCAAGAACCTCGCGATTTGTTTTGAATATACACAATGACCTGGCCTCCACAGCCTTCTGCGACACAGAATTTCACAGATACACGACTCTGGCTAACGAAGTTTCTCCTTAGCTAATGTCTAAAGAGTCTTCCCTTTTCTCTAAGGCTGTGCCCTCTCCTCTCAATGGAATCATCTTGCCAAGATCCACTCTGTCAAGGCCATTCAGTATTATTTATATTTCAATTAAATACCCCATCAGACTTCTAAAATCCACCGAGTACAGACCCAATGTGCTCAAACTCTTTTATAAAGCATCAAAACAACGTAACAGCGTAAGTATTCTGGTCCTCTCAAAATGAATGACAACATTGTGTTTGCTTTCTTAATGACTGACTCAACCTGCAAGTTTACCCTAAAAGAAATCAGGAACAGGACTCCCTTTGCACATCAGATTTCTGCATTTTCTTCTTATTTAGAAAATAATTCTTGCCTCTATTCTTTGAACCAAAATGCATGACCTCACAATTCCCCACATTGTACTCCAACTGCTACTTCTGTCTCCATTGTGTACTCCCTCATGGTCATATTCTCGGCCCAATAATCATCTGATGCTTCAGCAATGACCTTCGCTCTGCCATAAGGTCAGAAGTGGGGATGTTTGCCGATGACTGCACGGTGTTCAGCACCATTCGCTACTCCTCAGGTACTGAAACATTCTATGCTCAAATGCAACAAGGTCTGGACAATATACAGGCTTCGGCCAACAAGTGGCAAATAACATTCGCTCCACACAAATGCCAGACAATAACCATCACCAATACGAGACATTGTTATCACCTTGAGATTCAACGGTGTTACCATCAGTGGGTCCTCCATTGTTAACATCTTTGGGGTTACGATTGACCAGAAATTCAACTGGACTCGCCACATAAACACAATGGCAACAAGAGCACATCACTGACGAAGGATACTGCAGCAATGAACTCACCTCCTGACGAGCCAAAATCTATCCGCCATGAACAACACCCAAGTCAGGAGTTTCATGGAATTGTGTCCACTTTCCTGGATGGGTGCAGCTCCAATAACACTCAAGATGCTTGACACCCGACAGGATAACTCAACACACTTCATTGACACCACATCTACAAACATTGAATCCGTCCACCACCGGCGCTCTGTAGCATCAGTGCGTCCTATCTACAAGATGCACTGCAGGAAGTTACTAAAGATCCTGAGTTACTATCTTCCAAACCCACAATCACTTCGATATTGAAGGACAAGGGAAGCAGGAACTTGGAAACGACATAACCAGCAAGATCCCCTTCAAACCACTCACCTTCGTGACCTGGAATATAAAGCCGTTCCTTCACAGTTATTGCTTCAAATTTTTGAAATTCACACCTCACCAGCATTGTGGAGCAAAACCACAGCAACTGGTCTGCAGACATTCAAGAAGGCCGCTCACCACCACCTTCTCAATGACAAATAGTGATGGGCTTTCAATGCTGTCCAGCCAGCGACGCCCAAGCCTTATATTTGAAAGAACAAACGTTCCCTATGCCTGTCGATATCCTTTTGCAGATTTCCAATATCCTCAGTACTATCTGCACTTTCTCTTATCATTGTATCATCTTTAAACGTCTTTAGACTGCCCTCAGTCACTTCATAAAGATCATTAGCGTGTAAGATGGAAAGATGTGATCCCAATATTGACCCTTGCAGACCACCACTAGTCCCCAACTTCCCTCCCAAAAAGGAATCTTTTATCCCCACTCACTGTCATTTACCAGACAGCCAGTTTTTGCGACATACTAATACCTGACCTCAAACGTCATGGATGCAGCAGCATTCTGGAAGTCCAGATAGATAACATCCACGGGCTCTCCTTTCAAATCTGCGCGATTCCTTCTCAAATGATTCTAACATAGCTGTCAGTTATGACCTACACTTGAAGAAATCATGCTGACTTTGCTCTATTTTACCATGCACGTCGAAGTATTGAAAAATCTATCTTTTCCGCAATTCTTAATGCAGAGACCTGGCGAGGCTGGGTCATTAAGTATATTTACTGCTGCAATGGTCAGATTTAAATTAGTCGAGGAAACAAAGGTTACGTGGGAAAGGCAGGAATGTAGAGTTGAGGAATATACAGATCAGCCAATGTCTAACAGAATGGCGATGTATATTCAGTGTGCCAAATGGCCCAATTCCAGGCCTACATCTCATGGTCTTCGTGGAATCCGTTTCAAATTCAATAAAGTATTGCATAATATTATGGTTCAGAAATGTTTTTCACACTGAGATTATTAGACATTTCTCATGACACAACATTTGGTTTAAAATAGGTCTTTATTGGAAGGGTCCTTTAAATGTTATTGCAGAAAACCATCCCATAGACAATCAAGGATTCCATCCATGACAGCACTGATACTCATGAGTTATCAAGTCGGGATGTAGACTACTTTCACACGCAGTTGCTATACGGTCCTTCCTACAATGACATTCAATATCTTGATTGTAACCATTTTCACAATGTCATTATGATTGCTGCATTTAACCCAAGACCTGTCAACTCTTGCTGCCGTTTGGTTCACTGAAATCGATACCAAATTTTGATTTTCAGTTTCATGAGGTTGTCTCATGAATGCATTACCCTCATTCTTTCCTCACAACGCAAATCGACGTTGTTTAGATTTTTGCCTATCCAACGTAAATCGCAACAACCCTTCAATTTTCACGTTCCAGCAATGGTCACCTCTCCATAATGACCTTTCGATCACAAATATTTGCTCAGTTAATGCTGGCATTCCAACTATCTCGTTAATTATGCAGGAAGTGATCGTTTCCGTGAAAGTGAGGTTAAAGGGTGTATTCGTGGACAAAGAGGGTATGAGGTGTTCAGTGCTGTTGGATGTTAATGAATAGGGGAGAGTTGCAGTATCTCCAGAATCAGCTCAGCAAGATCTCAGATTTGCACATTTACTGCTAAAAAAGAAATCTAGAAAATCCATGATTCAAACTATAACATCCTTCAGTTTCAACAACACATTCTTGGTCCCATCCTGCAGGTTCTGTGAATTAAGCAACCTTTAAAGTCCTGCAGGATGCACGTCCCTTCCTCAACTTTTATTGTCATAGAGTAGTTTACAGGGAAAAGGATGGTTGTTGGACAGGAGTTGGACAGGGAGTGCTTTAGGAAACAAAGCAAATTGCAGAGATAAAGTGAGTTGTATAGATTGGAAGAACAAACAGATGTATGGAGGGTCGTGGTGACTGAAGATGTTTATAAACATACAAAGGCTAAAATTCCGAGGAATATTTATATATTGAACGTATGGAATCTGGCAGATTTTGGGACTGCAATTTTGGTTGGAGATACTTAATTTATTTTATTTCGTAATTCATTAATGGATTGAAGCCGTCAATGGCTAGGCTTTCCTAGCCATTGACAATCCATAAGTCCCAATGCGTAGTTATGAGTCAACCACATTGCTGCAGTTCTGGAGTCACATGTTGGCCAGACCAGATAAGAATGGCAGTTTACTTCCAGAGAGGACAATGGAGAAATAAATGCGGGTTTCCAACAATTACAATGGATTCATGGTCATCATTAGTCTCTTAATTCACATTTTTGCTGAACTCGCAATCCTACATCCGCCGTGGATGGGATTGAAATCCGCGTCCCCAGAACATTCCAGGGTCTCTGGATTAACAGTCCAGCATTAATGCCAATAAGCCATCGCATCCAGTTTTGTGCAAATTGGAGGACGTTCCTACTTTTGAGGGATTGCAGGGGAGGGTAATGTTCGCACAAACAGTTGTGTCAGAGCTGGCGATGATTATGGAAATGAGTAGATGGATGGAGAGGCTGCTGGAGGTTACATTGGCAGCGATAGGACGATGCTAGGTAGACAGGGAGTCGACCTGAACTGGATCAAGACAGGGGCAGGCACTGGAAATGGAGTGGGTTCTTACAGACCGGGAGTGTTCCAGGGACCTGACAGGTTTGCACAGATAGGACGAACGTAGGGTCTCCACAGACTGATGGTGTACTTGGGACTGCAAGAGGTTTCGTACATAGGGAGAGCTTCAGGGGCTGCTGCAGCTAATGGAGAGTTGAGGGTTTGGAGCAATTTACAGCGAAACGGAGGTTTATTGGAGATGAACAGGTTCTAGACAGTGAGGGTTGTGTGGCCTGAAAAAGAATTAAAGTTAAAGAGAATGTTCGGTTCTGGAAGAAATTACACGGATAGGGACAGTAGAAGAGACAGAAGCATTTTTAATAGAGAAGGTTACAGAGATCGGGAGGGATGTCGGGACTGAAGGTGAATAACAGACATGGAGGGTTTTATTAGTAGAAGGGGTTTGAGGGATGGGACTGCTGTAGTGACTTACTTGAATCGGAAAGGTTGTATTTACTGGAGAAGGCTCCACTGTTCTCGACAGTGTTAGGGAGAGTTTAATGGATTATAGAGGATTTCACAAAGAATGTATTAAGTGGACTTGGGGCGATTACCGAAACAGGAGTGCTGTTGGGTTGGAAGAGCTTATGCAGATAGCCAGCGTTGAACGGCTGGAGGAAGGTTGTCAAGATTTAATTGCTTTATTGACATAGAGCAAGTCTGGGGACACCACTGCCAAGGGGGCGTTTAGATAATCCAGATGAGTTTGCAGAGATATAAATGATTCTTGGAGTTACAAGAGGTAACAGTGATGGGAAATATTCCAACAAGTGGCCAAAGCTATAATCACAAGAAGAATTCTTCGTACAGGATGAGTTGACAGTCATAGGGAGCTCTGAAATTACTGGAGTAGCTGATTGTGTTTCAGAGGATGTAGGTGATTACAGAAGATTGAGAAGGTTGGATATGAGGCAAGGTTAAAGAGACAGGAATGGTTGACAGGACTAGAGGAAAACCTGAATGGAATCTTTTCAGCGTGGAAGCAGGCCATTCTGGCGAATAAATCCACAAGAAGCCTCCAAAGAGAATTCCACCAGACCCATTGCCCTAAATATCCATCTAAACCCATATTTCTCATGGTTAACACAACTACCATAAACAATCCTATGGTCAATTTATGATGGCAAAGCCACATAAAAGGCACATTTTTCGACTGTGTAAGGAAACCAGGGAACCAGAAAAAACAGACACAGACACGGAGAGAACATGCAAATTGCACACTGGCAGTCAGACAAGGCTGAGGTTGAACTCGGTCCCTGACACTATGAGGCTGCTGTGCTGAACAGTCAACTACCACGCCACTCCTGTATCTGAGCATACAGACCATTGCAGAGATTTGATCAGGACACAATGTTCGTGACGGTTATCGGAAAAGGAGGAGAACACAGTCAGGAACAGGAATTTGTAACATCGATGCTTTCCATTTGAGAGACTGGAGGAGATTGCAGCAATAAGAAAATCCCTAGACAATTACAGAGGTACGAGCGGTTGTGACTCGTACTGGGTGAATTTAGTAATCCTCTGGGTTGGAAACATTGGACGAGTTTTCCGAGTTAGCATGGGTTCAATGCACTGGTTGTGGCTGTAAAGGCAATTGAAGGGAATGGAAGACGTAATAACAATCGAGAGGATGTCTCAGACAAATGGATGGTTTTGGTAGCTTCTAGATATTCGAGAACTAGGAAGTTGAGTAGTGACTGGAGGTGATCAGAGGTAAATAACATTGCAGTGACAGAGGAGGTCTGTCAGGTACTGGAGATTGTAGAGTGTAAGCAAGATTGCAGATCTGAGGAGAGATCAAGTAGCTTCAAAATACTGTACTGGGGGGATTGTCAGAAAGCACTGAAGGAATTGGACAATTTTGTACGGATTGGGATGTGTGTATGGTGATAGATGTTCAGATGGAGTGGCGTGCTTTCGGACATTATGCAGCACTTCTTTAAGGACTGGAGACTATTACAGTGATTTCTTGTTGCTGCAGAGGCTGCAGGTGGTTTTGCAGATTGTCAAGATGGTAAGGGCTGGATTTTACAGAATCCTGAAAAGATGATGGACATAAGGATTTTGGGAATAGAGGCCATATCTCAGTTTCAAAGCCATTATGGAAAAAAGACAGGATAGTGCAGAAGTGAACAGTCCACATTTGCGGAAGCCACCTTATCATTATATAATCACGATCACTAGATAGGGTCTGCAACTAGACTGGTGCAAAACCACCTATGCATAGAGACAGAGGAAATCGGTGAGGTCTTAAACGAATACTTACCATCTTTATTCGCGCAAGTGAAGGAAATTGTAGCCATGGATTTCAGTAGGGAAGGTGAAGGTCTAGAATACGTTAAGATCAAGAAGGAGGAGTCATTGAATATGTTTGCACGCACAATGGTGGAGAACTCACAGTGCCCAATGAAACGTATCCCAGGCTTCTATGGGAGGCAAGGGAGGAGATTGCTGGGGCCGTGCTGAATGTATTTAATACTTTGTTGGTCATAGGTGGAATGCCAAATGATTGGGTGACAGATACTTTCGCTCGACTGTTCAGAAGTGCAGCAGGGATTGGTCAGCGAATTAGAGAGCAGTAGGAGTTGGGAGAGAAAGAATCAGTCTGAGGAATTCAGTTGAGTCTTTTGAAATAGTGTCTAAAAATATTGACCAGTGAACGACAGGTGATGTGGATTACACAACTTCATTAAGGCTTGTGGAAAGGTCCCACATGGAAGACTAGTCTAACAGGGAAAACCCATGGGATTGAAGGAAAGTTGGCAAATTGGATCCAAAATTTGTGGACGAAGGTTAACGTGTTGATTTTTTTCCTATAGCGGGTGTACCAAATTGATCGCTGCAGGAACCATCGCTGTTTATTATATAGATTAATAGCTTGAAGGAATGTGCCATAGCAATATCTCACAGGAATATTCCGCTCCTGAATTGCTTTCGACAGCCATTTTAAATACTCCCTCATGTCCAATGAGGATTTATCCACAAACAATTGCCTGCAATCATTATCTCCAGTTCCTGCATAATGTTGTTGTTGTCCATCTTCTCCCAATTTCACATCACCAACCGAAAAATGCAGTCACCCCTATCCATAAGTATCTTAAAATCCACAGTATTATGGCCCCTACTCTCGAAATGCCCTCCACTAAAACTTCATTCACCCATTTCCCAAAACCAGGTGTAGTATAACACGGGTGCTCCCGTTTCCTCCCACAGTCCAAAGATGTGCAGGTCAGGTGAATTGGTCATGCTAAATTGCCCACAGTGTTAGGTAAGGGGTAAATGTAGGGGTATGGGTGGGTTGCGCTTCGGCGGGTCGGTGTGGACTTGTTGGGCCGAAGGGCCTGTTTCCACACTGTAATGTAATCTAATCTAATCTAAACCTTCCCTGAACGAAATTTATGAAGAACCCCGCCTGAATGGCCCTTAGAGGTAGTGTCCCATCCAAGCCCCTTGCACAAAGTGAGTCCTAGTCTAAATAGGGGAAATTAAATCAACCCCCACAGTAATACTGTTACTTTTACATCTTTCCAAAATCTGTCCACATACTCTCCCTTATATTTCCCAATGACTGTTGAAAGACCTGTAGTATTTGCCCAACATTGCGATTTCATCGCTGTGATTCCTCAGTTCTGCACAGATTTCATCTCTATATGTGTCTTCTGATGTATCATCCGTAAGTGCAGCTGTGAGATTCGCCCTGACCGGTAAAGCAACTCGACCACGTCTTTGACATTCCCTTCTTTCACATCTGAAGCACTCAATCTTAGGACATTCATCTGCCGTTTCCTGTTCTTCTTTTATCTAAGTCTCTGGAATTGTAAAATACCATATTTGAAGTACTACCCAAACCTCTAAGCTAACCTCTTTCGTGCCTTAATCCTTTTGCATTTCAGACAATCTCCGCTGCTCTGTTCAGCAACGTTTTTCCTGTCTGTACTTGTCATTAATCATGTGCTAACATTTTAAATCCAAACTTTACAAAGGAACAACAATGTAATAAATTTTGAGAAGCGTCTGACATGGACAGGGACATACCCAATTTCTGGATCAATGGTGCTGGAAGAGCACAGCAGTTCAGACAGCATCCGAGGAGCTTCAGCAAAATCGACGTTTCGGGCAAAAGCCCTTCATCAGGTTTATACCCAAGTCAGAGGTAGATAACAAATAATGAAGTCTGTGATTGAGATCATTGGAAATATTTTAATTGAAATCTTATTTTGTTTTACAGCGATTACAAATATACAAGTAGACATAGAAACCGAGTTTCTGCTAAATGATTTTTAATGTAATGTGCGTTTAAAATTGCATAAATCCCAATGAAATTATTCCAAAATTGATTTTGAATGAAAGAAATGGAATCAAATAACACGAAATGCAGACAGTTGTCCGTTAAGTTATCATTTTGAGCCATGTGATAACATTTTTAATCCAAACTTTAAAAAGGAACAACAATGTAATAAATTTTGAAAAGTGTCTGACATGGACAGGGACATACCCAATTTCTGGATCAATGGTGCTGGAAGACTGAACTCATTAGGGTGGAAACACTGTGAAGCGGATCAGCCAGTGACACATTGTCTAGAAGGGCTGGTGAGACAGCATGAGGAAAGAATAACTGATGTTGCTGGAAAACTGGAAAAATGAGTACAGGTGACATGGTAAGATTTGAAGAGAGAGAGTACTGCACGCTCTAAAACCAGCAAGTTGGAGTCACTTTGATGTGTCAAATGTGTCATCAGAATGGTCAGTAAAAGCTTCGCCTCTGCAATAATCCAGAAAGGAGTATTTGAAAAATAATTGCAAACAAATAAGTCTCGATTAGTTGTGAACTTGTCCCTGAAACGTCTGAGCTATAATTTTCTCCTGCCGTAACAAGGATGAGGAGGTGCAATTGTGATAGCTCATGATGGGTTTTCCTACTTCGGAGATACAAAAATTTGAAAAAATCAGTTTGACTACATATTGCACTCCATTTTTAACTGAACTCTAAATTTACTCTGGGTTCCAGCATAAATAAATGGATTGGTGCAAGAACTCAAAAACTCGAAAACAAAATGCTACGTCATTGAAGATTTCTCTGGAAACATCGAAACTGGACCATGATGAATAAGTAGCATTTGAAATGCAGATATGGAGTATTGTTATTTTTTAAAAAAAAACCTGCATATAATAGGATATAAATGCCAGAGATGACAAAATGCCAAATAATGGACTTTCATTGTTTCTCCATCTCTGGTTCGTTTTGATTCTCTACATTGCTTTCGACCGAGTCTTCTGCGGGCTGCATTGACTGCTAGAATGTTTCACACTCTCAGAATATTCAAGAGTAATATTAGAATGAATGAAATACATAGGATTCACAACTGAACTAATTAAATCATTACTTTTGTTCCACGGTACCAAACCATATCATTAATAATATATATTGGTTCATAAACAAAATATGTCGAGATATCTTTAAGCAGGAATCTAGATACAAATCCAATAACCCATCTGCAGACTTCTGAGTGCAAAATTTTACTTTCAGCTTCTTACAACAAATGGCCTCAAATTGATCATAGGTCAACTCCACGGTTAACCAAGCAGAACTATCAATAGTGGCAACATTTTAGGCATTATGCAAACTACACACTTGTGTAATTGACGGAAAACTAGATGGAAAATAAATTTCGGCGATGCGATTCAGTAGTACTGTCATGGCCATGACGAATAGATCTGTC
The DNA here is from genome assembly GCF_037043375.1 of Chiloscyllium plagiosum. Classification (NCBI taxonomy): domain Eukaryota; kingdom Metazoa; phylum Chordata; class Chondrichthyes; order Orectolobiformes; family Hemiscylliidae; genus Chiloscyllium; species Chiloscyllium plagiosum. The sequence continues at coordinate 95,523,530 of NW_028270167.1, forward strand.
ATTGCCTGGATACCGCATGACAGATGCCACATCACTTCAGGACTTTCCTCATTCCTGAAGAAGGGCTCATGTCCGAAACGTCGATTCTCGTGTTCCTTGGATGCTGCCTGACCTGCTGCACTTTTCCAGCAACACACTTTCAGCTCTGATCTCCAGCATCTGCAGTCCTCACTTTCTCCTTAAAGATGCCACAGCACATCCAGTTTAGCTGCAGTGTCGAGATCAGTCCGACATTAATGTAAAAAGGAAATCTTATGAAAAAGAACTGAAACACAAATGAATTTCAAAATATGACAAAATTGCCACAAAAGCATGGAATACAACATGGAAATGCCACTTTATGAAAGGTCATCATCTCCGGTCTCCAGGGTCGAAGTGAACCATGCAAGTTCACATGTGATGATAACTCATTCAGAGAAAGGTCCTTGGCCAAACGGCGACGTCGCCGTGTTGCACGACGCTGTCTTGAGGCTTGTCAATTTTATAGAGTGTGGTTCTGGAGATGCACAGCCAGTGAAGCAGCATCTGAGGAAAAGGAGATTCGCCATTTCGAACCAAAGCCCTTCATCAGAATGCTGCCTGAGTGGCTGTGTTTTTCCAACACCACCCTCATTGACTCTGCTATCGAGCATCTGAAGTCTTCATTTTCTCCTTGCCAACTTTATGTCATGTTAATATTTGACTTAAGAAGCTTTAGTTGCAAATCTGAGGTTCTCCAGTTGGTCTGGAGTGTCATTCAAGGTGGCGAACAATAAAGAGGGAAGAGAACAAGGCTATTCCAGATGCAATTTGGGGAAGAAAATTCCAAATGTAGGATTTCACCATTCAGAAGCAAATATTAAAGAGGAGAGAAGAAGTGAAGAAGTAAACGATTGACTGATGGAAATGGTGGACAGAAAAACTGTCTGATCTTAGAAGTGCTACTGGACTGAAAATTGTGTCTCCATTTTATTTGCACAGATGCTGCCAGAATTGCTGAATTCCTCAAAGAATTTCTGATTTTCCAATGAAAAGTGTGTGTTTTGTGAGTTAGAAAATAGCAAACATTTGATTTATGTCATTGCTGACACACTGAAGCTGTTGTTGCTAATGGCTGAAGGTGGACTCACATTGCTAAACAAGCTAGCAGAAAGCATTAATCTTCTATTCTCCTAATTCTGAATCGCTTCTCACTTTCTGAAATTTCTGAGTACATCCTGATGCATAAGACAAGCTTCTGGCTAGAATTTCGTTCTGTGAGTGATAGCAGTTGAGAGAAGGGAGACCCTACACTACGAAACAAAGAGTAGAGAACACTGCTAAGAAGGCAAACGGGGTGAAAATGACGTCAAAGTACTTAACTGGTTTCACTGTCATGGATCGGGGCACAGAAAATTACGGTGCCGGTGGTTTCAGCAGGGCACTGTCAGAAGGCGTTTTAACTGCCAGAAGGCGGGTCACGTAAAGTCATAGTGCTGCTCGTTAAAGTGGCATTAGTGAAAATAGTAAAGAAGAGCCGAGAAGATGCAGGAGAATGAACAGCATAGGCAGGGGTTGGGTTTGGGGTGTTCGTACCTGATCTCTATAAAGAACTCACCTCTGCTTGGAAAGTTTACTCAGAAAAAACAAGTGGGGAAATACAAGAAGTTATAATTTTGAGAGATGCAGAATGTAACCAGTCGCTGATAGTAAGAGATGAGCGAATTTGCACTCTTTCTGATCTGTTACCTGAGACTATGGTAATTTGTGGGATAGATGGGCAGAAATTTAGCTTTCGCCTATACAACATCAGATAGACAACTCAAGACTGGGAACGTAACAGTGGGTGTGATTGACAGATTATCATTTCCAGGAGTTCGGTTTGTTGTTGGGAATGATCGAGAAGGTTCCAAGGTGGGAGTGAGAAGCCTGGTTGTGGAGAGGCCCAACAAAGACCAAGAAACTGAGGATTTAAAACTGAATTAGGCTGGTATTTTCGCAGACTGTATAGCAACCAGATCGCAATATCATAAATCATAGCACGAAACAAAAACTAGAGACACAAATGAAGGAGTTGAGTTGAGTTAGTGGAAACGCTGTTTGGCGTAACTTTGTAGGATAAACCTAATCAGGTACTGGGACAGACAGAAGAGCTTCGTCCTAAAAGGCGAAGGAACTTGCAACAGCAAGACAAGATGGTGGAAGATATGTATGTGGATGTGTACTCCAAAAAGGGGACAGATGATGTTCCTGAGGGTGATTATCTTAAAGATAAAATCCTGAGACAAAAATGGAGACCAGGTTACTACAGAGGAAACATGGGCTGATGTGCACCTGCGTATGTTGCTGGTAGCTTACAGACAGGAAGTGTTACGCGTAGCACATAAACTACCTGTAGGAGGTCACCTAGGGTAAGAATAACGCAGACTAAGGCAAAATAAAAATCATTTTTGGTGACCTGAAATGCAAAAGGATGCATTTAACGTGTCATAAATGCCAAACAGCAGCTAAGACACAGGCGGTAATTAAACCAGCATCTTTCCTTCCAGTTCCCGTATTTACAGAACCTTTCACGAGGATTGTAGTTGATTATTCAGTTCCCCTTCCGAGAACTATAAGTAGGAACCCGAACTTGTTAACCATAATGGATGTGTCTACATTTGCGCAGCCAATTCCATTTCGGATTTTCAAAGCAGAAAAGGATTGTAGAGGAGTTAGTAGCTTTCTTTACAAGGTATTGGCTACCCACAGAGATTCAGTCAGACCAAGGGTCAAATAGGCTTCTAGGTTATTTAAGAATGCTACGGATAGCTTAGGTACACGGCATTTTAAATTCACTGCGTATTATCCTGAATCCCATGGTGCATTAGAAAGGTGGCGTCTGACTCTGAAGACCATATTAAAGGCATGTTGTCAGGATTACCAGAATGATTGGGGAAAATGTATCCCATTCGCATTGTTTGTCATTAGAGATGTCCCAAACGAATCTACTCAGTTTACTCCCTTCACGTTAAAGTTCAGGCATAGAGCGATAGACCTTTCGAAATTAATTAAAGAAAAGTTAACAAGGCCAATGTCGGAGATCGCACTTTTAGATTATATATCGGAGATCAAAGAGAGATAAAATCGAGTAAGTGAGTTAGTTAAACAGACCCAATGAGTACACAGCATCGAATGAAGCAGGTGTCAGGTACAAGCTCTGAGACTCAGACGTTTTCCTCAGGGGATGACGTGCTGGTTGTGTAACCAGTGATAGGAGATCCTTTCAAAGCCATGTTTAGTGGTTTTGTGGTTCTATTCGCCGAGCTGGGAACTTGTGTCGCAGACGTTTTGTCCCGTGTCTAGCTGATATTCTCAGTGCTTGGGAGCCCCCTGTGAAGCGCTTCTGTGATGTTTCCTCCGGCATTGATAGTGGTTTGTCTCTGCCGCTTCTGGTTGTCAGTTCCAGCTGTCCGGGATATTGGGTCCAGGTCGATGTGTCTGTGGATAGAAACTGTGGATGAATTCCATGCCTCTAGGAATTCCGTGGTTGTTCTCTGTTTGGCTTGTCCTATAATAGTAGTGTTGTCCCTGTCCAACTCATGTGGCTTGTCATCTGCGTGTGTGGCTACTAAGGATAGCTAGTCGTGTCGTTTCGTGGCTAGTTGGTGTTCATGGAAACGGATCGTTAGCTTCTGCCCGTTTGTCCTATGTAGTGTTTTATGCAATCCTTGCATGGGATTCTGTACACTACGTTGGTTTTGCTCATGCTGGGTATCTGGTTCTTTACCCTGGTGAGATGTTGTCTGAGAATGGCTGTTGGTTTGTGTGCTGTTATGAGTCCCAGTTGGCGTAGTAGTGAACTCTCTGCTCTGTTCGCTATTCCAGTCAGCTGTTCCAGTATGGTTGGAACACAGCTACCTGTCTGAAAATGTGCAAAATTGACTAGGTATCTTCTGTATGTAAAACTCTGGACAAAGACGATAATGTCAATTTTCGCCACATCAGTCTCCTCACAATCATCAGTACAGTGATGAAAGGTGTCAATAACACCGCTATTGCGCAGCACCTGTTCAAAAATAACCTGCTTAGTGACGCGAATTTCGGCCACTCAGCTTCTGACCTCATTTCTGCCTTCAGTTGAGTATGAACCAAAGTGCCAAATTCCTGAGATAAAGGGAGGGTAGCAGATCTTGTCATCAACGTCCCATTACTTAGGTATGACATCAAGAAACTCTAACAAGACTGGAATCAGTGGGAACATGGGACAAACTCTCCCTTTGTTGGGTAATAACGGACAGATAGGAATATGGTTGTGGTTACACTCCAGTTGTGGTTGAACCAATGCAAGTACCTCCTTGCTCTTATAATCTATGCTAAGAATGAGAAAAGCAGGCGGCTGATATGCCTCTGTTCGTCTCTGCAACAAGTGTCCTGCCAATCATTAAGTACGACCCCATTTAGTTTCTTTCTTTCAAAGTGCATCACCTTGCAATGCTCATCTGACCAACCCATTTATATCTTCCTGTAACCTACATTCATCTTCTTCGCTATTAACAACACTACTAATTTTGGTGTCTGCACATTGGCTTTATATTCGCCCCAAACCCCACCCCACCCCACCACAAAATATTTGCATCAAAATAATTTATGCATGTAACAGCAAAAAAGTCCCAAATCTGATGCTTGTGGGATACCGCTGGACAGCGGCCTTCAGTCACACAAACAGGATTCGGCCACGACCACTTGTGTCCTGTTACTGATCCACCTTGCCAGGTTTCTCTGAATTTCACCTGTTTTAACCTTCTTATTCAATCTACCACGTGAGACAGTGTCAAAGGCTTTGGGAAAATCCATATAAACGGCAACAACAAAACTTGTGTTTTATCCACACACTTGATCACATTCAAACTCTTTTCACATATTTGTTAGGCATGGCTGCCTCTGACATATCAATGAAGGCTATCCACAATTAAAGCATGTCTTCAGTATTATTTCCCGAATATGGTTTGGCCCATCAGCATCTAGTGCCTCCAACCGTTCCTCGATAATTTGTGGTGTGAATCGAATTGAATGAAGACTGGAATCTGAGATGGAGGGGTCACTGGATGAGGCTGAGATGCATCATCCAATCGTCGCTTCTGGATGAACAGCTCTGCAAATGCTTCAGCATTATCTTTTGCCCCGTTGGATGGGGAGATTTGAGAAGCCTTCTCTTCCAGTGAGTTTTTGAATTGTTCATCGTTATTCTTGGCGAGTGTGGTAATTTGGCTGAGCTCAGATCTGAGCAAAAAAGCAAAATGCAGCACCAAAACTGAATTGACACATCAGATCATTCTAAGTACAGTCATATGTAGGACCGACATAGTAAGGATGGCACATTTCCTTCCTTTGAACGATATTAATGATTTTTTTCAGCAATCAATAACGGTTTCATAGTCATCAATTGATTCTTAATTTCATATATTTTTATTGAGGTCAAGTTTCACTATCTGCTGTGATGGGATTCAAACCTGGATCGGCAGAACGTCCGTTGAATTTCTGGATTTGTAGTTCAGCGAAAGTATCATTACACCATCACCTTGCATGTCTGAATATTAAACAGAAACAGTTTGTCCCTATCTGTTCCGTCCAAACCACTTAGGATTTTTAAAATTCAATAAAATCTCCTCGCAGTATTCCTCTCCCAAAGGAGAATAGTCCCAACTTGTTCAGACGACCCGTATAACTGAAGTTTCTTACACCTGGAATCAATGTATTAATTTGCTATTGCATTCTCCCCGATATATTTGCATCTTTCATGTAAAGTGGTATTGGCAACTGTGTACAATACTCCAGCGGAGGCACTGGTGAAGGTTTTCTGTCTTCAGTGTAACAAGCATTCCATGCCAGAAATTGAATTTTTTGGAGAATCTCGGAAGAATCTCGGAGAATCTCTGGGGAGAGAAACAGAGTTAAAATCTTGAGGCCAGTTTGACTCTCCTCCTTGCATCCAAATTCTGTATGAGAAGTGATATTGCACTCTCTACGCAGATGCAGCCAGCCATGCAGAATTTCTCCAGAGGTTTCCGTTTTCATTTCAGTTTTCCATGATCCATTTTACTTTTCCTTAATCCCAGCACATATTTTAGCCCAAATACGATGTACTTCAATCTTATGCACTGACATTGTATGCCATACCTTGTCAAAAGTCTACTGGGAAATCAAATAGGTTACACACTCACCGTACCTCCTTTATGAATACAATATCATCAAAGAAATCTGGAAAATTGGTCAAAAATGAATTAATGTTCATTTGCTATAACAATGAAGCAGACCAAAACCATAAATGGAGATTACCTATTCGAATGTAGGAATGGGCATTCGTGTGGATCTGGGACATTCAGTGAAGCTCCTTTGGGAGTATTGTGTAAATGGCCCACCCAGCAAAAATGCTTGAATTTTGTCCAGAAATGATCAATTAAAATTTGAAATAAAATGATCAATGACTACTTTGAATGTGATCAAATTTCAATGGATATTGAGTTAACCTTTACACAGTCATGCAAATTCTAGTTAAACATCAGGTAAAGGTGAGGACTGCAGATGCCGACATTAGAGTCCAGATTAGAACATAGAACATAGAAGAATACAGCGCAGTACAGGCCCTTTGGCCCTCGATGTTGCGCCGATCCGAGCCCACCTAACCTATACTAACCCACTATCCTCCATATACCTATCCAATGCCCGCTTAAATGCCCATAATGAGGGAGAGTCCACCACTGCTACTGGCAGGGCATTCCATGAACTTACGACTCGCTGAGTGAAGAACCTACCCCTAACTTCAGTCCTATATCTACCCCCCCTTAATTTAAAGCTATGCCCCCTTGTAATACCCGACTCCATACGCGGGAAAAGGTTCACACTGTCAACCCTATCTAACCCCCTCATCATCTTGTTCACCTCGATCAAGTCACCCCTAAACCTTCTTTTCTCGAATGAAAACAGCCCCAAGTGTCTCAGTCTTTCCTCATACGATCTTCCTTCCATACCAGGCAACATCCTGGTAAACCTCCTCTGCACCCGTTCCAGTGCCTCCACATCCTTCCTATAGTATGGCGACCAAAACTGCACACAATATTCCAGATGCGGCCGCACCAGAGTCTTATACAACTGCATCATGACCTCAGTACTCCGGAACTCAATTCCTCTACCAATAAAAGCCAGTACGCCATATGCCTTCCTCACCGCACTATTTACCTGGGTGGCAACTTTCAGAGATCTGTGTACATGGACACCAAGATCCCTCTGCTCATCCACACTACCAAGTATCCGACCATTAGCCCAGTACCCCATCTTTTTGTTATTCTTCCCAAAGTGAATCACCTCACACTTAGCTACATTGAATTCCATTTGCCACCTTTCTGCCCAGCTCTGCAGCTTCTCTATATCATGCTGTAACCTGCCACATCCTTCCTCACTGTCAACAACTCCTCCGACTTTCGTATCATCCGCAAACTTGCTCACCCAACCTTCTAACCCCTCTTCCAGGTCATTTATAAAAATGACAAACAGCAATGGTCCCAAAACAGATCCTTGCGGAACACCGCTAGTGACGGCACTCCATGAAGAAACTTTGCCATCAACTACTACCCTCTGTCTTCTTCCATCCAGCCAATTCCTAATCCAAACCTCCAACTCACCCTCAATGCCATATCTCCGTATTTTCTGCAGTAGCCTACCATGGGGAACCTTATCAAACGCCTTACTAAAATCCATATATACCACATCTACCGCTTTCCCCTCATCAACCTCCTTCGTCACCTTTTCAAAGAATTCAATAAGGTTTGTGAGGCACGACCTGCCCTTCACAAAACCATGCTGACTATCCTCGATCACATTATTCCTATCCAGATGTGCATAAATCCTATCCCTTACAATTCTCTCTAAGACTTTGCCCACAACAGAAGTGAGACTCACCGGCCTATAGTTACTAGGGTTATCCCTACTCCCCTTTTTGAACAAGGGAACCACATTTGCTATCCTCCAGTCTGCTGGCACTACTCCTGTAGACAAAGAGGACATAAAAATCAAGGCCAATGGCTCTGCAATCTCCTCCCTTGCTTCCCAGAGAATCCTAGGATAAATGCCATCAGGCCCAGGGGACTTATCTATTTTCACCTTTTCCAGGATTTCCAACACCTCTTCTCTACATACCTCAAAGCCATCCATTCTATTTATTTGTGACTCAGTATTCACATCGACGACAATGCCCTGTTCCTGAGTAAATACTGAAGAAAAGTATTCATTCAGTGTCTCCCCAATCTCTTCCGCCTCCACACGCAACTTCCCACTACTATCCTTGACTGGACCTATTCCTACCCTAGTCATTCTTTTATTCCTAACATACCTATAGAAAGCCTTAGGGTTTTCCCTAATCCTACCGACTAAGGACCTTTCATGTCCCCTCCTTGCTGCTCTTAGCTCTCTCTTCAGGTCATTCCTGGCTACCCTATAACTCTCAATCGCCCCAATTGAACCTTCACGTCTCATCTTGAGATAGGCCGCCCTCTTCCATTTAACAAGGGATTCCAATTCCTTATTAAACCACGGCTCCCTCGCACGACCCTTTCCTCCCTGCCTGACAGGTACATAATTATCAAGGACACTCAATAGTTGCTCCTTGAACAAGCTCCACATATCATTTACACTCTTGCCTTGGAGTCTACTTTTCCAAGCCACACATCCTAAGTCATGCCTCACCGCATCATAATTTCCCTGACCCCAGCTATAACTCTTGCCCTGTAGTACACACTTATCCCTCCCCATCACGAGAGTAAAAATCACCGAATTATGGTCACTATCCCCAAAGTGCTCACCTACCTCTAATTCTAACACCTGGCCTGGTTCGTTACCCAGAACCAAATCCAGAGTGGAGCTGGAAATACAGAGCAGGTCAGGCAGCATCCGAGGAGCAGAAAACCGACGTTTCCGGCAAAAGCCCTTCATTCCTGACTCCTGTTATACATCAACAGACTTAAAGAAGCGCAATTAAAAATTTATTAGATGAATAAAATGAACCTGCTGCCATCACCCAATTCAAACATGAATAGGACCAGATTATAAACAAGCTTATAGAAACACACGATGAATGATAACACAAACAGAAAACAGCTTGGCGATAACACATGGACACAAAGCACAGTAATATTAAATATTAAATACGTAAACATTAACAAACTCACACGAACACACTGCACACATTGACACTGGCTGAAACATTAAAAGATACATAGAAGCAAACTGACCTGAACTTATCATATGCATCAATCCTGATGTCATATCCAAATATTTACACTGTTGGGCTGTCTTGCTTTTAGCGCTTTCTCACTTGGATATCCTGAAATACTAACTGGTAGTGGTGTACACTGGAAACCTAGCATCACCTGACAACGCAGCATCTGATAAAGAACTTCCCAGTTAAACAACAATGCCCACTGCTTGCGACAGCCTTGTTATTTGAAGAGACTATCAAAGCAATCCAGGGCCCTGATTGAGCAATGCCTGTCCACATGTTCAACTGCCGGCCATCAGGAATGTGTTCCTCCTTGCAGGTAACATCAACAGAACCAAGTTGTACAAGGAGGCGACAGCAAATGAGGTGAGTAATGCTCATGGGCCTCGTCTCGCTCCCTTGTAGGAAGTGGATCAATGACCTATCAGTTTGTGTGTCAGTGTCTCATGCGGTCATCATGCACATTTGGTAGTTAGCAGCTATCCCCGAAACACACATTTTGCATTAGCATCAGACAGCCAAAACAACGATAAGCTTGCATTGCATGTAAGACTGGATGAAACGTGTGAGTAAGAGGCTTGCATGTGTCATGGGGATCCCTGCAGACAAAGAGAGAAAGGCACAATTTCGGACGCCATTAACCGCACACTTGACAACACAGGACAAGCAGATAAACAGTGCCAGGGCAAGAAGACATTCCTGAAGTTAGGTACGTCTTAAACGCTGAGGAGGAACTAGTGGATATTGTTGGCGAGGGGAGAGAATGACATCTGGCAGATGATGAGACTGGACCAGCGAAGAGTGAGGAAGAAAGTTGTCACTGGAAGACACAGGTTCAGAAACAGGCCAATCAATCAATTGTTTTATGCTTTTCCATTTAATTAGATAATCGTTTCTAATCATTCTCAACTTTACTTTCCTGCCTTTTCAACATAATCTTAAAATTTACAATGTTATGCTCATTGTTATTAAGGGGAATCTTTCAGTGTTAGATCATTTCTTAAACATGCCTTATTATGTATCACCAGATCGGACCCAATGTGATCCCTGGTTGGAACCATAACATGCTCTTCTCAGAAACTGTTGAAAATATACTCTATGAATTTTCCTTTAAGACTATGTCAGGCAATCTGAACTTCCTAACCCACATGAATATTAAAGTTACCCAGACGTGTTTTGCATGCCTGCAGTATCTACCGACTTAACTCTCCTCGACCATATAATTACGGTAATGGGAACTTGACATCACTACTGGCAGTGTCCTCATCCCCTTGTTATTCCTTATTTCTACCCATATGGGTTCTGTATATTCACATCCATGATCCTTTCATGCTTTCTACCTCATCCATACTATGCTTCAATACAACCCCACCAAACGTTTCTTCGTACTTTTTCGTTCCTAGAAGTCAAAGGACAAAATTAATTTGCCAGTTTTGAGCTTCTTGTCCCTGTTATAAAGGCTATAAAGTCAATCTGTTAACCTGTGTCGTTGGATCATCCATTTTGCTCTGAATACTGCTCATATTCAAGGAAAGAACTATTAATGTTGCCTTCTTAACATTTCTTTCCCATGTTATCCCTTGTACTTTTGCATACTCTGTCCCTTCTTGTCCCACTCGAAGTTCTTTTTGTCTGTTCGCAAATATTTTATTGTGATTGATTGCTTTTTAAATTAATATTCAACATTTCTGGCATCGTTTGTTTGCCCCTTCAGCTTTGGTGTTATTGAAAACATTAAAATGAACAGTTAGGCTGTCTCAACTCTGCACATTCCTGAAGCAGGGCGACAAGTAACCATCCATGTTCGAGTTTTTGTTTTCATCTAAAGGGCTGAACCACTTCTCTTCCATCGCCATTGCCCCCTTTCCGGTAATGTACTGACGTCCATTCGCTGTGTAAACCTGCAAGTGTCTCTTTCAAGTGCTCCCTTTCTTTCAGTTTCTACAGACTGTAGGGTGTTGATTAATTTAGAAGTGCATAACTTGGGTGAAGGCAAATTTCAATATAATTAGAGGGTCTGACAAACAGACTGGCAGCAGCTGCTTGCCGTAAGTCTATATTTGCGAAGCCTTAATAATTTAAAAGTAGGCTAAAGTGAGCACTGCAAAAATTGGAGATCAGAGTAGAAGATTGTGGCGCTGGAAAAGCACAGACGGTGAGGCAGCCTCCGAGTAGGAGGATAATCGATGTTTTCAGCTACAGATCTTCCTGATGAAGAACTAACATGCCAAACTTCGATTCTCCTGCTCCTCAGATGCTGCCTGTGCTTTTCCAGCAATACTATCTCTTAAGAGTACTATCGTGACAATTTAGGGCATTTTTTTTCTCTGAATGAAGGTCAAGGTCGACAAACACAGGTTGTCCTGGATATCAAGAAATTCTGAGACGAGTGTGTGGTGCTGGGAAAGCACTGCAGGTCACGCAGCAGACGAGAAGCAGGAGAATCAATGGTTCGCGTGAATGCCCTTAAACAGGAAAGATGCTTCTGGACTGGGTGTCTTAGTGATAAATGGAAGGTGAAGGGGTGCGATTGAGGAGAAGCTCGCTAAGACTGCAATGGACAGATGAAGGTGTGGGAGGAGGTGTGAGGTGATAGAGGAGAGTGGAGTGGATAGATGGGAAAGATGATGAACAGGTCAAGAGGACGATACTGAATTGGAAGTTTGGGACTGGGATAAAGTGAGGGGGTAGTGGAAATGAGGAAACTGGTGATATCCACATTAATTCCGTGTGGTTGCAGGGTCCAAAGACAGAAGGTGCGATGTTCCTCTGCCGTTTACACCACCTAAAACAGACCACACGACAATGGATATATTTGCCTGTCCACGCCTATCAGTTTCGGAGAGACCATACCCTCCACGAATCCCTCGTCAGATTCACGTCCCTTACCAGCCCAGACCCCACTCCAAAGATCTTTCCCTGCCACCAGAAAAGGACAAAATCTGCGCCCACACCTCTCCCCTCACGTCCGTCCAAGGCCCCAAAGGATCCCACCACATCTGAAACAATTTTACTTGCATTTCCACCAATGTTATTTACTGTTGCATCCGATGTATTCTTTTCTGCATCATGGAGACAGGATATGAACTTGCGAAAGATTTCAGAGAATATCTTTGGGGTATCCACGCCAACCAGACAGACAGACACGTGGCTGAATACTTTAACTCTTCCTTCCTCTCATGGCTGGAGCAGGATCACTTCAATCATTTACTTCAGACAATTTGCCGACAGCGCAAAGTTACTAATCATGTCATGCAGAAAATGTATGTGTCATTTTGAATTATTTCTAAAATAGTCAATATGGTCGTTGATGTTCTTGGAAAGAGATCATTTGGAAATCCATTCCTTTTCTCTTTATCCCTGGACTAATCTTTGTGTATTGACAATTGTCGATTTTGCATTTAAATAATGCTATCATTTCTCAGCTCAAAGTAGCTTTTATTCCATTCCCTTAACATAAAGTGCATTTTTCTCTGCAGATTGCATGTTTTATTAGTTACTAATTTTGTTGAATAGAGCGTGGTATTCGTTTAGGTATGCATAATGACAATTGGAAGGGGGAATCTATCAATTTCAAGACTATTCATCGGCGATGTTAATCCAGTGCAAACCGACTATGGCCTCTCGTGGTCATGTGTTCCTTCAAAGATCTGATTCTTGCAAAATGCTGCATGTATGTCACCAGCCATGGAGTAATACCATGCCAACCCACCATATGTTATGAGGTGTTTCTGTCACTGAACATTTGCACAGAGGCACAGTCACTCATGAGATCGGGAAAAAAAATCAGGTCTCCATCTAAATCATTGCATACTCTGACTGTTCACTCCATACCACTCTGTTCCTTTAATGTTTTGTGAATATACTATTTGACGAAGTGTTACATTTTCCATCGTGGTGGGAATTTTTTTTTCTTTTAATTCTTAAATGAGATGAATGTCATTACTATAATGATGAAATTCCATTTATTATTACCTTTTTCTTCAATCGCGTCCAGAACTGTAAAATTAAACTCGTCCATTTCCGCAATGTCTACTTCTGGCACACCAAAGCTTCTGCTTGATGGACCTCCTTAACTTCCGTGCAAATATCAGGTTGTCTGTCCCAGTTTCGTACCTTAGTTCACAATGTGCTTTCATGCTGGAGAAATTCTGTCCCTGCATCTCTATTCTTCTTTTGCCTTCACTATCAAAACGATTACATTCTAACGACACAAATGTATCTATTTTTTCCAGTTTGATAACATCTACTTCGACCATTACTTCTCCAGTTTCTTCTCAAATATTCCTGCAAACTATTTGCATGTGCCTGTCTGTGTGTGTATATCAGTTTTGTATTCATGCAAAGCAACCATTTTCCATATTCACATTATTCTTGCCCCTAAATTCTGAAGGGCTTTCCTTATTCTTGATAGACTTGTTTCTCATAAACTATTCTCAGGTCACAACAACCTTCCTATGCAAGATTTCCTGAACATTCACAGGTCGTGCAGATTTAGTAATTTGCAACATCTATTTTCGGACATTCCATCAGATATTTCGATGAAGAATTGATGCCTCTCAGGTGCCAGGATCCGGGACGTCACCAATCAGGTTTACAGGATTCTGAAGGGGGAGGGTGATCGGCCTGAATTCGTGGTGCACATTCGCACCAATGTAATGGCCAGGAAAGGGACTGAGGATCTGAAAAGTGACTACAGAGAGCAAGTTTGGAAGTTGAAATCAGGACGAGTCGAGTAGTGATGTCAGGGTTGCTACGGGTGCCATGAGACAGTGAGGTGAGGAACAGTCAGCGAGTGCAGCATAACACGTGGCTGCGAGGCTGATGCGGGAGGGAAAGCTTCAGATATTTGGACAATTGGGATGTCTTCGGGGTAGGTGGGACCTGTACATGAAGAACGGTTTGCATCTGAACTGGAGGGGCACAAAAGTCCTGGGTGGGAGATTTGTTCGTATGGTTCAGGAATATTTAAATTAGTTTAACAGGGTAGTCTGAACTAGACGAACATTCCTGAGAGTGGTTTAGTTGCAGATGGGACAGTGACAGGATGCAGTGACTCTATCAGGAAGGTTTTTCACGTGATGAGACAAAGGGATTGGTTAAAGTGTTTCTGCTTTCACGCAAGAAGTGTCGGAAATAAGAACGATGAACTTAGACCATGAATCAGTACTTAGCACTTTGATGTTGTGGCAATAATGGAGACGTGGGTTTTCCAAGGGGAAGAAATAATTGCGAGATAACTACGAGGGGAGAGGCCATTTTGGACTTGGGGCTCGGCAATGAGCCATTACAGGTGTCAGATCACGAGGTGAGAGAACATTTTGGTGACAGAGACTACAAATGCCTTACATTTAGCATAGCTTTGGAGAGGGAGAGGATCAGTGACCAAGGGAAGATATTTAATTGCGGAAAAGGGAATTATAACGCTACAAGATTGGGAGCAATTATTCCACAGAAAGGGCAAAACTGACATGCGGACACTGTTTAAGGGGCAGTTGTTGCAAGTGATGCACAAATTTGTTCCTCTGAGACAGGTAAGAAGGTATAAGATTAAGGAGCCTTGGATGGCGAGAACAGAGTATTTTGTCGTCAAAATGAAGAAGACAGATTACATAGCTGAAGGAAGCAAGGACCTAGCACAGCTTTAGAGGATTACATGCTTGCACGGAAGGAGCTCAGAAATGGACTGGGGAGAGCGAGGATGGGGCAGGAAAAAGGCTTGGAAGGAATTATAGGGAGAACGCAAAGGCCTTTTACTCATACGTGAGGAATAAGAGAATGATGAGGGAGAAGGTAGGGCTGCTCAGGGATAGCGTAGGAAATTTGTACGTGGAGTCTGAGCAGATAGGGGAATCCCAAAATGAGCTTTTTTTTAAGTTCGGTTTTCACTGAGGAAAGGGACCTTGTTGTGAATGAGAACTTTTAGGAGCAGGAAAAGAGATTTGAACAGATCAAGATTGATGAAGTTGATATGCTGGAACCTTTGGCAAACATTAAGATTGTTAAGTCCCCAGGCTGCTCCAGGAAGCAAGAAATGCGGCTGCGAAGCCTTTGCAAAGATCTTTGCTTCCTCACTTTCCACAGGAGTCGTACCAGAGGATTGGAGGGAGGGGAATGTTGTTCCTCTTTTCAAGAAGGGGAATCGGGAAATCCCTGGTAACTACAGACCAGTCAGTCTTACACCTGTTGTTAGGAAGGTTTTGGAAAGAGTTCTGAGGAATAGGATTTATGATTATTTGGAAGAGCACAGTGAAATTAAAGGCAGTCAGCATGGCTTTGTGCAGTGCAGGTCATGCCTCACAAATCTTATTGAGTTCTTTGAGAAAGTGCCGAGACAGGTCGATGAAGGTCGAACATTGTATGTGGTGTATGTGGGCTTCAGCAAAGCATTTGATAAGGTTCCCCATGGTAGGGTTATTCATAAAGTCAGGATGTACGGGATACACAGAGATTGGGATGTCTGGATGCAGAAATGGTTGGTTGACAGAAGGCAGACAGTGGTTGGATGTAGAAAGTATTCTCACTGGAGGTCAGTGGTGATTGTTGTCCAGTAGGGATCTGTTCTTGGGTCTCTGTTCTTTGTAGTTTTTATAATTGGATGAGGATGAGGATGTTGAGGGGAGAGCTAGTAAATTTGCCAGTGACAAAAAGGTTGGAGGTGCCGTTGGTAGTACCAAGGTCTGTTGCAGGTGGCACAACATCTATAGGATGCAAAGATTGTCTAAGATATGGCAGATGGAGTTCAACATGCATCTTGAAGGTCGAGCTTGTCTGCTGAATATAGGATTAAAGATAGGATTCTTAGCCGTGTGCAGGAAAAGATGGATCTTGATGTTCAAGTACATAGCTCCCCAAAGCTGCAACCCAATTGAATAGGGCTGTTAAGAAAATATATGGTGTTTTGGCATTCCTTAATAGGGGGATGGAGTTTAAGAGCCGCGAGGTTTTGCTGCATTTGCACAAGACCCTGGTGGGACCACACTTAGAATATCATGTCCAGTTCTGGTCGCTCTGTTATAGGCAGATACAGAGCGTTTGGAGAGGGGGCAAAGAAGGTATACCAAGATGCTGTCTGGACTGAGGGATTGTCTTACGAAGAGAGGTTGACTAAGCTTGGACATTTCTCTCTGGACAGAAGGAGGAAGACAGGTGACCTGGCCTGGGGACTTAACAATCTTAATGTTTGCCAAAGGTTCCAGCATATCAACTTCATCAATCTTGCGAGGCATGCATAGAGTCAAAAGCCCGAGATTTTTCCCCAGGGCAGGACTAACTGGCCCGATGGATCATAGTTTTAAGATATTCAGAGGAAGGTATAGAGGAGATGTCAAAGGTAGGTTCTTTATACAGAGAGATGTGCATGGAATGCGTTATGAGTGGTAGTGGTGGAAGCAGAGAATTAGGGATATTTAAGTGACTGCTGGACATGCGCATGGATAGGAGTGAATTGAGGGACGCGAAGCTTCGGTTGTTATATTTTAGATTAGGAATAATCCTTGGCACAACATCGTCGGCTGAAGTGCCCGTTCTGTGCTGTACTTTTCTGTGTTCTATGTTCTTTGAACAGATTTATATCTTCTTTAGTCTTTCAGGCGTCAATTTGTTAATGAGTACTAAGAGAGTTGTTCAGTGAATCGTTGATGCTCTCTACCCAAAAAGCGGGCATGCCTTAGGTCAGTTAGTCTTCAGTAATTTTTTTTGTCTTTCATTCTGTTGCCCCTTTAAATTGCTACTTTCAAATTTGCTTATTTTTCACTTGATAGTAATTGCACTGAAATGCTAATATTGCTAGTCTTTTCATATTCCATAGTGCTTTATTTGTTCCAGTTTTCAAAACTGTCGAGAATGGTGCCAATAATTCTTTACTTTTCTTGATAAATTTAACACACATAATCATAAGAGTGAGTGAAGACGTTATGATCCTTTGGCCTATTGTGCTATCCCTTGTGGAGTGGTGAAACGTTTGATTTCAGAGTCCACGTACGTTACCCACCAGTCTATCATCAGAATTGCTTCGTGACAATAAATTTTCATCAAGTGTGTTTCCTTTCTCTTCTGCAATCTTAGGATTTCTCAAGCCTTGCAATTCGTGTTAAATTTGAAAACCAGTTTATTTCAGTATCTCATCCCCTGAATAACAGAGTCATGGAGACTCAAAGCATAGGAAAAGGCTCTGTCGCCCATCTTGCCAGAGAAAGGCCACCTCTACCTATTCAAATCCCATTTTCCAACGCTGGACCCACAGCCTTGTATGTCTTAGTATCGCGTATGCATATCAAAATAGTTCTTGAATGCTATGACGGCTTTTCTTCAAGCGTTTTATATAGAAAAAAAAACTACAGCGTGGATGAAGGTCATTCAGCTCAGAAAATCCACCCCAGACTTCTGAAGCATATCTTACAAAGAATTTCCCCCCACCTCTCCTTGCAATCCTGCGTTTCCCATGGCTAATCCACTTGGCCTGCACATCCACGAGGGACTAAGAGGTCAGTAGAAAGGAGGCAATCCCAGGGATTCAGAAATGGATAGTAGAAGGAAGTCTACAGTATTGCACTTCACAATATCCAGTTGCTTTATTCAACTCTGTTTCACATATATTTTTAAATTCCTGTGCTGTAACATTTCAGAAATAGATCGCAGACATTACACAGATTCTTTATTCGTATTTCAACAAGTTGGTTTCACACTGCGCAATATGAGTTGCTTTAGAAGCACATTTATTTATGCAGCAACTCAGTCGCAGTTCAGTAATCCTTGTCTACTGTCCTACTCATCCATTACTCACTCAAGTGGCAGCTACTCCTTCGCCCTCTTGCATAAATCCCTTCTCTGTGTCGATTCCAAAGATATTTTGAGAACTTCAAACTTTTAAAACACAGGTTAGATATTCTTTTGCTTTCAGCAAACTCTTATGATTGCTTCCTAACCTGATCTGGCACAAATTGACACTGTTTTATTTTTGCAGACATTGGGCATTGTAACCAGTTAGCGTCAGTGTTTGCCCATTAACAATGTACGTTAGCAATCTGTTGCAAAGGCAGTAATAGTACCTTTGTCCTTCAATCCCCATTCTCCTCCATAAATGTCAATTCATTTGAGAACAATATTTTAAACATTTTTCACACCAACTCATAACCTGCCTCAACGACATTTGGGCGTTTCTAAGAACTAGGAACACAAGTAAGCAATTCAGCCCCTGTAACCTTCTCTGCCGTTTGATACACTTAGAGATAATCTGAATTTTACTTCCCGCCCTTTCCCCATAGCCCTTCAAACGATTACTAAATTGACTCAATGGCCTAGCATCTACTGCATTCTGTACCAGTGAATTCCACGAATTCACAATCCTATGAGTGAATTAATTTCTCATCATTTCTGTTATAATTCTGCTATATCTTTCCCAAAAAACTTTTGACCCTCATTCTAGAATCCCTGCCAATCAGAACAAATCTTCTCTGTGTCTACTTTGTCAGTCCCCTTTAACATCTTGCATGGCAGCAAGTCTGAATTAACTGACACCTATGGATCCAGAAAGTATGCCGTTTGATCAAATAGTCTGGACAATCGAAAATACATATAATCGCTGTTTGCAATATTCAAAGCATCAATTACACTCGAAAAGTCAAATTAAAAACATCGATACGACTCCTAATTGCAAAGTAAAAAGCTACAGCGATTAATGGAAATGTAAAGCAGAGCGTGTGTGTGTGTGTATATAATATATATATATATATATATCACTGTTTTATTTGCCGCATAATAAGTCGAGAATTATGGTAAATCATGTTATTCTATATATTGTTAGTTTATAAATGGTGTGGTTTGATGAGGTGCTACGTGAAACTAATTTTGCTGTACCTCAGATCTTCTATCTTATTTTTCTAATCGTCAGAGAGTATTCATTTAAATAGCTTAATCTGTCTTCATTAGACAAACATTACCTCTGGAATCAACAACATGAACCTCCTCTGACTGTCTCAATTGCAACTGCATCTCTCCTTAAGAAAGGGGACCAAAACTGTGTGAAGTACCCAAGGTGCAGTCTCGCAAACATTAATGAAACAAAATAAATTTCCAATATAAGTAGCTAATTTAATTCAACACTTTACACAATATAATACATCACCTGAAAGCCAGATGTTGGTGGTTTTGAGGTCTTAAATTTGCACTTTCGTTAAACTTTTGCTTGTTTATTAGTTTTCATACCAATGGTTTTAATTACCTTCGTAGTGATTGCGATCAAAGGACTCTTTGTAATACACTCACCATATTGAAGTGAATGACCATGAAATTATTTTATCACGCTGCTAATTCACGATAAAAACGTCATGGTCAAAAGCTCTGGGGTATTTCAAAATGCGATAGCACACTGAAAGCTCACATTCTAACAGGACAGATTCATATTTATGCATTTTAAGAACAACTTTTACTGCAACTTTTCTCCCTTGAATTCTCGGTTAAGTTTAATGGTTTTATGAATGGCGAAGGCATTAACAATTTGTTTGAAATAAAACTACAGTTCCGCTACTCCTAAACCAGAGGGAGACACTTAAATTCAACTCTTCTTCTCCATTTGTGCCACTGTGTTTCTATGTGTGTATGTGTATGTACGTATGTGTGTGCACGTATGTGTGTGTGTGTGCGCACGCGCACGCGTATGTGTGTCAGTGCCTTTGTGTGCATACGTGTGTTTCTACCTCTAAATATCTCTCTTGCTGTCTGTATACGTGTGATACATACCGGCAAGTGTACGAGTCTAAGAGTGTTTCTGTCTCTGTAACTGTATATGTCTATCTCTGTCGAATTGCCTCTGTATGTTTGTAGCTGTGCGTGCATGAGCTAGTATATCTGAGTGCGTGTATTAGTGTGTGTTACTGCCTGTGTGTATTTGGGCTTGTGTTTCTGTGCAATGTGCTCTCTGTTGATTTTGGGGTGAATCCAATGAATTGGGGTTAGCCCCGCACACCAAGTCTCTCTCTGTGTCGCTGTTGTATTTAGTGTAACGCAATGCTGATAGTCATGGTGACGTTTGTCTACATATGTGTGTCTCAGTGTGTTTGCATCTGCGATTCTATTTTTATCACTAATGGGGCGAACTGGAGGGAAGGTTAAAAAGTGATGAATCAAAGACTCAGAAAAGCTCTCTCTATCTCTCTCTCTCTCTCTCTCTCTCTCCTTGTTTATAAATTTGAACAATGCCTCTCTCTATTGGCCTCACTACGTCAGTACACAAGTGGCAGATTATTTCTTTGGAGAACGTATTTCAGGTTGTACAATTGCTTCGTTTTACAAACAATGTATTTGGAGACTCAGAGCCCCGTTTTGTTGATCGATGTTGATCCTGAGCTATGAGTAGGAGACAAAATGTGAGGAGAGCGAGAGGGACAATGTGAGTGAGGGCGGGAGGAATGGAGGGAGAGGCAATAGGGGAGATAGATTACTTCTGCTAAGGTTAGTTCGGTATGGAAAATCAAGACAGAGTGACTTTAACCTAACACCTGAGTTCGTCGCTGATGCCATCTTCTTCCTTGAGGATCAGGAATTGGGTTTGTGTCTGCCTCTCTCTGGCTTAGTTTCTTCGACATATAGGCAAACAACAATATAGTTCGTTCGACTTTCGGCACTTTATGATGAAACAGTTATTATGCATAAATTGAAGTTACAAATACAGTAAATGAATTTGTGCCTCACCGGATTGGCCCCAGAGTTGACAGAAACATTGGAATGTGTCCCTGTAACAACCTGGAGGAGAAAGTTGGATAAACAAACACTATCTTCAGTTATTTAACATATCGACAGGCTTCTTCATAGCTGGAACATTGAACTGGAAAGATAAAATCCCGGATGGATTTATTAGTGTCTTGATTGCATGATGAATTTCGTCAAAGGGGTATTTTAGCACTTTCTTCATCTGTTGTCTGAACTTAGTCTGGGTCACAGCATAAATGGCGGTGTTTGTACAGCAACTGAGGAGTTGCAGCATGAAGCCCAATTCCAGCACAAACCAATCCAGAAACACAGATTTATACCCAAAATCGTACATTCTGCCGCATATGGAATAGACCATTAACGTTCCCCATAACAGGATGAAATTGGTCGAGATCACAAACAATAGAATGATAGATGTCTTTCGATTTCTCATTTCTATGTCACACTGAGTATTCCTATTATTGTGAGCCTGGAGTCTCCTTCGGGCTCTGCTGGCCACTAAAATGTGTCTGACGGTGAAAACGTTGAGCAACAAAATCAGGAAAAATGGGAGAGTCGGGTTTAGAATGTGGTGTGATTGTAACATTTTCTGTTACATCACAAAACCAGGGCCGGTTGACCAGCCAATACCACGGTGTGAACATAAAATACCAGAAAATGTTCTTTAAACAGCTCAGCACAATCACTGTTCCCAGAACCAGAGCCGCTGTTTTCTCACTGCAGTAATTAGTTTTCAGCTTCTGGCAACAAATGGCCACAAATCGGTCAAAGGTGAAAGTGACGGTGAACCAGACAGAACAGTCAGTGGCTGCATAAAGCAGAATGGCATGGATATTACAGACTGGGATGTACAACAAGAAATAAAACTGTTCCCAATAAACAATAGGAATGTGTCTCAATATCAGGTCGAGGATAATGATCAGTAGATCTGCCACTGCCATGGCCCCCAGGTAACGTCTGACACATGGAGACAATCGGCAATCTTTATAAAGCAGAACGTAAATCGTCACCACGTTAACTGTGAGGAATGAAAACAAACAAATTATACATCAACCTGAAGCAATGTTACCAGTTTGATTGAGAACTCAGTGACTTTTTCAAATGTGTCACTGCATTCAGAGATTTATTGAAATGATTGAAGCTGATGTAACACATATAAAGTTTTGAATTACTCGCAAAAACGTCATAGAAAACATGAAGGTACTCCCTACCCAAACACAGAGACATACATCCCTAAGAACAGGTGGTTTTTCGAACATTCCCACACAGTCACTCACTCGAGAGTAGACACAGGTCACTTCTCTAAGTTGCTAATACGGAGTGTGAAAATGTTGCCAATCCGAAGAATTCTCTCCCACTTCCTTGAACACAAAAGGAGTTTGGAAATTTCTGTCTTTTAGTCTCAAGTGTGGTCGATCATCTTTCGTGACGAAATGTAAATGCAGGGAAAACACATTAACCCCTTTAACTGCCTGAGGGGACTTCAAAGCGCATATCTTTATCCCTGAAACGAGATCTATTACCTCTGGATCTTATCTGTTATTCAATTAACTGAGGTCCTGCTGTTCACAGATAATGTCAGTTATATCACGTTCCAGGGAATTTTGGTTTCTTAATGTTCCAGGGAATGCCAGGTGTAGACAGCTCCGGATAATGTCAGATATAGAATGTTTTGGGAAATTGTTATTATACAATGTTCAGAGGAAAATCGGTCACAGAATGCTCAGGAGACTGTCCGTTGCAGAATGTTCTTGAGAATGTCAGTTAGAAAATGTTTAATTCTGCCAAAATGTCGATCATTGAGCGCACTGGAAAAATTCGGCAATAAAATGCTCCAGGGAATATCTATTATGGAACTTTTTGGGGAATGTCGTTTATAGAATATTCTGTAGAATGTCAGTTATGGAATGTTAGAGTCATAAAGATCCATATCACCGTTCTGTACATTAAGCCTGTTTGTGATCAATTCAGCCTCATGGTAGAAATCGGTTTCCTGTATCAATTTAACTGGCAGTTTGTACACAAAACAATAATATGCAGCCAATACCACACTTGGCGTAAGAAGCTCTTTCACATTCAAGTCATTCCTTATTTTTGTTTTTGTATAACACTCACAGCTCTAAAATATTCTGGATATATAGTTATCAATATCGACGACTCTGCGCCCACATCTATCTAAAGCCGTTTCAATGCATACATTTACCTCAATGTATGCATTGAAAATCTCAATCTCAATTGAGAATACAGCACACAGTCAGATAGAGCGCTTATCATTCAGGTTTTTAAGCCATCATACCTTTCTCCATTGTAACATTTATTCTGTATTTTGATTGTTCGAAGTACAGTCTTCTCTCAAAATACTCACAGAATAAGAGATAATGGCTAATGTTTCATGAGATCCCATCACCATCCCTCGATGGATTCTAACTCAACGACAGGCAGACTCACCAGTGATAGTGGCATCGTGGTATAAAGTCTGGAAAGCACCAACCCTGGAATTCCCTGACATTGTGGCCCGGCATGTTGGCTCAGTAGTTCAATTCCCGCCTCGGTCAACTGTCTGTGTGGAGTTTGCACATTCTTCCTGTGTCTGCGTGGGTTTCCTCCGGATTCTCTGGTTTTCTCCCACAGTCCAATGATCTGCTGGTTAGGTAAATTGGCCATGCTAAATTGCACGTAGTGTTAGGTGCATTAGTCAGTGGTGAACGTAGGGGAATGGGCCTGAATGGGTTGCTCTTCGGAGGGTCAATGTGGACTTGTTGGGCCGAAGGGCCTGTTTCCACACTGCAGGGAATCTAATCTAATCTTGATTCGGGAGCCCAAGAAATTTCATCATTAAAGACCAACATTAGTCAAATAAATCACCTGATGATGGACATCTGCCGCCCTCCGCACAACGCCTCGGTGATAATTTGGTTCTCCTTCATGTTGGAAACAGATAGAATGAAGTACTGATGGTGGCAAGGATACAGAATGTATTCTGGTTTTGATCCTTCAATGTCTATCACCAAAGGTTTCTCCAAAGGCCCACCTTTGAGCAGGGCGAAGCCTCAAACACATACCAGCCAGTCAAATGGGAAGTGATGAGTGAAATAACATTCTCAATAAACTACATGTCATAGATGTATCTGTCCCTAAACGTGTCTGTAGGAACACTCAGGAAACAATCCCGATGCAAATAAAGTCTCAAGCCTCATATCGAACAAACTTCACACTGTATTATGTGGTATAACCTCCTGTGAAGTAGATTATTCTTCTACAGGACAAAGAATCGAAACTGGGCATCTATGAGACACTGTCGGCTACCAGCAGCTGCATAATCAATTCCCTTCCCTCCGTCATAAAGCCAGAAGTGGGCTGTTCACTGACTACGACAACTCTGTTGAACCAGTCTATTTAACCCATCACGAGTTTTAGTACAGAGACAGAATGAGGCCAGTCAGCCATTCGAGCCTGCTACTCAGAAATTGGAGTAGATCTTTGAAACTCTCATGTCTTTCAGACACGAAATGGAAGGAAATTTTCAGCCTTTCAAAACTGCTAGACAGTAATACGGGGAGCATTGGATAATGAGCTGGACACAGGGTAAAGTATCCAGAAATTAGTTTTTTTTTCATTTAAACAGAAAATAACACTGAAGTGACAAATGCCATGTCCTCACTATTTGCAAAGTAGATGATGCATTTGAATGGAACAAATGGGTTCTAACTAAATATGTCAATTATGTTAAAATAGACAGAAGGCGAAGCTATCAAGAAGAAGAAGAGAACCTGCAAATTGACATGCAATGGATAACAATTTTACATGAAGAGTAAAATGCTGTGAATACGATAAATGGAGAGAGATTCCAGGAATTAGTGTTACAGTGCATACAGGAGGGTTCACTCTGACCCGTTCAGACACTGAAAGTGTTGCTTCATCTTACTAATGTTCCCACTGTCCCCATCGATCACAGTACACACCTTTATCAGTACATTTTTTCTACGTGGAAACATGAAGACAATGGGCATGGCTGACTACTTCTCAATGAAGAGGCTGTGGTTGCTGCCAGGACAATGGCATTCACCAAATAATATACTGTGCACGGTCTCACTGCAACATTAATGGAGTGAGCGACAGAGGGTCAAGTCCAGTCATAAGAATGAGAACATAAAATAAAGCTTTGTCAGATCAGTGAAATTGTTAGTTATATAATAGTTTCCATCCACCTCTCAGAATCAACTAAGATACCATAAATCTGGAGTAGATAGCTATTCAGCACACAGTATAGCACGGACCAAGTTCTGCTCGCTCCAACAGGGCAATCTGCTCAGAGTGAAAAACTATACCGAAGACACAGAGCACAGCTGTATAAACCTATAAACCCCAAAAAACCTGTCCAGCACCAGGAGCAATGCAACGCACAGACCATTAAATCTGGACAAGGTAAATATCCAGTCTGGGGTAGCAGGGCAGGTGACCCAACTGCGTTGAGCTATAAACCCGAATTAGATATCTTTTCAAAATGGGCAGCTGTGAAAACCACACTAGTGCATTCATCTATAAATACAATGCCTCTTGTTCTGTATCTCTTTCGAGAGAAAAAAGATCGCCCAGGAGGAGAAACACCTTCTCAACAGCTATATTTACAAGCTCCTCTGCGTCTTATACTTTTCAGTAATATCACCTCTCATTCATTTCAAATACAATGGGCAGTTACCTCGCCATTTTACACATTCTTGAAATGTCAACACTTTCATTTTTTGCAGCATCAGTGGGAGAGCTGAGGGCACTGCTGGGTCGGTAAATTAATCCTTGAAACGTTACCTTGGGGATCAGCAGCTTCCATTTTTGCATCAGCAGCGCGAGTGGTGGAAGCAAGGACCGGGGTGGGGGGTGAGGGGTGGGAGAGCTGCCAAGAATGTACATGTAGTTCTTTAAAAATTGTCTCGTGCGACAGTGACCTCCGTGTCTGGCTGGTCAGTGGCCCATCGCCTCAATAATAAGTACACAGTTTTGGATATTGCTGGGGGTATCAACTTGCCGGGGAGAACCATAGTGGCCAGGTATCTGACACTGAGCCCGGCTCTGTGGCTCAGATGGGAAGGGAAAAGAGTAGAAAACCGCTCGTGGGAGGACTCTCAAGAGGAAGTGGAATGGACAAGGCATTCTGTGGTTTCAAACGGGATTCCCAGAATGTATGTTGCCTACCAGGTGCCAGCGTATGATATGTCTCTGAATGAGTCTACAAGATTCTGAAGGAGGAGGGTGGGCAGCCAGATGTCATACACAAGAAAAGGGATGGGGATCTAATAAGTGATTTCAGGGAGTTAGTTTGGAAGTGAAAAAGTAGGACGACGAGATTCGTAACCACTGGATGACTACCAGTGCCACGTGCTACTGAGGCGAGGAACAGAGAGCAAGTGCAACTAAACAGGTAGCAACAGGGCTGGTGTCTGAGGGAAGGCTTCAGATACGGAGCTCATTGGGTAATTTCTGGCGAAGGAGAAACCTGTACATGACGGAAAGTTTGCACTTAAACTGGAGAGGCACCAATGTCCTGGGCGAGAGATTTGACAAACGACTTCATGAGGATTTAAACTAGATTGCCAGATGGATGGAACCAATGGTACAGAACAGAGGAGAAGGTAATTGATCAACAGGCAGAAACACGATTCAGAATCTGTTCGTAAGAAATACATTTGATTCGGCAAAAGGATTGGTTAAAGTGTGTCTTAAATAATGCAAGAACTTTCAGTACAAAGAGTGATGAACTCAGAGCCATGGATCGGTACTTGGAATGGCGATGTTGTGAACATAATGGAGACATGGATTTCACAGGAGAAGGTATGGTTGCTGGATGTTCCAGCGTTAAGATCTCTTAAAACGAACAGGGATGGTGATAAAAAAAGGAGGGAGTGTAGCATTGGGAATTACAGCGTGCAACACAGCTGCACAAAAGAAGGTTGTTGAGGAGCGGTTGTCTACTAAGTCCATATGGGTGAAAGTCAGTAACAGGAAAGGAGCAGTCGCTTTATTGGCTGTCTTGCATAGACCCTGTAATAGCAGCAGAGAGATTGATGAACAGATTCCACAACAGATCTTGGAAAGGTGCAGATGTAACTGATGTTATGGGTGTCTTCAACCTCCACAAAATTGATTGGAACCTTCTTCGTGCAGATGGTCTGCATGGAGCTGATGTTGTCAGGTGTGTCCATGTGGGTTTGCTGACTCAATAGGTAGATAGGCCGACTAGGGGAAGGCCATTTTGTATTTGGTGCATAGCAACGAGCCAAGCTATGTGTCTTCTCGTCAAAATGAAGAAGGAAGCTGACTTAAGTTAAAAGAAGCAAGGATCAGGCACAACTTTACAGGATTGCAGGGTATCTCGTAAGGAACTCAAATATGAACGATGGAGAGCTAAGTAGAGCATGGAAAAGCCCTGACGGGAAGGATAAGAGAAAACCTTAAAAACATTCTATACATACGTGAGGAATAAGAGAATAATCAGAGAAAGAGTGGTGCCTGGAAATTGTACCTGGAATCTGAAGAGGTAAGGATGGCCCTAAATGAGGCTTTTTCAGTGTTCATTGGAGAGAGGGACTTTGTTGTTAGTGACCATGTCGTGGACCAACTAAATGGGATTGAACAGATTGATATGGAGGAATTGCATGCGCATTAAATTCTGGGAAGTATCAAAATAGATATGTCCCCAAAGCAGAAGCAGATATGTCCAAGTTTACTCCTGGAAGGGAGGAATGTGATTGCTGCGCCACTGGCAATGATCTTTGCATCCTCACTCTCTGCAGGAGTACAATCACCTGTTTGGGGGAGACAAATGGTGATCCCATGGTCAAGAAAGGAAATACAAAAATCCCAGGGAATTACAGAGCAGTCATTCTTACATCTGAGGTAAACATCATACAGGAAAGGATTCTGAGAGTTAAGATTTATGACTATTTGGAAAAAAAAATCATAATTTGATTAAGGATAGTCAACATGGCTTTCTGAGGCACAAGTCATGCCTCACAAGTCTTATTGACTTATTTGAAGATGTGCCGATACAAGTTGACGAAGGTCGAGCAGTGAACGTGGTGCATACGGATTTCAGTAGGTATTTGATACGATTAGTCGCGGTAGGTTTATTTAGAAAGTTAGGAGGTGTGGAAAAAATGAAATTTTGGCTATCTGGATGAAGAATTGGCAGGCTGAAACAAGACAGCGAGTGGGAGTGGATGGGAAGTATTCCGACTGCAGGTCACTGACCAGTGATGTCCCACAGACATCTGTTCTTCGGTCTCTGATATTTGTAGTTTCTACAAACGACTTGGATGAAGAAGCGGAAGGATGGGTTGGCCAGCTTGCTGATGGCAAAAAGGTAAGTGGTGTTGTAGATAATGTCGAGGGTTGTTGGACGCTACTACAAGACTTTAACAGGATGCAGAACTCGACTGAGAAAAGGCAAATGGAGTTCAACCGGGATAAATGAGAAGTAATTGTTTTTGGAAGATCGAATTTGAATGCTGAATACAGCATGAAAGACAGGATTCCTGGCAGTGTGAAGGAACAGCAGGAGCTTGCGGTCCACACACATAAATCCCTCAAAGTTGCCACCAAAGTTGATCGGCTTGGTAAGAAGGCGTTTGGCGTCTTGGAGTTCATTAAGAGGGTGATTGAGTTTATGAGCCGCGATATTTTGCTGAAGCTCTACAAAACCCTGGTTAGAACACATTTGGAATATTGCACGCAATTCTGGTGGTCTTATTATAGGAAGGATGCAAATGCTTTCGGGTGGTGCAGAGGAGATTTACCAGGATGCTGCCTGTATTGGAAGGCTTCTTTTACAAAGAGAGGTCGAGTGAGCTACTGCTTTTCACACTGGAGACAAGAAGGAAGAGAGGTGACTTGATCGAGATGCACAAGGTAATGAGAGATAACGATAGAGTAGATAGCCAGAAATGTTTGCCCAGGGCAGAAATGGCTGTCACGACCGCTCATAGTTTTAATATGATTGGAGAATGGCATAGGAAGATGTCAGAGGTAGGTTCTTTATGCAGAAAATGGTGGGTACGAGGAATGCATTGTCAGTGACGATATCAGAGTCAGACAAGTTAGAGACATTTAAGCGACTGATGGACAATCACATGGACGGAAGTAAATTGAGGGCTATATAGATTAGATTGATCTTAAATTAAAATAAATGCTCGGCACAACAGCGTGGGCCCAAGGGCTTATGCTGTGCTGTACTGTTATAAGTTCTATCCCAGGAATCATCCTAATGAATTAAAAGAGTATCTTCCTGCACCAGCATACTGATTTTACATTTTAGATTATTTACTTACTTACAGTGTGGAAACAGGCCCTTCGGCCCAACAAGTCCACACCGACCCGCCGAAGCGCAACCCACCCATTCCCCTACATTCATCCCTTTTAACTAACACTATAGGTAATTTATCATGGCCAATTTACCTGACCTGCACAGCTTTGTGACTATGGGAGGAATTCGGAGCACCCGCAGGAAACCCTCGCAGACACGGGGAGAACGTACAAACTCCACGCAGTCAGTCGCCTGAGACAGGATTTGAACCGAGGTCTCTGGCGTTGTAAGGCAGCAGCGCTAACCACTGTGCCACCGTGCCGTTCAGAAGCAGGAGCTTCCCAATCCATTAGGACTGCACGTTTTTACGACGTGCTTTTGTTTCTCAGTGCCAATGCGCATGAACTCACTCTTCATTAGAAGGAGCTCACCTCCCAATTATTCACACACTCGGTGACGTTAATATTTCCCTTTCATAATCCTTATACCCTTATTGCGGCATGCTCCTAAACCTATCTTTGTGTCAATCCATAAACTCAGATATGCACTGCACATAGCCTCCGACTTCAATCCATTAGTATAGATTTGAAGGAACTGAAGACATGGGACTAATATTCCTGATATTCCCGGAGATGCAAATTGATAAAGTGCCATCCATCCCGATTCTCAATTTTCTGCATTTTAATCAAAACTCATTTCATGCTAATATATTTTCTGTCATCCTCTGAGCTCCTAGTCTTGTGTAAGACCCTTTATTTCGTGGTTGAAACTTTATTGCTGGAACAGCACAGCAGGTCAGGCAGCATCCAGGGAACAGGAGATTCGACGTTTCGGGCACAGGCCCTTCTTCAGGAATGAGCAGAGAGTGTTCAGCAGGAGAAGATAAAAGGTAGGGAGGAGGGACTTGGAGGAGGGGCGTTGGAAATGTGATAGGTGGAAAGAGGTCAAGGTGAGGGTGATAGGTCGGAGTAGGATGGAGGCGGAGAGGTCAAGAAGAAGACTGCAGGTCAGGAAGGCGGTGCCGGGCTGGAGGGATCCGGCTGAGACAAGGTGGGGGGAGGGGGGATGAAGAAACTGGTGAAGTCCAAGTTCATCCCCTGCGGTTGGAGGGTTCTCAGTCGGAAGATAAGACGCTCCTCCTCCGACCGTCGGGTTGTTGTGGTTTGGCGGTGGATGAGTCCAATGACCTGCATATCCTCGGTGGAGTGGGAGGGGGAGATGAAATGCTGTGCTACAGGTTGGTTGGGTTGGTTCGTCCGGGTGGCCCAGAGGTGCTCTCTGAATCGCTCCGCAAGTAGGCGGCCTGTCTTCCCAATATAGAGGAGGTTACACCGGCTGCAGCGGATGCAGTAGATGATGTGGGTGGAGGTGCAGGTGAATCTGTGGCGGATATGGAAGTTTCCTTTGGGACCTTGGAGAGAAGTGAGGGGGGAGGTGTGGGCGCAAGTGTTGCACCTCCTGCGGTTGCAAGGGAAGGTGCCGGGAGTGGAGGTTGGGTCAGTGATACTACTCCGACCTATCACCCTCACCTTGACCTCTTTCCACCTATCACATTTCCAACGCCCCTCCTCCAAGTCCCTCCTCCCTACCTTTTATCTTCTCCTGCTGAACACTCTCTGCTCATTCCTGAAGAAGGGCCTGTGCCCGAAACATCGAATCTCCTGTTCCCTGGATGCTGCCTGACCTGCTGTGCTGTTCCAGCAATAAAGTTTCAACTTTGATCTCCAGCATCTGCAGACCTCACTTTCTCCCCTTTATTTCGTGGTATATTCTATTAAAAATCTTGGAAAGGCGAAATGCACGTGTTATGAATTTTCCTTTATCTGTCCTGCTTGTCCTGTACTTAGGGAACTTCATTAAAAGTTTACTTGATTTTTACATGGCAGAACATGTGTTGTGTTTCACAAAACCAGTTTGATTGTAATTCAATGATGCTTTTAGAAATGTCCTGCACTCCTTTCCACAATAACGTTGTCCAACAGATTCCCAAAAGTAAATATTAGGCTAACTGTTGTTTGCCTTGTTGAAGACAGGTGCTATCGAGTCCGAGAGCCATACAGCATGAAAACTATTCGGTCCAACTGACTAAATGCTCGGTCCAACTGACTCTCAAAGGAAAGTAAAATGCAGCCTATTCAGCTTGTCCTGAACTAATATTCAAGTTTAACTTTATCCTCCCAATAGCAGCGAGACGAAAATTATATGCAGTATTCCAAAAGTGGCCTGACTAATGTCCTGTACAGCTGTAACATTTCGTTCCAACTCCTGAACTCATTACACTGACCAATGTCACAAAAGAGGTTTTTCAGTTTCGTGGACCATTCCTGGGATCCAGAAAGTTGAGGAATATTGCAAACAAAATCATAATCATTAACTCTGTAACCTCTTATTTTAAAACTGTGTATCTGTTGCTGCTGGTGTATCAACGTATAGACTTATTTGCTGGTCAGAAGCCTTGTTCCTTGAGTTCGAGGCAGTTCGAAAACTTACCTTCCATTACAATCTTTCCATTATCTTTTTTTTTACTTGTCGTGACATCCTTTATGAGGATCAATGCAAAACACTGAATTAAATTACCTGCTGTTTTCTCTAAACAACTCACAAGTCACATCCTCCATGTGTCCCATACATATTTTTATGTCTTGCTTTCTTCGAAGTGCCAAGTATTCATCTTGAAAGATTTTTAATATACACGAAAAGTTGTTTCTGCTTGATCCTACGTTTATTCGCAGTTTTCCTTCATAATATGTTTTCACTTAAAACCATCTACCTTTAATTCCAAAAGAAGCAGCCTAAATCTGCCCTGATGTAATTCTCGCCACTTTGAATTCTTTAGTTTACGTTCGGATACTTTTCTTGATCGCCTGTGGGAATAATATGCAGTTCGTCTTCCAATCAAGTCCTTCCATTTTGACGAGAGTGAACCATTACTCAGCATTATGGAATGTTTGCTTAAATGTCTATCACTGAACTTCCACTAACCCTTATCCGAATCTATTATCACATTTTGATTTCAAAAACATGTAATACAAAAAGCTGCAATTGAGCTGCCTGCTGCTTTTCAATTATTCCGAAGAACTTCTGCGTGTACTGAACACATGATCATTGGGGCGTGACTGCATTTTCCCATTTTCTACATCTCCATAACAAATGCAACAATGTGTTCCAAATTCCAAAGGGAAGCCACCGAAATAGCCTCATTTTCCTGCAAACGAGTAATTCTCACAACTTTAATAGGCAGGACCCTCAGCTATCAGTGACCCATCACCAACGCTTCTGCCTTAACTGTTCCCCTTCCTTTCCAGAAAAAAATGATACAGACCCCTTGTTTTCAGTTTTCAATGCACGGGAATCACATTCACAGAATCAATCTCTTCCACTTCCAGCTGTTCCAGCAAGACAGCACGGACAAACGCATATTTTTTCCCTCCAGTCCACTGTCATAATTTCACAGGGACCTTTCCTTCTTTGACGCTTCTTTAATCTCAAACACTTACCCACTTCCCCCTGCAGCTTCGCATGCATTTACAACGTTAGCTTATTCAACTCTTCCTTCCTTTCATGCTAACATTTCGGTCCTGCACCGCTGATATGTTCCAACTGTGCACAACACAAACTAGAGTTCATTTCACTTTATTAATTGGTACTTTACAGCCTGTAAGACTTAATGTTAACTACCACAACTTGACATCCAACTCTTCTCAGTTCTGAACAAGTGTCACACTGAACTTGAAACATTAACTGTGTTTCTTTGTCTCCACATGTGCTACCAGACCTACGGATTTTTTTTTTCAGAAATGAAGAGGCATAGAAGAAATTTTCAATTAAATAAAGAAGTGGCGATGATGGAAGTCAGAAGCAAGAACAAAAATTTCTGCAGAAACAGGAAGCTTTGAAGAAGAGTCGCTAGACCAGAAGGATTAGCTGCTTTCACTCTACAGATGCTGCAACACCTTCTGAGTTTCTCCAGCAATTTTTATTGTCTATAATGTATCAAAGAGATGTGTTAAAATCATTCAAACAGAATGTCCAATATGGAGCAACATAGACCAGGTATTGAACGGTAGTGCATAAATGCATTGGTCGAAAACGATTTAGGTGGGCGTCACTGAAACCAGTGACTGTTCATCCAGATCAGGGAGAAATACAGAGGGAAGCGCTCTGACGCTGGCACAGACGTTGGCACGACTGGAAGAGAAAAAAATCACATGAATATGTTAAAGGATTTTGAGGAATGTGACAACTGGGAGGCATAACACCAAAGAGAGATCCTCACAGGAAGGAAAGCATTAAAATGGAAGTAGATCTACATCAGAAAACAAAGTAGATAACTGTGTACAGGGGTGAAGGGTAAATGGATCTCGGTGTGAATTGGGAGACCAGTAGCATTGGAGATATTGCAGCTCCAAAATGGGAATACAATTGATGCGGTAGAACAGATCAGCAACAGAATTGCATTCATCAACAATATGATTTCTCTGCCCAGGATAATCCGTCGATTTCCCTTTACTATCAAGTCGCATTCTAGTTTTGTTGCAAGCATGGGTCAAACATTCTGGGTCAGAAACATGTGTACCTAAAGCTGAGTAAAACCTGTTAAATGAAGCACATTGCTTGCATTCGAAACAGCAGAACTAACATAAGATAGAAAACGAAATGAACCCAAAACCATCACAAAACGAAACCAATCACAAACCTATGGTTAAAAAAGACTTAGTAGCAGAGAGACCTTCACAAATAACCCCATCCTAAATAATGGTAACGCTCTGTGCATCATTTTGTAGCTGACGAGTATGGTGCTGAAAAAAGCACAGCCTGTCAGGCAGCATCCAAGGAGCAGGAGAAACAAGGTTTCAAGCATAAGCCCTTCCTGAGGATATGCTTTTCCAGTATCAAACTCTTAAGCTCTGATCTGGAGCATCTGCAAACCTTCCGTTCTCCTAAAATATTTTAAAACAAGGATGGTGTCTCTGCACCATCCTCAGCCCGATTCTTTAAGTGATGATCCCTATCATGATGGCCACAGTATCAGATGTCTGTTTTCAATGAAATCGATTCACGACACGTGCTATCAAGAAACAGTTGAGCGTAATACATATAATAAAGGCATTAGGCCCTGACACCAATTCTTGCATCCGGACTGAAGTATTGTGCTGCACAACAGGCCGTGCCCTTGTGGAAGTTGTTTCATTCCAGGTCTCACATTGACATCTAGCTGGCAATGTGAAAAAATGCTTAAATATTTCCCGTATCCCAAGAGGAGAATAACTATAATCTGAACAAATGCCACCCCCTCAGTCTCGTCACGATAGTCAAATGGTGAAGAATCTTTTTGGAAGAGATATCAAGCAGCACAGAAATAACCTGTTCATTGTAGATTCCAACAGGTCCCCATTCGGAAACGGTGCTGTCCTGGAGATGTCACTGGATTGCTAATCCTGACCAAGCTAATTCTCTGGCAGATGGTGGAAGTTAAAAAGCAAATAATAAACTATCGAAATCTAAATTCTGGTATCAGCAATAGTGATGTTGGAGCCAATGTCAATTGCAAACAACGATTCCCTTCATTAATATACTTTTAGGAAGCAAATCGACTGTGCTATTTTGGTCTGGTCCAAAAGAGACTCCAGACACACAAACATGTTACAATATCCTCAATGGTCTTTGAAACGGTCAAGCAAGACTCTCAATTGTATCAAACTGGTTCAAGCTCTTGAAGGCTAAAACCCGACAGAACACCCGGCACCAGACTCGGTACCGGAAAGGGGAACAGTTAACACAGAGCTGTCGACCCTTCAGAGACCTCCTTCCTGACAACTGAGAGACTGTGACGTTTACAATTTTTTTCCCACAGACTGTACAGTAACATTAAGATAATAGTAGGTCATTCAACACAATGAGCCTTCGCCCGTTCTACTTCATGACCAAACATTTCCTCATTTGGCTTTGCCCACACAATGTGCATATTCCTTAATGAGATGTACCACCGAAAAAAATTTAAAAAAAAACTACTGACTGCAGTCGTCTTTTCGGGCCACTGATGTGGATCTGCGATTCAATAAAATGAAAGCTGATCTTCTATCTCCACACAATACTCATATTCTTTCCCATGCATTTATCATTTCGTAATCAGTATTTATATCCAGTGCTTTGTCTTCCACAGCCTAATGTGGGACAATAATTCCACAGGTTCACTAGTCCTAAGTGCAGACATTCATTTTCATCTTAATGCAAATTGACCTACCTATTTCATAGACTCTGACCCCTTATTTTAGAAGCCCCAGCCATGGAAATTATCGCCCCAACTTCCAATTTGTTTCGTCCGTCAGATCTTTATATATTTCACTACTTTTTGCTGATTTTCCTAACGCTCATGGAACACAGACCCTGTCGAATCAAGCTCTGCTCACACAATAAGCCTGTCATCCCAGAAATCAATCTGGTCATCCTTTGCTGCACTCCCTCAGTGTCAGGTTTGTCTGTTATGAGGTAAGGAAACCATAAATGCACACAGTTCTGCGCAATGATCGAGATAATGGCATCGGAGGTCCAGTTGCAGTAAGGAAACCTCACTCCTGTTCCCAAACCCACTTGAAATATTGATCAAGACAATGTATATTCTCCTATCCAACTACCTGCTGCTGCAATACTACTTTCAGTGATTAGTGCACAAGCAGATCTCGGTCCTGTTCAATGTTGCAACTATCCATTTCGCGGGGTCGCTGTACTCTGATCGGCGTGTCAATGCCATGCCCAGTACTGGCGTTTCGTTTATAATTCTCTGCCCTGCATGGAGCTCGGAGGTGTGCACCGAAGGAAAAAAAGGGTGTGCAAGTCCCTTTAAATACCAAAAATTTTCAACCAATTTCTTTTCAATTTGGAGGCTGCCTTTCTATTTTTCCCACAAAAGTGCACAACATCACATCGTGCTTTGTTTTCTTGTACATCAGTCAATGAAAGCAAGCATGCAGGTACAGCAGGTAATGAAGAAGGTTAATAGCACGCTGGCCTTCATAACAAGAGGAATTGAGTATAGAAGCAAAGAGGTCCTTTAGATTAGATTACGTACAGTGTGGAAACATGCCCTTCGGTCCAACAAGTCCAAACCGATCCGCCGAAGCGCAACCCACCCAGACCCATTCCCCTACATTTACCCTTTCACCTAACACTACGGGCAATTTAGCATGGCCAATTCACCTAACCTGCACATTTTTTGGATTGTGGGAGGAAACCGGAGCACCCGGAGAAAACGGGGAAATGTGCAAACTCCACACAGTCAGTCGCCTGAGGCGGGAATTGAACCTAGGTCTCTGGCGCTGTGAGGCAACAGTGCTAACCACTTTGCCACCGTGCCGCCCAGAAGGTCCTTCTGCAGCTGTACAGAGCGCTGGTGAGACTGCACCTGGAATATTTTGCGCAGTTTTGTCGTCTCCAAATTTGAGGAAAGACTTTCTGGCTATTGAGGAAGTGCAGCGGAGGTTCACGAGGTCAGTTCCCGAAATGGCGGGACTATCTTACGCTGAAAGATTGGAGCGACTGGGCTTGTATACGCTTGAATTTAGAAGGCTGAGAGAGAATCTCATTGAAACATATAAGATTATTAAAGGATTCGACAGGAAGAATGTTTCCGCTGATGGGTGAGTCCCGAACCAGAGGGCACAGTATAAAAATAAGGGGTAGGCCACTTAGAACAGAATTGAGGAGAAACTTCTTCACCCAAAGAGTGGTCGGTATATTGAATGCTCTGCCCCAGAAGGCTGTGGAGGCCAAGTCTCTGGATACTTTCAAGAAAGAGTTGGATAGAGCTCTTACGGATAGTGTAATCAAGGGAAATGGGAATAAGGTAGGATGATCAGCCATGATCATAATGAATGGTGGTGCTGGCTTGAAGGGCAGAATGACCTATTCCTGTACCTATTGTCTGTTGTCTATTTTCTGCTCTGGATTTGCAAATTCACTCCACTTGTCTCAATCATTTTACATCTTAATTGACACTCACAATCCAACATCGTTCCATGCTGTCAGCAGACTTGGAAATATTGCAGTGGATTTCCGTAACCATATGTTTGTTGTGTGTTGTACATAGATAGGTCCAAGCACCCATCGCTGTGAGATACCATGAGCCTTCCACTTCAAAAGCAGTTCTTTATTCCAATGCTCCCAGCCCAAGATGTTGGCGGACTTGTGGTCCAGTGCTGGAGCTTATCCACTCTGTCTGCTTATCTTTATCTTCCATGTCTTTAATTTTATTCACGTATTTAGCTGGCCCTCAGCTTTCTCAGTGCTTCGACGATAGCGGGTGCCTAATAACCGAACCTAAAGTGGTTTTGAACTGGGTCCAGAGAAGTGGACCTTGAGCCAGGTACAGGAAATTGACTCAAGCTGGGCTTTGAGCTGGGCCCACCTGATCAACCTCAAGCTGGCCCTGTTTGTTGAAACCAAGCAGGCCCAATGTGGACTTCAGATGGACCAGCCAACAACCTCGAGCCAGGCTCAGGGTGCGGACCTCACGAGGCACAGGACATAGACATCGATCGCGCCCAGCAGAGAGGAGAGAATGTCATTACATATTTTTCAGGAGCAAAGGCAAAACCTGGAATCAGTGGCTGGTTGATTGACAGAGGCATTTTAAGTGAGACAGGATCGGCAACAAAAGCTGTAACCTGAGGATCAGCAACTTTATTGTTGTTTTGGTGCAACGCTGGTAGCTGCAGATAACCGCTGGCAAAAGGGAATCACAACAACATCAGTGAGCAGGACGAAGTGGTTACAGACACGATTTTGACATAGGTGGGTCAGGTAAAGGAGGTGAAGAGGTGGTAGTGGAGAAGTGGCTGACCAGCAGAAAAGAAGGCGCCTCAGGACCAGCAACTTGAAGTTCATCGTCTCCAGTGTCGATAGGAATGAAGTGGTGCTTGAAGGATGGCAGTGCAAGCATCGATAAAGTGAACAATCTGGTCCAAGATGGACTCTCTTCAATACAAAACTTTTTTTTTATTTCCTTGTTCTTAAATTATTTAAAGTGTTACCATTTCATGGCATTTAATTTCAATTTTACTGTAAAAAGCAAGTGACAATATAATTAAAACCAAAAACAAAAATTCTGCTCATTGTTTCCTGTCAGCTCTCCCTTAATAAAATCATACCTATACTGGAACCAATCCCATAAGATTTGATTTTGCACACGAAGATTGGCAATATATCAGAAAAGCTTGTCTGAAATGCGAAATGCATTACTTCTTCATAATGTAGCTACCAGTCGGATTTTCAAACATGATTCCCTTTCATGAATCTATACAGAATTTGTCTGCGTCCATTACTTTAAATAGTTTCTCCAAAACAGCTTATTTGCTAAATTAATTCCATTCCCTTTTTCACACCAGACTTAGGATTCCTGATGTTGTTGGGAATATTTTGCTTAGTTTGTTTTGTTTTTTTTTCTTCTGTGAAGACAGAACTGACAACGTTGCTTCATCGTTCCGCCACCTCCCTGTTCTCCATTCTCCATTCTCTGCTTTCAGACTGTAAGTAAGCTGCTGTTGTTTTCTCTGATTTTTCTCACTGGAATATTTTTAAAAGCTATTACAGTTCTACATTATACCTAGTGTTCATGTACTCTTCAGAAAACTCTTCAATTCGTGTCCTAAGATGCTCAATGATTTGCTTTCCGCAAGTACAGAAGCACTAAATTTTAGTCAAAAATCCAGGATGATCTGCATCAGTCCAATTTCCGACATGTGGCCCACAGCTGTGAATGTTATGAGATTTCAAGTGCTCATCCGAGTTGTGAGGTTACCCGTGACAACTACCCACTCAAGAAATGCATTCCAGACCCTTTCATCTTATGGAAAAAAAAACAACCCAGTTTGCAATTGACCTGTACATCTGATCATTCTATCTCTCCCTTCCTGTAACACACGACTTTCCTCCTCAAGGCCAATCACACGGCCCCTCTTCATGTTAAGTGGAAACTTATTTATAACTTTCCATCAAACGCGTACACTTTCACATCTATTCGTCGCATATGAATACTACAAATAATAAGGGACCCAACACAGACCCCTGTCGTACACTACCCTGTGGTCTCCGGTCATACAAACAGCTTACTAACACAACCCTCTGTCTCATGACACCAAGGCAACTTTGAATGAAATGTAACGCAGTATGTAGATTGTCCAACCAGAGGGGAGGCCATATTGGATTTGGTACTCGGTAATGAACCGGGACAAGTGGTGGGCTTGTTAGTGGGTGAACATTTTGGTGATGGTGACCACAATTCTGTGACTTTCACCTTGGTTATGGAGAGAGATAGGTGCGCACAACAAGGTAGATTTTATAATTGGGGGAAGGGAAATTACGATGCTGTAAGGCAGGATTTGAGGAGCATACGTTGGGAGCATACGCTGTCAGGGAAGGATGTGGTGGAAATGTGGAACTTTTTCAAAGAGCAGATACGACGTGTCCATGATATGTATGTACCTATCAGGCAGGAAAGAAATGGTCGTGTGAGGGAGCCTTGGTTGACGAGAGAGGTTGAATGTCTGGTAAAGAGGAAGAAGGAGGCTTACATAAGGTTGAGGAAACAGGATTCAGACAGAGCAGTGGAGGGATACAGGATAGCCAGAAGGGACCTGAAGAAAGGGATTAGGAGAGCTAAGAGAGGGCATGAAAAATCGTTGGCGGATAGGATCAAGGATAACCCCAAGGCATTTTATGCGTATGTGAGAAACCTGAGAATGACGAGAACGAGGGTAGGTCCGATCAAGGACAGTAGTGGGAGACTGTGTATTGAGTCGGAAGAGATAGGAGAGGTCTTGAACAAGTACTTCTCTTCAGTATTTACGAACGAGACGGACCGTATTGTCGAAGAGGAGAGTGTGAAATGGACTGGTAAGCTAGAAGAGATACCTGTTAGGAAGGAAGATGTGTTGGACATTTTGAACAACTTGAGGATAGACAAGTCCCCCGGGCCTGACGGGATATATCCTAGGATTATGTGGGAAGCAAGAGATGAAATTGCAGTACCGTTGGCAATGATCTTCTCGTCTTCACTGGCAACGGGGGTGGTACCAGGGGACTGGAGAGTAGCGAATGTTGTGCCCCTGTTCAAAAAAGGGAATAGGGATAACCCCGGGAATTACAGGCCTGTTAGTCTTACTTCTGTGGTAGGCAAAGTAATGGAAAGGGTACTGAGGGATAGGATTTATGAGTATCTGGAAAGACACTGCTTGATTAGGGACAGCCAGCACGGATTTGTGAAGGGTAGGTCTTGCCTTACAAGTCTTATTGAATTCTTCGAGGAGGTGACCAAGCATGTGGATGAGGGAAGAGCGGTGGATGTAGTGTACATGGATTTTAGTAAGGCATTTGATAAGGTTCCCCATGGTAGGCTTATGCGGAAAGTCAGGAGGCATGGGATAGAGGGAAATTTGGCCAATTGGATAGAAAACTGGCTAACCGGTCGAAGGCAGAGAGTGGTGGTAGATGGTAAATATTCAGCCTGGAGCCCAGTTACAAGTGGAGTTCCGCAGGGATCAGTTCTGGGTCCTCTGCTGTTTGTAATTTTTATTAATGACTTAGATGAGGGAGTCGAAGGGTGGGTCAGTAAATTTGCAGATGATACGAAGATAGGTGGAGTTGTGGACAGTGAGGAGGGCTGTTGTCGGCTGCAGAGGGACTTAGATATGATGCAGAGCTGGGCTGAGGAGTGGCAGATGGAGTTCAACCCTGCCAAGTGTGAGGTTGTCCATTTTGGAAGAACAAATAAGAATGCGGAATACAGGGTTAATGGTAGGGTTCTTAGTCAGGTGGAGGAACAGAGGGATCTTGGGGTCTATGTACATAGATCTTTGAAGGTTGCCACTCAGGTGGATAGAGTTTGTAAGAAGGCCGATGGAGTATTATCGTTCATTAGCAGAGGGATTGAATTCAAGAGTCGTGAAGTGATGTTGCAGCTGTACAGGACTTTGGTTAGGCCACAGTTGGAGTACTGTGTGCAGTTCTGGACGCCTCACTTTAGGAAAGATGTGGAAGCTTTGGAGAGGGTGCAGAGAAGATTTCCCAGGATGTTGCCTGGAATGGAGAGGAAGTCGTACGAGGATAGGTTGAGAGTTCTCGGCCTTTTCTCGTTGGAACGGCGAAGGATGAGGGGTGACTTGATAGAGGTTTATAAGATGATCAGAGGAATAGATAGAGTAGACAGTCAGAAACTTTTTCCCCGGGTACAACAGAGTGTTACAAGGGGACATAAATTTAAGGTGAAGGGTGGAAGGTATAGGGGAGATGTCAGGGGTGGGTTCTTTACCCAGAGAGTGGTGGGGGCATGGAATGCGCTGCCCGTGGGAGTGGTAGAGTCGGAATCATTGGCGACCTTTAAGCGGCATTTGGATAGGTACATGGATGGGTACTTAATCTAGGTTAGAAGTTCGGCACAACATCGTGGGCCGAAGGGCCTGTTCTGTGCTGTATTGTTCTATGTTCTATGTTCTATGTACAAGTAACTCTTGATAATATAAGATTTTTTTTCTTTGTCAGTTTCATGTGTGAGTTTTTTCGAACCATATAAAGAACTTCCTCGATTTACTTTTAAAATTCATGAGACATGACTGCCTTCTCAACTGCTGTGATACTCATTGTGCTATGCTTACCAGACCCACCTGTATTATCCATCCTGTAAACTGGAACCACATTAACTATTTTCCAACATTTTGGCACCTTCCCTGTGGCCACAAACTTCCTGGAATAGTTTTTTTTTTAATTGTCACTTGTCCTGCAGAACACAAGTACAGTATTATGGTGAATGTTTTCCTTTATATTATCGCTTCCTTTGATCACAAAGAGTCAAAAATGAGGTGTTTAGGTGAAAAAGATTTTTATTTACAGTGCAGGATTGCGAACAGCAGCAGCTCAGCACATGGCGCCAGGCCCAAGTCCAACAACTGGGATGCATAGCGCCAGACTCCTGTCTGCTCTGCCGGTACAAATTTAAGCCAGAGCCCTTCCTCTCTTGTCTTCCATATCATTCTGTGATACAACCCGTTGGATCGTGAGGATTTGACCGATTTTAGACCATCCAAAGCCATCAGTCCCCGTTCACAGCTTGTATCAATCTGCTTAAGAGCTTCGCAGTTCACCTTCTCAAAATCAGTACTTTCTTCTGCCTTATTCCAAGTACAACAAATGCAAGGCACTCATGTCGCAATCTACTAATGATGCCCTGCTTCACACACAGATTGCACTCTTTAGTTTCTAATTGGCCCTCAGCGTTCTCTGGTAATTTTGTATGCCTGACATACATGTAGACTGCCGTGGAATTCTTCCGAATATTGCCTGACAGCAAAGTTCCATGCCATTGCGGTAGTCAATCCTCTATCTCTGAAATCTCCAAGTGTCATTGTGATCAAGTCATTCTTTGAAACTCAGGAGAACAGATACATTTTTCGTCACCACACGATCTTGCCATTTATACTTCTGCTGCTGTCAGTATATTCTTTCTAAGGTTGGGGCACCATAACTGTACACGATACTCGAGGGAATGTCTCAAAAACATTCTCTGCAACTGCAGCAATACGTCTTGACCTCTATATTGTGATGCCCTTTAAAACAACGCAAAACTATTTTTTTTCGGTCTACTTGCCTATGTTCATCTCAATAATCTTTGTTTTAATTTCATTTACTAACTCACCCTAGGAGTTCATTTAAAAAATCCTCCTGAATATCCAAATATCTCACATCCACTGGTTCTCAGTTCTCTATGTTTAGAAGAACCATCTTCAAACAACATCATAAAACAGTTTGTCAATTACAATTTTCCTTTCATAAGTGCATTAGCTTTCTGTCACATTTTGCTGTTACTTTCTAAATATTTAATATCACACCCTTTATAACAGGTTCCAACAAATTTCCTCCTGTGGCTGACAAGTTCTGTAATTTGGCACTCTTCGTCCCTTCCTAGTCCAATGAATTTCATTTCAAAGCTTTTATGTATCCAAAATATCTTCCTGACTTTGCAGAATGTATAGGAAAATAGCACAGGAATCTTGAACACAATGAAAATCTCTGCTGTTGCTTCCTGCGAAATTCTGTTTTGAAATACATCTGGTTCGTCAACCTTACGCATTAGATGAAAGGAATCAGCTTAGAAAAATGCCAGATACTGTGGTAGATCATGGACTCAGTTAAATTTAGAATTCTGCAAGGAGGACAAAAAAACTAAGAAGAAAATCGAAAGGACAATATGAATGCAAACCACTAAGAAACATAAAAACTATTGAAAAGCTTCTCTAGATATTTGTAAGGAAAAGTGAAAGCAAGGTCAAACGTCGATCAGGGAGTATGGAGGCAGGATAATTTATTGTACAGAATTGAGAGATTACAGGGAAACTAAACAGTTTCCTTGTGTATATCTTTACGAAGTAAGAGCCAGAAAATTTCCCAAAAATACCAAGCGACTATGGGCTTGTGTAACGAAAGACTAATATCATTCATTTCAGGAACGAGGTAGTATTTGACCTGCACCACGTCCTGGACATCCTCTCTGAGGCATAAGGTATGAAATTGCTCAGAAAAATTTAAATGTGTTCTGAACAGGGCTGCAGAAATCCCC
Source organism: Chiloscyllium plagiosum (assembly GCF_037043375.1). Lineage (NCBI taxonomy): Eukaryota > Metazoa > Chordata > Chondrichthyes > Orectolobiformes > Hemiscylliidae > Chiloscyllium > Chiloscyllium plagiosum. Next base: position 95,567,351 of record NW_028270167.1, read on the forward strand.
AGAAGTGCACCTCTCCTTTTATATGCGTACAATCTCGAAGTAAGTTCAAACATTAAATTTGCCTTCCTATCTAGAGACTCAACCTGCAAGCTAATCTTAAGACAATTCTGGACTCGGACTTCCAGGTCGCTTTGCACTTCAGATTTCTGAATTTTCTCCCTATTTAGCAAAAGAGCCTGTGCCTCTACTTTTCCTTACAAAATGCATGACCTCCCATTTTAGCATGGTGAATTTAATTTGAAGGGAAAGGAGAAGGTAATTCAACCATGTGTTTATTGTGTGAGAGCAAGAGAAGACAAGTCACTCTGCGAAACCCAGTTCAAGAACGCAGAAGCTCAACGTTCAGAATCTAGAGCCTATTGTGGAGGAATAGAAGGAGACTCTTCAGCTCCTCAAAAATTTACATTGCAACAAAATGATTCCAGAAACCTTCAAGCCTTTTACACAATCAACAGGAAAAAGGTAAGCAGACAGTGAGCTTCTCAATCAGAACAGAAGCAGGAATTTCAGGCCATCGAGACTATGATGTTGCAACACCAGGAGGATATTCAGTCCATCGAGTGTGTAACCAGAAAACGAATGAGTTCATTCAGCCACTAAAACTCTTACACGGGAATCAGAGCAGAGCTTTTAAAGCCTTGTGTCCATTAGAGTGTTACGACACGGGGTAAACACCGTCCTTAATTTAAAACCATCAACACCTGCAGTAATCTGTAAAACTTCGAGTAGCCAGAACTATGTAAAGTAAAACTTAACAATTTATTTCTCCAAGTATAACAGGGAATAATTAACGAAACATTATTTACAATTTTTTCTCCAACCTATCTTTTGCATTTCCTTCAATAATACTAATCTAATAAAACTCCCAATAATAATTTACAAAACAAAACTTCTTATCTCAAAATCATACAGCTGTCGGCTCTTGTCTTCGAATCTTCCTGTATCTTCTTTTCTCCTTGTTGGGAAATTCTGCGTTACAGGTTACTGATCGAAAAGATACTTTGAAGAGAGACATACTAGGACCTGGCTGTTCTCTTCTCAACTGTTCAATTTTCCCCTGCTGTCATACCCCACAGCATTTGGTTTGTGCCATTGTCATTTAAGATTGTGAATATACACAATTCAAATTTGATCAGAAATTGGTATTTTTATGGGGGTATAATTTAAACTCGTTGGCCGAATTCGAATTTGTTACTGTCTCCAGATAATGAACGATACGATTTGCTCAACTTCGTGTTATGTATATTGTTACCTTATTGAGACAAAATGGTGCGGCTGTGCTGCTTTTAATTGTCCTAAAAGGTGTACCCACAACTTCAAGAATTGAAAGATAATAGAGCATATAGAAAGGGAAGAATTTAGAGCATTCATCAGCATTGGTGAATAAGAAGCTCTGAGCAAGCTGTTGTAATTTAAATCAAAATATTAGAATTCATTACTGAAGAGTTAAGAACAGATGTGCAAAGTCAAATCACAATCTATCAGAATCAACATGAATATGTGAAGGATAAATCATGTTTGAATTATTTGCCTGATTTCTTTAAAAAGTTGAATAACGTGGATCTTGAAGATACAATGTTTCTGCATATTATTGCACAGTGTGCCTCACAAAAGAGTAAGTTGTATTATTAGATAACATGTGGTTCGGAGTAATTGTTATCTTTGATGGAGGATTGGCGGGAGAAAATTGGACGAAATACATCGTTTCTGTTCTGGTTTGCATAATATGTGTTGTAAGCTGGCATTCTGTTCATTCCTCAGGCACCAACTATTTTCATACAACTTATCACTTGGATAAGAGGTTAAAAAGTACTTTAGTTAAATTTTCGGATGACACTGAAATAGATGGGAAAGTAGGTTGCAATGAAGATATACGAAATTTGCAAATGGATAAGGATAATAGAGATGAATGGGGCAAAATTTGGAAGATGAAATTTACAGTGATAATTATGGATTTAACCATGTCGGTCAGAGGAATAAGAAGACAACTTAATATCTGAATGTAGAGAAATAACAGAGTACTTATCTGCAGAGGGATCTGGGTTTCCTTATGCATGTCACAGAAGACTTGTATGCTTTTACAGCACAAAATGAGTAGGGCAAGTGCAATTTCGGCACTTTTATTTCTATAAAATAGAGTATAAAAGTAGGGTTGTGTTCCTGCAATTATGCAAGGCATTTGTGATCAATGTTTTTGAGAAGATTTGTTGTTCGGGTGCTCGTTGTTGTGGTTCTGTTCGCCGAGCTGGGAATTTGTGTTCCAGACGTTTCGTCCCTTGTCTAGGTGGCATCCTCAGTGCTTGGGGATCCTCCTGTGAAGCGCTTCTGTGACGTTTCCTCCGCATTTATAGTGGTTCGTCTCTGCCGCTTCTGGTTGTCAGTTCCAGCTGCCCACTGCAGGGGCCGGTATATTGGGTCCAGGTCGATGCGTTTGTTCATAGAATCTGTTGATGAGTGCCATGCCTCTGGGAATTCCCTGGCCGTTCTCTGTTTGGCTTGTCCTATGATAATCGTATTATCCCAGTGCAACTCATGTTGCTTGTCATCTGAGTGTGTGGCTACTAAGGATAGCTGGTCATGTTGTTTCGTGGCTGGTTGGTGTTCATGGATGCGGATCGTTAGCTGTCTTCCTGTTTGTCCTATGTAGTGTTTCGTACAGTCCTTGCATGGGATTTTGTACACTACATTGGTTTTGCTCATGCTGGTTATCGGGTCCTTCGTTCTGGTTAGTTGTTGTCTGAGAGTTGCTGTTGGTTTGTGTGCTGTTATGAGTCCTAGTGGTCGCAGTAGTCTGGCTGTCAGCTCGGAAATGCCCTTGATGTATGGTAGTGTGGCTAGTCCTAGATCCGCATCCATGAACACAAACTAGCCACGAAACGACACGGCGATCTATCCTTAGTAGCCACACACTCAGGTGACAAGCAACATGAGTTCGACTGGGACAACACTACTATCATAGGACAATCCAAACAGAGAACAGCTAAGGAATTCCTAGAGGCATGGCACTCAACCACAGATTCTATCAACAGACGCATCGACCTGGATCAATATACCGGACACTGCAGCGGACAGCTGGAACTGACAACCGGAAGCGGCAGATTCAAAACACTATAAATGCCGGAGGAAACATCACAGAAGCGCTTCACAGGAAACTCCCAAGCACTGAGAATGTCACCTAGACAGGGTGATGAAATGTCTGCAACACAGATTCCCAGCTCGGTGAACAGAACCACAACAGGCATTCGTGAGATTGTAACTGGCGTATTCTGTACAGATTTGGAGCAATAAATTGCAGGATATACATTTTTCAGAGGCAGTTCAGAAGAGGTCCACGAGTTTGAATCCAGAGATGAGGAAATTCCCTTATTGCACTGATCCTCCTTGACATTATTCAGCCTTTCAGATGTGCTGCACAGGAATATGGGAGAACTGCTGTGAAATGGGAAGCAGATATTTAGAATAAAACAGTCAGGATGAGTTTGACAGAACTTAAGAATTGGAGTTATACAGTGAGAAATATTGGCTCCTCAGTTGTTTAACATTTTTGTCATTAATTTAGAGGAGTGAAATCGATATGCTGTAACAAAGATTGCGATGACACTAAGATAAGCAGGGAATATAATTATCAAGTAAAGTTGGACGGCTTCAAAATGGTTATGGATAAATTTGTCCGTGGACAACAATGTGCCAAATGGAATATCACATAGGAAAAATGCACTATGCCACTGAAATGGAGAAAGATTACAGGACTTAGTAATACAGTGTGTGTTGCAGGTTCATGCTGACTTTGGAAGTGCTGCTGCATCATCCTAACGGTCTAATTTCTGGTATGCCCAGTGGCCCCATTGATATCAGTGCATAGGAATATTTTGCTTGAGAATATTAAAATTAAAATAAAACCATTGCCAGACACAATAACAGTACACACAGGAATGATGGATGGATTTTGATGACACTTTGGATATGAGCCATGGATTCAGATTTGCTGATCCAGGTTTGAAGCTGGGAGCGTCAGCAGTGGCATCATTAAGACTGCATTTCATAGCTCACAATTTAAATAGCAGATGGGATGAGACAATGAACTATATTCTGGTATACTGGGTAGTTAAAATTGTACATGATCAGGAATCAGGGATGGGATGGAATCAGACAAAAGAAATTAGAAAATAAACACAACTGAATACATGTGCCCAATATGTAAGTAACGAGGACAATGACAGAATGAATCGTGGTTCACAGGTAAACTGGTATTCTCAATATCGAGTCACACAATTACACTGGCAGAAGCAAACCGCCAGAGAGTGAATGATAAAGTTCACACATGCAGGGAGTCGTGGTTTGTAGAATGAATATTGATTTCAGTTTCTCAGTGGAAACAATAACCGCAGTAATGAATGTTGAGTAAATTAAAAGAGCAATAACAGAATTAAAAATGATTTATAGAAATACAAAATGAGCAGTGAGACTTACCAGGGACACCAACAACAGCCAAGATAGGATAATAAAAGTATTGAAGAATCAAAAGTGCAGATTGGATCTGCCATGATAATGGCCTTCTTTTATAATATATAGAAAAATACCAAACATCCTCGGATAAACTCCTTTCCATTATTGTAACATTCCATTCCGATGTTTTCAGATTCTGACCCATTGTAGTAACATTCCAATTTATTGTTCTCAGATTCTGAGACACTGTTGGAGAATTCCAGTCTAAATTTCTCGAATTCTGATCCATTGTTTTAACTTTCCGATCTATTGTTCTCAGATTCTAATCTGTCTTCCCTCTCCTTCTGTTGCTGCTGAACGTATTAGTACTGCAGCTGCTGCTTCTGCTCATATTATGGGATAAGATATCGAACGCAGCCCAATTATATTTCAAAGATGGAAACCCTCCACTGGGATAATTAGAATCCATGAAGACTGACATTAATCACAATTACTGCGCAAACAGGTTCAATTAAACCCTTCCATGCATCATTTTTCATATCACAATAAATGGGAGTATTTACTTGGTCGGGAGGAATGTGTGAGGTTTGTTGAGGCATGGACAATACATTTTTCAATCTTTGTAATCCTTCTTCCTTCTATGTGGGAGTAGTGCCAAAACACTGCGGGGTTGTGCATGTTATATCTTAATTAGAAAAGAAGGCATGGATAAAATAACAGAGCAGTTACATAAAATGACGGTTGAACAAGTTTCTGGAGATCATAAATCAGGGTAATAATTTTGTTGCCCGTTGACTTTGTGCAAAACTACTCCCAGTTTGACGTGCTCCGTTATCAATTTTTTTCATAGCATTGAAACATCATTCAAAGAATGTAGGCTGCTGCTTGGGAAGAGGGGAAAGCATTTTTCCCCGTGTTCCTCTTCCAAAAGGAAAGAAGGATGGCATTCAGTTCACTCGTGCCTTTTACATTTTGAGGATGTGGAAATCTTGAATGGTCACACATTTTGCAATCAGAATCATTAAAAACATAGAGAAGTGTTATTCCAGCCGTATGAGGACTCACTGAGAGGGCACTTGGATTGTGCTGTGTTGTTTGTGTTACCGTTACTGAGAAGGGTGCGACTTACATCCGATGCAGTTTCCTGGCTGCTGACAATACACAGGTTACTGTGACATTTCATGTCTCGGGCCTGTTAGAGAGGGATAGGAGAAGGCCATTCAGCTTTTCGGGTCAGTTACACAGGAACAGGAGAAGGCCAATCAGCTTCTCGGGTCAGTTACACAGGAACAGGAGGAGGTCATTCAGCTTCTCGAGTCTGTTATAGATGAACAGGAGAAGCTCGTTCATTTCTCGAGTCTGTAACAAAAGGAACAGAAGATGACTTTCAGCCTCTCCTGTCTGTTACACATGAGCAGGAGGAGACCATTGAGCCCCTGGAGCTTGTTACAGATGACATCGGGAGTTTTCTGCCTTCTCAAGAGTGTTAGGCAATACTTATCAAATTTAAAATAGTTATGGAAAATGATACACATGCTGTAAATGCTAACTATCTGAATTCAATAAGGAAAATTTTGCACCTATTTGGCAAGGCCTTTGAAAAGCAGTTTGAGAGAGGCTATTGACAGGTATAAGGACATTTGGATAATGGAAAGCTACCACACGTGAGGTATTGAGAGTCCAGAAGCAGTATATTCCTGATCATGAGCAGGCTAAGGTTGGCAGATGTAGGGAATACAGGATTCTCAGAGAAAGTTAGTGTCTGGTCAAGAAAAGGAAGGAAGAATGTGTCAGGTATACACATCAGGCATCGGCTGAATCCATCAAAGAGTAGAAGGGCAGTAGGAGTATACTCAAGAGGGAAATCAGGACGAGACAATTGGCACACAAGACAGAAGAAGAATTTAGCAAAAAGGGTCAAGGAGAATGCAAAGCGATACTGTTAATACATTAAGGGCAAAAATGTAACTCACGAGATGATAGCACCACGTAAGATTAGTCTATGTGTGGAACCATGGGAAACGGCTGAGATGGCAAACATCAGTATTTACTATGAAGAAAGAGATGGAAACTAGAGAACTGGGAGAAATAAATAGTGATTTCTTCAAGAGTGTCCACATTAGAGAAGAGAATGTTATGGACTTCTCAAAGCGCAAACAAGATGATTAAGCTTCAGGATCCGATCAGATGTACTCTCGGGCTCTGTCGATGCTAAGGAAGTGATTGCCGGGGTCCTTGCTGAAACATTTGCATTATAGATAGCCACAGATAATGTGACAGACCTTTGAAGATTGGATAAGAAAGTATTAAGGAAAAGCTCGGGAACTATAGACCGGTGAGCATGATATCATTGCTGGCTTTGTTATTGGAAGGGTTTCTGATGGACAGGTTTTCCATACAACTGGAAAGTCAAAAACTAGTTAAGGATAGTTAGCTTGGATTTGTGTGGGAAATTATGTCTCACGGAATTGACTGAAGTATTTGAAAAAGCTGGGAATTTGTGCTGCAGATGTTTCGTCCCCTGTCTAGGTGACATCCTCAGTGCTTGGGAGCCTCCTGTGAAGCGCTTCTGTGATGTTTCCTCCGGCATTTATAGTGATTTGTATCCGCCGCTTCCGGTGGTCAGTTCCAGCTGTCCGCTGCAGTGGCCGGGAAATTAGGTCCAGGTCGACCTGCTTATTGATTGGATCTGTGAATGAGTGCCATGCCTCTAGGAATTCCCTAACTGTTCTCTGTTTGGAATGTCCTATAATAGTAGTGTTGCCCCATTCGAACTCATGTTGCTTGTCATTGGCAGATGCAAATCACTATAAATGTCGGAGGAAACATCACAGAAGCGTTACACAGGAGGCTCCCAAGCACTGAGAATGTCACCTAGATAGGGGACGAAACGTCTGCAACACAAATTCCCAGCTCGGCGAACAGAACCACAACAACGAGCACCCGCGCTACAAATCTTCTCCCAATCTTTAATTTTGAAAAAAGTTACAAAGAAGGTTGATGAACGCAGACTAGTGAACGTTGTCCATACGGACTCAGTGAGGTTTCCGAGACGTTTCTCGGCATAGGCTGGCTAACAAGGGTCGATCGCCTGGAATTCAGGGAGAGATAGCCAGTTGTATGCAAAGTTAGCTTGAACATAGGAAATCAAGGTATAGGGGCGGATTGTTTTCCGACTGCAGGCATTTGTAGTTTACATGACCGATTTGGATTTGAGAAAATGAGGAACAGTTTGCATGTTTGTAGATGACACCAATATCTCGTGAGCAGTTTCATGCGGTCATTGGATAAGTCACTTAATTGACAGAGAAAGTAAAATACCGCCCTCTACCCCATGAAAAGTTTGTGGAACTGCAGATCATGTCGGAAGCAGTTCGTATTGGACATTTCCCATGAGAATTTACAGCAAGCCATCCTCATCAGGCAGATGGAAGAATGGAAGCTGGACCAGAAGAAAAGGGTTAAGATGTAAGAGCTTAATGTCTTGGCTAGAGAGCAAGATGCTACTTTGACAACTTTACTGAAATCAAAACATTCTGTACCAACAGCCTATTGTAAACTAGCCTCAAGGTTTACAGATACATCATTTATTCCTCTAACTAACTTTGTATGACGTCAAAATTACTATTTTAACTCCATTAATGTTATTACAAATTGTCAACTGCTGACTTTACATTACTCAGAATCATAATCACAAGAGTGTTTAAGAAACCACTTTAGCACTTCAAATCAACAACAATCCCTCCGAAGAGCCTCCCACCCAGATCTATCCTCCTACACTATCCCTACAACCCTGAATTTCCCATAGACAATCCACATAGCCTGCACATCTATTGACTGCGAGAGGAAAACGGAGTACCAGAAGGAACCCCACTCAGACACAGGCAGAAAATGCAAACTCCCCACAGACAGTCACTGCAAGCTGGAATCAAAACCGGATCCCTGGCGCAATGTGACAGGGCTGCTAAGCACTGAGTCACCGTGCCACCACATCATCAGCTAAGAATGACTGCATTCTCCCACTTTCTCTGGATCCAACATATCTGTTCAGATGACGTTGAATTCGAATGGGTTACATCTAGCTTTGCTGTCACCCATGATTAACACACACAACCCTCTCCAGCTCGTTCGGGAACAGGGTCTCCAAATACTACTGGCCTAACTTTTGAACAGCTGCCTACACGACCTCACACATTCTCCTTCCTCGCAAATCATGTCATCCATTATTATTACGGTATGTAAAATATTTGCTGATCGAAAAGCAAACAAAGAACGGCTGATGCTGGCGATCTGAAACAGAAACTGTTTTGATGAAGAGTCCCCGAATTTGAAATGTTATCTCTGCTGACTTCCGACAAACACTGCGAGATCTGCTGAATTTCGTCGACAATGTCAGTATTTGCATATCTAATTTCCTGTTTATAAAATGCACAGAATTTGCTCTGCAATTATAATTTAAATGTACCGTCACCACCAGTATTTGTTTTTCCTTATTGTTTCTCAGCTGCAGCTAAATTGTTCCTGTGTAATCTGTGTGATGTGAGCTGTGACGAGTTTACCGGGAGAGTGGGTGAAATATCCCTGATGCCTTTCTTGATAATCTCTCTGCCTCTTGTTCGTTCTTGTCAAGAGCAATGACGGGATTTGCACGAGGTCTTCACTTACGCTGTTGGAGTGAAGATTGACAAATATCTCCCTTCAATGCAGTACATTCCTCCTGATGGTGTTGCCTTCTCTAACTCGGGTTGCAACTTCAGAGCTGACAGTCATGGTTTGTTGTCACAGCCTCCAGTCATGGGCCTGGCAGAAGCGGAATCCTGCTTGTGAAACTCCTCTCCGAGGAGAAGCAAAATACTCATGTCTACAACGCGGGTTTGGGTAGGGTAGCAATTTCACCTTGCCTGCCACGTCCAGGCTCAATATCAGGGAAAGTGCAAGGACTGCACAGACTGTGCTTGTCCAGCTGTGCTATGGGCTTTTCACTTAACACTGGTTGCCGGGATGCTGATTAATTCCAGAAAATCCAAAGAGTGGCAAGTTGCTCTCGGTGGAAATCCAACATAATTTCACACTGTGAGGATCCGAATGCCAATTGATGTGTTGTGTTTCATGCAATTCACTTACACTGGCAGTAGAAATTTCTCCCAAAACTCGATCAGCTGGTGCTTTGCATTAAAAAAGATAAGATTACGCCAAATTGTAAGAACTTAAGAAGTAGCAGCAGGAGTACGCTGTCTGACACTTTCCATGAACATCCTCGATGAACGAGGTGCTTCGATTTTCAGGACTGAGACAATTCTTCTTGTACAAAATCCAGCAGCGTGGTGGCACCACTGAGCCATTTGCTACAGTAGAACATTAAATCTCGGTGAACAGAACGATGCCAGGAGGACATTGAAAATTTAATAAAAGTTTTACCGACGGCACCAGTTTTAGCTACACTATTTTATTTAAATCTATCAAAGTTGCAATCGATGCTAGTGATCTAGCAGTTGGGACAGCACTGACGCAGAAGTATAATAATGTATTTAAACAACGAACTGTCTACTTTTCAAAAATTCTCAATATCCATTCTAGAAAATTCTCTGCCATTCGATAATGAATTATTGAGTTGGGTACTGGCCTTATACATTAAAATGTTGTATGCGGCCAACAAGGTGTTGGAGACAGTTGTGTACACGGGCCGCAGTCCTCTCTTACATTTGAAATATTTAAAGACAAAAGCGTGAGATATTTCCATTGGAGTCTTGTGTTACAGACTTCTAGTTTACTGATTGTACATGTTGCACGTCATAAACATGTTGTATGAATGCGTCATCGCGGGTTTGATGGGGAAAAGGTGTAGATATGATTTGAATGATGCCATTTTTTATATTTTTTTTATAAAAGGCATAACTTAGGTTAACTACATATGTATTTCAGAAGAATGATGTTATGAAGTCGAAAAAAATCATGCAGATGCCTCTTTTATATGTCTTGGGGAAGTGTTACGAAGTCGAAAGCATGTATAATCACTTTCAGATTGAAAGTGTTTTTCTGAATTTAAAGCATAGCCACAGATGTCAGCTAAAGGGCTGTTACAAATGCGAAAATTGGTTCTTAACTGGATACTTTTGTTTTAGCTGTTGATATGACAACAACTCTCATTTAACCAATTATTTTAAATCATCCTCAGGAAACTAGAAGCCAATGGAACTTGTATTTTACTGTTTTCACACCAAGAAACCAAGCAAATTATCGCAATTAATGTGTCATGGCAGGAGTATATAAATCCGGTATTTTTAAAATTAGAGGGAGAGCAACTGCCATCGGAGTATATAACAACTGCTATCGAGCAGGAGTGCTAACTTCCTATTTGCCTTCGTGCTCTCAAAGGAATTAGAATACATTCTTTATCAAAGGTCCCTTTTAATGTAAGACCGACTCACAGTAAAAAAAAAACACGAAAATGAAGAGAGATCAGCGGCTGGGAAATTGAAGACAGCAGAGAAGACAGAGAATGTGTAATACTGACATTAAGTTATTTAATTATAAGTTGGTTGCTGGAAAAGCATACTTTATCAATTTGAAATCCAATAGTAAGTAGTTAAGAAAAAGGTGACTTGAATTTAAGAATTGTTGTTTAGAGTTAATAGAAGAGATTGCTATTTTTCTTCAAATGGTGGATCGTAGCAGTTATCTGTCACTCCGAAGGGTGGCACGGTGGCTCAGTGATTAGCACTGCTATCTCACAGCGTCAGGGACTCGGGTTCGATTCCAGTCTTGGGTAACTGTCTATGCAGAGTTTGCACATTCTACATTCTTCTCGCGTCTGCGTGGGTTTCCTCCAGGTGTTCCGGTTTCCTCGAACATTCCAAAGATATGTAAGTCAGGTGAATTGGCCATTTTAAATTGCCCATAGTATTAGGTGCTTTAGTCAGAGGAAAACAGGTCAGGATGGGGTTATCTTCAGGGGGGAGTTGTGGACATGTTGGGCAGAAGGGCTTATTTCCACACTTTAGGGAATCCAACCTGATTAGGAGTTGAGGCGAGCTTTTGCCAGGTGATTGGTTTACTTAGCAGACGAGTTCAAACTCCACGTCGTAGGAATACCCACTATCTGCTCTCCCCAATCAGCCAATCCTCCATCCGTGCCAAGTATGTTCTTGTGAATTCAAAATGTAAAAACAAAACATTATTGGATTTGTTTTTTGTCTGGCTGTAAACAGCAGAATAGATAAAGACGTGGGATGGTTTATTAGGAGTTCCACAAAGCCTTTAAAAAGGTACCACTGTAAAGGAGACGAAGCAAAATTGGCACTTCTGGAATTGGAGGGGGAGTACTGACATGGGTTGAGAATTATTTATCAGTCAGAAAAAGAAAGTGGGAATACATGGGTTTCTTAGTCTCCAACTATCCACAAGGTGGACTGATGAATTTGATGGGTGGACGAAATCTAATGTTTCCATGTTTGCTCATGACAAAACGAAATCGGAATATGGATTGTATGCAGGAAATAAAGGGGAAATGAAAAATCCATGAGTTTGTCTTCTTTTAAATTCATTGATGGGATGTGGCCAGCACTAGTTAGGTCATCATTTTTCCCATCTGTACTTGCCTTGACAAATTGATTGTGAGCTGCGTTCCTGATCCACTGTAATGCTTTAGGTGTAGGAATAGACACGTGTTGGGATAATGGAGCGTGGCTAGAAGAGAGGTTCGGAAATAGAACATAGAACATAGATAAATACACCGCAGTACAGGCCCTTTGGCCCTCGATGCTGCGCCGATCCAAGCCCACCTAACCTACACTAGCCCACTATCCTTCATATGCCTATCCAATGCCCGTTTAAATGCACATAAACAGGGAGAGTCCATCACTGCTACTGGCTGGGCATTCCATGAAAACACGACACGCTGAGTAAAGAATCTACCCCTAACATCTGTCCTATACATCCCACCCCTTAATTTAAAGCTATGCCCCGTCATAATAGCTAACTCCATACGTGGAAAAATGTTCTCATGGTCAACCATATCTAAACCTCTAATCATCTTGAACACATCCATCAAGTCACCCCTAAACCTTCTATTCTCCAATGAAAACAGCCCCAAGTACCTAAGCCTTTCCTCATACGATCTTCCTACCATACCAGGCAACATCCTGGTGAACATCCTCTGCACCATTTCCAGGGCCTCCACATCCTTCCTATAGTATGGCGACCAACACTGCACACAATACTCCAGATGCGGCCGCACCAGAGTCTTATACAACTGCAACATGACCTCAGGACTCCGGAACTCAATTCCTCTACCAATAAAAGCCAGTACGTCATATGCCTTCTTCACCACACTATTTACCTGGGCGGCAACTTTCAGAGATCTGTGCACATGGACACCAAGATCCCTCTGCTCATCCACACTACCAAGTATCTGACCATTAGCCCAGTACCCTATCTTTTTGTTACTCTTACCAAAGTGAATCATCTCACACTTACCTACATTAAATTCCATTTGCCACCTTTCTGCCCAGCTCTGCAGCGTATCTATATCCCGCTGCTACCTGACACATCCTTCCTCACTGTCAACAACTCCACTGACTTTCGTATCATCCGCAAACGTGCTCACCCAACCTTCTCGCCCCTCCTCCAGGTCATTTATAAAAATGACAAACAGCAATGGTCCCAAAACAGATCCTTGTGGAACACCGCTAGTAACTGCACACCAAGATGAACATTTAAAATCAACTACTACCCTCTGTCTTCTTCCAGCCAGCCAATTCCAAATCCAAACCTCCAACTCATCCTCAATGCCATACCTCCGTATTTTTTTCAATAGCGTACCATGGGGAACCTAATCAAACGCCTTACTAAAATCCATATACAACACATCTACCGATTTACCCTCCTCTACCTCCTTAGTCACCTTCTCAAAGAATTCAATAATGTTTGTGAGGCACGAACTGCCCTTCACAAAACCATGCTGACTATCCTTGATCACATTATTCCTATCCAGATGTTCACAAATACTATCCCTTACAATTCTCTCTAAGACTTTACCCACAACAGAAGTGAGACTCACCGGCCTATAGTTACCAGGGTTATCCCTACTCCCCTTCTTGAACAAGGGAACCACATTTGCTAACCTCCAGTCTTTTGGCACTATTCCTGTCGACAACGAGGACACAAAAACCAAGGCCAATGCCTCGGCAATCTCCTCCCTTGCTTCCCAGAGAATCCTAGAATAAATGCCATCAGGCCCAGGGGACTTATCTATTTTCACCCTTACCAGAATTTCCAAAATCTCTTCCCTACATACCTCAAAGCCGTCCATACTAATTAATTGTGACTCAGTATTCACATCGCAACAATATCCTGTTCCTGAGTGAATACTGACGAAAAGTATTCATTCAGTGTCTCCCCAAAGTCTTCAGTCTCCACACGCAACTTCCCACTACCATTCTTGACTGGACCTATTCCTACCCTACTCATTCTTTTATTGCTGAAATACCTATAGAAAGCCTTAGGGGTTTCCCTAATCCTACCAACTAAGGGCTTTTCGTGTCCGCTCCTTGCTGCTTTTAGTTCTCTCTTCAGATCATTCCTGGCTACCTTATAACTCTCAATCGCCCCAATTGAACCATCACGCCTCATTTATACATAGGCCGCCCTCTTCCCTTTAACAAGGGATTCCAGTTCCTTATTAAACCACGGCTCCCTCACACGACCCTTTCCTCCCTGCTGGCAGGTACATACTTATCAAGGACACTCAATAGTTGCTCCTTGAACAAGCTCCACATATCAATTGTGCCGATGCCTTGAAACCTACTTTTCCAAGCCATGCATCCTAGGTCGTGCCTCACCGCATCATAATTTCCCTGCCCCCAGCTATAACTCTTGCCCTGCAGTGCATTCTTATCCCTCTCCATCACTAGAGTAAAAGTCACCGAATTGTAGTCACTGTCCCCAAAGTGCTCACCTACCTCGAATTATAACACCTGGCCTGGTTCGTTACCCAGAACCAAATCCAGTATGGCCTCACCTCTTGTTGGCCGATCTACATATTGGGTCAGGAAACCCTCCTGCACACATTGAACAAACACTGGCCCATCTAACGAACTCGAGCTATAGCTTTCCCATTCAATATCTGGAAAGTTAAAGACCCAATGACAACCACCCTATTACTTTCACTCTATTCCTGTATCATCCTCGCAATCCTTTCTTCTACGTTTCTAGGACTATTAGGAGGCCTGTAGAAAACTCCTAACAGGGTTACCTCACCTTTCCTATTCCTAACCTCAGCCCAAACTACCTCAGATGGCGAGTCTTCATCCATCGTCCTTTCCACAGCTGTAATACTATCTTTGACAAGCAATGCCACACCTCCCCCTCTTTTACCCCCACCTCTGACCCTACTAAACATTTAAACCCTGGAACCTGCAGCAGCCAATCCTGCCCCTGTTCTACCCATATCACCGTAATAGCCACAACATCGAAATCCCAGTAACCAACCCATGCTGCAAGTTCACCTACTTTATTTCATATACTTCTCGCATTGAGGTACACACACTTCAATCTACTTTCCTATTCATAGGCACCCTCCTTTGAGATTGATGCCATGTTTCTAACCTCCTTACACTCCAGGTCCTGCATCGAAAGCTACAGTCTGGGTTCCCATGCCCCTGCAGAGTTAGTTTAACGCGCCCCCCTCCCCCCCCGCCGCCAAGAGCACTAGCAAATGCTCCCCCAAGGATACCGGTGCCCCTCAGGTTCAGGTGTAGACCATCCTGTTTATAGAGGTCCCAGCTTCCCCAGAAAGAACCCCAGTTATCTCGATACCAGAATCCCTCCCTCCTGCACCATCCCTGGAGCTACGCATTTAACTGTTCTCTCTCCCTATTCCTCGACTGTCTATCACGTGGCATGGGTAACAAACCAGAGACAACAACTCTATGTGTTCTAACTCTGAGTTTCCAACCTAGCTCCCTGAAAGCCTGCCTGACATCCTCAGCCTTCATCCGTCCTATGTCGTTGGTGCCAATGTGGACCACGACTTCGGGCTGCTCCCCCTCACCCTTAAGGACCCAGAACACACGATCAGAGACGTCACATACCCTTGCACCTGGGAGGCAACATACCAAACGTGAGTCTCTCTCACCCCCATAAAACCGCCTATCTGTGCCCCGAACTATCGAGTCCCCAATAATTATTGCTCTGCTCTTCTCCACCCTTCCCTCCTGAGCAACGGGGATAGGCTCCATGTCAGAGGCCTGAACCCCATTGCTTACCCCGGTAAGTCCCCCCCCCCCCACAAGTATCCAAAACGGTATACTTGTTCTTGAGGAGAACGGCCGCAGGGGGTCCTGCACTGGCTGCTTCCTCCCAGTCCCCCTCACTGTCACCCATCTGTCTGCAATCTTTGGAGTTGCTACTTCCCTAAAGCTCCGATCTATGGCCACCTCTTCCTCCCGGATGATCCTAACTTCATCCAACTCCAGCTCCAGTTCCCTAACACGGTTTTGGAGGAGCTGGAGATGGGTGCACTTCCTGTAAGCGTAATCAGCAGGGACGACCATGTCATCCCTCACCTCAACATATTGCAAGAGGAACATTGCACTGCCTTCACTGCCATCCCTCTAAAAGTAACATTTTTTTTAAAAAACAAACTTGGTCTAAAGAATAGAACAAGCAAAATGTAGCACTTACCTACTTACCAGAACGGGTCTTATTATTAGGTTGGAGGAGGAGGGTGGGTGGGAGACTCTACAATTGTAGAGTCTCGGATTTAGCCGCCTTGCTGATATATATGGTCACTGCTTTCCTTCCCGGCTGTCACTCTGGTCCTCGTCACTTCCCCCGCTGCTCCCGCTCCATCTGTGAAAGGGCAAACACCGTTGTCCTCTACCGGTAAGTATTTTTTTTAAAAACTGCCTTACCTTAGCTGCAGTCTTCCGGGTTCGTCTTACCTTCGCTGCTGCTCGCACTCAAAATGGCCGTTGGCGTCGAAGGGGGAGTATTTATACTCACTGCTTTCCTTCCCGGCTGTCCCTCTGGTCCTTGTCACTTCCCCCAATGCTCCCGCTCCTTCTGTGAAAGGGAAAACACCGCTGTCAACTACCGGTAAGTATTGTTTTAAAAAACCGACTTAACTTAGCTGCAGTCTTCTGGCTTCGTCTTATCTCCGCTGCTGCTTGCACTCAAAAAGACAAACTAACACAGGAAATTATAAAACAACAGAAAATGACATAACGAGAGGAAGTGACGTCGCCAACCGAAGGAAACCTAAACACGTAAATAGAAAGCCGTTCACTAACACAAATGTTTCACCCGAGGCTAACTGATGGTGTTACCTAGAATGGTGACGAAAGAGCTAAAAGCGAAACTTCCACCTCAGCGAGCAAACCTTCATCCAGAATCTCAACCTGTACTATAAATCTTCGCGAAATTCACTCAGCCCTGAAAGTGTCAACACAGGTAGCCAAGGTGGAGAAGTCATTTTCTGTTAGGGCGAATTGCAAGAGCTACTCGAGAAGACTTGAGCTGGTCTGGCAGGGCTGAGGGATCCAAAACAGTTGTGATTTCAAAAATAACTTGGAGGCTAGTACAGAAGTTGTACCATAAGTTATGGTCTAATTACCTGACCAAGGTATAGCACTCCAGAAGAAGTTACTTCCAAATAAATCTTTTGAATTTTCATTTGCTGCACTGTGAGTTTTCACAGGTGTTCAGGTGAGCAACTTAAAAAGACAAGACACGCAAGAGCACTGAAGGCTATGAGGGAAATTGATTAATTAAATTGCATTTGTTTCAATGCAAGGGGCCTGACAGGCAGGCAGATGAACTCAGGACATGAAACGGAACATGGGATTTGGATTCTATGTGTGTTACTGAAGCACAGCTGAGTAAGGTCAGCACTGGCAGCTCAATGTCCCAACATACTGATGCTACTGGAAGGATAGAACTGTAGGCAAGATTAGATCAAACATCACATTAATTAGAGAGAATATACATGCGGGATTGACCAGTGAAGCAGTATTACTGGAACGAAAAAATAAGATTAGCTCATCAGTTAGATGCGATTCATTGGAAACTGACCTCCACTTGGGAAACAATGTGGGAATGTATTGATGTGTTAATGGGGGAGCATTTTGGCAAAGTGACTACGATTCTACTAGTTTGAAAACGACAGTGGAAAAGGACAGGTGTGGTACAAAAGTGAAAGTTATAAAATGGGAGAACACCAATCTTGAACTTGAACTTTCAAAAGTAGTTTGGGGAGGCTATTTGCAGTTAAAGCGAATTCTGGCTCGTCGGCTTGATTAAAAAGTGAGATAAAATGAGCATTGATTGCCAGCACGCTCCTATTGGAAAATAGGCTCATGCTGACAGAATTAGGAAATGCTGCCAGACAATGTTTGACTCTGATGAAGAAAAATGAGGTACGTATCAGGTATAGTTAGATGGATCGAGTGAATCCGTTCAGCATCATCAGGGGTGTAGCAATACATGTCGGATGGAAATCATGAAAGCAAAAAAGCGACATGAAATACTTTTAATAGAGAAGTTTAAAGAAGATCCAAAGAGATTCTCCAAGCAAATTGAGAACAAAGACGCAATTGGGAGAAGGTAGGGGACCTGAAAGATTAATGTGGCCATCGATATCTGGGACTACAGGAGATGTGTACGATCCTAAACAAGGATTTCACTTCACAAAGTACGTGGAGAAGCATTAGGGAAGTCAGGGAAATAAACAGAGATTTGTTAGAACATTGTTGGGATATTGTATGAAACTCAGGTATCAGTATCTTGTCCAATTGGATGATTCGGCCAAGGACAGAAATTGGAGTATAATTCAAGTGTTCGATGTTGTTAAGACAAATCAAGGAGGAATAGCATAGTTAATAGTAGGGCCCTGGGCAACGTTGTGGAACGGAGAGAGAAACAAAGTGTACAGTTGCGATTTCCTTTTGACTTGATATCACATGTGAACAGTGTAGTGAAAGCGTATTTGGCACACGTGAGTTCATTGGTCAGAGGTTGAAGTACACGGAGATATTTCAACATTATCCTGGTAATTCCCTTTCGCCAAATAGGTCTACAGGTAGCCATTATAATGGTTTATAAATCGATGCGGGACATACGTAAAAGGATTTTCAAGGGTAGGCCAGTCCAAAAATAGATGGCAAAATCTTGACTGAGAGTGAAAAGATTTAAAGAAGGGTCTGACGTGCAATA
Source organism: Chiloscyllium plagiosum (assembly GCF_037043375.1). Taxonomy (NCBI): domain Eukaryota; kingdom Metazoa; phylum Chordata; class Chondrichthyes; order Orectolobiformes; family Hemiscylliidae; genus Chiloscyllium; species Chiloscyllium plagiosum. The sequence goes on from NW_028270167.1 coordinate 95,586,008, forward strand.
TATTCCATAGAGCAAAATACTTATATGGAAGGAACTGCCAGGCGAAATGGTAAAAACAAAAACAACTGCAAGATGTGAAAGACATTTGAGTAGGTGCACAGAGAGGTAAACTTTCGAACGGATATGGACCAAACGCTAAAAAATGCGACTCATTCAGTTTACTAAACTTGGTCAGCATGGGCAAGTTGGGGCGAATTGTCTGTTTCAATTCAGCATGGCTCCATGCCTCCAGTTGCTGGAGAATGAGACTACCGAGGTAAGGCATGTTGTAGAAATTGAAGCTAATTACAGGGATGTGGATAGTCGTCTGGATTGGAGTATTTGTCATATACGTAGAGGGATTCGGGGGGGGGGGCGGCATTTACAGATATATAAACTGTTACAGGAGTTAGAATACTTGACGTGTCTAATAGAGGTGCCATCGATACAGTGCTGAAGAGGGAACACAGAACAGAAAGATCCCAGCGGTACCAACCTCTTGTGGCAGATCTGCTTTCACCTCTGTTGTACTGATCCTCCCAAAGTGAACATAATCCTGGATTGATCACTGTGAACTACCTATACTGTCTTTGCACAACAAAACGTTGTGTAAGTTTGGTGAATGAGTCTTGGAGATTTCTGTACTTTGCCCCTTTCCAGAAGAGCTTCCAGATGCTTCACAGTTTCTTCCGAGGAAACTGTGGTCTTTCCAAATGCATCTCATCTTACACGTTGGCCATGGCAACGTCGGATCTATTGGTTATTATCAATAGTATTATAGTGTATCGTATTTTGAGTTATCACTTCCCATTTTCCTTCTTGTCCCACACACCTGTGTGCAAGCTCATTATATACATGATAACCATCGGTCTGGATCTAACTGTTTGGTTCACCGTTTCCTTCACATTTGACAGATTTGTGGTGATCTGCTGTCAGAAGTTTAAGACAAAACACTGCACTGAAAAAACTGCAATCACAATATTAATAATCGTCTCCGTTCTGACCTTATTAAAGAACATATCGGTTTTGTTTGCATATGAACCAGTGCAAATTATTAATAAAATTGAATGGGACTGCCAGTCAAGTGTAACTTTCATTGCTTCATCTCCAGGGTTAACTTTTGTTTGGTTCTACAGCACCTGGGTTTGCTTGGCTTCCATTTCTCCTAATTTTCTTGTTTCATTCTTGAACAACCCACCGTGTTGTGGCAAATAGAACTCGCGTTGGACTCCAGGGTCACAGAACTGAGAGGCAAAGCAATTCAAGAATGGACAAACGGAGGAATACCATAATTTTATTGTTCTCGGTATCAGGCAGTTTCATATTGCTTTGGTCGACACATTCTGTGAGTTTGGTCATGACCAGATTGTCACATGGTAATTACTATCGCGGTGACTTTAACATCCCTGAATACATCGCGACTGAAACAGGAGATATGTTGAAGTTGTTGAGTTGTTTCCTGAACCCATGCATTTATGCAGCAACCCAGAACAAATTCAGAGAAGAGCTAATGATGTTGGGGAAATCTCTGTGGAAGAAAACAAATCATATTATTTGAAGAAAAGAACAGTGGACATGACAAATGTACTTTAGCCGACTCTCTTTGCAGCTGACCCGGAATTTCACAATGTTACCAACAGAGAATTATTTTGGTCCCTCGGTCTGTGCAAAAACATGCTTTCAGCAGATATTCCTTCGATGTTTGATTGGACATTTGATCTCGATTTTGCATATTTTTAATATTATTTTTGGATGAACGTTTTGCATTGCATGGAAAAACTATCCGTATTTTCAACGGTCAATGTTTATTAAAATACCATTAGAGGTCACATTTGACGTTGAAATAAATACATCCATTGCGGATTCCCAGATCCAATGCTCCGGTTAAAATCCCGGTTATGTCTGGAAAACATACTCAATGATATTGCTGCCGCAAACTCTTGAACTGCACCGTTCTATCTGACAAAGTAACTCATTAACACGTTATGTATGGCTAAAGAAACACAAAGAAAATGTCCTTCCTTGGTATCCCAGTGATTGTAAAATACTGAACTTTGTTTTTAAAAATCTTGAACACACGTAACTCACAATTTCAATAAATTGATCTCACAGTACACACAGGTATGATGACTAAAATATTCAGGGATGAGTGCACCTAGGAACCGTAGATTCGTCGTAACATCAAAATTATGAGTGATCTTCTCCCTCAGTGCTTTTTTTCTGCATTATTCCTGTACCCCTTCATCCTTATAACCCTTACAAATACGCATGTCTGCTTCTTGAGCGCATTGATTGATTTGACATCGATTCTGTATTGTGCCAGAGAACTGCACAGAGAAACAAACAGGAAAGGTGGAAGAACACAGCATGGCAGGCAGTGTCAGGTGGTGGAGAATTTACCGTTTCGGTGTACTACACAGTCTCTGTTTGAAAACTCTCTCATCGTCTCAGTGCTGAACGCTCCACCCTGTGTTCGTAGACTGTGACCCATGGTTCCAGCTCGCAGTGACACTGGGGGAAACCGGTGCAATTTTTTTGTCTCAATCAAATCCTAATATTTCTAATAGATTCAACGAGGGGAGAGTTGAGTCACTGTCCAAGCCAGTATTTAATGCCCACTTGTTGTTGTCTGACTGAAATTGTCCAGTGCTGTCTTCATATAAGTTACCAGAGGAAGGGTATTTAGGTTTGTTCACCTACCTTTCCTCATACAGGTACAATTTCAGTGCACTTATGCTCTCAGTTAACTAGATGACATAAACATGTAACAGACTCACAGAGTCACACAGCACGGAAGCAGAATGTTCGGTCCAATGAGTTTTTGCCGATCATCATCAGGCAAGTGGAAGTCAATCCTCAGAAACGATGGAAGACCCAAGGAAGGGTTGTCGACCAGACAACCGTTAGACTACAAGAAATAGAAACAGAATTAGGAAATTCGGCTCATCCACCATTCGCTCATGGCTGATATGCTTCTGTACGCTATTACCAGACCGTCTCCCAGTCAGTATTTGTTCAATGTTAATTATCGAAGCTGCCTTAAATTTGACAGTTTCTTTAAGAAATCTCACAATCAAATACTGAAACAACTATTTCAACTTTATAGCACATAGCAAACAAAATGACACCTCTCAAGTCTGCAAGTTCAGCCTGAGAATGGAATTTCTCTCTCACCAAGTTAGTGGAGGAATCTCGCTCCGATCTTAAGTAATACTGCCTACCTTTGAAAGTGCCTACTGTTTGATTGGTAAACGGTATTGCTCTGTGAATGTCTGAGACTGAGGCATCCTGAGATTGAATTCTTATGCACGTTTCTGTCCATCAAGTTTATGGTGTGAATCTATGGATGGTCTTTTCGACACGTTCATTCACTTCATTGATCACTGCGATGGAGCCACCATGTATACAGCTTGCTTTCATATCAGAAGTAGCTCCTCTGTTACATTTTACCTTTGGCATTGAATATCTCTTTGAAGCGCAGCTTATGCTTCTGTTAATCCCTTTTCCTCACGACATTCTTTCTCCAGACGATCTTATTGAACTGATAGTCATGAACCAGCGGGTTATCAAGCAATGTCATCTCCTGTGTCACAGAAAACAGCAAACAAAGGTTGCATCCCAGAAACAGCTAATTGCTTTCAATTCCTGTATGACAGTTTGTCAACGTCCCTTAACAAGTTACTTTGGCAAAAAAGTCCCTTCGAGTGAATTACCCAAATCTACATTTCATTTGGCTACTTATTAAGAAGCCTCACAGAAGAACAAAGGCTGAGACTATTACTTCAACTTCATTGGATATTTACACTAAGCCGAGAGTCCTGATGAGAGCAAGTTCAGCCTCAGAAGCTACCTTTGCTATTACCCGATTAATGGTGGATTCAGGCTATGATTCCAACCAAGATTGGCTGTCCTTTTGTGTCCATCGATAGACCCATGTGCAGTGTTGTTCTCCAGAGTTCAGCTATCAAAGAGTTCTGTTGTGGCCCTATTGTACAGAAATCCGTACTTAAGGTCTATAGAAACATATCACTCTTAATCATTTCGATGGTTTCATTCAAATGATTAATTACTTTTTCAACGTCCTTAAGTCTGCTCTTTGTTTCCTCATAAGAAGTAAGAGCCCTGCTCCTTAATGCATGTTTGTATTCATTTGTGGGATGTCAGCATTGCTGTCTGGCCAGCACTTATTGAACAGCTGTAGTTGACCTTGAGAAGGTGGTGGCTTGCTGCTCGTTTGAACATTTGCATCTCATCTACAGTGGGTTGACCACGATGCTATTAAGGAGGGAATTCCAGGATTTTCACACAGCGAACGTGAAGGAAAGGTGATATATTTCCAAGTCAGCGTTGTGAGTAGTTTGGAGAGGACGCTGAAGGTGGTGGTACTCCCATACATGTGCTGCCCTTGTCTTTCGACATGAAAATGATCAAGGAACGTGATGGCTGAGGAGTTTTGGTACATTTCTGCAGTTCGTCTTGTCGATAGTATGTACTGCTGCTGTGAGTGCGAGCTGGTGGGGGAGGAAGTGGATGCTTGTGCATCAAAAACCAAATGCGTGGGCTGCATTGTCCTGGAGAGTGGCCAACTTCTAAACTGTCTTTGGAGCTTTACACATCCAGGCAATTGAAGGGCTTTCATTGGACTCCCGTCTTTTTTTTCCTTGCAGGAAATGTGTTCCAAGATCCACATCTGCTGCCTTTGTGTTATATAGAGGAGAAGGATCACCCTTCTTAGAACAAAAACTGATAAACGAAATGGACAGCGCCAGGCCCTATAATCTGTTAAAAGGACCATGAAAAGAGGTGTCATGACGTTTTTCAAGAACTTCCTGTAGTTATAATTCACAAATAATATTTTATATATCTGACTCGAAAATTGAACAAATTAACTAAAGTATTATCATCCCAAACAATTCCTGCATATCTACTATTCACGAGAAAATTACAAGACTGAAATGGTATGCTGTTCTAAGAAATACAATTCCCACACATGCAATAAAAGTATACAGTTTACGCTCTCCAAATTGCAGCCAGGGTACGTGTCTATTTACTCATTTCCTAAAGTTTGACAAAAGTCCAGGTATGTGGTCTTTGAATTTCTGAGTCACTAATTTCTCCTTAATTATTTTCAGTGCTCCTCTCACATCATGGTCCAAAGTGAATTCAAATGGACAGAATTTGCTGGGTCCGTTTGTTGCAAAGCGAGTGCAAAAAAGGTACACATGGAATTCCTGTATCCTGATCGTCTGGATAGTCCTGACCATAAACCCTCAACATGCCTTAAAAGCCTGATGCCAGCTTTCTACAGCAACTTTGTGATTACAGATGGTCTGCAGTAGATTTGAATTGTTGTGTCTGTAATTTTCCATAACTTGCCGCAATAATTTGGATGTATATTTCACTCTTGATCTGATTATTTCTTTGTGGGTAGTTTGCATCTAGTGAAAAGCTTGTGTACGACGTCTGCAGTCCTTTTAGCTGTGATATGACGGAATGGAAAGGCCGTTGGAAATCTAGGGGACACGTATATTGTTGTCAACAAAAGCTAATTCTTATTTTTTTTTATCAGTAGGTATCCTACACAATCGACGTTTTCTCAAATGCACGAATGAGTATTAAAGTTGTTTGTTTTATTACTGCCTGAGATGTATGGCAGGTCGAGAAAAAGGCCAACCCCATCATATGCAGTCCACGCCATGGAAAATACTTTATAAGTTTTAGCTTGAAGTTTCCTTAAAACTGAATGACCTTGCACTAGTAATTCATGTGCTACATGCAACACTGCCTTTCCATAATCCCAAGCTCATACAACTTGATGAACCTCTGCCTATTTCTCATCTGCCTGATATATGATGGCCTCTACTTCCTTATCAAGATATCGTTTTTACGATTGCAACATTCTGGAATGTACTCAGATTTGTATTAGTCTGTGTACACTATCTAATACATTTGCTTCAGTTATCCAACTTCCTGTTGTGACTAAGTTAATTGATTTGCACGAAAAATATCCGCTTTATCCTCCACTGATCCTATTTCTGATTGAATCACTCGATCAAACATGGCCTCTGATAATTCTACTTCAACTTCCTTATTTGTGTTCTGTAATTTTCGCTCCCGTTTCACCTGGTGGGTTTGTGACATTGTTATCACACAGACAAAAGAACTTGATGTTGGAGGCCGAACTTTGCTTTATGAGCCAATTCATAATGATCAGCCATTCATTTCAGCAGGGATTCTTGCCATTTCAACCGTCTGCTCTTTCACATGAGCTCTTACTACCTCAGAAACTGAATTTTTGGACTCCTCCAAACTGATCGTTTCTCTTAGAGGTCCATGTGCTTGATCCAGTATTTTTGTCCTTATCCACCGGTCAAATTTTGGTTGTTTGCTCCTTTCAACCTCAACTTATTTTTGATCAAGGTCCCACCTTAAATTGCTGAAATGTTGGATCTTTATTGTGTTGCAGGATCTGGCATTTTCAGTCTGCACAGTGTAGCTTTGGTGTACACGTTGATCAGGACCATGTCCACTGCTCACCTGCAATGTCACCGATCCATGGAACAGCACGTTCTTTTTCACTGGTGCAGACAGAGATATGGGCATCCCAGATCTGCCAATTTTCAAATAAAGGAATGAAAAATCACTGGTCGATTATTCCAGTTTCAGGCTATCTGACTTCTAAACGTTGTCGATGCATCGATGTCTGAAACTGAACATTGAACCCCTAAAAGTGTAGACTGCTCAAACTGTGGAGCAGAAAACCACCATACAGATTCAGTTTGGCCAAAGATCTGACTGACGATATAATGATTATCGACGGAAAATAAGAGAAGTTGATTTGTTCCATGCTTGTGATGCCATTTCTTGTGTTGGGGATATCATTTCCTGTTCTTTTTCTCAGAGGATGATATTTGGATAGAAATCGATGTTTTTGTTGATAGAGTTCCTGTTGGAATGCCATGCTTCTAGGAATCTCGCGAGTGTGTCAGTTTGACTTGTCCAAGGATGGATATGTTGTCAGAGTCGATGAGGTGACATTCCTCATCTGTATGTAAGGATACTAGCGATAGTGGGTCATGTCTTTTCGTGGCAAGTTGATGTTCATGTATCCTGGAGGCTAGTTTTCTGCCTGTTTGTCCAAAGTAGTATTTTGTAAATGACGGACGTCTTGCTTGTTGTCTGCACCGGGGGTTTCAAGTTCATTTTAGTGTGTTGGGGTGTGGTATGGGGTTTGTGGGCTACCATAATACCAAGAGGTTTGAGTAGTCTGGCAGTCGTTCCTCTGATATGTATGATGAAAGGGAGAGTGGCTAAGGTTTCTGGGAGGGTTTTGTCTGCTGCTATTATTTACTGAGAAATTAACGGACAGCGTTCATTGGCTAACCACTTTTTTATATGCGCTGTAAATGTGGTTTTCTTTTAATCTTCATAGATCGTCTGTGCTGCAGTGTGTGGCGGTTCGTTAAAATAATGTTCCAATGCAGCTTCGTTTGTGGGAGAAGAAGAAATAGTGTTGGAAAACCACAATAATCTGCCATTCCTTGATGTCACAGTTCAATGAACAGTCAATGGAGAGCATCAAACCAAGGTCTACAGGAAAACAACACACATGGAACAAATACAGAACTGCAGGAGCAATCATCCCAACATCCACGCGAAGAAGTATTAGAACATTTTCTGAGAAAAAGCATAGGAAATGGCATCACCACAGGAAATGACAGCACCTGCCCACGGAAACCCAAGCACATAAGTAGAATGCTGGCCATAATGCCAGTGCTTCACTAGAGGCTCACTGATGATGTTACCTCGTATGGTGATGAAACGTTTAAAAACGAACAAAGCGAGCAAAGTTACATCCAGTAATCTCATAGTGATTGCGGACATGATCATGAAGGCAATAGTTGACCAGTTCATGCTGCAAAAACAACAAAATAATTCTCTGTCTGGAAATCGGCACAGCAACCAAATAGTTACTACAACGGTTTGAGCTGATAATTCGTACATACTAAGTCCATAGGTTTGCAGGAAATATAAACTAGAATAGACGATGCTGTTTCTAAAGCCGACTCTGACATGTAACAGGAACATGATCGACCCAATGTTGTTCCATTCCTGCGTTTCCCCATAATGAATGATTCCCTTCGTGATCAGAATATATCTATCTCAGCCTGAAATAGAGCAATGGGTTCTGACCCACAGCTGTCTGTGGCAAGGGGTCCCGAGCCATAATCCTTTGGGTGGCACGGTGGCACAGTGGTTAGCACTGCTGCCTCACAGCACCAGAAGCCCGGGTTCGATTCCCGCCTCAGACGATTGACTGTGTGGAGTTTGCAAATTGTCCCCGTGTCTGCGTGGCTTTCCTCCGGGTGCTCCTGTTTCCTCCCACAGTCCAAAGATGTGCAGGTCAGGTGAATCGGTTATGTGAAGTTGCCCGTAATGTTAGGCGGGTCAGTGTGGACTTGTTGGGCCGAAGGGCCTGTTTCCGCCCTGTCAGTAATCTAATCTAAGATAAACTTGCATCTTCCCCGAATTCTCAAATTGAATTGCCTTCCTTCTGATCCAGTATCATTTGATTCTAGACTCTCCGATGAAGGGAAACCTGTTCTCAGCATTTCGTTGGTCAAGTCCCTTCAGAATTCTACATATTTCGGTGACTTCACCTCTCATAATTCTAAATATCTAGGAGTAGATTCCGAACTACTTTAGCTTTTACACATGCGGAAAATTCACACTCTGGGTTCGAGTGTTTGAAATTTCGTGAACTGGCTTGAAAGAAGTCATATATTTTCTGAAATAAGGAGACAGAAACTGTTCAGAGTACTCCGGATGTGATCTCACCAACACTTTGCAATAACTATTACGCATTCATTTAATCCAAACCCTTTGAAATTTGGGCAAAAATTCAATTAGTTTCCCTGATTACCCCTTGCACCTCGCTCTGCGTTTCCCTGTTTCATGCAGAAGTACTCTCAAGCATTTATGTGCTGCAGCCTTTTTCCGTTATTTTCAGTGAAATAATGTTGCGTTATCTTCCTCTCCATTTCAACATGAAGAACCTCTCATTGCTTTCGCGTTTTATTACGTTGGGCATTTTCTTTGCCCACTTACTTAATCGATCAGCACCTCACCGTCGATTGGTTGTACACTTTTTAGGATTTACCTTGTCATCTGTGGTTGTGTTGTCTGAAAATTTGGCAAAAAGGTGCATTTTCTTCCTTCCTGCAAATCATTAATAAAGGTTATAAAACATTTGTGGTACCAGGACTGACCCTTGTTGAACCCCCAACGATTCAGATCGTCATTTGTAAAAGTAACTCCTGAACAGTATTTGCTATTTCCTGCCAAATGCTAAATTCTGAAACTATGCTGACGTGCAACCTCTAATACCATGGACTCTCGTGTCTTATCCTTTTGCACGGTTCCTTGTGAAACGCCTTCTTGTAGTTTGATCACTCGGCTTTGACTGCTTCTCTTTCTTTCGATTATGGTTCAGATCTCCTCGAAAAGTTCGAAGGAATTTCTCAGAAACTGTTTTCCTATTTTGGATCCATACCGACTCTGCTAGACTAATCTGCGAATTTCCAAGTGGACTGCTATTCGTTACTGAACAGTTGAGTCTGCGACTTTTTAAATTTCAACCAGAGATGTTCAGCTGATTGGTTCATAGTTAAAAAAAAATTGACCACGTTCCCTTTTTGTTAACAAAACTTATTACACGTTGGCCGTTTTAGAATCCTCTGCTACTCTTCCCAAATTCATTGTGTTTTTTGGAAAATTAAAACCAATTCATCTACTGCATCTGTAGCTACATCTTTTCTGATCCCAGCGTGCAATTGATAAGGACCAGGAGATATATAGCTCAATACATTCCTCTGACACAATTTCTCTCGTGATGTGTTAATGCACAATTCCTCTTCTCTATTCTTAAACATTAGTATCTTCTTTGAAAATAGTACAAGCTGCCTTGTGTTTTGTAAGAGAAACAACCAGATTCATTCAGTGCTCGGTGTTCATACCAAGGCTCGTACATGAACTATTTGGTTTCCAGCTTGAATAGAATATGTTACTGGCTCGGCTGGTGACACTCTTAAAGGTAAGAAGGAAAATTACTGGTTTTATTGAATAGGATGTGTAAACGAGTGAACCTCCAAGAGAGTAATCAATTGTTCAGAATTCACTTCTCCAATAATCGCGATTGAGTATGCGATTTCAGAAACTGGGGAATGGTTCGGCTGTGATGAGCCGCCATATGCATTAATGATGGAACAATTGTCAATTGGCCAGATAAGGGTATAATCGATGAAGGGATTAATGACAGAAACTTAGATACCAATTCACGAGGCAGGATTATGTCATTCAAAGGAAAATTGTCTAAATTCAGACATGAGGTAATCCACATGACATCAGAATCCAATGAATGGAGAAGGCAAGGAATTGGAGTCAACGGTGCCAGGTTCAGTTCATATTTTATTTGAGATATTGTGCAAAAGAAAACTTTGTTTTCATTGCCAAGGTGATTGTGAGTAATGTCAGTGATGATTTGAGGTAATTAACTATCTTGAGGTCTGATGCATGTATAAATACACATTGCCTTCCATACCTTGGCCACAGACCAGTCACTGACTTTCAGCCTATGCTGAAGTCATTCATTCTCAGAAATGACGAAAGCACCGATTTTGCTGTTGAAAGAGATTTACTATCCACTTCTCGCCGCTGTTAGTCTTCCAGGTAAGCCATTTAACCCGTTTGTATTTAATTGATTTTTGTTTTTTCCTTGTTAATGCTACTTACTGAATGTCTCAGTGTTACCAGAACAATATCGAGAATCATGTCAGGACACTTTTTCCTATTCCCTTTTTTCTGGAAGCAGTACTGGTTTAACAATAACAATTCAACATAAGAGTCGTCTGAAAATATATTTGCTGATCTTTCGAGAGTCCGACAATACCACATTGACTGATGACTGGATCAGTGTATTAAATGTTTGGGTACATTTTCTATTTTGTACATCACTCAGAATGTGTTCAAAAGTACCTTCACCTCTGTTTCAATCATGCATTGCAATATTAATGGTCATTTCTGTTTCTCTGACAGCGAACGTGATGACTATTTTAATTCTTTTCCGAGGAAACTGTGGTCTTTCCAACTGCATCTCGGCTTACATGGTGGCTATGGCAACGTCGGATCTATTGGTTATTATCAATAGTATTATAGTGTATCGTATTTTGAGTTATCACTTCCCATTTTCCTGCTTGTCCCACACACCTGTGTGCAAGCTCATTATATACATGATTACCATCGGTCTGGATCTAACTGTTTGGTTCACCGTTTTCTTCACATTTGACAGATTTGTGGTGATCTGCTGTCAGAAGTTTAAGACAAAACACTGCACTGAAAAAACTGCAATCACAATATTAATAATCGTCTCCATTCTGACCTTGTTAAAGAACATACCAGTTTTGTTTGCATATGAACCAGAGCAAATCATTAATAAAATTGAATGGGGCTGCCAGTCAAGTGTAACTTTCATTGCTTCATCTCCAGGGATAACTTTTGTTTGGTTCTACAGAACCTGGGTTGCTTGGCTTCCATTTCTCCTAATTTTCTTGTTTAATTCTTTAACCATCCACCGTGTTGTCGTGGCAAATAGAACTCGCATTGGATTCCAGGGTCACAGAACTGAGAGGGAAAGCAATTCAAGAATGGACAAACGGAGGAATACCATAATTTTGTTATTCTCGGTATCAGGCAGTTTCATATTGCTTTGGTCGACACATTCTGTGAGTTTGGTCTTGACCCGACTGTCACACGGTAATTACTATCGCGGTGACTTTAACATCCCTGAATACATCGCGACTGAAACAGGAAATATGTTGAAGTTGTTGAGTTGTTTCCTGAACCCATGCATTTATGCAGCAACCCAGAACAAATTCAGAGAAGAGCTAATGATGGTGGGGAAATCTCTATGGAAGAAAACAAAATATATTATTTGAAGAAAAGAACAGTGGACATGACAAATGTATTTTAGCCGACTCTCTTTGTAGCTGACCCTGAATTTCACAATGTTACCAACAGAGAATTATTTTGGTCCCTCGGTCTGTGCAAAAACGTGCTTTCAGCAGATATTCCTTCGATGTTTGATTGGACATTTGATCTCGATTTTGCATATTTTTAAAATATTATTTTTGTTTGGAAGTTTTGAATTGCATGGAAAAGCTATCCGTATTTTCAAAGGTCAATGTTTGATTTGAAAAGAAAGCATTAGAGGTGACATTTGACGTGTAAATAAATGAATCCATTGCAGATACTCAGATCCAATGCTCCAGTTTAAAATCCCGGTCAAGTTTATTTATGTCTGGAAAAATAATCAATCATATTGCTGCCGCAAACTTGTGATCGGCATATTTTATGTCAATACTGCAGGAAATGCACTGGACTATCTGACAAAATAACTCATTGAGACGTTACATATGGCTAAAGGAAAACAAACAACATGTCCTTCCTTGGTATCCCAGTGATTGCAAAATACTGATTTTTTCAAAAAAATATAAGTACACGTAATTTGGCTTCTTATTAAGAAGCCTCACAGTCCATCAAATGCGGAGACAATTGCTTCAACTATTTAAACTAAGCTGAGAATCCAGAATTGAGCACGTTCAGCCTCAGAACCTACCGATTTATACTGGATTAAAGCGACGGTTCTAACCAACACTGTCTTTTGGTGTCCATTGATAGATCCCTGTGTAGTGTTGCCGCCAGAGTTCAGTTGTCAAAAAATTCGGTTGCTGCCCTATTATACAGAAATCCGTACTTCAGGTCTGCAGAGACAGGGCATTGATAATTATTTAGAGTCTTTCATTCCAATGGTTAATTATTTTTTCAGCATCCTCAAGTCTGCAGTTTGCTTCCTCATAAGAAACAAGGTCCCTGCTCCTTAATTCGTGTTCTTATTCATTTGTGGGATGTTGGTATTTCTGTTTGGCCAGCACTTATTGAACAGCTCTCGTTGCCCTTGAGAAGGTGGTGTTTTGCTGCTCTTTTGAACATTTGCATCTCATCTGTAGTAGGTTGATCACCATTCTATTAAAGAGGGAATTCCAGGATTTTCACGCAGCGAGCGTGAAGGAATAGTATTATATTTCCAAGTCTGGAGTGTGAGTGGTTTGAAGTGGGAAGTAGAAGATGGTGGTACTCCCATACATGTGCTGCCCTTATCTTCCTTCATGAAAATGGTCATGGAACGTTCTGGCTGAGGACCTTTGGTGAATTTCTTGTAGATAGTATGTGTGAGTTTATAGGGGAGGGAGTGCGCTGCTTTCTCCTTGAGAGTGACCAATGCCTTGACAGTCTTTGGAGTTTCACACAGACAGGCAGGTGGAGCGTTTTCTTTTAGATTCCTAATTTTTGCCTTGCAGAAGATAGAGCGGCCTGAATGGTGCTAAACATTGCGGAATCATCAGTGAACATTCCCACATTTGACCTGATAATTGCTCCAATATGGGTAAACCCACCTGATTAGTTTAAGCCAGAAAAGCTTTATCCCGCGCAGAGGCCAAGAACTATTCAAAATAAAAAATAACAAATGTATTTATTTAAGTATAACAGAGGATAATTAACCAACAGGTATTTACAACTCCTTCCTCCAACTTATCTTTTACTTTCCCTTTTATAATGTTAGTCCAATAAAACCCCCGAGTACGATTGACCAAAGAAAAATCACAATTCAAAACCAGGAGCTTTCGAATCTTGCCTTTGTACCTTCCTCTGTAGATTTTCTTCTTGCTGTGGTTCTTCACAGGAGGCTCCCAAGCACTGAGGATGTCCCCTAGACAGGGGACGAAACGTTTGCAACAAAAACTTTCAGCTCGGCGAACAGAACCACAGCAACGAGCACCCGAGCTACAAATCTTCTCACAAACTTTGAATTTTCTTCTTCTTGGAAAGTTCCATTTCACAGGTTATTGATAGATAACGGTACCTTTAAGACAGCTGTGTTTCAGGCAGTCTGTACGTGCTGGTGGCTTGGCAATTCTCTCTCAATTGTTCAATTTTTCCCGGTCTTAGACTCCAAAGCATCGGATTGTTTCATTGGGTTTTTAATATTGTCAATATACTAAATTCAGACTTGATTGGAGGTTGGTATTTTGGGGGTATAATTCAAAATGATTGTCCGAATTCGAAGTTGCTGTTTGTCTCATACCAACTCAGCCAGTGCTAGCTGCTGGACGAAAATGCTACATTGTAAATGCTCCATCACTCTGTGTGCCTGCTTCGTCCTACACTCTCTTAAAGGCACAGTACACTCCGACACCTTCACAGCAAAATGGAGGGAAGGCCATTCATGAAGCAGCTGACGATGATTGGACCTAGGACACTAACCCGAGGGATTCCTGCAGAGATGTCCTGAACCTCAGATGACTGTCATTCAACAAACACGGTCATCTTCCGATGTCCCAGATGTGACTCCAACTAGAGGACAGTTTGCGCCCTGCTACACATTCATTGCAATTTTTCTGGAGCTTTTAGATGTCACACTTGTTCGAATACAGCCTTGATGTTAAGGGCTATCACTCTCACGTCACCTCACATTCGGCATAAGACTACCTGTTTGAAGTATCAGCTTACTTCACATAATTCTTAGTTCTTCTGCGAAGCAACCGGTTGTCCTTGTTGTCCAAGGCAGCCAGTTATCAAGCAAATGTTGAGGTAATTTTGTTCACCTAATTTCGACTCACTATTTTGCTCGGGAGGACAATTATTTTTAATCCCTATGCACTTTCTTGGCTTTGTCCCGAAACAGGTTATTCCATGTGATTATTTCGAGTCTGAGCCATTATTGAAGTTCTGAAGTTTATAAATTACAGTCTTTTCTCCTAATTCTCTAGTTTACACATGATGAATAGATCCCACCATTTTGGTTCATATCCGAAATAAATTGCTGCACTATGCTCAATTTGAACATGCATCATTTCATTATATGTCACAGACATGCACAAACAATAATTAAGCAATTAGTTACAGATAAATAGTCTGTAAATGAAACACAAAAGTAATAATCATGTACAAAGTAATATACATGCTCTAAATTGAAAAGTGTAATAAACATGTCAAGAAGGGCATTAAACTGTTAGTGGGCGGCACGGTGGCACAGTGGTTAGCACTGCTGCCTCACAGCGCCAGAGACCCCGGTTCAATTCCCAACTCAGGCGACTGACTGTGTGGAGTTTGCACATTCTCCCTGTGTCTGCGTGGGTTTCCTCCGGTGCTCCAGTTTCCTCCCACAGTCCAAAGATGTGCAGGGTAGGTGAATCGGTTATGCCAAATTGCCCGTAGTGTTAGGTAAAGGGGTGAATGGATGGGTTACGCTTCGGCGGGTCGGTGTGGACTGGTTGGGCCGAAGGGCCTGTTTCCACACTGTAATGTAATCTAATCTAATCTAAACTATTACAAGGGATTTTCAACCAGGCAATTATGGAGCATGCCATTGAATTATTTACTTCTGTCTCGGACAATCTGACAGAATTTGGGAACATTAGAGGCGATTTCCAGTTGCAGAACAGTCCATTATCTGTAGACTTGGTGTTTAAAAAAATATCTATCTACTTTTCTCAAGAGAATTACAGTCATTCCAGTTTTCCATTTCTGCTCAATATTTTACCGTGCAAAGAATGAAGGCAAGCATTGTGCACAGCACTTTGTGGATTATAATTGGTGCATGTTCGGAGCGTTACTGTCAAGGTCCGGTTTTCTCTTTATGCCTTGGAATTGATAGGAGACAATTGAGAGGAAGCAATTTCGTTGTGGTATTAACACGAAACTATTAATCCAGAAACTGGGTTTATCTTCTGTGTTTAACCGAGATTCAAACCATGTCACGTGGCCGACTTCGAATTCAAGATTTTAATGGTAACCAATGACACCATTGCCAATATCCTGCACATAATGATGAGATCCTGGAATCTCATGCAGACGTTTCTAACATATTTTTGGACAGTGTAAAAAGCTGAGTGGTAAAAAAGTGGTGCTGGATAACACACAGCAGGTCAGGTAGCATCTGAATAGCAGGAGAGTTGATATTTCTGACATAACCATTCATTGATACTTTCCAGAACAACCCACGACATCTTCCAATTCCAAAAATTTGTCACCATTTACATGTTTACCTATATATCCCAGAGTCCTCCAACACATTTGCAGACCCTTCATTCTAAATCGTTAATGGCAGTTTCACGTGACGAGGTAGACAAGCAGAAGGCTGGAAGAAAACAGCAAGCCAGGCAGAATCAGGAGGAGAATAAGTCAATGGCTCGAGTGTAACCCTTCTTCACGAACTCCAGCAACTGCAGTCGTTTTGTCTGTAGCCAGCTTTCAGGTGACGAGGCTGAAATAGTTTGAGACACTGCATTGCCTTGATTCGGTGTGTTCGTTTGGAAG
Source organism: Chiloscyllium plagiosum (assembly GCF_037043375.1). Classification (NCBI taxonomy): domain Eukaryota; kingdom Metazoa; phylum Chordata; class Chondrichthyes; order Orectolobiformes; family Hemiscylliidae; genus Chiloscyllium; species Chiloscyllium plagiosum. The sequence continues at coordinate 95,602,421 of NW_028270167.1, forward strand.
AGTGTGTAGTTTTATTGGAATATTCGTCAGAGTGGCTCAAATGTTTCAGGGCAGTAATTGTTTGGCAGTTTGATTAATTTTGTAGACTTTTCCTTGTTTAGGGATTTGTATTTGATTCAGAGAATGCAATGCTTTCAGGATTTGATTGTTTGTATATTCTTTTTAGCAATTTTGTTCCTGAAAATGAAACGAATGATCACAGATGAAAAGGCAACCAGTCCAGAACAGCAGTAAATGTATGCGACCATATGCAGAATTCAGGTTAAGAGCAGATTTTAGGGTTTCACGAAGTTTAATTTGGAAGCTATTGATGGATTTTTCCCATTACAAATTTCTCAGACAAAGATCTGCATTGGTTCCTTTATGGAAATATGACCGAAACAATAGTCAACTCACTGTCGATGAGCACAGTAGAGCTGGAAGCTATGTTTGAGCACTTGAGGGATATTTTATTGGAGGATCAGAGGTTATTATAACTGGATCAAATGATTCTTTACAACAGCCAATCAGAATTTGATGTGGCCATTTTCCTCATTCGCTGTGACAAACAACCCTGTGTCTTCAGTATTACAACAGAGGATTTTAAAGGGAACTAACTCAGATGACGTAACGTCTTTGTTCAACACTGAACGAAGAAAAACTTTTGCATCAAAGTCTCAGTAGAATTCCTCGTTTCTGAATAAAGATTTCTGAGGATGCTCTGCCTCGTAGTTCAACAAGGAGGGGCACTCTGGAGAATAAATGTGTCAATTATTTAATTCTCAGCATGCCTCAACTATACTAAGCTGGGTGGCAGGGTGAAATGTGAGGAGGCTGTTAGAAGATTACAGGGTGACCTGGACAGGTTAGGTGAGTGGACAGATGCATGGGAGATGCAGTTTAATGTGGATAAATGTATGGTTATCCACTTTGGTGGCAAGAACAGGATGGCAGACTACTACCTCAATGGAATCAATTTAGGTAAAGGGGCAGTACAGAGAGATCTAGGAGTTCTTGTACACCTGTCAGTGAAGGTAAGCATGCAGGTACAGCAGGTTGTGAAGAAGGCTAATAGCATGCTGGCCTTCATAACAAGAGTAAGTATAGAAGCAAAGAGGTTCTTCAGCAGCTGTACAGGGCCCTGGTGAGACCACACCTGGAGTATTGTGTGTAGTTCTGGTCTCCAAATTTAAGGAAATACATTCTGGCTATTGAGGGAGTGCAGCGTAGGTTCACGAGGTCAATTCCTGGAATGGCGGGACTACCTTACACTGAAAGACTGGAGCGACTGGGCTTGTGTACCCTTGGGTTTAGAAGACTGAGAGGGGATCTGATTGAGACATATAAGATTATTAAAGGATTGGACATTCTGGAGGCAGGAAACAGGTTTCCGCTGATGGGTGAGTGCCGAACCAGAGGACACAGCTTAAAAACACGGGGTAGACCATTTAGGACAGAGATGAGGAGAAACATCTTCACACAGAGAGTGGTGGCTGTGTGGAATGCTCTGCCCCAGAGAGCAGTGGAGGCCCAGTCTCTGGATTCATTTAAGAAAAAGTTGGATGGAGCTCTCAAGGATAGTGGAATCAAGGGTTATGGAGATCAGGCAGGAACAGGATACTGATTCAGGATGATCAGCCTTGATCATATTGAATGGCGGTGCAGGCTCGAAGGGCAGAATGGCCTACTCCTGCACCTATTGTCTATTGTCTATTTGACATGGTGATGAAAGGATATTACACTGTGCTTGCTGCAATGGGAGTTCCAGGGATTTTATGACAGTAAGCTTAACTTTTTAAATCAGTGATATTCTTTCTGGGTTTGATTCGGTATTGTGTGCATAATATCTTGTTGCTATTCCGAGCAATGGCAGAGTAATGACTGATCTCCTCTTATGTGCAGCTTTAACTTGAACCACCATTACACTGAATACCTCATCCTTCAGCATTCCCACCAAATACAAGCAACAGGAACATTGAAGACACATTTTCAGCCATTTCTTGCCCCTCTTTATTCACGTGATCTCCTGCTCCATTTCATGGTTGTACCTTATGATTGCTGAATAGGAGCATATCTTGCTGCACTCTAGGCTCTTTTGAAAGGATATTGTCCTTTTAAAGAGCAAGAGTGTCATTCCCTGAAAGTTATCTCTCTCTCTCTTGTTTACTATTTTCCCGTGCAAAAATACAGGTTACTGATCATAAAACGTTATCGTAATTTTCTCTCTACAAATGTTCCCACACCAGTGATTTCCTGCAAAAGTTTCTATTTTAATTTTCTTTGTACTGCACATTTCTTCTGCAGATACCTGAAACAATGATTTTCTTGTGCATCATGCAATCAATGATCTGCAATCGGTGTCCATACTGATAATATTGTATGCAGAAGAATTTTGCAGAAGGACTTAGTCATGACATTCCTTTTGTGTCTTACATCTGGAATGACAACCACGAACAGCTGATAATGTCAACATTTAATTCTGATCATATTTTGCAATTTCTGGTATCATACTGTTAAAATATTAACGTTCTAATATCAACACCAGACTATCAATATTTTATTGATAGTCTTTTTTTATAGACCTAACAATGAGATTAAAAGTAATCATTTTGAAATAATTACCTTCTGAAGGTCAAGCAGTGACTGAAAATTAATGCTGGCTCATTCCTCAATATTCACGTCTGATGAGCGAATCATAATGAAATAACCTTCACGCTTACTGATGTTGCTGCATGACCTATAGGATGTTATTGGAATTTTCTGTTTTCCATTCAGATTAGGACCATCCAGCCTCTTCAGACTCATGCAGAGTTCAAATGCTTCGGATTGTGATGAGTTACTATTTCCACGGATATCGTTGTCAGAAAGTGCATCGAAACGGCAACATTGAGTTGGAAATGTGCAGCCAATGCTGATGTGAAACTGACAAAGATGAAGAAGCGATGCCTTCTTGAACAAAAGGAGCCTGACCGATGCAACGACAGAAAGAGTGCTGTTAGGAAGGACGTTTCATAAAATTGTTCGCTTGACAGTGGAGGAACGGTAAAAGATGTTTTAAGTGAGAACTGCCTTTACCATGTTTGGGAATGTGGTTTTCCCACGCTTCCGGTGTCCTTCCTCATCCAGGTATTCTAGAAAGCAGTTTCAAAAGTCTTGCTGAACAAGTTATAAGCGGTTACTTCTGTGCATTCTATTGATGCTAATCAATGCTGTCATTGCACCAGTGGCAGAGTGAGAGAATGCATAGCCTGGTAGATGTACTGTCTCTCTAATGGCCTTTTTAATCCTGTCGTGTGTCATGTCTCCTGACATTGATTGTTGCTTCACTCATCCAAAGAAGTGGGCAGTATGCTCTCACAGACCTGACTTATGGTCATTTGGGGTTACAAGACTTGCATTCCAAGTGCAGATCTGCCTGCGTGAGCATCAATTTTCTTTTTTCCCTGAACTTACTTTTTTCATGAAATGGACAGTAATTCCAGTTTTCAATTTCTGAACAATAAAGAAACCTGGTTATCAGGAGAGCATTTCCTGCATGCATGTAAGTTGCACTTAGAGCGTTTTTTTTTAAAAAAATCCAAGTTTATGTTTATGTTCCCCTTCCCAATGACAGGTGGACTTCAGATTAATACCACAATGCAATTCATGGAGGGTGATCAACCTATTCAGATCGAACAGTGTACTCCAGGTCTGACATTTTCCCAGATTTAGCAAATCAAGTTGAACATTTCTGGTAGCAGGATCTTCCTATTCAGAAAATTGTGTCCCCAGTCGCCCGAGATGGATTTTGATGCTTTGCCTCAGGTCTTTGACAGTTTTCAGGATTGGGTCTATTGAAATACTCTTTCTCTGACTGGCCTGTGCGCCCTCAGGTAACGATGATGTGGAGGTGCCAGATTTGGATTGTGGTGGACGAACTTAAAAATCACACAACACCAGATTATAGTCGAACAGGTTTACTTGGGAGCACTAGCTTTTGGAGAGCTGTTCCTTCATCAGATCGCTTTGGGAGAGGATCATAAGACACTGAATTTACAACAAAAGATTACAGTGTCATGTAACTGAAATGATATACTGAACAAACCTTGATTTCTGTTCAGTCTTCCATCTTTTAGAATGGGTTGCATCAGTTCATTAATATGGAAATCCCAGTCACACTCTCGAGATAACTTAAGATTTTTTATTAAAAAAAGGTGACATCTCAGCTCAGACAATGCATTAAAGCTGCAAGGTTAGAATCTGTCTTTCTCCCAAACTTGAGTCAGACTGATTATATTTCCACACGTGGAGTTTGTACAACGAGATCTACGTGTTTTTGTACATCAGTCAATGAAAGCAAGCATGCAGGTACAGCAGGCAGTGAAGAAAACTAATAGCATGCTGGCCTTCATAACAAGAGGAATTGCGTGTAGAAGCAAAGAGGTCCTTCTGCAGCTGTCCCGGGCCCTGGTGAGACTGTACCTGGAATATTGTGCGCAGTTTTGGTCTCCAAATTTGAGGAAAGACATTCTGGCTATTGAGGGAGTGCAGCGTAGGTTCACGAGGACAATTCCCGGAATGGCAGGACAATCTTCCACTGAAAAACTGGAGCGACTGGGCTTGTACACGCTTGAGTTTAGAAGGCTGAGAGGGGATCTGATTGAGACATATAAGATTATTAAAGGATTCGACACTCTGTTCCGTCTGGTTGGCCGTTACTTTTAACATTGATCGATTTATGGCCATTTGTAACCAGAAGCTTAGAATTGCCAGAATGAAGTTCTGGCAACTGCAGTTCTGCTTTTCTCCAAAACGTGTTTTTTTTTTTCACGAATATTCCCGTCTACTTTGTGTAAGAATCTGGAAAGAATGTTGATAATGTATCATTGTTTTGTTAGAGAAATGCAAGCTTTTTGTATTAACCCTGGATTGACTAGTAGTGTTGACTGGCTAGATGCGATTTTTAATACGATTTTAATACGAATTTGCCCATTTTCTACAATTATATTCCTTAATGCTCTTACTGTAAGGCATAGTTTATTGACTAGTCAGGTTCAGGAGGGACTGAAGGGCCAGAGCAAGAGCCGATGTCACAGAGACCCAGAGTTGGAGAGCAGAAGGAGTCGTCTTCCTCTTCACCATGCGTGGCAGTTTCATACTTTTGTGGCTGACCGATGTTACAGAACAGGAGAAAGTGAGGACTGCAGATGCTGGAGATCAGAGCTGAAAATGTGTTGCTGGAAAAGCGCAGCAGGTCAGGCAGCATCAAAGGAGCAGGAGAATCGACGTTTCCGGCATGAGCCTAAAGGTTTCTGAAGAAGGGCTCATGCCCGAAACGTCGATTCTCCTGCTCCTTGGATGCTGCCTGACCTGCTGCGCTTTTCTAGCAACACATTTTCAGCTCTGATGTTACAGAACATAGAACATAGAACATTACAGCACAGTACAGGTTCTGTGCACCGAGCTGTAGAAACAATCTGAAGTCTATCTGCCCTACAATTTCATTTCCATCCATATGTTTATCCAGTGACCATTTAAATGTTCTTAAGGTTGGCGAGACAGTGCGTTCTGCACCCTAACTACCCTCTGAGTAAAGACAATATCTGTGACATCGCTCTTATACCTATCACCTGTCAATTTGCAGCCATGTCCCCTCGTGCTAGCCATCACCACTCGAGGAAAACGGCTATCACTGTCCACACTAGCTAATCCTCTGATTATCTTTTTTGTCTCAATTAAGTCACCTCTCAACCTTCTCTCTAATGAAAACAGCCTCAAGTCCCTCAGCCTTTCCTTATAAGACCTTCATTCCATACCAGGCAACATCTGAGTAAGTCTCCTCAGAGCCCTTTCCAAAGCTTCCACATCCTTCCAATAAGGTGGTGACCAGAACTGTACACAACACTCCAAGTGCGGCTGCGCCACAGTTTTATACAGCTACAGCATGACTTGTGGCTCCCTCTACCGATTAAAACTAACACACTACATACCTTCTTCTCAACTCTATCAATCTTTCAGGGCAACCTTCAGGGATCTATGTTCGTGGACACCGAAATCTCTCCGCTCTTTTACACTGCCAATAATCTTATCACTTGCCCAGTAATCTTTATTCCAGTTCTTCCTTCCAAACACATATTACACATATGACAGATTCACAAGTGTTGGTCTCAGTGATTATGTTGTGTCTTTGTATATATTCGAAGAAGTCAGCTGGAAACTGTGAAACTTAAATTGCTGCAGATGCATTTATTTATCGGGTGACTCAGTCCAAGTTCAGAAAACAGGTCGAAAGTGCGGTGAAGCATCCACTGACAGCAATTATTCGATTAATTAATAAAGACATTATACTATGAAAAGCCAGCTGCCTGGCCCTTTGTTTCCACTCCATCAATCAACTGAAGTGTGGACTGTCTTTAGGTCTATTAATGCATCCAGAATGAAGAGGGACAACGCGATGGTGCGAGTGAGGAATGGAGTGCTGAGAGAGACACATCGCTGGTGAGAAGCGGCAACAGCAGCTACACACACTTCCACTCAATCAGTTTAATACACTGAACCCATCTCCAGCTCCTCCAAGACCGTGTTAGGGAACTGGAGCTGGAGTTGGATGAACTTCGGATCATTCGGGAGGCAGAGGGGGTCATAGATCAGAGTTATAGGGAAGTAGTAACTCCAAAGATGGCAGATAGATGGGTGACAGTGAGGGGGACTGGGAGGAAGCAGCCAGTGCAGGGACCCCCTGCGGCCGTTCCCCTCAAGAACAAGAATACCGTTTTGGATACTTGTGGGGGGGATGACTTACCAGGGGTAAGTAACGGGGCTCAGGTCTCTGGCACGGAGCCTGTACCCGTTACTCAGAAGGGAAGGGTGAAGAAGAGCAGAGCAGTAGTAATTGGGGACTCGATAGTTAGGGGCACAGATAGGCGGTTTTGTGGGAACGAGAGAGACTCACGTTTGGTATGTTGCCTCCCAGGTGCAAGGGTACGTGATGTCTCTGATCGTGTTTTCCGGGTCCTGGAGGGGGAGGGGGAGCAGCCCGAAGTCGCGGTCCATATTGGCACCAACGACATAGGTAGGAGGAGTGCCGAGGATGTTAGACAGGCTTTCAGGGAGCTAGGTTGGAAGCTCAGAGTTAGAACGAACAGAGTTGTTGTCTCTGGTTTGTTACCCGTGCCACGTGATAGAGATTCGAGGAATAGGGAAAGAGAACACTTAAATGCGTGGCTACAGGGATGGTGCAGGAGGGAGGGATTCCGGTTTTTAGATAACTGGGGTTCTTTCTGGGGATGGTGGGACCTCTATAAACAGGATGGTCTACACCTGAACCTGAGGGACACCAGTATCCTTGGGGGGAGGTTTGCTAGTGCTCTTGGGGGGGGTTTAAACTAACTCTGCAGGGGCATGGGAACCCAGATTGTAGCTTCAGGGTGCAGGGCCTGGAGTGTAGGGAGGTTAGGAACATGGCATCAATTTCAAAGGAGGGTGCCTGTAAACAGGAAAGTGGCTTGAAGTGTGTATACTTCAATGCAAGAAGTATACGAAATAAGGTAGGTGAACTTGCAGCGTGGGTTGGTACCTGGGACTTCGATGTTGTGGCTATTACGGAGACATGGCTAGAACAGGGACAGGATTGGCTGTTGCAGGTTCCAGGATTTAAATGTTTTAGTAGGGTCAGAGGTGGGGGTAAAAGAGGGGGAGGTGTGGCATTGCTTGTCAAAGATAGTATTACAGTGGTGGAAAGGACGATGGATGAGGACTTGCCATCTGAGGTAGTTTGGGCTGAGGTTAGGAATAGGAAAGGTGAGGTCACCCTGTTAGGAGTCTTTTACAGGCCTCCTAATAGTCCTAGAATCATTGAAGAAAGGATAGGGAAGGTGATTCAGGAGATGAGTGACAGTAATAGGGTGGTTGTTATGGGGGACTTTAACTTTCCTGATATTGATTGGGAAAGCTATAGCTCAAGTTCGTTAGATGGGTCAGTGTTTGTTCAATGTGTGCAGGAGAGTTTCCTGACACAATATGTAGACAGGCCAACAAGAGGTGAGGCCATACTGGATTTGGTTCTGGGTAACGAACCAGGCCAGGTGTTAGAATTAGAGGTAGGTGAGCACTTTGGGGATAGTGACCATAATTCGGTGATTTTTACTCTCGTGATGGAGAGGGATAAGTGTGTACTACAGGGCAAGAGTTATAGCTGGGGTCAGGGAAAGTATGATGCGGTGAGGCATGACTTAGGATGTGTGGCTTGGAAAAGTAGACTCCAAGGCAAGAGTGTACATGATATGTGGAGCTTGTTCAAGGAGCAACTATTGAGTGTCCTTGATAATTATGTACCTGTCAGGCAGGGAGGAAAGGGTCGTGCGAGGGAGCCGTGGTTTAATAAGGAATTGGAATCCCTTGTTAAATGGAAGAGGGCGGCCTATCTCAAGATGAGACGTGAAGGTTCAATTGGGGCGATTCAGAGTTATAGGGTAGCCAGGAAGGACCTGAAGAGAGAGCTAAGAGCAGCAAGGAGGGGACATGAAAGTTCCTTAGTCGGTAGGATTAGGGAAAACCCTAAGGCTTTCTATAGGTATGTTAGGAATAAAAGAATGACTAGGGTAGGAATAGGTCCAGTCAAGGATAGTAGTGGGAAGTTGCGTGTGGAGGCGGAAGAGATTGGGGAGACACTGAATGAATACTTTTCTTCAGTATTTACTCAGGAACAGGGCATTGTCGTCGATGTGAATACTGAGTCACAAATAAGTAGAATGGATGGCTTTGAGGTATGTAGAGAAGAGGTGTTGGAAATCCTGGAAAAGGTGAAAATAGATAAGTCCCCTGGGCCTGATGGCATTTATCCTAGGATTCTCTGGGAAGCAAGGGAGGAGATTGCAGAACCATTGGCCTTGATTTTTATGTCCTCTTTGTCTACTGGAGTAGTGCCAGAAGACTGGAGGATAGCAAATGTGGTTCCCTTGTTCAAAAAGGGGAGTAGGGATAACCCTAGTAACTATAGGCCGGTGAGTCTCACTTCTGTTGTGGGCAAAGTCTTAGAGAGAATTGTAAGGGATAGGATTTATGCACATCTGGATAGGAATAATGTGATCAAGGATAGTCAGCATGGTTTTGTGAAGGGCAGGTCGTGCCTCACAAACCTTATTGAATTCTTTGAAAAGGTGACGAAGGAGGTTGATGAGGGGAAAGCGGTAGATGTGGTATATATGGATTTTAGTAAGGCGTTTGATAAGGTTCCCCATGGTAGGCTACTGCAGAAAATACGGAGATATGGCATTGAGGGTGAGTTGGAGGTTTGGATTAGGAATTGGCTGGATGGAAGAAGACAGAGGGTAGTAGTTGATGGCAAAGTTTCTTCATGGAGTGCCGTCACTAGCGGTGTTCCGCAAGGATCTGTTTTGGGACCATTGCTGTTTGTCATTTTTACAAATGACCTGGAAGAGGGGTTAGAAGGTTGGGTGAGCAAGTTTGCGGATGATACGAAAGTCGGAGGAGTTGTTGACAGTGAGGAAGGATGTGGCAGGTTACAGCAGGATATAAAGAAGCTGCAGAGCTGGGCAGAAAGGTGGCAAATGGAATTCAATGTAGCTAAGTGTGAGGTGATTCACTTTGGGAAGAATAACAAAAAGATGGGGTACTGGGCTAATGGTCGGATACTTGGTAGTGTGGATGAGCAGAGGGATCTTGGTGTCCATGTACACAGATCTCTGAAAGTTGCCACCCAGGTAAATAGTGCGGTGAGGAAGGCATATGGCGTACTGGCTTTTATTGGTAGAGGAATTGAGTTCCGGAGTCCTGAGGTCATGATGCAGTTGTATAAGACTCTGGTGCGGCCGCGTCTGGAATATTGTGTGCAGTTTTGGTCGCCATACTATAGGAAGGATGTGGAGGCACTGGAACGGGTGCAGAGGAGGATTACCAGGATGTTGCCTGGTATGGAAGGAAGATCGTATGAGGAAAGACTGAGACACTTGGGGCTGTTTTCATTAGAGAAAAGAAGGTTTAGGGGTGACTTGATTGAGGTGTACAAGATGATTAGGGGGTTAGATAGGGTTGACAGTGTGAACCTTTTCCCGCGTATGGAGTCGGGTATTACAAGGGGGCATAGCTTTAAATTAAGGGGGGGTAGATATAGGACTGAAGGTAGGGGTAGGTTCTTCACTCAGCGAGTCGTAAGTTCATGGAATGCCCTGTCAGTAGCAGTGGTGGACTCTCCCTCTTTATGGGCATTTAAGCGGGCATTGGATAGGTATATGGAGGATAGTGGGTTATTATAGGTTAGGTGGGCTTGGATCGGCGCAACATCGAGGGCCAAAGGGCCTGTACTGCGCTGTATTCTTCTATGTTCTATGTTCTAACCTTACCGCTGCCCAAAAGACCGAGTTGATACATTTTGTTTGCTGGCTTTGCAGACCCGTCATTTATGACCATTACCAACTGTGAAGGAAAGAGATACTGCGTTGGGGGGAGGGTAGTGGTGAATTGGTGTTTGACTTCTGGTAATGTGAGGTACAAGCGCTTCCACGGTGATCCAGAAATCTGGGCAGACAAAGCAATCAGGCCTGAGGGACAACCCTGGATGAACAGGGATAAGCGGTTTCTTGTCCTCTCGTGATGTGGAGGTGCCCTCAAGCGAGGCAATATCTGCACTTATTAGCCATCCTGCTTTGCTCACAACTGGATAATTCAGTGTCCCTATTCAAATGTAGCGGGTTAGTACATTTAAATGTGGCAAATGTGGTGCCTATTCACTAATATAGAGATAGAGGAGGCTTGAGATTTTTATTTACATGTTAAGTAGATTCGTTTTCTTTAGGTGAAAGGAAAAACTCGTTTTCACCATATATGACACAGTTTGAGATATCTTAAAATGTTCTGAAAGTTACAAATATTTCATGCATTTACTGGTAATATTATTTTGTTTGTTTCAAATCAGGAGAAGAGACAGATTTGTCTTTTTTTTCCAGATGCTTTCTCTTGATTCAACGGACTCTTACGAATCATTTGCAGTGAAGTGTGAAGACCTCTCACAGAGAAAAAAATACCATCACAAAACCGAGAACTCAGCTTCCAATAATTCAAAAACTGCTGACCAAACACCCAAGATATGGAATTTGAACAAAGTAATCTTCTAATAATATAAGAGAAAAAGAAAATGCGAATAACGGAAATCTGTGGTTAATAAAAGAGATCCTGCTTGACAATTTCAGTAAGACTTGTGACTTTTCTGAAGACTTCTCAGATTTATGAGACAGATAACATCAACTCTCTTTATCAACATTTGCTGCCAGCCTGCATTACTTTCTTCAGATATACCTGTTTGCATTTTTTGAGTTGAGGTAACTGATTCTCGGAAATACTCCATACTCATTTCGAAGAGAATGACCATATTGCTCGCCTGGAATTATTCTGATCAATTGGAAGTTGTTTTTCTTCAAAGAATATCCAAATCATCGGTTTTTTTCTTTTGACCTGAACCGAAAACAAGCCTCAGTGTTTGCAATGACTGTCATACATAAGCATCGGATTAAACATCTTCCTCCACAACGTTGACATAAACTGGATTCGTTCAATGTTCCAGGAGTTTTGAAACCCGTTGTAAATTTGAGAAAGCTCAAGTGTCACTTTAAGAAATTCCAAACTCAACTGATCGTGTAAGAGAGAAAGTAAAGGAGAGGGAGATCCTTTCAAAACAATGCCCGTGTCGAAACTTTCTACACATTTAACTAGTGAGCAAGAATGGCACAAATGATGGAATTAATAGCAAATGCCCAGCCTCATCCAATTCTTATCAATTCTGACATTTTACAATATCACCTGAAAATGCGATACACGAATCCTATAATTCAGGAAGATGCCACTGTTTCAGATTGTGTGTCTGACATGTGGCACTGCATCAGAAGAATTGCCTTCCACTACAACACTGGGAGGACTCACACACTATGAATCTATTACCCTCAGTCACGATTAAGATTGCTTTCACTGCGCTGACAGGATTGAGTTTGTCCTCTTACCACCGAACAGAAGAAAAGTTCCAACGTCCAAAGCCATCTCCAAGCCAGATGAACGAAGGAACAGAGACGTGTGGCAAAATTTCCAGTGGAATGACAGTGAATTCAATCCTTTTAATTGTCCTTCTAAGCATTTGCTGGTAATAAACGTGTCTCTGCGGTCTCAGGCATGCACAAAGTCCTCTGAACAACTCGTCCAACAACTCCACCAAAAATTCTCCATCACCAATCAAGACTGGTTGGGTTAGCACTTCAG